>NW_024870680.1:14910000-16110000 GCF_019054845.1 Dipodomys spectabilis
CTGAGCTACCTTCCCAGCCCTCTATGCTAAGTTTTTGAGGAACCTCCAGACTGCTATCCAGAGTAGTTGTATTAGTTTACATTCCTTCCAACAGTGCTATAAGGTTCCTTTTCCCCCACATCTTTGCCAAATTTGTTGTTGTTCAAATCAACAATATTGGCAAACCTAACAGAGGTGAGTTGGAATCTCAAAGTTGTTTTGATTTGCATTCCCTTTATGACTGCTCCCATTTTTCAATTATAGTCTGCCCTTCAAGCACCCACTGGGAAGATAAGTGGTATAGCCTAACTAAGGAAGTATCTGACATATAGGAAGTGCTTTTACAAACCAAATAATGCTAAATGTCTGTCCAAGCTGGGTGCCTGTGGCTCATGCCCGTATTCCTAGATATTTAGGAGGCTGAGATTTGAGAATTGCCATTCAAAGCCAGCCTGGGCAGAAAAATCCATGGGACTCTTATCTCCAATTAACCAGGAAAAAGCCAGAAGTGGAACTGGTGCTCAAGTGGTAGAAAGCTAGCCTTGAGCTAAAAAGCTCAGAAACAATGCCCAGGCCCTGAATTTAATCCCAGGACATGCTTTTTTTTTTTTTTAAGTGTTCATGAGGTCCTATAACATAAAGAGAAAATCTTGCTCACTATGGATAACAATTTCAATTCCTTCAAGGTGTATATGTGAAAAGCTTCTTATGCAAATACATGGAAAATCTGAGAAATTATCACAGTTAAGAAGGGCCTGAGGAAATACTCTTAACATAATGTAATATCTAGGTGGAATCCTGGAACAGAAAAGGAACATAAAGCCGGGCACTGGTGGCTCACGCCTGTAATCCTAGCTACTCAGGAGGCTTAGATCTGAGGATCGAGGTTCAAAGCCAGCCCAGGCAGGAAACTCCGTGAGACTCTTTTTTTTTTTTTTTTTTTTTGGGTCCAGTCGTGGGGCCTGAACTCTGGGCCTGGGTGCTGTCCCTCAGCTCTTCAGCTCAAGGCTAGCACTCTACCACTTGAGCCATAGCACCACTTCTGGCTTTTTTTCTTTTTGCTTATGTGGTGCTGAGGAATCGAACCCAGGGCCTCATGCATGTAAGGCAAGCACTCTACCACTGAGCTACCTTCCCAGCCCCTCCGTGAGACTCTTATCTCCAATAAACCACTAGAAAACCAGCAGTGGCGCTGTGGCTCAAGTGGTAGAGCGCTTGCCTTGAGCTGAAGAGCGCAGGGACAGCACCCAAGCCCAGAGTTCAAGCCACATGACCGACAAAAAAAAAAAAGTAATGTATCAATATTGTTTTATTAATCATAAAAAAAATCATACAGGGATGGGAAGATGGCTCAGTGGTAGAGTGCTTGCCTTGCATGCATGAGGCCCTGGGTTTGATTCCTCAGCACCACATAAGCAGAAAAAGCTGGACGTGGCACTATGGCTCAAGTGGTAGCCTTGAGCTGAAGAGCTGAGGGACAGTGCCAAGCCCAAAGTTAAGGCCCCATGACTGACCAAAAAAATCATAATCATACAATATAAAGACATTAATGATAGGGGATACTGGCATATATAAATACTTTGTGCTATTTCCACAACATTTCAGTAAATCTAAAACAAAAGTTTATCTTGACAGAACTTTTGTTTTTATTCTGTTTTTGTGCTGGTACTAGGGCTGGAATTCAGGGCCTCAAGCATTTGTTCAGCTTTTTTCACTTGGCCAATGCTGTCAACTTAAGCCACACCATTAGTCCCAAAATTTATTTGGAAAAAGCACCAATAGCTCACAACACCTAGCTAATTCTAGCTACTCAGGAGGCTGAGATCTGAGAATCACAGTGTGAAGACAGCCTAGGGAGAAAAGCCCATGAAACCCATCTCAACCACCAAAAAAGCTGGAAGTTGAGCTGTTGTTCAAGTGGTAAAGCACAAGCCTTGGGTTCAGCCCCAATACCAACACACACATACACACAAAAAGCCCAAAACCTTTTTTATGCCATCTGCTATGCAAATTTTAAAGGGGATATAAAAACAAAATGTAATGATGTAGATGGAGTTTGAAAACATTATGCTAGGTGAAAGAAGCAAGTCACAAAGGACAGAATATTATATAGTTCCATTTTTATTAAATATTCAGAGTAGGAAAAATGGGGGAAAGGTAGTAGATAAGCAGTTGCCTAGGGCAGGAGGATGGCTAACCTTCCTAGACTGAGGTTTCTTTTGGAGGTGATGAAATGATATACTTATGTTAAAGATAAGAAATACCATAAGCATTATATGATGTAGCACACCTTCTAGGAGATCCAAATGGAGATGACCCAAAGTTCTCAGCTTTTGCAGCATTACAGACATTAAGTATCTGTTTAGAGCAATGAACCCAATTCCTAGGCAAATTCTTATAGACATAGTGCACAAAGAATATGCATACTACCTCAGGTCACCAAAACTCAACATCACTCAGCGACACCTATGTTAAATTAAAAAATTCTACTCCTCCTGGAGGATTACACATATTCAATCAAGCTTTGCTTTGGAAAATAAATAAATGATTAGAAAGAAATTAATGAATGATAATCAATTCTGACATTTACTAATCACTCATATCTACTTCATTGAATAACTACCCTGCATATAAATAATAGTAATCTTCCTTATATAGTATTATTATTTCCATGTTACAGTAGAGAAAACTGAGATTAAGTGATCTGCTCAAAGTCACATAGCTACTCTCAAACCTAGCATACAATTATGGTTTTCTCTGCTCCAAAGTCCAAAATTTCTTCACTATTCTACGCCTTCTCTCTCACATAAACAGGCGGTAGTACCTAGGAACTCAAGAGAAAATAGATCAAATGTAGGAAAAGTCTCTCAAAGAATATAAAGCCATGAAGATTAGGAAGCATATGAATAGACAAAAGAAAGACTAAAGTGAATAGATCATCTTTTAAAGCACAATTAAATCACATATTAAAAAAACTTCAGGGCTGGGAAGGTGGCTCAGTGGTAGAGCGCTTGCCTTGCATGCTCGAGGCCCTGGGTTCGATTCCTTAGCACCACATAAGCAAAAAGAAAAAAGCCGGAAGTGGTGCTGTGGCTCAAGTGGTAGAGCGCTAGCCTTGAGCTGAAGAGCTGAGGGACAGTGCCCAGGCCCAGAGTTCAGGTCCCACTACCGGACCCCAAAAAAAAAAAAAAAAAAACTTCGTGGCCAGGTGCTAGTGACTCAAGCTAACTTCTCAGGAGGCTGAGATCTGAAGATTAAAATTCAAAGCCAGTCTAAGTAGAAAACACCATGAGACTATTACCTCCAATTAACTAGCAAAAAGCTGGAAGTAGAGCTTCGCTCAAGTGGTAGAGCAGCAGTCTCAAGTGGAAAAAACCAAGTGAGAGCTTGAGAGCCTGAGTTCAAGCCTCCATACCAGCACCAAAAAAGAAAACAAAAACAAAAATAAAATGAAACAAAAAAACCTTTGTAAAGTATATGTGCAGCATGCTTACCCTAATATTACCAGCATAAAAGACAGAATAGAGAACTAAGAGCCTCTGGAAAACTCAGGCTGGCACCTCACATCACTGGCCAAATGCTTCAAAGTTACAGCAGATGACTCAAAGGTATCATCAGGCCCAACATCTACTACCCATGCCAAACAGAATAAAAATCAGATATATTTTTAAATAGGTCGCATTATATGGAGATGCACTGAATGGGAAGAGAAATCTAGATGAGACTGCTTTTTCCTCATTTTAATTGTTCAGATTCTGAGTCCACAATAGCTAAGGATTTAATTATCTAAAAGCTAGGCTTAAATACTTGACAACTTTCTGGAAGACATTCAAATTGTGGTGTGAGCCCTTCCTTTGGCTCTTGGAAATGTGCTTCCTCTCCCCTGCAATGCTCGGCATTATTTATCAGGACAAAAGTAATCTATTTTGAGACTGAATCCACAAATAGCCCCTTCCCCCAGTCAGCAGATGAAGAGCAGCTTGGGCTCTGCAAGTGGAAAGGGAGTGCAGTGATGCCACTGGATGAATGAATGAATGAGGACACAGCTGCTGCAGTCATTACAAAAATACTTGTCCTGGAACTGAGAAGGGAATGTACAGATCCAAAAAACTAAAGTCATAGGGCAAAATCTATACTGGGGGATACATTCAAACACCAGAGCCTGGGCTAGATCATGAATGCAATAATTCAGGGGCCTTATGCAAGCAAATGAGAGCTGTTTATGAATATTAATAGTACGTTTGCATATTAATATTACTTTAAATGCCATCTGTTGAATGTATTCTTTTTATTTTTTTATTTTTTTGTCAGTCATAAGGCCTAAACTCAAGACCTCTGGGCTATCCCTGAGCTCTTTTGCTCAAGGCTAGTGTACTACCACTTTGCACCACAGTGCCAGTTCTGGTTTTTGAGTGGTTAATTGGAGATAAAGTCTCATGGGGACTTTTCTGCCAGAGCTGGCTTCAAATCGCAGTCCTCAGATCTCAGCCTCCTGAGGAGATAGGCTTACAGGCATGAGCCATTGATGTACAGCTGGATATTCTTTGAGCTAAGCGCTTACCTACTACTTAACCCTAGCCAGGCATGGTGGTATATAACTGTAATCTCAGCTACTCAAGAAGTAGATATAGGAGAATCACAAGTTCAAAGCTAATGTGGGCAAAGTTAATCAGACCACATCTCAAAACAAAATAAAAGAGCTAGGGCCCAGCTCAAGTGGTAGAGTGCTTTACCTAGCAAGCATGAGGCTTCAGGTTCAACTCCCCCAGTATTGTACAACAACCTCTAATACATGCATAAAGATAATTGCTTCTGTTTTGTGTAGGAAAAACTGCCCAAAGTTAGAGTTGATAAGAGATGCCAGGTATGCTTGAACCCAAAGCCCATTTTTTCCACTCTGCCACAGTACCTCTGAAAACAGTTGCATCAACTTATACTAGTAAAATTTATGTGCATTTAATAATAGCTTCAATACTCCTACTATTTAGCTGGGCGCTAGTGGCTCAGACTATAATCCTAGTTACTCAGGAGGTCAAGATTTGAGGATCACCAGCACTGGCAGGCAAGTCTATGAGATTCTATCAGCAATTAACTGGAAAAAAAAAAAAAAAAAAAGGAAGAGCATAAATGGAGCTATGGCTCAAGTAGCAGCCTTGAACAAAAAAGCTAAGGGAAACCATTCAGGACCTGAGTTCAACCCCAGTACCAGCACGCGTGTGTGTGCAGTGCATGCACACTTGCACACACACATGCACAAATCATCATCATCATCATCATTATCATCTCATCATCATCATCATCATCATCATCATCATTTTATCATTTGTTGAGGACCTGTCATACGCTAATTATCTTCTCCTCACAATATTCTGTGAGGAAACCAAAGGCCAAAAAGACAAATTTAAAGTCTAGAGGTATGACTCAGTAGTAAAGCACTTCCCTAGCAAGCAAGCTAGCATTGCCAAAAATAAGAGAAAACTGAATTAATATACCCGATGGTCTAAAGCAAAGAGTTGATTAGTGGTCATACTGTAGCTGATGTCAGAATTGAGGATATTTTCTCTAATATAAACTGCTGCTATAAAGTTTTGCTATTACACAAAAGCTCTTATTTTTCCCTGGGCTGAACTATACCTTGATCTACATTCTAAGTCTTCAATAGAAGTTAATTTTATCTTAGACATCCTTAACAGGATCAATCCCAAGCCGGGCACCGGTGGCTCAGGCCTGTAATCCTAGTTATACAGGAGGCTGAGATCTGAGGATCACGGTTCAAAGCCAGCCTGGGCAGTAAAGTCTGTGAGACTTTATCTCCAATAAACCACTAGTAAACTGGAAATGGTGCTGTGGCTCAAGCGGTAGAGCACTCGCCTTGAGCTGAAGAGCACAGGGACAGCACCCAAGCCCAGAGTTCAAGCCCCACGACCTACAAAAAAAAAAAAAAAAAAGGATCAATCCCATCTGTTAGGTTCATCCAACAGAAGCACAGAAGCTTCTATAGTGGACGAGCTACTCAGGAGGCTGAGGCAAAAGGATCCACTTCATTCTAGGAGCTTGAGGTCAGCCTAAACTTCTCAAAAAAATAAAAAGAAAGAAAGAAGGAAGGAAGGAGGAAAGGAAGGAAGGAAGGAAGGAAGGAAAGAGGAGAGAGAAAGAAGGAAAAAAGGATCTAATGCAAGAAAACAAAATAAAAAGCAATTCAGACAATTCAAGTTCTTCTCACTAGCCTCAGTCAGTACCCACCATTATCTCACACACAAGGCCTCTGCTAGCAGCTCTGTCCATCATGATCCATCTGCTATTTAAATATGTCCCTGACCCAGAACTGAAACATTTGCAGGTACCTCTAATTATCTGACTCACACACCTAGAATACCCAAACCAATCTCCCTATAATTTCCATAGTTTAAGCCTAGTTCACAACTTTTTGTGTGTGTATGTTTACGTGCACATGCCAGTCTTAGGGCTTGAACTTGGGGTCTAGGTACTGTCCCTGAGCTTTTTTGCTCTAGTCTAACACTCTACCACTTGAACCATAGCTCTACTTCCTGCTTTTTGGTGGTTAATTGGAGATAGGAGTCTCACAAGACTTCTTTACCTAGGCTAGCTTCAAATCCTGAGTAGCTAGGATAACTGATGTGAGCCATCAGTGCTTAGCCCTAGTTCACAACTTTGGTATGACACAGAATAAATTTGGTTCATGAGGCTGGGAAGGTGACTCAGTGGTAGAACGCTTGCCTTGCATCAATGAGGGATGGTTCAATTCCTCAGCACCACATAAGCAGAAAAAGCCAGAAGTGGCGCTGTGGCTCAAGTGGTAGAGTGATAGCCTTGAGCTGAAGAGCTGAGGGACAGCACTCAGGCCCAGAGTTCAAGCCTCACGACTATCAAAAAACAAAACAAAACACCAAAGATCAGGAATTCAACATTTGAAAAGCAAGGAATCAGAAGGGTAGAAAGGGCCAAGACATCTGAAAGGGATCAATCAGGCTGGGCAGGGCCCTTTTATTGTTAGATGCAGGCCTTAGTTTCATATTTCCTTGGGCTTTTCTGGAGAATGGAGCGGGACACAGTGGATCACAACTCAATACCAGGTACTCAAGAGGCATAGATTAAGAGAATTAGGGTTCAGCCCAAGCAAAAAATTGATACCCCCATCTCAACCAATAAAAGGCTAGGCACATGAGTACCTGCCTGCCCTCACCTCTGTGAGAAGTATGAACAGAAAGATCATGGTCCAGACTGTCCCTGGCAAAAATAAAACAAAAAAACACCAAGGCTATATCTTCTTTTTAAAAAATAGCTGAGCTTGGTGGCTCATACCTGTAATCCTAGCTACTCAAGGAGGCTGAGGTTCCAGGCCACTCTGGAGCATAAAGTTTATGAGACACTCCCCCCCCACACACACCTAACAGAAAAAAAAGCTAGATATGGTAATACACACCTGTTATCCAGCTGTGGTAGTAAACATAAATAGGAGGATCATGGTCTAGGCTTGTTGGGACAAAAAGACAGATCTTACTTAATAATAACCAAAGCAAAAACAGCCTGTGGTATGGCTCAAGCAGTAGAACATCTGCTCAACCACCAGTAATGGGAGGAAGATACATAGATAGGTAGACTGACAGACAGACAGATGGATGGATTGTATCATTGAAAAATGATTCTTCCCTTTCGGCATTCTTCAAAATCAAGACAAATAGAACAGCAGAGTAGCCACCAGTGTGACCATCTATAATTTGGAAACCTGATTTTCTATTATCTTTGTCTCAAATCTGGACAAATTCTTACAAATCTGCTGAAGTTAACGAATAGTGTCATAAAGTGAGGCCTGGACCCTTAGAAAAACATAAATCTAAAGATATTCACTGGGAGCCCCCAAGATACAGATAGATCTCAGAGCAACAATGACCAACCAAACTTAGGTGCTACAGAAAGGATCCCCATAACTATTGCAACTAATGTATAAATTACCATCTTAATATGAATTGTTAAAATCTCAATTGCTTCAGAGAAAGAAATGGTGCATGTTTTCTCTTACATCCAGAAGCTAGACGTGGTAAATTATATAGGATTCTAGACATTCACACACAGTGAGACCAAAGGAGGAGATTTTTAGGATCCTGAGAAACACAGAAGGTGCAATGCCTATATGCATCGGACCACATAAAATAATATTTATCGAAATGAAAAAAAAAAAAAAAAGTCCATTGCTCAGCAGCCTAATCTAATTGAAAGAGCTCAATTAAAATATATTAAGGAAAGGAATAAAGCCAAGGTATGCACTTAAGAACTTCGAGCTATGGGCTGAGAGCATGGCCTAATTGATAGAACCCAAGCCCTTCAGGCCCTGAATTCAAACCTCATATCACCACCACCAAAAAGAAAAAGAAAAAAAAATAGCTTATCTATTCTGTATAGTCACTTAAATAAGGTCCCAACCAGTTCAGTACGTCAAAACCCTTCCAGCAGGAAAAAAAAAATGTTAGTTGACCAAAACAAACGCAATGACACATCCAAGGTCAGACAATTTATGGGGTCCCTATCGTGGTGAGAGATGCCCACCGCTCAGCTTACTCCTTCCCAAGCAAAAAAGTAGCGGGAGGACAAGCGGAAGGGGCGTGGCGCGAGGCGGCAAGAGGCGGCGGTCGGAGGAGGTTCCGCAGGCGTTTGACCGCGAGTGCCGCGAGGCATGCCGGAAAAGGCCTGTTCTCCCTGGTATTTCAGGCCCGGAAGTCTGCGTGCGGGCCCCGCTTGCTCTCCCCACCCACTGCCTGCTCCTCGTCCTGCGTGCGTGGAACCTACGTTACCTTCCCCAGAGTACGGCTCATTCTTTGCGGCTGCGGCCTCTAGACGGACAGAAGATCCGCCCCAGCAGCCGCGACCCCGGGGCGTCTGAAAACGGTGACGGAACGGCCTTGCTCAGGTCCGGTAGTAAAACCCGACCGAGTTTCGCTCAACTCCGGCAGCATCTTGGTTCCGGCAGCTTTCGCGACTCAATAAGTAGGGATCCTACTCCTCATCAGCATTCAGTGGTCACCTTCACCGCTATAATTAATTAATCACCCTCCAAGGTCACACAATCGTATCTCACTTACTAAACGTATTTGTTGGTGTAACTTCCCATACTTGATTGAGTTCCTCCAGGAACTCAAATTCTATCGCAATTCTTTAGAGCTTCTGTAACAGGACATGAATATGACCTGTCACCGCGACCTCAGAACTGATTAGACCTACGTGAACTTTTCTGAAATTCCATTATCTCATGATAATTGAGAATAATTTTTATTTATTATTTATATATTTACGTGTGTGTGTGTGTGTGTGTGTATTGGGGCTTAATCCTGGGCCTGGGTGCTGTCCTTGAGCTTTTCTTGCTCAAGGCTGGCGTTGTACCACTTGAGCTATAGCTCCACTACCAGCTTTTTTTCTGGTTAATTGGAGATAAAAGTCTCACGGATATTCCTGCCGTGATCCTCAGATCTTACCCTCCTCAGTAGATTTCAGGCATGAGCTACCGTGTCTGGTTTTTAACTATCTTTTTGGAGTGGCCATTACGTTATGCTCATAGATCACATTGTTTTCCTCAGGAAGCCTGCTGGGGAGATACCAGTTTTACAGATAAGGACGTTTTAAGGGACATGTTTGAAATCAATTAATTGAGCTGAGTTTTCAATTTGTCTAATTTGTATCGTTGGTTTTCCCTCTGACATGCCTTTTATAGTGATGATGTGACTGGGAATGTGACCTAGTGGTAAAGTGCTTGCCTTGCATGCATGAAGCCCTGGGTTCAATTCCTCAGTGCCACATAAACAGAAGAAAAGAAAAAGTGGCACTGTGTCTCAATTGGTAGTGTGCAAAAGAAGCTCAAGAACAGTGCTCAGGCCCTGAGTTCAAGCCCTAAGCCTGGCAAAAAAGACAAAAAGAAATATAGTGATGATGTCAGTATACATATTCATTTATTTACACCCAGTAAAGCTTTTTTTTTTTTTGTCAGTAGTGGGCCTTGAACTCTAGGACTGAGTGCTGTCCCTCAGCTCTTCAGCTCAAGGCAAATGCTCTGCCACTAGAGCCACAGCACCACTTCTGGTTTTCTGGTCGTTTAGTAGAGATAAGTGTTTCTCAGACTTTCGTGCCTGGGCTGGCTTTGAACCACGATCCTCAGATCTCAGCCTCCTGAATAGCTAGTATTACAAGCATGAGCCACCAGTGCCCGGCCATTAAAACATTTTGTTAGGACTCCCTGTGCCAGTTCTTTGATAGACTCCTGGAAACACATAAATTAATATTACATGGTATCTGCCTGCCACTGGGCCCCTTCTGTGCACTAAGACATTCACGAGCTTCAATTAAAAAATAAAAAGGGAAGAAATGCCACACCACATACACTTGGTTGAAACTTCTGGAATGAAAGGTTCTGGACAGGAGTGGAGCCTGGCATAGACTCAAATCCCAGGCATCCCCCAGGAGTTGGTGGAGAACCGGATTCCCTAGAGAAGACAATCTGGTCAGACTTAACCCGTTGTTCTCTGAGAAAGAGAAGTTCCAGTGTGACTGCTGCTCACCACAGTGACCCAGGGCCCAGTGGCAGGATTCCTGCCCTGTGCCCTGACAAGTCCCACCTGGGAGAGCATCTGTCCTGCCTCCAGGCCTCCAGGCCTGCCATTGTACACAACAACCCTTGTTTCCTCCTCTAACAAGCAGCTCAGTATCCAACCACCATGGGAACCCAGTCCAAGAAGCACAATGGAGGGGAAGCTGCCGAAGCAAGCGTTTGGAAAGGAGCAGAGATCACAGCAGGCAAAGCAGCCATGAAGATGTGTCTACAAGGAGTCCTTAGGTGGGTTCAGCAAAGAGAAGCCGGCGCAGGTGGGCGGAGCACTTCCATAAAGCTGCCTGTGGTGGATAGATGGCTTCTGATTTGACATCGACAACAGAATAAGGGGCTGCAAATTCAATGAATAGTCTCTGGCCAGAGAAACAAGGTCAAACGCTTAAGTTCCTGCACTTCTAGTGGTTCCTGGTATTTCCAGCTGAGTGGACATCTTTCTGTGACGAGTGGGTGCCACGCCACCTTATGTGGAGTCTGCGTGAGAGATCGCGTTGGACAAAGAGCTTCAAGGAAGCATGCCTACAGGAAGGGAGTGTTGGTTCAAGGCTTCCCATACACTTGGCTGCACCTTTATAACCTCTACCTTTATTCTTACTATATTCTTCTTGGCTGTACATTCGTTGCCTTTATTCTCGTTTTGGCTATTTTTCTATTGATCCTCGAACAGAGCATGTTGTATTTTTCCAGTCCAATAGAAACGGCTTCTCTAAGTAATAAAGACTAAGGCCAAAGATTAAATGTGGGCAATGCCCCAATCAATCTATTATCTGATGTGATGCTGCCTCCAGAAACTCCTACAACTTCACAAGTGGTTTTGCAGCTCAAGCATAGTAAATATAGAGACTTAAAATTTCCAGATATGTCCAACAGACAAAATCAATGAATTAAACTAAGTTGAAAAGAGTTATCCCAGTAGTTCAGAGAGTTCATAAAAAAGAAGGGACCTCTAATTATAAAAGAAAAAGAAAGATTCTCCCAACAGTTATGATTGTTTAGTCCAACTTACGTTATAGGGAATAGATGGTGTTTTCACACAAAATATAAAGTTAGTAACATATTTCCTGAACCAACCAAGAACCATTTCCTTATACAGGAGCTTATAAAAATGAAAATAGTTGGATAAAAATAAAATTAAAAAGAGTACAATATAAGTACAGCCCTGTCTTAGGTTTGTTAATTATTAAACATAAAAAGGCTGAATAGATGACGTATTCTATTAAACAATATGCTAGACTTGTTTCGCACCACTTAGCTTAAACAGTTGGTGAGATAGTCATCAATTTTCACGTAATTCATCAATGTTTTGCCTTTAAAAAAATTGATTACGTGCTTAAATAAACAAAGAATCTATGTCACAATCACATACTGTATAAAAATGTTAATTCTCCTCAATAAAGATACACTCAGATGCAACTCTTTTGAGTCTGTGTCTGTTTGTCACTTCGCCGACTCCTTTGCCCACCTATCCCGAGATCCCTGTCCCGTCAGTCCCAGTGCTCCGGCCAAGCTGGTCTGTCACATCTGCCTTTAAGTGACACATAGGAATTAGTGGAGAGGCGAGCCAGGTGCCAGTGCCTCATGCCTATGCTACTCAGGAGGCTGAAATCTGAGGACCACAGTTCAAAGCCAGCCCGGGCAGGAAAGTCCATGAGACTCTTATTTCCAATGAGCCACCAGAAAACTGGAAGTGGCGCTGTGGCTCAAGTGGCAGAGCACTAGCCTTGAGCTGAAGAACTCAGGGACAGTGCCCAGGCCCAGGACTGACAAAAAAGAAAAAGAAATTAGTGAAGAGAGGTACTAATTGTAACAAGCAATTATACAGCAATGAAAATTTCAGGCTACAGAGATATGCACATATACTGTTGCAAAGAAAGTCCATAACATATAATGTCATCATCAAGTGAAATAACGAATATGTAATCCTTGTTGCTTTTTCTGCTGTTATTGTTCTTTCTGTTGCAGCTGCATTTGATTAATTTTCCTCTCTCTGCAGTTACCAGTACTCGTCTTTTTGATTCATGCATAGGAATCATCCCAACCCAGTACTGTTAGAATTTACAAAGCTGGATCTTTTCACCCTATCAATCCAATTTCAGAGCCACCAAGAGCTATGTAGGTAAATGTATTTCTCTTTGAAGGTATCTTTTCTCCTTTCAGTGGCAGAACTACTACGATACTGTGATAATTATTATTATTTTTTTACATATATGCTGGTACTGGGCTTTAACTCAGGACCTAGGCACTGGTCCTTAACATTTTTGCTCAAGGCTGGCATGCTTCCACTTGAGACACAACTCCACTTCCAGCTTTTTTTGGTGGTTAATTAGAGATAAGAATCTCTCAGGTTTGTCTGCTGAGGCTAACTTTGAACCATGATTCTCAGTTCTCAATGTTCTAAGTAGCTAAGATTATAGGTATGAGCCACCAGCACCTGGCTGTAATGGTTACTTTTTTTTTTATTTTTTTCTTTTTCTTTTTTTTCCGTCATAGGGATTGAACTCAGGGTGTTGTCCCTGAGCTCATTTTTGCTCTGCTGGTGCTCCACCACTCTGAGCCACAGCCACTAGCTAAGTAGGTAGCTACTTAGGAAACCAAGGCCTGGAGTCTTGTGGTACAAAGCCAGCCTGAGATGAAAAGTCTGAGAAACTGCCAATTCCAGAATAGCTAGCAAAAAGCAAAGCTAGAAGCCCATGAATAAGAAAACCAAGTGATCTTGAACCCCTGAATTAAGCCCCAGTACTGGCACAAAAAGAAAGGGAGAAGAGAGCGAGGAGATGAGGCCAAGGGAAAAAGAGAGGGAGAAGGAGAGGGAGAAGTTCACAATTAAATGATGTACTAATGATATAAATTAAAGGCCACTCAATATAAGGTAGTATTCTCAGTTATTATGAGGAAATTGAATGTCCAGAAGGTTCACAAAGGGTCAGTCAGATTTGAAATTGGGATTAGAAGTCAGATTTCTAAACCCTGCTAGATGCTGGAATGAATTAATCATACAGAAATCCTTGAGTCCATGTATAGACTAAGAGCTCCCAAGGACCAGAAGATATCTTAGTCAACTTTGTGTCCCCAGTATTTAGTCTAGGACTTAGCCCACAGTAATATGCATCTGGTGAACTGATTGAATACTTCCTCTTCTTCCTCCTCTCTCTCCTATCTGTAACCCATCTCTGCAATGCATTTTTTTGTCAGTCATGGGACTTAAACTCAGCCTGGGCACTGTCCCTCAGCTCTTCAGCTTAAGGAGAGAGCTCTACCACTTGAGCCATAGCACTATTTCTGGTTTTCTAGTGGTTTACTGGAGATAAGAGTCTCATGGACTTCCCTGCCCAGGATGGCTTTGAACCACAATCCTCAAATCTCAGCCTCCTTAGTAGCAAGATTGCAGGTGTGAACCCCTGGTGCCCAGCTCTGCAATGCATTTTGTGTCTGCATCTTCACAGGTAGCATGGTAGTGACAGAAATGGAGAATAGGTATAGACTAAGGCCTCAGATCTGATCTTGTCTCTGTCCATGCTATGTTTAGGGTTTTTTTTTTTTTTTTTAATTTTTTGGTCCGGTCGTGGGGCCTGAACTCTGGGCCTGGACACTGTCCCTCAGCTCTTCAGCTCAAGGCTAGCACTCTACTACTTGAGCCACAGCGCCACTTCTGGCTTCTTTCTTTTTGCTTATGTGGTGCTGAGGGCCTCGAGCATGCAAGGCAAGCACTCTACCACTGAGCCACCTTCCCAGCCCGTTTTTTTTTTTTTTAAAGAGAGTGTAATGTTTTTAGAATTTTCATGCCTGCCTAAAATGTAGATAATAGAAAGAATAATTGTGAGAAAAAGTATTAGAAAGGCAGAATATTGTTGTTATTAAATGTTAGGCCAAAGTCTTTGATCCGTCAGGACCAGTAAGGAAAGGAATAGTGTAGGAGAGAGTGAAGGCAATAAATCTAGTGGAAGACTGAGGTGGTAATTTGTGTAAGAAGGAGAAGACCTAAATTTAGGCACTGATAAAGATGCATCTATGAGAGATGTTAAGAAGATGGAACAGGCAGATGCTAGTGATAGATTAGATGTGAGCAGTAAAAGATATTCTGATTTGAGTACTGGGCCAACTAGAAAGTAGATAAGCCAGTTTCCCATTCTACCAACATGTGATCTGCTGCTGCCTGCTCCCTTCTGCCAACAAACTCCTAGTCCATCAGCCTAGAATGCAAAATAGATAGGAGATTCACCAAGTCCTTTTTGACCTCCTTAATGAGAGAGAAAAAAAATGACTGAGATATTGGATGCCACCTGCAAAAAAGCTGGCTAGAGTCAGTACTTTAGACCTGAATTCTAGATGGTTTTGCCCTTCACAATGAGGGAATACTGGAAAAAGGACAGTTATGATAGTATGGTAAAGGAAAAGAGAACCAAATAGTAATTTGTGGTCATTTTTTAAATGGTTGAACTAATGTGTTCTTCCTCTCTTCTACACCATTCTTCATGTTGCAATCACAGTGATTTCTAAGCAAATCTGATCATGTTCCTGATCTTCCAAGGATTGTTTAATGGCTTCCACTGCTTATGACAGTGCTGCCCAACAGAAATTTCTGCACATGTGCTAATGTTGTACATTTGCTTGGTTTTATAGATAGCTACCAGTCACACGTGGCCATTGAGCACTTAAAATGTGACAAATGTGACATAGGGACTGGATTTTAAATTAAGTATACCTGTAAGTGTAAATATCTAGTGGCTCCTTGTAACAACTTACAGGATCAGATACAAACTCTTAAATATGTATACCAAGTCCCAAAAGGGCACTTGATATAACCATGATTTAGATATAACCATAGTTCTTACGTATTCTTCATTCTTTAGCTAGTGACCAAGTTTTCATGAAACTTCTAAACAATAAGACTTTCTTGGGAAAACCAAAATAACACAGTATAGAACACTTTTCCAGGCTGTGTTTACTTGTCTAGCCTGTTCCCCCTCCCTTTTTTTGTCAGTTGTGGGGCCTGAACTCTGGGCCTGGGCACTGTCCCTCAGCTCTTCAGCTCAAGGCGAGCACTCTACCACTTGAGCCATAGCACCACTTCTGGTTTTCTGGTGGTTTATTGGAGATATGAGTCTCACGGACTTTTCTGCCTGGGGTGGCTTTGAACCACAATCCTCAGACTTTAGCCTGATGAGTAGTTAGGATTACAGGCGTGAGTCACCAGCATCTGGCTCCCCCTCCCTTTTATTTATTTATTTATTTATTTTGCCACTCGTGAGGCTTGAACTCAGGGCCTTGGCACTGTCCCTAAGATTCTGAGGATCCAGGGACCCAGGGCTTCATGCATGCAAGGCAAGCACTCTACCACTGAGCTACCTTTCCAGCCCCCAACCCTTTTTTTTTTTTTTAAGGAATTTTTTTTTTAATTTTCTAAGAGACAGGAAATTAATTTTATTTATGTGGGACCAAGGAATCAAACCCAGGGCTTCATGCATGCTAGGCAAGCATTCCACCACTAAGCCACATACCTAGCCCCTCTCATCCTTTTAAAAATAAATTTTATTCCTCCACCAATAGAAAATCCTGGAATTTTACAGACATAATATACCCTACCAACTCTCATTTTCTTTTTGTACCTGTACTAGAATGAACTCAGGGCCTGGACACTGTCCATTAACTTTTTCACTCAAAGCTAGCTCTGTTACTTGAGCTACAGCTTCCCTTGTGGCTTTTAGGTGGTTAATTGGAGATAAGAGTCTCACACCTTTCTTGCCTGAGCTGGCTTTGAACAATGATTCTCAAATCATAGCCTCCTGAGCAGCTAGGATTACAAATATGAGCCACTGACACTTGTTCTCTTTTTCTCTCTTTTTACACCTACAAGATGATATTTCTTTACTCACGCACCTTGAAAATTCATGCCTTTTTCAGGAGTCAAGTCAAAAGTTGCCTTTTCTATACAACTCTCAATCTCTGAATTTCCACACCCTTTTCTTATGCCCCCAACACAGTGTGCTATAACTACTTGTTCACTTGTGTATCTTTTCCACTAAATTGTAAAGAGAATTTTCTTCACTTTTGTTTTCTCAACATTTGCATAGATAATAGGATATAATGAGAGAACATATATATATATATAAAATGACAATATCAAATTGATGTTGAGTGAAATTATGAGTTTGTGAACATAGAAAAGTTCCTAGGAAGTAGAGGTGTGGCTCAAATGGTAGAACTTTTTTTTTTTTTTGGTCCACTTGTGGGGCCTGAACTCTGGGCCTGGGCACTGTCCCTCAGCTCTTCAGCTCAAGGCTAGCACTCTACCACTTGAGCCATAGCGCCACCTCCGGCTTTTTTTTTTCTTCTGCTTATGTGGTGCTGAGGAATTGAACCCAGGGCCTCAGGCTTGCAAGGCAAGCGCTCTACCACTGAGCCACCTTCCCAGCCCAAATGGTAGAACCTTGAGAGGAAAAAGTTCCTGTATAACTATGGTTTTAGATCTTTAATCACATACATATACACATCAGAAAATGAAAAAATGCCAAGGAGGCTGGAGATGTAGCTCAGTGGTAGATCACTTGCTTAGCATGGGCAAGGCCTTGGGTTTCAACCCCAGCACTAAAGAGAAAAGAAAAAAACCTGGAGGTACTTGGCCTTTCCAGATTTATTTTTATAAGCTAGCTTTCTTTTAAACCTTAAAAAACTATTCTAGCTTTCAGCACAACCACATCAGAGAAAGCCATAGGGAACAGGAGAACAAAGGGAAACCCTTTAGAAGAAGACTATGTTTGATCTCAGGTTAAAGTTCCTTTAAAATAATGTCTATGGTCACTTATAATAAATTGTTTCCCAGTGGTGCTGAAAAGTTCTAATTTAGTTTAAGTGAAAATATATAAATTAAACTACCTCAAGTTGCTAGAAACTATTTTAGTTTCAGTAGGTGCTTTTCTGCTCCTATTTTTTCTGGTACAAAGAAAATCATACTTGAAATAAATATATAAAAGCTTATAGGTGGAGGAGGGCTGACTACCCAGGAAATGTTAGAAAGAGGTGCTGCTGCCCCAGCTTCTACTTTAGGAGCAGTTTTCTGCTTCTGCAGGGCTGGGCTGTTTGGTGATTACCTAATGCCAGAGAGAGCTAAAGAATGATGAAAGAGACTGCAAGTGGTAAGCTCAAGTGGGTAGTGAGGACACAGGAGCCCATTAAAGAAGAGAGAGGACGCAGAGACCCACTCACAGAATGCAACTTAGACAAGATTTTTCTTGAAGTCAAACCTCATGTTTTACTTGATTCAGCTCAGCCTCCAGTATTATTATACAGTTGAACCCTTTTTCTCCAATTGTATTTCCTTTGTGCATTACCTATTCATGTTTTTCTCCCCATTTATACCTTGATATACTTATACTTTAATTCCTTAAAATTTTAGCCTATTATTATACACACATTTACATATTAAGAAGAAGCTTGTTATCTGGTTAAGACCACCATGCTATAACTCAAGAAATCTGGGTCTGAATCCCAGTTCCACTATTAATGACCAGGAACAGGTCACCTCCTGCCTAGTTCTCAGTAGTCAGACATATAAATGTAGGTGACAAACCAGAGTTTTAAGATCAAGGGAAGATGGTGATGGAGCTTCATTCCAAATTCCTGCTTTCGGCTTAGACCTAAGCAAGTCCTTTTGTTTTTTGTGTTGGGAGGGGAAAAAGGGGGTCATGGGCTTGAACTCAGGGCCTGTGTGCTATCCCTGAACTTTCTGCTCAAGGCTAGCACTCTACCTCTTGAGCTACAGCTTCCCTTTGTCTTTTTTTTTGGGTCCGGTCATGGGGCCTGAACTCTGGGCCTGGGCGCTGTCCCTCAGCTCTTCAGCTCAAGGCTAGCGCTCTACCACTTGAGCCACAGCACCACTTCCGGCTTTTTTCTTTTTGCTTTTGTGGTGCTGAGGAATCGAACCCAGGGCCTCAGGCATGCAAGGCAAGCGCTTTACCACTGAGCCAACTTCCCAGCCCCTTCCCTTTGTCTTTTTGAGGGCTTAATTGGAGATAAGAGGCTTGTGGACTTTCCTGCCGCGCTAGCTTCAAATTTCAATCCCCAGATCTCAGCCTTCTGAGTAACTGAGCCATTGGCACCTGGCTAGTGTCCTCTTTTATTCACTGAAATTTTAAAAAGTTTTAAGGGCCTCTAATAACTTTAGATTCCATTATTCTGTCATACAGAGATAGTTACCTAGTAACAGAACAATTCTCTCTCTTCTTTTTTTGTTGGCCGTGGGGCCTGAACTCTGAGCCTGGGCACTGTCCCTCAGCTCTTCAGCTCAAGGCTAGTGCTCTACCTCTTGAGCCACACCGCCACTTCCGGCTTTTTCTGCTTATGTGGTGCTAAGGAATTGAACCCAGGGCCTCATGCATGCAAGGCAAGCCCTCTTACCACTAAGCCACCTTTCTAGCCCACAGTTCTCTTATTAGTTCCATCTCACTAATGAGGAAATAGAGGCTTAGTCCAAGTGAATAGATTATTCTTTATGTCCAGCTACAAAGGAGCCAGACCTCCAGTTTTCTCATGGTCCCTAGCTCATTCTTGAATTCAGAACCACCTTCATGTTGTAAATAACAGCTTTATCAAAAACTGGGCTGTTTAGGATCTCACATTCCTTCAGTGTACATGTTCTTACTAGGAAATGACCTGCAAAACCTCTACCCTAAACCACTTGAAGTAACCTGTTCTTTACACCCCCAAAAAAGTAAACGCTACAGAGTAAAACAGAAGTCACTCTGAGTTAACAATGCTGTTTTGACATAAGAATTAATGACAGGCTGCATGAAGGACTCTCTTATATGCTTGACTATATAGCCCCCTGATTCTACACAGCTGGGTGTGATGGTATATGTCAGTAATCCCAGCACTCAGGAGGTTGAAGCAGAAGGATCTTGGATGTCAAGGCTAGCCTGAGGTATATAATAAGATTCTCTCCAAAAACAAAAACAAACAAACAAACAAAAATGGGCTCAGCAGGTGCAGGTGGCTCACACCTATAACCCTAGCTACTCAAAAAGCTAAGATTTGATTATCATGGTTCAAAGCCAGCCTAGGCAGAAAATTCCATGGTCCTCTTATCTCCAATAAACTATTTTTTTAAAAAAAGCCAAAAGTAGAGCTGCAGCTCAAGTAGTAGAATGTTGTCCTTGAGTAAAATAAGTTCAAGAACAGCAGCTAGGCCCAAAGTGTAAGCCCCAGGACTGGCACCAAAAAATAAATTAAATAAAAAATTAAAATTAAAAAAATATATATGGACTTGAGTAATGGCATTGCTCAAGTAGTAGAGTACTTGTCTAGCAAAGATGAAACTATGAGTTCAAACCAAAAAAAAAAAAAAAATTTAAATAAACTTGGGTTAGGGATATAGCTCAATGACAGAGCACTTCCCTAACATACACAAGGCCCTTCTTTATTCCTTTCTCTACCTCCCTCTCTCCTCTTCCAGGGAGAGAGACTGAGTAAGACTAATCAGGGTAAAGGATTAAAAGACACAGCTTTTGAGAAGGCTCTGCTTATCTGACACTCCTACTTTGGTGAAAGTTTCCTCCCACTTCAGAGGTCCTTATCATTACAAAATGTTGACTCATTGTCTCCCAGACTGTACCACTCTGGGATTCTAAGGTCATAAGGCCCTAAAAGCTCTAAAGTCCTGTAATTCTTTTTTTATTATTAATTTTAATTGCAAATTTGATTTTATAGCTATTTCTCCACTTTTTATTTTTTTTTTTTTGTCAGTTGTGGGCCTGAACTCTGGGCCTAGGTGCTGTCCCTCAGCTCTTCAGCTCAAGGCACATGCTCTACCACTTGAGCCACAGCACCACTTTCTCTTTTTTCTGCTTATGTGGCGCTGAGGAATCGAACCCAGGGCCTCATGCATGCAAGGCAAGCACTCTACCACTGAGCCACCTTCCCAGCCTAGTCTTGTAATTCTTGTGGAACCTGACAAAGGGATAGGGCAGTTGTAGAAGAGCCAGTTTCTAGCTGATTCTCCTGTCTGCTCCACCTCCAATCTGCTTTCCTGGCAGTGATTTGGGGTTCAAGTGTTCAATTAGCAAAACCCAAGGCCTTGGGCAAGCTCTATACCACTGAGCTACATTCCTAACTCTGCTCAACTAAGAAATACAAAAATTATGACACATTTATCCACAAAATACTTCATCCTGTCCAATTAAAAGCAGAAAGAAAAACAGATGCAACTAACAATATCTAATATAGTTTGTTTCAGGGCTTGGAAGGTGGCTCAGTGGTAGAGTGCTTGCCTTGCATGCATGAGGCCCTGGGTTTGATTCCTAAGCACCACATAAGTGAAAAGAAAAAAGCCGGAAGAGGCGCTGTGGTTCAAGTGGTAGAGTGCTAATCTTGAGCTGAAGAGCTGAGGGACAGCCCCCAGGCCCAGAGTTCAGGCCCCACGACCAGACCCAAAAAAAAAAAAATATATATATATATATATATATATATAGTTTGTTTCATTGTGTTGAAACAGAAGAGCTGAAGAAATGCCTCAAGTAAAGGTCCTGCCTAGCAAGGACAAGGCCTTCAGTTTAAAATCCCATCCCAACCAAAATTAAATAGATAAATAAATGCATAAATATATGAAAAGGATGGCAAAGGTTAATTGCATTTGTTTCCAGATGGTAGTATAGTGGGTTTTATTTCCAGCATACTTTTAATAATTTCTGTTTTCTAAAATATTCATATATATATATATGCTGTAGGCCACACCTGGTGCTACCAGTTTATTTGGGGAGTTGGGGACAGAGATGACTCATCTCAAGATAGGGAGAGGTCACCAGGGTTTTGACTGAGACTGTCATTTAAGGAGAAGGACAAGCACTGAACAGAGCAGCGACCGATCAGCTCAGCCAGAGTTCATCCCGGAAGCTCTGACGGTGGCACTACATGGGTCAGAATCCAGCGGCAAAAGTAGAAGCTAACGTGGCAGCCACAGCCCTGGAAGACCTGTCTGGACAAGCCAATCTCACCATCTGAGGCTGTCTACGATAGCCCCGCCCCCTGCCTCTTCCCATTGGTCCACCGGGGCTCATTTTGTTTCCCGGGACCCGCCTCCCTGGCGAGGGGGCGGTGCACTCTTTCTCCACTTAAACTATGGTAGCCATGCTGAGTGTGGCAGCCATACTGTGTGTGGCTCCGCAGAACAGGGTGGGGCTGTTCTGTATCACTGCGGTGACTGTCCCTCCTAGACCGCAGGTTCTTTTCCTTTTCTCGGGAAT
Source organism: Dipodomys spectabilis (assembly GCF_019054845.1). NCBI lineage: Eukaryota > Metazoa > Chordata > Mammalia > Rodentia > Heteromyidae > Dipodomys > Dipodomys spectabilis. The sequence continues at coordinate 14,931,826 of NW_024870680.1, forward strand.
CAAAGGAAAGAGGTGGTTTGTCACCAAAATAATCTTCACTTTGGAGTTGGATGTTTGTGAGAAGTGCATTTATCAACAGCATGCTCTTCAATACCCTGGTTGAGGGAGTGTCTTAGTTTCCTACAGATGATGTCATCGCAAACCTTGTCTAGGTCCTAATGCCCGCTATTAGGGTTTTAAAACCACTAAAAATAGGAGCTCTTTAGAGATGGGATGATTAAATAACTTATTGTTCAAACCTAAATAGCTTTAAAAGTCTATTAATAATTGTGAAAAGCACAACATACGTAAATGTGGATTGTTTTAGGTCATAGCTACACTACTTAGCTAAAAGTTCCTAGGTCCCCTGTTTTGTTTTGGGTTTTTTTGTTCGTTTTGTTTTGTTGTGGGTCTTGAACTCTGGGCCTGGGCACTGTCCCTGAGCTCTTCAGCTCAAGGCGAGCGCTCTACCACTTGAGCCACAGAACCACTAAACAATAACTTTTTCTTTTCTTTTCTTTATTGGTCATGGGGCTTGAACTGCCTGGGCACTGTTCAGCTCAAGGCTAGCTCTCTACCACTTGAGCCACAGCGCCACTTCCCATGAAACGATTTTCTCCAATGAGCTACCAAAAAAAGCTGGAAGTGGAGCTGTGGTTCAAGTGTTAGAGAGGTAGCCTTGAGCAAAAAACGTTCAAGGATAGCACATAGGCTCTTGAGTTCATGCACGTGCATCACACACACACACACACACACACACACACACACACACACACACACACATCGTTGATATACATTAAGAGAAAAATTGAATGTTCCCTGTTAAGCAAAAGACATTCCTAGGGTCTGTTCTGGTTTCACACTTTTTTTGAGGTACAACTGAAACAAGCTGACCATATTTGAAAGGTGACATTTGATCAGGATTGTCATATACTTTCTTGAAAATACCACCATAATGTTGAGATGAGGAACATTTGCATCACATCCCAGTGCTCTTTTTGTTTTTCTGAGGCTCATTTGCAACTCATCTCCTCTTTCTCCATCCCCAGGAAACTATTGACCAATTTTCTGCTATCCTGCATTAGTTTACCTCTCGTACAATTCTATAAAATGAAGCCAATATAGTATGTATTTTTCTGCCCTCTTTAGGTATATTGATTTTGAAAATTTTTTCCATATTGTTCTTATAGTTTATAATGTTCCTTTTTTTTCTTCCTTCCCCTCCCCCTCCCCCTCCTCCCCCTCCTCCCCCCCCTCCTCCTCCTCCTCCTCCTCCTCCTCCTCCTCCTCGCAGAACTCATGGCTTTACATTTGCTAGGCTAGTAACAATTTCCCACTTGGCCCACACCTTCACCCACATTTTTGCTGTTTTCTTCTCCATTTGGGGAGGGTTTGTTTGGTTTGGCTTTGTACCAGTACTAAGTCTTAATAAGGCCTGGGTGCAGCCCTTTGGCTTTTTCTCAAGAATGGCACTCTATTACAGATCTACTTCTGGCTTTTGGTGGTTAACTGGATATAAGAATCTCATTAAATTTTCTGCCCCAGCTGATTTGGATTTCAGTCCTTAAATCTCAGCCTTTTGTTTTGGTTTTTATTTTGGGTCTGTTCGTGGGCCTGAACTCTGAGCCTGGGCGCTGCCCCTCAGCTCAAGGCTAGCGCTGTACCACTTGAGCCACAGCACCACTTTCAGCTTGTTTTTTTGCTTATGGGTGCTGAGGAATCGAACCCAGGGCCTCAAGCATGCAAGGCAAGCGCTTTACCACTGAGCCACCTTCCCAGCCCCAAATCTCAGCCTTTTGAGTAAATAGGCTGACAGATTTATGCCACTAACACCAGTCTCAAAAATAGTACTGGCTGGCAGTGCTATGGAAGATACTATGAGAGAGACAATTGGTTATAAATCAATCCCATTTCCTAGCTGAACCTCACTCTGGTCCTCTAACAGGTCTGGTTAAACAGCATATCACCCATGTTCAGTACCTCCACAAAGAACAATATGTTTCTAACTATTGCTTATATAATCTTTTATATAATTGTCTTGGTTTTGGTCCCTTGTCTTACTCTATTTGATGTGGTACTTGTCTTCAACCTCGGTTCTGCTTGACTGAAATTGGCTTTCTTCACATTCTTTCCCCTAAAGAAGCACTTTCTATGCTTTAATCATTTGCCACTGCTCAATTTGTTTCTTAACCTAAAACCATCATGGCATTATAGCACGATTCTATCTCAAAAAGCAAATTAGCTTGGTACCAGTGGCTCATGCCTGTAATACTATTTACACAGGAAGCTGAGATCTGAGGATCACAATTCAGAGGCAGCCCAGGCTGTGAGACTTTTATCTCCAATTAGCCACCAAAAAGCCAGAAATGAAGCTGTGGCACAAGTGGCAGAGCGCTAGCCTTGAGGAGAAAAAAAGAAGCAGGTCCTGAGTCCAAGCCTCAGGATCAGCACACACAAAACAATTTATAGTTCTATAGTTCTGGGAGTGTGGCTCAAGTAGAAGAATGCCTGCCTAACTAGTGTGAGGCAGAATATTGACTAGAAAAAAAATAGAAAGATAAAGAAAACATTGTGCCTCTGAGTTAGAAATATCCAAGCATAGGTTTGCACTGTTATATTCTTATTCTGTTTTTGGAAAAAGGAACTAGAAAAATAATTTATCCTCCTAAAAATGGATATTTGTTTAAGTTCTTACTATGATGTTATGACTCATTAGCTCTGATAATCTTTGGCTATAATGTCTTTGACCTCTTTTTTTTTGGTTGTCTTAGGGATTGAACTCTGGGCCTGGGTATTGTCCCTGAGCAGTTTAGCTCAAGGCAAGCGCTTGAGCCACAGCATCACTTCTTGTTTCCTGGTGGTTTATTGAAGATAAATGTCTCATGGACTTTCCTGCCTGGGCTGGCTTTGAACCACGATCCTCAGATCTCAGCCTCCTAAGTAGCTAGGATTACAGGTGTGAGCCACCAATGCCCGGTATGTCTTTGACTTTTATACAAAATAAAATCTTTAAGCCCAGTGCCCGTGGCTCACACCTGTAATCCTAGCTACTCAGGAGGCTGAGATCTAAGGACAGCAGTTCAAAGCCAGCCCGGGCAGGAAAGTCCATAAGACTCTTATCTCTAATAAACCACCAGGAAACCAGAAATGGTGCTATGGCTCAAATGTTAGAGCACTTGCCTTGAGCTGAAGAGCTGATGGACAGTGCCCAGGCCCAGAGTTCAAGCCCCACGACAGATAAAATAAATAATAAATAAGTAAATAAAAATAAAATAAAATAAAATCTTTAACACCTGAAGAAAGATAGTTCATCACAAGATAGTTTCTCTTGAGGACTTTTTTTTGGTAGTGCTAAACATTGGAATCAGTATTTATTTTTCAGTTAGTCTCATGTTTATGCCCCAGACAGCCTACAACTGTGATTCTTCTACCTGAGACTCTCAAATATATGGGATTGTAGGCATATCACCATACCTGACTTGTTTTTGAGATAGTCTTCCTATTGCTTTTTCCAAGGTTGACCTTGAATTGAGATCCTCCTATTTTCTCTGTCTCCCAAGTAGCTGAATTTTTATGTCCAGCTTTTCTTGATTTCTTTTTTTTTTTTCTTTTCTTTTTTTTTTTTTTGTCATGGGGCTTGAACTCTGGGCCTGGGCGCCGTACCTGAGCTCTTTTGCTCAAGACTAGTGCTCTACCACTTTGAGCCACAGCACTACTTCTGGTTTTCTGGTAATTAATTGGAAATAAGGGACTTTCCTGCCTGCACTGGCTTGGAACAGCAACCTTCAGATCTCAGCCTCCTGAGTAGCTAGGATAACAGGATGAACCACTGGTGTCTGGTGCCTCTCTATTTCTTACACCAGTTATAACTTGTACAGTCTGTTAGTATCTCAGTGCAAACAGTATTGGTCACATTTTCTTCCTCTAAGAGGCATGTTCTTTACATAAACAGCAGTAGAAATAAATGTTCTCTTCTCTCAGAGTGATTATCTTTTAGGAGCAGGTGGAGTGATTCATTCTCCTGTACGTCTTAGAGAAGACTTTATTATTTGTAAGGAGAGAGTGTAGGGAGAGAGCTCCAGCAATGTGTCAGGCATTATACATTCGGGAGTAGCATAACAAGAAACAGCATCTTCCCCCACTGCAATTTCAAAGCCTAGAAGTAACTCTTCACTTATCAGGCTCTGAGAAATCATATTATTCATAACAGGGATCATGATTCACATGAATAGAACAAAATGGAATGATCAAAAATAGATTCTGTAGATAAATCTGTAGCAAAAATATCTTCTGACTTAGCTGCAAATTGGCTGTAATTACAGGAAGGACCATTCCGTAAAAGTTCTACCACCCTCTTCTCTACCTCAACTGAATAACTTCTCTAATGGTATATCATTATAGGTCAGTGTATCAGGAAAACAAGGCTTGTTATTTCTGCATAATATTTTTGGTGCTAGGAATTGAACGTAGGACTTCATGTGTGCTCAACACCAGAAGCAGGACTTAACATGAGATGTTTCCCTTTTTTCTTGTCCTTTTGAAATGAGACAAACTTAAACATATGTTGTACTTATTGTGCGCGCTTAATTGATTACCTTTGAGTTATAGTGTATTTTTCATTTTTATGCTTTGCATATTGACATACTATTATTTTTGTTAATGATAATAATAACCTGTACAGTGGGTTAGAAGGGCACCCAATTTGATGGATATTTAATCCCTTCCAGAACTATTATTTATTTCAAATATGAGCAATATAATTTCACTCTTTTTACTTGAACAGCTTTTCTCCTATTGATTTCCTGCCTCTCAAAGAATAATAAATCTTTTTTTCAGGAGTAGTAAATAGGAAAAGACAGTTCCAGTTTGATTACTATATATGTGTGTATATATTATATAATGCATATTATATATAACATAACATATAGTATGTTTATATACTAGATAACATATATATATATATATATAAATAATATACGTATGCACAGTATTGGCTGTCCAGTACTCAAGGAACTGGACAAGGGCTTGAATGATCTAAAGATGAGAATGACAGATATTTCTTTTTTCTCTCTATTTTTTGGATTGGTCCTAAGGCTTGATGTCAGGACCTGAGCATTGTCCCTAAGCTTTATTTTTTGCTCAAGGCTAGTGCTTTACCATTGGAGCCTCAGCTCCACTTCTAGCTTTTGATGTTCAATTGGAGTTAAGAATCTCATGAGCTTTTCTGCCCTGGACTTTTTTTTTTTTTTGCTGGTTGTGGGGCCTGAACTCTGGGCCTGGGCACTGTCCCTCAGATCTTCAGCTTAAGGCTAGAGCCCTACCACTGGAGCCACAGCGCAACTTCCAGGTTTTTCTGCTTGTATGGTGCTGAGGAGTCGAATCCAGGGCCTCATTCATGCAAAGCAAGCACTCTACCATTCAGCCACCTTCACAGCCCCTGGGCTGTCTTTGAACCATGATCCTCAGATCTCAGACTCTAGAGTAGCTAGGATTATAGGCAGGAGCCACGAACATCTAGTTGTCAGCTGTTTTCTTTGTTACACTAGCAAAGAAATACAAAGACATTTGTTAAATATAAAGACACTTTTTTTTTTAATCAACAAGAAATCCAGAGAAAGACCAGTTTTCAGATCAGCAGTGTGTTTTTTTCCTTCCTTTGCCATCATCTATGATTTGGTTTAGCTTTTTTTGTTTTTTGCTTTTTTTTGATTGGTCGTGGGGCTTGAAATCTGGCCTGGGTGCTATTCCTCAGCTCTTCAGCTCAAGGCTAGTGCTCTAACACTTGAGCCACAGTGCCATGTCTGGCATATGTTTATGTGGTGCTGAGGAATTGAACCCAGGGCCTCATGCATGGAGGCAAGCACTCTATGGCTGAGCCACCTTCCCAGCCCTGGGTTAGCTTTTTACATTTGTTATTAACAAGTGCTGTTTTAGCTCTAAATTCCATGTCCTTACACAGTCACATATACTGGCAGTTTTTTCTCAACTGTACTTTTTCATTAAGGAAGCCTCCTTCTATTTCCTTCATCTCCTACTGCCTCATATCAAGCTTTGTGCCTATACCTTAGCAGAAGCAGGAAAGCATGTTTGTCAAAGTATGTGTGTCTGTGATATATTGTTAGACAGGCAATAGTGGCTGCCACTAAGAACAAGATAAAATGACAAGTATGGTGGTGCACATTTATAATCCTAGCACTCAAAAAAGTGGGGAAGGGCTAAGAAGGTGGCTCAGTGGTAGAGCGCTTGCCTTGCATGCCTGAGGCCCTGGGTTCGATTCCTCAGCACCACATAAGCAAAAAGAAAAAAGCGGGAAGTGGCGCTGTGGCTCAAGTGGTAGAGCGCTCGCCTTGAGCTGAAGAGCTGAGGGACAGCGCCCAGGCCCAGAGTTCAAGCCCTATGACCGGACCCCCCAAAAAAAAAAAAACAAAAAAAAAAACAAAGAAAGTGGGGAAAGAAGATCTGGAGTTCAAAGTTTTCCTGAACAATGTAGAGAGATCTGTTTCAAACATGCACGTACACATGAAATCACAGTCCCTCAAGAAGCCTTGTATCACCCAGGGAACAAGAAAACTCTACTTTTATTATAATTTCTGTGCAGTTGCTTCCTGGATACATGGGCTTCAAATCACAGTCCCCTTTTAAACCCATCAAAGAAAGCTAATATAGCTATTTTGAAAATACAGCTGCCAAGCTAAGCCTGTTTTCTCCATTGTTTCTAGTTTTTAGTTATGAAGTCTGTTCTGGGCATCTTTTTCATAATGTTTAGGAATTAACTATCAATTTATGTGGCACATTTTGGGAAATGATCTTCTTCAAAATGTTCCAAACCTTTCTTCTACAAATGCCCAAATTCTATTCATTTTTGAAGATAGTAAAAATATTACATTTATTTCATTTATTCAGCAAATATTTTCCACACTTACTATGTAGCAAGTACTCTTCAAGAGTTAGGGACATAAGATGGAAGACTGGTAAGTGACAGTCAAATGATGGGGAAGAAATAGTGTACAATAGGAGGACAAGGAAGGGTAGTTACACTATTGGTGAGGATGGAAACAGGCAGAAGACTTCCTGAAGACATATTCAATTGACTGAATGTTTCAGTTCCTCCTTGCTAAATTCCTGTGGAAAAATCTAATGTGACAGTATTAGGTATTGGGGTCTGAGGTGATTAGGGTTCTAGGGTGCAGCCATCATGAATGAGATTTCTCCCCTTACAAAAGATACCCTCAAGCAGTGCACTGGTGGCTCATGCTTGTAATCCTAGCTACTGAGGCAGCTAAAATCTGAGGATCATAGTTCAAAGCTAACCAAGGCAGGAAAACCCATGACAACTTTATCTCCAACTAACCATCAAAAATTTAGAAGTGGCTCCAGTGGTAGAGTGCTAGCCTTGAGCAAATAAGATGAGGGACAGTGCTCAGGCCCACGTACACACACACACACACACACACACACACACACACACACACACATGGTTCTTGATATATATATATATATATATATATATATATATATATATATATATATATATATATTTCACCAAACTGATTTCCAAACAAATAGCCTAATTTATATTTCTGCCATCAAAACATTGAGTTTCTCTGAATTCTTGCCAGTACAAATACAATAATTTTCACTTTTTGTTTATCTTGGTTTCATTTAAATCTATCAGTTAAAATGCAAAGGTAAAGAAATAAAACTGGTCTCTAATTCTTTCTTTTCCAAAGTAACATTTCTGTTTGTTGAACATTTAGCACTTCTTATGTGATTTCAGACCATAAGATCTCTGAATGCAAAACATGATTTATACAGAGTACCTGAGAAATACAAAGAAAGCTTCAGAGGAGAATGAAACTGCACATGTGTCAGTGCAAAATGAAAGCTTAGCTGGGGCATGGTGGCATGTACCTACAGGCTCACCCACTCTGGATGCTGAGGCAGGAAAGCTTGTGCCAGGAGTTGCGGTCAACCTGGGTAATACAATAAGACCAGGTCTCTTACCAAAAAAGAAAAAAAAAAAAACAAAAAGATAAAAGGGAAAAGATTGGGAGGAAAGAAGAAAGTAAGGTTAAGACATAAGGTCAGAGAATAGCTCTACCTGTCCAGGTGACTACTGAGAGACACAGGCAGCAGAGAAGACTTCATAAAATTCTAGAGGAAGTACAAAGTAATTATAGTTCTAACTCTCAGATGTTACTTTAAAGGTTATTTCAGGACATATAATGAGAACTTGTTACTGTCAGAGACCAAAAACTGCCACTCACTTTGTTTGCAAGAGGTTAAAAAAATAGTTTCTTGGTATTAGCTGTTCTTTGTGTGTAAGGGTTTTGGGTTACTGGTTTGGGAAGAGCCCTATCAGATATGTCAATGTACTTATAAAGGTTTTTTTTATAGAGTTTTTTTTTTTCTTTTTGGTCAGCATGGGGCTTCAACTCTGGGCCTGGACGCTTTCCCTCAGCTCTTCAGCTCAAGGCTAGCGCTCTACCACTTGAGCCACAGAGCCACTTGTGGTTTTCTTTGTCTTTTTTTTTGGATCCAGTTGTGGGGCCTGAACTCTGGGCCTGGGTGCTGTCCCTCAGCTCTTCAGCTCAAGGCTAGCACTCTACCACTTGAGCCACAGCGCCACTCCGGCTTTTTTCTTTTTGCTTATGTGGTGCTGAGGAATCGAACCCAGGGCCTCATGCATGCAAGGCAAGCGCTCTACCACTGAGCCATCTTCTCAGCCCTCCACTTGTGTTTTTTTGAGTGGTTTATTGGAGATAAGAGTCTCTTGGATTTTCCTGCCTGGGCTGGCTTTGTACCACAATCCTCACATCTCAGCCTCCTGAATAGCTAGGATTACAGGCATGAGCCACTGGTGCCCGGCTTTTTAAGAGTTTTTAATATAGCCCAAGCTAGCCTTAAAACTTAAACTCCTCCTGCCTCAGACTCTTGAGTCCAGGATTACAGGTTTGTGCCACCTCAGATTAAAATCAAATATTAAAAACGAAAGCAACTGGGTGCCAGTGGTTTATACCTGTAATCCTAGCTATTCAGGATACTGAGTTGGATCCTGGTTCAAAATCAGCCCAGGCAGCAAAGTCTGTTGAGATGCTTATCTCCAATTAATCACCAAAAAGCCAGAATTGGAGCTTGAGCACTAAAGCTCAGGGACATTTCTCAGGCCCTGAGTTCAAGCCCTGGGACTGCCAAAAAAATCAGCCATCTATAATCCTAGGAATTTGTGAGGCAGGGATTGTAAGGATCACTGGTCCAGTCAGATCAGACATATAAGGAATACTTGAGCTCAACCAATAGCTGGACACAGTGGCATAAGCCTGTCACTCTAGCTACCTGGGAAGGATAACTAGGTAGTTAAAGTCCAGGCTGGCTAGAACATATAATAGAGACCCTATTTGCAAAATAACAAAGGCAGAAATGACTTGGGGTGTGGATGAAGTGGTAAAGAACTTGCCTATGAAGTATAAGGCCTTGAGTTCAATCCTCAGTATTACAAGGAAAAAAATGAATGTCCATTTCACATTTAAGATCTTGATTTTTTTTGTTTCAATGCTTGTTTCAAAAGCCTCCTGCCTCTTGGCTAAGAGAAACTGGAAGATGTACATATACTCACACGCACACACTATACCACATCACACCATACCACACACATTTTTGAGATGGTGAAGATTGAACCTAAGGCCATGTGTATGCTAGTCCAGTGTTCTAGAACTGAGCTACACTTCTAGACCTAGGGAGTAAATTCAGAGAGAAGACTGTTGATAGGTAAGAACAAATGACATTTTAAGGACTTCAGTTCCTTACCTTAATTCATCCTTTGGTTTGAGAAGGTACTTGTTTGATCCATATAGATAAGTAAATAATAATCCTCAAATAATAAGGACATGTATCAAGGTGTGTTTGGTGAACAATGTAAGGTTTTTTTGTTTTGTTTTGGTGCTGGACCTGGGACTTGAACTTAGGGTCTGGGTGCTGTCCCTAAGCTTTTCGCCCAAGACTAGTGCTCAATCACTTAAGCCACAGGTCCACATCCAACTTTTTTTTTTTTTTTTTTTTTTTGGGTCCGGTTATGGGGCCTGAACTTTGGGCCTGGGCACTGTCCCTCAGCTCTTCAGCTCAAGGCTAGTGCTCTACCACTTGAGCCACAGCACCACTTCCGGCTTTTTTCTTTTTGCTTATATGGTGCTGAGGAATCGAACCCAGGGCCTCAGGCTTGCAAGGCAAGCGCTCTACCACTGAGCCACCTTCCCAGCCCCGTCACATCCAACTTTTTTTGAGGGTTAATTGGAGATGAGAGTCTCATAGACTTTCCTGTTTGGGTTGGCTTTGAATGACAATCCTCAGATCTCATCCTTTTGAGTAGCCAAGATTACAAGGGTGAGACAGTGGCTTTATTTTTAATTATTAAAATTAAAATGAAAATTTATTGGAAGGAGTGAAGTCAGAGCCTCCTACTCTCTGCTTTCTAGTTCAGAGCTGTTGCTCTATGGCTTCAACCATACCTCCAATCTAAAAAGAGTCTTCTTCAGTTGGTAAAGTTACTTTTTTTGGTCCATGGCTGAAGTGTCTGCCAAATTCTCTGATTTAAATTCTTAACTTCGTATCTTTTATCAATAGACTTTAAAGTAGTTTTAGATTTATAGGTACATTAAAGGCAATTCAGAAAGTTCCTATAGACTCCTTTCATTTCCTATGAATAGAGGAATACAACTTACATTAACAGGATACATTTGTAACAATTAATAAATTGTTATCAATAGTGTTAATAGGGGGCTGAGAAGGTGGCTCAGTGGTAGAGCACATGCCTTGCATGCATGAGACCCTGGGTTTGATTCCTCAGCACCATATAAGCAAAAAGAAAAAAGCCGGAAGTGGCGCTGTGGCTCAAGTGGTAGAGCGCTAGCCTTGAGCTGAAGAGCTGAGGGACAGCGCCCAGGCCCAGAGTTCAGGCCCCATGACCAGACCCAAAATAAAAGAAAAAAAAATAGTGTTAATAACTAAGGTCAACTTAGATTTAATTTTCCTTATATCCACTTTATATTCCAGGATCACATTAGTTGAAAACTTAGGTTCAATTGTTAGTTATGTTAGGTAGTGTCACATTAGTCAACATGTCATACTTGTTTAATTATTTGTGCTGGTATTGGGGTATGAACTCAGGGATTAGGAGCTGTCTCTTTTTCCCCCTCAAGATTAGTTGTTTACCATTTGAACCACGCTTCTACTTACGGCTTTTCAGTGTTCATTTGGTGGCACAAGTATTTTGCTTGGGCTGGCTTTGAACTGTGATCCTCAGATCTCAGCCTCCAGAGTAGCTAGGATTACAGATGTGAGCCACCAGAGCCTGGCCTTATGTTCTTTTGTGCCTTTCTACCTTCATTTTCTTGGGTTATGAACCAAATGGAAAGATGAAAGCTATGGTTCTTTCCCCTTTGCAAAAAAAAAAAAAAAAATTAAAAAAAGCACGTGTATTAAAGAAAGCCCACCCCTAGCAAATTCAGAAACACTGCTTTAATAAGAAAAGGTGATCTTTGTAATACTGTACCTCCCTTCTCCAGATTTGGACTCTAATTCAGCCTTTCCCTTTGTGGTTCTCCGTTTCCTCATCTGTGATATGAGGTGTGTGGCTTATTTGATGTTTAAATCCACTTCTTGAAAGGCAGAAGATGAAATCATTTGGAGTTATTAACCTGAGAGCATAGGCTGGTAACAGAAAAAAACCAAGCCAAGGGTAGGCCAGGAAAATTGGCTGGCTTATTCATAAGGAGCTAGCAAAGGTTCAAATTAAAACAGTGGGCTCCATTTCGTGACTTTGTGGATTCTGCAAGTCATTTCCTCTCGCTGGGCTTGTTTCCTCATCTACAAAGGCTCTGCTTCTGGTAGCTATAAAACTCCAGAGAGTATCAGAGGAGAATGTACCTAGTAAGATGCCGTGTGAAGAATACAGTGAGGAAGAAGGTGGAGAAGCTGGACGACGAGCAGATCTGTGCAATGTGAACACAGGGCCCAGGGCTGAGGAAAGAAGAACCCAGTACACACTTTGAGGCTACCCAGCCCTGCCACGAACTGATGTGGTCATTCCACCTCCGTCAGGATTCCGCCTCCTCGCTACCTTCTTTTTCCTCTTCCCTCCTCCCCCTCAGGCGGCGACGCGCCACACTTCGCATGGCCGCCAGGATACTCCATTTTCTAAGGTTCGAGGGTCGCGCGCGCGCGCGCCCGGGCGCGCTCCCGCGCCGCCACCTCATTCTCGTCGCTGCCCGCTCTCAGTCTCCTCCGATTGGCCCACTGTGTGAGTGACGTTAAATGCCCCATTTTCCACCCTGCCTATCCTTCCCTCCCACTTACCCTGACTCTGCCCCGCCCTCTTATGGCTTCTCCCAACGCAAGTGGAAACCTAACCTGCATGGAATTCGCTGAGTGGGAGGAGCGAGAGGAGCCGGGAGAGCGGGCGAGACCAGGAAGGCGCTGTATGTGGCGCGCACGCGCACGCACACGCACGCACGCCGTCGGCCGGCAGGGCGGCAGGCTCGTGCCCGGGCTCGCGCACTCAGCAGGTTGGGCTGCGGCGGCGGCAGCTGAGGGAGCTCGGGGTGCTGCCTGTGAAAGATCCCAGACACTTCTGCGGCGCCGGCCCCGCCACCCTCCGCCTGTCTCACTCCAGTCTGGGCACGGAGTGCCAAGGGAAGGAACGGCCCAGCCTCGCGAAGCCGGAGCGCACCGCTGGCTGCCTCCGACACCGCCCTCCTGCCCTTCGCAGCCGCGGGCCTCAGGCGCTCGGTGCTCGGCGACTCTGCGGGGAGGCGGCGGCTACCGGTCTGTGGAGAGTCCTGCGCCCTCCAGCCTTGCTTCTCGGCCCGGTCCTGCAGGGGCCGGGAGAGCTCGGCGCCCGCCCTTCTCCGCGGGTTGGAGCGGTATCGGTCCGGGAGGTCTCTGGGCTGAGGCGGCGGCAGCTCCTTCGGTTCCATCATGTCCGCGGGCGGAGACTTCGGGAATCCGCTGAGGAAATTCAAGCTGGTGTTCCTGGGGGAGCAGAGCGGTGAGTGCGCGGCGCCCCCTCTCCTGGCCGCCGTCCGCGGCCTCCCCGCACCGCCCCTAGTGCGGCCCCCCGTCCGCGGAGGCTCTCCGCCGCCCTCGCGTCCGCGCCCCGTTCCAGCTCAGCCCTTCCCCGGGGCTCGCCGGCTCCGCCTCGCGGGGGATCCATCGGGTTTTGATCTCGGCCTTTGGGTCTCTTGACGTCGCCCGTTCGCTGTCCCCTCGGTCCCCGCAGCCCAGCTCCTCCTCCCTCCTTCCCTCCCTCTTGATGGCGCACCCACCCCCCCACCCCCGGCCTGCTGTCCACCCATCCCTTTCTTCCTCTGCTCTCCAGGGTCTCCTGTACCCCACCCTCATACCACGCTCTCTTCCGGTTCGTTGGCGATGCGAGGCCCACTCCCGGGATGCCTCACTCCTAGGAACGGGCCCCCTTCAACCTTGGGCAAGGGGGGTGGGAGCTGGGCGTTGTTTTCCATCCGAGGCTTGGCCCTGGGGTGTGCAGATCTCTTTTTGGAAGGTGGGAAGTGGTGGGTTTGCACATTGATAGGGAATTAGTCTGAGTTATACAGTCAATTAATATATATATATGTGTGTGTGTGTGTGTGTGTGTGTGTATACGTACATATGGTCTGAATTGGAGGCGACTTGTGAGAGTCGGGTTGGCGTTGACAGTGGCGATTGTTACCCCTTAGGTTGGGTTGTGGGTTTTTCTTCACTTTGATCATTGACGATTCTTTTTGGCAGTGTTGATGTCTTTTCGATGTCTGCCAGATGCTATGTCACGATCGTTTTACTTGGAATTTTTCACATCTCACCTCTTTTTTTTTTTTCCCTCGCTTCAGCAAGAAACAGCCATAGATTCTCTTCCTGCTCTGATGCAAGCAGGAATTATGGGGGGGGGGTGTTATTAATTTCTTCTTAAGTACTTTTAATTACATATTTTAAGATTCACGTGAGAGAAAGCTAAGGATAATGAACATTTTGGGGGGAAAGATTTCCTTTGGACAGTAGAGTAGTGTTGATTTATTATTTAAATTAGATTTTAAATATCATTTGAATTAAATTATTACTTTATGCCTAATATTTCAGGATCTGATGGAGTGGAGTTATTAATGTTTACCTAGTCAGGGTTGCAGTACTTTGTCTTAGACATAAGATCCTGATTTTGTGATTGTTGTCTGTAAGATTACTTTTTACAGTAATAGCAGTTTTATGTTGTTATACAAATTTGGCAGCAATTCAGGGATTATCATTTATGTTTTTCCTCATAATTTTCACGACTATCTTTAAATTTTAAACATTGAGAGAATAGTTCCAAGTCATCAAACATCAGATACCTATTAGATGTCCAAGGTGACATCATACAAAACATTAGTTACTTGTTTTAACTGAGAGGCATATGACTAATATAAATTCCTAGGTTTTACTATTAGCTTAGATTGTTTATACTAGTTTGATAATATTAGAACAGGTTAATACTAGTTGCAAAATTGCCTCCACCATAGTTAGGAAATCATTTTTCTTTCATTTAGATTGACTTCCCCCTACACACTGAATGGTCATTTTTCTCATGCATTTTTCTGAAGCATAAACTTGTTTCCTTAGGTGAATAGGTTAATGGAACCTATGGAATTGATCCTGACCCAGCTATTAATATGTAACAATTTCAGGACAGTGCTATACATAAAACATAGCTTACTGAACATTATTGATGTTGGCTCTACCGTGTTATTTGAGCACTCACGGAATATTACTACCTGCATTTGTGGGATTTGTTTTTTGTTTTTTGTTTGGTCATAGGGCTTGAACTCAGGACCTGGGTGCTGTCCTTGAGTTCTTTTTTTTTTTTTGCCAGTTGTGGGGCCCGAACTCTGGGCCTGGGCACTGTCCCTCAGCTCTTTAGCTCAAGGCTAGTGCTCTACCACTTGAGCCACAGCGCCACTTCCAGCTTTTTTTTTTTTTTGTTGGTCGTGGGGCTTGAACTCTGGGCCTGGCCGCTGTCCCTCAGCTTTCAGCTCAAGGCAAGCGCTCTACCACTTGAGCTACAGTGCCACTTCCGGTTTTCTGGTGGTTTATTGGAGATAGGAGTCTCACGGTCTCTCCTGCCCGGGCTGGCTTTGAACCTCGATCCTCAGATCTCAGCCTCCTGAGTAGCTAGGATTACAGGCGTGAGCCACCAGCGCCCGGCCACTTCCAGCTTTTTTCTGCTTGTGTGGTGCTGAGAAATCGAACCCAGGGCCTCATGCATGCAAGGCAAGCACTCTACCACTGAGCCACCTTCCCAGCCCCTGTCCTTGAGTTCTTTTATTCAAGGCTAGTGCTCTGCCACTTTGAGCCACAGCACCACTTCTGGTTTTCTGGTGACTAATTGGAGACAAGAGCCTCATGGACTTTCCTGCCTGAGCTGGCTTTGAACTGTGATTCTTAGATCTCAGCTCCTGGATAACTAGGATTACAGGCATGGGCCATCAGAGCCCAGGGTTGTTGTTTTTGCCCTTATTTGGACTTGAACTCAGGGCTGCTCTCATTGGCTTTTACTTGACACTACCATTTGAGCCATACCTCCACTTCCAGCTTTCTGCTTTCCACTTCCACCTTTTCTTCGTGGTTTTGCTTCAAACCAAGATCGTTAGATTTTTAGCTTCCTGAGTAGCTGTGATTACAGGCATGAGTTTTTAAGATGAATAATTTTGACTTTTAAGTATTTGTAGGCTTTTATTTTTTAATGGTTTATTTCTTACTCTTCTTTCTTTCCCATTTCTGTTTGGAAATGTTCTTCCAATATAGCTCAGACTTGCCTCTAACTTAACATCCTGCCTCAGCCTAACAGGTATTGACATTTCTTTTTTCTTTTAGTCAGTTGTGTGGTCTGAACTCTGGGCCTGTGCACACTGTCCCTCAGCTTTTCAGCTCAAGGCTAGAGCTTTCCACTTGAGCCACAGTGCCACTTTTGGCTATGAGGAATCAAACCCAGGGCCTCATGCATGCAAGGCAAGCACTCTACCAACGAGCCACCTTCCCAGCCCCAGTACTGACAGTTCTTACTTTGTTTAAATTTTTACTAGTTCCTTTCCTCCTTTCCACTTCCTAGGTAATTCCTAAAGCTTTGTTTGAAGTAAAAGTATGTGTACTCTTTTTTTTTTTAAAGCAGTTTTGAATTTGCAGAAAAATTGAAAAGAAAATAGTACAGAGGATTCCCATATACTGCTACACCCAGTTTCCAATTAATATATTAGTATGACCCATGTGTTACAATTAGTGGACCAATATTGGTGTTTTGTAAACTAAAATATATGTTATTGAGTTTTCTTTAGTGTTCACCTAATGTCCTTTTCTTTTTCAGCTTTTCTTTCAGGATAACACATTAAGTTCTCATGTTTCCTTTAGGCTCCACTTCCCATTTCTCTAGGATTGTGTTTACATGCTTTTTGCTCAGTGGAGTGGTGAGGTTAATTATCTTTTGAGGTTCCTATATTGGTAAACATTACCATCCCATAGCTTTGACATTGAAAGATTAATCTCAGTGTTCATGTTCAGTGTTTGTAGTTTTCCCATGCATTAGCAAAGGTCTGTACAATCTACATTATGTTGATGTAAGTCTTCATGAATTATTTATTTTTAGGTCTCTTAGAATTCTACAATTCAGTTTTCAAAGACTGTAATCAGTGGCTAAGTTCTCTTTATTACTCATATAGCATTTACCACATTTATAATTCTTATTTTTTTAATGTATGCTTTAATCTGTTTTTCACAGTAGAGTGCAAAGTTACATGAAGATAATCTTTATTCATTTCTTCTTCATTGCCTAGCATAACATTAAGCATATTAGTAGCTGCTCAGAAATATTTGGTGAATGAAGGCTGGGAAGATAATTCAGTGGTAGTGTGCTTGCCTTGCATACATGAGGCCCTGGGTTCAGTTCCTCAGAACTACCTAAGCAGAAAAAGCTGGACGTGGCACTGTGGCTCAAGTGGTAGAGTGCTAGCCTTGAGCTGAAGAGCTGAGGGATAGTACCCAGTCCAGAGTTCAGGCCCCATGACCCACATAGAAAGGAAGGAAGGGAGGGAAGGAGGGAGGAAGGGAGGAAAGAAGGAAAGGAGAGAGAGAGAGACAGAGAGAGAGAGACAGAGAGAGAAAGGAAATATTTGGTGAATGATAGTCAAATCTATTTGTAACCAAAGGTTATAAACTATATTTTTTGCTATGGTAAATTCAACAGTTTAACAGTAATATTTTACACTTAAATCATTTGATTGTGTACAATTCCAGGTGCTGGGTGGCTGGGTAGGGAAACCAATAATTTAGAAGCTTAGTCATTTCACAAAAAAAAAGGGGCTGGGAATGTGGCATAGTGATAGAGTTCAAGACCCAAGACTGGCAAAAAAAAAAAACCCAAAACCCTACATTTTATACTTTTTCTTTTTTTCATTGTGGAAATACTGTTCAGAGGGGTTACAAGAGCAAGGTAATGAGTACATTTCTTATCAAGCATTGTTGCCTCCTCCTTTGTTTCCCCTTCCCATCTCTGCCCATCTGCCCGCCCTCCCCCGCCCCAAAGTTGTTAAGTTTGGTTTTCTTTTTCTTTTTTTGTCGGTCATGGGGCTTGAACTCTGGGCTTGGACGCTGTCCCTCAGCTCTTCAGCTCAAGGTGAGTGCTCTACCACTTGAGCTACAGTGTCACTTCAGGTTTTCTAGTGGTTTATTGGAGATAGGAGTCTTAGGGTCTTTCCTGCCCGGGCTGGCTTTGAACCTTGATCCTCAGATCTCAGCCTCCTGAGTAGCTAAGATTACAGGCGTGAGCCACTGGCGCCCGGCTTACAGTTTGGTTTTCGACATAACATCTTGCACATCTCATTGTTGCAATGGGTCCACCTGTATCCCTATTTAAACAATTTGTTTTTTCCCTTCCCAAAGTAAAATTAAATCCCCCAACTATACTTTTTCTTTTTGAGTTGAGCAAAATTTGTCTTTTTCTTTCTGTTTAATTGTATGCTACTAATAGCACAAAAGTTTGTCAGTATAAAGTCTATAATACCAGCTATTTAGGAGCAGGGAGGATACAGGAAGATTGCAAGTTTAAGCCAGCACTGAAGTTAGGGAGACCATCTCCAAAACAAAGTAAAAGCCAGCTGTAGGTGGCTCATGTAATCCTAGCTACTCAGGAGTCTGAGATCTGAGATTGCAATTTGAAGCCAGCCCAGTTACCTAGCAATAAAATGGATGTAGTTTTGTGGCTCAAGGGGAAGAACACTAGCCTTGAGCAAATATCTCAGGGACAACACTTAGGCCATTGATTCAACCCCCAGGACTGGCACAAAAAAGACACAAAAAACCAAAAACCCAGTAATATCCAAAAAGTCTGAGTTTAGTTCAAGTGATAGAACAGGTAGAGCATTTGCCTATCAGGCTTGAGGCTCTGGCTTCAAGTGCTAGTACTAGAACAAAAAAGTCATTATATTAAAAACATTCATTAACAGCTGAAGGCTGCGTTCAAACTTCAGTACTGCAGAGGTGGAGGGGAATATTCATGGAACTGATTTCAAGTTAAGGTTCTGTGGTGCTGTGTCCTATAATGAAGATGAATTGTTTTAGCATATAAAAAAGAGTTTATAGAGTGGGTCGGTGTGTGTTTGTATGCATATGCACATGTGCATGTACAATGCAAGGCCTGGGCACTGTTGCTGAGATTTTTTTTTCCTGTCATGGGGCTTGGCTTGAATTCAGGGCCTGGGTGTTGTTTCTGAGCTTCTTTTGGCTCAAGGCTAGTGCTCTACCACTGAGCCACAGCACCACCTCAGGCTTTATTCTGTTTATGTGGTATTGAGGAATTGAACCCAGGGCCTCATGCATGCAAGGCAAGCACTCTACCACTAAGCCACATTCCCAGAGTGTCACTGAGCATTTTTGCCAAGGCTAGCTCTTTACCTCTTGAGCCACACTTCCACTTCCAGCTTTTTGGTGGTTAATTGGAGATAAATGTCTCATGGTTTTTCCTGCCCTGTTTTGGAATCATGATCCTCAGATCTCAGCCTCCTTAGTAGCTAGGATGACAGGTGTGCCACCAATGCCTAGCCATGACACAGGTCTTGATAATCTTATGGTAACTATATATTTTAGTAGTATATGTGGTTTAGTAAAAGTGTTGAAATACATAATTCCTGGAGTTTCCCCGAATCTCTTTTGCTATATGTCTAGCTTTTATCTGGAACCTCAGAGAGAATTTTTTTTTTTCTTTTTTTTCTTTTTGGGTCGGGTCGTGGGGCTTGAACTCTGGGCCTGGGCACTGTCCCTCAGCTCTTCAGCTCAAGGCTAGCGCTCTACCACTCAAGCCACAGTGCCACTTCCGGCTTTTTTCTTTTTGCTTATGTGGTGCTGAGGAATCAAACCCAGGGCCTCCGGCTTGCAAGGCAAGCACTCTACCACTGAGCCACCTTCCCAGCCCTCAGAGAGAATTAAAAAAAATTTTTTTTTTTATTGAGATTAAGTGATTATATAAGTTTCACAGTATAGTGACACTTAAAGTCACAAACACATTTAACCTTTACAAGGCAAATTGTCATTATCATGTTTTTAATGTTTGTGAATTCTATGTTTTGACAATACAACTATTCCACATCCTGTGATATATACATTTCTTTCCTCTTGTTTAGTGTAAGCTGTTCTCTCTTTCCCTCTCATTCCCTCCCCCCTATTGCTGCCCTTGAGTTGCTTAGTTCATTTTCATCAATGTCCAATGTAGCTCATGGGCCCCTCTGTTGTATATTTTCGAACCCAGGGCCTCCAGCTTGCAAGGCAAGCACTCTCCCACTGAGCCACCTTCCCAGCCCTCAGAGAGAATTTTTTAAAAATATATTTTTTTATATTTTCCTGTTTCCCTTTGATTCTGTGCCCTCCTCCTAACTTCCTTCAGATGTGCGCATACACCCCCCCCCCCCACATGTGCTGTTTGTCTCTCTGCTCTTGGCTTACTCACTCAAAATGATTTGTTCTAATTACATCCATTTCCCTGTGAATGCCATTATTTTGTCCTTTCTAATGGCTACATAATATTCCATTGTATATAGGTACCACAATTTTTGGATCCATTCATCTGTGGTGGGCATCTGGGTTGTTTCCATATCTTGGTTATTGTGAACAGTGCAGCAATGAACATGGAGGTGCATGTGTCCTTGTATCCTGGTTCTTGTTCCTCAGGGTAGAAGTCTAGGAGTGGTATGGCTGGGTCAGAGGGGAGGTCTATATTTAGCTTTCTGAGGTACCTCCAGACTGCTTTCCAAGGTGGTTGTATTAGTGTACATTCCCACCAACAGTGCAGTAAGGTTCTTCTTTCTCCGTATCCCTGCCAGCATTTTGTTGTTGGTTGAATTTAGGATATGGGGCCATTCTGATTGGGTAAGGTGGTATCTCAGGGTTGTTTTTATTTGCATTTCCTTTACAGCCAGGGAAGATGACATTTTCTCATGTGTTTCTTTGCCATTTTTCTCAGAGAGACAAAGAATGTTATTAAGTGGTTTAAGATACTGTATATATAATTGTTACTATTAATTAGGAAATGTCATGACAGTGGGAAGTGCACCCTTAATCTTCTTTTTTCACTTTAGATAGCTTAGTTTTACATAACCTCCTTTGAATTGTCGTATTCTAGGAAGCGAGAAAGAATCAGTTAGAGCCCAGTAGTACTGAAAGTTTGTATTGTACTATAGATTACACTAAATTGTATTACATATTACATGTCTTCTTTAATAGATGTCTTCCATGTAAATTCCTTATGAACACGCTTTTTCAATTAAGTAATTCAATATTCACATTAATTACTAAGTCCTGTTATCATCTACTTTATAGATAAGGAAATGGAAAAATAAAGAGCTATTGAGTAATTTCCAAAAGGTCAGTGGCTAGTATTAACTAGTAAGACCCAGACTTTTTTTTTTTTATGTCTGTCGTGGAGCTTGAACTCTGGACCTGGGCTCTGTCCCTCAGCTCTTCAGCTCATGGAGCTTGAACTCTGGGCCTGGGCTCTGTCCCTCAGCTCTTCAGCTCATGGAGCTTGAACTCTGGGCCTGGGCTCTGTCCCTCAGCTCTTCAGCTCATGGAGCTTGAACTCTGGGCCTGGGCTCTGTCCCTCAGCTCTTCAGCTCATGGAGCTTGAACTCTGGGCCTGGGCTCTGTCCCTCAGCTCTTCAGCTCAAGGCTAGTGCTCTACCACTTGAGCCACAGTGCCCACTTCTGGCTTTTTATGTTTATGTGGTGCTGAGAAATCGAACCGAGGGTCTCATGCATGTGAGGCAAGCACCCTACCACTGAGCTACCTTTCCAGCCCTGACTTTTGTGTTCTTAATCATAACACTACTGTTAAGTAGGAAGGCTTCAAAACAGGATATGGAAAACATTTTTCTTGAGTCTCCTAACTTTACAATCCAACTCAGAGCTCTGAAAGTGTGGTCCTAGGGATTTCCCAAGCTCCTTTAGAGGCCCTATAAACCTTATGAACCTTGTGGAGGTCCAAATAGTCTTCATAATAATAAGATACTATATCTTTCCCTTCTTACTCTGTCATATATGTCTAGAGTACTATGACTCTAAGAGGTTACCTAATGTGTGATATAGCAGACTGAATGCAGAAGCAGCTATGAGAATTCAACTGTCTTCTCTAAGTTAAACTTAGAGGTTTCCAAGTATGTAAAATAATGCCATTCTCACTAAATGACAGGTGTGAAGCCACTGGGGCCTGGCTAAGCCTCTTTTTGTGTATGTGTGCTGGACCTAGGGCTTGAACTCAGGGCCTGAGCTTTTTGCTTAAAACTGGTTTAGTGCTCTTACCAATTTAGCTAGAATTCCACTTCCTGCTTTTTTGGGGATAAGAGGCTCATAGACTTTTCTTCCCCAGGCTGGCTCTGAGTCATTATCCTCAAGATCTCAGCCACCAGAGTAGCTAGCAATATAGGTGTGAGCCATTGTCTTGGCAAGGCTCTTGTTTTTTTTGTTTTTTTGTTTTTTTTGACACAGTGATATGTCTGCTTTTGTTTTATGTGCTCTGGGTACTATGTTTAAATCATATGTGATTGAACTCAGGGTTTCATGCTTGCTTAGACATACATTCTACTACTTGAGTCTAAGCCACATTGCCAGCCCCTACTATATGATTTTTAAAATTAGTAAGTAAATAAAGATTATTGTTGTTTTGTCCTACCTTTGTATGATTGTACAAAACCTTGCCCCTAAATCTACCTAGACTTCTCTGTGTTTAGGGTGAGTCCTAGTGCTTGAACTCAGGACATAGCTTGAGCCCCATGACTGACCAAAAAAGAAAAGATAATTTAAAGTATTTTTATTATGGAAGATTACAAATGTATATAAGAAAGTACAGAGAACATTGTAATAAACCCCTATTAATGCTTACCTAGTGTCAATTATAATCAAATTATGACTTAATCTTGTTTCAGCCATATACCACCATACATTCATATACTTCCTCCCACATAACCAAGTAGATTATTATTATTATTTTTTTTTTTTGGGTTGGTCGTGGGGCCTGAACTCTGGGCCTGGGTGCTGTCCCTCAGCTCTTCAGCTCAAGGCTAGCACTCTACCACTTGAGCCACAGCACCACTTCCACCTTTTTCTGCTTATGTGGTGCTGAGGAATCGAACCCTGGGCCTCATGAATGCAAAGGCAAGCGCTCTACCACTGAGCCTCCTTCCCAGCCCCCCAAGTAGGTTATTTTAAAGCTGTATTTATATATAGTTGGTAAAGACTGAAAATCTTATTCAGATAGTTTCAACATTTGTGTAAATATGTAATTGCTAACAGAAGCCTCAATTTGGAGAATTTATATAGTGTGAATTTATATAGTGTGTGTGTGAGAGAGAGAGAGAGAGAGACAGAGACAGACAGTCCTGAGGCTAGAACTCAGGACTATGTACTGCCCTTGAGCTTTATTTACTTATTTTTCTTCTCAAGTCTAGTGCTCTATCCTGTGAGCCACACAGCTCTGCTTCTGGCTTTTTTGGTGGTTAGTTGGAAATAATCTCATGGACCTTATTGCCTGGGCTGGCTTTGAAGCATGATCCTCAGATTTCAGCCTCCTCAGTAGCTAGGTTTACAGGCATGAGCCACTAATGCTTGGCTCCTCGGCTCGTGTGTGTGTGTGTGTGTGTGTGTGTGTGTGTGTGTGTGTGTGTGTGTGTGTGTGTGTGTGTACACGCTTGGCTCCTCTGTGTGTGTGTGTGTGTGTCTACCACTTTGAGCTACCTTTCTGGTGGTTGATTGGAGATTAAGAGTCTCAGGAGGGCTTTTCTGCCCTGGCTGGCTTTGAATTATGATCCTCAAATCTCAGCCTCCTGAGTAACTAGGATTACAGGCATGAGCCACCAACGCCCAGCTTCCTATATATGTGTTTTTTTCCCCCCCCCCTTGAGCTGTGGGCCTGGGAGCTGTCCCTCAGCTCTTCAGCTCAAGTCTAGTGCTCTACCACTTGAGCCACAGTGCCACTTCTGGTCTTTTGGTGGTTTATTGGAGATAAGAGTCTTATGGTCTTTACTGTCTGGGCTGGCTTTAAAGAGTGATCCTCATATCTCAGCCTCCTTAGTAGCAAGGATTACAGGCATGAGCCACCGGTGCCCGGTTTATGTATGTGTTTGGTTTTTTTTTTTTTTTTTTTTTTTTGGCTGGTTGTGGGCCCTGAACTCTGGTCGTGGACAATGTCCCTCAGCTCTTCAGTTCAAAGTTAGCACACTACCACTTGAGACACAGTGCCACTTCCGGCTTTTTTGCTTATGTGGTGTTGAGGAATCGAACCCACGGCCTCAAGCATGTGAGCCAAGCATCCTACCACTGAGCCACCTTTCTAGCCCCATATATGTGTTTTTGAGATAAAAATATTTGTTTCTCTTGGTCAGTGCTGTCCAGTTAAACTTCTGAGATGTGAAATTAAACTGTGTTTGTGCTGTCTAAATTGGTGAAAGTATGGTTGGGAAATTTAAAAAAAATTAAATTATTATTATTATTTTTGCTGGTCGTGGGGCTTGAACTCTGGGCCTGGGCACTGTCCATCAGCTCTTCAGCTCAAGGCTAGCACTCCACTCCTTGAGCCACAGCACCACTTCCTGCTTTTTTCTGCTTAGTGGTGCTGAGGACTTGAACCCAGGACCTCATGCATGCAAGGCAAGCACTCTACCACTGAGCCACCTTCCCAGCCCCTGAAAATCACTGTTAAAAACTTTGAGCTGGCCTGGATAGCTCACGCCTGTAATCCTAGCTACTTAGAAGGTTGAAATCTGAAGATCACGGTTTGAAGCCAGCCAGAGTAGGAAAGTCCATGAAACTTATTTCCAATTAACCAGCAAAAAAAAAAAAAAAAAAAAAAAGGAAGCAGCAGCTGGATACCGGTAGCATATGCCTGTAATCCTAGCTAAGAAGGAGGCTAAGATCTGAGGATCACAGTTTGAAGTCAGTTTGGGCTGAAAAGTCCCTGTGAGACTTTTATCTCCAGTTAACACTAGAAAATTGGAAGTGGCATTGTGGTTCCAGTGGTAGAGTGCTAGGCTTAAGCAAAAAAGCTCGGAGACAGGATCCAGGCCCTGAGTTCAAGCCCCCCACAATAAAGAAAGGGGGACAGTGGGAGGGGGATGAGGGAGCGAGGATGAAAGATGTATGACTCAAGTGGTAGAGCACTAGCCTTGAGCACAAAAGCTCAAGGACAGTGACTAGACCTGGAGTTCAAGCCTCCCCCACACACTCTCTCTCTCTAACTTAAAGTTAACCTTTTTTGACCTTAATTCTTCTCTTAAAACTGGAAATATATGTGTGCTCAAGAAGTTGAGATCTGCCTGGCACTAATGGCTCATACCTGTAATCCTAGCTACTAGGAGGCTAAGATCTGAGGATTGCAATTCAAAGCTAGGCTAAGCAGGAAAGTCCATGAGACTCTTATCTCCAATTAACCACCAGAAAATTGAAAGTGACATGGTAGCTCAAAGAGGTAGAGTGCTAACCTTGAGCAAAAGAGCTCAGGGATAGGGCCCAGACCCTGAGTTCAAGCCCCACAACTGACCCCCCCCCCCCAAAAAAAAAAAAAAAGGTGAGAGATCTGAGAATCATTTAGAACCATCTCAGGCAGGTAAACTAGCACAAAGCCAGAAGTGGAAGCATGGCTCAAGTGATAAAGCTCCATCCATGATGGACAAAGCTAAGTGAGATTGCAAGGTACTAAGTTCAAGCCCTAGATAAAACCCACAGGAAGTAAAATAAATCACATCTTTTAGACATAGAGTTTGGAGGGGAGAATTAAGCAACAGTAATAGTTACTTCAGTGCATTAAAATCCACACAATGCCCATCTGTCATCAGTTAAATAAACTTGTGCCAGGTTTAGAGCCTTCTAATCCTAACACTCAAGGCGGCTGAAATGGGAAGCTGAAACAGGGAATGGCGTGCTAGAAGCCAGCCTGAGCTACCTAGTAAGCCTGTCTTAAATAACAGCCAGGAGTTAGTGGCTCATATCTATAATTGTAGCTTCTGAGATTTGAGGATCTTGGTTTGGAACCAACCTGAGTAAACAAAATGCACAAGACTCTTAGCTCCATACCACCATGAAAAAGACAAAACTGGAGGCTCAACTGGTAGAATGCCTGCCCTGAAAGGAAAAGCCAAACAAGGGCGCACAATTCCTAGTATAGGGGAAAAAATAACATTTTTCTTTCCCAAAACTTACACAATCTTAAACAAATCTCCCCTCCCTCCCTCCCTCCCTCTCTCCCTCCCTCCCTCCCTCCCTCTCTCCCTCCCTCCCTCCCTCCCTTAGTACTGGGTTTGAACTTAGGGCCATATATTTGATTTCTAAGATGAGCCACATCTCCACCATTTTTACTTTAATTATTTTTCAAATATAGTCTCCTTTTGATGCTCTAGTCACCCTCATTTATGATTTCCACACAGCTAGTATAACAGGCACATGCCACCATGTCCAGCTTTTATTGGGAGATAGGGTGTTTAGCACTTTTTGCCTGGGCTGGCCTGGAGCCCAAATTGTCCTGATCTCTGACAACTAGGCCACCACACTCAGCAGCAAGTAACTTTTCACTTTGAAAAAATACTACTGAATACTTCAACAATGAAGTAATCAAAACTAAAAATACAAGTGAGAAAAATAAAATTTGAAGGTATTGTTTTTTCCAACTAGAGTACACCATCCCCCCTCCCCAAATTCACAAGGAATTATTAAATAAGTGAGTCTGCATTGAAGAAATTGGCCAAAAAAACCCCAATATCCCCATATATGTTTTAGTTTGAGGCACTTTGTTTTTTATGTCTTGTATCATCAGCATTCTAGCCATTGCCTCCTCCTTACATTAAGGTCACCCTAAAATTCCATAAAAAGGGATATACAGTCAAACTTTTAAGAGGCTTCCCTCTCACCACCCCCAGTTGTTGACCTTGAACTCAGGGCCTGTGTGCTGTCCCTGAGCTCTTTTTGCCCAAAGCTAGAATTCTACCACTTTGAGCCACAGCACCACTTCCGGTTTCCTGGTGGTTAATTGGAAACAAGAGTCTCACAGATTTTCCTGCCTGGGTGGCTTTGAACCGCAATCCTCAGATCTCAGCCTCCTGAATAGTTAGGATTACAGGCATAAGCCACTATTGTCCAGCTCTAGTTTTCTTTATATTTTTTATTTCTAACTTAATTGCAAACTGTAGTTATAAAATACAGTTCATTGTTAGTATTTTTGAGACTTGTATGGTCCATATGTCCAACTTTTACAAATATTCCTTGTCTGCGTGAAATGATTATATATTTTACAGTTGTAGGTGTAACATTCTATATATAATTACTTGGTTAATTTGTTAATCATCATGTGACTCATCTTCTGTGACTTCATCAAATTCTTGTCTGTTTTTTTACTGAGAGCATTTTACCACCTCCCACTGTGATTGTGGCTCAAGCAGATCATGTTAAAATCTCCCACTGTTAGCTGGGCACTGGTGGCTCTGGCCAGTCTCCAATTAACCACTGGGGGGGAGGGGTGTAGTTGAGGAGGTGAGAAGGCTGAGGCTGGGAAGGTGGCTCAGTTAGAGTGCTTGCTTTGCATGCATGAGGCCCTGGGTTCGATTCCTCAGCACCACATAAGTAAAAAGAAAAAAGCCGGAAGTGGCACTGTGGCTCAAGTGGTAGAGTGCTGAAGAGCTGAGGGTCAGCGCCCAGGCCCAGAGTTCAGGCCCCACGACTGGATCCCTTCCGACCCCCCCACAAAAAGAAATGTACTCATTACCTTGCTCATGTAACTGTAACCCCTCTGTACAGTATTTTCACAATAAAAAACTTATGTGAAAGAAAAAAACCCAGAAGTGGCACTGTGAGCACAAAAGCTCAGGAACAGAGCGTAGGTCTGAATTCAAGCCTCAGGATGGATGGACGGGGACACACACACACACACACACACACACACACACACACACACACACACACACACACACACACACACACACACACACACACACACACACACACACACACACACACACACACACACACACACACACACACACACGTGCGCGCGCGCGCACACACACACGCACCTCCCACTGTGTTTGTGGCTCTATAGTGTTTCTCATATGCACTCATAGGTATGTTTGCATTGTACTAGGATTGGAACTGAGGTCTTTGAGCTTGTTAAGCCAGTGCTTTACCACTTGAGCTGTGCCCCTAGCGCTTTTTTGCTTTGGCTAGTTTTGAGATGGGGTCTCACCTCTTTGCCTGGGCTAGTCTGGACCGCAACCTTCCACATAGCTAGGATGTTTTATTGTGATATTTCCATATATTTAGACAATATACTTTGGTCAAAATCATCCTTTCTTATCGTTTCTTCATTATTTCATTCAGTTTCATTAGTCTATTTTCATGTATATGATATGCTTCATGTATCTCATTTAATTTACTCTATCCTTGACATCTTCTCCTTGTGTTATTTGAATTCACAATTTTATTTATTTATTTTTGTGTTGGTCCTGGAGCATGAACTATGGGCCTAGGTGCTGTGCCTTAGCTTTTTTGCTCAATGCTGATACTTTACCATTTGAGCCACTGCTCCACTTCTGGCTTTATTTTTGGTAATTAAAGAGTCTCAAGGTTTTTCTTGCTGAGGCTTCAAACCCTGTTCCTCAAATCTCAGTCTCCTGAGTAGCTAGGATTGATTATAGGCATGAGCCACAGGCGAGCTCATTTTGCTCAAAGCTATTGTTCTACCACGTTGCCACAGTGCCACTTCTGTTTTTTCTGGTGGTTAATTGGAGGCATAAAAGTCTCTTTGACTTTCCTGCCTGGGCTGGCTTTGAATCACGATCCTCAGATCTCAGCGTCTTTAATAGCTAGGATTACAGGTATGAACCATCAGCACTTGGTTGGTTAATTTGCATTTTGAGACAGAATCTTCCTATGCTGTTCAAGATGATCTCAAACTTGCTTAAGTGATCCCTTCTACCTTCCAAGTACTGAGTACCTTCCAAGAATTGAGATTGTTAGCTATCTCATGCATTCTTGGCTTATCAATGTTTACATACATTGGAGATTTTATGCTTGTAGCCAATATGAGAACCTTAGAACTCCTGCTTTTTTTCTTTTTTTAAGCTGGTCCTGGGGCTTTAACTCAGGGCCTGTACACTGTCCCTCAGCTCTTCAGCTCAAGATGAGCACTTTACCACTTGAGCCACAGCGCCACTTCTGCTTTTCTGGTGATTTATTGGAGATAAGAGTTTCATAGACTTTCCTGCTGGGCTGACTTTGAACTGTGATCCTCAGATTTCAGCCTCCTGAGTAGCTAGGATTACAAGCCACCAGTGCCTGGCTTTGAGTTTGTTTTTGTGCAACACTACTGCTCTATCACTTCAGCCACAGCTCCACTTCCAGCTTTTTGCTGGTTAATTGGAGTCTCATGGACTTTACTGCCTGGGCTGGCTTTGAATCTCCATCCTCTGATCTGTCTTCTAAGTAGCTAGAATTACAGTTGTGAGCCACCAGCTCCTGACACTTACTTCCTCCTCTTCCTTCTCCTCCTTTTTAAATGTTTATTTTCTTAGAATTCTTTAAACTACTTAAATATTGCTTGTCCTGACTTTTCCTTATGTCTTAGTTTTATGTATGTGTAAAGCATCACAATATTTTACTATGTCAAACAGTGATTGCCTTTTTTTTTTTTTGTCTTGGGGCTTGAACTCTGGGCCTGGGTGCTGTCCCTCAGCTCTTCAGCTCAAGGCTAGCACTCTACCACTTGAGCCTCATAGTCACTTCCAGTTTTCTGGTGGTTTATTGGATATAAGTTTCATGGGTTTTCCTGCCCCGGCTGGCTTTGAACTGTGAAACTCATATCTCAGCCTCCTGAGTAGCTAGGTTTGCAGACATGAGCCACCAGCGCCTGGTGATTGCCTTTTTTTTTTTTGTCGGTAGTGGGGCTTGAACTCTGGGCTTGGGCGTTGTCCCTGTGCTCTTCAGCTCAAGGCGAGCGCTCTACCGCTTGAGCCACAGCGCCACTTCCAGTTTACTAGTGGTTTATTGGAGATGAAAGTCTCACAGACTTCCCTGCCCTAGCTGGCTTTGAACCACGATCCTCAGATCTCAGCCTCCAGTGTTAGCTAGGATTACAGGCATGAGCTAAAGGTGCCCAACTTTGCCTAACTTTTTATTGATTAGTATGTGCGTATGTATATGTGTATATGTATGTGTGTATATCTATATGAGAAAAGTATTCAAATCATACAGCTTGAATGAAAAATATGCTAGTCATAACCTAAATATTCTCATTTTTACAGATTGATAATTTCTTACTGCAGATGAGTAAGTTTGGCCTGATTTTATGTCTCTGTTATTTGAGTTTGACTTTTTAAAAATGTATATCCCTGTGATCCATGTCTATTTTTATTTTTATAAGAATACAGTTGCTTTTGAAGACTAACTTCTGGACTACATTAACTCTACCTAAGGTAGTGAATATGTCTGTTTAGCAAAATTTCATTCTTTTGATTTACTAGCACATCTATGTACAAGAGAGGTAAAGTTCCTGTTTTTTTTCCTTACCATTTATAACTCAGATAGGTAAACTAGTAAATAAATATATGAACAAGCCAGGTTCCATTGGCTCACAACAGTAATCCTAGCTACTCAGGAGTCTATACCTGAAGGATCAAGGTTTGAAGCCAGCCTAGACAGAAAAGTCTGGGAGACTAATCAGCAAAAAGCAGGGCTGGAGGATTAGCAGAACACCAGCCATAAGCAAGCAAGGAGTGATGTATAAGGCCCCGAATTCAAGTTTGGTATTAGCAAAAATAAACAAGATGATTCGAGATAGTGTTAAGTGGTTTCCCCCCTTCTCCCTCCATAGAAAAAGTGGATCATGTTTTACCTTAAATTTCTTTATTTACATTTAAGTGCTTGAATAAAAGTGGTGCTATTGAAGTGATATGCTAGATTTGTTTCAAACTTTCTAATGAACTTCTTTGAGGGTATAAATTATTTGGATTATATACATCTACATATATATCTAGATCTAGATATTAATATCTAGATGTATATTTTTGGTGTTTGCTGGTCCTGGGGTTTGAACTCAGGGCCTAAATGCTATCCTTGAGTTCAAGGCTAGTGTTTTACCACTTTAGCCATAGCTCCACTTCTGGCTTTTTGGTGGGTAATTGGTGATAAGAATTTCACAGGGTTTTCTGCTGGGTTTGCTTTGAACCATGATTCTTAGATCTCAGCCTCCTCAGAAGCCAGGATTACAGGCATGAGCTTGGATTAGTCTTTTTTGGCCAGTCTTAGGGCTTGGATTCAGGGCCTGGGCACTGTCCCTGGCTTAAGGCTAGCACTCTACCATTTGAATCACAGTTCACTTCCAGCTTTTCGTTTTATTTTGTTTTAGGAATAAAATAAAAGCCTGCTGCCATCTAAAGTACTTGAGCTAGATGCCGGTGGCTCATGGCTAGTTATTCAGGAGGCTGTGATCTTAGTTAGGATCGTGTTTCAGAGCCAGCACAGGCAGGAAACTCTGTGAGACTCTTTTCTCCAGTTAACCACTGAAAAACCAGAAGTGGCTCTGTGGCCCAAAGTGGTAGAGTACTAGCCTTGAGCAGAAAAACTCAGGAACAGGACCCAGGCTCTGAGTTCAAGCACCATGTCCTACAAAATTAAAGTACTTGGTCTGGGAAGGTGGCTCAGTGGTACAGTGCTTGCCTCGCATGGATAAGGCCCTGGGTTCTGTTCCTCAGCACCACATAATCAGAAAAGGCTGGAAGTGGTGTTGTGGCTCAAGGGGTAGAGTGCTACATTGAGCTGAAGAGCTCAGGGACATCTCTCAGGCCCAGAATTCAAGCCCCATGACTGACTAAATAAATAAATAAAGTACTTGTTGACATATACTCTTCAGCTATATGTAATTTTGAGGAATAATTTCGTTTTCTTAAGTCAAAGCCATATCTGACAATCAAGTTTATAAGTGTAAGCAGGAAGGAAAAGTCACATAATGTGAAAAAAAGCTCAAAGGTTCCAAAGTACATGGTTTGCTTAGAAAGTATCTTACAACCTTTCACAATTGACAAATGTTTGTCAAGGGTGGGAGATGAGATTAGAGCTAAACTCAAATTTGCTTATAAAGAACCTTGAACAGCTGCTAAAGATTTTTGACTACTTGAGCACCTTGGAATATTTAAAATATTGAGGAAAGTTACCTCTGACAGTATGGAGGTTGGATACTGCGTAGTGTTTCCTTCTCTCATATCTAGACATGTTTATTTATATCAGTGAATTGTAAACTACTAAACGTCTGGATTTTACTCTTTATTTTTGCTTTCTCATTGTCAACCTTCATAGGCATTAACGTGTGTGTATGTGTGTGTGTGCTTGATCTCAGGGTCTGGATGCTCTCTCTGACTTTCTACTACTTGTGCTACAGCGCTGCTTCTGGCTTTTTACTAATTTATTATAGATTAGAGTCTCATGGACCTGCAAGGGCTGGCATTGAACCATGGTCATCATTCCTCATCCTCCTGTGTGCTAGTATTTCAGGAGTGAGCCACCACCAATAGTTAACATTTAGTGATTTTTTTTGAATGAAGAAACAAAATAGTAGCCATTAAATATTTAGTAACAGGGCTGGGAAGGTGGCTAAGTGGTAGAGTACTTGCCTTGCATGCATGAGGCCCTGGGTTTGATTCTTCAGCACCACATAAGCAGAAAAAGCTGGAAGTGAGGCTGAGAGGCTCAAGTGGTGGAGAGCTAGCCTTCAGCTGAAGAGCTGAGGGACAATATCCAGGCCCAAAGTTCAGGCCCCATGACTGACAAAAAATAAATAAATATTTAGTAGCATTAAAATATTTGTTTACTTTTCATCTTTGGTAAGATATCTTTGGGCTTTTAACATTTAGATACGTTTCTTTTCAACTTTATTTTGTGCTCATACTAGAGATCAACTCAGGCTCTCAAGCTCTGGCT
Organism: Dipodomys spectabilis; assembly: GCF_019054845.1. Classification (NCBI taxonomy): domain Eukaryota; kingdom Metazoa; phylum Chordata; class Mammalia; order Rodentia; family Heteromyidae; genus Dipodomys; species Dipodomys spectabilis. The sequence goes on from NW_024870680.1 coordinate 14,964,313, forward strand.
AGCCTTTCTCAAGTTCTAGATAGCCTTTCATTTTTGCTCACCTATTATTACATTCTGCCACTTGAACCATGCCTCCATCCATCTCACATAGGTTTAAAAAAATTGGGTGGGGGGTATTCTGGAGTTTAAACTCAGGACCTTATACTTGCACTGGCTCGCTAGCATGTTAGCCACATCTCCAGCTTATCCTCCCCCTCCCCCTCCCCACCCCTGATTATTTTGAGATAGTGCCCACTTTAGGCTTCCCATCAGTAGTGGGATCTCAGGCATATGACACTGTATCAAGATTCCTTCTGTGCAGATGAAGTCTTAATGGACATTTCAGACTGAGCTGGCCTGGGACTGATCTCCCAATCTCAGCCTCCCATGTAGAAATTTCGAGAAGAATCTTGAAATTTTTTTTGCCTGGGCTAACCTTGTAACTTGATTTTTACTAGCCTCCCTAGTAGGTGATGATAGTACCAAGCTTTCCTACCAATCTCTAACCCCACAAATGTATAGTGGTATATTTGTTAAAATTGTTGTCTGCATTGATGTAGCATTATCACCCAAAGACCATCTTTTATGTTTGGGCTTCCTGTCCGTGTTGTACATAAGGATTTGAAGTTAATTGTAGTCCTTTTTTTTTTTTTTGGTGCTAGTCTTGGGGCTTGAACTCACTCAGGCCTGGGTTTTTTATGTTTAAGAATAGTCCTCTACCATTTGAACCACATCTCCACTTTAGAGTTTCATGGACTTTCCTTCCCAGCTAGCTTTAAACTGTGATCCTCAGATTTTGGTCTCCTGAGTAGGTAGGATAACAGCCATGAGCCCCTGGTGCCTGGCTTTTTATTTTGAGACTAAGTCTTGAAATGAAGTCAATCTTGCCTCAAATTCTCAGTTCTACTACTTCAGCTCCCAGTGCTGAGATTACAGGTATGAACCACCATACCTGGTTCATTGTAGTAGTTTTTTCCTTCTTTACCTTTACCACCAATACTGGGCCTTGTTCTCTGGCTCAGCTTGCTCGCTCATGGCTAGTTCTCTACCATTTGAGCCATGCCTCCAACCCAGCTATTTGCTGGTTAATTGGAGATTGAGTCTCATGGACTTTTCTGTTGGCTTTGAATCTCCATCCTCTGAGTCTCAGTCTTCTGGTGATTAGGATTATAGGTGGTAGATTGGTGCCTGGCTTCAGAGTTTTGTCATTTTCCTAAACCCCTCTGTACTTTCCCTGATTTTCTTTACTTTCATCTCTTGGGACAAGAATGTTTTTATTTTCCTTAGTTTTGCCTTTCAGTTGGAATAATATACTGTGTAGCATTTTTAAATTGTCTTCTTTCATTTAGTAGTATGTATTCATTTAAGGTTCATGCTTGTCTTTCATGGTTTGATAAGGTATTTTTACTGCTGAATAAATTCTATTGTGTTATGTGTACCACAGTTTATCCATTATTTACAGGACACCTTGTTTCTCTGTTTTAGAAATTATGACTAAAACAGCTATAAACATCCCTATACAGATTTTTTGTTTTTTATGGTGCTGGTGAGCAAATCCACTCATAAATGCTTTGAAAACATTCAACTATTAAGCCACATTCTCAGCCTTCCATATACAGTTATTGAATGGTTGATAGAAGTTTTCAACATTTTGGGAGTAATCACCAAGGAACACAGTAGCTAGATTATATAGTAAGAGTTTGTTAATGGTTGATAGAAGTTTTCAACATTTTGGGAGTAATCACCAAGGAACACAGTAGCTAGATTATATAGTAAGAGTTTGTTTCATTTTATAAGATAAATTGTTTTTCTGTTTTTCTTTTGGATATCTCCATTTTATTGCCCTGAAATTTTAACCCTTCTGTTATCACTGTGGTTACACACTCCTGTGTTCTTGGGCTTCATAGGCAGAGGCAGAAGGTTCAAGAGTTAATGGTCAGCCTGAGCCACATTGTGAATTCCTGTCTTAAAACTTTTTTTAGGGCTGGGAAAGTGGCTCATGGGTAGGATGCTTGCCTTGTATGCATGAGGCCCTGGGTTTGATTCCTCAGCACCACATAAGCAGAAAAAGCTGGAAGTAGCACTGTGGCTCAAGTGGTAGAGCACTAGCCTTGAACTGAAGAGCCGAAGGACAGTGCCCAAGCCCAGAGCTCAGGCCCCACAACTAACAAATAAATAAATTAAACAAATAAACAAATAAATAAAATGGTTGTTTTATTAAAAACAACTTTTGAATCATTGCTATAAAATTACTTATTCTGTACAGCTAAACTGACTCCTTTTAAAAATATTGTATAAGTTTAATAGTTGTTTTGTTTTTCTGTTTCTGCTTTTTGAGACAGAGTTACTTTATATAGCTCAAAATTCTAATCCTTGCAACTGACTCTTGAATGCTGGGATTACAGATGTGCTCTATCCTATACAACTTTTTTGTGGAGGAGAGAAAGGGGTGGAGACAAGGCCTTACCGTAACAGATTATGACCTGTTTCATAATTTTTGATCAGTTACATTGGCCAAGTAATACTCAAACTAATTAGATATTTGTGTTACTTATTTTCTTCTCATAAGCCATTGTGAAAGATCAGTGCATTTGATGATAGTTGTTCAGACCATATGCTTTTATCTGTAGAATAAAGATTAACAAAAATACTATCTGCAGTCACTAGTCAGTCATGGTAACACAGAAAGCTGAGAAAAGTACCTAGGGAATCATAGCAGAAAAGCTCAGCTGCAATCAAATCTCCTTTCACTATTCTATTTAAGTGTGTTTCACCTAGATGATGTAATTCTACAGCAAAACAGAAAATTAATTAAGCCAACCTAAGCTCCTTCAGTGTTGTTAACTCACTCAATAACACCAATAACAATCATTTTCTGGAGTCTTTAACTCCTTTAACTCCTATTTCCCACATGGGGAACAGGAAATTTTTTCTCATCCATTTTCTCTACTTTAACCCTGTTCTATTTTCCTCTACTTCAACTGGGTTATGTTAAATCCATGGTAAAACTAAAAAATTAATGAAGAACAATAGTAACCATTTTCTGTAAACCTAAACTGAATAAAGTTTTTGTTTTTCCTAATTACAAAACAATCTGAACACAGTAATACACAGTAGTATACATCTGTTGTACCAACTATATAACAGACTGAGTTAGGAGTATCAGGAGCTCAGGGATTTGAAATCAGGCTAGACAAACAACATGTAACTAATGGAAACAAGAGGATTTTTTTCTTTGTCAAAAAATGTATATAACTTATTTCTAAACATTTCAGGATTTTCTTGATTATGTTCAATTATAAATTTCTCATTTTGTTTTTCTGAGGGGGAACAACATAATATATATTATTTTTAAACTTGGAAACTTGTGTAGGTTGAAGAACTGGCAAATCCATAGAGATAGAAAGTAGTTATGATTGCCAGGGTCTTGGGAAGAGAATAAATGACAGTTTACTAAGTTGAAATTTCCTTTTCTTTTGAGACAAAGTCTCACTGTATTGCTCATATGCTAGCCTTGAACTTAAAAGCTTTCTGCCACTGGTGCCTGGCATCAAACTCAGGATTTTACATGCAAAGCCAGTGCTTTACTACTGAGTGATGGTCCCATGCTGCCGCTGCTTCTTCTTTTTTTTTTTTTGGGTCTGGTTGTGGGGCTTGAACTCTGGGCCTGGGTGCTGTCCCTCAGCTCTTCACTTCAAGGCTAGCACTCTTCTACTTGAGCCACAGTGCCACTTCTGGCTTTTTTCTTTTTGCTTATGTGGTGCTGAGGAATCGAACCCAGGGCCTCAGGCATGCAAGGCAAGTGCTCTGCCACTGAGCCATCTTCCCAGCCCTAATGAGTACATTTCTTATCAAGCATTGTAGCCTCCTCCTTTGTTTCCCCTTCCCATCCCTTCCCATCCTCCCTCCCATCCTCCCCCTAGTTTTAATTTCTTTTAAGAGAGTACATATTTAAGTTTCAAAAAGAATCAGTGATGATTTAACTACTTTTTCTGCCAGTATTTTGTAGTTCTCATATTCCTACTTAATTTTACTGAGAGAACTTTTCTTCTAGCATTCATTCATTCATTCATTCATTCCTTTTTGTTTCCTCAAGATGACTGTGTGGCTAGTCCAGGCTAACACTTGTTTAATTCACAATCATTTTGAATCCTCACCTTCTTTAATGCTGGAATTAGAGGTATGCACTACTATCTCCAGTGTATATACACACATATGTGTGTATATTTTATTTTTTTGCTAGTCCTAGGGCTTGAACTAAGGGCCTGGGCTCTGTCCCAAGGCTAACACTCTACCACTTGAGCCACAGCTCCATTTCTGTTTTTTTCTGAGTAGTTCATTGGAGATAAGAATTTCATGGACTTTCCTGTCTGGGCTGGCTTCGAACCAAGAGCTTCAGATCTCAGCCTCCTGAGTAGGATTATATGCATGAGCCACCAGCACCCAACTACTTGTATATATTTACTATAGAAATTGTTTGGAAATTTTACTCTGGAGGCTGAGGCAGAATGATTGAGACTTAAGAGGCCATCTAGCAGAAGATAGCAGGACTCTAGATTAAAAACAAAATATAAAACAAAAAGATGGCTTTTTTACTATGAAAGCTGAGGCAGGAAGATTGAGACATAGAGGCCAAAATTCTGTATCAAAAATGTAAGATAGCCTGGCGCTGGTGGCTCACACCTGTAATCGTAGCTACTCAGGGCTCACCTTGAGCTGAAGAGCTCAGGGACAGTGCCAGGCCCAGAGTTCAAGCCCCATGACCTACCAAAAACAAACAAACAAACAAAACCCATTATATAAAACAAAAGGGCTGGGTCATGGCTTAAATAGTACAAGGCTTGCCTAGCTTTTAGTTCAATCTCTTGTAACACATACACACACACACACACACACACACACAAGAAATTGGATTTTGAAATTGTTTCAACTATAGACAATGTTTTTCTTGGTTGTGGATGATGAATATATTTTTGCTTTAGCAAAATTGGAGTAATATAATTAGCTTTTTCCTTATATACACATGTATACATATTTGCAAATTATGTATATATGTGTGTATATATAATGTACAAATGTACAAACACATTACAGTATTTTTACTGCTGGGTATGGTAACATGTGCCTATTTATAGTCCTAGTACTTGGGATGCAGAGGCAGGAGGATTAAGAGTTCAAAGCCAGTTTGTGCTGCATAGCAAGTTCTCAGCCATGAGCTACATATCAAAATTTCATTCCACCATCCCCCCTTAAAAACAACAACAAGGTTTTTGTAGCAAGAAGTATAATATTGTGGACCTAATATATCATAATTATTACATCTAATAGATGGGTCCTTTGTTTCCTATAAGGTAGAAATCAAACACAGAGTAGTTTTGAACCAAAAGTGAACAGTACCCTTTATCCCTCCATTTCTGTGTCCACCGCCCCCTCCAAAGATAGATAAATGAACAAGATAAAATACCTCTTGATTCCATTTCCTGGAGTTATTTTGAAAAATATTATTTCATATATTTTTTCATATATTTTATATGATTAGATCACTTCCAGCTTTTTGGTGGTTAGAGATGGGTCTCACAAATTTTCCTGCCCAGGCTGGCTTTGAACTGCAATCCTCAGATCTCAGCCTCCTGAGTAGCTATGATTATAGGTGTGAGCTACCTGTAATGATGGCTAATGTTTACTTTTTTTTTTTTTTTAAGTCGGTTGTGGGGCCTGAACTCTGGGCCTAGGCGCTGTCCATCACCTCTTCAGCTCAAGGCTAGCGCTCTACCACATGAGCCACGGTGCCACTTTTGGCTTTTTCTGCTTATATGATGCTGAGGAATCAAACCCAGGGCCTCATGCATGCAAGGCAAGCACTCTACCACTGAGCCACCTTCCCAGCCCCAATGTTTACTATTTTTGATAAATGCTACCAAGTAGCCCAAAAAGTGGTGTCCTGGTTCTCCCACTCATGGAGTATGAATGTTCTTATTTTCTAGTAACCCTACTAATACTGAATTGGAAATAAAACACTCAAAAAATTCCTTATATTTATATATTTGTTAGTTTGTTTAGGCAATGATGGAGGTCAACCCTAGGGCCTAAACCTAACATACTACAGCTGAATATATCCCAGCCTTCTGTACTCCTGTTTTAATGACAAAATGTAATTGCTTTACATAGTAATACCTCCACTTTCAGCATTTTGCTGGTTAATTGGAGAAAAGAGTCACATAGACTCTCCCTGCCTGGGCTGACTTTGCCCTGATCCTCAGATTTTAGCTTCCTACATGGCTAGTTTTACAGGTGTGAACCACCAGTGCCAGCTTGAATATTGAATTTTTGTTTTATTTATTTATTTTGGGTCCGGTCGTGGGTCCTGAACTCTGGGCCTGGGCACTGTCCCTCGGCTCTTCAGCGCAAGGCTAGCACTCTACCACTTGAGCCACAGCGCCACTTCCGGCTTTTTTTTTTCTGCTTATGTGGTGCTGAGGAATCGAACCCAGGGCCTCAGGCATGCAAGGCAAGCCCTCTACCATTGAGCCACCTTCCCAGCCCAAATACTGAATTTTTAAATAAACTTTATTGTTTCAATTATTTTGCCTTTACAGAAGAACTGAGACCTCTAGTTTCACATAAAACTGTTCCATCTCCCCTATTACTAATATATTTCATTAGTGTATTTTCAAAATTGATGACCAATAATATACTTAAAATTATACTTTATTTTGATAGCTTTATTTATTTATTTATTTTTTGGGCCGGTCGTGGAGCCTGAACTCTGGGGCTGGGCACTGTCCCTCAGCTCTTCAGCTCAAGGCTAGAGCTCTACCACTTGAGCCACAGCACCACTTCCAGCTTTTTTTTCTTTTTGCTTATGTGGTGCTGAGGAATCGAACCCAGGGCCTCAGGCATGCAAGGCAAGTGCTCTACCCCTGAGCCACCTTCCCAGCCCCATAGCTTTATTTGTTATCTTTTTTTTGGGGGGGGGGGGGGTCCGGTCATGGGGCCTGAACTTTGGGCCTGGGCGCTGTCCCTCAGCTCTTCAGCTCAAGGCTAGTGCTCTACCACTTGAGCCACAGCGCCACTTCCAGCTTTTTTCTCTTTGTTTATGTGGTGCTGAGGAATCGAACCCAGGGCCTCAGGCATGCAAGGCAAGCGCTCTGCCACTGAGCCACCTTCCCAGCCCCTATTTTTTATCTTTTAACAAAGAAAAAAACTTCTTGTTTCCATTTTGTGGAGTTCATTTCCATAAATACTATTCTACATGATCAAATGCACATAGGCATTGTACGTTTGTATTCTCTCCTAAGAGTATCCTCCTTTGGTTTGTGAATGTCTAAAGTCCTGTAGAATTTATCATGCCCTACTGTATTTTAGATCTAACTTCTGCTTATGAGAGAAAACATATTCCGTATGTGTGTCTGATCTTGACTTACTTTACTTAGCCCGGTTTATTTAGTTACCTTTCCTTTCCCAATTCCTATCAGATATCTTAATTATATCAAGTCCTGTCATCATAAGCTCTTTGACTATGACTATTGGTCAGACATTTCTTGTTTTAGATGACCTTGACTGTGTTGATGACTAATGGTCACCTATTTTGTAGAATTTTTCTGTGTTGGAATTTGATTAGTGTGTGTGATGTGAGGATCTGGCCCAGGGCCTCATATATCAAACAGACACTCTTGCCACTGATCTATATGCCAGCTCTCTCTGATTTTTTTTTTAATGTTTTGACTGGGGTTCTTTATGTTTGGAAATGAGTTTTCTATGAAGAAGTATAGTGTAATTATGGAATCATGTTATTTAAGGCCACAGTAGCTGTGAAATTAAAAACTCAAAAACTATTTATGCATATTATAAATAATGTGAAAAGAACTCTAATCTAACCATGATACCCACTCTTTTTTTTGTTTTGTTTTGTTTTGCTTTTTGACATAGCATTTTTACTACTTTGTGACCCAAACTATTGATCATCCTCCTTCAGACTCCCAAGTGCTGAAATTACAGGCCCTTTTGTTACCTTTTAACTGTATTTTCTATATTGTTGTTGAGGTAGATAAGCACAGGTAAGATCTCTCCCTGTTGCCCCTCAAAGTGCTGTGATTACAGATGTATACCACCATACCACTATATTTTCATTTTTATCCCCATGTTACTTTATTGCAAGTGATGCTCTTCTCCTTGTCCTTTTCCTTTTCACTCCTTCTTGTTACAGTTTTATTATATACTTCAGGTTGGCTTTGAACTTGAAATCCTGCTGCCCCGGACTCTTGAGTGCTACAATTATAGGCACATGCCATTGCACTTGGCTCAAAGCTCTTCCCTAAACAAAAGTTGGCAGAAAGAAATTACAATTCAGCTGGCTCACCCCTATAATCGCAGCTACTTAGGAGGCTGAGATTGGAGGATTGGGATTCGAAGCCAGCATGGGCTAGAAAGTCCATGATATCTCCAGTTAACCACCAGAAAACTGGAAGTGATGCTTTGGGCTCAAAGTGGTAGAGTGCTAGCCTTGAGCAAAAGAGGTCAGGGACAGCACCCAGGTCCAGGGTTCAAGCCCTATGACTGACAAAAAACAGTTTAAAAAAATGCTGGTTTTATGGGGGTTAATAATAAGAGTCTCATGGACTTTCCTGCCCAGGCTGGCTTCGAATCGTAGTCCTGAGATCTCAGCCGTTGATTGAGTAGCTAGGATAACAGGCATGAGCCACTGGCACCCACTATGAGTATAATTCTTTTTGGAGAGTGTCACCCCTTCCTTTGCTTTTCTCCACTTCCCCCTTCACCTCCCCATCCCACAAGTTATAAAAATAACTTTTTAATAGTATTCTTGAGATGCTAATGCAAAAGAAAATATGAGAATTGTCTGTTCTCTGGCACTTTTAGGGACAGGGAAAATAGTTTTGGTCTTGAGGACAGATGTTTTATTCAACTGCCAAAACTTTTTTTTCCCCAGTCCTGGAGCTTGAACTCAGGGCCAGGGCACTGTCCCTGAGCCTCTCTGTACTTAAGGCTAACACTCTATCACTTGAGCCACAGCACTATTTTCGGCTTTTTCTATTTATGTGGTACTGGGGAATCAAACCCAGGGCTTCATGCATGCTAGGCAAGCACTCTACCATTAAGCCTCATTCCCAGCCCCAAAACATTTAAAAAAAAATCTATTTCTGGACTATGATCTGTTCCATCAATCTTTTTCTATCATTAAGCCAATACCACATTGTTTAGAAACCTGTATTTTCATGGTCAGTTTTGAGGCTGGATACTGTAGCTTCTTAAGATTTTTGTATTGTTGTCAAGATTGTTTAAAATCAATGTTGGGATTGTGAGTAGGACTGTGTGGGTATGTCATTTGGGGAAAGTTAACAGTTTAACACTGATTCTTCTTACTAGCTGTATGGTGGTGTTTTTTTTTTTTTTTTGTCGGTCATGGGGCCTGAACTTCTGGGCCTGGGTGCTGTCCCTCAGCTCTTCGGCTCAAGGCTAGCACTCTACCACTTGAACCAAAGCACCACTTCCAGCTAGCACTCTACCACTTGAACCAAAGCACCACTTCCAGCTTTTTCTGCTTATGGGGTGCTGAGGAATCAAACCCAGAGCCTCATGTATGCACTCTACCACTGAGCCACCTTCCCAGCCCTGGTGTATCCTTTAGTTAGATTTTCTTAATTTTTCACTATGCCGAGTGGTATGTTATATTCAATTTAGATGTCTTGTATGTCTTCTTAATTTAATTTAATTTAATTTTTATTGTGAAAATATTGTACAGAGGGGTTACAATTACATGGGCAAGATAACGAGTACATTTCTTATCAAGCATTGTAGCCTCCTCCTTTGTTTCCCCTTCCCATCCCTTCCCAGCCTTCCCCCCCCAATCCAATCCTCCCCACTCTCCCCCCAACCCCCCACCAAAATTGTAAAGTTCATTTTCGACATTAATTTTATTTTATTTTGGAAATAAAGAATTAGAAAATTTATATTTGTTTGCCTCTAGTCTAGAAATGTAATGATTTTTGTATTTTGACCTTCTGCATGAGACCAAATTTTTCTTCGTTTTCTTTGCTGTTTATTTTATTTCATTTTGGGTGAGGAGATCAGTACTGATTAAACTCAGAATCTTGTGCTTTTGCCCTGGTCATCTTCTGACTGTGAAATTCTTAACTTCCACATCCCAAGTAGCTGGGATTGCAGGTTATATACCTCCCCATTTAGCTTTATTTTGAGACAAGATGTCTTATTAACCCTTGCACAGACTGGTCTTCTGTCATCTTCTCTCTGCCTCCCAAGTGTCTAGGATTACAAGCATGAGCCACCACACCTGGGTTTCTTCAGGTTTTCATATCGTACATGAAAAGAGGGACATGTAAAGCCCAGGATCTAGTCTCTAAAAATTGATTGAAATAAAATCTTAATCATTGTATAATATGAATATCTGGGTATGGTTTTTATTCTCTCAATTTTTTAAAAGATATCTATTTACCCATTCTCTTTGTAATTGATGGGATTTTTTTGTATTTGTTTTATTGAGCCTGTCAAGCTATTGGAAACTAGAAAAATAATTAGATATAATATATTTGCTTTTGGGAATGTATTCATTAGTAAGGAAATTACAAGTGTTTATTTTTGACCTTTTGCTTATTTCCCTAAAAACACTGATAAATAAAATTATTGATCTTTGAGACAGACAATTGAAAAGATCTGATCTGATTCTGCAGTAAGTTTGTAAACAACCTCTCACATCTCTCTTAGCCTGGGCACTGTCCCTCAGCTCTTCAGCTCAAGGCTAGCGCTCTACCACTTGAGCCACAGCGCCACTCCGGCTTTTTTCTTTTTGTTTATGTGGTGCTGAGGAATCGAACTCAGGGCCTCAGGCATGCAAGGCAAGCGCTCTACCACTGAGCCACCTTCCCAGCCCTAGTCTAGGATTTTTTGTTTGTTTTTGTTGTCCATTGTGGAGCTTGAACTCAGGGCTTGGGCACTGTCTCTGAGTCCTTTTGCTCAGGGTTAGCACTCTACCACTTTGCTTTTTTTTGGTGGTTAATTGGAGACAAGAGTTCATGGATTTTCTTGCTCTGGCTGGCTTTGAATAGCAATCCTCAAAATCGCAGCCTCCTGAGTAGCTAGGAATACCGGTGTGAGCTACCAGTGCCTGGCTGTAACCTAGTGCTTTAAATGATTGTTCCCTTCATTCCTCTCTTTTGTCAGGGTCCAAATAAGTGTCTGCTTGTCCTCTTGTGAATCAATATATTTGTTTTCCTCTATTCGGTCTTTATTTTCCTCAATTTGTGTGTGTGTGTGTGTGTGAGAGAGAGAGAGAGAGAGAGAGAGAGAGAGAGAGAGAGCGCAGAATGGGGGGGAGAATCAGTCAATCCTGGGGCTTGAACTCAGGACCTAGGAGCTGTCCTGAGTTTTGTTTTGTTCAAAGCTAGTACTCTACCACTTGAGCCATAGCTCTACTTCTGGCTTTTTTGGTGCTTAATTGAAAGTAAGAGTCACATAGACCTTCTTGCCCAAACTGGCCTTGAACTATGATCCTCAGTCTCAGCCTTCTGATTACAGGTGTAAGCAACCAACATAGCTCTTAACTACTTTACCTGTATTCTTATTAATCTCAAGATATTATTGTGTGTGTTTAGAAAAAATTAAGTTGGCAAACTTGGTGCTAGATAATTTTTAATTACCACTGCAGATATTTTTTTTTTCAGTTTTCTTTTTTTATTTATTTTTTATTGTGAAAATACTGTATAGAGCGGTTACAATTAGATGGGCAAGATAATGAGTACATTTCTTATCAAGCATTGTAGCCTCCTCCTTTGTTTCCCCTTCCCATCCCTTCCCAGCCTTCCCCCGCCCCCCTGCAGATATTTTTCTATTGCATTTAGTTTTAAATTTTCTGTAGAATTGCCTAAGAACCCAGTGACATTTTTCACTGAGCAAATCTCTTTTTCTTTTCATTTCAGTTGGAAAGACATCTTTGATCACCAGATTCATGTATGACAGTTTTGACAACACCTATCAGGTATTTTGTTGTTGCCAAGTTATTAGTTGTGTTTTGTTACAAATAATTCTCCAAGTATTTAAAAAGCTTATATACCTGTAGTAATGGATATAAGAACAAGATTATAATATCTGTAAAATGCTGTACAATACTTAGTAGAAATGATTTTTACCCATTGATCTTCAGTCTTACTCAATTTTGTTGTCTTTCAAACTCTATTGAAAGATTCTTTAAAATTATCAGGTGCCAGGTGCCAGTGGCTCAAGCCTATAATCCTAGCTACTCTGGAGGCTGAGATCTGACAAAGCCAGTCTGGGCAGGAAAGTCTGTGAGACTCTTTTCTCCAATAAACCACTCAGAAAACTGGAGGTGGCGCTGTGGCTCAAGTGGTAGAGCACTAGCTTTGAGCTGAAGAGCTGAGGGACAGTGCCCAGGCCCAGAGTTCAAGCCTCTCGACCAACCCCCCCTCCCCCCCAAAAAAAATCATCAGGTAGGGAATTAGAAGTAATAAAAAAATATTCCCTCATAAAGAATACCTACAGGTGTTGTTTTCTTTAATATTTTGATCTACACTTGAAGTCAAGAATAAATGAGTAATGAAATTAGAAATTACTAGCATAATCAAATTTGGGAAATTCACAAGTAGGTAGAATTCTGTAATTCACTTCTAAATAATGAATGTGAAGGATTAAATCACAAGGGAAATTAGAAAATATTGAGCTGAATACAAAAAGAAAACACAGCTAAATTCTACATTTATGAAGTTGATTTTGATAAAAATGCCAAATCAATTCAGTTAAAAGCAGTCCTTTTTTATGATGTTAGACAAATTGGATATCCACTTGTGAAAATATAAATTTAGGCTTTTTATTCCATATACAAAAATTAAAAGTAGATTATAATCTTAAATATTAGGATTTTTAGAAGAAATTTTAAAGGAAAACATCTTTGTGCTCTTGACTTAAAAATAATTTTTTACATAAAATCAAAAGCATGTAAAATGAAAAGAAATTTTTTTTGAGAGAGATTTGTCCTTAATTTTACCCTCATTGAGCTTTATATAAGTTGGAGGTAGTATGAGGCTAGAGATTATGAATTTGGGGAGAATTGATTGCCTTCTCTGGGAAGGAAATATGTTCCATGAAATAAGTAGGCCGAACAGCTAGAGAACCTGCCAAGTTTGCTTCAGGAAGCCCTACCCATCTTATGGCTTTCAAGCTAACTCTTGGCCCTGCCCAGCTACTCTCTTTAACTCTTCTTCCTTAGTCAGCCCTTCCCTGTTCTTTCCTTCCCTTTAGTGTTCTCTTTCCTGGATTCTCATAAAGACCTAAAACATAAAATACAAATAAGATTTGGGCTGGAAAAAAAAATTCAAAAACATGATCCTTAAAGAAAGGAATTGGTAAATTGAACTTTATTAAAACTCTTAGACTTTAAAAGACTCCATTATGAAAATGGATATAGTCCATCAATTTTGCAAAATTCTCTGTTGGAAGAAGCCAAAATGAGAATCTCATTTGCACTGAGTGATAGCTAATCATTCTACTTATTCTGAAATTAAGAATTAACAGGAAAGATGTATCTGTCCAACCTTTTCTTGTGAAAAGTGTCCTTTGGGATAGCCAAATAACTCAGCTTGGTAAATTCTGTGTAGAGTTTTATTTAGTAAACTCTTCCTCCTCCTCCTCCTCCTCCTCTTTCTCCTCTTCCTCCTCCTCCTCTTCTTCCTTCCTTCATCCTCCTTCTCTTCCTCTTTCTCCTCCTCCTCCTCCTTCCTCTTCCTTTCTCCTCCCTCCTCCTCCTCCCTTCTCTTCCTCCTTCCTCCTCCTCCTTCTTCCTCTTCTTCCTCCTTCTTCTTTCTTCTTCCTTCTTGTTCCTCCTCCTCCTTCTTTCTTCTCTTCTTCTTCCAGTCCTGGGGCCAGAACTCAATCTTTTGCCAAAATTCAAGGCCTAGGTACTGTCTTGTGCCATTTGCCACAGCTCCATTTCTGGCTTTTTGCTGGTTAATTGGAGATAAGAGTCTCACAGACTTTGCTGCCTGGGCTGGTTTGAATAGTGATACTCAGATCTCGGCCTCCTGAGTAGCTAGGATTACCAGCATGGACCACCAATGCCTGATAGAAAATTGACTTTTTGTATATCAAATGAGATAATTGATTTAGGTAACTCCTATCAATCAACATTAAACCCATCATGTGAAAAGATAATGGGGATAGCTAGGCACCAGTGGCTCACGCCTGAGTAGCCAGTGGCTACTCAGGAGGCTGAGATCTGAGAATCATGATTCAAAGCTAGCCCAGGCAGGAAAGTCCTTGAGACTTATGTCCAATAAACACTAGGACAAGTGACCTAGACAGAATAACAGTTTGCATCAGCAATATTTATAAAATTGTTACTGAGCAACTAAAACCATTCTGACTGGGAAGCACTGAGAAATCTAAAAAAACACAAAATTTCAATATTCAGATACAAATATGTAAACTGTATATCTCATTGTCTTGTTATCTGCAAAATGAGAAAAACAGGGGGGCTGGGAAAGGTGGCTCAGTGGTAGAGCGCTTACCTTGCATGCCAGAGGCCCTGGGTTCGATTTCTTAGTACCACATAAGCAAAACGAAAAAAGCCAGAAGTGGCGCTGTGGCTCAAATGGTAGAGCGCTAGCCTTGAGCTGAAGAGCTGAGGGACAGCGCCCAGGCCCAGAGTTCAGGCTCCACAACAGGACCCCCAAAAAAAAAAAAAAAAAAAAAAGAGAAAAACAGGGATGAAAATAATTTACCCTTTAGGGGGAAAAGGTTACCCTTTAGGAATGTTGTAGTTACAATTCACATATGATCAAGTAAAGATCCTGAAACAATTTCTAACATGGAATAGCAAGTGTTTAGTACATCAAAGCCATTATCACTGAAAATATTGTCATTTTTACTTGACTATGTATATGTATTCATTCATTATTTCTTCCATATTCATAAATCCCATTTGTACTCTAAACTTGTGGCTATCATAAAACTATTATTTTTGTTAACTCCTATTTTGTTTCATTCTACAGGCAACTATTGGCATTGACTTTTTATCAAAAACAATGTACTTAGAGGATCGAACAGTGAGTAATATTTTGGTGTACAATTTTATGCAATAATTCAGGTTCAAAAACTGGTCAAAGCTATAATCCATGATTGTCATCTTCAGAAGTACGTTTTTTGTTACTGAAGTTAGATCTTTTGGAAAACTGTTATTGCAGAGTAAGTTACTTGTTCTTAGTACTATTATTATTATTATTATTTTTAATCTCTAAGTGAGGTCCAAAGTGGGAGAGAAAGCCAAGGGTTTGTGTTTTTTTTTTTTTTTTTTTTACTAAAATCCTGATGTCTCTTGTTTTGTTAAACAAAACTTACCACCATGATTTGGAAAAATGACAACAGATAAGTTTAAAAGTTAAATTTTAAAAATTTTCATGAAGAAATTAGAACTACATTAAAAATCTTTTGAGTGCTGTTCTTGATGCAGTTTGAAAGACTTCATTTGGGTGAGGGGATATGAGTGGGTTAGGACATCTGCCTAGTAAGTGCAGAAGGATATCAATATTTGACTTTATTTCTATGATGCCAAGTTCCCCCCCCCCCCCATCTACCTAGTAAGTGCAGAAGGATATCAATATTTGGCTTTATTTCTACGATGCCAGGTTCCCTCCCCCCTCCCCCCCAAATTGTCTTATCAGGTCTAATTATGAATCCTTTTCAAGACTTTCTTAATATTCTATTATCCATAAGCTATCTCATAATTATTATGACTAAAGGAATATCTACTTTCTCATTTAATTTGATCTGATCTGTGGGTTTAAACATTAGCAACACCAAAAAGGAACATTTTATTTGAATATTATATATTTGTGAATTCAAATATATAGTTATATATTTGTGAATTCAAATATTTGTCAGAATAGGATTTGTGCCAATGTTAATAAGTGGAGAAAGTGTGCTTTTATTTTTATCATTTTGAGTGTTAACTTTAAATTAATTCTGTATTCAATTGCATTACTCCTTGAAGAGATTTCTGTCACATAAACAGTAAATAATTTAAATGTATTCTTTTGGAACCTGTACCCAAAAGGCACCATTATATTTCCAAATTTATTTCTTAAATGTGTGAATTTTTAAATACATATTTTGTTTTCATATGTACTACCATTTCTTAAAGTATGGAAACTGCTTTACAATGGTAAGAGAACTTGATACTTGTTTTCAGGTTTTGTTCTGTCATGTGATATGTGAAATTTGTGTAAGATTACAAAAAATATTTTCACATTTTGTTGTATTATCTATTATGTTCAGGAAGAAAATTTTAATAGAAACATAAACATAGTAGTCAATGACCAACAAAGAAGACTGATTTTAGCTTCAGAGAGGTTTTCAAAGAAATATTCCTAGTCCTCATCAGTGGCTCACGCCTGTAATCCAAGCTACTAAAGAGGCTGAGATCTGAGGATTGGGGTTCACAATCAGCCCAGGCAGAAAAGTTCATGAGTCTCTTATCTCCACTTAACCACCAGAAAAATTGGAAGTGACGCTGTGGCTCAAAGTGGTAGAGCACTAGCCTTGAAGGAAAAAACTCCGGGACAGCACCCAGGCCTTGAGTTCAAGCCCCATGACTGACAGAAAAAAGAAATATTAATATCTTTATTCTGATTTACCTTAGTTCCTTGCTCAGTGTGTGAATATCAAGAGTCTGCTTTTTGTCTTCTGGAAGACATGGATTCAAAGTAGTTACAAGGAGAAAAAAGTAACCCTGTTTCTGATTTTCTGAAATCTTTTACAATAACATTTTTCAGTCATTTACCTTCAGGGCAAGCAAATTTTTAATATTGTTTCCTTTTGAAAAGAGTTTTTTGGGGCTGGGAAGGTGGCTCAGTGGTAGAGCGCTTGCCTTGCATGCCTGAGGCCCTGGGTTCGATTCCTCAGCACCACATAAGCAAAAAGAAAAAAGCTGGAAGTGGCGTTGTGGCTCAAGTGGTAGAGCGCTAACCTTGAGCTGAAGAGCTGAGGGACAGCACCCAGGCCCAGAGTTCAGACCCCATGACCGGACCCAAAAAAAAAAAGAGTTTTTCATCCATTGAAAAGAGTAATTTTCATCCTTCCCTGCAAACCTTTTACTTGAGTTGTCTTCCTACTACTCATCTTTCTCCTTTACAAAGGACATTGTCTCTCTTTTATTTAGTTTTTTTTTTTTTTTTTTAAGCATTAGGGTTTTTTTATTGTTTGTTTTTTTGGTTTTGTTTTTTTTTTTTTTTTATTTGTTTTTTCCCATCCCACAGATCAGGCTGCAGCTGTGGGATACTGCGGGTCAGGAACGTTTCCGTAGCCTCATTCCCAGTTACATCCGTGATTCTGCTGCAGCTGTAGTAGTTTACGATATCACAAGTAGGTATATTGTAATGGGTTGACCTTTCTTATTTTTTTGCTTGTTTGACTGATTTTGTTGTTAGGTACGGTTGCAATTATGGGACACTGCAGGTCAAGAGCGGTTCAGGAGCTTGATTCCTAGCTACATTCGTGACTCCACTGTGGCAGTTGTTGTTTATGATATCACAAGTGAGTGGGGGGGGGGGAATTATGCATCTCTAATCTCCTTTCAACTTTTAGCTTAGCTGCATGTTCTTGTCTTGTGCTTGTTTTCCTTACTGGCATGTAAAAATAAGTTTTATCATAGTAAACTTTATCACAGACCAACCGGGTCAGAAGTATATCAATATTTGGCTTATTTCTATGATGCAGGTTTTTCACCCCAGAAATTGTCTTTCAGGTCCAATTATGAATCCTTTTCAAGACTTTCTTACTATTCTGTTATCCGTAAGCTATCTCATAATTATTATGACTAAAGGAATATTTTTTTCATTTAATTTGATCTGATCTGAGATTTCTCTAAAATAACCTGCATTTAACTCTTACCAAGTTTTCCAAATTCTCCATGGATTCTGTTGAGGCTATTAAAAGCTTCTACTAGCCAGCTTTTCTCTGCTTCCCTATTCTAGCCATTCTCTCTCTATAGAGGAAGACAGAGAACCATAGCGTGCACTTTTTTATTAATCGTATTTATTTGAATCATATCTGGATTCTGTGACTGACTTAGTTTGTTGCTAACACATTACACTTTATTTCTAAGAAAAATTTAAAATGGGAAATGAAACAAGTAATGGTCTTTTTCTTTTTCCCAAAGACTTAATAATGCCTTTCATCTTTTAAGTGACTGAATTTTCTGTGGAGCATTGGTGACTAACAGTTGGTGCTCTCTGATTGAAATTGTCTTTATAGATTGGTTTATTATACACACACACATACACACACACACACAATTTTAAACATCATTCCATAGTGTCCCATAATTAATAAGAAAACAGATATATAACATCTTGGACTTCTTTGAGCTAGTAATATTATTGCTAGAAATTTTTGTGTATTTGCTCAATCAGAGGTCATAGCTACGTAACAGTAATTGCAGTGGCAAAATTAGAAGTTAAAAGATTGCATTTGAGAATTTTTCTTTCTTATTTTGAATAGGAGCTATATGCAGTCATTCTTCTCTTGCAGCTTTACTTTGGGTTGCTACTTTTTTTATGTGTTTATTATTGTGCATTGACCAGTTTTGTAGCTTTAAAAGGTTTGTGCTTACTTTAACGAAAGCGAGTGAAATTTGTATTTTCCTTACAATATTAGTGCATTGTTTCAATATCTACTTAAAAAATATCCTTAGAATCCAATCTTAGAAAAGATGAAGTTTGTTAGAACTAAGTATTGAAACAAACTAAGTTGAAGTGATCACAAACTGCATAAGCAATGCAAACACAGTGGTATTGAAAGTTGTTTAAAGGCTTTCAAATTTTCTGGTTGTGTTGGGACTTACTGGCTGTCATACTTTTGGAAATGCTTTCTTTGTCATATTTGATATGTATAAGTGATCAAAAAAAGCATTGTGGCAATGTAACACCATATTATCTGTCATAACTGTCCTTAGATTTCATTCTGAATAGGGCCCATCGCTGTGTAGACAACAGCAATCTACACAGAGCTGCAGGCTGTGGCCCAGTGGGCTGGGCTGGGACCTGGTTATGTGGACTTGTTTTGTCAATTTTTATCCTCTTTCTGAGTTATAAGTTTGATGTTTTTAGATTGGCATTAGGCCCTGACTGCCTGCCTCTCCCTGGTGTCCACTCTCAAGCTGGAATTCTGGGTTAGAGCTTTGTATTTCTGAATGAGCAGATAGAGCTCTGGTATTGTCCTGTCTCTAGTCCACTATCCTGGATCCCATCCCCTGTCCTTAGATTTCAAAGTGTTTTTCTTTTCTTTTCTTTTTTTCTTTTTTTGGACCAGTCCTAGGGCTTGAACTTAGGGCCTGGGTGCTGTGCCTGAGCCTCTCTGTGCTCTACCACTTGAGCTCCAGGGCCACCTCTGGCTTTTTCTGTTTAGGTGGTACTGAGGAATCAAACCCAGGGCTTCATGCATGCTGGGCAAGCACTCTGCCACTAAGCCACATTCTCAGCCCCTCAAATTTTTAGAATTTTTCCAACTATATATAGTACATTGTATTCATTTGGTTTTTGTCAAAAAATTTACATTAAAATGAACCTTGAGGATTTTTAAAATATAGATTTGTTTATATCACTTGACAGTTGCAATCAGATAAAATGGAGTTATGTTGTAGGCACATTAAAAGTGGGTTCTTAATGTGCTGTCCCCCTTTCAACTTCCAGGGGATTGTGGGAGAGTGGTGTCCTTTACTCGAGGAGACATTTTCAGTAACATTAATTCCTCTGTCCATCCTCCTATACCAGATGTTAACTCATTCCAGCAAACTACAAAGTGGATTGATGATGTCAGAACAGAAAGAGGAAGTGATGTTATCATCATGCTAGTAGGAAATAAAACAGATCTTGCTGACAAGAGGTATGGAGTGATTTTTGGTATTTTGATTACTGTGTTAAGAATTAGCTCAGTTTTGTTTACTAAAGAAATTTTGAAAAGAGACATATTTAATCCCTTAGTTTACACAAGCCTTTACTGTGTGAATCTAAACAAGCATACACATTCACCTCAGTTCTTTTTTTGTTGTTGATCATGGGGCTTGAACTCAAGGCCTGGGTACCATCCCTGAGGTCTTTTACTCAAGTTAGCACTCTACCACTTTGAGCCAATCATGCAGTTTCCAGTTTTCTGGTGGTTAATTGGACATAAGAGTCTTACAGACTTTCCTGCCTGACTTTGAACCACAATCCTCAGATCTTAGCCTCCTGAGTAGCAGTATTACAAGTGTGAGCCACTGGTGCCCAACTCAATTAATTTCTTAAGAAAAAATTACTTTTATTTCATGTAAACCCATGAACAAATAACTCCTATGTGAGAATATTTATACCTGAAGCCAGTTAAGCATTAAAATTTTAATGTTTATACTCAGAGTTTTTTGGGGTAGTTTTACCATGTTTGATGGTGGTGGTGGTGGTGTGTTTGTGTTTAAAATTGTATAGTTGAATCAACCTCTGTGGCTGAACTGAATAGCTTGATTGTGATACTTTAGTAAAATGAGCAAAGCCATATTCAAGTCATATAATGTAAAAAAGTCTTAATATTCACTGTAGAATCCTTGGTTTAAATACTTGCTTTTTTTTTTTCTTCTTTCTGTTACTTGTGGGGCTTGAATTCGGCTGTTGTCCCTGAGTTCTTTTTGTTCAAAGCTAGCACTCTACCACTTTGAGCCACAGCTTTACTTCCAAGTTTTGAGTGGTTAATTGGAGGTAAGAGTCTCATAAAGGACTTTTCTGCCCAGGCTGGTTTCGAACTGCGATCCTTCTGAGTAGCTAGGATTACAGACATGAGCCACAAATGGCTGGCCTGCTTTTAACATTCTTTGTGGGGGGTGTTTTGTTTGTTTCTTTGTTTTTGCCAGTCTTAGAGCTTGAACTCAGGGCCTGGGCACTATCCCTGAGATCCATTTGCTCAATAGCACTCTACCACTTGAGCCATAGCACCACTTCTGGCCTTTTCTGTTTATGTAGTACTGAGGAATCAAAACCAGGGCTTCATGTATGCTAGGCAAGCACTCTACCACTAAGCCACATTCCCAGCCCCACATGAATATTTTTTAAAGCTTTTGATATTTGGTTCTACCTGTAGATACAATGATTTAGTATTGTCTTGGGTGGGGCACTTGGATATATAAAGGTCTTCCTAAATGGCTCTGACACAGACCACATTTGGGCCAATTACCATAACTCACTTTAATAATTAGGAGGACATATAGTTAGTCTAGTGAATAAACTCAAGATTCTAAACCCAAAAGGATTTCCACCTAGACTTCTTCATTGGTAGAATTTTTAGACCAGTGTTCGTTCATTTATGAAATATTTATTGAAATTACTATGTCTCAGGTGCTCCTCTGTAACATAGAGTATTACACAAAAAGGACAAATCATCTTCCAAAAACTTCAGAAAGCTTTTATTTAATAAAATGATCTAGGGGCTGGGAAGGTGGCTCAGTGGTAGAGTCCTTCCCTTGCATGCATGAGGCCCTGGGTTCGATTCCTCAGCACCACATAAGCAGAAAAAACAGAAGTGGCACTGTGGCTCAAGTAAGTGGTAGAGGACTAGCCTTGAGCTGAAGAGCTGAGGGACAGCTCCCAGGCCCAGAGTTCAGGTCCATGACCAACACCCCCCCCAAAAAAAAAAAAAGAAAGAAAGAAAATGATCTAGACAAATCTAGCCAGGTTCAGCAATATAGACCTATAATCTAAGCTATTTTTGAGACTGAAACAAAAGAAACATGAGTTTGAGGTCAGTTTAGACAACATAGCAAAACCCATTCTCAAAAAACAAAAGTCAATACATAGGTTATTAAATGATGATGTTAAATGGTAAGATGAAAAATAAAGCAGGGGAAAGAGGACATGAAATGTCAGGGGTAGGTTTGAAATTTTAGATAGGTTAACAGTGAAGATCTCTTTGAGAAGGTGACTAGTAACTTTCAAGTAAAGATGCAAAGGAAGTAAGGGAGTCAGCTGTGTAGAGGGGAATAACTGCATCTTGAAGGAAGAAGTAATTCTAGACAATAGATTCAGAAGATGGAAAATCCTTAATTCAGAAATCCACTATCACTGGGTACTGTTGGTTCACACCTATAATCCTAGTTACTGAGGAGGCTGAAATCTGCAGTTTGAAGCCATCCTGAGCAGGAAAGTCTGTGAGACTCTTATCTCCAATTAAATCACGGAAAAGACTGGAAGTAGGGCTGTTGCTCAAGTGGTAGAGTACTAGTCTTGAGCAAAAGGAGCTCAGGGAAAGCACCTAGACCCAGTGTTCAAGCCTCAGGACCTGTTTAAAAAAAAAAAATCCACATAGAGCTCTGTAAAGAGGATAATAGAAAGAGTTTAACAATAAGATTTTTCTTTACAGATGTTAAGACCAGATCACACAAGGAAAAAGTAGGAGACTTCTTTTAAATGAGATTAGAGGGTTTGAGTAGAGGAATAACTTTCCATGTAGAGAAGTTATAGAATCAGTGAGGAAAGTAATTTAGACTGTAAAAAAATGATGTTAACTACCCAGGAAAACAGTAGTTTATATAATAAGTGATTAAATTCAGTTTTTGTGTTTTTTTTTTAAGATAGAGCTGTTAGGATATAAAGATGAAATGAATGGAATACAGATTGGTGGATAGATTGTATGTAGGGTGTGAGAAAAGAAGTAGTCAAGGGGGATATACCCAGATTTTTGGCCTGAGTAAATAAGATAAACAAGATTGCCTAATAAGACTGTAATATTAAGTTTAGAATAACTATAGATGGCTGAGTATAGCAGTAAAATATGAATCTGGGATTGAGAGCAATAAGCATGTAAATTTCATGCCAGAGATAGAGGCTTGTGCCTATAATCCTAGCTACTGTGGAGGCTGAGAACAACTTTGAGGATTTCAGTTTAAAGCCCAGGTAGACAAGTTCATGAAACTTTTATCTCCAGTTAACCACCAAATGCCAGAAGCAGAGGTATAGTTTCAAATGGTAGAGAGCCAGCCTTGAACAAAAAAGCTGACGGAGTGCCTGAGGCCCTAAGTTCAAGCCTCATTACTAAAAAAAAACAAAAAACAAACAAAAAACCCAGAAATAGTTATGTAAGTTTCAGAGTCAGAGGCTATATAGGTCATGAAACTTCAAGAGATCACTAGGGAAGTGGTTGCAGGGAAGAGAAGACTAAAGAATGCATTTTAAAGCATCAGGTATTTAAAACAGCATTTTTCAACCTTAGTACTATTGACATTTTAGGTGGTTCTTTCCTTGTGGGGACTGTTCTTTGCATTATAGGATATTTAGCATCATCACTGGCTTATACCTATTAGATTTGAGTGGCACATACACATCAGGTTGTGACAGCCAAAATTTTGTTCCTGGTTGAGAGCCATAAATTTAAAAGTTAAGGAAATGTGGAAGAACTGCCTGAACAAAGGAAGAAAAGAAGGCCACAAAAGTAGGAGAAATATTGGGAAGGGTAAAATATTCTAGAGGAAGTTGAAAATGTTTTAAAGAGAAGTTAATGATGAATTATAGGCATAACTGAAGTGGTAGAATGCCTGCCTAGTAAGGATGAGGCCCTGAACTCAAGCCCCAGTACTGCAGCGAGCATATGATATGTTAAGGGTGGAAAGGGAGCCAGGCGCTGGTGGCTCATGCCTGTAATCCTAGCTACTCAGGAGGCTGAGATATGAGGATCACAGTTCAAAGCCAGCTGGGGCAGGAAATTCCGTGAGACTCTTATCTTCAATAAACCACTAGAAAACCGGAAGTTGTGCTGTGGCTCAAACTGTAGAACACTAGCTTTGAGCTGAAGAGTGCAGGGACAGCAGCCAAGCCCAGAGTTCAAGCCCCATGACCGACCAAAAAAAAAAGGGTGGAAAGGGAAAGAGAGATAGATAAACTATGCAAATCCCTTTTCAGGTAAAATTAAATGAAGAGTAAGAATTAGTTACCAAAATTAGAAATTTGGAGATTTTTGGTTCCTGTCCTGAGGCCTGAATCCAGGAACTGGGTGTTGTCCCTGTGCTTTTGTTCTCAAGGCTAACACTTTACCAGTTAACCATAGCTCCACTTCTAGCTGTTTGGTCACTAATTAGAGACAAGAGTCTTACAAACTGCTCCCTGGACTGGCTTTGAACCATGATCTTCAGGTATGAGCCAACAGTGCCCAGCAATCTTACTTCTAACAGCAAACAAACATGCTAAAAGAGTTCAGGTAAAACTGACATACTATTCAAATCTATACTAGGAAAACAGAAACACTAAGGAAATAATACAGATTTGAACATATACACAGACATATTCTGCCCTTGGATAGAAACACTTAATATAAAGATGTTAATTTTCTGGCCTGGGCACTGTCCTTGAGCTTCTTTTTGCTCAAGGCTAGCGCTCTACCACTTTGAGCCACCCTGCCACTTCCAGTTCTCTGGTGGTTAATTGGAGATAAGAGTCTCAGACTTTCCTCCCCAGGCTGTCTTTGAACTGTGATCCTCAGATCTCAGCCTCCTGAGTAGCTAGGATTACAGGCATGAGCCATTAGCACCTGGCTTCGCAAATTTATTTCTAATTGAACACATCCAATAATCAGATGCCACTAGCTATTTTTTCCTAAAGCTAGACTTGAAAAAAAAATTCAGATGGGCATTTGGCCATTTCATGTATTAAAATATTTATAAAGCCTATACTTAAACAAGATCTGGCAGCGTTACTAGTATATGGAGCTGAATAGAAAATCTGGAAATACATTTATTTGCATATGGAAAGTAAGTAAATGGATTGGGATAACTAACCTATAGGAAAAGATAAAATTGGTTCAAGTCCTCCTACCGGAACAGATTTCACAAACCAGATTTAAATGTAAAAAAAAAAAAAGTATGGGACCAAATTCTAATGCTTTATAATGCTAATACCATGACAGAAAATAAGTGCAAATGTTAATAAAATGCAGTTATATGAAAACACCATGAAGTAAGTGGCAAACTAGGAAAAAGTATCTGTAAATTATATAAGAAGTATCTAATAGGTAATAAAAGACTTCTAAAAAGAAAAATAGCACTGTAGAAAAATAGAAATATTCACAGTTCATAGAGGGAATATTTAGCTCTAAATTATATATATAAAACAATCTTCCTCTTACTGAGAGAAATACAAACTAGGACTGGGTCTGGCTTAAATGATAGAGTACCCAACTATCAATTTCAAAGCCTGAGTTCAAATCTCAAAACTATATGATTTGAAACTACATAGACAAACATTTTTTCTTTTCAGATGCCAAGATTTCAAGTTTGGTGAACTTCTCTGTTAGCAAGACTGCAGGGGAATGTATACTCATAGACAACTGGGCCAACATAGAGTGATATAAACACAATAAGAAACAGAGTTGTTTTTTCCCCTCTCTAACATCTAACTTGTATCTCTCCAAGATACATTGTTAAGAATACAAACTATGCATAGTTTGTACTAGGCATAGTTGGCGCATATCTGTAATCCTAGATACTCAGGAGGCTGAGATCTAAGGATCATCTCCAGTTAGCCACCAAAAAGCTGGAAGTGGAACTGTGGCTTAAATGGTAGAACATTAGCCTCAAGAAAAAACAAACTTAGGGACAGCCCCTGAATTCAACCCTCAGGACAGTGTAGACACATACACACACACATGCACGCATGCATGCGCACACATACACATAATATAAACTACATATTACAAGCCTGTTTGCTGTAACATTATTTAGAATATGTAAAGACTTAAGTAAACAAGCTAACCATCCACAAATAAAAATAAAATAAAAAGCTGTTTCTATGGTATAAGTCAGACCTGACCACCACAGTAAATCATTCCTGTAATCCTAGCTATTCAAGAAGCTGAGATCTGAAAATCCCAGTTTAAAGCGAGCTTGAATAGGAAAGTCCATGTGATCTGAAAATCCCAGTTTAAAGCGAGCTTGAATAGGAAAGTCCATGTGACTCTTATCGCCAGTTATCTACCAAAAAGCTGGAAGTGGAGATGTGGCTCGAGAACTAAAATTCCAGCCTGAGTGAAAAAGTTAAGGGAGAGTAGTTATGCCTCAAATTCAGTACTAGTACTGGCACCAAAATGAATGAATGAAACTACTCAAAGTAGTCTAAAAACACACTTTTTTCCCCAGGGGTGGGAAGGTAGGCAGGGTTATTTGAAGAAATATTCTGTTATATTTAAATTACAGAAGCCATTGAAGATTATTAAGTAAAGCCGAGCGCTGGTGGCTCATGCCTGTAATCCTAGCTACTCAGGAGGCTGAGATTTGAGGATCGAGGTTCAAAGCCAGCCCGGGCAGGAGAGACCGTGAAACTCCTATCTCCAATAAACCACCAGAAAACCGGAAGTGGCGCTGTAGCTCAAGTGGTAGAGCTCTCGCCTTGAGCTGAAGAGCTGAGGGACAGCGCCCAGGCCCAGAGTTCAAGCCCCACAGCCAACCAAAAAAAAAAAAAAAAAAAGATTATTAGGTAATAGACTTGATAAACCAACTCGAAGAAGCTCTAGTTAAAAAATAGGCAAATTTGATGATGAACAATTACTGTCATATGTTTAAATCATTCCTCCTTCTCATTCCTGTTCTCACACCTCCCCAATAATTATGACAAGATAACTAAATAGTTGAGAAAATTCTGTTTAGAAAAGTAGTTGCTATAAACAACAGTTGGCAGAACCTGAATAAAATCTGTAGATTTAATGATTGTATGATATTGATACTAAGAAAGTCATTATTTATTAGGAAATTCATAGTACTGAGGTATTTGGGACTAATGTCTATATATTGGCAATCTACTCTCACACTATTAAGTGTTTTTCAAAAATTAGCTAGGTGCTGGTGGCTCATGCTGTAATCCTAACTACATAAGAGGCTGAGATATGAGGATCACAGAAGCCAGCCAGAGCAAGAGTCTATGAGCCTGTCAGTCAGGGGGCTTGAATTCTGGGCCTGGGCGCTATCCCTCAGCTCTTCAGCTCAAGGCTATCGCTCTACCACTTGAGCCACAGCACCACTTCCAGTTTTCTGGTGGTTAATTAGAAATGAGTCCCATGAACTTTCCTGCCTGGGCTGGCTTTGAACCACAATCCTCAGATTATTTTTCTAAGTATTTCTATTTATACGTACAAATATAGAGAGAATGAGAGAACAAAACAATTTAATGTAGCCGGGCACTGGTGGCTCACGCCTGTAATCCTAGCTACTCAGGAGGCTGAGCTCTGAGGATCGCGGTTCAAAGCCAGCCTGGGCAGGAGAGACCGTGAGACTCCTATCTCCAATAAACCACCAGAAAAAAAAACCAGAAGTGGCGCTGTAGCTCAAGTGGTAGAGCGCTCGCCTTGAGCTGAAGAGCTGAGGGATAGCGCCCAGGCCCAGAGTTCAAGCCCCACGGCCGACAAAAAAAAACAAAAAAACAATTTAATGTAGTAAAATCCTAAACGTTGAGATGTTAGGTAATAATACCCTTGTTTTTAGAGCATGGAGAATTTACAGAATCATAATCTTAATTTTTTTTGTGGAACTGAGGATTGAACTCAGGGCTATGTGTTTGCTAGGCAGATGCTCTACCACTTGAATCATGCCTCTACCCCCTACAATAATACCTTCTTGGAGACAAGAGGGTAATGGAATCTAGTACACAAGTTGTAAGTATTGGGAGTAAGGACAGTTACTCCATAGTAATTGAACTACAGTAGAATATAAGGACACACAGGTAAAATGGTAGATAAATGTGATGGAAGCTTATGAAAATTTTCCTCCATTGCTATTTTCTGTGTTGTAGAAAGATTTTTGTCAGTTAAGATCTGTTTAATTAGAACATTTACATATTTATTGAGTACCTATATGCCAACAAGGTACGAAGAATGTCAGAGTAAAGGAGATAATCTAATACTTGAACAACTCTCTATTTGAAACACTGCTAATTATATACACTGTAAAAGTATCATTTTATATTAAAAGGTTTTATCATTCATGCCTTTTACCAACTTGTTCAATTACAGAAATCCACAAATCCAGCCTAATGAAAATGACCCACAGTACACAAAATATTAAGCACAAAGATGTTTAGAGCAGTATTTTTCACAGTAGTCTAAAATTTGAAAACAATTGTATTTTTAACAGTTGTGTAGTAGTTTTATACATTTTGGTGGTGTCTAGCAATGAGATTATTTTACACAGCCAGGTGCCAGTAGTTCATGCCTGTAACCTACCTATTCAAGATCTGAGGATTCCAGTTCAAAGCCACCTGGGCAGGAAAGTCCTTGAGACTCTTTAATTTCCAGTTAATCACCAAAAAGCCAGAGTGGAGATGTGGCTCAAGTGGCAGAATGCTAGCTTTGAACCGTAAAGCTCAGAGAGAGAGAGAGAGGAGAGTTCAGTTACAAGGCTAAATGCATATGATTTAACATAAAGGAAAATACAGACAATTAAGTGTTTTGGGTGTGGGTTGCAATTCTGAGGATTAAATGCAGAATTTTGTGCGCGTTAGGCAAGTATTCTATTACTGAGCTACATTGCTACAAAGTTTTAAACACATTCTTTTTTTTTGTCAGTAAGGGCTTAACTCTGGGCCTGAGCACTCTCCCTGCACTCTTCAGCTCAAGGCTAGTGCTCTGCCACTTGAACCACAGCAACACATCTGGCTTTTTGTTTATGTGATGCTGAGGAATCAAACCCAGGGCCTCATGCATGTGAGGCAAATCCTCTTCCACTGAGCCACTTTCCCAGCCCCCACATTTTTAAAAAGTGAAAACAATTATAGGATGAATTCAGCCAAGTAAAAGCAAAATTTTAAATTTTCTATTTTATTATAATGATAATATACAGAGGGGTTAACATTTCATAAGTCAGGTAATGAGTACATTTCTTTTTGGACAATATCACCCCTTCTTTGCTCAAAGCAAATTAGTTTTTTTTAATCTTTTTAAAAAATCAGTTAAGTATAACTATACACAGACATACACACACATAAGTGATTTAAAAAACAATTTTTTGTAATACTAAGGATGAAATCCAGTGCCTTATGCTTGCTAGGTAAGATCGCTATCTCTTTTGTTTTGTTTTGTTTTATTTTGGGTCCAGTCGTGGGCCTGAACTCTGGGCCTGGGCGCTGCCCCGCAGCTCTTCAGCTCAAGGCTAGCGCTCTACTACTTGAGCCACAGCACCACTTCTGGCTTTTTTTTTTTTTGCTTATGGGTGCTGAGGAATTGAACCCAGGGCCTCAAGCATGCAAGGCAAGCACTTTACCACTGAGCCACCTTCTCAGCCCAAGATCTCTATCTCTTGAGCCACACTCATCCCCAGAATCATACAAACTTTAAGTGTTTTGCAAATGCATAAAGTGTTTTGCTGTATAGCTAGCCACCTATATCAAAAGTTGTTTTTAGAACTTTTTTGCCACCTTTAGGTTATATTTACAAAGTAAGAATTTGTCTGTCTTTTGACTCATTTTACTACAGGCAAGTGTCAATTGAGGAGGGAGAAAGAAAAGCCAAAGAACTGAATGTCATGTTTATTGAAACCAGTGCAAAAGCAGGATACAATGTAAAGCAGGTAAGTGTCCTTTGAGTATGAGATGATGTTACCAAATTGAGAAAACATGAAATAATTGTGTGTGCCTGCTATTCTCTAGTGTAAGATTTTCTTCCAATTAGCAACAGCTAGCAACAGCAGGCCTCATGATCTAGCAACATATTGTCAAAGAAGTGAAAAATTACATAAAAATAGGTATTTTTTGGAAAAAGGGAAATAATTTGCCCAAACTTCTTAGATTTTATGTAAGATAACTATTGTATTATCATTATAAAGTTATGTTTCCGATATTCATTCTTCATTCATACCTCATTGTTTTAAAGGTAAACTTCCCTTATTTCAGAGCTTGATGATGGCAAGACTGCAATAAATAAAGCAAGTATTTAACTGATTATAAAAGTGCATTTTGGCCGGGCGCCAGTAATCTTAGCTACTCAGGTGGCTGAGATCTGAGGATCAAGATTCAAAGCCAGCCCGGGCAGGAAAGTCTGTGAAACTCTTATCTCCAGTAAACCACCAGAAAACTGGAAGTGGCACTGTAGCTCAATTGGGAGAGCGTTAGCCTTGAGCTGAAGAGCTGAAGGACAGAGCTCAGGCCCAGAGTTCAAGCCCCATGACTGACAAAAGAAAAAAAAGTGCATTTTAGTTGCTTAAGAAAATACTGGTAGCTGGGTGCCGGTGGGCTCTTACTTGTAATCCTAACTACTCAGGAATCTGAGATTTGAGGATCACAGTTCAAAGCCAGTGCAGTCAAAAGAGTCCCTGTGAGACTCTTACTTTCAATTAACTACTCAAAAACTGGAAGTAGTGTTGTGGCTCAAAATGGTAGAGCACTAGCCTTGAGCAGAAGAGTTCAGGGACATCTCCCAGGCCCTGAGTTCAAGCCCCATGACTGACAAAGAGAGAGAAAGAATAAGAATATACTGGTGTTTATAGTAGGAGAGTTTTGTGGGGAACAGTAAGAAAATGTAGATAGATTTTCCTCACCTTATTACCAGACCCCTCTCTCTCTCTCTCCCCCTCTCTCTCCCTCCCTCTCTCTCTCTCTCTCTCTCTCTCTCTCTCTCTCTCTCTCCCCCCCCCTCCCTCCCTCTCCCTCCCTCGCCCTCCCTCTCCCTCTCTCTCCCTCTCTCTCCCTCTCTCTCCCTCTCTCTCCCTCTCTCCCTCTCTCTCCCTCTGTCCCTCTCCCCCCCCCCCCTCTCTCTCGTCTGGTCATGGGGCCTGAACTCTGGCCTTGGGCGCTGTCCCTCAGGTCTTCAGCTCAAGGCTAGTGCTCTACCACTTGAGCCACAGCGCCACTTCCGGCTTTTTTCTTTTTGCTTATGTGGTGCTGAGGAATCGAACCCAGGGCCTCAGGCATGCAAGGCAAGCGATCTACCACTGAGCCACCTTCCCAGCCCTTCCTTCCTTCCTTCCCTCCCTCCCTCTCTTTCTTTCTCTCTTTCTCTCTCTTTCTCTCTCTCTCTCTCTTTCTTTCTCTCTTTCTCTCTTTCTCTCTCTCTTTCTTTCTCTCTTTCTCTTTCTCTCTCTCTCTCTTTCTTTCTTTCTTTCTTTCTTTCTTTCTTTCTTTCTTTCTTTCTTCCTTTCTTCCTTTCTTTCTTTCTTTCTTTCTTTTTCTTTCTTTCCTTCTTTCTTTCTTTCTCGGTTGTGGGCCTTGAACTCTGGGCTTGGGCACTGTCCTTGCCCTCTTCAGCTCAAGGTGAGTGCTCTACCACTTGAGCCACACCGCCACTTCTGGTTTTCTAGTGGTTTATTGGAGATAAGAGTCTCATGGACTTTCCTGCCCGGGCTGGCTTTGAACTGGGATCTTCAGATCTCAGCCTCCTGAGTAGCTAGGATTACAGGCGTGAGCCACCGGAGCCTGGCTACCAGACTATTTTCTGCAATAGGGGTCAGCCAAAAGCTCACTGGCTTACTTAATCAAAGCAATATCATAGAGTAATGGTTACCTGACTTGCTATAGTGCATACCAATTACTAAAGTAATAAAAATTGAAAATCTCTTAAGCCAGGCGCCAGTGGCTCATGCCTGTAATCCTAGCTACTCAGGAGGCTGAGATCTGAGGATCTCGGTTCAAAGCCAGCCCAGGCAGGAAAGTCTCTGAGACTCTTATCTCCAATAAACCACTAGAAAACCAGGAGTGGCGCTGTGGCTCAAGCGGTAGAGTGCTCGCCTTGAGCTGAAGAGCAAGGATAGCGCCCAAGCCCAGAGTTCAAGCCCCACGACCAACCAAAAAAAAAAATCTCTCTCTTCAAAATTAAATATTCCAACCAGACACCAGCATTTCATGCCTATAATTTTAGCTACTCAAGAGACTGAGATCTGAGGATTGAGGTTCCAAGCCATCTAGGCAGATGAATCCAAGAGACTCTTACTTCCAGTTAACCAGCAAAAAAAAAGCCAGAAGAGGAAGTGTAGCTCAAGTGGTAAAGCTCCAGCCTAGATTGACAAAGCTAAGCAAGAGCACAAGGTAGCTGGTGCAGGTGGCTCACACCTGTAATCCTAGCTACTCAGGAGGCTGAGATCTGAGGATCAAGGTTCAAAGGCAGCCTGGCAGGAAAGTCCACAAGACTCTTACCTCCAGTTAATCACTAGAAAACTGGAAGTGGCACTGTGGCTCAAAGTAGTAGTGCTAGCCTTTAGCAAAAAAAGCTCAAGACAGTGTCCATACCCTGAGTTCAAGCCCCATGACAGACACACAACAAAAAAGCACAAGGTCCTGAGTTCAAGCCCCAGTACTAGCACCGAAAAATTTTTAAAAACCATAAATATATAATATAAAAAAATTCCTAGAGCCTAACTGAAATACATAGTAAGTGTAAGTAGCTGAACCTGTAGAACCTACAGACAATTTAGGATTTTGAATAATAGAAGTTATGTCTTGCCGGGCCCTGGTGGCTCACATCCATAATCCTAGCTAACCAGGAGGCTGATATCTGAAGATCATGGTTGAAAGCCAGCCTGGGCAGGAAAGTCCATGAGAAGTAGCACTGTAGCTCAAAGTGGTAGGGTGCTAGCCTCAAGCCAAAAAAAAAAACTCATGGACAGGGCCCAGGCCCTGAGTTCAAGCCCTGGGATTGACAGAAAAAAAAAAAAAAGTCATGTCCTACTGTAAAATTAGTATAAGTAGAAGTTATGTCCTTCTATCAATATTTACAGGATTGGAATCTTTAGAATTACCACATAGCTTGTAAAGAAAACTGTTGATGGCTAATATCTTTATTAGGTTTAATAGTTTCCAAATTTAGGTAACTCCTCAGATGCTGATTATTTTATTAGCATTTTTAAACAGCTTTATTTGAAGTATAACTTGTACATCCTAATAAAAAATGCTCCAAAATCTTGTTGTTTTGATAACTTACTTGATACCACAAATGGAAAATTTGACACCTGACCAAATGTGTCAGATTAGTCAAAACACAGGTACACTAAAAATATTGTAATGAATTATCTTCAACTGTATGTATAAAGGGGTATTTGAAACATGAGTTAATTTCCTATTTTGAGTTAGGTGTCATTCAAATGTATCTCACAGTATAAATTGCTATTGGAATTCTTGGAACAGAACTGCTTTTTAAAATTTCTTTTGTAACTTCCTTGATTTTTTTGGGGGCGGGGATGGGGGGAATAGTCCTGGGGCTTGAACTCAGGACTTAGGCGCTGTCCCTGAACTCTTTCAGCTCAAGGCTAGTTCTCTACCACTTTGAGCTTCAACTCCACTTCCAGTTTCCTGGTGGCTAATTTGAGATAAGAGTCTCACAGTCTTTCCTATCTGGGCTGGTTTTGAACTGTGATCCTCAGATCACAGCCTTCTGAGTAGCTAGGATTACAGTCGTGAACCACCAGCTCTACTGTAGCTTCCTTCTTAACTTACAAAATGTGTTACATGTATGTTAGAATTCTGTTTCCATTTCTAGAATTTGTGCTTTGTTGGCTTATATAATTTAGTCAAGGAAGAAAAATTCCTGGAACTCCCAGATAAGAGAATGAAACCAAAGTTGTTTTTTTTTTTTTTGGGGGGGGCGGGGGGGGTCCGGTCGTGGGGCCTGAACTCTGGGCCTGGGCGCTGTCCCTCAGTTCTTCAGCTCAAGATTAGAGCTCTACCACTTGAGCCACAGTGCCACTTCCGGCTTTTTTCTTTTTGCTTATGGGGTGCTGAGGAATCGAACCCAGGGCCTCAGGCACTACCACTCTACCACTGAGCCACCTTCCCAGCCCCCAAAGTTTTATTTTAAGAGCACATTTAAGCCAGGCGCTGGTAGCTCACTCCTGTATTCCTAGCTGCTCAGGAGCCTGAGATCTGAGGATGGCAGTTCAAAATCAGCCAGGGCAGAAAAGTCATAGTGAGACTCTTATCTCCAATTAACCTCTCAGGAACCTGAAATGGAACTATGGCTTAAAGTGGTAGAACACTAGCCTTGAGCAAAAGAGCTCAAGGACAGCTGGCAGGCCCTGAGTTCAGATCCCACAAGTGCAAAACACAAAAACAAAAAAACAAAACTAAAAACATACATTTAAACTGCGCACTACTGGCTTATACATGTAATCCTAGCTACCCATGAGGCTGAGATCTGAGGATCAAAGTTCAAAGCCTCCCCAGGCAGGAAAGTCCATGAGACTCTTATCTTCAATTAACTATCAGAGAACTGGAAGGGGAGCTGTGGCTCAAAGTGGTAGAGCAACTAGCCTTGAGCAAAAGCGCTCAAAGACAGAAGTAGGCCCTGAGTTCAAGCCCCACAACCAGTTTTTTAAAAAACACATTTAAGATGAGCATAGTAAAGCTGGGGGCTGTTGGCTTACGCCTGTAATCCTAGCTACTTAGGAGGCTGAGATCTAAGGATTGCGGTTCAAAGCCAGCCTGGACAGGAACTGCCATGACATTCTTTATTTCCAATAAACCACTCAGAAAACCAGAAGTGGTGCAGTGGCTCAAGTGGTAGAGTGCTAGCCTTGAGCTGAAGAGCTGAGGGACAGTGTTCAGGCCCAGAGTTCAAGCCCATGACTGACCAAAAAAAAAAGCTAAAGAACAGTATCTCACCAGTTGGGGGTATTTATACTGATCTTGGTATTTTAGAATCATACTAAAAAACAGCCCACCTACTTCACCTTGTGTTCTTTCAGATGGTAGAGGAAAGGCCAGCTGCATTGGTTTCAGAGGTCTTAAATTGATTTGTAATAGAACTTTTCTAAGTAATTGTCAATGGTAATTTTGACTATACAAACTTTCATTATAGATTTAATACATTGAATTTGAAACTTAATCCTTTATAAAAGTTAGAATTTCCACTTACTAAATGAATGATGTGTTCTCTGTGAGTTTCTGTAGTACTTTATGACATTTTGCTGCTTATTTCAGAACTGTTCATTAATATCTTGTCTTACCATATGATAGCAGAGACCATGACTTTATTCACTCTTTGTATTTGGCATGTATTTCACATATTTATTCATAGAAAGTATAGGCATTTTAGAGTCCAAGAGAAGAATAACCCAGAAGCCACATCATTTAACTTGTGATCCTGAGTCATCAACCTTGATAATATCTCTCTCCCACAGCTCTTCCGACGTGTAGCAGCAGCTTTGCCTGGAATGGAAAGCACCCAGGACAGAAGCAGAGAAGACAGTATCCTGTTTGGTTCTTCAGAAAATTATTACTGCTAGTAGTTAGACCTTTATTTGGTTGGCTAAGGAATGTTAGACTATTGCCTTTTACAGACCAGAATTGATGGCTTCAGTGTATAGAAACAAGGTTTTTCTACAGCATTTGGGTTCTAGTTAGCCATGTACACTCTTTACAGCTAGCTGGTCACAATAATTACTCAGCGAGAGTAGTGGTTTTTATTTTGTTTGGGTTTTGGTTTTGTTTGTTTTGGTGGGTTAGGTAGTTGGTACTGGGGTTTGAACTCAAGGCTTGTACTTTGTAAGCACATATTCTACCACTTGAGCCATGACTAGCCCTTTTTTGCTTTAGTTTTCAAGGCTTTACCTGGGGCAGCCTTAGACCTTTCTATAATCTATTGCAGAGCTGAGATGAGGACATGAATCACCATGCCTGGTTTGAAATGGGGCTCATTAACTTTTTTACCTAGACTTGCTTTTACTCTCTGCCTCCCAAGTAAGTGGCTAGTTATAGGTATGAGCCCTGCTCCCTGCCACTTGCCTGCTTTTCAGTGAGCAGGAAATTTAGAATCTCAGTCTCTTCCTTCAGTTTAAATTCCATTAACTTTAGGTTTTCCTCCTACAGTATATCATATTTACTTTTCCTACTTCTAGCATTTTTGAGCTCTCCCTTTGCATGGGCAAGAAATAACTCAGAGAGAGGCAGTGTGGCATACAGTTGCAATCCCAGCTACTCAGAAAGGAAGATTAAGGTTTGAGACCAGCTGGAGCAAAAGTTAACAAAACCCTATCTCAAAAACAATCCGGCTGGGCACTGGTGGCTCACACCTGTAATCTTCTTACCTACTCAGGAGGCAGAGCCCGGGCAGGAAAGTCCATGAGACTCTTACCGCCAATAAGCCACCAGAAAACCAGAAGTGGCGCTGTGGCTCATGTGGTAGAGCGCTAAGCCTTGAGCTGAAGAGCTGAGGGACAGCACCCAGGCCCAGAGTTCAAGCCCAACGGCCGACCAAAAAAAAAAATCTGAACAAGCCTATGATAGCATAAGTCTTTGGTCTTAGCTACTCAGAAGACAAACGGGAGGATTGCAGTCCAGTTCTGAGCAAAGTTACCAAAAAAAATAGGAAAAACAAAGCCAAAGGAGATGTGGCTCAGATTGTAAGGTACTTGCTTTCCTAGTAAGTTCAGGCCTTTGAGTTTAATCCTCAATACTGCCCAAAAAAGGGAAGAAGGGAAGGAAGAGAAGGGAGTAGGGAAAGGAATGGATTGTTGAAGGGAAGGGAAGGAAAAAGGGACAGGAAAAGAAGAGAGAAGAGAAGGGAAGAGGAAAAAAGAAGTGAGAGCAAAACTGCATTTTAACCTCTACTTTGTGGAATATCATTAGATGGGTTTCATTATTAACAGTTATTTCTCAGGATTTTGTTATTTGCATTCTATATTTTCCTTATATAGCCTCTTTCAATAGGAAAACATTATTATTAAGCTACGCAACTTATAACATTTAGTATTCACCTTTTTCCATTTATAAATGTTTTCCAGGTCTTTATTACTTTTCATAGAATACTGTGGTCTACTGAAGTGCCATTATTTATTAATTTCCCCCCTACTATTGGAATTCTCTTGTTTGTAGGCTGTTGTCAGGTTTATTTTGTATAGATAATCAATTATTACTCCTTAACTTTTGTTTCAGTGATTGACATAAAACTGGAAAAACCTCAGGAGCAACCAGTCACTGAAGGAGGCTGTTCCTGCTAATCTCCCAAGGCATCTTTAACCCATCTGCAGAAGCTCACTGCTTTGGCCCCATTCTGTTTCATTGACTGCAGTGTGAATATTGGCTTAAATCTTTCCCTTCAGTAATAACGTGTTGCAATTCATCATTGCTGCCTGTCTCGTGGAGATGATCTATTAGCTTCACAAGCACAAAAAAAAGTCAGTGTCTTCATTATTTATATTTTTTAAAAAAAGCCAAAAGATTCCAGCATATTCCAGTGATAACTTCAAAGATTAGATACATTTTCTTAACATTTCTTCCCTTTTAATGTTAACGATAATGTGCTTTAAAATGATGGAAACCTCAACTGTTATGAGTGTGGCTTGGTTAAGGAGCTGTATGCTCACAGAGGCAGTCCCTTACCCACTTGACCTCTCCCTGCTTTTCTTACCTTTCCTTTTTCCTATCCCTGTTTGTACCCTCCCACAAAGCAAACAAGAGACAACGATTGTCCAACCAAGCCACTAGAAATACCTTATGCTTGCTCTAGGCTGTGGGCCAAGATGTCCAAAACTATTCTTAAACACTGATATAAATTACTTAGACTTTCTTTGAGGTCAGAACTCAGCTATTGTGGGCAGTGCTTTGAATGAGGAAAGGGTTCTGGTGTTATCTTCAAAATGAACTGAGAACTTAAAAATAGGGGAACATAAAATGTATTTGTGACCCTTTTGAATGTGCTTTATTAGACTCTGGGAGAGAAAAGTAACCAGGTGCTTCAGAACAGGTTTTTAATACTTAATTCCTCATGATAAAATCATAAAAAGCTAATGAGATATTTCTCCCAAGCCTGTTAAATTGTCATGATAGTTACTCTCTACATGTGCACATGCAGTCCCCAACACCAACATTTACCTTTCTAAGCAATAGATATCACTCATTTTTATTTGCTTTTTAAAAAAATGCTATGCAGGCAAGGCATTATAAAAGACAAATTCCTTTAAGAAAAACCAGTGGAAGAATAAATTTGGCACCATGGTTAAAATTACTATAACTAATACAAATAATGATATCTGAAGCTTACCAATGAATGAAAAAGAACCCTCACAGTATAACAAATACTCTATACTGGACACTTGAGGTCAAATTTGAAGGTGGAAATTTTCTTGTAAGCCCCTAACAGCAGATTAGAAAAAGCATATATATATTGAAGAGGAAAAAGAATGGAAATAAAAAGTCAATATTACACAGATTTATGCCTTATTTTTTAGCATTTTTAAATGTTGGGTCTTTCAGGCTGGTCTTTCCTTTTATTAGATCTGTATAGTTTAGTTAATAGTGATTTAGTTTTATATTTAAGCTACAATTAATCTTTTTGGTG
This sequence comes from Dipodomys spectabilis, assembly GCF_019054845.1. Taxonomy (NCBI): domain Eukaryota; kingdom Metazoa; phylum Chordata; class Mammalia; order Rodentia; family Heteromyidae; genus Dipodomys; species Dipodomys spectabilis. The sequence continues at coordinate 15,002,587 of NW_024870680.1, forward strand.
ATATTTATTTCTTTTTCTTTTTTAAAAACTTTAAATTTCTGTGTTTTGTTGAATCTGTTTAGAGCTTCATCACCATGGCAATATGTATTTCTCTTAAAATATTGCAAACCAGTATACTAGGAGTGCACCCTTTTAATCTTTACTAGTTATTGTGAGATTGCTGTGAAAGTTAATAAACACACTTGTAAATACATTGTTTGCAGGGGAAAAACTTCTGAGTTACGGCTCAGAAAAGGCCTGCTGAATTTATGTTGTAAGCATTACTTAACACAGTATAAAGATGAAAAGAAAAATAACTTCATACTTCCTCATCTACTCATTGCAACAAAACCCTTCACTGGGGAAACCTTATGCCCTATCTTCCTCTTTGTCCTCCACTTCTCACTTACTGTCACCTTGTAATATTCAGAGAGCACTTGGATTATGGATCTGAATAGAGAAATGCTTTCAGAAAATCATTAGCCCACATACCCGTAACTTATACTCAAAGATGGGATGGAGTTGTAAAGTGCTTTTATAATACAATATTATTGTTAAAAGCAAGGATTGACTCTTTGGTTTTATTTTGACCTGGCATGTCCTGAAATAAATATCCATTCAATATGTCAGATGGGTCATATTCTTTATTTGGAGGTAGTCGTTATTTCTGAAAAGGAGGTGATTATCTTTTTACACTGTCACATTTGATTCTTTTATGCCATATCTTTAAGAAAATTTCCAGTATGCTGCTTTTAATACTGATCTTACATTGGCTTAGGGTTCTTCGAACAATTGAAGTACAGTTCAGTTTTTTTAATAAACATAATTTTGCTGCCAAAACCATATAAATAAAACAATTATTGACTTGATTTCCCATTCCTGCCAAGTTTTTGAATTACCATATGTTTCTTCATCTCTTCCCTAGAACTAACTATAAAAGGAATGTGGAATCCATAAAAATAAGAACAAATGTGAAAAGCTTCTGGGTGTCACAACTCTTTGAGAAGTGAGAGAGTGGCTGCAACTTGAAAGATAGCCCTGTTTTTCTAGGGTGTAGTAATAGTATATAGTCATGTACTCTGTACTGACATTTAGTCAATGATGATGGTTCATATGTATTTTGTGTATGTGCTCTGATAGGGGTTTGAACTCAAGGCCTCTCACTCTCATTTAGCTTTTTGCGGAAAGCTGGCACACTACTATTTGAGCCTTGCCTCTAATCCAGCATTTTCCTGGCTAATTGGAAATAGATTTTTCTTCCCTGAGCTGGCTTTGAACCTTGATCCTCTAGATCTCAGCCTCCTGAGTAGCTCACATTACAGATATGAGCCACTGGTTCCCAGTTGGATCATATATATTTGGTCTCAGAAGATTATAATAGAGCTAAAATATGCTATCAGTTAGTATAATATAATGTAGCACAACACATCTTCACTTGTGGTGATGGATAGTATAAATGTTCTGGGCTACCAGTCATATAAAAGCACCACAAGGGACTGGGAAGGTGGCTCAGTGGTAGAGCACTTGCCTCACATGCATAAGGCCCTAGGTTTGATTCCTAGCACCACATAAACAGAAAAAGCCAGAAGTGGCGTTGTGGCTCAAGTGGTAGAAAACTTGCCTTGAGCTGAAGAGTGCAGGGAGAGTGCCCAGGCCCAGAGTTGAGGCCTCACAACTGACAAATAAATAAATAATAAAAAAATAAAAGCATCACAAGCTGGGTGCCAGTGACTCATGCCTAACTACTTAGGAGGCTGAGATCTGAGGATCACAGTTCAAAGCCAGCCTAGGCAGGAAAGTCCATGAGACTCTTATCTCCAATTAACCACCAGAAAACTGGAATTGGCGCTGTAGCTCAAATGGTAGAGTGCTCACCTTGAGCTAAAGAGCTGAGGGACAGTGCCCAAGCCTAGAGTTCAAGCCCCACAATGGAAAAAAAAAAAAAGGCATCACAAATACAATTGTGTACAATACTTTGCTTTTGATTTTTCTGTGAGTATAAGCCTGTAACAGACTGGACCTAGTGACTTGCTCCTAAGAAATAGAATAATAGCAAAAATAATGTAATGTTACTCTGAAGATTCGATTCTGAGTCAGGCATGGTGGTTCAGAAGGCTGAGATCTAGAGGATCAGAATTCAAGGTCTGCTTGGCCAGAAAAGTTTGTGAGACTTTCTAGTTTTCCAGAATAAAGAAAGATTGGGTCATTGCTCAAGTAGAATGGCAGTCAAGCAAGAAAGCCAAGCAAGCATGAAGTCCTGAATTCAAGCCATGGTTTTAGGGGATGAGGAAATTCGATTCTGAAAGATTGTGGCTTAAAAAAATAATAATTTTATTGTTATTATTAAGGTATTCTGCAGAGGAGTTACCATTTCATATGTTAGGTAATAAGCACATTTCTCTTTTTTCTTTTTTGACAGTGTCACCTCTTCCTTTGCTTTCCCTTAGTTTCCTCCTCCCATCCCTGCATAGGCCGTTTTCCACATAATACATGCTGAATAGCATGATTGCATTTGTTTACTCTTCCTCCCTTCCTTTGTGCATGCCTCCCCTTTACCACCTCCACCACCTCCACAAAAAAAAAAAAAAAAAGCCACTACCATCACCAACAAAAACAAAAGAAACCCCACATTTACATTTCCTGGAGTTCATTTCTATAAATAGTATTTTAAATGTTTGGAGAAGTTACACCTTTAGGTTTCATCCCTAAGGATATCCTCCTTTAGTCTGACTGTATGTGGATGCCTAGAGTCCTTCATAGTTTATTGTGTCCAGTTATATTTAGTTGTAACTTCCATATATGAGAGAAAATGTGCCATTTGTCTCTTGAGCTTGGCTTACCTGACTTAGTATGATTTATTCTAGGTCCATCCATTTCTCTGCAAATGACCATCTTATTCTTTCTAATGAATGAATGAAATTCCATCGTGTGTGTGTATGTATGTGTACATTTTATTAATCTACTCATCTGTTGTAGGGCAACTGGACTGTTTCTATAACTTGGCTATTGTGTGAATAATGCAGCAGTGAACATGGATGTGCAAGTTCCTTTACTGTATCCTGACTTGTAATGATCTGAGTAGGTGTTCAAGAGTGGTATGGCTAGAGAACTTGTAGATTTAGTTTTTTGAGGAACCTCCAAATTGTCTTCCAGAGTGATTGTACTAATTTACATTCCCACCAACAATGCAGTATGGTTCTTTTTTCCCACATCTCGCCAGCATTTGTTGAGTTCTTTTTTTTTTTTTTTTTTTAGCGGGAGGCCCTTAGTCATGGGGCTTGAACTCTGGGCCTGGGCCGCACTGTCCCTGTGCTCTTCAGCTCAAGGCAAGTGCTCTGCCACTTGAGCCACAGTGCCACTTCTGGTTTTCTGGCAGTTAATTGGAGATGAGTCTCTCAGACTTTTCCTGCCCAGGCTGGCTTTGAACCGCGATCCTCAGATCTCAGCCTCCTGAGTAGCTAGGTTTACAGGCGTGAGGCACCGACATGAATTCTTGATGTTGGCCAGTCTACCTAGGATGATATGGAATCTCAAAGTTGTTTTGATTTGTATTTCCTTCATTGCCAGGGATGTTGACCATTTCCTCATGTCTATTTGCCATTCTTTTTCTTCTGAGAAATCTCTCTTAAGCTCCTTTTCCCATTTCATGATTGGTTTATTAGTTTTGGAGGTTGTTAATTTTTTGAGCTCATTGTATATTTTGGATACTAGGCCTTTGTTGGATGTATTGCTGATGAAGATTTTCTCCCAGTTCACCTTTCTCATTTAATAACTAGGTCCTTTGCTATGCAGAGACTTTATTTTGATGTAATCTCATTTGTCAAGTCTCTCCTATTTGCTATGCCTCTGGGACTCTTCAAAACATTCCTACAGGGCTGGGAAGGTGGCTCAGTGGTAGAGAGCTTGCCTTGCATGCCTGAGGCCCTGGGTTCAATTCCTCAGCACCACATAAGCAAAAAGAAAAAAAGCCAGAAGTGGTGCTGTGGCTCAAGTGGTAGAGCACTAGCCTTGAGCTGAAGAGCTGAGGGACAGCGCCTAGGCCCAGAGTTCAGACCCCACAACCGGACCCCCCCAAAAAAAAAACATTCCCACAGGCCGGGTGCCGGTGGCTCATGCCAGTAATCCTAGCTACTCAGGAGGCTGAGATCTGAGGATCTCAGTTCAAAGCCAGTCCGGGCAGGAAAGTCTGTGAGACTTTTTTTTTTTTGGGTCCAGTCGTGGGGCCTGAACTCTGGGCCTGGGCGCTGTCCCTCAGCTCTTCAGCTCAAGGCTAGTGCTCTACCACTTGAGCCACAGCGCCACTTCCGGCTTTTTTCTTTTTGCTTATGTGGTGCTGAGGAATTGAACCCAGGGCCTCGAGCATGCAAGGCAAGCGCTCTACCACTAAGCCACCTTCTCAGTCCGTCTGTGAGACTTTTATCTCCAATAAACCACTAGAAAACTGGAAGTGGCTCTATGGCTCAAATGGTAGAGCACTTGCCTTGAGCTGAAGAGCACAGGGACAACAGCAGCCCAGGCCCAGAGTTCAAGCCCCATGACCAAACACACACACACACACACACACACACACACACACACACACACACACACACACACACACACACACACACACACACACACACACACACACACACACACACACACACACACACACACACACACACACACACACCCTACATATTCTTATAAGTTCTAATGTTTCTCCTATTCCATCTTGCAGAAGTTTCAGAGTTTCAGGTCGGATGAAGTATTTGATTTGATATTGGTGCATGGTAAACAGGGATCCAATTTTAGTTATACATAAGGATATCTAGTTTTCCCAACACCAATTGTCAAAGAAGATATCTTATTTTTACCATATATCTCTGCTGATGTGTTTATCTACACTTAGCTCCCTCTAATGTCCCTACAGATCTAGTCTTATCCAGTAAACTCCTAATGAGAAATGACCAAGAGCTGCTTTGGGCCCTATTTCTTCTTTACCTAAAGTCAGTAATCCCCATCACAGCATAGTTTGGAGAACATTTACCTTTTGAACCAACTTAAGACAACCATTCCCTCAGCCTTTTGTACCTCACTTTGTCCCACACCTGGGTGTTAAGGGCTTCTTTATGTCCAAAGCCTCCGGGATTCTATTTGTCACCAGCCTGATGATACCATGTGATCATAGTTCTGCCCATATCTGAAACAGACACACAACTCTTTAGTCTCATTCATTTAGTAGGCAGTTCCCAGCTCTGAATGTCCTTAGGGGCTCCTTAGGAAAGGAGTTACTAAAGGAAGAGTTGTTCTTGTCATACGGTTGGCTGTCTTCCAGGGGCCCTTGATCTCCTTTCTGGGAATTGTTGTACCAGGTAAGGAGCCATGTGGGATTTACACCGCACAAACAGGGTAGTAGGTTAGATAGGGTCATGTGTCCTGATTTAAGTATAGATTGTGATCCAACATGCAAGACTGATCAATTTGTTTTCCCTCTTTGCAGCTGTTTGTGACAACTGGCCCAAAGTATTGTTAGGACCTACAAGATAAACTCAAGTAGGAGAAGCTCAGGGAGGGAAGATGAGTGCAGCTATCCCTCTCCAGCAGCTTCCTAACCCTGTTGAATTCACATTCATGGGAAGAAATCTGGATGGCTCAGCCTAGACTCTTCCTACATATTAAATAATATTAATAATAATAAAAAGACATCTAACTGGGTGCTGGTGGCACATGCCTGAAATCCTAAGGAGGATGAGGTCTGAGGATCAAGGAAAATTCATGAGACTCTGAATTGTAGTGATAGTTTAGCCATGAGCAAAAGAGTGCTCAGGGACAGTGTCTAGGCCCTAGGTTCAAGTTTTAGGATACACACACACACACACAGATTCTCCTAAGATAGCCCTAGACTGAGCCCCAGGGAGTAGACCTGTTCTCCAAGCCAGCCTCAGAGATGGCTTAATGGTGATAACACTAAACTAGGCGTTTGTGAAGCTCCAAAACATGGCCTGCATTTAATCCACTACTGGATCCTGAGAACACAGGGTTCTTCAGGTGCTCACAGACCTTGGGTTCTCACAAGGCTGATGGATCCATGCTTCCGCCTCTGTTGGGGCCACTTCCTGGCCTATGTGCTCTATGGTTATGAGTCTAGTCCATGAGTTTTGCTAGAACCCAGCATTACCATCCCTCCTCTGTGTAAACTGTTGTGACAGGAGACTGATTCTTGAACTTTACCACATTCAGGCCTTGTAGGGACTTTGCTCAAACTGATTCTCGGTTCTGATTGCCAAACCCTTACTCTAAGGATCAAGGTGAATTTCCACTTCTGTGCCAAAGCTTTCCTAAATTTCCTTGGTAGGGCATGATCTTTCCTCTGTAGAGCACCTACTGTACCCTGTTCTTTGCCCTTGCTCAATCATCATTGTCTTCCCTCAAAGTTGGTGTATCTGGACTGGAGTGGACCCCTGATATCTTTGCCAATCAGTTCTTATCTGTTAGTCCTATTTCAGTGCTCTAATTTGCATTTGGGACACCACTCCAATCTGATATAAGCCCTGTTTTGGGCCCTCATTCAGACCAACATAATTGATTCAGGGATGTCTATAGGAACAAATTTGCGTTGGTGACTCTCAGGTCTACAACTTTGAGGAAGAAAATCTATATTGGTTGATCATGAACCTCCCAGATCCTTAATCTCAGCCCAAAAGCCAGCCCTATAAAGATGGAAACAAACCAGAATTTAAATGACAGTGTTTGAGTCCCTAGACATCTCAGTTATGTATCCCAGTGTTTTCCATCAGCTCAGGCAACAAGAGTCTGCCATAGCTTCTCTTGAGCCACCTTACCAGTAGAAAAAAAAGGTTTGGGAATGTAAAGTGACTTGTCTGAAATTGTTCAGCTAACATACTTTCACAAGACCCACCAACCTCAGAATCTATCCTGGTAGTCACTGTACCAGAGGGTACTAGAAGATGCTAAGTCACAGATGTCCTGGAAAATTAGGGCCTGCTAGAGGAACAAAACAAGCCAAAGCCAGTTCTAGAGCCAATCACATCTTTATTAGTCTCTGCAGCTGAGCCAATGGGGCCCCCATCTACAAGGGAACTTTAGTGGGCAAGGATGTTAGCATTTCTATTGGCTTTAAGATGGGAAGGGGGAAAGTCTAGGAGGAGACTGCTGGGCCACCTAAAGGCAGGCACATGAGGGATCCCCCAGGCTGGAACAAAGGTGAGTCAGGCCCTACAGGGAAAAAATTCCATCTTCCCCGGAGTAAGGGAAAAGACAGCTTTGATGGTGTCAGAGGACTGAGCTCCGGGAATCAGAAAGGCATTCCCTGATGGAGGCCTCTTCTAAGGCTAAAGGTCTCAAAACACAGTCCACCTGTCCCCTAACCAAGAGCCACCAGATTCAGCTCAATTGTTGTCATAGGAAACGGGACCAGAGAATTTGGTAGTGAGAAGGGTATAGAGACTGCAGGCCTAACACAAACGGCAAAATATTCATTGTAGCCGTGATCACAAAACATCCCTCCATAAGAGCCTATATTCAGCAAGCTGTTAGTCTAGAAGCTCACCATGATCTGACTGCCCAACTGAATTCCTCTAATTCCTTGATCATGCCACAGTGCTCATGGCAAAAGCAGTATTCCCAGCCTGGCTGTCCTGCTCCCTGCCCAGCACATCCTAGGGGCAAAGGACTGATGCAGCTTCTTTAAGTGTTTATTCCTCTTTTCCTTGCCAGGCTTGGAGTACCCCCCAGGACAGAACAGCTAGCCTGTTCATGTCTCCAGAGCCAGAAGAATTTGGAACCATATGAAGTTACATTGCTGTTTGTGTAAGAAACAAGGTCATACGTTGTTTCTGGGATATCTGGCGGCTGTAGCCATGCACTTGCCTGAGAGGAGAGCTTCCTTGGTGGTGGGAGGTGAAGAGAGAAAGGAATAGGAGGGGCGAGCCAAGCCCAGAAGGGACTAAATGCAGAGAGGGCCGTCATGAGACAAGGCTTAGAGGATGGGATTCAGGAGGAAATGGGGTCTAGCGGTGTACACGCAGGGTGAGGTCCCAGGGCTCAGAACCAGCAAGGCGACCACATGAGCGAGCCGAGCGCGGCGCCGGTGGCAGCCCCGGCGAGCATGCCCATGGCCAGCGGGGCGCCCGAGCTGTAGCAGGGATCCTCTCGCACTATGACGTGCGTCACGCCGGGGCCTGCAGAGAGAACCCACGAGTGGGTGGGGGCGGAGGGGGGGAACCCCAGGATCTTCAAGCACCACCACCCCTGAGGATGACCACTGGAGCAGTAAGGACGCGGTGGTTCTCCATATTAACCACCAGGGGTCGCTACCAGCTCAGGAACAGTTTTACTAAGCCATCGGTCTAAGTTAGGACTTGGAGACAGGTGAGGTCAGTTCTGGAGTAGGGAGAGCTATTTTGAGGCTTAAGATGGGGAAGGGTTTGTGAAGGGTCCTGCCTAAGAAAATGCGTGAATATAAGGGTCCAGACTGATTGGCTGTAGGAGGGGCCTGGTGCAGGAATGGGCAGGCAGGGGACTTACCTGCATAGGGAGGTCCGTAGTAGCTGCGGACGTAAGTGGCCTCGTGGGCGTTGGGTGGCACCACCTCGTAGTAGTCTTGGTACGGACTGTAGACACGTACCTGGGGAGTCCAGCCTCATCAGCTGCTTAGGAACTACCTGGTCTAGGTTTGACCCCCCTACTCCCACCCCATTCTCCTCTAGACCCCTCCCAGAAATCCCATGGATCTTGTCTTCTAAAACTTGAACTCCCTACAATAATGCTCTTTCCCTTGACCTGATTTACCTTGCTCCAAATTTTCCCATAGCACCAAACTTCCCTTAATAGTCTAGCGGGCTCTCTTGGAAAAACATAATGGATTTCTCTTTTCTCCTAGTCACAGGAAGAATATAATCAAGACTCAGGCAGGAAATAAATGGGTTGCAAAGAAAGAAGGGAAATGAAAGGTACAGCTGGAAAGTAGCTAGAGTAACTATTATCAAGCATCTACTGTGTAGTAGGTCCTGAAAAGAGTGTTCACATGTGTTATAGACTCTGATCATTTTTTTTTTTTTTGGCCAGTCCTGGGGCTTGAACTCAGGGTCTGGACACTGTCCCTGAGCTGCTTTTGTTCAAGGCTAGCACTCTACCAATTGAGCCACAGGCACCACTTCCAGCTTTTCTGTTTATGTGCTACTGAAGAATTGAACCCTGGGCTTCATGCATGCTAGGCAAGCACTCTACCATTGAGTGGTACATTCCTAGCCCTAGCCTCTGATCCTTAAGGCAGGCATTATCTCCACAGTATCACAGAGCTGGGGACTGATGCTCAGAAAATGGTCAGGGTCCAGAATGTACTTCCTGTCCTCTCTCAACCCCATTAGATTTCTACCAACATTCTAAAGCCTAGCTAAAAAGTCACCCACTCCAGGAAACCCTTCAATTTCTTTCTTTTTTTTTTTTTTGGGTCAGGTCGTGGGGCCTGAACTCTGGGCCTAGGCCACAGCGCCACTTCCGGCTTTTTTTCTTTTTGCTTATGTGGTGCTGAGGAATCGAACCCAGGGCCTCATGCATGCAAGGCAAGCGCTCTACCACTGAGCCACCTTCCCAGCCCAAACCCTTCAATTTCTGAAACAATTCTTTCTTCCTTTCTCTGTGGGCTTCTCTAGTGCTTCTTGTTATCTTTTCTCTTGGCCTTTCCTGTTTATAACCCCCAAAGTGAGCTACCTAGGGACAAAGGCTCATTAATTTGTGTTACCAGCAGGCAGGGCCTAGCATATGACAGGAACCAATAAATATATGCTGGATTAAATGGAAGTTTCCAGTGCAAACATTTTATCCATAGAGGCTGACCTGAGGAGGATCAGGATCCTATTCTTCCTCTTAGCTCCCCTTCACCTTGTCTCTCTCTCTCTCACTGGGTTTCCCACCTAAATGGCCCAGTTACCCCTTAGAAATCTAGATGTCTCCGACTCTACTAACTCAAGTTGATTGCAACATCTTTCCATCTCCCAAACCTTTTCCTCTTCCCATAAATGCTTCACTGTGCTACCACTGTGCACTCAAACCAAGGATTCAGGTTGACACTCTTGTTTTATACACTCAGTTTCAGGTCCTGTGGTTTTATCTTTTTTTTTTTTTTTAGATAGTACCAGGGTTTTAATTCAGGGTCCTTAAGCTTGCTAGGTGGGCAAGCCATACTTGAGCCATGTCTCCAGCCTTGATTTCATTTTGTAAATACATTTTTTCTGCCCATCCTCTTCTAGGATTGGGAAATGTCTGACAGGGCTCAAAATTCAATAAATCTAGGAGCCTTTTTTCAATGCAAAAATTCAGTCTGTCTAGGCCTATGGATGATGTTATAAATATTCAAATGGCTCCTGGCAAAGAAACAACAAAACAAAACCCAAAACACTTCCAAGTTTGGCAACTTGGAAGCTATGAGTGATCTTAAAAAAATCACTTTTCAAAGGAATAATTGAGAAGCCACACTACAGAGACTGAAGAATGGCTGAGAGGTGAGGGATGGAACCCACATGTAACAACATTTCTTTTATGATGTCTGATAATAAAACAAGTTAGTTCTCCAAGCACAACTTGTGATTTCAAATCACCATGTCATTTCCCTTTGATAAAACACTTTTTCACCTCTTATTCAATTACCTAGCTTGTCTTTTAGATGCCAATATTTCTCTCCTTCAACTGCAAATTCTGTTGGGGGTCCATCTGGACATCATAACTCTTGGTTTCCATCCTTGAGAGCATGACCAATGTCAAAAGATTGGTGTGTCCTTTTATCTCTTGGAAACCCCTCAAGCCTGCCTGACTTTAGCAAGTGCAAGTGCGTAATACATATTTATTGAATTTAGCTCAAGTGGCTCAAAATACAGGGCCAGACTGGAACTAAAACCCCAACCCTGAGTTGAGGTTCAAGGAGAACAAGCAATCCCAGGGCAATGCAAGAGGCTCAGATAAGCAATTCTGTAGGTCCTTAGTCTTAAGTAACTCAACTTGCTACTATGTTCTCTCCCCAGGAGTGATCCAATAAGGCTTTCCAGTTGGGGTGACCAGAATCTGGGCTCCAAGCCCAGAGGGTTGGAGAGATTTAAACACTCAGACCCAATTTTACTGTTTGGGAAGTTGAAGTCCAAAGCAAGGCCTCTACCTGCCTTGCAGCTGCAATGAGTCAACCTTGTGAGACTCTGGAGAAGGTGGTAAACACTGCCTCATGTTCCTCTGGGACACCGGTTTCTACCCTCCAGGTTTGGGAGGCCCAGAAGTAAACCCAGAGATCTCCTGACTACAGGCACAGATACCCCCAGAGACCTCTAGGACAGAACTGGAGGGCTTGATTTCTGATCTCAACCTCTTCCAAGATCTAGCCCTTTTGTGGGCAGGGACAGTGTTGACCAATCAGGGCGTTATATGCAAATAACCCCTTCAGCTAAAACTTGTGTACTTGTGTGTACAGTCTTCTAAATCTCATTTTTAGGAATTGTCAATTAAACAAGTTTGAATCCTAGATTGGGTACAGGGAATGTCTCAGAATGATAGCTTAAGTTGTAGACCAATTGAGTGACACAGGTCCATCAAGTTAGCTAACCTCTTAGAGCTTCTTCAGCTTTCCCATTCTGTCAACAGTCTTTCCTACCCTACCTACCCTCTCCCAAAGTACCCTGAGAATCCAGGGGAACGCAGGTATTCAACCACATGGCCCAAGAGCTGCTGGCTCAGTGGTTCTGCACATCATAACCACTACAAGCCGTTTGTTTTTTTTCCTTAGTGTAGGAGAACAACAGGGCCTGAAGCATGCTGAGCAAGCACTTTACCACTGAACTACACCCCCAACCCCAGAGATGATTTTTTTTAGTGCCAGGAGTGTGGCTTAATTAGGGTAGAGTGCCTGCCTAGCAATCATAAAGCCCTAAGTTCAAACTTTAGTATTAAGTGGAAATTGCTTAACTGATATGTGATGCCTTGCATTCAGTCCTCAATACCACAAAACCAAACAACAAACCCTACGGATTTCCTAGGCTCTACCCCAATGTGAAATTAGCGAATCCAGAGGCAAATATGAATGTTGGTTAGAATTGCTTAAAATGGCATTTTAAGTCACTAAGCAATTCTAACACATGCATGGAGCACTACTGAGCATGAAGAATTCATGGTTGATCCGATGACCAAAGGTATTTTAATTGCAGTTCTAGGATTTGAACTCAGGGCCTCTCACCTGCTACGTAGTTACTGTACCACTTAAGCCACTCCCTCAGCTACAAGTTCTTTAACTGCAACTCCCACGGCCACTCACACCACTGGGCCTAGGCCTAAATCCTAATTCTGAGAAAAAAACTTAGGGGAGAGACAGACCCAAACTGCATTATAACATTAATGCTACACAGAGGTTTCTTACTCTCTGGTTCATTCATTTGTTCCTTCTTTCCGCCCTTCACTCATTCAGTGAACATTCTCTGACACACCACATGCTTACTGCTAGGAGTAAAGTGGTTATAATAGACTGCCCCCCTCATTGAGCACTAACTGAGCACCTGCTGTACACCCAACCCTGAGCCAGGCTCCCAGGAACAGAGCCAGGCAGACCTGGTCATTGTCTCAGAGGAAGTTCCAGATCAGAGGAGACTACAGAAAAGTAGGACTGCAATGACCTTGAAGCCAAGCAGAATGAAGCCAGTACTAACTAAGCATTCATGTCCTGGGCTGTGGGAGGGAGACGTGGTGCCTGAAATCTAGAAATTTCTCCCGGAGGAGGTGGCAGCCTGTGAGTGGGCTTCAAAGTTGAGCATGAGTTTGTCATGTGAACGAGGGAGCCAAGGGTTTTGGCAGCAGAGGGAACGTGCCATGGCTGGAGTTGGGAGAGGCTGGAATGTGGAACATGAAGGTAGAGCAGGCTGGGTAGAGCACAGCGGGGAGAGGAGGTAGCAGAAAACCTGGATCCTGAAAGCTGGGCTGTGGTTGGTGTCCTGTGAGCAAAGGGGAGATGTGGGTTGTCTGTGAGCAGGAAGGGGATGGGACAGGCAATGTGGGAGGCTCATCCTGGTGGCCAGAGTGGAGGCAAGGAGGACTGAGCCAGCACTTACCCAGATCCGCCTCTCAACCTTACAGGGGCTCCACGTGCGGGTCACACACCTGACCTTGGGGCAAACCCGGCGGCTCCTGGGTGGGACCGTGGCTCCAGCTGGGGCCTGCTCAAGCCACAGAAACCCAAGAAGGAGGGGAGGGAGGGAGGAAGGAGTCAGGCCCTTTATACCTGCAGACTCAGAGCTCTTACCAGGCCCCTCTGCCAGCTGGGCTGGAGCAGGAGTGTGTCTTCTTTCTCTAAGGCCCAATGTGAAGGTGGCAGGAGGTTCAAATGGAGGGGGATGTGGCTAACTGCTCAAGTGACAAAGCAAAAAGGTCCAGTAGCCTCTTGCGGCCCACCCTCTCTCCTCTTTCATGCAGCTGGCATGCCCAGGCTGCCCTGATCTGTCCTTTTGCCCACCCTGGCCTCCACCACCACTACCACCCAGTCTTGTCCCTGGCTGCGTGCTCTGGTACTGCTAGGGTCAGGGACTGGACTCTTCTTGGAGCCTCCAGACAAAGTAGGGTATGAGCCTGTAGCATGAGGAAGAAGAAAGTGTAGATCATTCCTACATAGGCACAGGGGCAGAGAGAGCCACAGACACACAGAGGTGGGCAGTTGTGAGTACTGAGACACAGGTGCAAACACACCTGCTGTAGCCTGCCCCGGCCCAGAGGGATGTGAACATGAGGAACAGAAGGAGGAAGGGCTGAGGGCAGGGCCAAGAGAAGTGGTCAGTACAGCAGTGGGTAGTGGACAGACACAGAAGGGACAGGGCAGCTTCATAGAGTCACAGAGTGCAGAACGGTCAGCCTTCACCTTCCTTCCTTCTGCCTGTCTTCATGGGGCTGATTAGCCCTGCTTAAGGGAACTCAGACTCAAAGCTGGGTGAGCCCAACCTCTCCACTGAAGATCACTATTCCAAAGTTCTCAGCCCTGACTTCCTCTGATCCATTCTCCACCTGCAAGCCTGCCCACTCCCCACCCCTGCCTTCCCTGACCACAGCCTTCCCTGCTTAAAGCCCCCCCTCACTGCTTCTACAACCCTCAGGAAAAGACCAATTAGAATTTGAAGTCCTTATGACCAGGCCCTTCACTTTAGAAGTCATCTCTCTGATGTCATATCCTACATGCTAAACCAGCCAGCCAGGCCAGATTCCAGGCCCTTGGAAGCACACACATGCACATGCATGCACACACATGCACATCCACTCACATACAAATGCCCACACATCCTTTTCCTGTCTCTGTGCACACAGCTCCTTATGCAGATGCTGGCCTCCTCTCAAAATCCCATGCCTAAGCCAGGTGCCAGTGGCTCATACCTGTACTCCTAGCTACTTAGGAGGCTGAGATTGGAGGAATGCAGTTCAAAGCCAGCCTGGGCAGGAGTCTGTGAGACTCTTCTCCAGGTAATCACCAAAATACAGGAGGGAAGCTGGCTCAAGTAGTAAGCAGAATGCTAACTTTTGAATAAAAAGCTCAGGGACAGTACCCAGACCCTGAGTTCAAGCCCAAAGACCAGCACCAAAAAAATGAAAATATGAATTCACTTCCATGGCTCTAATATAGGCTCCTCTACTGACTTAAACCTGTAAGAATTTGACCAAGGTACTTCCTTCTCTGAATCTCACCTTCCCCATCTATAAGATGAGATTAATAACAACTGCCTCCCCCCAACCCTCCCCTACCAAGATGAAATGACAAAATGATGCGAGGTGCTGAGCAGGTGGGTGGCTTACAGGTGTTTCTAAATGCATCTCTGTATCCTCTGCTACATTGAGTGTTTCTCTTCAGATGGGAGAGGTAGAAGGAACAAGCATAGAATCTGTCTGACAAGAGGAGGCTGGGCCATGCTGGGCCCAGCACCTCTTCAAAACCATACCTCCAGTCACTAAGCTCTCTTGATTGCATTTCCTAAGTATGTCCTGTGATCAACAGCTTGTCTCTACCAGCAAAAACTTAGGCTACACCTGTTTCTTGGACACTGTCCCAGCCTCTGACCTGGTCTCTAAGTGTCCATTGTTATCCCTCTACAATCTATTCTCTACCAACCAGACTGACTGACTTTTTTTTTTGCCAGTCATGGGGCCTGAACTCTGGGTCTGGGCGCTGTCTCTCAGCTCTTCAGCTCAAGGCTAGCGCTCTACCACTGGAGCCACAGCGCCACTTCCGGCTTTTTCTGTTTATGTGGTGCTGAGGAATCGAACCCAGGGCCTCATGCTTGCAAGGCAAGCGCTCTACCGCTGAGCTACCTTCCCAGTCCCAAGACTGACTTTTTTTGTGTGTGTTTGGTTAGTTGTTTTTGGCTGTTGTTCTTAAGACAGGGTCTCAAACTTGTTACTGTCCAGCTTCAGCCTCTAGAAGGCTAGGATTAAAATGTGCATCATTATGGGCTGGGAAGGTGGCTTAGTGGTAGAGTGCTGGCCTTGCATGCATGAGGCCGTGGGTTTGATTCCTCAGCACCACATAAGCAAAAAAGAAAAAACCGGAAGTTGCGCTGGGGCTCCAGTGGTAGAGCGCTAGCCTTGAGCTGAAGAGCTGAGGGACAGCGCCCAGGCCCAGAGTTCAGGCCCCACGACTGGACCAAACAAAATGTGCATCACCAGCTGTGCACCAGTGACTCTCACCTATAATCCTCACTACTCAGGAGGCTGAGATCTGATGATTGCCGTTCAAAGCCAGCCCAGACAGGAATGTATGTGAGACTCTTGGTTTGGTTTTTTTTTTTTTTGTCCGGTCGTGGGGCCTGAACTCTGGGCCTGGGCGCTGTCCCTCAGCTCTTCAGCTCAAGGCTAGCGCTCTACCACTTGAGCCACAGCGCCACTTCCGGCTTTTTTCTTTTTGCTTATGTGGTGCTGAGGAATCGAACCCAGGGCCTCGAGCATGCAAGGCAGGCGCTCTACCACTGAGCTACCTTCCCAGCCCTGTATGTGAGACTCTTATCTCCAAATAACCACCAGAAAACTGGAAGTGCCACTGTGGCTCAAGTGGTAGAGTGGTAGAGTGCTCACCTTGAGCTGAAGAGCACAATGCAGCACCCAGGTGCAGAGTTCAAGCCCCATGGCTGACCAAAACAAAACAAACAAAAAAATGTGTACCATCATATGTGTTCTGACTGTTCTGAAAAATACAAATGCATGCCTTTGGTCCCAACTATTAAGAAGGCTGGGATCTTATTTGGAAGCCAGCCCAGGCAAAGTTAATCTAAGACCTTATCTGAAAAACAAACTAAAAGCAAAAGGACTGGGGATATAGCTCAAATGGTAGAGCATATGCATGAGGCCTTGAGTTTAATCCCCAATACTGCAAGAAAGGAGAAAGAGAAGAAGGAGAAGAAAACTAGTGTGATCGATATGATCATGCCATTCCTTTGTTTAAAAACATCCAGTGGCCTAGTAGTGTTCGTAGCAGAAACCAATATCCTTAAACAGTCCACAAGGTCTGGCCCCACCTGCTCTCCCCCACTGCCTACTACTCACTTTCTGAACTCCGGCTGTTCTTATATCCCTTTTGTTCCTCAATTTGCCAACATCTTAACCCCTGCCCAGGGCCTTTGCACATGTCGAACATTCTGCCTGAAAGCTAATCCCTTCACCTCATCCCCACACCTTTCATCCAACTTCTGTTTATCCTTCAGGTCTCACCTTGAGCCTCATCTAAACACGCACTGGGATCAAATCACCAAAGGGGTCCCATCCTGCAGGTATGAGTTATTAGCTACTGAAATGGAATTGTTAACTAAGTAAATTAATTGTGCCACATAAAGCTCTTCTCTCTAAGCTCATTCCAGGAGGACAGGTCCCACCTCCCTTTGGCTCACTTCTGATTTCTGGCCCAAGTGCCTCATACATAGTAGGATCTCAGTAAATACTTGTGCAGATGAATGAATGTTAGTCCTACCATCTGCTGAGGGTGACAATAATCCCAGTCCCAGAGGACTGTCATGAGGAATGACTCCTGTGCTTCGCCTGGCGCATAGTAGTTGCTCGATAAAAGATCCTTTCCTCTAGTTGACCTGATGCTCCTCCCTCCTCTGAGCCCCAGTTGGCTTGTGCACACTCTCTCACGGGGGCCTCCAGGGGCTCGAGTCTGCACAAGCCTCTCTAGACGAAGAAGACCGAGTCTGAGTCACCCATGATTCCATGGCACACAGGGTGGCAGGGAGAGCAGAGGGGGAGGGGGCTCACCGGGGTGGAGTTCGCTTCCAGCAGCGCTGTCTTCCATGCTCTGCAAAGCAAATGCCCAGATTATGAAGAAGGAGTTCAAGGAAAGGGCAGTTGGGGGGCAGAGGGGCCTTCCATGTTCTAGACTCTCCTCTCCAACCCAGCCTCTCCCACCTTCCGTCAAGTGGACAAAAGCGATCATCCCTAGCCCCATCATGGGAACGGACCTGAAGCTAGGCTGAGGCACTCTGGACCACAGTCTCTTTCCCTCTGTACAGTTGCATTGGGGGGGGGGGTCTTTTAGGGGCTTTTCCATTCCGACCTGTGTAAGTGGGTGTTCTAGTGTAATCCACCTCCACACCCCAATCCTACAAACAGCTTTCCAAAGCTTTGACCCCAGAGTCTCAGGAATGCCCCGTGGCTGTGGGACAATTGGCCCTTTATTGGTTGCCATAGCAACCGGTTGGGGAGGACAAGGCGGCTCTATGCGATGTGCCCAGAGGTCCCTTGCCCCGCTCCCACACTCATCTCTCCCTCTCCTCCAGTATAAGGCCAAGTAGCTAGGCCAGAGGGTAGGAATGGAGGGAATGTGAGGATCTGGAGGTTTCTAGCATCTGATAGTGGGGTACCCATGCCTTAAACACAATCAGCTGTGTCTGCAGGCAAGTCTGGATCTAGCCCTGAGGTCCCTGGAGAAGCCACTGGGCTCACCTCCCATGGGGCTGAATACCCGGGACCAAGCACCTAGGCTGGCGTGCACACAAGGGACCATTGTGTGCCACACCAATCGTCAGGAGCCATTCACATCCCTCTGCCAGCCTTGACGACACAAGCTTGTTCATTGGACTTCGTCTGCTCTTCTTACCATCAGAGAACCAGAAGAGGCAATGAGGAGGGCTATCTTGTGTTCCCCAAGACCCTACCCCATCTTCTCGCCAAAGCCACTCACACAGCATCATCTCGGGTCTCTGCACACAGGTGCAGGCGGGAACCCTCCCGTAGGTTCACGGTCAGCAGGCCATCTCGGCTCCGGCCCTCTGGGGGCTGCACATCTGGAAGAAGACACACATACATTGTGTTTCCATGAGCACAGGTGCCAGGGCCCCACCCTAGGAAACCAGCAACAAGAGTAGGAATTGATAGAAACCAGCCTAGGCTATGCAGTTTAAGGCCAACCAGAGACTGCACAGCAAGACCCTATCTCAAAAAAAAACAAAAAGTAGTTTCTCACTGCTCTGAGTCCTCTTCACTGGTCCTTGCTAACCTCTGAACCTACACACTTTCTTTGGAGTCTTGTGTTGTGTTCTCTCCCCCCCCCCCCCCATTTTGCCAGTATTGGGGCTTGAACTCAAAACCCCACTCTCACTCAACTTTTTCAATCCTGGCTGCTTTTCTACCACTTACGACACATCTCCAGTTCATTTGTTCTACTGGTTAAGCCGGGTGCCAGTGGCTCACGCCTGGAATCCTAGCTACTCAGGAGGCTGAGATCTAAGGATCGTGGTTTGAAGCCAGCCCGGGCAGGAAAGTCCATGAGATTCTTATCTGCAATAAACTACTCAAAAAGGCCAGAACTGGCACTGTGGCCTGAGTGGGTAGAGTGCTAGCTTTCAGCAAAAGAAGCTCAGGGACAGCACCTAAGCCCAGAGTTCAAGCCCTAGGATCCGCCAAAAAAAAAAAAAGAAAAAAAAGGTTTCATGGATTTGTCTGCCTGGGCTGGCTTTGAACCAAGGTCCTCAGATCCCTGAGTAGCTAGGATTATTACATACATGAACCACCAGTGTTTGACTCCCCCCACCATGTCAGCCACACCTCCAGGCTGGTGTTTTGCTGGTTAATGGGATGAAGTCTCAAAAACTTTTCTGCTTGGGCTGACTTCTAACCATGATCCTCTAGGTCTCAGCCTCCTGTAAGTACTAGGATTACAGGCATGAGCCACCCACAGTGGGCTCTGTTGAACTCTTCAAATCTTTTGAACATTTCCATATTATTGGCTTCCTGAGCACCTCTCTCAGTTACTCTGTTATTGTGGCCTGAGACTTGATTGAAAAAATCAGATTTGCTATGTGACTCTGGACTACTCACTCAACTTCTCTGAGCCTCTTTATCTCAATTCATCTTCATCCTAGAGAGCAAGGACTGTTCTGAGACACAGCACAGGGTAGAAGCTCAGCAGTTTCTTGATCCTCAGCTAACTGACCTAGAAGGCCTAGAAATGGTACCTGTGGAAGCATTCTGAGAGTGGCAGAGAGCCTTCTAAATGCATGGAGAGTACCCAAGGCCACAGTGTTATAGAGGAAGAGCTTCTGCTCACCATGACACTCTTGGCCGACCTTTATGTCTCGGACGTTGAAGTGGATGAGCACACGGTCCTCCTCATCCTGCGCCGTCTCGTCATGGTAGTAGCCCAGGGTTCCGTCCATCCACAGGGCGAACCAGTTCCTCTTCCAGCGGCGGAGGATGGAGCCTGTGTGGTATTCCAGCCCCACCAGGAGTGATGATCTCAGAATGTTTTGGGTGCCAAATTGGCTCCCAGAGTCCCCAGCTCCGGCCCCTAGTATTTAACCTCTTCCTTGGCTTCCTGAAATGAAGGTAGGCCTCTTCCTGTCTTGCTCAAACCCTCCATCCTACTGGCCTACTCCATAGTAAAGTGACACTACCAAAGTGATACTGACAAACGTCCTTCAGGGTAGAGGAATGGCCTGATCCAAGCTCTCCCAAGGTAGTCAGGGACTCTTCAAGGGCAAAGACCTCTCCCTCTCCTGAGCCTCCACCTGCTATCTTCTCTAGCTTTGGTGACTTATCTGCCTCCTCCATCAGGCTGGGGAATCTGTAGCATCCCTCACAGGTCTTAAACTCCATCAGGACCAGCATTCAGTATTGGCTGAACTGACAGAACTGAGATTAGATGGACACATTGGATCCCTGGTCCCAGGGATCGCCAGGATAGCTTCTGGTCAGGTTATAACTCTGATTCAAGGGGCTGAAGCCTGAGACCACTATAACTTCAGACATTTTGCAACTGGAATTAGAAGAGAATATGAACACAGATGAGATGGAGCTTTATAGATTCCAAAGCACACAACATCTCTCATTTTCTTCTGTGTCCAGCCTGGATTGGGGATGCTGGGGACATTCAGAGGGTCAAACGCAGTCCTCTTGTCCTGAGGAGCTCACAGTCTAAGGTTGCCATGGGGGTAGGGGAATGGGGAGACCAACAGGCAAAGTACAGCTGTTTTACAAGTCAGTGTAGGAGCTGAAGAAAAAGGATGTCTCTGACCCAGTGCATGCTACCAGAGCAGATTAGAGGGGGTTAGAGAAGGCTCATCAAAGAAAGGGACATCTGGCCAGGATGGCTCATACCTTTAATCCTAGCTACTCAGGAGCCTGAGATCAGAGGATCAAGGTTTGAAGCCACCATGGGCAGGAAAATCTATGAGACTCTTATATTCACTAAACCTCAAAACAAAAAAACAAAAAAAAAAACTGGAAGTGAAGCTGTGGCTCACTTCCACTCACTAACAGAGTGGTAGAGTGCTAGCCTTGAACACTCAGCGACAGTGCCCAGTCCTTGAGTTCAAGCCCCAGGACAGACATCAGAAAGAAGGAAGGAAGGAAGAGAAAAAGAAAGGAGAAAGGAAGGAAGAAAGAAGGAGGGAGAAAAGGAGAAAAGGACGGCAGACAGGCAAGAAGGAAGGAAGGAAGGAAGGAGGAAAGGAGGAAAGGAAAGAAGGAAGGAAGGAAGAAGGAAGGAAAGGAGGCAGGCAGGCAGGAAGGGATGGAGGGAGGGAAGGATATCTAGACTTGAAGAGTAAGTTGAGTTTGTCAAGCACCAGGATCAAGAGAGAAGAGGACAGAGTAGAGCACAGAAGATCCTCCAGTCTTAAGGAGGAAGGATTCACCCCCACTTCCCTCACTGCTGCCCCAGGACAAGGTACAGGACACACAAGGACTTGGTCCCAGGATCACTCACTCTGTCTCCACAGCCAGCCGCCCCTCACCAGGGCCATTTCTTCAAAAGGACTTTCCAGGGTGGAGTCGTCGGGCGGGACCTGTCAGAGGAGCAATGACACACAGACTTAGCAGAGCAGCTCCCTGAAGAGAAGCCCCTAGTCCTGTGCTCCCTGGGGAGCCACCCAGGAGACTGAGGCTGGGTTAGTTAGTAAACAAGCATGAGCCAGGCGGCCTCCATCTCCTCCCCAGGCTCTGCTGCAGCTAGAGAATGGGAGCACTGTCCTGTGAGGTCAGCAGGGCAGCGCTGCGGCAGTGGGGGTGGGGCTCAGGAGCCCAGATGCGCAGTCTGACTTTCAGAAGCCTGGCCAGCCCTTGCCCCTCTGGCCTGGCCTGTCTGGATATCCTAAAAAATCTACAGGATAGAAGAGATAGAGGTTGGAATAAGGAATTCTGAAAACTCCTAAAATGCTAGCAAAAGAAATGTTGAAACGGTAGCAGCTCAGAACCATGAAAAGAAACAGGAAACTTCCATGACAGGAAAAGCTTCCTCCACATTTGAAGCCCATGGGAACCATTGATGAAGTACATAAAATAATAATTTATGGGTGGGGACAGGAGGGAAAAAATAAGAGAGAGCGAGGGAAGGGGTGACATTGTCCAAAAATAAATGTACTCTGTACTTGATTTAGATAACTGTTACCCCTCTGTAATCACCTTTATAATAACAATAAAAAAGTTTTTTAAAAAGTTTAAAAGTAGCCAGGATAGGTCAACTGCAGGCCAGGTACATTGCTCAGCTTTCAACTATTATTTCAGCCTCTCCCTTGCCATTATTTCTGTTTCAGAGATGAGGAAATGGGGATGGGGGAAGGGTGGCCTGGAATGGCCAAGTGCACTTGATTAGTAAGGCACTGTAGAGGAGATCCATACCCTGGCCTCTCCCTATGATACCAGTTAAGAGCCTTGAAAACACACAGTAGCCCGTGATGGTGACAGTGGCTCCCCGCTGTAATTCTAGCTACTCAAGAGGCTGAGTTCTGAGGATAGCAGTTTGAAGCTAGCCCAGGCAGGAAAGTCCATGAGATTAACTCCAACTAACCACTTAAAAACCGGGAGTGGAGCTGTGGGTCACAGTAGTAGAGGTGCTAGCCTTGAGCAACAGAACTGTGGAGCCGCACCCAGGCCCTGAGTTCAAGCCCCACAACCGATGACAACAACAACAACAACACAAAACTGTGCAGGTCAGAAATGATAACAAGGAATTATAATTTGTGGAGATAGGAAGCAAGCACTGCTAATCTTTAAAGAGCTCCAGGCGATTCCAATACACAGCCAAGCCTGACATAGACTGCGCCTTCTCCCAGTATCCCCACCACAGCTTTGAGGAGGGGGATCATCATTACTCCCATTTCACAGATGGTCCTAGAGAAGCAAATGACTCATCCCTGTGGGTGATGGAGCTTGGATGGGACTCCAGGGGCTTTCTGCTCCTGAAGATGGCTCATTTGCGAGTAGGTGCCTCTGCCCCTCCCCCACCTGCTCACACCTGTTGCTGCGTCACGAGCGCTGGCACACCTGCAGTGGAAGATCTGGCCTCACATCTGCTTCTCTGGTCTCTTACCTCCCCTCACCAAGCTCTGACACACATCTCGCAGGAGGGCCAGGGGCACATTCCCTCTCAAGCCCCACTTGATGCACCCACCTGTCTACACCTGTGGCGGACACCGCTGCCAAAACGGCTGCTACTCAATGCAGCGGCTACCCGACCTGTCGCGCCTGCGCTTTGGGCTCTACTGAGAGCCTGGGGTATTTCATTCCCCAGGCTGTGCCTGGGGCCTAGCTGCCCCTGGGCCCCGCCCTCTAGACCAGCCCCACCCCCAAGGGAGGGGGCGAGGCGTGGTTAGATGGGGTGACTGAGGCATGCTGGGGCTTGTAGTCCGCAGCCTTATAGCTGACTAGAAGCGGCTGTCTAGAGCAGCCCTACCAAGACTACCGTACTAATGAGAAGTTACACCTGCCAATTTCTTTTATTTTTTCTTTGTCAGTCTTGGGGCTTGAGCCTAGGGTGTGGGCTCTGTTTTTCTTCCGTTTTTCTAGTGTTTATTGGAGATGAGTCTCATGGACTTTCCTGCCTGGGCTGGCTTTGAACCGTGATCCTCAGATCTCAACCTTCTGAGTAGCTAGGATTACAGGCGTGAGCCACCAGCGCCCGGCTGCCATTTTCTTTTTTTCTTTGTTGTGTTTTGTCTTGAGTGGTGGCACATGCACTTGGGAGGCTGAGGCAGGAGGATTGTGGATTCAGGGCCAGCCTGGGATACATACAGAGTAAGGCCTATTCTCAAAAACCAAAATGAATGCTGGGGGAAAGCAAGGATAGGGTGATATTGTCCAATAAATAAATAAATAAATGTAGTCACATGAAAGAAATGTACTGACTTGTGAAATTGAAATGGTAACTTCTCTGAACAACACCTTTTTTTTTTTTTTGTCAGTTGTGGGACCTCAATCTGGGCCTGGGCACTGTCTCTCAGCTTTTCAGCTCAAGGCTAGCACTCTACCACTGAGCCACCTTCCCAGCCCCACAAAACCTTAATATTAACAATAAAATTATATTTTTGTGGGGCACCAGTGACTCACACCTGTGATCCTAGCTACTCAGGAGGCTGAGATCTGAGGAACATGGTTCAAAG
Source organism: Dipodomys spectabilis (assembly GCF_019054845.1). NCBI lineage: Eukaryota > Metazoa > Chordata > Mammalia > Rodentia > Heteromyidae > Dipodomys > Dipodomys spectabilis. Next base: position 15,026,439 of record NW_024870680.1, read on the forward strand.
CCAGCCCAAGCAGGAAAGTCCATGAGACTCTTATCTCCAATTAACCATCAGAAAACTGGATGTAGTGGTGTGGCTCAAAGTGGTAGAACACTAGCTTTGCATTGAAGAGCCCAGGGACAGTGCTCAGGCCCTGAGTTCAAGCCCCACAACCAAAAAAAAGTGGAGATTAGACTGGAGGACTGAGTTGAATCTCCAGTACCACCAAAGCTGGGGGTGGAGGGGGGTGGGGGAAGGAGTGGGAGTAGCCAGTGTCTGTAGTCATAGCTTTCTCCAGAGGCTGAAGTAGGAAATCTCTCTCTCTCTCTCTCTCTCTCTCTCTCTCTGGCCAGTCCTGGGGCTTGAGCTCAGGACCTGGGCACAGTCCCTGAGCTTCTTTTGCTCAAGACTAGCACTCTACCATTTGAGCCACAGTGCCACTTCCAGCTTTTTCTGTGAATGTGGTGCTGAGGAATTGGACCCAGGGCTTCATACATGCTAGGCAAGCATAAGCCACATTCCCAGCCCATGAAGTGGGAAGATCTCTTGAGTCCAAGTGTTCAAGGCCAGCCTGGGCAACTTAGTAAATCCCTATCTCAAAAGAGGAGAGAAGAGGGGAGAGGAAAAGGGAGAGGGGAGGAAGAGGCTGCACCACAGACATCATAGGTATTTGCAAAGCTATTGTCTTCGACACCAAAATGCTTCCCACTCTCCATAAAGCTCCACCACTGAGAGCGGTGCCATTCATACACAGTTGTAGGCATCTCCTGAAACTGCAGATCTGAATTCCCTCAGCTCAATTTAGACCTGTACGTGCTGCTCTATAACCTTCACCAAAGCTCTAAGGAGCTGAATATCCTCTGAAACAAAATAGAATGCAAGTTATACTTTTTTTTTCTTTTAATACAGTCCTAGGGCTTAAACTCAGGGCTTGGGTGCTGTTCCTGAGCTTTTTTGCTTAAAGCTGGTGATCTGCCACTTGAGCCACAGCTCCACGTCTAGCTTTTTGCTAGTCAGTTGGAGATTACAGTCTCAAGGGCTATCCTGCCTGGGATGGCTTCAAAGGTCTATCTTAGCAGCTTCCTGAGCTGCTAAGATTATAGGAGTGAACCACCACCAGCACCTGGCTGCACTGGACATTGATGCAAGTGAACTAAGCAACTCGTGGGTGGAGATGGGAGGGAGGGAATGGACAGAATGAAGAAACAGATGACACTATGCAAAAGAAAAGCTACTTGTTATCTGATGTATGTAGAGGTAATCCCAATGTATGTCACATCTAGAACAACAATAAAGTAAGTTAAAAAAAAAAAAAAAAAGCACGGGCTGGGAATGTGGCTTGATGGTAGAGTGCTTGTCTAGTATGCATGAAGCCCTGGGTTCAATTCCTCAGTATCATGTAAACAGAAAAGGCCAGAAGGTAGCCAGGTGCCGGTGGCTCACATCTGTAATCCTAACTACTCAGGAAGCTGAGATCCGAAGATCACAGTTCAAAGCCAACCCAGGCAGGAAAGTCTGTGGGACTCTTATCTCCAATTAACCACCAGAAAACCGGAAGTGGGCTGTGGCTCAGGTGATAGAGCGCTAGCCTTGAGTTGAAGAGCCCAGGGATAGGGAGAGGGGAATAACAAAGTGCTGAAACAAGGATACAGGTTGACCCATTATAACAATGAGATGTATAAGACACTGTTGAAAATGAATTTTACAACTTGTTCAACCACTTTGGAAAGCAGTATGGAGGTTCCTCAAAAGACTCCACATAGAGTTCCCCTATGACCTAGTAATCCCACTTTTGGGCATTTACCCAAATGATCACAAACAAGACCAGACTAAAGCTATCAGTACGACTATGTTTATTGCAGCATTATTTACCATAGCTAAGATATGGAACCAACCCAGATGCCCCTCAGTAGGTGAATGGATCAAGAAAATGTGGTATATATACACAATGGAATTCTATGCCTCCATCAGAAAGAATGACATTGTCCCATTTGTTAGGAAATGGAAAGGCTTGGAAAAAATTATATTAAGTGAAGTAAGCCAGGCTCAAAAAAACATAGGTCCTATGGTTTCCCTTATTTGCAATAACTAGTATATGTCTGAGTAAAGCAGAAAAGGTCAGATAAGTTGATGTTAGGGAAATGAACCTCAAGATATGTATTCAAATGTTTTTTTCTTTCATGCGATTGTTTCTAACTTATTTATAAGATGATTTCTTTGTTGCTTTGTATGTCCCTCCCCCACGGTATAAGCCCTGCTTTCACTGCATTTGATGTTGGTATAATTTGTGGAGGGGAAGGGCAAAAACAAATCGTTTAATTAGGGAAAAAGGTGGACCCATTGCAACAATGAGATGTACAAGTTGTTATGTCAAAAAACGAACTTTACAACTTTGGTGGGGGGAGGTTTGGGTGGGGGGGTATAGGAGGGGATGGGAAGGGGAAACAAAGGAGGAGGCTACAATGTTTGATATGAAATGTACTCATTATCTTGCACATGTAATTGTAACCCCTCTGTACAGTATTTTCACAATTAAAAAAAAAAGATTAAAAAAAAAAATGAATTTTACAACTTAGTGGTGGGGAGGAGTTGGGGAAGTGGGGAGGGAAGGGATAGTAGGGGAAAAAGGAGGGGGTAACAATAGGAAATGTACTCATTACCTTACTCATGCTTACTCATGTAACTGTAACCCTTCTGTATAGTATCTTTACAATAATATATATTAAACATATATATATATATATATATATATATATATATATATATGTTTTTTTTTTGGGTCTGGTCATGGGGCCTGAACTCTGGGCCTGGGCGCCGTCCCTCAGCTCTTCAGCTCAAGGCTAATGCTCTACCACTTGAGCCACAGCGCCACTTCTGGCTTTTTAATGCGGTGCTGAGGAATCGAACCCAGGGCCTCATGCATGCAAGGCAAGCGCTCTACCACTGAGCCACCTTCCCAACCATATATATATATATATATATATATATATATATATATTTTTTTTTTTTTTTTTTTTTTTTTTTTTTTTAAGCACAGGGACAGCATCCAGGTCCAAAGTTTAAGCCCCACAACTGACAAAAAAAAAAGGCCAGAAGTAGCGCTGTGGCTCAAGTGGTAGAGTGTTAGCCTTGAACAAAAGAAGCTTAGGGACAGGGCCCAGGCCCTAAGTTCAAGCCCCACAACTGGCAAAAAAAAAAAAAAAAAGCTATGGATGTGGTAGCATACATCTACATTTACGGTGAGATTCATAGTGAGATTCTGTCTCCAAAAAAAAAAAAAAAATCTGGAGAGGTATCCATGGGTCACACTTGTAATCCTCGCTATTCAGGAGGCTGCGATCTGAGGATCCCAGTTCAAAACCAGTCCAGGCAGTGGTCTCTGAGACTCTTCAATTAACCAGCAAAAAGCTAGAGGAAGAGGTGTGGCTCAAATGGTAGAGTGGCAGCTTTAAGCTATGGGATAGCTGATGGACAATGACTCTCTTTTCTCCCTGACAGCCATATCTTAGAACAGTCCTTGCAGCTGCTGCCCCTGAATTAGCTCCCTTCTCCTCCCCCCACCAACAAACACAGCCAGTGGTCTTGGAAGAGAGCCTGAGACCAAGGCCACATCTGATGCTGACACCCCTGACACAAACGCTGTTGAAACCTCGAAACACCTCAGTCAAAATAAGATTACTCTCCCACCACCATCTCGTCCCACTTCCATCTGTCCCCCCTTCCCTGACCTCACTTTTTCTGCCTCATATTTAAAGGAATCCTAGTTGTAAGGAAGGTGCGCCATTTCCCCTCCAGCTGAGCTGAAGGAGACTTAGTCCTCCTTCCCGAACTTTCCTCCCAAATAAAGCCTGTTGGTCTGTTGTTACGTTTTGTCCTTTCTGCTCTTTTTGTTAAATTGATATTTTTATTGTTATTATAATCGTGATGTACAGAGGTCTGGTTACAGTTATATAAGTCAGGGATCTGCTCTTTTTGTGTGTGTTTGTGCCAGTGCTGGGCTTGAACTCAAGGCCTAGGCACTGTCCCTGAACTCTTTCTCTCAAAGCCAGCACTCTACTGTTTGAACCACAGCATCACTTCCAGCTTTTTCTGAGTAGTTTACTAGAGGTAAGAGTCTCATGGTTATTCCTGCCTGGGCTGGCATTGAACTGTAATTCTCAGATCTCAGCAATCTGAGTAGCCAAGATTACAGACAGGACTGAGACACTAGCACCCAGCTCTTTTACTTTTCTTTTCTTTTTGCCAGTCCTGGGTCTTGAACTCAGAGCCTGGGCACTGTCCCTGAGCTTCTTTTGCTCAAAGCTAGCACTCTACCCCTTGAGCCACAACATCTTTTTATTTTCTTACAGTAGCACTGAGGCCCTGAGTTCAAGCCCCAGTACACACACACACACACACACACAAGAGTCTGAACTTTTATAGAAAAAGCAAAGATTTGAGGAGGAGCCAAACTCCTTGGGGTCAAGGGTAGCATCTAACAAGCCTTTCACCCTCCAATCTGTTGATGGAGACTAGACGTAAGCCCACAGTAAACATAAAAGGCATGTTTCACAAAGAGAAAGAAGAATCTGTCTTTGCCCAAAATGTTCCAAAACGCTTCCAGAAGAGACTGACTGGGCCTTGGAGGATAAGTAGCAGTTTCCTAGGGTAAAACTAAGTCTCCTATGAGCACTGGTCTAAACGTTCGAGGGTCTACAGTATGCTTTGAAAATAGTGTTTGAAAGCTAGACAAAGTGCCTCATGCCTGTGATCCCAGGGAATCAGGAAGCAGAAATTGGGAAACCGGTTTGAGGCCAGTCCAAGCAAAAAGTTATCCAGCCTCCATCTTAACCAATAGCTGGGTGCTGTGACACACATCTGTTATCCCAGTGACACAGGAAACGTGACTAGGAAGATCGTGGTCCAGGCCAGCACCAGCAAAATGAAAGATGCTCAGCCTGGTGCTGGTGGCTCACGCCTGTAATTCTGGCTACTCAGGAGGCTGAGATCTGAGGATCACGATTCAAAGCCAGCCTGGGCAGGGAAGTCCATGAGACTCTTCCCCGCTCCCCCGGCCCCCAATTAACCACCAGAAAACTATAGCTTGGGGGAGAGACTTTCCAGATGAAGGGCTAGGGGAGGCAGCTGGTGATTGGGAAAGGACCCTTTGGGGCACAGTAGAAAATGGGATGGGGAAGGAAGAATGCTCCGGAATCACCAGCATGTGCCCTGCACACCCCCCTGTGAGCACACAGCTGACATTAAGCAGCCATCAGCAGCTGCCAGGGCTTATGGCTCTCCCTCCCATCTCCTAGTTAGAAAGGGCCCACGTCGGGCCTGGCCTTCCCTCTGGTCCCCCAGAGCTCTTCCTTACCGGAGTTGCAGGACTCATGGCTCCTGGGTGTTCAGAGCAGCATTTCCGAGAAGACTGCAGGCAGGTAGGGGGGCCACTTCCCTGAGCGCCTTAGAGATAAGGGGATCAGGAAGATGCTACCAAGTGGGGGGCCTGATGGGGGAGACAGGGCGATCCTAGGCAGAAGCCAAGCTCTTGCTCCAGTCCCTCTCCCTCCAAGCTCCCCGGCGGATCCCAGGCGCTGAAAGCTCAGCTGCAGGTCAAGGCATTATTGCCTGCGTCTTAGGTGGTCTTGACTGAGTGCCTCCAAGTTACCCAGGAAAGGGGTGGCACTGGAGAACAGAGCAGAGCCAGTCCTCCACCACTGGCCGGAGACTAAATCTTCATCCTGCCGCTTCAGTCCCGGCTGTGCAGCCTGGCTCCTTAAGCCTCCTTGTCTCGCTCCCCACTCCCCCGGGTCTCTGTAATCTTGACCTGGAGCCGCCCCTGCATTTCAGCCCTCCATGCGGTGCGTGCCTGGAGGGCGGATTCGTCTTGGCCGATCCTATTAGCCACTGAGCTCATCCCTTCTTAGCCGCCCCAGGACCCCGATCTCCCAACCCCGCTGCTGTTTTTCATCCCAGGTACCTGGAACTTTCCATCCTTACCTTCTTCTTAACTAAGTTTTCAGTTCTTAAGGGAGGAATGGGAGGAGGAAGGAAGCATGGAAGGGAGAGAGGAAAGAAAGAGGAAGAGAGGAAGGGAAGGAAACTAGCCTGGAGGAATTTGGCCCAGAATCCTGCTGTTTCCTGCCCTTTCTCTTCCTAGCTTTCTTTTCTCTCCAATGTCTAGATTATAGTCTCCAGATTTAGCAACCTTGGGAAGAAGGAAGATTTTTTTTTTCCTACAGCAATTCCAAATTCCCTGCTCTCCCAAAGAGAGGGAGCCAAGACAAGAAGAAACAAAAAAGTCGGGGGTGGGGGTGCGGGGCAGGGAACCATGGGCAAACTAAAGCCACAGGTACCGCTGACACCAAATCTAAATGCAGCCAGATGTGGCAGGTGCTTCTAAAGCACTGGCCAATAACCCTTTTTGAGAAGGTAATAAAAGGTGTGAGCAGACCTGTAACTCCCATCTACGGGGAGGCGTAGTCAGGAGGAGGATGGTTTGAGGGGGACTTCAAGGGGAAACACTAAGACCCTACCTGAAAAATAATCTAAAGCCAAAAGGACTGGGGGAGGGTGTGGCTCAAGTGGTATAGACCCCTGAGCTCAAACCCCACTCACTTATTTGAGGCAGGGTCCTATGTAGCCCCAGCTGGCCTTGTGAATTGTGATCCTCCAGCCCTTAGCCTTCTAAATGCTGGAATTACAGGCCTGCACTCCTAAACACAGCTTTTCTTTCTTTCTTTTTTTCTTTCTTTCTTTCTTTCTTTCTTCCTTCCTTCCTTTCTCTTTCTTTCTTTCTTTCCTTGCAGTATTGAGGATGGAACCAGACAAGCACCCTAACACTCCCTTCCTGGTAGTGTGTGTGTGTGTGTGTGTGTGTGTGTGTGTGTGTGTGTGTAGCTAGGATTACAAGCATGATCCAGTAGCTGCTATTTTATTTGTTTGTTTGTTTGGTAGTACTGAGGTTTGGACTCAGAGCCTTCCACTTGCTAGGTAGGAGCTCTACCACTTGGGCCACACCTCACCTCTCCCATAATCTACTATCTGTGTGGATTTGCTTATTTGGTATATTTCATATAAGTACAATCACGCAATTGTGACCTTTTTGATTTGCTACCTCTTAGTATATTTTTTTTTGGGGGGGGGGGTCGGTCGTGGGGCTGAACTCTGGGCTTGAGCGCTGACCCTGCGCTCTTCAGCTCAAGCCAAGCGCTGTACGGCTTAAGCCATAGCACCATTTCCGGTTTTCTAGTAGTTTATTGGAGATAAGAGTCTCATGGACTTTCCTACCCGGGCTGGCTTTGAACCGAGATTCTCAGATCTCAGCCTCCTGAGTAGCTAGGATTACAGGCGTGAGCCACAGGCGCCCGGCAGTATAATGTTTTCATGTTGTAATATGCATCAGGTCTTCATCTCTTTTTATTGACAAGTAGCATTCTACTCTACCACGTATTATTATTTTATCAGTTGGTAGGCATTTGAGCATTTGGCACCTTTATCTATTGTATATAATATGGCTATATACAACTTTTGTTTTTTAACTGTTGTTTTGTGTTGCCTGTGATCAAACCCAGGCCTCCCACATTCCAAGCCTACTTGTAAATATGTTTTTATTTCTCTTGGATGTGAAGGTGCTAGGTATTATGGTGAATATGTTTAACATTTTGAAGTGTCAAACTATTTTCCAGGGGCTGGGAAGGTGGCTCAGTGGTAGAGTGCTTGCCTTGCATGCATGAGGCCCTGGGTTCGATTCCTCAGCACCACATAAGCAAAAAGAAAAAAGCCGGAAGTGGCGCTGTGGCTCAAGTGGTAGGGCGCTAGCCTTGAGCTGAAGAGCTGAGGGACAGCGCCCAGGCCAGAGTTCAGGCCCCATGACCGGAACCAAAAAAACAAAAACAAAAACAAATTATTTTCCAAAGCAGTTGCATCATTTTATAACCCCAGCAGTAGGCTGGGAAGGTTGCTCAGTGGTAGAGAGCTTGCCTTGCATGCATGAGGCCCTGGGTTCGATTCCTCAGCACCACATAAACAAAAAGAAAAAAGCCAGAAGTGGCGCTGTGGCTCAAGTGGTAGAGTGCTAGCCTTGAGCTGAAGAGCTGAGGGACAGCGCCCAGGCCCAGAGTTCAGGCCCCACGACTGGACCCAAAGACAAAACAAAACAAAACAAAACCCCAGCAGTCTCTGAGAGTTACTACATTTCTAAATACTAGCTAGCATTCACTTCACTGTCTATCATTCCTCCTCCTCCCCCTCCCCCCTCTTGCTCCTCCCCCTCCTGCTTCCCTCCTCCCCCCCCCTTCTTCTTCTTGGCTTCTTCTTCTTGGCTTCTTCTTCGGCTTGAACTCCTGGGCACTGTCCCTGAGCTTTCCATTTGACCCACTTCTAGGTTTTTGGTGGTTCGTTGGAGATAAGTATCTCATGGACTTTCCTGCTTGCTCTGGCTTCAAACTAGGATCCTCATATTTCAGCATCCTGAGTATCTAGGATTACAGGCATAAGAGACTGATGCTCTTTTGTGCATTTTAAAATTGTGTCATTTGGATGGGAACTGTGGCTCATGCCTTTATCCAAGCTACTGTGTGGTGGAGATTGGAAGGATCACAGTTCAAGGCCAGCCTAAAGAAAAAGTTATCAAGGGCTGGGAAGGTGGCTCAGTGGTAGAGCGCTTGCCTTGCATGCCTGAGGCCCTGGGTTTGATTCCTCAGCACCACATAAGCAAAAAGAAAAAAAGCCAGAAGTGGCGCTGTGGCTCAAGTGGTAGAACGCTAGCCTTGAGTTGAAGAGCTGAGGGACAGCGCCCAGGCCCAGAGTTCAGGCCCCATGACTGGATCTAAAAAAAAAAAAAAAAGAAAGAATAAAAAAGAAAAGGTTATCAAGACCCCATCTCAATAAATAAATAAATAATGAACTGGGCCTGATGGCTTACAGCTAAAATCTCAGCTGAGGGAGATAATGACCTCCTGAAACCTACCTACTCAGGAGGTTAAGATCTGAGGATTGTGCTTTGAACCAGTGTGTGCAGGAAAATTCTGAGAGACTCTTATCTCTAGTTAACTACAAAAAGCTGGAAGTGGAGCTGTGGCTCAAATGATAGAATACTAGGCATTAGTAAAAGGTCAGGAACAGTGCCAGTTCAAGTCCCAATACTGGCATGTGCGCGCATGTATACACACACACACACACACACACACACACACACACACACACACAGAGAGAAAATCATGAGAGATCCATCCAGGTGTCATGCACAGGTTACTTCTATATGACCATCTGGCTAAACCACAGCAAGCTAATTAGTAGATGAAACATGGATCTAGGTGTTGCTTTATTTTGTGTGTAACCTGTGCAATTAGTTGAGTTTTGGTAAATTATCCATGGTGATGTGGGTGGCCCCATCCAATCAGTGAAAGGGTGTGCGTTACCAAGCCGAGGCCTCCCTGGGGAAGAAGGAAGTGTGCCTGTGGGTAGTTGACAGCCTCAGCCCTGCCTGAGGGCTTTCAGGCCAGCAGCCTGCCCGCCAGATGGCAAACATGCCAGCCCCCAGACTAAAGCAAGCACAGCTCCTTGAAATAAATCTCTTTATATACTCTTTCTGCTCTTCTGGAGAGGGATGACTATTTCAGGAAGGACAAAGACAACTGCGACAGAAGCTTTGAACATCCGCCTGATGTGCTTCTCACCACAAACTCCCCAGTGGAGTCTTAGAAACTCCACATTTGGGGATGGAGGGGGTAAGGAAGTCTAGTGGAGGGTGGTGGGAAGCTCCTGTCTCAGAGGAAATTATACCTCACGCCCAGTGATGGGCAGGGGAGGAGGGGTTGCAAGTTCTTCCTGAAAAACTGGGCTTTCTAGGTCAGGTGCTGGTGGCTCATGCCTACAATCCTAGCTACTCAGGAGATCTGATGATCGTGGTTCAACTCCAACCCAGGCAGGAAAGTCTATGAGATGTCTAGCTCTAATTAACCAGCATTGAGTGAAAAAGCCAAGCAAAAGTAAAAGGCCGAGTTCAAGTCTCAATAACAATATATACACATCCATACCCCCACACCCCTCCCACATACGCACAAATGGAATATCTAATCCCAGATATGTGAAGAGCCAGATGTAAAAGCTCAAATTTAGTCACTGTTTCCATAGATTTTTTTTTTTTTTTAGTTTTTTATTTTATTTTATTTTTTTGGGTCAGTGGTGGGGCTTGAACTCTGGGCTAGGGCGCTGTCCCTGAGCTCAGTAACTCAAGGCGAGCGCTCTACTGCTTAAGCTACAGTGCCACTTTCATGAGATTTTTTTTTTTTTTGTCAGTCATGGGGCTTGAACTCAGAACCTGGGTGCTGTCTCTGAGCTTTTGTGCTCAAAGATTAGTGTTCTACCACTTTGAGCCACAGCTCCACTTCTGGTTTTCTGGTGGTTAACTAGAAATAAGAGTCTCATGGACTCTCTCATGGGCTGGCTGTGAATTACCGTCCTCAGATCTTAGCCTCCTGAGTAGCTAGGATTACAGGTGTGAGCCACCAGCCTCTTGCCTCCATTCCTCTTTCTCTGGGTTTGGAGAGGAATGTGTGTCTGGCAGTCTCCAGCATGTCTACCCATTGTCAGGAACTTTCACTTTAAGGGCAATAAGAACAGAACAAATGATTCTTTCCAGCTTTGCTTCAAACTCTTTGGCTTGTTTTCGGAAAGTCTTTAAGTCTTTGTTTACTATTCTCGCTGCCTAATCATCTTCCAGAAGAGAAGATTTCTCAAAAGACGTCACTTCTTTCTCCTGACAAGTTCTGTCACTTCATTTTCTCTCTTTGGAAGGTTTTGGGTTTTTTGGGGTTTTTTTGGTTGTTTTTTTTGGGGGGGTCCGGTCGTGGGGCCTGAACTCTGGTCCTGGGCACTGTCCCTCAGCTCTTCAGCTCAAGGCCAGCGCTCTACCACTTGAGCCACAGCGCCACTTCTGGCTTTTTTCTTTTTGCTTATGTGGTGCTGAGGAATCAAACCCAGGGCCTCAGGCATGCAAGGCAAGCACTCTACCACTGAGCCACCTTCCCAGCCCATCTCTTTGGAAGGTTTTGATCTTCACCTTCAATCAAAGTTTGCTTGGCCTGAAGATGTTTTAGAGGATCTGTCAAGCCAGCTTTTCTGTTTTATTCTTTAGGAATGTTGATGTAGAATTGATTTTCCTCTTCATGTTGGTTGTTTAAGTGCACCTTTGACTTTTCTGTAGTTGATTTTCTCCTGGCTCCTCTTCTCTGATTATAAATATGGGCCCTTCTTATAGACATGTATGGAGGTGTCACAAGCAAAAGTCTCCTATTTTGTGTAATTAATATGGTATCATTAAAAAAAGAAAGAATTCCAGAAGCTGGTGGCTTATGCCTGTAATCCTACTACTCAGGAGGCTGAGATCTCAGGATCAAAGTTTCAAGCCAGCCCAAGCAAAAAGTATATGAGAATCTTATCTCCAATTAACCAGCAAAAAAGGTGACATCTGAGGATCAAGATTTGAAGCCACCCTGGGTAGGAAAGTCTGTTAGACTCATCTCCAATTAACTACAAAAAAAAAAAAAAAAGCTGGAAGTGAAGATGTGGCTCAAGTAGTAGAGCCCTAGACTTGAGAGGGGGAAAAAGCTCAGGGATGGCACCCGGGCTCTGAATTCAAACCTCGGCCTGGTATGCATGCATGTGGATGTGTGCTTGTGCATGCGCGTGAGCATGCGCACACGCGCCCATGCGCCTCCACCCCCCCCCCCTCCACATACATACGAAGGTGGAAATGGCTCAACTGGTAAAACAACAGCCTTGAGTCAAAAAGGTAAGGGACAGCACCTAGATCCTAAGTTCACGCCTTAGTCCTGGCAAGGGTGCACGTGCGCGAGCGCGTGTGCACACACACACACACACACACACACACACAAATTAAGAGAAATGGCAAGAAAATTCAGGGTATTCCTCTTTACTGTTTGTTGTTGTTGTTGTTACTTTTAGCAAAGTGCTAAGAGAAAGAAGAAGAAAAATTGAGCTGGAGATACCTACCCTGCAGCCCTGTGCTAAGAGAGGAAATCTTTGTGATAATCTTTAATCTGGTATGACTAAGAATCTGTAATTTGGAATTTGACAGAGATGACAATGTTTTGCTTCCGCACTGAAGTGGTTCCAAGTGGCAGCTTTAGTGGGACTTAAACCTAGTGCTTTCTTTGGAAAAGCCACAGACATGTTGGCCAAGAAGGGATTAAAGGCAGTACTCACCCACTCAAGCCAGACTGTGTTTCAATGGCCTGAAGAAAGCCATCATTAAGTTGAAGGATTGGCCAGTAAGTCAAAGGTCAGTCTTCTGACACAATCTTTGGCTATGGGACTGCGTAGAACCAAATAGATCAGAAGTCTAGGGTATATTTGAAGATATACTCTTAAGTGAAACCCCAAATCCTGCCTGGGAGGGCTTGTGACTGCTCAAGCCTCAAAACACCAGGACCCTTGCGCCCACCTCTGCAGGAACTGGAATTTCCCAGGATTTCTGACGTCTGTTGATGCAGCCATCTGCCTTGGGCTTGTGCTCTATGTAATGGATATAGAGACTGAGGGAGGATGGTAGCCTGCTCAGTCATTTAACCAAACTACACTGAATGGCCAGGCATCAGTGGCTGATGTCTGTAATCCTAGCTGCTCAGTAGGCTGAGATCTGAGGATCATAGTTCAACGCCAGCCAGCCAGGAAAGCCATGAGACTCTTATCTCAAATGAACCACCAAAAAGCTGGAAATGGAGCTGTGGCTCAAGTGGTAGAGTACTATCCTTGAGCGCAATAAGCTCAGGGACAGCATACAGGTCCTCAGTTTAGGCCCCAGGATGGGTGTGTGTGTATATGAGTGTGTGTGTGTGTGTGTGTGTTGTTTTTTGTCGGTCATGGAGCCTGAACTATGGGCCTGGGCACTGTCCCTCAGCTCTTCAGCTCAAGGCTAGTGCTCTACCATTTGAGCCACAGCACCACTTCAGCTTTTTCTGCTTATGTGGTGCTGTGGAATCAAACCCAGGGCCTCATGCATGCAAGGCAAGCACTCTACCACTGAGCCACCTTCCCAGCCCGTGCGTGTGTGTGTGTGTGTGTGTGTGTGTGTGTGTGTGTGTGTGTGTGTTTAAATATATACAAAAGACATTCCACAAGCAATGATGAGGAAGGATTTGGATGAGAAGCATCCTCCATGCAACTCTGTGAATGAGGAGAGTCAGAGTAAAGACAATATTCCAAGAGAGACAAAGAGGAAGAAATTGGGAATCAAGGAGGTAACTGGACAACTAAAAAACACGAAGAACTAGAAAAAACAACCAAGAGAAAAGCAGGAAGCAGTCCATATGGAGGAACCGTAACCACAGGGAAAGTCAGGCAGCCCTGGAGACAGCATATGGGTAGTCCTAGCCCAGGAAAAACTCAACAGATCTCACAGACCTAGTGTTGGTCATATTCATGACAAGCTAGGATTGGACACAAAATTGATTACATCACTTCCCAGATAAGTGCCACAGCCAGATGCTTCTTTGCAGGGGCCTGTTATGTTGAGACCAAGCTACTGAAGAGTATCTGGAAATAAGGAGCAATGAAAGTCAGGGAGTCTAGTGACACCTCCCACAGAGGCTGGTAGGAGAGGCCCCAAGAGGCATTCACAAGGAGGGCAGGGTGTGGAACATGGCCCAGTGGAGACGTTTAGGCAGCAACAACTTGGAAGTTGAGGGTGAGGTGGCCAATGGCATCACCCTCTGCTGTGAGGAGTGAGCCCAATATCCTGTCGATGATCTCAGAAATGGAGCTCCAAGCCCAAGAAGAGTGGATTTCTTCTCCCTATCTAAAATAGGTTGTTGCTAGGGATGGAACAAGAGCTCTGAGCCCAAGTCCTGTGGATGGCTCAATTTCTTGCAGCTATGCATGTCCCATAGGGTGGTTTACTTCTGTACAGGATCTGAAAACCAGCAGGTAGAGTGCTGAGTCCTACAGATAGAAGTATATGTGGTTCTTGATTACAAGTAATGTGTTGACACAGATTCATCTCAACTCCACTAGGTGTATTTAAAGTATGCTATTTTAAAGGCACATCAAGTTATGTGCCTTCACCCACAGATCTGTCTCCATCTGGCCCTTCTGCTTTAACAGGATAAAAATACCTTGAGCTGTTCCTGGTTGAAGCCAAGCAAACCCTTGCCAATGGTGAGAGGTGTTAATGCCCTCTTGTGGCCATGTTTGGTTGCTGCATCCCAGCCTGGCAATGGGGTCAAGACAGGACTTTTAAATACGCTGGCCAAGTTGAAGAACTCCTTTGCCTGGTACTATATGGGGGTTGTAAACCTGCATGGAAAATTTAAAAAGGTTCTTGGTGCACAGCACAAATTAGTTATATATGGGGATGGTAGGTTTTCATCTTCAGCTTTCTCCGTGGCTGCTTATATGAAATAATTCTTGTTCTGTTAACCAAATACCACTCTGTAATGAAAAAAAAAATAATTGCAGCTGGTTTGCTGACATTCTGAATCCTTCTACAGAAACAGAATTTTCTTGTTTCTTTTTGTCAGTCGTGGGGCTTGAATTCTGGGCCTGGGCACTGTCCCTCAGCTCTTCAGCTCGAGGTGAATGCTCTACCATTTGAGCCACAACGCCATTTCTGGTTTTCTGGCAGTTAATTGGAGATAAGAGTCTCACAGACTTTCCTGCCCAGGTTGGCTTTGAACCATGATCCTTATATTTCAGCCTCCTGAGTAGCTAGGATTACAGGCATGAGCCACCAGTGCCTGGCTCACAATTTTCTTTTCTTTTCTTTCTTTCTTTTTTTTTTTTTTTAAAAAAAAGAGAGATGGACTGGGAATGTAGGTTAGTGGTAGAGTGGTAGAGTGGATGCATGAAGCCCTGGGTTCAATTCCTCAGTACCACATACACAGAAAAGGCGGCGCTGTGGCTCAAGTGGTAGAATGCTAGCCTTGGGCAAAAGAAAGTGCTTAGGCATTGAATTCAAGCCTAAGGACTGGTGAGAGACAGAGAGAAAGAGAGAGAGAGAGAAAGAGAGAAAGAAAGAGAGAGAGAGAGAAAGAGAGAGAGAGAGCAAGAGAGAGAGAAAGAAAGAAGAACTAAGCTGGGTGACAGTGGGCTCACACCTGTAATCCTGGAACCCAGCCCCTGAGTTCAAACCTCAGGACATTCTCCCCCCCAACTCTCTCTCTCTCTCTCTCTCTCTCTCTCTCTCACACACACACACACACACACACACACACACGAATCATATCAATTGGACTGGCATTTTGTAGCTACTCTTCTGGCTGAGATGGCCTGAAAGCCCTCAGCCTCAACAGTCCAATGTTACCCCCATGGCTAGTAGGGGATCTCAACCAGCAGCCTGTCTCTCAAAGCAACAAGATGCCTTAGGATGAATGCGGAAGGGAGCTGTGTCACTTGTGAAGCTATTAGAGATTCTAACATTGATATTTTAGAATATAACCTTTGTAGGACCCTGGATGTAGTCATTTGACTGAGGACCTATAGCCTAGCTTCTCCAAAGCTTTCCCTCTTCTGTGGTCAAAGCCAGTGTAGACAGCCACAGATACATTAAATGTGACCACGCTGATCAGGCATAGAGAAGACAGGAGCAAACATGTTGGGCAGGGCACAGGCCTTAGAGAGTTTGAAGTGATGTGATTTAAGTTTGAAAAAAAGCCAGGCACAGGCCTGGGAATGTGGCTTAGTGGTAGAGTGCTTGCCTAGGATGCATGAAGCCCTAGGTTCGATTTCTCAGTACCACATAAACAGAAAAGGCTGGAAGTAGTGCTGTGGTTCAAGTGGTAGAGTGCTAGTCTTGAGCACAGAGAGGCCCAGGGACAGAGCCCAGGTCCTGAGTTCAAGCCCCAGGACCAGCAAAAACCAAACCAAACCAAACAAAAAAACTGCTGATAGATTAAGCTGCGGAGTGGCAGCGTGGGGAGGATCCCACCAGTAGATGGCGATGTTGACCACCATCCTACCTACCTGTGGACAGGTAGCTTCTGACAATTCAGAATCCCTTGCAAATGCTGACAAGCGTTAGTCCAGGTTTATGTCTACTTTATTGCCTCCATCTCAAGGTTTCTTCTTTGTATAGCAGTGTCACCAGCACCACTAGTCTCCACTCAGTGGTACAGACACAAAATGTCCAAGCCAAGAAGCAAGCCACAGCAACTCCTGAATTCTCATTACCCCCTGCACTAGAGCTAGGTTCCGTAGAAATTCCAGTAATGATGAAACGGGGAAGAAACTTATTTTGCTGACATAATGATGGAAAAAGGAACTATTTTGGGGGCAGCAATGAGGTTTGAACTCAGGGACTTATCCTTGCTAGACAGGCACTCTATCTCTTAAGCCATTCTACCAGTCCAAGAAAGGAACTTTTGTATGTGTGTGTGTGTGTGCATGTGTGTGTGGTGGGGTACTGGGGCTTGAGCTCAGAGCCTTGTGCTCTTGCTAATCTTTTGTGCTCAAGGCTGGCACTCTACCACTTAAGCCACACCTCTAATTCTGGCTTTTTGGTAGTTAACCGGAGATTGAAGTTTCCTGGATTTGTCTCCCCAGGCTGTCTTTGAACCACTATCCTCAGATCGCAGACTTTTCAGTAGCTACGATTATAGTTGTATGAGCCACTAGTGCTGGTTGGAACAAGGAACTTTTTTTTTGGTTAGATGTGCAAGTAAAGCGGAAAGTTCTGTGACAGTCACCAGGGAGTCTTCATAGAGGAAGTATCTTTGTTAGTTAGGGGAAGCCCCTGGAACACTGCTGGTAATGCCAGCCAGTTCTTCCACGAGGCTAACTCAAATGTGCTGAGCTAGCCATCTGGGGAGATGAAATGGCTTACCAATGTCATATATGTCTGTCCTTTTGATAATGTGAAGAAGTCAGGTGCCAGAGGCTCGTACCTCCTGGTAACCTTAGCTACTCAGAAGACAGATCTGAGACAGCCTGGGCAGACAAACCTAAAAGACTCTTATGTCCATTTAACCGGTACAAAACCAGGATGGAGGCATGGCCTAAGTGCCAGAGTGCCCGCCTTGAGAAGAAAAGGTAAGGGAGAGGGCAAGGCTTTGAGCTGAAGCCCCAGTATCTGTACCAACCCCCCCTCCCCAAAACTAAAAAAGCCTATAAAAATATCTATCAATTAGGATGTTTTTAGCTCTAAATGATACTTTCTAACAAAAAGTAACTTGAGCCATAAGTGTTGTATTCCTCATTTAGCAGACTAGCTCTTGGACTGACTCAACTTGTCATCTAGAGTCCTTGCTGCAGCTGGGCACTGGTGGCTCACACCTGTAATCCTAGCTACTCAGGAGGCTGAGATCTGAGGATCATGGTTCAAAGCCAACCTGGGTGTTGGCAGACCTAATACTGGGCAGAAAAGTCCCCATGAGACTCTTATCTCCAATGAATCACTCAAAAACCAGAAATGGTGCTGTGGCTCAAGTGGTAGAGCACTAGCCTTGAGCACAAACAGGTTCAGGGACAGTGCCCAGGTCCTGAGTTCAAGCCCTACAACCACCACCACCACCACCACCAACAAAACCCCCAAAACAGAATCCTTGCTGCCTTTTTTCTAACCATCTAGTTTGGAGGACATCTTCCCTCAAGGTTGTAAGACGGCTGCCATGGATCCAAACATCAGGACATTGTCTGAAATTATCAAGAGTTTCCTGCCTGGCTTCTCATCTTTTTTTTTTTTTTTTCCTTTGTTTATCAAGGCAGAGAATTTTTTCCTTACAACCTTTTCCTCCCCAGCACACTTTTCCCTTCCTCTTTTGGTTGGGGACAGGTAAGCTCCACTAAATGGGGTCCAGGGGAAAGGGACTATTACCAGGAGCGGCTTGAACCAATCAAGATTCTTGCTGTCAACTTGGAGACAAATCCTGTGTGAGATGGGATCAAGTGGTTTATGCCTATAATCCAAGCTACTCGGAGGTGGAGATAAAGAGGATGGAAATTTGAGACCTGTAAAAAGTTAGTGAGACACTCATGTTAATCAATCAAAATTGAATGCAGTAGTATGTGCTTGCCATTCCCAACTATTCAAGACAAAGGTTAGAGGATCATAGTCTCAGGATTGCTTGGCCACAAAACCCAAGCCACTACCTGAAAAATAATTAAAGCAATAGAAGGCTGGAGGGGTGGCCTAGCAAACACAGGCCCTGAGTTCAAACTCCAGTGCTGTGTGCACATGCACAAAGCACACACACACACACACACACACACACACACAAAATCTCTGTTGGGAAGGGATAAAAGACTATGTCTGAAACTAACAGGACTTAAGAAACAAAGAACTCCCACTCATCTGGTTGAACCACTACTAAATATCCCCATGCTGCTGATCACATATATGGTATATAACATGTGAACACCATTATATATTACAGACTGTGATAGACAATTTGCTCCAGGAAAGTTAGAATGAACTTGTGACTTTAAATGAGCATCATTATTCCACAATACTGTGAATTTCCGGAAATTATGTAATCACTTAATCACAATCCAAAAAAAAAAAAAAAAAAAGAACCTCAGGGAAGGGAGGGAGGGAGGGGATGGTAGGGGGAAAACAATGGAGGGGGTAACAATGTTCAAGAGGAAGTGTACTCATTACCTCACTCATGTAACTGTAACCCTCTGTATAGTATCTTTACAATAAAAAAAAAAGTTAAAAAAAAAAAAAGCTAAAAAAAAAACAAAAAAAACTATTCAATAGAAACGGGTCTCCAAGTGCACAAATGCACAAGTGTGTACTCATTAGGTTGTGAAGCCCAAAAAAAAAAAAAAATGGCAAAAATCCTGTTTCTTTTAGGATATTTGAAAAATTAAAAAAAAATCACATATTCCCTCATTTAGCCCCAACCATTGTCTTATCCATCTTGTGCCAAATTTATCTATCTTTATATATTACTTCCCCTCCCCCTCTATTCTCATTCTGTACCAGCCCATAGTGCATCCACTTCCTTAAAAAATACACACACACACACACACACACACACACAGGCTGGGAATGTGGCTTAGTGATAGAGCGTTTGCCTAGTATGCATGAATCCCTGGGTTCGATTCCTCAGTACCACATAAACAAAAAGCCAGAAATGGTGCTGTGGCTCAAGTGGTAGAATGCTAGCCTTGAGCAAAAGAAGCTCAGAAACAGTGTCCAGGTCCTGAGTTCAAGCCCCAGGATAAAAAGGATAGTACCCAAGCCCTGAATTCAAGCTCTAGGACTGGAACAACAAAAAAAAAAGAAAAGAAAAAAAAGAAAAGAAAAGCTTGTGAGACTCATCTCCAGTTAATCAGCAAAATGCTGGGCTGCTGGAATAGTTCAAGTAGTAAGTAAAGTACCAAGGGTGAGCAAGCAGCAAGCAAGCCAAGCAAGAACACAAAGCCCCATGTTCAAGCCCTGGTACCAGTACAAAAACTAAAGCCATGGCCCCAAACTCCTAATTCTAATTTTGTTATTGTAAAAATACTATAAATGACAGTGCATAGTATACAAACAGCAGTGTCTAAAGAATAATGAAGTAATGAATACTTGTGAGCTCAATCTTTTCAGTTTGAAAAAATGGAGCAGCAGTAAAACCCTGAAGCAGCGGTGTGCTTTCCCTAATTCCATCTCCTCCTGCCCTATTTGTTGTTGGCTGTATTTGTTGCTCCTTATTGTTTTAGTTATTAGTTGCCAGAAAATAGATTGCCTCAACACTCAGTGAGCATTTAGTTCACTCTTTTGGTCCACAGGTCACCTGCTGTGCAGCCAGGCTGGCTGTGGAGTGCAGAGTGGAGCCAGATCTGCTCCATTGTTTTCATGCGATCTGGACCAGAGTCTACCTGGCAGCTCACTGAGGTGTGCCAGCCAAGTCAAACAGCACAAGCCATTCACAGCCACGACTCCAGTCAAGTCTATGGACATTACACAGGCCAAACCAGTCACATGGCCCAGCCCAATACTGAAAGGTGGCCACATGCTCCCTGCTCAGTGGTTGGTGCGGGATGCAGAACTGGCTAAACCTTGATCTAGACTATTTCAAAGAGAAGACCATTATGAACTTTCAGATCACCGAGAAGTTGGTTGAAGAATCAAGTAAAATTTCCTTCACAAAATGTTGGTGAGCAAATGCTTGAGTATGGTCTCTAATCCTGTTTCCCCAAGCAACAGCTCAGGATCGGAATATGTAACCTCCTCTTCTGATATCCTGTAAGGATGTTTTTATTTTTCTTTGTGCTATAGGGATTTGAACCCAAGGCCTTACACTTGCTAGGCAGGTGCTCTATTCTCTCTGCAAGCTCTTGTGTTCTGCTTATAAATTAAGATTTTTAAACCAAAATATGCCGTATTGGGTTTGTTTATTTATTTGTTTGGTTACAGGACCTGAATTCAGGGCCTGGGCTCTGTCCCTGTCAAGACTAGCTCTCTACCACTTTGAACCACATTGCCATTCCATTTGGAGATAAGAGTCTTAGGTACTTTCCTGCCTTGCCTGGCTTTGAACTGTGATCCTTATATCTCAGCCTCCTGAGTAGCTAAGATTGTAGGTTTGAGCCAGTGGCACCTGGCTCATATTGAATATTTTTTACTGAGGATATTTATTGGAACAAACGGCATTAGATCAGTTCAATATTTTTTTTTTTATTGTGAAAATACTGTACAGAGGGGTTACAATTACATGGGCAAGATAATGAGTACATTTCTTATCAAGCATTATAGCCTCCTCCTTTGTTTCCCCTTCCCATCCCTTCCCATACTCCCCCCACCCCCCCACCCAATCCTGCCCCCCAACCAAAGTTGTACAGTTCAATATTCTTAAGTTCTCTATTATTAAATCTATTTCCAACTTATCATTTTCATTTCTATTGAGCTACAATTATCTTCTATGCTTTTTTTTTTTTTTTCTGTTCCTGGGTCTTGAACTCAGGGCCTCTCACTCTTGTTTGGCTTTTCTCCATGACTGGCAGGTATTCTTTTACCTGACCCATGCCTCTAGTTTGGCATCTTGCTGGTTAAGTGGAAATAAGAATCTTTTGGATCTTTCTGCTCAGGTTGGCTTCAAACAATTTTCCTCTAGGTCTCCCCTTCCTAAGTAGCTAAGACACGAGTGTGAGCTGTGGCTCCATAGAAATTTTACCTATTTAGGGGCTGGGAAGGTGGCTCAGTGGTAGAACACTTGCCTTGCATGCCTGAGGCCCTGGGTTTGATTCCTCAGCACCCCATAACCAAAAAGAAAAAAGCCGGAAGTGGTGCTGTGGCTCAAGTGGTAGAGCGCTAGCCTTGAGCTGAAGAGCTGAGGGACAGCGCCCAGGCCCAGAGTTCAGGCCCCAGGACCGGACCCCCCCCCCCAAAAAAAAAAGAAATTTTACTTATTTATTTACTTATTTTATTTTTGTGAATTCAGGGTCTGGGCACTACTCCTTGGCTTTTTTGCTCTTTGTTGATGCTCTACCACTTGAGCCACCATTCTACTTCTGGCTTTTAGTGGTTAATTGGAGGAAAGAGTTCCTTGGACATTCTTGCCTAGGCTGGCTTTGAAGCTTGATTCTCAGATCTCAGGCTTCTGAGTACCTAGGATTGCAGGTTTGAACCACCAGTGTCCAGTTCCATATAAATTTTATGTAATGATGTGAGTCATTAGTCAATCAATCTTAAAAATTCATCTCACAATTTAATAGCTACAATGTCACCAGTGTAAGTTATCTTTTGTGGCCATTTCTCTCTCTCTCTCTCTCTCTCTCTCCCTCTCCCCCTTCCTTCCTTCCTTCTTTCCATTCTGGGAGTTGAACTCAAGGCTTTGTGATTGGAAGGTGGGCACCCCACCACTTGAGCTGGTGCCTCACATCTATAATTCTACCTAATCAGGAGGCTGAAATTTGAGGATTCTGCCAGCCTGGGCAGAAAAGTCCATGAGATTCTTATTGATAATTACACCAAAAAGCTGGAAGTAAAGTTGGGACTTAAGTGGTAGAGAACTAGCCTTGAGCAAAAAAAGCTCAGAGACAGTGCCATGACCCTGAATTCAAGCCCCAGGACCAGCCAAAATAAAAAACCAAAACAAAACAAAAACTAAGCAGAAAAACAGCTTGATAGTAAAAAAAAAACAAAAACAAAAATAAGACCAATAGAAGAGTATAGAAGACTGGGAATGTGGCTTAGAGTGCTTGCCTAGCATGCATGAAGCTCTGGGTTCGATTCCTTAGTACCACATAAACAGAAAAGGCTGATAATTGTGCTGTGGCTTAAGTGGTAGAGCATTAGCCTTGAGCACAGACAGGCTCAGGGACAGCGCCCAGGCCCAGAGTTCAAGCCCCAGGACAGGCAAAGAAGAAGGAGGAGGAGGGGCTGGGAAGGTGGCTCAGTGGTAGAGTGCTTGCCTTGCATGCCTGAGGCCCTGGGTTTGATTCTTTAGCACCACATAAGCAAAAAGAAAAAAGCTGGAAGTGGCACTGTGGCTCAAGTGGTAGCGCTCTAGCCTTGAGCTGAAGAGCTAAGGGACAGAGTACAGGCCCAGAGCTCAGGCCCCACAACCGGACCCCCCCCCCAAAAAAAAAAAAAAAAAAGAAGAAGGAGAAGAAGAAGAAGAAGAGGAGGAGGAGGAGGAAGTATAAAAGAATGAGGAATAAAACCACACAACTACAGCTAACTAATTTTCAACAAAGGTATCAAAAACATACATACACTGGAGAAAAGACATTCTCTTTAAAAAATGGTGCTGGGAAAACTAGGCCTCTGTTTCCTGAAATGTGGCCCTGTCTGTCTCTTACCCTGTACATAAATCAATTCCAAATGCACCAAAGGGCTTAAAGTAAGATCTGAGACTTTAAATCTATTACAGGAAAACAGAGAAAATTTTAGCAGCAATAGGCTCAGGTAAATACTTTCTGGATAGGATTCTAGTTGTTCAGAAACTGCAAGCAAGAATTTCACATTAGACTACATCAAATTAAAGAGTTTCTGTGCAGCAAAAAGAAAGAATCATCAGAAGGAAGATATAGCCCACAGAATGGGAGAAAAATCTTAGCTGTTCAACAGAGAAAAAAATTAATATCCAACATATACAAAGAGCATATAAAAATTAAACAAGAGAACAAATAATCCAATTAGTAAATGGACCAGTGGATGGAACAGAAAATTCTCAGAAAAAGAAATACAAATGGCTAATAAATATATAAAGAAAATTTCAAAATCCTTAGCCAAAAAGGAAATGCATATCTAAACCACATTAAGATCCTATCTCACCCTAGTAAGAATGGCAACCATAAAGAAAAAAGAAAAATTGTAACATGGGGCTGGGAAGGTGGCTTAGTGGTAGAGCGCTTGCCTTGCATGCCTGAGGCCCTGGGTTCGGTTCCTCAGCACCACATAAGCATAAAAAAAAAAGCTGGAAGTGGCGCTGTGGCTCAAGTGGTAGAGTGCTAGCCTTGAGCTGAAGAGCTGAGGGACAGCGCCCAGGCCCAGAGTTCAGGCCCACGACCCGACCCAAAAAAAAAAAAAAGAAGTCCCCATTGTACAAAACAGTAGATGAATACAAGATGTCTGACAACTTTGTCACCCTTTGCTCCTAACCCATGCCTTCTCTCACTTTTTTTTTTAATTGAAATTAGATGATTACATAAATTTCACATATTTCACAGTATTGTGGAATAGTAATACTTAGTTAAAGTCACAAACACATTTTAACCTTCACAAGGCAAATTGTCATTATCATGGTCTATAAAGTTTGTGAATTCTATGAGGGAGCTTTGACAGTACAAATGATTTCTTCCACATCAGGTGATGTTTATATTTCTTTCCTTTTGGTTAGTGTAGGCTGTTCCCTCTTTGCCTCTCAATCCTCCCTTCCCATCGCTGTCTTTGGGTTGCTTAGTTCTTTTTCTTCTATGTCCAGTGTAGCTGATGGGCCCCTTTGTTGTATGTTGTTCCATTTCCCACTTATTCTGTCCCTCCTGGCTTCCTTCTGTTGCGTGCATATATCTACCATATATATGGTCAAGAATTGCTGGTTGCCGGTGGCTCACACCTATAATCCTAGCTACTTAGGAGGCTGAGATCTGAGGCTCACGGGTCAAAGCCAGCCCAGGCAGGAAAGTCCGTGAAACTCTTATCTCCAATAAACCACCAGAAAACCGAAAGTGGCGCTGTAGCTCAAATGGTAGAGCACTAGCCTTGAGCTGAAGAGCTGAGGGAGAGGGCCCAAGCCCAGAGTTCAAGCCCCACGATCAACAAAATAAATAAATACAAGAATATTGCAGCACTTTTCAAAATGGCCAAATGGTACAATTAGCCAAGATGCCCAACCACAGATGAATGGATAAAGAAGGGCACATGCCAAGGAATATCACATAGACAAAAGAAAAATGAGCCAGGTGCCAGTGCCTCATATGTATAATCCTAGCTACTCAGGAGGCTGAGATATGAGGATCATGGTTTGAAGCCAGCCCAGGCACAAAAGTCTGTAAGACTCTCAACTCAAACTAACCAGCAGAAAAATCAGAAGTGGATTTGTGGGTTAAGCACCAGCCCTAAGCAAAATTGTTGATCAAGAGCAGGAAGCCCTAGAACTAGCACAAACAACAACCAAACTATTTTAGCATTGTAGACAAGTACTTGATATGTATACTCAAACACCCCTCCTGAGCTTTTGTGCCCAAGGCTAGTGCTCTACCACTTTGAACCACAGTACCACTTAGTTCTGTTTTTTACTTGTTAGCTGGAAATGAGATCCTCAGATCTCAGCCTTCTGAGTAGCTAGCATTACAGGCATTAGCCACCGACACCCAGATCAGAGAAGATTGTAAAGTCAAGTCCACAGGTGTGCCAAAGTTCCTAAAGAGGTGTTTTGAGAGACATGAAGCAAAGAGTCTCACTAATACTGCTAGAACAAATCATTGTGATCCACAAAGTAATCAGGTAGTTACAGGCAAAGGAGAGTGTTTGGACATTGTCCTTTTAACTGAGTTTATTTTGATAGGGTGGCAAAAAAAAGGTTACATGTGGTAGAAATAACACAAAATAAAGCCTACAATGGTTTCTACTATGGTGTGATACAATTTATTACAGATGGTAAAACAAATTGAATGAACCCATCTTCATTGGTAATATTGGACATAGCAAAGTGAACCCCTGGGAAAATTCCTGTTAGTAAAAATAATCAACACAAAATACCCTGGCATTGGTGGCTCACACCTGAAATTCCAGCTACTTAGGAGGCTGAGATATGAGGATTGCAGTTCAAAACAGCCCGGGCAGGAAAGTCCATGAGACCCTTATCTACAATACCACCAGAAAACTGGAAGTAGAGCTATGGCTCAAAGTGGTAGAGTGCTAGCCTTGAGCAAAAGAGCTCAGGGATAGCACTTAGGCCCTGAGTTCAAGTCCCACAACTGACCAAAAAAGAAAAAATCACCACAAATAAAACCAACAATGGCTCAAATTGCTCCGAGGAAAAAGGTAGACTTGATCTAAATAACAAACAGTAAAATCAATAAAGATAAAAGCTGTTAGAAGAATCAAATATTTCCAGTGACATTGTCCAAAGGTATTGTCCAAAGTACATACTACCTGACTTACAAAACAGTAACTTCTCTGTACAACACTTTAATAATAATTTTTTAAAAAGAATGAAATCTTTCTTACAAAATTGATAAGAGAGGGGCTGGGAAGGTGGCTCAGTGGTAGAGTGCTTGCCTTGCATGCATGAGGCCCTGGGTTCGATTCCTTAGCACTACATAAGCAGAAAAAGCCAGAAGTAGTGCTGTGGCTCTAGTGGTAGAGTACTAGTCTTGAGCTGAAGAGATGAGGGACAGTGCCCAGGCCAACAGTTCAGGCTATACGACCAACAAAAGACAAACAAACAAACAAAACAACCAAAATTGATGGAGAAAAGTATTTGCCTTTTTGTTGCATTTTACTCTTCTTTTGGGGCTTGAACTCAGGGCCTGAATGCTGTCCCTGAGCTCTTTTTGCTCAAGGCCAGCTCTCTACCACTTTGAGCCATAGTGCCACTTCTGGTCTTCGAGTGGTTAATTGGAGATAAGAGTCTCACAGCCCAGGCTGACTTCTAACCATAATCCTCTGATCTCAGCCTTCTGAATAGCTAGGATTTTAGGCTTGAGCCAGAAGTGCCTGGCCTTACTATTGTTTTTATGAGATAGTCTGTGGCTATGAAACATAGGCTGGCTTGAACTTGTAAAATTCTTAAAAACTGGGATGCTGGAATTAAAGGTATACATCATGGCACCCAGCATTAGAAGAAAGAAACCTTGGGCTGGGTTGTAGCTCTGTGGTAGAATGCTCCCCTAGCATGGCTGAGGCCCTACCTTTCATACTCAGCATGGTAAAAGAAAAAGAAAAGTCTAGAAAAATGAGAAACGAACTCACAGTTATGAATATAATAAATATTTTCAAGTAATGAAATTGGCTTAATCAATTCATTAAGCAATTTCATAAATTCACCACTGTTGATATAATTCTCAGTAAGAAGTTGATAGATCGTGGCTTGGCAAAGATTTGGAGAGTGAAATCTCACCTTAGAAGAAGGGATTGGGCTAGGACACATTACACTCTTCAAAGCATGTTCACAGCCATGGTGTTATTGAATTCCCCTAAAAGCCTTATGAATGGCAAGCCAGGAAACATGTCTCCTACTTCACAGATGGAAAGACTGAAGTTCAGAAGGGTGAAGGCACTGTCTAATTTAGAATCTGTTGCCTAGATTTCAAGTCCAGTCAGCTTCTACACACCTGTTTATTCTTACTTTTTTTTTTTTTTTTTTTTTTGCCAGTCCTAGAGCTTGAACTCAGAGCCTGGGCACTGTCCCTGAGCTTCTTTTCCTCAAGGCTAGCACTCTACCACTTGAGCCACAGCGCCACTTCCGGGTTTTTCTGTGTATGTGGTACTGAGGAATGGAACCCAGGGCTTCATGCATGCTAGGCAAGCACTCTACCACTAAGCCACATTCCCAGCCCTATTCTTCCTCTTGATTATCATACTTTACTTGCTGGCTAGATTGGAACTCCACTGAATTTGACTACCTAACTTCTACTTCCTGGGAAAAGAAGTACAGATAGGGTTTATGCAATGTCTTGCAACAGTGGAACAGCACTAAGGGATAGGAGGGACTTGATTGTCGCATCTCTTGTGATAGGAACTGAAGGACAAGTTGTTGTTTTTTAGTATTTATTTTGCTTTATTTTTCAGTTTCCCATTTAAAAAATTTGATTTTATGGTTGTTCTTGTTATAAAGAGGTGTTATCCTTTCATAAGTCAGGTAATGAGAACATTCCTTTTTTGGACAATGTCACCCCTTCTGTTATTTTCCTCCAGTTTCCTCCTCCTGTCCCTGCTTCCAAGTTGCACGGTTCATTTTCCACATAATGTATACTGAATAACATGACTGAATTTGCTCACCCTCCCTCTTTCCCTCTCTGTGCTCCCCCTTTGTCCCTCTTAAAAAGACCAAACAACAACAACAACCAAAATCCCAAAAGCAAAAATTAATACCATTCCCTGCCCCCCCCCCCCAAAAAAAAGAATGTTGGGGCTGGGATTTTAAAGCTAAGAGAATATAATGAAAAAGCAGATACCTAGTCTGAGAAAAGATAATGCCTGAGATATTTGGGGAAAGTGAAGTCCTGAAGGATAGCAGTGCAAACACTCCTACCATGTTTTTCAGAACACCAAAGAAGCCAGATGCTGGAAGCCCACATCTGTAATCCTAACTACTCAGGAAGCTGAGATCTGAGGATCACAATTTGAAGCCAGCCCTGGCAGGAAGGTCTATGAGACTTTGATCTTCAATTAACCACACAAAAGCTAGAAGGGAAGCTGTGGTTCAAGTGGTAAAATACCAGCCTTGAGTTAAAAGGTAAAGGGACTTTATGTAGGCTCCGAGTTTAAGCCCCAATATTGGCAAAAAGGAAAAAAGAATAATAGTATATGAAATTGAAAATAGAGGCTCCAGTTGTGGCTCAAGTGGTAGAGGATTTGCTTAGCAAGTGTAAGGCTCTGAGTTCAAACTCCAGTAGCATAAAAAATGAAATTAGTGTGTTTTAATTGTGTGTGTGTGTGTGTGTGTGTGTGTGTGTGTCCTGGTGCTTGAAATCTGGGCCTTGTGCTTGTTCAGCTTTTTTGATCATGGCTGGTGCTATACTACTTGAGCTACTTCTTCCATATAGCTTTTTGCTCCAGCATTGGACATAGTGACTCGCAGATTTTCCTGCCTGGGTTGGCTTTGACCCCCAGTCTTCCAGATATCAGCCTCCTGAATAGCTATAATTACAGGCATGAACCATTAGTGCCTGTTTATTGTATATTAACATATATTAATTGTACTACATAATGAGTTTCATTATGACATATATATACCTATATATATATGTATGATGTGCTTTGATCATATTCACTCTTCTTCACCTTTGCTGTTCCTCTTCTTAGTAATCCAAATAGTTCTCTTTCTATTTTAAAGTTATTTTAAATTTGGCTCTAGATTCTAAATATGGGAGAAAACATGAACTATTTGTCTCAGTATGGCTTATTTCACTAGCCATGATAATCTCCAGTTCCATCTATTTTTCTGAAAATGTCACAGATTTTTTTCTTCATGGCTGAATAATACTCCATTGTATGTATGTATGTGTGTGTGTATACATTTTCCTTGCCCATTCATCTGTTGATGACAACCTAAGCTGACTTCATTGCTTGGCTGTTGTGAATAGTGCCTCAGGAAACATAGGGTACAGACATCTTTATTATGCTTTGATTCCTTCAGACAGACACTCAGAAGTGGCATACCTGGATCAAATGGTAGCTCTATTTCTAGTTTTTTCAGGAATCTCTATAATTATTTCCATAGTGGTTGGACTATAATCCTATCAATAGTGGATAAACCTTTCTTCTTCTTTCTTTTCTCTCTTTCTTTCTTTCTTTCCTTTCCTTTCCTTTTCTTCCTTCCTTTTTCCCGCTCCCTCCCTTTCCTTCTTTTTCTTTCTTTCTGCATTGTGCTAGTACTGGGGCATGAACCCAGTGCCTCACATTCCTGCTTAGCTTTTTCAGCTCATTCTAGCATTCTACCTACCACTTGAGCCACACTTCCACTTCCAGCTTTTTGCTAGTTAATTGAAGATAAGGGCTGAGGCTGGCTTTGAACATGATTCTTAGATCTCAGCCTCCTGAGTAGCTAGAATTATAGGCATGTACCACCAGCACCTGAGTACTGTCCTGGGTACTGTCCCTGAGATATTTTGTTAATGGCTAGCACTCTACCACTTTTGCCACAGTTCTACTTCCAGCTGATTTGGTGGTTAGTTGGAGCTAAGAGTCTCATGGATTTTCCTGCCAGGTTGGCTCCAGACTGTGATCCTCAGGTCTCTGCCTCCTGAGTAGCTAGGATTACAGGCACAAGCCACCAATGCTTGGCTAGTTATTCACTCTACACTTGGTTTAAGTAGAGCTTTGTCAATTCTTTACAATAGTTCTGGTCTTCTATCTTCACTTCCCTTCC
The DNA here is from genome assembly GCF_019054845.1 of Dipodomys spectabilis. Lineage (NCBI taxonomy): Eukaryota > Metazoa > Chordata > Mammalia > Rodentia > Heteromyidae > Dipodomys > Dipodomys spectabilis. The sequence continues at coordinate 15,055,883 of NW_024870680.1, forward strand.
CCACAGGTTTCCTAGCCTACAGGGCTAGAAACAATTTCTGTAAGAATTAAAGCAAAATCAAATGAAAAAGAGAAGAAAAAGAATTAAGGCAAATCAATATACCTAAAATACCCTCTAGGGAACTTTGGACTTTGGCTTGAGTTTGAAGAATGAATAGGAGAAAAGGAAATGGGCTGAATGTGGTAGAAATAAAAAAAAAAATTGAGAAGAGGCATTAACAAGGGAGAAAAAAGCGAGGTGCTGGTGGTTCAGGCCTGTAATCTCAGCTACTCAGGAGGCTGAGATCTGAGGATCATAGTGCAAAGACAGCCTGGCAGGAAAGTCTGAGAGATTCTTATCTCTAAATAACCATCAAAAAACCTGAAGTGGTACTATTGCTCAAAGTGGTAGAGCATTAGCCTTGAATGAAAAACTCAGGGACAGTGCCCAGGCCACGAGTTCAACTATTGCCAAAAATAAAGCAGGGGCGGGGGCTGGGGGTAGAAAAATTTCCTTGCAACCTTAATTTCTTTATGAATTGGAACTGATCGTCATTGTTAATACTGGGAGTGGAGCTCACAGAAAAATCAGGGTCCAAAAGCACGGATGAACCAATGAGAGCCATTGAATGTTCTTAGGCAGGAAAAAGAAATACTTGGACTTGGAAATTATACTTGTGGAAATAGCCTTATAGCTTAGAAATATGTGCTCCTATAAACAGGTTAGACAATATGAAATAAAGCAACTTGAAATCTGACACTCTTTCCCACTAAATAATCTGATATTTTTAGCAATGTCTCTCCTGAAATCATGCTTGTAGAATATTGTCTCAAACGTCATGTAAACTGAACCTATCTAAACATGTTCAGTTTTTCCCCCTTTTCCAATAGATTGTGACTAGCTTATCAAGTCAGCAGATCTTTAACATCATTCTAAATTCCTGCTTGGTCCCTGCATTGTATATCAGTACAAACCATTTATTTAATAAGTCTTCCCTCCAACCTCATGTAACCTAAGGGAATTCATCTTTACTTGATAAGGAAAATCTGCAATTAACTCAACTTGACATTGCCAGAAACAGCTTGTGGTCCACTAACACTCAAAACACTGGTGCTCTGCCTGATAAAGGGTTGTATTCCAGTCAGTCAGGGCTCAGAGTTTGGAGTAGGAACTCCTCTTGTCCTGCTGGCATAATAAACTGAGTCTCCAATTCTCGCTTGCTTCTTCTCAGGGTATTTTCTGCTACATTTTGGTTCCCTGACCAGGAAGTGACAATCATGATGGGCCTTTGAGCCACCGCTGCAGGCCTTTGCTTTCATGGGAGCACAAGATGCTTCTAAGTTTGAAAGAGGCTGTACCACCACATTGTTATTCTGGTCCTCCTTCGAGGGGCCTGGCTCTGAGAAAGTGGCAGTCTCCTGGACTCAATGGAGACATAGACCAACTCTGAACAACTGCTTCTGAATCAGGTAAGGGCCCAGGTCTCTCTAAAAACAAGCCCTATCCAGTGGACAGAAGAGCCTGATCACCTCCGATGGCCCATTTGAAGAGAGCACCAGTTTAGGACACTCCCAAAGTGGGGAGAGATTGTTTTAACCTCTTTTTTGTCAGTCGTGGGGCTTGAACTCTAGGCCTGGGCACTGTTCCTGAGCTCTTCAGCTCAAGGCTAGCGTTCTACCACTTGAGCCACAGTGCCACTTCCGGCCTTTTCTGTTTATGTGGTGCTGAGGAATCGAACCCAGGGCCTCATGCATGTGAGGCAAGCACTCTACCGCTGAGTCACCTTCCCAGCCCTCATGTGGATGTGTGAGTGAATGTGAAATTACTGTGGCTACATGGCCAAAAGCTACAGAGTTGGAGTGAGTCTTAACCTGTGATTCCATGGTGACTTCCTATGGCACAACAGTGATTCACATCCTGTAATAGAACCTCTAACCAGGCCTGGGGGGTTGTGTATTCCTGTGAGGAATGTGGCCAGGTGGACAACATGAGTGACTTACCTTTGTCTGTCCTTACAATACCGAAGTAGGGAGGAACATGGATGGGAGTCAGTCAAAACCAACGGTCTTAGAGTAATTAGAAGCAGGTATGGTGGCCACCCTTGTAATCCCATCACCTGCTAGGCTAATAGTGTAGGGCTCAAGCTCAAGGCAACCTGTTGATGTTTTTTGCCCACTAGAATGTATTTTTTTTTTGTTGGTCATGGGGCCTGAACTCTGGGCCTGGGCTAGTGCTCTACCACTTGAGCCACAGCGCCACTTCTGGCTTTTTCTGCTTATGCAGTGCTGAGGAATTGAACCCAGGGCCTCATGCATGCAAGGCAAGCACTCTACTACTGAGCCACCTTCTCAGCCCCTAGAATGGATTATTTTGAGAATAAAGGAATCAAGATGACTCTGGGGGATCTTCAGACCTTCTGTTTTGTTGAATGCTCTACTTTTGGTGTAGATTGGCCCCTGGAAGGCACTCTCCATGTCTGCCTTATTAGAGAAGTTTACCAGCTGGGAACAGGGGAGCCTGGTCATAGAGACCAGTTCCCCATACAGACTCCTGATTGCAGATGGCATTAACCCTCTCTCCATGGGTGAGTTCTATAAGGCGAGTTCTGTAAGGTCCTATTAGCAAAACCATCAGGGCCTCAGAAAATATGCTTATTTATCAGGGGGACCCTGAGGCAGAAGCAATTCAAACTAAACACTACAATCACTGCAATTGTTTAAAGGTCCCACAGTTCCCTATGGAGGCTCCTCTAGCAGCTGTCATGGGCCTCCCTCATAGCCCCCATTCAGCAGGAAGTAGCAGAGCAGAGTTCATCGCCCCCATGTCCCTATAGCAGTCTGGAAAAACGGGGTGGGATGAAGGAAGCATCAGCTGACATAAGAGAGCAGCTGTCTCAGAGGAGCCAGGAACCTGGAAAGTAAAAGTTCATCAGGCAGACCTGCTGCCAATAAGCTTAAGAGAGTGTGACAACAGCCTGGCTTTGGTCACTCCTGGGCCGACCAAGCCACACATGGCGGAAGCTTGAGGATGACCTTTTGGATCAGAATATTGGTTATAGTTGCTGTGTCTGGACTGTATATAAAATCTGTAACATCTGAGGATGGATGTCAGGATTGTGTATATACTACTCCCGTCCTGTGAAAACAATCTGATGCCAGCCTAACGAATGATTTTATTTGGTCTGTAAGTTAAAAGATGTAACTATGTTCTGGTGGTTTGAACTGAGGACCAGGGGTAGGGGACCTCTGCTAGCAGTTTCCCCAGACCCACTCATTCAGAGCAAAGATGGTTCTCAAGACTAGGTGAGCCCCAGACCTTAGTAGGCTTAGTCTTATCCATAACAGTAGGGTGCTTAATCATTCTGTGTGTACTGCTTCTCATAGCTCGCTAAGTGATAATGCTCTTTCTCGTAATATATATAATGTGTATGTATATATTAATATATAGTATATATATTATCAAAGGAGGGAATATGGAAAACCTGCCATTATCAGAACTACCTCGACCTGATATTGCCAGAACCACCTTGCAAGTAATTTTCAAGAAACTATAACCGTTGGGGTACACCGACACTCTACTGGATAAAAGGATTGTACTCCTGTCAGGCGAGTCTGAGAGTCTGGCGTAGGAACTCCTCTGGAGAGTTCTCTAGCTCTCCCAGTGCTGGTTGCTGCTTCCCTAGAGTATCTTCCACAACATTCTAAATTGTTCTATTATCTTTTCAAGGCTTGTTCTTAAAAGAAATGGGGTGTAAATGTAAATTGCCTTTAAACATTTGGATTCAAGTTGCCAGTTGTCCACAAATTTGCAGGGAGAAGGGAAGCAGCTGCTGTATTCACTCTGGCGTGAGATGGTGGCAACAGAGGATAGAGAATCACAGGTGATCTACCCACCGAGGCCAGCGATCGGTGGGTTGGAATATTCCTTCCCTTTTTCTCACTTTTTCTTAACATGGAGGAAGGAGTAAGAACCGCGTCTCGCAGCATTTCGCAGGAACCATCCTCTCCGGGAACTGTAGTACACGGCTTTGAGAAGGGACAGGAAGGAGGAGGGTAGGGACAGTGGGGCATGGTGGGATATGTAGTCTTGAGAGTGTCGAAGGGCATTCGTGCAGACTGGACATCCTTCTAGCTTTGCCACCTGACCGTGGGACTGCAAAATGGCCTCACTTGCCTGGTAGAAGGACTTGGAGTTACAAAAGCCGCCCGCAGACTATCGGCTTTTATTCCGATATTCGTTACCCGGGGCTAGCGCACGGGCCATTTGCATCAGCGCGCGCGCGCGCGCGCAGCCGGAGGCGCAGGCCGTGTCGGCCGGAGCAGGGCATGCCGGGAGTTGTGGTCTAGGCGCGCTGAGGCCGTGGGACGTGTCGCGACGCCTCGCGGGCTCCTCCTCCCCCGCCCTTCCCGGCGGTCCCCGCCCCCTCCCTCCGCCGCCCCCTCCCTCCGCCTCCTCCGCGCTCGCCCGCAGCCGAGCGTCCCCTCCCCCACCCGTCGGGCGCTGAGGCTGCTACTGCAGCGGATCCCGAGCCCAGCCGCTGAGGAGGAGGAGGAGGAGGAGGCGGAGGCGGCTCCGGTCCCCGCGCGCCATCCGCCGCCCTACTAGACTCGGGCGAGGGAGCGAGAGCGTCGCCACTGTCGCCTCCTGAGAAGACAAGGGCACCGCCGCCTCAGCCGCTACCGCGGTTTTCTCCTGCAGTCGCTCCCGGGTAAGGAGACCCCCCCCCCGCCCCGCGCCCCCTCCCCCGGCTCTCCCGTCCCGAGCCGGGGCTGGGGGTGCTGGGGCTGCGGAGCCGCCGCGCGGGCTGGGGGAGGGGGCCGAGGACGCGGTGGAACGGCGGGCCGGCGAGGGAGGCTGGTCCCGGCGCGAGCTGGGGGTGGGGTGCGGGTGGGACCCGGGCGGGGGTGGGGGGGCGCGGTGACTGTTAATGCGGGAATCATCAGACCTGGGACTGGAACGTGGGGTGTGGTGAGGGAGCCGGAGTGGAATTTGGGATGTCTTGGGGCGAGGTTGAAGAGGAGACTGGAATGGGATGGCTTCTCATGGGGGAGGGGACCGAGCCAAGGTGGTGATTTGGGGTTGGCCTGGAGCAGTTGACAGCTTGGGTTCTGAGCCGGGGTGGGAGGCGGTGGGATGATTTCAATACCGAGCGGGATGCAAACGGTTGGATTGGGACCCTGGGGAGGAAGGTGGAATTTGGGGGGTGGGGTGGGGTGGGGGGAACCTGGGACAGGCTGATGGACGTGGTTGGAACTGTGGGGGAGGGTGAGGGGCATGGCATGGATTGAAACCTGAGCTTAAAGTGGGCGGTTGTCATTCGTGGATGGTGGAATTTGTGGAGACTTAGGGAAACCGCGCGAGTTGGGAGAGAGCAAAGGGGGTAGAATCGGGGGTTTTCCTGGAGTGGGCGGATCGAGGTTGGAATAGGACCTGGTGGGGACGAGACTTTCCTCGAGAAGACCGTGGTGGTGAGCTGATGGGAGATGGTAAATTGCAAGTTGGGCCCCAAATGGGAGGGATTGAAATTGGGGGTGGGGCACGGCGGGATAGGATTTAGGGTGATCTTAGAATCACCGGAAGAGGTGCAGTGGCGCCCTAGGTGTTAAGTTGGAGGCGGGGAACACTTAAGATTGCTAGGTTGGACTCACTGAAAGAATAACGGCAGGTGGTGAGCAAGGTGGGGGGGGGTGTGTGGTGTCTTGAAGAAAATGTCCCTCTGCCGAGGTGGCAGAGGGAGTTTTGGAGAAGTAAGGTCTGTGAGATGGTGGTGAGCTGGCACCAGAGAAATGCAAGGTGTGGGAGACCTGGAGTTGTGGCGAAGAATAGGGCAGAGAGGATGGAGAGGCTCTGTGAGCAGTTGCTGGGAAGGGAATGCATTGGGTTATTCTGGAGAGGAAAGGTTGGGATGTCCTCCAAGAGATGCTGGAGGTTTAGGGGTTGGAACCCTTAAATGGACAGCTTTGGTGGCTGTTTGCGGGGAAGGGCAGTAATAAGGTCGTTGGAAGGGACTTTGAGGGGACCGAGAAGGCACATTACAGACCGTCTGCCTAGAGGACATTTTAAGCTGTCAGTTCGACCTTTTTGTTTTAGTTATATTTGTAGCCTTTGGAAGTGGTCAGCCCGAAGGGTAAAGTTGATAGGGGCTTAAGGCAGAATTAAGGAAGGGAGGGTATCTTCTATTATTCATATATCATAAAGAGGAAGTTGAAGGGAAAACCTCGCAAAGGTGGGTGGGAGAAGATGAAAATGGAATGTGATATAATCTTTTTGTATGCCGTTCCTGCCTTCTCCTTTCCTCTTCTCTCCCCCTGCTTTTAAAACTAGTCCCGGTATTTGGAATTTAAATAGATTTGATGAGCTTGAGGATGTTAAGGGTGCATTGCTTCCTTGAGAACTGATGAATGAGACTGAAAAATAAGAGGCAGAATTTATTTTCTAGGCAAGCAACGTGCATGTATGCAGAAAGAGATTCGGCCTTTTCCCCCCCTCTTAAAATTGATTGCTTGAAGACTCCATTTATTGGTGTCCTGGTTTGCAAGGCAATTAGGCCCATCATTGTATTGCAGGCTAATAATCCTGAGATGAGTCTTGGCACCACTGCTTTATATAAACAGAGCGAAGACAGGAAATATGGAAATGTCATAAATATTCATTGGTGAGATGGTTTGGTACTGATGGAGTTTTTCATTTGATTCTTTTTTTACATTCCTTGATAAGATTTTAAATAATTGGGCTATTTTTATAGATTGAATTTTCTTCTGAAGGAGTTCAAGTGATCAGAATTTTGTCAGATGTGGATAAATGAAGTATATAGTCATTTTTATTTTATTTTAATGGATGATGTTGATGTAGGCACATTGCATTAACTACAGAAATAATATCTCCATCTATCAGAAATTTGATTTAAAACTTAAGAGAGAAGCACATTTTCAGGGCAGAAGAGGAATGTAAATAGAGGGAGCATCTTTAGTGAAACAGTTTTCTGGACTTAATTGCATTAACTATGATATGTTAAACATGAAGTGGCTGTTGATTAGAGCTCAGACTGAGGGAAAATGAGGAGAGATGTAAAGGATAAAATTGGCACTAGTGAAATAAAAATAATTCTTTATTGTTTTTACTAAAGCTTCAGAGTTCAGCTAGAAAACAAGCCATTTTCCCTGTCTTTTCACATCTTTCACAGTTGAGCGCATAAAAATACCCATTTCAAATCTTTTTTTTTTGTAGTTCCAGTGGGCAAAATGATGGAAAGTTGGACGTAACCTTAGAATTGAGAGTGTTTTGTTATGAGGAAGCTTTCTGTATTACAATAAAAATCAGGATTGAGCAGTTACCTGTAACTTGATAAGAGTGTAATCTAACTAATACAAGTATTTCTCCTTATAACTTTACTCTGGGGTCCAAGCATTGCTTTTGTAAATCTGAAGGAAGAGTATAGAGGTAGGGTATTTATATTTGAAGCTCTAGCTTTGAAAGCCTAAAATAAAATTAATCACCTGGGAGAAATTGTGTTAGTGCATTCTTTTTTATCCCCGGCAGCCATGGTCAAATCGTGTAACAGTAATGTCTGTAAAGTGTTTTTAGTATCTACCTTATTTGACCCTCCAGACTCTGGTGAAAAGGAGCGAGCAGGTGGAAGTAGACAGAAGCCTGGGTAGAATGAAGTCAAGGGTCCTGCCTTCGAATCTCAGTTCCACCTCTTGAAAGCTTCATGACCCTTTTATACGTAGTGATGATGGTTGCACAACATTGTCATTGTACTTACTGGGCACAAAACAAAATACATTTATACTTCACAGGGCTGTCAAGGGGAACAACTTAGTTCCTGTCCCAAAAATGTCGTGCATATATGAAATTTCTGTTCAACGTTTGTTTACTATCCGCTTGCTAAGTGCCAGGGGAAAATGAAAATGAGCAAAAAGTAGTTGTCAAGGAGCTTCCAGTGTTATGGGACAGAGAGACAATTTAAATGTAGCCAAAGAAGTGAGGCAAAATGAATGCATGGTTTAGAATGTGGATTCTGAAGCTTGCTCACCACCATGAGCTATGGATTCTGAAACCTGCTTACCACACATGAGCTGTGTGACCTTGGTCACAGTGAGCTCATCTGTAAAGTGGGGAAAGGAACCAACCTAATGGAGTCCTTTTGTGTAGTAAACACATAAACTATGTGTATGCATAGTTAAACATACACTGTATACACAATAGACATACATAGTTGTCATTATTAGAGAGCTAGGCCGAGACTATAATGGTAAATAGTCTTGTATGCCCTCTTGAGATCTTAGAATTACGATATTCTATTACTTATTATGGAGGTATTATTTTGTATTTTAATTTTTTGTCAGTTGTGGGGCTTGAACTTAGGGCTGGAGAACTATCCCTGAGCTTTTCTGTGCAAGACTAGTGGTCTATCACTTTGAGCCACAGTGCCACTTCCATTATTTTGTATTAAGATAATATAATTTATCTGAATTTTGGATGTTTGTTGTTTAGGAACTTTTTTGTGTGCCTGTCCTGGAGCTTGAACTCAGGGCCTATGCACTGAGGGCGTTTTTTTTTTTTTTTTGGTTGTTTGCTTTTTAAGCTCAAGGCTAGTGCTCTACCATTTGAGTCACAGCTCCATTTCTGGCTTTTTTGGTGGTTAGTTGGAGATAAGAGTCTTAAGGGCTTTCCTGTCCAGGCTGACTTCAAATCTTGATCCTCAGATCTCAGCTTCCTGCTTGACCCACAAGCACCCGGCTTGTTCAGGAACTTTAAACAGTTCTTCAGATGCTAAGAAAAATACTAAACAGATGGCAGCTGTGAGCTTCTTTATCTATAAAATAAGAAATGGCTGCTGGAGGTTAAATGATTTAAGGTTATACAGCCAGTAAGTGGAAGAGTCTGCGTTATAGCACAGAATTGATTCTCCAGCCCTTTTTATATCCTTTTAAAAAAGGGTGCAGTAATTCATGTATAAAGTATACAACATGATTGACAATTTAAATAATAAGTTAAAGACCTTTATACTTGATACCCAGCTTAAAATACTAGGAGTTGAATTCAGGGCCTCTTAATGGCTTTACTTGGCTGATGTGGCTGATGCTCTAAAATTTGAGCTATGCCTCTTACCCTGCTTTTTGCTGGTTATTTTAGAATTGGAAACCCTGGGAGTTTTCTTCTTGCCTCCTGCCAACACTGCCTCTAGGGGTTGGCCTGTTTGTGTGTGTGTGTGTGTGCACATGTGCACATGTGTATGTGTGCGCACATGCGCTCATGCACAAACTCAGGGCCTGGGTGCTGTCCCTGAGCTGTTTTGCTCAGGGCTTGCACTTACCATTTGAGCCACAACTTCACTTCTGTCTTTTTTTTTTTTTTTTTGGTGGTTAGTTGTACATAGTCTCGTGGACTTTCCTGACCAGGATGGCTTTGAACAGTGGTCTCCAGATCTTACCTTGCTAGGTAGCTAGGATGACAAGCACTGACTCCTGGCAGGTTGACCTGAGTTTACAACTACCCAGACACCAGACGAGGGTCCTGGCTAATGGGCAAAGGAAACAGAAGCTTCACAGCCTTCAAGTCCTTGGAATGCTGGTCACAAGTGGCCCTCGGGCCAGTGGTGCAAGAATTAATGTAGATGTCAAAGCCCTGAGAAGGGAAGGTCTATAGAGGACCCCTGGAGGGCTGGGTGGCAGATACTCTGGGATTTTTCTATATGGGATAACATTGAAAGGGCTGTCCTCTGAGTCTGTCTCCTGAGTAGCCAATAAATCCAAGCATGAGCTACTGACCCACCAGCTTGTTGTTTTGAGACAGGTCTTGTTTTATAGCTCATGCTGGCCTTCAACTTCCTGCATCAGTCTACAGAGTGCCAGCATCATCACTGACTACTACCACACATGGCTCTAGTCTTTTTGTTGTTGTTGTTGTTGTTCATCATGGGGCTTGAACTCTGGGCCTAGACTCTACCACTTTGAGCCACAGCACCACTAATGGTCTTCTGTGGTTAATTGGAGGTAAGAGTCTAATGGATTTTGCTGCCTGGGCTGGCTTTAAACTGAGATTCTCAGATCTCAGCCTCCTGAGTAGCTAGGATTACAGGTGTGTGCTCCCCCGTGCCTGGCTTTTTAAAAAAAATTAATTAAATATAGGTAGAGATTGAAGCCAAGGCCTTAATACATGTTAGGCAAATGCTGTACCACTGTTAGTTATTGTACAGCCTGGCTCTTGTATTCGTTTTTTTTTTGGTCATGGGGCTTAAACTCAGAGCCTGGATGCTATCACTGAGCTTTTGTGCTCAAGCCTAGTGCTCTTCCACTTTGAGCCACAGCTCTACTTCCAGTTTTCTGGTGGTTAATTGGAGGTGAGTATTATGGACTTTCCTGCCCAGGCTGGCTTTGAACCACAGTCCTCAGAGCTTAGCCTCCTGAGTAGCTAGAATGACAAGTGAGCTGGCTGTTGTATTTTTTAAAGTCTTTTAGGAGGACCTGCTGGATGAATTTTTCTCCTGTCTTCCTCCGAGGTAACAATTTTCTGAATCAATCTCTATTCTTCATAGTTTTACCAGATAGGTGTGTATCTCTGAACAGTATATCTTGTATATTTGCAACTTTTTTCACAGTGCTGGATATTTACTGGGTCTTGCTCATACTAGCTAAGCTATAACTGAGCCAAATTACCAATTGTATGTTTGCAGTTAAAAAAAAAATAGAGGTCTGGGAAGGTGGCTCAGTGGTAGAGTGCTTGCCTTGCATGCATGCGGCCCTGGGTTCAGCTCCTCAGCACCACATAAGCAGAAAAAAGCCGGAAGTGGTGCTGTGGCTCAAGTGGAAGAGCTCTAGCCTTGAGCTGAAGAGCTGAGGGACAGTGCCCAGGCCCAGAGTTCAGGCCCCACGACCAACCAACCAACCAACAAATAAATAAAATAGAGCAATAAGTGAATATTGTTCTGGCACTTGCTTTATTCCTACCTGTGTGTGTGTGTGTGTGTGTGTGTGTGTGTGTGTGTGTGTGTGTGTGTGTGTGTGTGTGTGTGTGTGTGTGTGTGTGTGTGTGTGTGTGTGTGTGCCAGTCCTGGGGCTTGAACTCAGGGCCTATACACTGAGGGTTTTTAAGTTTTTGCTCAAGGCTAGTGCTCTACCACTTGAACAAAGCTCCACTTTAGGCTTTTTTTTTTCTTTCTTTCGATAGTTAATTGGAGATAAGAGTCTCAGATTTTTTGCCTGTGCTGGCTTCAAACCACAATCCTCAAATTTCAGCCTCCTGAGAAACTAGGACTACAGGCGTTGAGTCACTGGGCCTGACTATTCTAATTTTTATATTTTTATTTTCATTTTTTGCCATTCTTGGGGCTTGAATTCTGGGTCTGGGTGCTGTGTCCCTGAGCTGCTTTTGCTCAAAGCAAACACTCTACCACTTGAGCCACATTGCCATTTCCAACTTTTGCTAAGTAGTTTATTGGAGGTAAGAGTCTAGGTACTGGTGGCTCATGCCTGTAATCCTAGCTACTCAGGAGGCTGAGATCTAAGAATTGCAGTTCAAAGCTAGCCTGGGCAAGAAAGTCCATGAGTGGTTTATCTCAAATAATCTACTCAGAAAAAGCTGGAAGTGGTGCTGTAACTCAAATGGTAGAGCACTAGCCTTGAACCAAAGATGATCAAGAACAGTGCCCAGACCCAGAGTTTAAGACCCAGGACTGGCAAAAACAACTATAAAAAAAGGCTTTATGTTTTCCACCTATAAAATAATAAATGTATGTGACCTAAGTTGGAAATTATAATCTTCCTACCTAGTAATAAAAATTTGCTAAGTGGGGACTGGGAAGGTGGCTCAGTGGTAGAGTGCTTGCCTTACATGCATGAGGCCCTGGGTTCGATTCCTCAGTATCAGAGGAAAAAGCCGAAAGTGATGCTGTGGCTCAAGTAGAGCGCCCACCTTGAGCTAAAGAGCTGAGGACCAGTGCCCAGGCCCAGAGTTCAGGCCCCATCACCACCACCACCACCAACAAAAATTGCTAAGGGTGAAACTTGGGGCTTTGAACAAGCCAAGTGTATGCTTTATCACTGAGAGACACCCTCAGCCCCAATAATACTTTGTAGATAGCTAAAGGAAGTTAATTTGCCCTTATGGATGGCCAGATTACCCAGATATGGATCATAATAGTTGGAAATAGACGTAACTTCAGTGAGCTCTGACAGGGCGCTGCTTTTGAACATGTTTTCACTGACAACCTTTTTGTAAATTCTGTATTATATTTTGTTGTTGTTTACTACCTAAAACTTCATTTTAAATTTTCACAAGTTACTTAAAATATTTTTTTAATGTGTGTGTGACAGGGTCTGATCTTTAATTTATGATCCTTCTGCCTTAGCCCACTGAGTGCTGGGATGATAGCCATGTACTCACATGCCCTGCTCTCTTAATTCTTCTGGTCGGGAATTTTATGCATCTTTCTTTTTGTAGAAAGGCGCAATCTGGCTGGGTGCCTGTGGCTCATGCCTGTAATCCTAGCTACTCAGGAGGTTGACATCTGAGGATCACAGTTCAAAGCCAACCCTGGGCAGGAAAGTCTGTGAAACTCTTCTTTTTTTTTGGTGGTCGTGGACCTGAACTCTGGGCCTAGGCGCTGTCTCTCAGCTCTTCAGCTCAAGGCGAGTGCTCTACCGCTTGAGCCACAGTGCCACTTCCGGCCTTTTCTGTTTATGTGGTGCTGAAGAATCAAACCCAGGGCCTTATGCATGCAAGGCAAGCACTCTACCACTGAGCCACCTTCCCAGCCCAAGTCTGTGAAACTCTTATCTCTAATAAACCACCAGAAAACTGGAAGTGACACTGTAGCTCAAGTGGTAGAGTGCTAGCCTTGAGCTGAAGAGCTGAGGGACAGCACCCAGGCCCAGAGTTCAAGCCCCACGTCCGACCAAAAAAAAAAAAAAAAGAAAGGCATAATCTGTTGCAATAGTCCTTCCTTGATTGTGCATAAGGATCTGCTATCTGAATACAGAGAGTATCACCAATAGAAAGTCCTGCTGTATGCATCAGAAGCTGAGAATCTGAATGCCAAGAATTGAATTGCTTGCTCAAGAAATTTGAAATCCATACCGATTAATAATCTATTGGAGCATTAGTTTTTTTTGATGATGCCATCTGTTAAACTGAAAAGAAAAAGATAGTACATTCTGGTTTTTATTTAAGTAATTTAGTAATTTGATTTGCCACTACTTGAAAAGCCCATCAACCATGAATGGCTTTCCTGGTCCTCATCTTCATCCTAACAGGAAGCATTGGGATTTCAGAAGTGAACATCATCCAGTTCCTATGTAAAACTCAGCTCCAAAAAACTGGGAGAGAGAATCTAAGATAGAAGTTTTGTTCAAGACAAGACTCCAATCTCAAATATTTCACTCCAGTAACTTGGTTATATCAGCCGTTTCCTCACGACTCTGTAAATGCTCACTGAAGACAAGGGAAGACAGCAGTACCCTCATGGCCAGCATTCATTACTAACTTTTATATCATCTTCTATATCCAAACACATGCCTATAAAACACCTGTACAGATAAATTATTGTTAAGAATTAAAAATGCACAGTAACATCCACAAATATCTTTTTCTATGTTCTGAAATCTTACAAATGTTTTCAAGCCTGGAACCCTGAACACCTTGGCTATAGATTAAACATGTCAAAATACATGTATGTTAAGGGGATGGAGCATTAGTTTACTTAACTGTAACTTTGGGCTCAAATGAATGTGAAAGTACTTTGTGTGTGTGTGTGTGTGTTTGTGTTGGTTCTGTGGCTTGAACTCAGCCCAGACACTGTCCCTGAGCTTTTGTGTTTAAGAGCCACAGCTCTGCTTACATCTTTTTGGTGGTTACTTGGAGATATGACTCTCATAGAGCCGGGTGCTGGTAGCTTACACCTGTAATCCTACTTACTCAGGAGGCTGATATCTGGGGATTGCGGTTTAAAGCCAGCCTTGGCAGGAAAGTCCATGAGACCCTTATCTCCAATTAACCACCAGAAAACTAGAAGTGGTACTGTGGGACAAAGTGGTAAAGCACTAGGCTTGAGCAAAAGGAGCTCAAGGACAGCACCTAAGCCTTGAGTTCATGAAGCCCCATAATCAACCTTCCCCCTTCCCCCCCCCCCCCCCCCCAAAAAAAAAAAAAGTCTCCTGGACTTTCTTGCCCAGGCTGGCTTTGAATTACCATCTTCAGATCTCTCAGCCTCCTGAGTAGCTACGATTACAGGTGTAGGCTACCCATGCCTGGTGAAAGTACTTTTTAAATTGTAAAGAACTATAGAAATGTTTTGTTTTCCCCCTTCCAGTTTATCTAACTGAAATCACAGCACCTTACGCAGAAGTAGAAAAGCTTGTCATATTTATTGCTTGGTTGAGATTTCTCTTTCCATTGGAGGAGGGATTACATGAGGGGTTAGTTCAAAGTTTCTTTCTTGAAACTCAGATTGTTACATATAGTAGGCTGGAGGAAGTGCCAAAGGACCTCCTCATAGTGAATTTTTGGGACCTGATTTCATATTAACTGTGTGGGCTAACTAAAAATGAAACAGTTGAAGCTTTATTGAGGTAAGGAATATAGTATACATTGTTATCTTGCCATTATTTTAGGCAAATAGTTGTTTGTCCATTAGTTTTCTCCTAGCTTTCTATATTATTATAGGACAATGATAAAGTGAGGTTTGTTTGTACATATATGAAAGGGAAATAATACTCCATTGTTGGGTTGATGGATGGGTTAAGTTGAGAAAAAGACAGAGTACCTGGAACTTGGACTGGCACATGCATCGTTGCTCCTTAATATAGTAGCTGTTACTGTTAACAGATTTTTGTTTTGTTTTGTTTTTTATTTTACTTGTGAGTTATTTAGGGTTGATTTTTCTTCCAACCTGCTGTTTTTGTACTCAGTATTTTCCTGGGCTAAATCTTTTCAGGTTACATTGGAATGCAAATTTACATATGTATAATAATAATTTTTTGTTTCTTTGCTGGGGCTTGAAGTCAGGGCCTAGACTTTGTCCCTGATTTTTTTGCCCAACATTGGCACTCTGCCTCTTGAGCCACAGCTCCATTTCCAACTTTTTTTTTTTTTTGCTGGTTAATAGGAAGTTAAAAGTCTCATGGACTGACTTTCTTGCTTCGGTTGTCTTTGAACCACAAATAGACTCAGCCTCCTGAGTGGCTAGCATTACAGGTGTGAGCCACTAGTAATCATCTGAACTTTGCTATTGGATATAGCTTATGGATTTTATAAACTATGATTCTTGTTTATCAGGAAGTTTTTTGTTTCTTTCTTTCTTTTCTTCCTGAGAAGGTCTTTCTATTTACCCCAGGGATTATAGCAGTATACCACATAAACAAGAAGAAATATTTTCTTTCCTGAGGATCTTGCTATATAACTCAGGCTGGCTTTGAACTTACTATGTAGCCAAGGCTGACCTCAGCCTCTTGAGTGCTGAGATTATATGTGCAATTTTAGAATGTTTGTATAAGAAATTTTTTGGGGGGCCAGGTGCTAGTTGCCTGTAATCCTAGCTACTTAAGAGGCTGAGATCTAAAGATTTCGGTTCAAAGCCAGCCCAGGCAGGAATGTTTGTGAGAGTCTTATCTCCAGTTAACCACCAGAAAACTGGAAGTGGCACTGTGGCTCAAGTGGTAGAGTGCTCGCCTTGAGCTGAAGAGCTCAGGGACAGTGTGTAGGCCCAGAGTTCAAACCTCATGACTTACACACACAAGAATTTTTTGGGGATAGAAGGGTTACAGGAGTTTAGATTCAGGTTCTTGCACTTGCCAGGTAGGTGCCTTACCACCTGAGCCATGTTTCTACCCGGTTTTGCTTTTGCTTTCTTATATGGTCTCCCTTTTTGTTCTGGCAAATCTGGACCATTTTCTTCCAATTATGCTTCCTTCTACATCTGGAATGACACCCACCCAAGCTTTAAAAAAATTTAGTCGAGATTAATTCTTGCCTTTTGTCTAGGTTGTCCTTGAACTTCAGTCATCCCAATTTTAGCCTTCTAGTGGCTAGGATTAAAAGTGGGAGCTACAGTAGTAGAGCGCTTGCCTTGTATGCATGAGGCCCTGGGTTTGATTCCCCAACACCACATAAGCAAAAAGAAAAAAAAGCCGGAAGTGGCGCTGTGGCTCAAGTGGTAGAGCACTAGCCTTGAGCTGAAGAGCTGAGGGACAGCGCCCAGGCCCAGAGTTCAGGCCCCACGACCAGACCCAAAAAAAAAAAAAAAAAAGTGGGAGCTATTGGCATCGAGCTCAGGAAATGACTTGGAGCTGTGGAAATAGCTGATATTTAGGAGATCTTCATTACCTCTCCTAGTAAATATAGGTATTCCTTAAGGTTGGCTCTGGCTAACTAGACTTTTTTCTGAGTAGTCTTGCCCATATGCTATGATTCTCAAATCTCTGTCTCCAGCAGGAACTCTCTTCTGCACTCCAGACAATAGGTTGCTGGCTACTACCTACTACCTATAATACAACTATTCTAGTATTTTCAAATTGAATATGCCTAGGACATATCTTGTCTACTTTGAATTTTCTTCTCTTTGTATTACCAACTCACAAAATGTTATATTATCTGTGCATTTGTTTTTGTCCTACCCCGAAAGAATTTTCATCTTATTCCATCATTCAAATTGTAATTCTGTGTGTTTAGTTTTTTCTTCACTCCTATAGCCAGGTGTATGTTCTTCTACATATTTTAGCAATTAAACTCTCCATTCCTACTGTTGCCATCTTAGTTCAGCTTGTTCACCTGGACAAATGATAAGTGAAACCTATCTATTAATGAGCCATTTTTGTATGAAAATATTGTAAGAATACCATGTTTTATAAAATTCTAATAAAATTCTCTCTCATTGTGTATGTGTGTGTATATATGTGTATGTATATGTGTGTGCTGGCACTGGAGCTTGAACTCAGGGCTTCAAGAACTTGCTTGGGCTGGGCACTGGTGGCTCATGTCTGTAATCCTAGCTACTCAGGAGGCTGAGATCTGAGGATCTCAGTTCAAAGCCAGCCCAGGCAGGAAAGTCTGTGAGACTCTCATCTCCAATTAACCACCAGAAAACTGGAAGTGGCATTGTGGCTCAAGTGTTAGAATGCTCATCTTGAGCTGAAGAGCTGAGGGACAGCGCCCAGGCCCAGAGTTCAGGCCCCATGACTGACAAAACAAAACAAAAAACAACAAAAAAGAAAACTTGCTTGGTTTTCTTGCTCATAGCACTTTCACTGGAGCCACGCCTCCATATGCTCCAGATGGAGTGTCACAGACTTTCTGTCTCAGTGGCTTTGAATCATAATCCTCCAGGTCTCAGCCTCCTGAGTAGCTAGACTTATAGTCATGAGCCATTTGTACTTGGCTCAGCTTTTTCTTGACATTTAGAGGTGTTTGGGGTCCTTTCAGAATAGGCTTTTAAACATTTTATGATACAAGTTGTGCTTTTTCTTTCTTTTTTTTTTTTTTTTTAGGAGGAGTTATTATTTCTTTATTAATCATGTTCTTTCCTCATGGATGTGTACTGAGTACAGGTAAGCTGTTTGTCTATTCACACCTGGCCAGTAGTAACCCATCCATAGGTCAAGATTCATCACTGGGGCCCAGAGCAGTACTTGCACGAAGAACGGAAGGTGTGACCTCAATTTCACTTGTTGCTTGATAAGGCTGAAAGGCAGAAGCATTGCTGGTACCAAGCTCACTACCAAATATCTCCGGACTCTGGGTCCTTGTGGAGCTGGCACTGGTGCCATCACCTCCATGATGGGGATCTTGCTCATCAAACACCGCGACCAGCACCAGGAAGAATTGACAAAGAGCAGAAATCTTCATCCTGCTAATCGCAGACAAGGGACAGCCCAGAAACCAAAAGGCTAGCATGAGTACACCCAAGACATCCTCAACTGTTCTCACAGAGCAGTGGTGGGAAGGTAGCCCCTCCCCCACCACCAGAGAAGAACTCCATCTTTGATACTGAAAAAGGCCCAGCCTAGCAGCTAGCTCCAACTCAGGCCTTGGAAGAAAACAATACAAGCCATTCACCAGGTCACAAGAACCTGACCTGACCTGACCTGCCCTGCCTTGCCCTGTCCTGCCCTGCCCTGCCCTTAAGTTGTGCTTTTTCTTAGGTGTAGGCATTTTGAAGGAAACCTGGACTGATAGTCTTTTTTTTTTTCCATTATAAATTGGAATCCCTGGCTGATTTGAGATTATGATTTTGATTTGCCTTCTGATCGTGTCCTTGAAGCTTGACAGATTTCTTCTGATGTTATTATTTTCTAACCACAAGTTTGTAGTTTTTCTCTGTATATTACTTTTTTTTTTTTTTTTAATTTTATTTGTGAACATTCTGTACAGAGGGGTTACAATTACATGGGCAGGATAATGCGTACATTTCTTACCAAGCATTGCAGCCTCCTCCTTTGTTTATCCTTCACATCACTTCCCAGCCTCCCCCCTCCCCCCCAGTCCCAATCCTTCCCCCCTCCCCCAACATTGTAAAGCTCGTTTTCGACATGACAACTTGTACTTCTCATTGTTGCAACAGGTCCACCTGTATCCTTAAACGACTTGTTTTTCCCCATCTCCTCCACAAGTTATACTGACATCAAATATAGTGAAAGCAGGGGTTATACTGTGGGGGAGGGACATACAAAGCAACAATATATTTTTTCCCTGTTTATTTATTTTAATTTTTTGCCAGTCCTGAGGCTTAAACTCAGGACCTGGGTACTATCCCTGAGCTTCTTTTGCTCAAGGCTAGCACTCTACCACTTGAGTCACAGCACTACTTCTGGCTTTTTCGGTTTATGTGATACTGAGGAATCAAATCCAGAGCTTCGTGCATGCTACGCAAGCACTCTACCACTGTGCCACATTCTCAGCTGTACCCCTTTTATTTTGATTTGATAGTAAAACTGGCCTTTATTTGTAAATCAAATGTAAATAAGATCAGAATATATACTTCAAATATAGTCTTTCATTTGATCTTTACTACATAGCCATGTGACATTTTCATTTTAAGGATGAATTCAAGACTCAAGAGAGTAATTTATCTCAGACCTTAGGACAAATAGGGGTATGCTATTTGAGTATCAGTGATAGTATGCTGAATGCTTTCTCTGTCTTATTTAATTTGCTCCTTATATTTCTAAGAACTATGCCAATATTCAGAAGAAACAACTGAGGCCTATAGGGATTAAATAGTTTGGATTTGGTTACATAGCTACTAAGAGAAAAACTAGTTTTTTTTTTTTTGCAATATGAAGCCATTTTATTTGAGAACAAACAAGCCTAAACAGCTCAATAATTCCCCACATCATTTCTCAGCCACTACAATAAAAGTCATAAAAGATTCACTGAGGGAAATGTGTAATTGCATTGGAGAATTTTTTGAATAAAAAGAAATCCAGAATGTTTAATTTAAAAGAAAACACTTCAAATTTTAGTTATGGGTAACATTTGGGTGAATAGGATGGTCAGTTTTCAAAGATTGCTACCTAAATACCATAATTAAAGTATTAACTTTGTATTGAAAAGTAGCTGCCTACAAATCATTTATGAAAGATCTGAAGAACAAATGTGTAATTCAAGAGCAGGGTGAGATTTTTAAGCACAGTATTTCCCTTTGCATTTGGTTAGTGGAGATGAACGAGAACTTTACTGAAAGGTTTCTATATGAGTAAAGGGTAAATGGAAACAGTGATGAGGACAGGGTCAAATTTTGTAGACAGATGTACTCTACCACGAAGAGATTGAGACAGAGATGATGGCAGTAATTCTCTGGTTGTCTTCCTTATCTTTTTTTTATTTTATTTTATTTTATTTTTTGTGAACGTACTATACAGAGGGGGAAAAACTAGTTTTTAAATTCCTGATCTGCCTTGCTTTTCAAAGCTCTGTTCTTTGGTTGAGAATTTGGCTCAGTGGTAGAATGCTTGCCTAGCATTTATGAGCCTTTGAGTTGGATCCCCAGCATTGCCCCCAAAAAACACCAACAAGTTATTCCTTTTGTCATACTATATATAAAACACTCTAGTTTTAAATAATTAACTCAGGGTATTAAATCTACTTAGGTACATAGTATCTTGGTTACTCATTAGAATCACCTAAGGAACTATTAAATTTTAAAAAAGAAAAGAAATGCCTAATTTCTCTCTGGGCCAGTGTGGAGCCTTTGGGCTGGGTACATGGCTCAAAGTTGAGTGGTAAGTAGTAGATTGCCTACATTTGAACCTCAGTAAAAAAAAGGGTAGAGCCTTATGATTCTATCATGTTCCAAAAGTTCTCTAACCTTTCAATACCACTATATATACCACATGAATTTTGGAGGGAGACACACAAAGATTTGGGCCACAGCAATGGGTATATTTTATGTAGAAAATATAATTTAAAAAGAATGTGAGGGTACATGTATTTAATCCTAGCACTCAGTAGGCTGAGACAGGAGAATTGTGAGTTTGATGCCAGCCTAGGCAGCTTAGTGAGACCTTGTCTTAAGGTTAAAAAAGGATTTAGATTTGGGTGCCGGTGGCTCATGCCTGTATTCCTAGCTACTCAGGAGGCTGAGATCTGAGGATCATGGTTCAAAGCCAGCCCAGACCAGAAAGTCTGAGATTCTTTTTTTTTTTGGGGGGGGGGGGGTCTGGTCGTGGGGCCTGGGTGCTGTCCCTCAGCTCTTCAGCTCAAGGCTAGTGCTCTACTACTTGAGCCACAGCACCACTTCTGGCTTTTTTTTTTCTTCTGCTTATGTGGTGCTGAGGAATGGAACCCAGGGCTTCATGCATACAAGGCAAGCGCTTTACCACTGAGCCACCTTCCCAGCCCAAGTCTGAGATTCTTTTTTTTTTTTTTTGGTCGGCCGTGGGGCTTGAACTCTGGGCCTGGGCGCTATCCTTCAGCTCTTCAGCTCAAGGCAAGCGCTCTACCACTTGAGCTACAGCGCCACTTCCGGTTTTCTGGTGGTTTATTGGAGATAGGAGTCTCACGGTCTCTCCTGCCCGGGCTGGCTTTGAACCGCGATCCTCAGATCTCAGCCTCCTGAGTAGCTAGGATTACAGGCGTGAGCCACCAGCGCCCGGCCAAGTCTGAGATTCTTATCTCCAGTAAACCACCAAAAAAAAAAAAAAAGTCAGAGGCTGGGAAGGTGGCTCAGCAATAGAGTGCTTGCCTTGCATGCATGAGGCCCTGGGCTCGATTCCTCAGCACCACATAAAAAAAAAAAAAGCTGGAAGTGGTGCTGTGGTTCAAGTACTAGAGCACTAGTCTTGAGCTGAAGAGCTCAGGGACAACGCCCAGGCTTACAGTTCAAGCCCCACGACCGACCAAAAAAAAAAAAAAAAAGTCAGGTGGAGCTGTGACTCAAGTAGCTTCAGGACTAGCACCAAGAAAAAAAAAAGGGGGGCGGGGTGTTTAGGATATAGCTCATTAAGAATCTGTTAATTCTTAGTACCCCTCCCCCCCCCAAAAAAAAATCCCCTACCATGTAATAGGTTTATTTTTAAATAAAGTATTCTTTTTATTAGATTAAAAATCTATTATGTGATAGGTTTTTTTTTGGGGGGGAGTTGAAACTCAGAGCCTCATATCTGTTAGGTAGATATTTATATCTTAGCTCTCTAGCCATTTTTTTTTCCCTTGGCTTTTTTGTTTTTGATTTTTGGGGTTGGTCCTAGGACTTGAACTCATGGCCTGGGTACTGCCCTGAGCTTTTTTGCTCAAGGTTAAGCACTCAACCACTTAGACCACAGCTCTCCTTTGGGCCTTTTGTTAGTTGGCAATGAGAGCCTAATGGACTTTTCCTGACTGAGCTAGTTTCAAACAGGCAATTCTTAGATTTCAGCCTCGTGAGCAGCTGGATTGCAGGCATGAGCCACTGGTGCTGCCTTTGTGCTGTTTTTTTTTTTTTTTGTCGGGTCGTGGAGCCTGAAATCTGGGCCTGGGCGCTGTCCCTCAGCTCTTCAGCTCAAGGCTAGCGCTCTACCATTTGAGCCACAGCGCCACTTCCGGCTTTTTTCTTTTTGCTTATGTGGTGCTGAGGAATTGAACCCAGGGCCTCAGGCATGCAAGGCAAGCGCTCTACCACTGAGCCACCATCCCAGCCCCTGTTTTTTTTTTTTTGTCGGTCATGGGACTTGAACTCTGGGCTTGGGTGTTGTCCCTCAGCTCTTCAGCTCAAGGCGAGGGCTCTACCACTTGAGCCACAGAGCTACTTCTAATTTTCTAGTGGTTTATTGGAGATAAGAGTCTCACGGAAAGACTTTCCTGGCTGTGAAACTCGATCCTCAGTTCTCAGCCTCCTGAGTAGCTAGGATTATAGGTGTGAGCCACCGGCGCCCAGCTCTGTTGAGACAGGGTATTGAATCGGTTAGGGTACTCTTAGGTTGTGATCTTCCTTTTTTGGCTTCCTGTAGCTGGGATGGTGGGCTTGAACTCAAGGCCTTATGCTCTGTATCAGCTTCCGTGCTTTTGTCTGGTGCCACACCACTTAAGCCATGGCTTGAGCTTGGTTTTTACTAATTGAACATAGTCTCATAGACTTTCCTTCTGTGATTCTCCAATCTCAGTCTCCTGAGAGTAGCAAGGATTACAGGTATGAACCACTTATGACCACTGGTAGCATTAAAAAAAATGAAAATAAGTACGTTATCTCAAAAATACTCGCATAATAGTACTTTACATTTTTTCCCCCAAATCCCTTTAATGTCTGTCTAGATTCTTCTCTGCTGCATTCACTCTTTTGCAGTTGATTGTTTTGCTTGAAGCAGATTAAAAAAAGTTCAATACCATATTGATGACTGGAAAGGGAAGTATTTAATTGCTTTTTTTGTTGTTGTTGGTCGTGGGGCCTGAACTCTGTGCCTGGGCACTGTCCCTCAGCTCTTCAGCTCAATGCAAGCACTCTACCACTTGAGCCACAGTGTTACTTCCAGCTTTTTCTGCTTACGTGGTCCTGAGGAATCGAACCCAGAGCCTCATGCATGTGAGGCAAGCCCTCAACCACTAAGCCACCTTCCCAGCCCCTGTAATTGCTTTTAATTGTGGCTGTTCTTTGTTTCTACACCAGAGCTGTAGTTTTTTTTTTTTGTCAGTCGTGGGGCTTGAACTCTGGGCCTAGGCACTGTCCCTGTGCTCCTCAGCTTAAGGGCTCTACTGCTTGAACCACAGAGCCACTTGTGGTTTTCTAGTGGTTTATTGGAGATAAGAATCTCATGGAGGGCTGGGAAGGTGGCTTAGTGGTAAAGTGCTTGCCTTGCATGTATGAGGCCCTGGGTTCGATTCCTTAGCACCACATAAGCAAAAAAGAAAAAACTGGAAGTGGTGCTGTGGCTCAAGTAGTAGAGTGCTATCCTTGAGCTGAAGAGCTGAGGGACAGCGCCCAGGCCCAGAGTTCAGGCCCCACGACTGGACCAAAAAAAAAAAAAAAAAAAGAATTTCATGGAGTTTCCCCGCCCTGGCTGGCTTTGAACTGAGATCCTCAGATCTCAGCCTCCTGAATATCTAGTATCATAGGCTTGAGCCACTAGAACTCAGCTAGAGCTGTAGTTTTTAAAAGTCATTGCCTTGTGGAATCTGAAGCTATAGCAATGAACTTTTCATATTATATTAAAATCCAGTGGTCCATTGGAAATTTGAGTAGATCTTTCATTCATGCATGATTTTGTTAGAATCACTCATTGGTCATTTGGAAAGTGGTTCACTGAGTTTTACTATAGCAGAATGTCTTAAACCAGGTAGTTTAAACAACAGAAATTTAGTATCTCACAGTTCTGGATGCTAGCTAAGATGCTAGCATGGTCAGTTTCTGGTCAGGGCTTTCTTTCTGGCTTTTAGATAGCCACCTTCTGGCTTTGTCCTCATATGTATGGGGTGTGGTGTTGTTTTGGAGAAGCACATGAACAGGATTGCTTTCATGATAGCATATTCAATTTTTCTTTTTTAAAAAAATTTATTGTAAAGGTGATGAAGAGGGAGGGTTCAGTTACATAGGTAAGGTAATGAGTACATTTCTTTTTAAACACTTATCCCCTCCCTCATTTTCAATTTTTCTTTTATTTCATTTTCCATTTCTCTTCCTTTGCTTTTTCTTCACTTTTTCCTCCCCTCCTGTCCCTCCCTTTTTGTTTTTGTTTATTTTGAATTTTTGAATGCAGACTGGCCTCAAATTCAGGATCCTTCTACCTCTGCCTCAAATGCTGAGTGTTATACTACCATACCTGATTTGGTGTTCCTTCTTAATAGGGGCATCTAAACCTAAGTAAAAATAATCTAAGCCTAATTGTCTTCCTAAAGCTCTATCTCCAATATTGGCAAATTGGGAGGTAGGATTTTAAGATGAATTTGGGGGAGGGGACAATTCAGTCAATGGAACTGACTTGTGCAGATCTTCTAAATGTTGACATTTTTCATTGAATAATGTGAAAAAATCACATTTGTTAATATCACCACTGATCTCTTCAGACAAGTCTTTTCTAATTTTCTCTTGAAAGCTCAAATTTTATCATTGGCAGCAAATACTGACAGTTGTTTTCCTTGAAGTGACAGTCTCACATTGTTCATTTTTGAAAAAATTTCTGCCAGACATCCAAATCTGAATATAGTTTGTCTGCCAGTTGTTCTTTGAAGTAAAAATGGTGTTTCATGAAAAGAGCTAGTTCATCTTGCAACCCAATCACACAAGTGTTTTAAATGCATTTTCTTGAGACAATTCTTTTCCTTTCATATGCAGCAGAAATGCTTTGTATCCTGTTGTATCACAGATTATTAAAAAGATACAGTTAGGGACTAGATTCAATAAAATGTGTGATTCTTGTAATTCTTGCAGCTTCATCTAAAGTGCTCCTTATTGGAAGTGGGAGAATATACTATTGCAGTTTGATGTCATGGCTTTAATTGAATGCAAGTTGATACATTTTCATTTATGGCTTCTTTTTTCTCTTCCTTTTCCTTTCTTTGTCATTCTCTTAACACATCATCTTATCTTATATTGGCCTTGAACTTAAATCTTCTTGCTTCAGCCTTCTGAGTGCTGGGATTACAGCACCATGTCTGGCTTCAGTAGGTGGTTATATCATGACTTAAATTTTTTTTTTTTTTGCTGGGTGCAGGTGGCTCATACCTGTAATTGTATCTACTAAGGAGGCTGAGATCTGGGGATCACTGTTCAAAGCCAGCCTGGGCAGGAAGGTCCATGAGACTCTTATCTTCAATAAACCACCAGACAACTGGAAGTGGCAGAGCGCTAGCCTTGAGCTGAGGGACAGCACCCAGGCCCAGAATTCAAGCCCCATCATGGGCGCGCGCGTGCGCGCACACACACACACACACACACACACACACACACTCTCAAGCCCCATGATGGACGGGTGCGCGCACACACACACACACACACGCTCAAGCCCCATGATGGACGGGCGCGCGCGCGCGCACACACACGCTCAAGCCCCATGATGGACGGGTGCGCGCGCGCGCGCACACACACACACACACACACACACGCTCAAGCCCCATGATGGACGGGTGCGCGCGCGCACACACACACACACACACACACACACGCTCAAGCCCCATGATGGACGGATGCGCGCGCACACACACACACACACACACACACACACACACACACACACACACACACACACACACACACACACACACACACACACACACACACACACACACACACACACACACACACACCACTCCTCACTCCTGTTATTCTAGCTACTCAGGAGGCTGAGATCTGAGGAAGTGAGCCAAGGCAGGAAAATCTGTGAGACTCTTACCTCTAACTACCAAAAAGCTGGAAGTAGAGCTGTGATTCTAGTGGTACCAGCCTTTAGTGGAAAAGCTCAGGGAAGGTGCCCAGGCTCCTACTTCAAGCTCCAGTAAGAAACAAAACTTTTTTGAAAGCTAGCATAAATGAAGTTTTTTCCCTTGGGTTGCTAGAATTAGATTTGAGCAATTTCATAATCTTTTCTGGATGTTAGAATATCAGTGGGCTTCTCGTTTGTTCTCCAGGTTGTGAGGGGAAAGTATTAAGTGTTTTTTAAATTTTTTTAATTTTTTGTATGTTTTTTATTGTAAAAATGCTATACAGAGGGGTTACAGTTACATGAGCAAGGTAATGAGTACATTTCCTATTGAGCATTGTTGCCTCCTCCTTTGTTTTCCTGCTACCATTAAAGTGACTTTTAAGAGAACTGTGCAGCGGGTGCTGGTGGCTCACACCTGTAATCCTAGCTACTCAGGAGGCTAAGATCTGAGGATCACGGTTCAAAGACAACCTGGGCAGGAAAGACCCTGAGACTCTTATCTCCAATTAACCAGCAGAAAACCAGAAGTGGCACTGTGGCTCAAGCAGTAGAGTGCTTGCCTTGAACTGAAGAGTGCAGGGACAGCGCTCAAGCCCAGAGTTTAAACCCTACAACCCACAAAAAAGAGAGAGAGGGAGAGAGGGAGGGACAGGGGAGGGAGGAGAGAGTGACAGAGAGAGAGTGATAGAGCAAGAGAGAGGGAGAGAGAGCGCTGTGCATAACTGCCTACAAGTCTCTCTTTGGTTATATTCCCTCTCCCCTTACCCTTAGCCTGGAGCAATTATTTTAGAAAAAGAAAAAGATGGCAAGTGAAATCATAGCCAACTACTCTTATTATGTAATAACTTATTAACTATAGAGTAGAGAAAGGTAGACTAGATAAATGCTAGTGCTGAACATGATCTTCTGGCTTGTACTCCTGTATGGCCTGGAACCTTGATTCAGGTAGTGGGGAATTAATATTCATTGCATATTGTAACATGGTTGAAATTAATTTACATATGAGAAAACTCTGGCTCAGAGATGTGGGTTATTTGCAGGCTCATAAACTAGGGTAGGATTATCCCCAGATTTTCTTTGTCCTAAGCTTATAAAATGTGCTTAAGTGGGCATATGCTGCCTTCTAGGGAGTTTCTTTTCTTTTTCTTTTCTTTTCTTTTTTTTTTCTGGTCATGGGGCTTGAACTTGGGGCATGGGTGCTGTCCCTGAGCTTTTTTGCTCAGGGTTAGCACTCAGTGCCATTTCTGGGCCTGGCTGCTGTCCCTGAGCTTTTTTGCTCAAGGTTAGCAACAGTGCCATTTCTGGTTTTCTGGTGGATCATTGGAGATAAGAAGAGTCTCATAGACTTTCCTGGTCGGGCTGGCTTTGAACTATGATCCTCAGATCACAGCCTCCTGAGTAGCTAGGATTACAGCCATGAGCCACTGGTGCCTGGCTTAGGTTCTTATTCAGTTACATACACAGCAGCCTGAAGTGACAAAAATAGAGTAGCATCATTATGTCACTTTGACTTGTTTTTTACCCCTTTCCTTTGCCAGCCCCATAAAACATATTTCTACTTCCTGGTATTCATTTTGATAAACTACGTTATTGTTGAAAGGAGTTATACTTTTTATTCCTCCCCTAAGTGTACCCTCTTTAGTGAGTTTGTGTGTAAATGCATTGAGTTCTGTATATTGCATAGTTGTATTTTAGGTCTAGCTTCCACATATGAGAGAAAACATGCACCCATTTATCTGAGCCAGGCTTACTTAATATGATTTGTTCTAGGTCCATCCGTTTCCCTGTAAATGATCTAATACTATTCTTTCTAATAGATGAGTAACATTCCATTGTGTATATGTACCACATTTTCTTAATCCACTTGTCAGTTGTAAAGCATCTGGGCTATTTCCTTAACTTGGCTAAGTGTCTTTACCATATCCTGACTTACACTGCTTTGGGTAGATACCCAAGAATGATATCATTGGCTCATAGGGTAGTTCTATGTTTACTTTTTTTTTTTTTTGAGTCCGGTCGTGGGGCCTGAACTCTGGGCCTGGGTGCTATCCCTCAGCTCTTCAGCTCAAGGTTAGCACTCTACCACTTGAGCCACAGTGCCACTTCCGGCTTTTTTCTTTTTGCTTATGTGGTGCTGAGGAATCGAACCCAGGGCCTCAGGCGTGCAAGGCAAGCGCTCTACCACTGAGCCACCTTCCCAGCCCCTATGTTTACTTTTTTGAAGAATCTCCAAACCACTATCCAGAGTGGTTATTCTACTTTATTTTCCCACAAACAGTGCAGTTGGGTTCCTTTTTCTCCCATATCCCTGTCAACATTGGTTATTGTTTGAATTCTTGATGCCGGCCAGTCTTAATGGAGTGAGATGGAATCTCACCTTTATGATCAGGGATGTTGAGCATTTGCTAATGTGTTTATTGTCCATTCTTTATCTTTTGAGAAGTCTCTGTTTAATTCCTTTGCCTATTTATTGATTAGGTCATTAATTTGGGGGTTTAGTTTTTGAGTTCCTTGTATATTTTGGGTATTAGGCCCTTCTCAGATGTATAACTGGTAAAAAATCTCCCAGTTTTTTGTCTTTTTTTGTAACTATCCTTTACTCTGCAGAAGTTTTTTAGGTTGAAGTAATCTCATTTGTGTAGTTTCTCCTATTTGCTGTGCTCCTGGGACTCTCTTCAGAAAGTTTCTGCTTATGCCAATAAATTCTAATGTTTCTCCTACTCTATTTTGAAGTAGTTTAAAAATTTCAGCTCCGACTTTGAGGTCTTTGAATCATTTTGAATTGATATTGGTGCAAGATAACAAACAGTGATCTAACTTCAGTTTCTACATATGGATGTCCAATTTTCCCAATACCAGTTATTGAAGAGGCTGTTGTTTTTTCAAGATGTATTTTTGGCTCTAATGTCCAGTATCAGATGGCTGTAAGTATATGGGTTTATTTCTGGGTCCTCTAGTCACTTCCATACATTCTTCAGACCTATATATATATATTTTTTGGGTCCAGTTGTGGGGCCTGAACTCGGCCTGGGCGCTGTCCCTCAGCTCTTCAGCTCAAGGCTAGCACTCTACCACTTGAGACACAGCGCCACTTCCGGCTTTTTTTCTTTTTGCTTATGTGGTGCTGAAGAATTGAACCCAGGGCCTCATGCATGCAAGGCAAGCGCTCTACCACTGAGCCACCTTCCCAGCCCTTCAGACCTATTTTTATGCCTTTACCAAGCTGGTTTTGTTGTTATAACTTTGTAGTAGAGCTTGAGGTCTGGGATGGTAGCTAATACCTCCAGCATTGCTTTTTTGGCTTAGAATTGCTTTGGTTATTTGGGATCTTTTTGGTTCCACATAAATTTTTGGATTGTTTTCTCTATCTTGGTGAAGAATGGCATTAGGATTTTGATAGATATTGTATAGGAATGGCCATTTTCACAGTGTTAATTGTACCTATCCATAAATACAGAGGCCTTTCCATTTCCTGGTATCTTTGTTTTCTTCAGGTTTTTCTAGTTTTTGTTACAGAGGTCTTTTACTTCCTTGCTTAGATTTATTCCCATTTTTTTCTTTTTGAGGCTATTGTGAATGGAATTGTTTTCCTTATTTTGCTCTCTGTAAGTTGTTGGCTTACAGTAAAGCTACTGATTTTTGTGGTTTAATTTTGAGTCCTGCTACTAGACTTTCCTGCCCTGGCTGGCTTTGAACTGCGATCCTCAGATCTCAGCCTCCTGAGTAGCTAGGATTATAGGTGTGAGCCGCTGGTGCCTGGCTTCTAGAGTCCTTTGATAAAGGATCGTGTCATCTGTAAATAGGGATAGTTTGGCTTCTCCTTTGCCTATTTGAATCCTTTTTATGTCTTTCTTATGCTTTATTGCTCTGGCTACGCATTCTAGTATTTTGAAAAGAAGTAGAGAAACTAGACATCCTTGCCTTGTTCCTGAATTTAGAGGAAATGGTTTTAGTTTTTCACCATTTGGTATAATGTTGACTATAGGTCTCATTTATTGCCTTCATTACTTGAGGTGTGTACCTTCTGTTCCTGGCTTCTCTAGAGCTTTTATCATAAATGGATGTTGGATTTTGTTGAATTTTTTTTCTGAGTCTATTGAGATGATCATGTATTTCTTGTTTGTGGCTCTGATAATGTGGTATATTACATACTTTCACTTTTAAAACTGGACACGGATTTAGAAGCCTGATTTGATTTTACTACTGTGGAGTGATTCATTCCAGGTTGTAGAAGCACTAACCATTTATTATCCTTTTATCAAGTTATACACTTACCCATACCACATATACTACATATCTGTATATAAGCATACATGTATGCGTATATATATGCATATACATACATGTATATATACATATACACACACCACACATGTGTGTATGTATATGTATATTATTAAAGACATTTTCATTATGGAGCCAGGTTGGTATTGACCTTCCTAAGTAGTCTAGGCTGGCTTTGGACCTATGATCCTCTTCTGCCTTAGTTTCCCATATGTTGAGATTACAGATTAGTGCCATCATTCCTGGCTTGCTTTTTATAATTAACATTTCATTTGTATGAGAGTGTATTCTGAAATGGCAGTGAATTTGGAAATAATTTTTTATCCTTTGGTATTTAAAACTTTCAAAGAGACTGGGCGTCAGTGGCTCATGCCTGTAATCCTAGCTACTCAGGAGGCTGAGATGTGAGGATCATGGTTCAAAGCCAGCTCATGCAAACCTGTGAGACTCTTATCTCCAGAAAAAAACCACCAGAAAAATGGAAGTGGCGCTGTGGCTCAAGTGGTAGAGCAATAGCCTTAAGCTGCAGAGCTGAGGGACAGTGCTTAGGCCAGAGTTCAAGCCCCATGACCGACAACAACAACAACAACAACAACAAAAACTTTCAAAGATGTTTTACTACTAGTTTATATAAACTTGAAACTAAATTGGTTAAGGGAAGAACTCTTTGGCCTGGTTTCCAGGTAATCAACTGCAATTTCAGGGTTGGTACTCTAGGGTAATGGTGAGAGGTTAGTTAAAACAACAGTATATGTGACATATAATAAATGATATAAACTTAATGTATGGATCACAAAATTTGGACATACATATGTACATACCCATGAAACTATCACTGCCATTCAGACGGTGAACATATCACCTATTGAGAATTTCTTGGAACCCCTTTGAAATTATTCTTCTAGTTCTTTCCCTGCTCCTACCCAAGCAGCCACTGATCTGTTTTCTATTGCCATAGATGAAACAGTGGTTTTGGAGTCATACCAGTCATGCTTTGGTCACTTCATCTCTCAGACTTGGTTTACATACCTGCCCAAAGGTCTGTAGCGATTCAAAGAACCTATCATAGTGTCTAACATATAATGGCCCTCTAGTCTTAGAAGTCAGTAACCAGCCATGTTTTCAGTTGGTGGTCTTTAGTACATTTAGGAGTTCACAATTCAAACTACTTTTCTATAGTGTAGAGTTCATCTTCTCTTCCACTTGAACTTACTTCCAGTGTTTTTGAAAAAACAGTGTTTAGATTTAGATGCCTTTACCTCAGTGGCCCAATAGTCCAAATGTTTTTAATTATGAATAGTACCATAAATAAAAACCCCAAGCAGATTTTGAAATTCTTTATATCTGTGTTTAAGTCTGGCATTATGAGAGCTGCATAAACAATGAACTTGTATTCAGAGTTCTGGGTTTTAGTTTCCATTCTGCCTGGAGCATATCAAAATCTTCTGAACCAGTTTTCTCACAGGTGAGATCACCACTCACTTTACACATTTGTTGGTAGGATAAAAAGAGAACTTTGAAGGTGTATTTTTTTAGTGAGCTTATAGTTTACCTTCATTATTTAACTGTTTTGTACTATTAGAACTCCATGAAAAGTTCAGGTAAAATTTAGGTTTACTGTCCTATAGGATTCCCCCTCATTCCTGGGCTTGAACTCAGGCTCTCCTTCAGCTTTCTTGCTCATGGCTGGTGCTCTATCACTTGAAACATTCCTCTAGTTTGGTATTTTGCCAGTTAATTGGAGATAAGAGTCTCAAAGACTTTCCTGCCCAGGCTGGCTTTGAACTGTGACCCCAG
Organism: Dipodomys spectabilis; assembly: GCF_019054845.1. Taxonomy (NCBI): domain Eukaryota; kingdom Metazoa; phylum Chordata; class Mammalia; order Rodentia; family Heteromyidae; genus Dipodomys; species Dipodomys spectabilis. The sequence continues at coordinate 15,087,766 of NW_024870680.1, forward strand.
ATCTTAGCTCCTTGAGGAGCTAGGATTACAGTTATAAGCCACTGGCACGGGCCTGCTTATAGTATCTTTAAAAAGTATTTTACTAGGTAGAACAAAAAGCAAAAAACAAAAAAAATAGCACTCATAACTTTGTGGATAAGACATTGAAGTCAGAGAACCTTTAATTCAAATCTTAGTTTTAGAAGTTCTATAACTTTAGTTAGGTAAAAATTCTTACATATCAATAAGGGATATCTGTTTCACCTCAGAAGGCTGTTGTGAAAGTAAGAATCACTGCATGTACAGTGGTTGTCATGTAATAGATGCCCAGTGATGCCAGTTTTCATTTCTTTCATTTCCAGAATTTATGCATTAATATAGCTGTTCTGAAGGGATGACTTTATTTTTCTCTCCCGTAGAATTCAGTATGATAGCTGTTTGGTAGTGAGCCTCAGATTTCTCACCAAAGTTCGAAAATACAGTTCAGGGTTTAAAATGCTAACAGCTATTGCAAAGACAGATTTTTCCCTCTCTTCTTTAATGGGAGGAGCCATGCTTTTGTGTTTTCTCATTAATTCTTACTACTCCAGCCGGAGGCACTTAGTATTGTTGGGAGTCAGGGAAACTAGGGGCCATTTTCTTGTCTCTTCTGTGTTTATTTGGGTTGGAGGATTGTCTGAAGATTTCCAGTGAATGAAGTGGGTTTGCTGAGTTCAAATTCTTCCTCCTGGGTAAACCTAGGAATGACCTGCTGGGGAGTAAGGAATGACCTACTGGGGAGTAAGCAAATAGGAAAAAGCAAAGAACTAGAAAAAGCAAAGGAAACTAGTGAATTCCACTTGCCAAGTTGTCAGGATCTTTGAGTTTAGGGGCAGGTGGAGAGCAGTTGATTCTTCATTTCCCCTTTCTCCCCTGGAGCATGCACACTGCAACACAAAGGGAGCTTTAAGATGGAGGTCTGCATTGTAATTTCCTAGAAATGACAGCTTCTGGTAACTGCTCATTCAGTTTGCACCTCTTTGCTGCAGTGGTTGAAACAATGGGGACAATAAAGCCATTTATCTGATAGCTGTAGCCTCAATGGGATGTTTGTTTTAATAATGGTATAATTTGCAGGGCTCATAAATTGTGATTTTATTCTTATGGAAATAACTGCCTGGTGGTATTTGGATTCTCAGCTCTCCTGTTGTGGATAATTTCACTAACATTCTGGCTGACAATTCCTTTTATTCCAGACTTGGTTTTAGATTTCTCAGCCTGGTTGGGTAATTAGCCAGTGCAGAGCCAATTTTCTTTAGTTTGAGGCTGGCAGGTGGTTACTAGGTAACTAGAGAATCTTCTGAAGGGAGAAGAAAATTCTGCTTAGGGATTCAAGGCAAATACTATGTTTATTCTGATTATCTAGGATCATAAAAACCTATCAAAGCCAAAACAATCTGAAGAAAAATAAAAATTTCAGTCATTCAGAAATTTTCCATGATACTAGCAACCCATTCTGTTTGGAGTTTTACATGTTTGTGTTTTAAATTTTCATGTATGTGCTTTTACTAAGAAAATAAGAGGACAAGGGATGATCACAGCTACTGTGTGCTGGACATTGCCCTCGGTGTTTTACATATATTATCTGTAATTCCTAATGAGAATGCTGAGAGGAATGTATTCTTTCCAAATTTAAGTTCTTTCCAAAAATTTAAGTTCAAAGAAATAACTAAATTAAGACATCCCAGCTAGGGATGGGAAGGTGGCTCAGTGGTAGAGTGCTTACCTTGCATGCGTAAGGCCCTGGGTTTGATTCCTTGGCACCACATAAACAGAAAAAGCCGAAAGTGGCGCTGTGGCTCAAGTGGTAGAGTGCTAGCCTTGAGCTGAAGAGCTGAGGACAGCACTCAGGCCCAGAGTTCAGGCCCCACAACCAACCAAAAAAACAAAAACAAACAAAAAAGACATCCCAGTTAATTAGTGACAGGACATTTACCAGATTCAAAGCCCTTGTTAGGTTTTCTTTGAAGGTACATTTAAATTTCTGTTTAACACTTAGATATTACAGTAACTGACTTAGTATTTTTTTGTGTGTATGTGTGCCAGATCTGGGGCTTTAACTCAGGGCCAAGCCACCCTTCTTCTGCTATTGCGCTCAAGGCTGGCGCTCTACCAGTTGAGCCACAGCTCCACTTTTGCTTTTTGGTGGTTGTCCTACCTGGGCTGGCTTCCAACTGGGGATCTCAGATCTCAGCCTCTTCAGTAGCTAGGATTACAAACAAGAGCCACCAGTACCTGGCAGAGTGAGTGAGTGATTCTTCTTTGGTTTCTGTACATGAATTCTGTGGTGAACACGTTGCCCGTATCTTCATTTAAAGAGGTGCAGGTGGCTGGCAAGTGGGGGATCTGTTTCCTGGGATTAGAAAACTTAATTTTATGGTTATATTCAGGTTATTTCTCCCTGAAAATCGATTCTGTTTAGTGTTTCAGTAATGAAGATGATATTTTTCCTCAGTGGAACATCAACCTAAGTTTTCATTGTGTTTAATTACTGATATATTTCAATGTTGCAGTATTTGGTTAAGGATTTTTTTCCATATTAAGAAAGGCTTCGTTTGGTACTGCACCAGTTTATTTTTCTTTCAGCACAGTGTTGGCTTGTCTTTCGTACAAGTGACTGCTATGTTGTCTTTCTTATTGACTTCACTGTTGAGTATTTGGGTAGAGTAGTTGATTTCTAGGATAGTATTAACTTGCATTTTGTATGATTATAAGAATTTTTGTTGTTTGAAATATTGAAGTTTGAATTTAGGGCTTTTTGCCTGCCGGGCAGGCATTCTACCTCTTGAACCATACATCCAGTTAAGAATATATTTTGGTTTTTCTTTTACCTCCTTTGTATGAAGGCTGTATAATGATTCAGCAAATATGTGACTTTCCATAAGCCTTGCTTGGATTAGTTTGGGTTGCTTTATCACATCAGTCATAATAATCTAGACTGACATTTGCATAATTCTCTTTGTAAGTTCTTTTTTTTAAAGCTAATCTGTTTATTGTACCAGTTGATAGCTATTGGGGCAAGACCATTTTATTTTCCTTCCTCACCTTTGTATTTACTATATTCAGCACAGAACTAGAGATTACAATGATATTAGTTAATGAATGATAATTCTAGCTAATTAAACACTGTGCTATATACCAGGCATTGTGGCAGTGTTTGATTTTTTTTTTTTTTTTGTTCTGGTGCTTGGGCTTGAACTCAGGGCCAAGGCACTTTCCTTTAGCATTTTTGCTCGAAGTTGGTGCTTTGTGACTTGAGCCACAGCTTCACTTTCACTTTTTTGGGTAATTGGAGATAAAAGTCTCATGGACTTTCCTGGATGGGCTGGCTTCTAATCACGATCCTCAGATCTCAGCTTCTCAAGTAGCTAGGATTATAGGTGTGAGTCACTAGCATCTGGTGCAATATTTATCTTACTCCTCATTATCTCCATTTTATAGAAGAGAAAATTGAGTCTGTAACAATAAAAGTCTTTACTCAGTCTCACAGGTGATGAAGGAATGCAGCTGTGATTACAAACCAGTCTGATCTCAGAGCCTCCATACTTAACAATCCTACACTATCTCTATCTTTATCTCTATCTCTCTTTATCTCTATCTCTATCTGTATATCTATCTATCTATATATATCTTAGAACAACTTATCTGCCTATAGGTTTATATGAATATTTTCTCTTTTTTTGGGTTGGGTCGTGGGGCCTGAACTCTGGGCCTGGGCGCTGTCCCTCAGCTCTTCAGCTCAAGGCTAGCGCTCTACCACTTGAGCCACAGCGCCACTTCCGGCTTTTTTTCTTTATGCTTATGTGGTGCTGAGGAATCGAACCCAGGGCCTCATGCATGCAGGGCAAGCGCTCTACCACTGAGCCACCTTCCCAACCCTCTTTTTTGCTTTTTGCACCCATTCTGTAGTTCAAGAGAAGTGAATTAATTATACAAGATCATACATTTATTGAGTAGCAGAATCTGGACTCCAAATCCCAGGACTCCCAGAACCTGGACTTCAAATACCTGATCTTTTCTCCTCTACAATACTTTTAGCTATTGGTTATAGCTTCATATCTGTTTCCTTAGAAATGTACTATAATCTTTATGATATGGAAAATAGTTTTTTTCATCTAGGCTAACTGAAGATAAGGGTCAGTCTTAAAAAGAAAATTCTTCCTATGTGCCTTTCTTTTTAGTGTTTTCTGTGAAGATTGCTGAATGTATGATTGAAAAAGTCAATACTGAATCAAGTATTATGGAGTCTTTTGATACTAAAATGGCTGATTACTTTTGAATCCTGTGTTGTTTTTTTCTTGATTGCTTTTTCTTGGTCATTATTGGATTATGTTTAGAATTGCAGTAACCCTAGTTGTAGTGGCATTTAGCTAGCTAGCTAGCTTCCTTCCCTCCCTCCTTCCCTCCAGCTCCTTCCCTCCAGCTCCCTCCCCCCCTTCCTTGCTTCCTTCCTTCCTTGCTTCCTTCCTTCCTTGCTTCCTTCCTTCCTTCCTTCCTTCCTTCCTTCCTTCCTTCCTTCCTTCCTTCCTTCCTTCCTTCCTTCCTTCTTTCCTTCCTTCATTTTCTTCCCTCTTTTCTACCTTCTTTTCTTCCTTCCTTCCTTTCATACTGGGATTTAAACCCAGATCCTGATGCTTGCTAGGCATGTGTTTTAACTTTTAAGCCACATTTCTAGCCAGGAAGTGTGTGTATGCATGTATATATGTACTCATGTTTGTATATATGCATGCATGCATGTTGTACTGGGATAGAAACTCAAGGCCTTGCCAGGTAGATGCTCTACCACTTGTATAGTGGCACTTAATACCATTAATTGAGTCATTTGATAAATGTCTATGACCTTCATATGAGAAGTTTACACTTAAAGCATTTATAATACTTGAAGAAACAACTTTTCTGATGCTTGGGTAAACTTTATCATACTGGACTTTTTTTGATTAGTTTGTCAGGTTTCTTTTATATTCCTATAAGGAAGACATGACAGTGACAAATTAGTTTTTCAGCATTTTTTAACTGAATTTTAAATGAAGAAATTCAAGTGGAACTGTTATCAGTGAGTTCTCTTTTATATTGAAATATTAACATTTAAATAACAGATTAATTTAATATTAGAACATTTACAAGCTTTGGACTTTCATAAAGCTAGGAAAGATACTATCTGGCTTACCATTCTTATATTACAGGTAAGAAACAGATTTGTTCAAGGTTATACAGTTTGAAAACAGAATACTTAGGACTAGAATCCAAGTTTTCCTTGTATTTATCACAACATATCTTTTTTTCTCCTTCAAAAAAAATGTTTGCTTATTTTGGCAATTTCAAGGCCAGAAAATGCCACAAAACTGACACTGCATAGTCAAAGTTACAGGTTCAAGTGTTTTGGCTTATCTGTTATAAATAAATAACTAAATAACTAAATAATTTCCTCCGTCTGTGCCCCTCCCCCGGCCCTTCCCTTTTAATGCCAATCTTGGGAGCCTGGGTGCTTAAGCTTTTGTGCTTTTGCACTATACCACTTGAGCCACAGTTCTACTTCTGGCTTTTTGGTGGTTAATTGGAGATAAGAGTCTCAGTGACATTTTTGCCTGTAATGTCTTAGTGATCCTCACATCTCAGCCTCCTGAGTAGCTAGGATTACAAGCATGAGCCATAAGCGTCTAGCTTATGTCTTTTTTTAAAAAAGGAAACTGTGTGACTATTGATAATAGTCTTGACAGAAATGGTGAGCTCTGGCATTTAGTTCATGAGACCCTTCTTCCTAATCCTTGAGAAGAAGCTAGTTTGATTCATTTAGCTTCTACTTTCTCATATCTAAATATACTAAAGTCATAGCCTAATGGCTTGGTTTTCCAGGTACCTTGTTCTGTATTATTTTTGTATATGATTACAGTTAAACGTTTGTGAATTCTTTAAAAAATTTTTTTTATTGTAATGATGCTTACAGAGGGGTTACAGTTACATGACTAATGAATACATTTCTTGTCAAACATTGTTACCCCTCCTTTGTTTTTCTCCTACTATCCCTTCCCTCCCCCACCTTTCCCACCATTTGAGAATTCTTAAGTCCTTTTTATTTTAGTTTTACATGGTTGTTAATGTCATAGTCAATTCTATTTTTCCAGATTATAAATTTGGTTGTCTTTTAGTAATCTACATATTACTGTATCTTTCAAGAGTTATTTTAATATGAAATCTGTATGAATAGAAAATTAGGACTTGCAATCTTGATTAGTCGTCTATAGTCCTTGTCTTGCTCTGTTGCTTGGCATACCTTGGCAGCTCTTCTCATTTCAGGTCTTTGAGTGCATATGTGCATATGTACTATGTACTCATGAATGGGTTCCCTTCTCCAATCTCAAAGGTACTACCAATATGTAATAGATTTTTTGGGGCCCTAAGACTTGTCTTGCTTATTTTCCTTGCCTGTTTTACAAGCTTTTGAGAGTGTAGGGGCTGGGAAGGTGGCTCAGTTGTAGAGCGCTTGCCTTGCATGCATGAGGCCCTGGGTTTGATTCCTCAGCACCACATAAGCAAAAAGAAAAAAGCCGGAAGTGGTGCTGTGGCTCAAGTGGTAGAGCGCTAGCCTTGAGCTGAAGAGCTGAGGGACAGCACCCAGGCCCAGAGTTCCGGCCCCATGACCGGACCCAAAAAACAAACAAGCTTTTGAGAGTGTATAGTTAAGCTTAAACAGTGGCCCAAACATTTAATAGCTTAAACAATATGGACATTTATCTTTTTTTTTGGTATTGGGGCTTGAACCCAGGGCCTGGTTGCTGTCCCTGAGCCTCTTTTTGCTCAAGACTAGCACTCTATTATTTGAGCCACAGCACCACTTTTGGCTTTTTCTTAGTAGTTTATTGGAGAGAAGAGTCCCTTTCCTGCCTGACCTGGCTTCAAACGGTGATCCTCAAATCTCAGCCTCCTGAGTAGCTAGGATTATAGGTACGAGCCACTAGTGTCTGGCTCCACTTATATTTTTTCAAAAAAAATTTTATTATTAAGGTACTGAACAATTTCATAAATCAGGTAATGAGAACAATTGGACATTTGTCTTTTATATAACATTCTAGGGATAGATTTGTTGTGACCACAATGGTTAGAGGTTCTGCTTCCTAAAACATCCATGCAAACCAAGATCCTTTTATTCTATTGCTATCCCAGAATGATGCCTACATCTGCATACTCAACTATAACTTAGTAATATATCCACCTTCTAGTCTGTGAGAAGAGAAGGGGGCACGCAGTTGCTATAAAAAATAGGTTTGGGGGTATAGCTCAGTGGTAGATTGGCTTATCATTCATAAAACTCTAGGTTCAATCTTCAGCCTTCCCTCTAATCCCTAAAACAACAAAGCCAAAATTTATATTATCAGTTTATCTGATATATATTTATATATATTTAATATATATATTTACATATATATTTATTATATTTAGAAATATGGCATCTCTTGTTGTAAATGACCCTGATAAGTGTACTTTCCATCAGAGTCACGTGTACTTTAGAAGTGTCTGCTCGGAGAGGGAAAATGGATACATCAGCGTTTCTCTTCCTCAGAGCCATTGGTGGAGGGCCGTTGGTGGAGGGTAGTGATTTTTTTTTTTTTTTTTTTTGGTCGGCCGTGGGGCTTGAACTCTGGGCCTGGGCACTATCCCTCAGATCTTCAGCTCAAGGTGAGCGCTCTACCACTTGAGCTACGGCGCCACTTCTGGTTTTCTGGTGGTTTATTGGAGATAGGAGTCTCACGGTCTCTCCTGCCTGGGCTGGCTTTGAACCGCGATCCTCAGATCTCAGCCTCCTGAGTAGCTAGGATTACTGGCGTGAGCCATCAGTGCCCGGCGAGGGTAGTGATTTTATAGCCTTCCTTTCTCCCATCTATTATCTTACTAAGTTCTCACCAAAGCCCTTGAGGTAGGGGTTATAACCATTTGAGCTATTGTTAAAGTTACATGGCTGGCTTAAAATTATACTTTATTTCCCTCCAAACATTCTCTTCCTGTTTCTTATCTCAGTGAATAACACCACCATTTTCTATGTCACCCAAGCCAGAAATTTGGGATTTCCTTATCTTCTCTTAAACTTCTTCAGTCACTAAGCTGTATAGATATTATCACTTCAACACTTCTGAAAAATATGCTTTTCTTTATCCTCACAGCTGTTGCCTTAGCTGGCTCTTAGCATCCTTTGTCTGGACAGCAGCTTCCACTCTTACCTCTGCTGCTAGGATCACCTGTAATGACACCTTCTTCTCAGCCTGAGCCTGCCAAACCACTTGCAATTTCAGAACTTACCATATGTTCTTATACCTCCAAATTTTTAGTCATGTCTTTATTTCTGTTCAAATGGCCCTTGCTTCCTTTTCAACATGGCAAATGTGGCCTTACTTTATTTTAAAATAACAGCACCAACATCATTTCTTCTATAAAGCTGCTGTTCTCTTTTCTAGGTAGAATTAACTCTTGTCTTCCCACTTCTCCTGTGTTGATGCCTGTCATAGAATCTCTAACACTTTCATTGTGGGTAATCATATCAGCATTCAGTATTGTGCTTGCTAGAGAGTAGCTACTCAGTAACTGCTTAAATGCAGACTGGTCCTTGAATCCAAATCTTGATTTTTTTTTCCTTATAATGATTCATTCTGTGTAAGTACATCCATATTTCTCAATAGTTTCTTCCAATACCAGATTTGGAGATCTGATCTCATAGGAGCTTTTTCTTTGGCAGTTAAGAGTAATTTGCTTGGGCTGGGAATGTGGCCTAGTTTAGAGTGCTTGCCTAGCATGCATGAAGCCCTGGGTTTGATTCCTCAGTACCACATAAACAGAAAAGCCAGAAGTGGTGCTGTGGCTCTTAGCCTTGAGTAAAAAAAGCAGCTCAGGGAAAGTGCCCAGGCCCTGAGTTCAAGCCCTAGGACTGGAAAAAAAAAATTGCTTGAAAATGGCTATTTCAACTAGTAGAAAACTTAGATGGCATCATTGCTCTGTTGTTTCAAGTTGACATGAACAATTTATTTATTTATTTATTTAATGCCAGTCCTAGAGCTTGAACTAAGGGCCTGGGCACTGTCCCTGAGCTGCTTTTGCTCAAGGCTAGCATGCTACCACTTGAGCCACATTACCACTTCTGGCTTTTTCTGTTTATGTAGTACTGAGGAATTGAACTCAAGGCTTCCTCCATGCCAGGCAAGCACGCTACGACTAAGCCACCTTCCCAGCCCATATTGTGAACAACTTAATTGACTTTTTTTTTTTTTGGGGGTTGGTCTTGGGGCTTGAACTCAGGGCCTAGGCAATGTCTCTGAGCTTTTTTTGTTCAAGTCTAGTGTTCTACCCCTTGAGCTCTAGCTCCACTCCTGGCCTTTTGGTGATTATTTAGAGATAAGAGTTTCATGGACATTTCTGCTCTGGCTGAAGAGTCCATCTCTTTGAAAGGTCAGACTTTGACTTTCGGGTCAAACTTAATGGGAAAATTGTTTTTTCATTTGGATTTTGGGGATGTGCTGTATTTGGCTTTTTGTGAAGATGTGTTAAAAACCACTGTCTGTAATTTACAAAATGAAAAATGGTAGGATGTTTGGCTTTAATTTTTATGATTACATTAAGACAAAAGAAATTAGTTTTACATTTTGAAGGAAAGGTAGGTAAATTATAAAAAGATGCATCCCCTTTGAGGTGGCTTTTATTCTGAAGGTTATTTATAAAGCACATGAAAATGAAAAGGAATGATTTCAGATTACAGTAGGCCCTATTTAGAGGAACATGATAATATCTCAGTGATAAGTGTAAATTCAATCTGGCCATTATGATTTCTGATCACTGAGGCTCACTTATTGTGGGTTTAAGCCATCTGTTTTGGTGTTAATCCTTTAAAACTCAATTGGTGGATGTTAATGTGATAAAAGGTAATAAAGCTTGAAATATGGCAGTCATTTGGTCTGGTTTACATTTCAACTAATTGCATGCAAACTTAAGTGTCTTTAGGAAAAAGGAAAAGTGGGAATTAATGTTCTAGTCAACCATTTTGGTCTCAGCTTGAGCCCTGCACACCTGTCAATTGCTTGTGGAAGTTTTCTTCCATAATTAAGAGCTCCTCTCTCACGTTATTACTTAATTGGATGACACAAGAGCCTGGTGAAACAGTGGAATACTCTTAATTGCATTCCAGGTTTTTAAAACAAATCAATGTTTAATGTAGTATTTTTTTTAATAAGCCTTTCCTGCAAACAGTTCAGTTCGAAAAGATAATGTGCCTTTATGTTTGGAGCATAGAGGATTCTTTTCTTTGTAAAAGCAGTACCATCCATTCCTTTGAATCATTTCTTTTTAAAGTATTGTGGAACATAATGACTAACATATGTACACTATGCTTTATGACTTGACCATATAACTTGTCCCTTATCTTGATTATTATAATAGCTCCAAGAAATATAACCATATTTTCTATTTTGTAGATGAGGAAACTGGGGGTCAGAAAGATAACTTGTTTAAGGTTATACAATTACTAAGGTAATAAAGTCTCCAAGCCTCTTTTTATATATCATACTGTCTTTTTTTTTTTTTTTTTTCTCTCCTTTTTTAATTGTCGTGATACGTACAGAGGGGTGGCAGTTACATAAGTCAGGTAAGGAGTAGGTTTCCTTTTTGGACAATGCCACCCCTTCCTTCACATTCCCAGGTTTTCCGTCCCATCCCCACATATAACTTGTATAGTTCATTTTCTTTCTTTCTTTTTTGTTTGGTCCTGGGACTTGAACTCAGGGCCTAGGCTCTGTCTCTGAACATCTCTGAGCTCAAAGCTAGCGAGCCACAGCACCACTTCCAACTTTTTCTATATCATACTGTCTTAATGAACGTAAACTACCTGTGTGGAAATGTCAGTTTAACTTACTGTCATAATGTCTCAATTTAGCTTATTGTGTTTGGTACTATTCTATTTGAACTGTCAACCCTTATATAGTATGTAAGGGAAAGAGGCAGTCTAGTAGTAGGTAAAGAGAGGCTAAAGTGGGCTGGGAAGGTGGCTCAGTGGTAGAGCGCTTGCCTTGCATGCCTGAGGCCCTGGGTTCGATTCCTCAGCACCACATAAGCAAAAAAGAAAAAAGCCGGAAGTGGCGCTGTGGCTCAAGTGGTAGAGTGCTAGCCTTGAGCTGAAGAGCTGAGGGACAGCGCCCAGGCCCAGAGTTCAGGCCCCACGACTGGACCAAAAAAAAAAAAAAAGAGAGGCTAAAGTGATGGGAAATACCATTGCCCTAGCTATGTACATAGTTGCATAATACAGTCTCTGTATCTCTAAGTTCTGTAAAGGCTGTATATTTACTTACAGTACATGGCTTATTCATATGAGCAACAGTGCTCTTAAGTGTGTTGTTAATAAGGTAATAATAGTTGCCATATAAGAGAAAATAATAGATTAACCTTAAAAAATATCTTAAATTTTAAAATGGATAAGCCAGGAATATAAAAATAGAAAATGGTTTTAGATAAAATTCTATTATCTGTATTTTGATGAATGGCATTTAATTATGAAATGTGCTTGACGTACTTTTTTCTTTTTTGGTACTGGGGCTCTAACCTAGGATGCTGTACTTGGTAGGCAAGTACTTTGCCACTGAGCTACATCCCAGCCCTGATAATACTGTTGATATTTGGGAAATATTGGTTGAATTATATACTTAAAAAATACCTTTTTTTTTTAATGCTTGTCCTGGCATTGTCCTTGAGCTTCTTTTCTTTGTTGGTGGTGGGGCTTGAACTCTGGGCTTGGGCGCTGTCCCTGAGCTCTTGTGCTCAAGGTGAGCACTCTGCCACTTGAGCCACAGCGCCACTCCTGGTTTTCTGGTGGTTAATTGGAGATAAGAGTCTCCAGACTTTCCTGCTCAGGTTGGCTTTGAACTACAATCCCCAAATCTCAGCCTCCTGAGTAGCTAGGTTTACAGGCTTGAGCCCCTCTGCTACTTTGAGCTACAGCTCCATTTCCAGCTTTTTGGTAGTTAACTGGAGGTAAGAGTTTCATGGAGTTTCCTGCCTGGACTTGCTTCTAACCCTTGTCCTCAGATCTCAGCCTCCTGAGTAGCTAGGATTACAAATGTGAGCCACCAATGTCCAGTTAAAAGAAATCCTTTTTATTTGACTAATTATAGACTCGAATGAAGCTCCAAAAAGTAGACATTAGGAACTGGGAAGGTGGCTCAGTGGTAGAGCGCTTGCCTTGCATGCCTGAGGCCCTGGGTTTGATTCCTCAGCACCACATAAGCAAAAAGGAAAAAAGCCGGAAGTGACGCTGTGGCTCAAGTGGTAGAGTGCTAGCCTTGAGCTGAAGAGCTGAGGGACAGCGCCCAGGCCCAGAGTTCAGGCCCCACAACTGGACCCCCCCCCCCCCCAAAAAAAAATAGACATTAGAAGGGCTAGGAGTGTAGCCAGGTGCTGGTGGCTCACGCTTGTGACCTTAGCTTTTCAGGAGGTTGAGATCTGAGGATCCTGGTTTGAAGCCAGCCCAGGCAGGAAAGTCCATGGGACTCTTTTTTTTTTTTTTTTTGTCGGTCGTGGGGCTTGAACTCTGGGCCTGGGCGCTGTCCCTCAGCTCTTCAGCTCAAGGCGAGCGCTCTACCACTTGAGCTACAGCGCCACTTCCAGTTTTCTGGTGGTTTATTGGAGATAGGAGTTTCACGGTCTTTCCTGCCCGGGCTGGCTTTGAACTGCGATCCTCAGATCTCAGCCTCTTGAGTAGCTAGGATTACAGGCGTGAGCCAACAGCGCCCGGCAGTCCATGGGACTCTTATCTCCAATTAACCATTAGAAAACTAGAAGGGGTGCTGTGGCTCAAAGTGATAGAGTGCTAGCCTTGAGCAAAAAAAGCTCAGGGACAGATAGTGCGCAGGTCCTGAGTTCAAGGCCCCCCGCCTTCCATCTCAAAAGGGCTAGTAGTTTAGCTCAGCAACAGACAATAGACTGCCTACTTAGCCTGCATAAGATTATGGGTTCATTCTCCAGCATTTAAATAAAAGTATATCTGGGCACTGCAGCTTACAACTATAATCCTGAGTTGAAGTCTCAGGGCCACTATACTCCCACACAAAGTACATATAGTCCTGTGTATCTCTTCCTAGTTTTCTTCAATGGTGATATCATAAATATGGTAGAATTGATCAAAACCTGATGTCTGCCATGTGTAAAATGCTGATTATTAGACCATAGACCTTAGACCTTATTAATTCCCATCATGTTTTGTATACAGGCATTTGTGTGTGTGTGTGTGTGTGTGTGTGTGTGTGTGTGTGAAATTCTGTACAGCACCACAGTCATAATTAAGATGCTAAACTGTTCCATTACCACAAAGGAACTTCTTTTATGGCATTACATTTTCTTTATTTGTGCATGTGCCTTGTTCTCCAGTCCCCCATCCCATCTCCTTATACCCACCAATCTATATAAGTTTTGTCACTTGTTGAAACTGATGCATAAATGGAATCATACAGCATATAACTTTAGGACCAATTTCTCTAAGCAAGTCCCTTAGATCCACCTATTTATATTGTTATATGTATCTTTATTTTGCTCTTCACCTTTAAAAAATTTTTTTTCTTAATAACAGGTAAAACTGCTCTGAGTAGCTTTTTGTGTTTTTGTTTTTATTTCTCAAGGACAAATGTCTGAAAATGTATTTGTTAGGTGTGTGGCAAATTCATGTTTAGTTTTACAAGAAATTGCAGGACTATTTTGTAGAGTGACTATTTATTTTATATTCCTACCCATGGGAATGAGACATATATGAGATATCTAGCTTTTTTTCTTCTTTGCCAGTATTTAATATTTTTACTGTATCATTTTTCACTGTTTAATAATTACTTATGTCATACCTCTTACAGTTTTTTTTCTGGATGTTTTTAGCACATGGTAGGTTGATAACTGTAGTCATAGTTATCAACTGAGACTTTCAGATTTTCTTCTTTGGTCTCCTCTTGGGGATTGGGTTGAGAAGTACAGGTAGTAGCCTGTGGACTTACAAGGGTCAGCAGTTTGTTGATTGTTTTGTTTCAGAAGCCCTCTCTGCATAGGGAAAATGGACAGCTTGGGTAGGATGATGGCCCTTTGGGTAGTAGTGGATATCCTTGAAGCACTTAACACCCAAACCTACATGACTGGTGATTTTCAGTGGTGGCAAATGCTGGCCAACACAATTTTCTGTAGCAGCATGACTTACATATAACAAGCTTTAGATTTTGAACTAGTCTTAGTATATAGTACTATTAGTTGAACTAAGGTTTCCAGATGCCCTTCCTGAGTGTTTTCTACTGATTATGGAGAATGTCAATAGAATATCTGGCCTCTCTTTCCCAGGTCAGCAGTTTTGAATTTCTCAGTTTTGGTTCCAGTGTCATGAAGGAACATCTTGTTTGGAGGCAATCTGCTTCTGTCATTGGTCCTTGTCTGTGTCTTCTCAAGAGGTGTTGTGCACTGTGGTGGTTGTGTGTTTGCCAACCATTCAACTCCAAAGAATGTAAATCAGTTACTTTGGTAGTTCCATGATAATTCTTTGTCAGTGAATGATGTATAAATAAGTATGTGTGGGCTGGGAAGGTGGCTCAGTGGTAGAGCACTTCCCTTGCATGCATGAGGCTCTGGGTTCAATTCCTCAGCATCACATAAGCAGAAAAAAAAACTGGAAGTGGTGCTGTGGTTCAAGTGGTAGAGCGCTAGCCTTGAGCTGAAGAGTTGAGGGACAGCGCCCAGGCCCAGAGTTCAGGCCCTACGACTGGACCAAAAAAAAAAAAATTATGTCTGGATAGTGAGACATGAGAAGACTGCTATCAGCCATCTATTACTTTCAACAAGTTTGAGCGGTAGATACTCTTCATTGGATTAAACTGACCCAGTTGACTTAATGTGCGTGGAAATCTGAGAACTATGCAGACATTATTTCTTCATTTGCTGATGACAAATAGACATTGCTATCAGCTAACAGGGCTAGGTTAATGAACCTGCTACAAAATTGGTATGATTTGATAACTATATGAAAGAAGAAAAAAAGATTGTAATCTTTTCAGTCTTGCACTGTGTAGATGGGAGTCCTAGGGGTGGAGAGAAATTGGGCGAAATGGTTATAAGTTGAAAACTAATTTTTGGGCTGGAGGAGGAAAGGAAATGAGGGCTATTATTCAGTGAAGCATTGTTGGGCAACAGTAGTATTATTGTTACTGCCAGGGAAGTATTTGACCTCCTAGAAGAAATATTGTCACAAATCTGTATGTCCTGGCTTGGTAAATTTGGGGTCTGGAAAGCTTGGGTCAACTTTTTTTTCTCTTCCATAGTGGTTCCATGTATCTTCATTGGACCTTTGGAGATTGCCCAATATGGTATTTGATAATGGCTCAATCTTGTTACTTTCAGTTGGTAACTTTCTACAGAGCTGGAGAGGAGAACAGTTTATGGGCCTTATACTTGTGTAGTAGCCTAGAGGTACCTGGTTGATGAATAAGGTAGTCAGTGCTCTGGAATAACAATTTATCATTCAGAGAGTTTTGTAATCAGATAAATCTAGCTTAAGATGAATCTCTATGAAACAATATTGTAATATTTACATTTCGAAGTTTCTTTTGGGTTAGAGAGAATTTTCTTTTTTTTGGGGGGGGGGTTGATCATGAGACTTGAACTCTGGGCCTTGGCTGTGTCCCAGAGTTCTTCAACTCAAGGCTAGCGCTCTACCACTTGAACCACAGGCCACTTCTGATTTTGTGGTGGTTAATCAGAAATACGAGTCTCATAGACTTTACTGCATGGTCTGGCTTTGAACTGTGATTCTCAGATCTCAGCCTCCTGAGTAGCTAGGAGTATAGGCATGAGCCACTGGCGTCAGGCAATATATATATATATATTGTGCCACTATGGGGTCCTGAACTCAGGTCCTCATGCTCCTTTTTTTTGGCGGGGGGGGGGGGGGTGGTGGTGCAGGGAGTCCTGGGGCTTGAACTCAAGGCTAGGTACTGTCCCTGAGCTTTTGCTAAAGGCTAGCATGCTACCACTTGAGCCATAACGCCACTTCTGGCTTTTTCTGTTTATATGGTGCTGAGGAATCAAATGCAGGGCTTCATGCATGCTAGACAAGCACTCTATCACTAAGTCACGTTCCCAACCCCTTCATGCTCTTGTTCAGGCTTCTCCCCCCACTCCTAGAAGAAAGAATCCTTTTTTTTTTTTTTTTTTTTTTTGGTGCTGGTACTAGAGCTTGAACTTAGGTCCTAGTTGCTGTCCCTGAGCTTTTTAAAAATTTTGCTCAAGGTTAACACTCTACTACTTGAGCCAGGACTCCACTTCTGGCTTCTTGAAGGTTAACTGGAGATAAGAATCTGATGTACTTTCCTGCCCCAAATGAATTTTGATCCTAAGATTTCAGCCTCCTCTGAGTAGCTAAAATTGCAGGTATAAGCCAGTGGTACCTGGCTTATTATTATTTTTTAAGTAGTTCAACAATTCAACAAATCAGTCTATAAATACAATACCTATTAATTAATATCACCACTTCCATTGTTCTGTCTTTCCCAAGCCCACGTTCAACTTTCTTGCTCATGGTTGATGCTCTACTACTTGGCCATTCCACCATTTTGGTATTTTGCTCATTTATTGGAAGTAGAGTCTCAGGGACCTTTTTTTTGCGGGGGGGGGGGGGGGGGGGAGTCCGGTCATGGGGCCTGAACTCTGGGCCTGGGTGCTGTTCCTCAGCTCTTCAGCTCAAGGCTAGCGCTCTACCACTTGAGCCACAGCTCCACTTCTGGCTTTTTTTTTCTGCTTATGTGGTGCTGAGGAATCAAACCCAGGGCCTCATGCATGCAAGGCAAGCGCTCTACCACTGAGCCACCTTCCCAGCCCCTCTCAGGGACCTTTCTGCTTAAGCTGGCTTCAAACTTCATTCCTCTCACATAAGCCTTCTGAGTAGCTTAGGATTATAAACATGAGCCACATAAACATGAGTACCTGGTTGTTCTGTTTTGCTTTTAGACACAAGGTTTTTCAGTGTAACCAATCTGGCCTTTAACTCAGGGCATTTCTACTTCAGCTTCTGAAGTGCTAGGATTGCAGGCATTTGCCACTGTGTTCAGGTAAAGTTAGTAAAGATCTTCATTCTTAACATATATATCAGATTTCCCGTGATTTTCTTTTTTGTTTGTGACCTCTTTTTTTTTTTTGGGTCTGGTCATGGGGCCTGAACTCTGGGCCTGGGTACTGTCCCTCAGCTCTATCAGCTCAAGGCTAGCACTCTACCACTTGAGCCACAGCGCCACTTCCAGCTTTTTTTCTGTTTGCTTATGTGGTGCTGAGGAATCGAACCCAGGGCCTCATGCATGCAAGGCAAGCGCTCTACCACTGAGCTACCTTCCCAGCCCCTGTTTGTGACCTCTTAGGAGGTTCTATACTCAGTGTTTCTTTCAGTTACACTTAAAATTACTGAGGTTGGTATTGGTGGAATGGTAGTTGAAGAGAGATGGAACAGATAGTCTAGTTTGCTGTTGAACTCCTAAAGGTTGATGTTACTCTTCAAAATTGTACTATTCCTTTTTTTTTTAAACCTTTTTTAGAATTTCTTATTTTCTTGGTTATTTTAAGTAGATATATGTAATTGTAAAAGATTATGATGAAAGACAGTAGCATTAAGTAGTATATTACATATTGTATAGTCATCACTACCATCTATTTTCAAAATCTTTCTTTTTCAGTTTACACATTTGAAGCAAATACCCATTAAACAGTAGTTCCCCAACTTTCCCAACCCCACCAGTGATAGTGCTAGCTATCACTATTCTACTATGATTTTGACTACACAAATACCTCATAAAATGGAAATCACAATTTTGTCTTTTTGTGATGAGCTTATTTCACTAAGCATACTCACTTTTTTTTTGTAACAGCATGCCTTCCCCATATACTATTTTTATTTTCTTTACAAATATGTATAGATAGCTCTTGGTGCTCATTTTTAGTATTGGAGATGTGGCAGTGGACAAAGCAAAAAAGATTCTTGGAGAATACAATCTCGTGATAAGAATAGTTCTCTTTTTTTTGTAGTCTTGCTAGGACTGATTTCCTGATAAGTGGTGATTGTGATCTAGCCTTGTACTGGTAGTTGTTACCATCTTGGATGTTACTCTCTTTAGTCCTGTTTTCTGTGTGCCCCAATTTTAGCATTCTGTCTCAGAGGCCTTCTCAGACTACAGGCTGGTGGGTGTGTGCTCCTCCTTTATAACTACTCAGCAGTTATTTTTACCATAATGCTGCCCAACTACCTCTTTTGCTGGCCTGAGCTCCCTTTGGGTTGGTGCCCTTCTTAGTTGACTCATTTGTAGCTGTTTGGCTGATAGTAGACCAGATATTCAGTGTTCCTGGAACAGGCCCCTGATAACCACTGTCTGTCTTAAACTTTGCTTTCTAGCAACATTTGAAATAAATGCCACTTCCTAGGCATGTTAAGCTGTTTCTTTTTCTCTAGGATGTTGTCTGTCTTAAACTTTGCTTTCTAGCAACATTTGAAATAAATGCCACTTCCTAGGCATGTTAAGCTGTTTCTTTTTCTCTAGGATGTTCCTTTTTCCTAGAATGCCCTTGTCTCCTTTCTCCAGATCTTTTGTTTTTGAATAGGTCATCTTCCACTAAGCCTTTCTTAACCCCTATAGAATGTCTTACCACATTCCTGCTACTGCGTTCCATTAGGACCTTCATTATACCGTATGGTAGTTGACAGGTTCCATGTTCTCAAGAACACTTTTAGCATTTGATCTTAGCTGGATTTCTGCCATCATTTTCACCCATCAAATTCATTTCTTACCTCACTCACTGAACTTGGCTTTGTTGATAACAGACATTCTGAAATGAAAGTGACCTCCTGGGAAAGTCTGATGGGATTTTCCCTTTATTGCTCTCTTTCATTGTGTTCCACCCTTGCCTTTGTGTCAGTCTCTCTAGGATTGGCATAATCCTTTTGTATATAAAATAATGTGCCTTTTATATCTCTCTCACCTAGCAGAGATTCTAACCATCTTAATCAACCCTGATGGAATTTTATATTCTTATTTTTCTTTCATTAAATCTTTGCTCTGTAATTTCTTGAAAAAAAGGCCTATTATGGAAAAATTTGAAAAGTTGGCAAATAAACCTCCAAATAGAGATCAGTTAAAAACCTTTAGTATTTTAGCTTTCTTAAAGTTTATTTCTATTCGCTCTATATATATATCAGGGTTTTTTTTCTGGCAATATTGAGGATTCAACTTAGGGCCTCAAGCTTTTTTTTTGTCGGTTGTGGGCCTGAACTCTGGGCCTGGGCGCTGTCCCTCAGCTCTTCAGCTCAAGGCGAGCGCTCTACCACTTGAGCCACAGTGCCACTTCCGGCTTTCTCTGCTTATGTGGTGCTGAAGAATCAAACCCAGGGCCTCATGCATGCAAGGCAAGCACTCTACCACTGAGCTACCTTCCCAGCCCAGGGCCTCAAGATTATAGGCAGATGCTGTACTACTGAGCCTCTTTTTGGTTTGATTCCCCCTGTCCCTGGGATAGGGTCTTGCTTTTTGCCTTAGTTGCCCAGGACTGTGGTCTTCCTATTTGTTTTCTCCTGTGTTGCTATGGTAGGTACAGGTCATTTTGCCCAACCATTTTATTGAAATAGAGTCCCTCATCTATGTTTCCTGAATAACTAAGATTACAGGCCTAAATCACTGCACCTGGAATATTTAACAATGTCTTTATTTTGTGCCAGTCCTGGGGCTTGAACTCAGGGCTGGGACACTGTCCCTGAGCTTGTTTGCTCATGACCAGTACACTTACCACTTGAGCCACAGCTCTATTTCCAGTTTTTTGGTGGCTAATTGGAGATAAAGTGTCTCATGGATTTTCCTGCCCAAGCTGTCTTAGAACCATGATCCTCAGATCTCAGCCTCTTGAGTAGCTAGCATTACAGACATGAGCCATTGGTACCTGGCACATTACCAGTTTTTATGGCTAGATGTTATTACATTTCATGACATGATTAATAAATTCATTTGCTTGATTGAAAGAATCTCATTTTGTGTCCCAGGCTAATGTTGAACTGACAGGTCTCTTGCCTCAGTTTCCCATGTGCAGGAATTATAGGTGTATGCAAACACATATGCTTAATCATAACTTTATTGTTACAAGGTTTTTTTTATATTCACAGTAATACTGTGATAAGCATTTTTGGCTCTAAATTTTGGTCTGTGTTTTACGACAGGTTCTCACTAAGGAGCCCAAGGCTTGTCTCAAGCATGTGGAACATGCTATGATGGTAGTAATAACAGTAATTAAAACTCTTGCCTACCTGTGCCAGATGCTTTCCTAAGTCATTTATTTAAATTAATTCATTTAATCCTTAAAGCAAGCTTTTACCCATTAAACTTTTGATGTGTAATTACTAGTATGTGCAAATTATAATTGGATACAAAGGAAAGTGTTAGACTAGATACCGTTTATTGAATGTCAGTAGGAGCCAGATAGAGTTTATGTACACTTTATTTCATTCTTACCACATTTCTGCAAGGTTTGGGATTTTCATTTTATATTTGAAAAAATAATCTCAAGATTAAGAAAAGTATCCAAGTTCACACAATTTAGAAAATGCAGAATTAGGAATTATGTATGTATGTATGTTTATGTATAAAGCTGAAGATCAGAGGGCTTATGACATGTGAGGCAAAGTTCTGCCACTGAATTATAATCCTAGCTCAGATTTATTTGTATATATGTTATTTATATATATGATTTTATGTATATGTATACATATATTTGAGACAGGTTCTCACTATGTAGCCCAGGCTGACCTGGAACTCTTTATCCTCTTGCTTCAGTTTCCTGAGTTATGGGATTATAGGCATGGGCTACATACCTAGCCTTACAGTTTGACTTGAACTCAGCATTAATCTAATTCCAAGTCCTTTGCTTCAGAATTTGTTAGTACAGGAAAGTAGGGTAGGCAGAATTCCAAGCTGAAGAAGTATGCAATCAAAGATGTGATAGATAGTTCATTGCTTTTCTTGAGGAGGAAGTACTGAAATTTGAACTCGGGGGTTTTTGTGCTTGTTAAGCAGGAATCCATTGTGTTTTCAGAAAAGAGGTATAACTGAAATGTGTATTTAAAAATATGAATTTCTTTCTTCCATTTCTCTGCATGTCCCTTCCCATCTAGAACAGACTAAAACAATTCTCTCATGCAAGAACTTCCTGAGTATTGTATTTTTGGCTATTGTTCCTAATGATGGCATGTGGCAGTTCTGAATGCCTTTGCCATGTGCCTGATAAACAGAAATTCATTCGGGGCAGCTGTACCGTGCAACCAGATGGAATTTAAAATTGGCATGTTCATATTTTTATAAATGAACTAATTTAAAAATGTCAATTTGCAACCTGATGTTGCCATGTTAGAATTTTCCGCAATAAAGAATAGGGCATGTTTCGTTAAATTCCTGTTAAATTGTTTACACTTGTTGTGTAGTGCACAGATGTGCTCATCTGGTTGAAATACTTTTCTAAAATTATTTGCAGTAGAAAACAGAAAAATGAGCAGTTTTAGTTTGAAGTTTAAGATGGCTATTGAATAAAGAACTGCTGTGAAAGCTTTAGTTTTATGGAATTGGCTTTTAACAGTTGTTTCTGTAGTTGTGCTGTATAATTAAATGATAGCATTTTAGCTGTGAGAATCAAGGCTATATTTAAAACTATTCGCAACACACCCTGTTTGATCAGTTTTTATAGTAACTTCCTGACTGGTTTGCCTACCTATCATCTCACCTCTTCCAAATGTATCTTCTTGCTGCTTTTCTCTGAGCACTGGTTACATACAAATGTCACTGTCTTCACTGCATTAAAACCTTCAGAAGTTTTCCATAACATTGAGAATAAAATTTAAGCTCTTTAGTTTACCTTGTAGAGCTCTTACTTGTTCTGGGCTCTGCCTGTCTCATTAGCTTCAAATCCTAGTTTTCTCTCCTGTGTTGTTCCAGCCAGGTCATATTCTTATACTTTCCTTTATGTGATTGTCTCTTCCTCATCTCTCAGCCTCTTAATTGACTTTAAAACTGTGTCAACCCCCCCCCCCCCCCCCCCCCGCATCGTATTTTACCACTAGGTTCTGATCCTCTCTTTCATAATTCTGTTATTTCCCTTAGAGTATCACTTTCTGTTTTCCAATTTATATTTCTGTCTCCTGTTAACTATGATTGTCCTTTCTTTAGTACCTAGCCCTTAAGAGTTTTTCAGAAAATATGTATCACATGATTAGACTTAATTTTTTATAGAAAGAGCATCCTGAGTATATATCCATTCATGGACCCCCAGAATTTTTCACCAATGTTTTCCTGTTTTTATTTCTGCAGAGTTGGGATTTTATTCTAATATTTGAAAAGAATAATTTCAGAATCACCTGTGATTTTTATTACATGCTAACATGAAATAAGAAATAAACTTCCTTCTTAATTAATTTTTACAATAAGTAGTATTGTGGTTTGGGGAGGGAAGCTGAACAAAGATGTTCTGATTACCTTTTACTAGAATTGTGCTTCCTATCTTTTTCCATAAGGCCTTATGTAAGTGACTAACAATGTTTCATCTTACACTGATTCCAGCCAGTAAAAGACATTTTACTGAACAGAGGTTCTAGTAGTGTGTGAACTAGCCCTGTTTTCTAGTGTCATTCCTAAGAAAACATTTCCTGAGGAGGAAATATACTGGGTTGGGATACAGAAATGGATTAAGCATAGCTTCTGCTACACTGCTTCCTAAAGTGGGTGTACACTCTCAGGGAACACACATAATCATGAATATCTAATAGAACCTGATGCAGTGATGGAAATGTTCTGTATCTGTGTTGTTCAATTGTCTGTCAGCAGCCATGTGCAGGTCTTCAGTACATGAAACATGGATAGTGAGCCTTGGAGCTCAAATTTATTTATTTATTTTTAGTTTCAGTTAATTAAAATTAGAATTTCAAAAGGTATAAATGCTAATAGCTATTCTGTCAAAAAGCACAGATTTAGAAGGTCAGATTAACAGGAGTCAGACATGTAAATAAGAAAATACAATTAAGTATAATAAAAAGGCTGAGTGTATAGCTCTGTGGTAGAGCACTTGTCTTGAGTTTGATCACTTGTCTATTATTTGTGAGGTATTGAGTTGAATCCTTAGCATGGAAAAAAGCATAATAGGTGTCATGGAAGAAATATATCTAAAATTTTTTTCTAGGATTAGTCAGATATATCTGGAGTAAAGTAGAACCCAGGGAAAGAAATAGTAATCAGCTCTGGGAATGAGAAGAAGAATTTAAGAAAGTGTTAACAGCTTCATGAATCTTAAAAGATAGTGGTAGGCTGGGAATGTGGCTTAGTGGTATAGTGCTTGCCTAGCATGATTCCTCAGTATCACATAAACAGAAAAAGCTTATGTTACTTATACAGAGAGGGATTTCATTGTTAAATTATGTTTGAAATACATTCCAATAAATCTTACTTCCTTTATCACTTTCTCTTCCCCACTTCCCAGAACAATTTCAGCAGGTTGCCTTGTCCTAGTTTCATTGTTGCAAAGAATCTGTTTTGACCATATTTGTCATCTTTTAACATTTATTACAAAATGATTAATCCTCTGTTCTTTTCCCATTGCTCTTCCATGTCTCCTCTAAGTATTCCCTTAGTTAGATTCATATTGTATGTTTATCCATATTTATAACTATATATAGATGTCTATGTCAATATATGTGGATAAAGACATATATCTATACTGTACGGTATTTTGTTTTTTGAGCTTGTATTGTCTTGTTCAGTGTGATGCCCTCTAATTGTATGCATTTTCTTGCAAGTTCATTTTTATCCATTCATCTGTGGTCAGACACTTCAGCTGATTCCATCATTTGGCTCTTGAAAACAGTGCTGCAATAAGTGTAGATATGTGAATATTTTTCTGGTCTTTTAATTGTGTGTGTGTGTGTGTGTGTGTGTGTGTGTGTGTGTGTGTGTAAAATGTAGAAAGTAGTTGGAACTTGTAGTTTAAAATGGCAAAAAAGTTTGATTTCTTTTTCCCATGAGCAAGCAGCATTTACTAACACAGACCAATAGAGTAATAGAGGAACATAAATGCATTTTACTGAAGATCATCATGTTAAGCAAAATAAGTCAAATTCATGCAACATCTAGATTAAAAAAGACACACACACACACACACACACACACACACACACAAAAGGGGACTGTTTGGGAAGAGGAAAGGGACCATAGAGAAGGGCGAAAGAATATAAACAAGGGTAATGGTGGCTGAATGTAATCAAAGCACATTAAATTTTACTATCAAATTAATTTGTGTGTGTGTGTGCTGGTCCTGGGGCTTAAACCTGGGGCCTGGGTGCTGTCCTTCTTTTGTGTTCAAGGGTAGTGCTCTACCACTTGAGCCACAGCTCTACTTCCAGGTTTTTGGTGGTTAATTGGAAGTAAGTCTCATGGGCTTTCCTGCCCAGGCTGGCTTTAAACCATGATCCTCAGATCTCAGCTTCCTGAGTAGCTAGGATTACAAGTAGCTTATTCAATTAGTATATGCTAATTAAGAAAAGAATCCAATTCAGAAGCACAGTAGGTCATTAAGTTTGATTAAAATGATCCTCTTGTGCTTTATCTTGGATTTTTTTGGTCAATTGTGGGGCTTGAATTCAGAGACTGAGTGCTGTTCCTGAGCTCTTTTGCTCAAGGATATTACTCTTACCACATGAGCCACAGCTCTACTTCCATTTTTCTGGTGGCTAATTGGAGATAAGAGTCTCACAGACTTCCCTGCCTTTGAACAGTGATCCTCACACCTCGAATCCTCACAATCTCAGCCTCTTGAGTAGCTAGGATTACAGGCATGAGCCACTGGTATCAGGTGCTTGTTTTTTTTTTTTATGTTTTTAGTTTCTCTTTTTAAGTAGTAAGGCTGATAAACTGTTAGCTGTAAGATAATAAAGAATTCAAGTAGATTGGGGTGCTGATGTCTCACACGTGTAATCCTAGCTATTCAGGAGGCTGAGAACTGAGGATCGCAGTTCGAAGCCAGCTTGGGCAGAAAAGTCCTTATGAGACTCTTATCTCCAGTTAACCTCTCAAAAACCAGAAGTGGAGTTGTGGCTCAGAGTAGTAGAGTACTAGCCTTGAGGGAAAGAGCTCAGGGGCAGAATCCAGGCCCTGAGTTCAAGCCCCACAATGGACCAAAAAAAAAAAAAAAAAATCAAGTAGTTGGGCTCCAGTGGCTCATACCTGTGATCCTAGCTACTCAAGATACTGGGATCTGAGGATTGAGGTTTAAAGCCAGTGGCGCAGGAAAGCCTGAGAGCTTCTCATCTCCAATTAATTGCCAAAAAAGCCAGA
This sequence comes from Dipodomys spectabilis, assembly GCF_019054845.1. Lineage (NCBI taxonomy): Eukaryota > Metazoa > Chordata > Mammalia > Rodentia > Heteromyidae > Dipodomys > Dipodomys spectabilis. The sequence goes on from NW_024870680.1 coordinate 15,113,163, forward strand.
AGTATAGCTGTGGTGTAAGTAGTACAGTGCTAGCCTTGAGCAAAGTTGTTCAGGGATGGTGCCCAGGCTCTGAGTTTATGCTCTTATGTGCAGTGTATGCATGCACGTGCATACAAACACACACACAGAACTCAAATAGAAATAAGAGGTTTGTGTAGTATCAGAAATGGGGAAGTTCTAGCATCTATTTCTGTGTGGGATGGCATACAGAGGGTGATGTTTGTTTCTGCAGGGCCGAAGAGAAAGTATGCAAGCGATTCAGAGATACAAGGTGCCAGCAAGGAGGCTGGTGGCACTTACACCTGGCAATATTGGAGTCAATATTAGGCTTTTGAGGATGGGGTCTTAGTAGGCATGTCAGCCTGGATGAGAGTCCTATTTATAATTCCCACATTGCTGGATGACAGGTGTGTGCAACTATGCCTAGCATTTTATTAAGAAGTCTCATGAAATTTTTGCTAGGCTAGCTTGAACTGTGATTCTCCTGCTCTCAGCTTCTCAAGAAACTAGGATTATAGACAAGAGCCACTGTATACCTAGCCTAGTTTGTTCTTTTATGACTTGGTTTGGGGCATGGTTCCAAAGGGAGATTCTGCAGAGCAAACTAAATTTAATTGTAAGCTTTCTATAAGAATATTCTCTATGTTTCCACAGTGCTTCTAATATGCTACATTGAATATACACTGTGTTTGCTTCTAGTGTGGCTGTCTTCAATTGAAAACTTAGGTTATCAGGACTTTCCTAAGTGTTATCCATGTATACTTCTGCCTGTAGTATTTTCTAGTGTAGTTTAGTGGTTAAGCACCTAGACTTTGGAATCAGATTGCCTGAGTTTGAATTCAGTTTCATTTGCTAGCCAAGTAATCTTGAGTAAGTGACTTGATCTTTTTGGTTTAGACATCTTTTGAAAGAAATTATAGGATGATGGTCAAAGTAACTTGGGATAAGGTACATTGTCATAGAAAGCACTTAGTAAATGTTAACTAAATGTCATTGGGGATTTCACTTTTGGTAACATTACCATGCATTCCAACATTATTTATAAATTGTTATTTAAAAAAATCTTAACTATTTTTTTTTCTGGTCATGGAGCTTGAACTCTGGGCCTGGGTGCTGTCCCTCAGCTTTTCAGCTCAAGGCTAGTGCTGTACCACTTGAGCCACAGTGTCACTTCTGATTTTCTGGTGGTTTGTTGGAGATGAGTCTCATGGACTTTCCTGCCTGGGCTGGCTTTGAACTATGAACCTCAGATCTCAGTCTCCTGAGTAGGATTACAGGTGTGAGCCCATCGGTGCCTGGCTCCATCTTAACTATTTTTTTTTTTTTTTTGTCTTTTCTTTTTTGGTACTGGGGATCGAACCCAGGACGTTGCACTTGCTAGGCAAGTGCTTTGCCACTGAGCTACATCCCGGTCCCCATCTTAACTATTTTTAAGTACAGAGTACAGTAGGGTTAACATTGTTGTGTAGCAGGTCTCTAGAACTTATTCTTCTTGTTTTTTTTTTTTTTTTTTTTTTGGTCCAGTCGTGGGGCCTGAACTCTGGGCCTGGGCACTGTCCCTCAGCTCTTCAGCTCAAGGCTAGCGCTCTACCACTTAAGCCACAGCACCACTTCTGGCTTTTTTCTTTTTTTGCTTATGTGGTGCTGAGGAATCGAACCCAGGGCCTCATGCATGCAAGGCAAGCACTCTACCACTGAGCCACCTTCCCAGCCCCCTTATTCTTCTTGTAAAACTGAAACTCTAAATAGCTCTCCATTTCCCCATCTCACTTCTTGGCATGTACAGTTTTACTTTCTGTTTCTATGACTTTCACTACTTTTGGGTCCTCATCTAAGTGGAATCATATATAGTATGTCTTTCTGTAAATGGCTTATTTCGTTTAGCATAGTATCTTTGAGGTTCATCTGTGTTGTAGTAGTGTGTAACAGAATTTCCATTAAAGGCTAAATAATAGCCCATTGTATGAATATGAATATGAATTGTATGAATATTTCCTCCATCCATTGGTGGACACTGGCTTGCTTCTAACCTCTTGGCTATTGTGAAAAACATGAGTATTAACTCTTGGAAATTCTGTCTTTAGCTCTTTTATAGAAGTATCCAGAAGTAGAATTGCTGGATTCTAATGGAAGTCTATTGATTTTTTTTTTTTTTAGTCTCCTCCCTAGTATTTTGTGAGCTTGGCTGTTTTGCTCAATGTGATGGTCTCTAGTTCCATCCATTTTCTTGCATATGATATAATTTCAGTTTTCTTGTAAATGGTATAATTTCATTTTTTGTGGCTGAATAATACTCTATTGTGTACTAATTTTCTGTATTCACCCGTTGATGAGATCCTAGGGTGTTTTCATAGCATGGTTATTATGACTAGGATGCTCTAAACATGGATCTGCAGGAATCTCTATTGTAAGTTTACATACACTTCTTTGATCAAGACTAAAAATTTTGAATCACTTAATTTCCTTAAGATATTATTGTCTCACTTTCACAGTAAATGTGACAGTCCTTGTGTCATAAGCTTTTTGGTTGTAAGTACTGCATAAAATAAGAAGGTAAGATCTAGTATTGAATGTGAATGGGTGTAAATAGAACCCAAAGGAAGATTTTAATTTAATAATTAAAAAATGATTTTCGCGGTGCTAGGGATTAAACCCAGAGCCCTTTGCATGTTAGACAAGCATTCTACTGCTGAGCTGTGTGCCCTTAGCCCCAATTATATTTTTAAAAACTAAAAAAAATAGGATCTTTTATTTTGAGATGTAATTTACATACCATACAATACACCCATTTAGCGGATACAGTTCAGTGGCTTTTTGTATATTTGGAGAATTGTACATCCATTAGTGTAATCAATTTTAGAATATTTTTATTATTCCATAAAAAAGTGTACCCTTTAGCAGTTACTTCCTCTTTTCCCTTTCTCCACTAATGTTTTCTACAATAGATTTGCCTTTTCTGACATCTAATTTAAAAGGGACTCATACAAGGTGACCTTTTACAATTGTCTTTTCATTTACCCTTCATGTTTTCATGGTTTATCCATGTTGTACCATATACTGTACTTGATTCCTTTTTTTGTTTTTGTTGTTGTTGTTTAAGGCTAGTGCTCTGCCACTTGAGCCACAGTTCTACTTTCAGCTCTTTGATGGCTAATTACTCAGCCTCTTGAGTAGCTAGCATTATAGGTGTGAGCTACTCAGGACTGGCACTTCATTCTTTTTTATTTCTGGATATTCAGTAGTGTGGATATGTTTTATTGTATTTGTTCACTCATCAGTCAAAGGGTGATTACTTGGGTGGATTTTCCTTAGCTGTAATATTACTATAACACTCACTTCAATACAAGTTTTTAATTTTTTTTATTTTTTTTGGTCCGGTCGTGGGACCTGAACTCTGGGCCTGGGCGCTGTCCCTCAGCTCTTCAGCTCAAGGCTAGCGCTCTACCACTTGAGCCATAGCGCCACTTCCGGCTTTTTTCTTTTTGCTTATGTGGTGCTGGGGAATTGAACCCAGGGCCTCAGGCATGCAAAGCAAGCGCTCTACCACTGAGCCACCTTCCCAGCCCTTCAATACAAGTTTTTATGTGGACAGAGTATTTTATTTCTTTTGGGTATTACACGTAGGTGTGGAATTGCCAGATCAAAGCAATTGTAATTGATAATTGTATGCTTAGCCTTTTGAGGAATTCCAGCTTCCACAGCGGCTGCACCATTTTACTTTTCCATTAGCTATTTATGAGGGTTCCAATTTTTTTCCTATCCTCACAACCACTTGTTTTTTGTTTGTTTGTTTGTTTTTTGGTGCCTGCCCTGTGGCTTGAACTCAGGGCCTGGGAGCTTCTTTTGAAGTTCAAGGCTAACAGTGCTCTACCACTTGAGCGAGTTCCACTTGCAGCTTCTCCCCCACCCCCCCAAGGCGGGGAAGGGGCAGTATACTGTAGTTTATTGGAGATAGTTTCATTGACTTTCCTGCCTGGACTGGCTTTGAACTGCAGTCCTCCAATCTCAGATTCCTGAATAGCTAGGATTTCAGATCTGAGACACCAGCACCCATCTGTTAACTTGTTAACTTGTATTTTTTTTAATCTCTCCCACACTGCTAGCATTTCATTGTAGTTTGATTGGCCTTTCCCTAATGGCTAATGATACTGAGTATCTCTCATGAGCTTACTGCCATTTTGTTGCTCTTTTTATATATCATATCACTTTATTTATTTTTTTTGGGTCCGGTTGTGGGGCCTGAACTCTGGGCCTGGGCGCTGTCCCTCAGCTCTTCAGCTCAAGGCTAGCACTCTACCATTTGAGCCACAGTGCCACTTCCGGCTTTTTTCTTTTTTGTTTATGTGATTCTGAATCGAACCCAGGGCCTCAGGCATGCAAAGCAAGCATTCTACCACTGAGCCACCTTCCCAGCCCCATATCATATCACTTTATACTACATAATTTGGTAGTGTTTTAAGGATGGTACACTGCACCCAAAGGTGCTTATTAATACTGATTTGTTAGCTGATTTATAAGAGAGTCTTAGAGACAAAATATAGCTCCATGTTTTATTCTCTTTCAGTTGCTTATTATTAAGTGCTCACTGAGGATATCTAGAAGAGGGACATTAAAAAAATCTGCCTTTGGAAAGACAGATTGAAGAATTAAGAATGATGGCTGAAATTGATTACTGGTATGGATTATTGAGTACTTACAATTTAATCTTGGCATTGAGGATACAGTAGTAAGTTCCTGGCTTTCAATCTTAGATATAGTCAGTTAACTTAGGCCTCTCTGTTGAGCTGAAATTCTGAATGAAATAAAAGAGCAAGTCATATTGATAATTTGAGAGAAGAATGCTTTAGGTAGAGAGAACTGTAAGTGCTAAGTTTTTGTGATGAGACTGTGCTTGGTTTATCAGATGATGTCCTTGTTGTTCATATTGAGGGAACTGAGGCATATTTTTCATCTGCTTTTGGCCATCTTAGAATGGTTTCCCAATAACACATATGTTGATACCAAAATTTAATTTTACAGCAGTATGGAGTAAAGAGGGCCAGGGTACGTGTAATGAACAAGGAGAATTGAAGAGGTAAGATCAGGAAACTAAATACAAGGTGTCTTGTAGGTCATGGTAGTGATCTTATGTTTTACTCTGAGTGAGATGAGAAATCATTGTAGGGTTTTGAACAGAGTGGAATGACATACTCTGAATTGAATTTAAAAGGAACATTTTGGCTTCTGGAAAGAAGGAAACAGATAGATGGATAGGGCAGAAGCAGAGGGGATCAGCTAGGAGGCCATTATAATTGTTAAAAAGCAATAATGGAGGTTTGAGAGTGTTAGTGGTAAAAATAGTAAGAAATGGTTAGAATCAGGATTGAAGGTAGAGCTGACAGAATTTTTTGATATGTTGAGAACTATGACAGTAGTAAGATGATTGACTTTTTATTTTGGCCTTACTCTACTATAAAACTAGAGCTACTACTTGTAAGATGGGAAAGACTGGAAGGAACAGGTTTGTAGGGTAGGGACCAGCCCTTTGTTTTTAAACATAAGTCATTTATTTAATGATATTTCCTTCAGTGATAGATCTCATATACAACTGTGGTCCTGCAAGACCTTATGATGTAGCTATTTTAGTTTGTGTAAATATGCTCTGATGTTTGCATAATGATGATATCACCTAATGATACATTTCTCAGAATGTGTCCTTGTTAAGCAATATGTGACTGAATTACATCTTAAGATGGCTATTAGACAACCAAAAGGATATGTTGGATTAAGCAGTTAGACATGTTAGTCTGACATTCAGGAAAGTATAGATCGAGATACAAATTTGAAACTATGTTAGTCAGCTGCATATTACTATAGTGAAATACCTGAGGCAATTAACTTATGAAGAAATAAAGATTTAAGGGGAAACAAAGGAGGAGGCAACAATGCTTGATAAGAAACGTACTCATTACCTTGCCCATGTAATTGTAACCCCTCTGTATGGTATTTTCACAATTAAAAAAATAATAATAAAACCAACAATTACTCAAAAAAAAGAAAGATTTATTTTGGCTCATAATTCCAGTTTCTAGTCTAAAATATTGTGGTCCATACTGTGAAATTTATATAATCATTTAATCTCAATAAAAATTATTTTAACAAAAAATACTTTAACAGGGGCTGGAAAGGTGGCTCAGTGATAAAGTGCTTGCCTTGCATGCATGAGGTCCTGGGTTCGATTCCTCAGCACCACATAAGCAAAAAGAACAAAGCCGGAAGTGGTGCTGTGGCTCAAGTGGTAGAGTGCTAGCCTTGAGCTGAAGAGCTAAGGGACAGTGCCCAGGCCCAGAGTTCAGGCACCATGATTGGCCAAAAAAAAAAAAAAATACTTTAACAAAAAATATTTTAAAAATAGATATTGTGGTCCCTGGCTTACAGCCTCTGACAATGATGGCACAATATGACAGGAACATGTAGCAGAGAAAACCAGCTACATCTTGAACTAGGAATCAAAAGGGAAGAATGACACTGGGACCCCCATATTCTCTTTTTTTATTTTATTTTATTTTTTGGGTCCAGTCGTGGGGCCTGAACTCTGGGCCTGGGCGCTGTCCCTCAGCTCCTCAGCTCAAGGCTAGCACTCTACCACTTGAGCCACAGCACCACTTCCGGCTTTGTTCTTTTTGCTTATGTGGTGCTGAGGAATTGAACCCAGAGCCTCAGGCATGCAAAGCAAGCGCTCTACCACTGAGCCACCTTCCCAGTCCAAGGTTTGTACATATGGACCATTTGGGGTCACTTAGCCATACCAAAGTAGGAGTCATTAGCATAAATAAAGCCATGAAATTAAGTGTGATCACCTAGAAAATATGTGTAGGTAACAGCAGAAGAGAAATCTGATTGAGCCCTGGACTATCTCTGGTAAGTTGAGATCAATGAGCAACAGCCAGTGAGATTGAAGGACCAAGAGAAAGCAGAGTATCAAAGGCCAGGCAGTCTGGATGTTGCCTAGTGTTCTAGTGTAGTTAACTGGAGTTCTAGAGTCTAATCACGACTGGATAACAAATTCACCTTCATGGGCCTTAGGGTAATAGCTGAAGTGAAGACTTTGACTTTTGTCTTTAAGTTCTTTTTTCCATCATTATAATAAACATGTTTTAGTAATCTGAGGTTGTACAAAGCTTCTTTATGGGTTTACTTGCTTATCTTCACAAATCTGCTTTATACATGCTTTGAAAATGAGACTTTCCAAAGTCATATTATCATTGTCAGCAAGACCAGGCAGACTTTTTTTTTTTAATAATATATAAGGTCTCTGTGCTCTTTATGGATTCTTTTTTTTTTTGGGGGGGGGGTTCAGGTCATGGGGCCTGAACTCTGGGCCTGGGCGCTGTCCCTCAGCTCTTCAGCTCAAGGCTAGTGCTTGACCCACAGCACCACTTCCAGCTTTTTTCTTTTTGCTTATGTGGTGCTGAGCAATTGAACCCAGTGCCTCATGCATGCAATAGGCAAGCGCTCTACCACTGAGCCACCTTCCCAGCCCCACTGTGCTCTTTATGAAATATGACAAGTTATCACACTAATACTCTTGAGAGCTCTGTGAGTCTGAGCTCACAGGAGTCACTCATTCATTCAATGATGAGTGCCTGCCAGACCATTCTTCTAAGTGCTGGGGACACAACTGTGACCAAGACAAAGTCCTGGCCCTCACAGGCCTTTTATTCTAGTGAAGAGACTAGAGACTGTCAGTAAACAAACTAATAAAAAAATTTAGTGCTATAAGATTAAAAAAAGGAAAGATAAGGAAACAGTGAATATTGGGAAGATGATCCAGCACAGCTTCTCTGAAGAGATTGCATTGGAGCATCCACCTGAATGATCTAAAGCAAAGTAGAAAGCCATCAGAGAATATGCTTGAAAGGAAGAACAGAAAAAAATGGTAAGTACAAAGATCTAGACATAGGAATGAATCAGGTTGTATTGGTAGGATGGAGACTTAACACAAAATACATAAAACTTTGGTGAGTCAGTTCTGACTTCCATTAGTTAATTTGATGCATGACTGTGGACAGTCTACCAAACTTAGCTTTAACTTATCTAGAAAATTTAGGTAATAAGAGTAAAAGCTGTTTTGAGAATTAAATGAGAGAATGTATAAAACACCCTGAAGGGTGGTTGACATACTACTTTATTTATTAAATATATCTACTATATATGTACTATTATTGACAGTGAACAGTTTAATTTTGTTTTCTGTTTTTCAAATTTATTTTAGTCAACAGATCTTAAAATCCTTGTTTTGTGCCAGCATTGTATTAGGTGATCTTCCTGAGCTTACTTTTGTTGTAATCAGAAAAAGTAGTATTGGACAAAAAAAAAGAAAACAACTTAGAAATTGATGAGTAAGTATAAAAAATAAGAGCTTGGGATTCTGGTAATTGGAACACCTGATAAGTTCATTTATTATGGACAAAAACTGCATGTGCATTTCTGTCATTTTTCCTCATCACTGGATACTAGCTCTACTCAGTCACTTCCCAGCCAGACTTCCTGCTGGTCCAAACCTGCTTGCCTTAGGAAAATCGGAGAGGAGCCAAGTCTGCTATCCTTATAAGACCATCTGTTTTTCAGAACCACAGATGCTGCCCTTACAGTTGCAACCTAACACAACTGGAATGATTTATTCATCTCCAGGTAACATTTGTATAGCAGCCTTCTAGCAAAGTAGGATATCAGCTTTTCACTTAATGATGCATCCAGCACAGGTGGTAGGCTATGCTGAAAAGGATGCTTCTGGCTTAGAAATGGCTAATGGACAGGTGGAGGTAAGCTGTTAATCTTGAGATACAGCTATAAGATGCAAACAGACCCTAGCAACAAGAGCTCCATGTCTTGATGCCTGGGGTATTTGAGATCATTTAAATCACTGTTTTCTCCTCCCTCCCCCTCCATCAGTGTTGGGATCAAACCCAGGGGTTTGCAGATGCTAGGCTGGCACTGTATCACTGATCTATATACCCAGTCCTTGTTTCTTGAGACAATAAAACCCAAGCTGGCCTTGAACTTGGAACCTCCTGCCTCAGGCTTCCAGTGATAGGATTATGATGGTACACAACAACACCCAGGCTCAACTGATTAATCTGAATGAACCACTGTTGCATTAGATGAAGTAATTAAGATCCCCAAAAGGGTAGGGACTTAGTTTCAGTTTGAAATACATAGTCAAACTAGAACTCTCTTCCTAACCTAGTGCTCACTTTTCCCTATTTTGCTGTACTCTGAAAAACTTTAAAGCAATTTCCAAATAAGAGATAGCATTTATCACTGTTTTTTGCATAGTTGGTAACTTGCTGATATCTTGAACCAATTACCTTTTGTCCCTTAACTGATCTGAGCAAGTTGTAATTTTTTTTTTTTTTTTGGGGGTCCAGTTGTGGGGCCTGAACTCTGGGCCTGGGCACTGTCCTTCAGCTCTTCAGCTCAAAGCTAGCGCTCTACCACTTGAGCCACAGCGTCACTTCCGGCTTTGTTCTTTTTGCTTATGTGGTGCTGAGGAATCGAACCCAAGGCCTCAGGCATGCAAAGCAAGTGCTCTACCACTGAGCCACCTTCCCAGCCCAAGTTGTAAATTTTTTGAAGCTCTCTTCTGTTATGTAATACTTATTCTGAATTGTTTTGGTGATTAAATGAGGTAAATATTAGGAAAACTGCTTAGATCAATTTTGATGACCAGAGGGTACTAAACAAATGCTCCTTCTCTTCAGCTTAACTCAGCAAACACTAAGCATTTACTTTGTTCTAGTTCAATTTCTAGGCTCTTATTTGGCCTGTAAGTTCCTGACTCTTCTTATTATTGAGAGTCTTACTATGATAATATGATATGATATGATATAATATGATGATATGATAATATTTTTCCTTCATAAAAATCTTCCATACTCACATCTCCATAATAAGCAGTTGCTGTGAAAAAGTGATGCTTATTTTCAGAAAATTTTCAAATATTAGTGTGAATTTGTGATGATATTTATGGATGAATGTAACTGAAGCTAGACTGAGACTTGGCATGTACCTCTCTTGTTTATTATTTATGTGGTACCAAGGAATCAGGACCTCATACATGCTAGGCAAGCACTCTACCACTAAGCCATATTCCAAACCCCGCTTCTACCTATCTGTCTTAAAAGGTGCTTTGTGGCTCATCCCTTTAATCCTAGTTACTCAGGAGACTGAGATTTAAGGACTGCAGTTTGAAGCCAACCCAGTCAGAAAAATCCATAAGACTCTCATCTCCAGTTAATAATCACCAAAAAGCTTGAAGTAGAGCTGTGGCTCCAGTGGTAGAACACTAGCCTTGAGCACAAAAGCTCAGGGAAGTGCCTAGGTCCTGAGTTCAAGCTCCAGATCAGAAACCTCCCCCCCCCCCCAAAAAAAAAAAAAGTGCTTTGGGAGCCTCTATTTGGAGGGTTGCTTATTACTAAACACTCTTAACACCTCAAAGAGGTGAAATGTTCAGTTTTAGTGAATTGCTTCCCTTTCACCTTAGGGTTTTAGGCTCCATGACAAGCCATCTGCTTCCAAACCTAATTTCCTTTTACCAGCAAAGACCTAGAGGCAGTTCAGATGGAGAACAAAAGCTTTCTCCAGTTCCTGATGGTTTTATATGAGTGGGAAACTGCAGGGGGAAATCGCATCTGCTTATTGGAATTCATTTGTAATGTGGTGTCCTGACTAGGCAGTATTTTACCATGACTCTGCTGGGCTGGCAGAGGAGATAAAATTTGTAATGGAAGTCTATCAACATTTTAACTATTTGAATTCTTGCCTGGGGTCCTGAAGAGCTTGTTGAAATTGATGTTTCTATAATTTTTTTCATTTCCTTTTTTTTCTTTTTCTTTTTTTCCACGGTGTTGGTTCTGGGGCTTGTACTCAGGGCCTGGGCACTGTCCTTTGCTTTTTTTTTTTTTTTTTTGCCACAGCTCCCTTTCTGGTTTTTTGGTATTAACTGGAAATAAGAGTCTAATGGGCTTTCCTGCCCAGGCTGGCTTTGAATCTTGATCCTCAGATCTTAGCCTCCTGCATGGCTAAGATTACAGATGTGAGCCTCTGGAGCCTGGTCTCTACACTTTTAAAAATTATTATTTTTTTTTATTCTTGCACCTATTGTCCAAGTACTTATTTGTCCTATGTTTTCCCGTTTAGCTGCTTTTTTCTGGTTGTGACTTGTTCAGTGAGTGATTTAATATAATACAAATATAATACAAATATACATTTAGCATAGCTACTGGAGATTCACTAGTGAATTAAATAAGATGGGGGAAAACTACTATGAGGTAGTAGAAAAGGGTTGGTAAACACACACTGTGGCTGCCGGTCTCAGCTTTGCCATTATATTGGTTCTGTGACCTTGGGCAAATCTTTTAATCTCTTTGAGTCATGACTTTTCTTTCATTTTTCCTTTGTTTTCTTTTTTACAGTATTGGAGCTTGAACTCAGAGCCTTGTACATGCTGCCACTTTCCAGTCCTTTTTGCTTTATATTTTATTCTTACTTTTTTGTACTGGTTCTGGTGTTTCAATGCAGAGCTTTGGTACTGTCCTTAAGCTTTTTTGCTCAAAGCTAGTGCTTTAGCACTTGATCCACAGCACCACTTCTGGCTTGTTGGTGGTTAATTGGAGTTAAGAGTCTCAGAGACTTTCTTGCCCTGTCTAGCTTTAAACCATAATCCTCAGATCTCAGCCTCCTGAGTAGCTAGGATTACAGGCATGAGCCACAGGTATTGGACATGCTTTAGTTATTTTTCAGGTTTTTGCCTCAACTTGTGGACTGCAATCCTCATTTTTTGGCCTTCCTTGTAGCTGGGGTGACATATATCACCACACACAGCTTACTAGTTGAGATTGGGGGAGAGTTCTCCCTAACTTTTATTTATTTTTTTGTGTGGGTACTGAAAGGTGGATTCTAGATCTGTTGCTCAGTTCAGCTTTTTCTTATATGGGTGGCTTTCTACTATTAGAGCCATGTCTCCACTTAAAGTTTTTTCTGGTTAATTGGCGATAAGACTCTTTTGGATTTGTCTGCCTGGGCTGGCTCCAAACTGAGATTCTCAGCTCTCAGACTCCTGAGTATCTAGGATTCCAGCTGGCATGACCCACTAGTGACCAGCTAACTTTTTGCTTGGGCTGGACTTGAACTATAATTCTTCTGATCTTCACTTCTCAAATAGCTAGAATAAGTATGAACCACCCGGGCTCAGTGATAGTAGCAGCTAGCCATGAGTCCTTGGGAACTGTAAAGGAAACATGTAATCATCAGGTGTCTGAGAGAGAAGATGGTATTTAATCTTTTCAATGACCTAGGTGGCCCACCAAGGTCATGGCATGTCAAAGACTGTACTCACTTAAGGATTAGGCTTAAATAGAGTCAGGTCATCACCAAATAGTTCCTGAAACATAAGGGGGTATGTGTGTGTGTGTGTGTGTGTGTGCGTGCGTGCGTGTGCGCGTGTATGCATGCATGAGCATGCGCGTTCCCATACTGGGATTTAAACTTAAGGCCTCAAGCTCAATTTAAAGCTGTCATTCTACAGCTTTAGCCCCACTTCCACTTCTTTCTTTTCTTTCTTCCTTTTTTTTTTCTAGTTAGAGTTAAGTATCTCTAAGTTTGTTGGCCTGGGCTAGTTTTGAACCTGGATTTTTAGAGCTCACCTTCCCGAGTAGCTAGCATTATAAGCAAGAGCCGCCATGAGTATACTGAAAATATCAGGTCTTTAACTTACCCCACCTAGACTACTACATCATGACCTAAAAGTCAAAGGTAATTCAGTAAGTGTCCCCCACCCTTGGGACAGTGACTCTGCCCCCATAGGCTAGTCCTGGAAAGGAACATACTGTTCCAAGGGCCCCTTCTTCTTTTTTTTTTTTTTTCCAAGGGCCCCTTCTTTAATAAAACCGGTGCCCTGGTAAAAGTCATGTCATCCTTAATCTAGAGATAACCCATTTTCAGTCTAGAAAGTGCAGCCCTTTCCTAATATACCTTCTCTTATTCTCCTATCCTGTTTTGGTAAATTCTTTATCTGTGACCTTGGCTCCAAAAATCCATGACACCCAACTTTTTATTTTCTGTTTTTGGTGGAACGGATTTGAACTCAGAGCCCAGCACTTGGTAAGCAGGCACTCTTGCCATTGACCCACACCTCCAGCTGCTTTTTGTTTTGGGGACAGAATCTTGCTGCTATCTTGCCTGGTTGACCTTGAGCTTGTTATTCTCCTCCCTTTACTTTTTTTTCTTTGTTTTTTGAGACAGGATTTTGTTGTGTAGCCTAAGCTGGCTTGGAACTTACTATGTAGCCTGGGCTGGCCTTGACTTTCCTCAGTACCACAAGTACTGGGTTTATAGATGTGTACTATACTGCCCTGCTTGCGCCACAACGTCTGTGTCTCCAAGGAAATGAAAATAAAAGTGTCACCTTGCCTAAGTTTGTGGTGAGGGCCAAAGATAAAATATAAAAAAGGATCAGGCACTAAGTTGGTGCTCATTGATTATTTCTTCCCATCTCTTAAAGGACTATGCACTAAGAAATCAAACATTTATGCAAGTGACTCTGTGTGTGTGTGTGTGTGTGTGAGAGAGAGAGAGAGAGAGAGAGAGAGAGAGAGTGTGTGTGTGTGTGTGAATGTGTGTGTGAGTGTGAATGTGTTACTTTAAGATGGTTCGAAGTGTCTGGAATTTGGCACTGTTAGTGGGAATTGGGAGGTGAGGGCTTGGATGGATGTCTTTCTTGAAGTCTAACTGAGAATACTGATAAGGCAACATAACACAGTCTCTGTACCTTTAAAGACCTTAAGAAGAAAAAAGAAATTAGTTGACATGCAGGGAAACCATTAGAGTGTCTCTGGCAGTTACTAGTCTTGTTAGAGATAGAATAGTGTGCTTCACAGCCAAGAACAGATCCTGGGATTTGTAAGGAGAACTGCATTTTGGGAACAGATAGTACATATTATAGGGTGGAAGATTATAGGCATTAGCTTCTTCCTTTTCCCTCCTGAAATCTGTCATCTTCATCAGAATGATCTTTTAAAAGATGTAAGCCTGATCATCTTAGTTTGTTGTGAAAACTCTTCCTTTGGTGCTTCTTGTTTCCTTCAGGTTAGCATTCAGATGCCTCCCATGACAAAGTGTTTCTGATCTTTTGCTGCCTGCCATTTCAGTCTCATTTCCGTGGCTTTTACCCATATTCCATTGACATTGTATACTGTGCAGCTAACTTTTCCATGCTCATTTATGTTCTGGTCCATTGTCTCTCTCATCTTGTGCTATTCTGATTTGCCTGATAAATTTGCCTGATAAATTTTCTTTAACATTCTTTAGGAATCTGTCTAAATGTTGTAACGTCAATGCTTATTTGATACAAAGATGCATCTGTTATTGCTTCCCCCACCCCCTTCTGATGCTTTCATTGGAACACTTAATTCATCCTATGTAAGTCCATCCACAACAAATACCTTTGGAATCACAAAAATAAATGCAGATACACAGCAGCATCTTGCTGAACTGCTATTGCCTTTGAAGTGATTAGCTATCAGTAAAATAAAACACTGGATCTGATATTATCAGGTTAGTTTTTTATTTTTTTTTTTTTGGTCTGGGCCTGGGCGCTGTCCCTCAGCTCTTCAGCTGAAGGCTAGCACTCTACCACTTGAGCGTCAGCCACACTTCCGGCTTTTTCTGCTTATGTGGTGCTGGGGAATCGAACCCAGGGCCTCATGCATGCAAGGCAAGCGCTCCACCACTGAGCCACCTTCCCAGCCCCATCAGGTTAGTTTTGTTACATCAGAATTTAATACTTTTAAAAAAAAATTTTTGGTTGATTATAGGGCTTGAACTCTGGGCCTGGGCGCTGTCTCTCAGCTCTTCAGCTCAAGGCTAGCACTCTACCACTTGAGCCACAGCACTACTTCCAGTTTTCTGGTGGTTAATTGGAGATAAGAGTCTCACAGACTTTCCTGCCCTGGCTGGCTTTGAACCTGGATCCTCAGATATCAGCCTCCTGAGTAGCTAGGATTATAGGCACAAGCCATGGGTGCCCAGCACAGAATTTAATTCTTACATTTACTTTCAAGAAACTTTTTTTTGTTGTTGACAATGGGGCTTGAACTCTGGGCCTGGGTGCTGTCCCTCAGCTCTTCAGCTCAGGGCTAGTGCACTGCCACTTGAGCCACAGCACCACTTCCAGTTTTCTGGTGGTTTATTGGAGATAAGAGTCTCACAGACTTTCCTGCCTGGGCTGGCTTTGAACTGTGATCCTCAGATCTGAGCCTCCTGAGTAGCTAGGATTATAAGTGTGAGCCACTGGCGCCCGACTCAAGTAACTTCTTCTTTGGATCACAAAATTTCTCCTGATTTGTGTATGAATTTTGTCTTTTAAGTTAGAGTTTTCCCCTAGATATTTGGCTATCCTTGGTTTTCTGTTCTTTTTTTTTTTTGGGTCGGTCGTGGGACTTGAACTCTGGGCATGTGCGCTCTCCCTCAGCTCTTCAGCTCAAGGCCAGCACTCTACCGCTTGAGCCACAGCACCACTTCTTGTTTTCGAGTGGTTTATTGGAGATAAGAGTCTCAGGGACTTTCCTGCCCTGCCCGGGCTGGCTTTGAACCATGATCCTCAGATCTCAGCCTCCTGAGTAGCTAGGATTACAAGCGTGAGCCACCGGCGCCTGGCTATCTGTTCATATTTTAAAAGTGCGATTCTAAAAGTAACTGGAAAATTTAAATACATGGGTTAGATTTACTGATTGTGGATTTGGTGAGACCATGTCAGTAACTTCAGGATTTCCCATTAGGACTCATAAGGTTCTCTGGAGGAATTTTCAAATCTCTTCCGTAGGAGTTATAAGCCTGGCCTCCTGTGGTCTGGAAGCTAAGTGGTGGAGGAAGACTCTTGTTATTCACTTCACTTTCACTCTTATTTTCAGTAAACTTTCTCTCTGCTGTTTCTGCTATTCCTTTGTCCAGAGAGCCAATGTTTTATTCTTTACAGAGGAAATAGAAAATCTCTAGTCTTGTGAAGTGAGCAGGACAATCTGGGTCTTGGCTGTGTTAGATTTTCAAATAACCAATCCTTCTTGTCTAAATTGAGTTGTCTTTTATATTTTGAACTTATCAGATGCAAGAAAGATGAATACTAATCAGGACCAGGGAAAAGCACAACTAATATAACTGTGCTTATTTCTTTAGTATGACTGGAGTTCGTACGGACACATTCTGTCTTTTAAAAACACATTTAATAAGCATTTAATAAACTCAGAGATTTGGAAGCACTAGACATAGGAGGCAAGAAGTAAGAAGTGTGTGTAGGGGTTGTGGGGTTTGAAGAGGGTCAGATTTTCAAGATGCAAGTTAAATGTAATGAGGAATGGACCTCTTTTGATCCTTACAGTAGACAAGGTAGTATTTTTTTTCCTGTTTCTCAGGTAAGGAAATTGATGTTCATAGAGATTAAATAATTTGTTCAAGTTCACTTGGAAAAGTAAAAGATTTGGGTTCCAGGGCCTGGGACTCATTCTTTTCTTTGACTGTCGTTTCCTCTGTTAGGTTACAGTGCAAAATATATCCTTCCTAAATTAGAATGAACTTCCAAAAGAAAAAGAAGTATGTCAGCAATATGAACATTAGATAGTAATGATGGGAAGTATTAGTAAACAACTCAGACTTCTTTTCTAGGAAAGTGTCATGGGAATTCTAAGTCTATTTTTCTACTTTAAATAAAGCATGAAGGTTAAGAACTGTTGTGTTTAGACTTTCAGCAAACTTTTCTTTAGAGGAAATTCTAAAGATACATAGCTATATTGCCAACTTAGCTCAAGGAAAAGTCTTAAACTCTCAAGTGAAAATATTTACTGACTTTCTAGTACAGATTAATGTAGTTCCCAAGAGGGATTCTTCATAATCAAAAAATGTTAGGACTCCAAGATCCATTCTTAGGCTTAATGCTGAATTCACCTAGACAATTCAATAGAACAAGTCTGTATACAATAATAGGCACTTAGAAATATCCTGTTTAGGAATGTGGAGTTAGTCTGGATGGGAACTGAGACAAATTTCATATTTATTGTTTGTTGACAATCAGAGGACTGCTAACTAGTTTCTATTGGCTTTGAACAGTTATTTCCAATCTTTGGAATTCTGGTTTATAAAATAGTAGACTGGGCTCCATGGCCACTACTGTCATAGCATTTATGCTAATTATATCTGTCCTGATCTATGTGACAGCACAATAATCACATTGGCACTTTAAACAGATTAAATTTAATATAAAGAAGTATCTAAGTAAAAGATGATTGACTACTCAAAGGGATGTTAGAGAACTCTAAGGTATTAATAGAGGTAGTAAGAAAATGACTACCATCTCTAGGGCTGAACAGAAAAAGAACTAACCTCCTTGAAGGAGCTCTGAACAGTGTGTGACCAGTGTAACAATATGCTTCTTATTGCTATGATGCAGAAGAAACTGGCTTGTGTGCTGGTGAGTGCTTGCTTAGAACTTAGAGAGTCATTGCCTTGAATTCCTAGAGCCGTCTGCACACCGACCTACTTGCTGCCCTGTAGAAAACTGAACCTTGAAAAGGAACTTTCTTTCTTTTTTCTCCTAGCCTTGTAGTGGTCTCCAGTACCCTCACTTGGCAAGTATTCATATGAAAAAGGAGAAATGTTTCTAGAGTATAGTTGGGTACCACAGTACAATTGGGAATTGGTTTAGAACCCTAAAAAAATAAATAACAATAACTTACAAGCAGATGGTTCACACTTGTAATCCTATCTACCAGGATGTTGAAGGTTAGGAGAGTTTTGGTTCCAGGCCAGGAGATTCCATCTCAGTGGCAGAAGTTGAATGTGGTTGTGTGTACCTGTCATCCCAGGTATAACATGGATCCTGAAATAGGTGGATTGTGCCCAGGAGGGAAGTGATACCCTATTTCAAAAACAGCCAGCATGGGGTGGGAAGTTGGCTCAGTGGTAGACCACTTGCATGCATGAGGCCCTGGGCTCGATTCCTCAGCACCACATAAGCAGAAAAAAGCCAGAAGTGGTGCTGTGGCTCAAATGGTAGGGTGCTAGCCTTGAGCTGAAGAGCTGAGGGACAGCGCCCCAGGCCCAGAGTTCAGCCCACACAACTGACAAACAAAAACAAAAAAAACCCTAAAAAAGCTATCATCAAAAAGGGCTGGAGGTGTGGTTCAGTGTAGTGTTTGCCTAGCAAGTATGAGATTCCCAGCACCACTAAGAAAAAAATTAAAAATTGTATATTATCTTTTTTTCATGTGTGTGTACCACTAGAGTTTGAACATAATATCTTGCACTTGGTCAGCTTAATTATTTGGCTGGCACTCTACCACTTCAGCCCCGCTTCCAGCCCTGCTGTTTTGTTTTATTTTTTTCTCATTTTTAGAGATGGAGTCTCATGGACTTTTCTAATTGGGTTGGCCTTTAATCTCCTCTGGATTTCAGCCTGATTACAGGCATGAGCCTCTGGTACCCAGCTAGTCTGTTTTGTTATCTGTCATCTCTATTGCACTGTAAGCACAGTAGTGGCTGAATAGTGTCTGGTAAGTCTATCTGTATTGATCCTAAAACAGGGTTTGATATTAGAGTGGCTTAGCAAGTACAGCTGAGTGAAGAATGGTTAGTTTAATCCTGGTTCTTCTTGGGAGGAAGACAATGCATCCTTCCTAGCAATTGCTTTGTGTTCTATAAGTTAAAGCTTTATTGAAGGCACAGGCCTTGTGCCAGTTTTGTATGTAAGTGCTAAAGTGAACACAGAAGAACATTCTGCTGAACCTGCTATAAAAGAAACAGCTAATTTTCCCAGAGAAATGTAAGGAAGCAAAAAGGATGAACTCAGTTCTGGTTCCACCAGATGACTTTAAAGAAGTCCTCCCATCTCTCTGTGTTGCCTTTTGAAGACCTTTAAAGATCTGGGTGAGGAAAAAAAGAAACAAGACTCTTCAACACAAACAGTTGGGATTTAAACTTGCCAGGTTCTCTAATCTTATTAAAGACCAGCTTTACAGAGACATTCAGTTTACTAGTCTGTGAACATTTTTATTGGCTAGTCCTCCTTCATGGCTTGTACCAAAGAAATAGAAAAATAATAGCAAGCCAAACCTCCTTAAATAGGCATATGACATACACTTCTTAGTGTTGTATGCAGAAGACCCGTCCTAGAAATACAAAGTACTTAAGACTTTAAATACAACTTGGCCTTTGTACAGTACTATACTTTCTCCATTAGGAAGCAACTTGGAAGAAAAGAAACAGGAATATACATAGTGAAAAAACTCACAGAGGAAACAACCATAATTCTGTGTGGTTTCCTTCCTTTTTGCTTGCCTCCCCTCTCCTTCTCTCCCTCCCAACACTGTGAGGTGCTGAGACTTCACACAGTCAGTAAATGGAATCACTGTGACTCCTCATTCTTCTCCCTCTACTTCATTGCCTTATCTCCAATAAACCACCAGAAAATTGGAAGTGGTGCTGTAGCTCAAGTGGCAGAGTGCTAGCCTTGAGCTGAAGAGCTCAGGGACAGCCCTCAGGCTCAGAGTTCAAGCCCCATGACCAACAACAACAACAAAAAATAGTATCTAGTCTAGCTTCTAGATGATCATGAGGGAGCAGGGTCAGGGTCCTGGAAAGCTGAAGGACTTCTCTCCCTCCCCTACCACCAGTCCTGGGGCTTGAACTCAGGGCCTGGGCACTGTCCCTGAGCTTCTTCTGCTTGACTAGCATTCTACCACTTGAACCACAGCACCTTCTGGCTTTTTCTGTTTATGTGGTACTGAGGAATCGAACCCAGGGCTTCGTGCATGCTAGGCAAGCACTCTACCATTAAGCTACCTTCCCAGCCCTATTCATTGCCTTTTTATATTAAGTTGTGCTCTAGCTGAATTGAATGATTCCAAATTTTCTACTGGTACTATATTGACCCTAATATGAATGATATATGTTTCCTATATTATGTTGAAAAGCTATGATCTCCAATTAGAACACATTAACTGAGCTGATATCAGATCAGTCTTTTATTTTCCCTAAAGGTAAACGGATTAAGCCAGATCCTTTTCTGTACTTTAATTTTTATAACAAGTCAGAGAATGTTGCAACTTAGCTCTATTTTTTAAGCTAGTGTGCACTAGCGTATAGAGGGAGTTTCATCGTGGCATTTCCACACATGCATACAATATACTTAACTCAAGCTCCTCTTCTCTAGCACGCTCACCCCTCCTGCTTTCTAATAAAATTTCAACAGGCTTCACAATCTCTTTTTTTTTTTTTTTTTTTAAATACGTGTTCTGGGGCCTGGGCACTGCCTCTGAGTTTCTTTTGCTTAAAATAAGTATTCTACCAGTTGGACAACAGTGCTACTTCTGGCTTTTTCTGCTTATGTGGTACTGAGGAATTGAACCTAGGGCTTCATGTATGCTAGGCAAGCTCTCTACCACTAAACTACATCCCCAGACACAATCTCCATTTTTTTTTTTTTGGGTCTCGTCATGGGGCCTGAACTCTGGGCCTGGGCGCTGTCCCTCAGCTCTTCAGCTCAAGGCTAGCGCTCTACCACTTGAGCCACAGTGCTACTTCCAGCTTTTTTCTTTTTGCTTATGTGGTGCTGAGAATCGAACCCAGAGCCTCTCAAGGCTAGCACTCTACCACTTGAGCCACAGTGCTACTTCCAGCTTTTTTCTTTTTGCTTATGTGGTGCTGAGAATCGAACCCAGGGCCTCATGCATGCAAGGCAAGCGCTCTACCACTGAGCCACCTTCCCAGGCCCATACAATCTCCATTTTTAAAGGGTAATGATTTAGTCAAAATACTAAGTGGTAGAATACACAAAATACTAAATAAAATACTTATATATTCTGAGGGTTTTTTTTTATTTTTTGGTTTACCATGGGGCATGAACCCAGGGCTTAGGCACTGTTCTAAGCTCTTTTTGCTCAAGGCTAGCACTCTACCACTTTGAGTCACAGTGCCTCTTCAGTTTTCTGATAGTTAATTGGAGACAGTCTCATAGACTTTGTTGCCAGGGCTGGCTTTAGATCTCAGCCTCCTGAGTAACTAGATTACAAGTGTGAGCCACTGTTGCCTGGCAGTTTATTTCTTCTTGTATCAGACAGGATGTTGTGATGATGAATTTGCTCTCACCCCCAAGATTTCAATGGCTTAACATAACAAAGATTTGTTGGATTTTTGCTTATAAATTCCAGTGCAGATCAGGTACTTAAGTCTTGTGATGCCATCGTCTCGACATGAGACTTCTATGATGTCTATGCAGAAAAGAGCTGGAGAGTCATATATACTTGCTCTTAAATACTTCTGCACATAATGCAGACATGTCTGCTACAGAACATTGGCCAAAAGTAATCACACAGAACTGCGTAACAGTCTTAGAACTGTGAGAGATCTGTCTCATGGATATTCAGTGAGTACTGAATATTTCTGCCACATTATCTCTCAAGAGATGCTTTCCAATGGATACTTTTATCTAGTACATGTTTCCTTTTAACTTTTATCTGGATTCTTTTTTTTTTTTTTTTTAATGGGCCTGAACTCTGGGCCTGGGCGCTATCTCTCAGCTCTTCAGCTCAGGCTAGTGCTCTACCACTTGAGCCATAGTACCAATTATGGCTTTTTTTTCCTTTCTGTTCATGTGGTACTGAGGAATTGAACCTAGGGCCTCATGCATGCAAGGCAAGCACTCTACCACTGACCCACCTTCCCAGCCTAGGATTCTTTTATATGGAATGCCAGGAGTTAAATTAATAAGTGAGCTTATATTTTCAAGTAAACATTATCAAACACCTGCAACTTCAGGCTTTCTTCTTTCCAATATTTCATTTAATCCCCCTCACTCCCCCCCCCCCCCCCCCCATGCTTATGTTAAGATGATGGCATCACAAGACTAAATTGAAGATCAATGCCCAGGACTTCGCCTATGCTAAGTACATACTCTTCCACTTAGCTGAGTCCCTAGCCCTCCAATGTCCAGTTTTAGACAAAATTAAGTAATGTTGTAATTATAATAAGATAATATGATAGATTCTGAATCCCTTAGAACAGTATAAAATAGTGGTTAAAAGCTTTGTGCCACTCGGGTCCTGGTGGCTCCTAGATACTCTGTAATCCTAGATACTCTTGAGGCTGATATTTAAGGATTGAAGTTCAAAGCCAACCCAGGCAGGAAAGTCTGTGAGACTCTAACCTCCACTCAAAAACCAGATAAGTGGAACTAGCACTGTGGCTCCAAGTGGTAGAGTGCTAGCCTTGAGCAAAAAAGCTCAGGCATGGCTCCTAGGCCCTGAGTTCAAGCTCCACAACTGACTGAAAAAAGAAAAAAAAAAAAACTTTGTGCCTCTGTGTGTGTGTGTGTGTGTGTGTGTTACTAGGGATTGAACCCAACTTCTTTAGATTGCTATGCAAATGCTCTGCCACTTGCGATATACCTTCAGCCATGAAAATCACACATTTTAAATGCCAGATTTTAGAGTCTGCCACTTTCTAGCTCTCTTACCTTGGGAAGAATTTTTAAAAATCTTTATTAGTATTAAATTCATGTATCATAAAGTCTACCTTTACCCTTGTAAGGGTATAGGCAAGTGGTATATAGTATATTTACTGACTTGTTTAAATCCCACCATATAATTTTTTTTTTTTTGGGTGGTTATGGGGCTTGAACTCTGGGCCTGGGCACTGTCCCTGAGCTCTTCAGCTCAAAGTGAGTAGTCTATCATTTGAGCCACAGTACCACTTCTGGTTTTCTGGTGGTTTATTGGAGATAAGAGTCTCACGGACTTTTCCTGCCTGGGCTGGCTTTGAACCATGATCCTCAGATCTCAGCCTCCTGAGTAGCTAGGATTATAGATGTGAGCCACCGGCACCTGACTTCCCACCATTTAATTTTAAGTGGTTTTTTAAAATCACTTCTAGAAACCTTGCATCTATTACCAGACACTTACTCTGCTTTCCTTTCCTCCTAGCTCCAGGAAACCATGAATCTGCTTTCTTTTCTTTCCTTTTTTAATAGTTTTATCCATGGTAGACTTGGTTAAGTCTCTGTTATCAATTAAGTGAGAGTAATAATACCTATGCAACAGGTATTGATATGGAAGGAGGAAAAGTTTTAAAGGGCTTAGAATTGTGCCTTATACAGAAAATGTTCACTGTTTGGGTTTTATTACTATATTCACTGTAACTGTGATCATTATTTTGTTTCATGTATAGCATGTAGCATTGGATTGAGCACATGATAGGTACATTCACCCAAGTTTGTATGACCCCTGCTATGTGCCAGGTGTTGTTTTAGGGGACTTTAAATATGGCTTAAAATACTGTCCTTGTTCTCAAAGCTGTCCAAAATGTCATGGTAGAGGTAGATATATTAAAAGTATATAAATGTGCTAGAAGATGAATTAGTACTCATCTGTATTTAGTACTTTATGTATGAAGAGAGAAGAACAATAAAGTAGAGTTAGGAAATATTGGGTGATGGGGAGCAGGAAGGCTAATTTTCAGGCTAACCCTATATTCATAGTAAATGAGGATGATGAATGACTTGCTCAGGACAAGTGGCCAGGGGTAGGGGGTGGGGAGTCATTAGGTTGAGATTAAAAGCAAAAGCTGGGTGCTGGTGGCTCATGCTTGTGATCCTAGTTACCTGAGGATCATGGTTCAGAGCAAGCCCAGGCAGGAAAGTCCGTGAGACTCTTATCTCCAATAAACCACTAGAAAATCAGAAGTGGTGCTGTGGCTCAAGTGGTAGAGCTCACCTTGAGCTGAAGAGCTGAGGGATAGCACCCAAGCCCAGAGTTCAGGCCCCATGACTGGCAGAAGAAAAAAAAAAAGGCAAATCTGACTAAAAGCAAAATCTTTTTTTTTTTTTTTTTTTTTTGTGCCAGTTGTGGGGCCTGAACTCTGGGCCTGGGTGCTGTCCCTCAGCTCAAGGCGAGCGCTCTACTGCATGAGCCACAGTGCCACTTCTGGTTTTTTTCTGCTTATGTGGTGCTGAGGAATCGAATCCAGGGCTTCATACATGTAAGGCAAACACTCTACCACTGAGCCACCTTCCCAGCCCCTAAAAGCAAAATCTTATTTCCAATATTTATAGTATTTTTCAGAAATTTGTAAGTAAGTCCTACAAAGCAAAACCTGTATTTCTGGCTAAAAAAAAGTTCTTGGGGTTCATTACATATTATGAAAGACTTGGAACTTATTGCTTCCTTTATCTTCTCAGCAAGAAAAAAGCCCAAGATGTGGCCCCAGCTCTGGTGAAATGGGCTCTGCCCCATACTGGCTTTGTCCATTGTCTCTGTGGCCAGACTTCTGACTGGTACCTCTCCTTTTCTGGGCCACGAGGCTTCTTTGTGTGGAAAGGGACCTTGGGACCTGAATGGAGGGTTTGTGCAAAGCTTCCTGTAAATGAGAAGTATCTCTGTGATGAGCCATGCCCTCCTGGCAGCAGATGCATTCATCATCTGGCTTTAACTTTCCCACCCCCTTTTGAGTTTCCATTGGATCTACTGGTCACAGCACAGCTTCCATTGAATCCAGCAGCTTGCTCTGGTTACATTAGGCACCCTCTTGGCTTGCCTCTTGAACAGCTGGTACTGAAGTTATTTTCCACAGAATATCAAAGCTGAGAGGGCTCTTAGAAATCACTGACTCTAATTCCTGCTCGCTTCACACAGGAAGAAAGTTGAGGCCTAGTAAGGTAAAGTATTCAGATCCCACAGATTCTGTGGCAGTTGAGACCAGGACCTGGATGCCTTGACAGCAGGCTAGTTTTTCCCTTATCAGACTCGTCTACCTTCTGTTTTCCTACTTAGATAATTTTTAAGAGGGCAGAGGACCATACCTTATGTATCTTTTTATCTCTCTGAGGACCTAAATTATTACGTAGGCTTAATAAGTTCTGGGTTTAGTAATTCAGTGGTTATCTAGTTTTATCGGGGATGAGCTGCCTAATGGAAAGAGCTGGATAGCTGTGGATAGGAATTTGGCAGGGAAGTGATGGAGCCAAGCTTCCAACTTAGATGTTCTGAGTCCACGTTGTCCACTCTTTCTAATACACTGTAATCGAACTGGTATGATTTTGACGGGAGAAATTGTACACATAAGCCAGGCTTCAGAGGTAGAGTGTTAGTTGCACTTGGAGAGAAGCAAGTAGGCTGATGTCTTTGCCAAAACACAGATTGAATTAAGTGAAGGAGATGTGAGGGAAAGGCAGTGAAAAAGGTTGTGGGAAACAAGTAAAGAGGATTCAGAACTGAAGAAGACAGATCTCTTTAATGTTTTATTTTTTTATTTTTTAAGAGAATGGCTTCTGGAGTTGGGTGGGAGTCTTGAGCTGGTTTTAAAGGATGGTTACTATATGAATTACTTGGATGGCACAGGTATGTGGAGGAAGTAAGTACATACTCCTCTTCCTCTTGAAACCAAGCGTGCACTTAGCTTGCTGAGAGCATTGTTGAGTGTGGGGAATGCTGAAAAATGGAAGTTGGGGCTAGATTTACAAAATAACCTTAAAAATTATTTTAAAAATAATTCTAGATTTGGGGATTTCTTCTGTTAGTACCACTGCAAATCTACTCTGTTTACAAAGGTGAACTGTGGGAACCCTGGATAGTAGGGAGTTAATAAACTACATTTCTGCCCTTAACAAATTAAGGCTTTGTTTTAGATATTTCACTTGATGAACTTAATATATGCAGCTTTGCCTGTTCTTGAATAGCTTCAAAATTCTGTGACCTGTCATAATTCTCCCCCCCCCCACTTTTTTTTGAGATGAGCAAGGGTTGCCTCCTACTTAGAGTCAGTGGCATTTGTAGATGTGGAGGTTCTTAAACCACCTCTGGAGGTTTGTTCACAAATGATTAAATATTCCACAGATTCGTTTCTTACACATTTAGTATTGAAGTCTACCACCAGCCTTGTCCTGACTTCAGATCTCAACTCTACTCTTTGGTTTGTCTGTGGTTTCCTCTCTATTTTTACAGTGATAATAATGCTGGGCTGGATAATCGCTGAAGACACTTCTGTTTTTGGTATTTAGGACTCTGTATATGGAAACACACACACACACACACACACACACACACACACACACACACACACACACACACACACACACACACACACTATTTTTACAGTGATAATAATGCTGGGCTGGATAATCGCTGAAGACACTTCTGTTTTTGGTATTTAGGACTCTGTATATGGAAACACACACACACACACACACACACACACACACACACACACACACACACACACACACACACACACACACACACACACACACACACACACACACACACACACACACACACACACACACACACACACACACACACACACACACACACACACACACACTCTCCTAAAACTAAAACATAGCAAGCTGCTTGAATTTAAAGTGGCCTTCCCTGGCAGATACAGATGACCAATTTGTTCTTGGCTATGAGGGAGGAACATGGCAATTTTAATCCAATTTGGTGGGAAACCTCCAAGCCTCACCTTTGTCAGTAGCAAATATATAGCTTGCATTTCCATGCCTGCTTCACTGTAAGTATTAATGATGTTTGGAAAGAAGCTAGGAATGCAAAAGATAAATAAAAGAAACTGTATTTAAAGAAAGGTTGTTTACGACAACAGTCTTTGGATGTTTTTTCTTCATCTTATTAGTTTGCAAAGTTTTGGATATGGATAACAGTAATAAACATTCTAGACATGTCATAGCACTTTAAACTGCAAAGCTCTTTTCCTCTGACATAAAATGTTTCATAAACAATCTGAAGATGATGCTACATTTTACTGAATGCTTACTATGCCAGACACCATGCTTTACTTGTATTATTTCATTTAATTCTTACATCAGCTATAAAAGTGGTATTAGCATCTTTTTGGGGGGAAGGGGGGAGTCAGTTGTGGGGCCTGAGCTCTGAGCCTGGGCGCTGCTCTTCAGCTCAAGGCTAGTGTTCTACCACTTGAGCCATAGCACCACTTCCAGCTTTTTCTGCTTATGTGGTGCTGAGGAATCGAATCCAGGGCCTCATGCATGCAAGGCAAGCACTCTACCACTGAGCCACCTTCCCAGCCCTATTAACATCATTTTAAAAAGATGAAGCTGGGCGCTGGTGGCTCATGCCTGTAATTGTACCTACTCAGGAGGCTGAGATCTGAGGATCGTGATTCAAAGCCAGCCCAGGCAGGAAAAGCTGTGAAACTCTTTATTTCCAATAAACCACCAGAAAACTGGAAGTGGCGCTGTGGCTCAAGTGGTAGAACGCTAGCTTTGAGTTGAAGAGCTGAGGGACAGCGCGCAGACCCAGAGTTCAAGCCCTGTGACGGACCAAAAAAAAAAAAAGATGAAGACACAAAGGTTCAAAGAGGTTGTCAACACTAAGATCACACAGTTAATATATGGTAAAAGTGTGATTTAGTTATGTATTTATTTATTTATTTTTAAGCTGGTCTGTTTTGCCCAAGTTGATTTCAAACTCCTGGGCTCCAGGCGTTCTTCCTGCCTTAGCCTCCCAAATAGCTGGAACTACCATTGTGTGTCACTATACCTAGCTTGATTTCAAAGATGTGATTTGAATTCCACATTGCCTGACTTCACGACCATTCGGTTATCTTTGTGATCTCTATAGCACAAACAGATGAGTAAACTATCAGTAACCACATGACATTTAGATGATAGATACAGGACCTGAATTTTGATATATTTTTTTGAGACTCTTATCAAGCTGGCCTCAAATTTATGCTCCTCCTGTGTCATACTCCTGAGTGAGTTTTGATAATTAGATTTATAATTTACTATGTCATTTTTATTTTTAACTGTCTTACTTTTGTATCTTAAGATGAACACTTCCATCTTTTTGGATTAGTTTCAGTATAGATTATAAATAGATTATAAAAAAGGTCTTATTGCACAGGCAAAGAAAAACACTGATGTTGGATCTGTTGATTGTAATAAGAGGACATGTGCATAATTAGAGACAACCTCACCATATAGCCTGTGTGGGGTAGGGAACCTAAGGAAGAAGTTTAGGTAGTGGCTGGCTAAAAGATAAGTACCAACCATGTGGCCTATGGTTTTTGTCTTTTGCTTTTATTGTGCTGGTCCTGAGGCTTGAACTCAGAGCCTGGGCAATATCCTTGAACTTTTTTGTTAAGGGTGGTACTCTACCACTTTGAGCCATAGTTCTACTTCCAGCTTTTAGTGACTTGTTGGAGATGAAGGTCTCAGACTTTCCTGCGTGGGCTGGCTTTGATCCTGAGTAGCCAGGATTACAGGCATGAGCCACCTGGCACCCAGCAAAAAATACTCTTAAGTATGATTAAACATAACCTAATACTTTGGGGAGGGGGGCTTTGTTTTCAGTAGGAACACAGTTCTGAAATGCTTATATACGTGGCGAGAAAGCAATATATGTAAAACTTTTCAAGAATTTGTCATTTGGTATATTTGTGTCTTCTAGGTTAGCCTGCCTGCTCTTAGTGTCTTTTGAATGAAAAAATTTGGTGTCTGAATTGGAAATACGGGGGCACCATTTCATTAGTTAGATACAGCAATCCACAGATGGGGACCTTTAAAGAATATCTAGTCTTGGCCAGGTTCTGGTGGGTCATGCTTGTAATCCTAGCTACTCAGGAGGCTGAGATCTGAGGATCCAGGTTCAAAACCAGCCTAGGCAGGAAAGTCCATGAGACTCTTTTTTTTTGGGGGGGGGGGGGTTCGGATCGTTGGGCCTGAACTCTGGGCCTGGGCGCTGTCCCTCAGCTCTTCAGCTCAAGACTAGCACTCTACCACTTGAGCCATAGCACCACTTCCAGCGTTTTTCTTATGTGGTGCTGAGGAATCGAACCCAGGGCCTCATGCATACAAGGCAAGCGCTGTACCACTGAGCCACCTTCCTAGCCCCCCATGAGACTCTTTATCTCCAATAAACCACCAGAAAATTGGAAGTGGTGCTGTAGCTCAAGTGGCAGAGTGCTAGCCTTGAGCTGAAGAGCTCAGGGACAGCCCTCAGGCTGAGTTCAAGCCCCATGACCAACAACAACAACAAAAAATAGTATCTAGTCTAGCTTCTGGATGATCATGAGGGAGCAGGGTCAGAGTCCTGGAAAGCTGAAGGACTTCTCTCCCTCCCCTACCACCAGTCCTAGGGCTTGAACTCAGGGCCTGGGCACTGTCCCTGAGCTTCTTCTGCTTGACTAGCATTCTACCACTTGAACCACAGCACCTTCTGGCTTTTTCTGTTTATGTGGTACTGAGGAATCGAACCCAGGGTTTCATACATGCTAGGCAAGCACTCTATCACTAAGCCACTTTCCCAGCTATGAAGGACTTTTTTAGTGAATTGTGGAACAAAATTGACTGCTGTAGTTAATGCTAATGATTTTTAGAGCAGATTGCCAATATTTCCACAGGGATTCCATTAGCACAGGTAAGACGTATAACTACAGCAAAAATACTGTCAAAAGTATTTTGAATTACTGACTGTATCAGAATTAAAGATATGGAATTTGCTTTATTTTCCTTCTCCTTATTTCTGTAGATCTTCTTGTGTACTAAGGTTATTAGAACAAGTTCACAGTGCATGTCTAGCAGAACTTTCCTCCTCAACGGCCTGATTGGAAGCAATGACCTTCATTTCTGATGTATAATTTACCTCTTGTTTCTGGTGTTGGAGGCTTGTTGGATTTGATAAATGCCTGTTTTCTATGCACAATCTGTAGTTAACATGGAGGTCTTGGTATAGAATTTAGCAAGTAGCGTGTATGTGAAAGTGTACAGCTGGGCTAATGATCTGTGCCTTTAGCTCCTTTGGTTAGCCCATTAACTCAGACAGCTTGTATAGTCATTATGAATCTATTAATCTCAGTATCAAAAGGAGCTTATATGAAAGAGCCTGTTGATCTTGTTTTACTGCAAGAAGTAGATATCATACAGGGTCCTGTAATGGAGAAAAGATTGTAGTCAACAGTCCTTGATTCAACTACAGGCTATGTTAGCCATATGACCTTAGGCAGTTCTTTTAGTTCTCTCATTTATGCAGTGGTATTAATACGAAGTGGTTCACATGGGATTAAGTTCTTTCTCCCAGATATGTGTTGCTTGTTCTCTTCCTTTCTTTTCTAAGGTAGCAGCATCTTCTCAGTAAGGCTTTGACAGTCCTCTTAAGAATTATGCATACTAGGGGCTGGGAAGGTGGCTCAGTGGTAGAGTCCTTGCCTTGCATGCATGAAGCCCTGGGTTCGATTCCTCAGCACCACATAAGCAAAAAGAAAAAAGCTGGAAGTGGTGCTGTGGCTCAAGTGGTAGAGCACTAGCCTTGAGCTAAAGAGCTGAGGGACAGCGCCCAGGCCCAGAGTTCAGGCCCCACGACGGGACCCAAAAAAAAAAAATTATGCATACTAGCCATATTCTCCCTTTCCTCATGATAACTTGTCAGCTCTGCTGGCAATAAATCTTTTCTTCTAAAAAAAAAAAGTATACATCTTTTCTATCTAGGTCCTCTCTTTTTATTGTCTTCCCATACCACTAATTGTCCATCCTTTTTTGCGATACCAGTTGTGTTCATAATAATAAAACAAACCATAATGCTACCATGTGTCTTAACCTCATGGTTACAGAAACTGTTGGATAAACTATCATTACTTGTCTTTTAGATAAGGAATCAAGACATAGCGTTAGTCTATTTTGCATTACCACAATGAAAAGCCTGAGGCTGGCTAACTATAAAGAAAAAAGGTTAGGTGGTAATCATTGGAGCCACAGTCTGAACCTAAGCTTTTGACTCCAGTCTTTCCTCTTAACCTCTGTACTATTCTGACTGATTAAAACATAAGCTTCTGAAGGCAAGGATGTTTGTTTTGATGACTGCTCTGAACAATGAGAATAGTGCATTCTTGGTACATAATAAATATTGAGTGAATGAATGCATATTAACTATGTGAGAAAGAAGTTACATGGAGGTGGTTGTTGTTGTTAACTATGCCATCTCTTTTTCTTCAGGGATCTAACTCTTTCATTGGTCTTCTGCTGTTCAATACTGTAGCCAGTAGTCACTGAAAAATTTCAAGTGCTTATTGGCTCCATGCTGCTAATGCTGTTATAGTGCATAGAACAGATATAAAAAAAAATTTCATCATCATAGCAATTTCAGTCAGACGGTACTTCTTTGGTACCTCCTGGAGTCCTGGGAAGGCAGGCAGGTTGTAAGGCCTAAAGTATACCAAGAGAGAGAATGGATAACTAGATAGAGATGGGCCATGGAGAGTTTTGGATGCACTTTATTTTGAAGCCAGGAGTTTCTGAATTATCAGAAATACCTTGAGAGTTTGTTAAAAACTCTAATTTACACATTTGGATATGGTGATATATATCTATAATGTCAGCACTTTGGGTGACTGCAAAAGTAGAGTCAAGAGTTCAAGAACAGCCTAAATTACCTTGTTTGACCATGTCTGAATCCTTTTCCCCCAACAACAAAAAAAAACCCACAAACAATAACACTTGATTTTCAGATGTAGTATTTTTGATATGAGCCTTAAATTAGTGTTTGGTGTGCATAGGTGTATGTGTATCCAATATATGGTAATACTTTTGTTGGTCATGGGCCTTGAACTCTGGGCCTGAGCACTGTTCCTGAGCTCTTCTGCTCAAGGCTAGTGCTCTACCACTTGTGCCACAGCACCACTTCCAGTTTTCTGGTGGTTAACTGGAGATAAGAGTCTCATGGACTTACCTGCCCAGGCTGGCTTTGAACCTCCATCCTCATATCTCAGCCTCCTGAGTAGCTAGGATTACAGGCATGAGCCACTGGTGCCTGGCACCACTAAACTTTATGTTATGCTAAAAGTTACCACCAACCTAATCATTTTAAAGTATATAATACAATAAATTTTATTTACTTTTATGAGCAACAGAACTTTTTGACCATGTGAAGTTAAAACTGTGTCCAGTTTTATATCTTCCATATATATCATATAAGTGAAATCATACAATATTTGTTTGTGACTGGACCTCACTTAGCATAATATCCTCAAGGTTTATGCACATTGTAGCATATGGCAGATGCTGTTCTTTTTAAGGCTTAATAATGTTCCTTTGTGTATGTGCGCACGTATGTATACCATTTGTTCTTTCTTTTTAAAGGAGATAGAGTTTCACTATGGCCTAGGCTGGCCTGGAATTCACTATATAGTCCAAACTGGACTTGCACTTGTGATCCTCATGCCTCAGGCTCCTGATTGCCAAGATTATGGATATGTGCCACACACATACCTGGCTTATACCACAATTCCTTTATCTCTGAGTGGACATTTAGATTGTTTCAATATCCTTGCTACTATGACGAGTGCTACAGTAAATGTGGATGGACAAATATCTCACCAAGATTATTTTCAGTTATTTTGGATATATATCACAAAGAGGGATTGCTGGTTCATGTAGTAACTATATTTTTGACTTTGTCAGGTGGCGGCATTAACATTTGAACTCAGGGCCTTAAACTTGCTAGTCAAGTGCTTTACATCTAGAGCCATGGACTTCTAGACCTTTTTGTTTTTAGTTTTCCTTTCAGGTAGAGATTTGCCTTTTTACCTGGGACTGACCTTGGACCTGATCATCTTATCAGTGCTTCCTGTATAGCTAGGATTGCAGGAATGTATCACCATACCTTGCTTGAGATTTTGCTAACTTTTTTTCTTTTTAGCTTGGATACTCTCTAACCTCATTCCACCTGATTTTTGCCTCCCAAGTAGCTGGAACCACAGGTGTAAGCCACTACACCCAGTCTTGTTTTTGAGACAGGTTCTAGGCTGTTTTAGATCTCTGGGATTACAGTTGTATACCACTGAACCTGGCTTTGTAGTTTTAACCTTTTGTTAATTCCATGCTATTTTCATAGTGTCCGTACCATTTTGCCTTCCTGCCAACTGCAAGGGAATTCCAGTTTTCTGCATCATCACCAAAGTTTATTATTTTCTGACTTTTCAGTAGTGACCATTCTTTTTGTGTATAATTTTTTTTGGGGGGGGTGGTTGGTTGTGGGGCCTGAACTCTGGGCCTGGGTGCTTTCCTTCAGCATTTCAGCTCCAGGCTAGCGCTCTACCACTTGAGCCACAGTGTCACTTCCTGCTTTTTCTGCTTATGTGGTGCTGAGGAATGGAACTTAGGGCCTCATGCATGCAAGGCAAGCACTCTACCACTGAGCTGCCTTCCCAGCACCTTTGTATAATTTTTTAAAATAATTTTTTAGTGAGATTAAGTGATTACATAAATTTCACAAATTTCACAATATTGTAGGATAGTGATACTTAAAGTCACAAATGCATTTTAACCTTCACAAGGCAAATTATCATTATCTTGGTCTATAAAGTTTGTGAATTCTATAAGCTTTGACAGTACAACTATTTCTTCCATGTTGGGTGATACGTTCTTTCCTTTTGCTTAGTGTAAGCTGTTCCCTCTTTCCCTCTCATTCCCTCCCTCCCATCGCTGCCCTTGAATTGCTTAATTCATTTTCATTAATGTCCAGTACAGCTGATGGGCCCCTCTGCTATATTTTTTTTTCCCGTTTCCCTCTGATAATAGTGACCATCTTAATGAAATGGTTGCAGTGGAGTTTTGACTTGCATTTGCCTGCTGATTAGTGATATTATTTTTTTTATGTACTTGTTAGCTATTTCTGTAATTTCTTCAGTGAAATGCCCATTCAAGTCTTTTATCCATTTATAAATTAGTCTATAAAACTCATTTGATACCAAGAGTTCAGATCCCAGTACCACCAAAATCTTAAAGAATTTTTAACTAAGTGCCCCCATGACTCACTACTGAGTAAGATGGTGAGAGTGCTCAACAGGGATGGAGAGTAAGGAGCCTGGGATGCATTATTCTCAGCTGGCTTCTTTACACCCCACACTCTCCACTTGGACTGTTGGCCCAAGTGGAATATTCATTATACGAATTCATTATATGAATATAATGAAGCGTCACATTGGACAAGTGTTTCCCTGTGGAGTCTTCCATTTCCTGACCCTTTACCTTCTTAGAAGTCTCTTTTCTTTCTACCATGTTCTTTCTTTGTATCTGTTTTTGCTGAGCAGAAACCTACTGTTTTTGAAGCCATGTCTCAATATAACTTGGGCTGCTCTTGAACTCTTGGTCCTCCTGCCTCAATCTCCTGAGTGCTGTGATTAAAGGTATGCACCACCAGGTTCAGCCTATCTTTTTTTTCTCCTACTCTTCCTTTTAGTATCATCACAGTAAAATTATTCTTGCCACACTGCCCAGTTTTGTAGGATTTGCATCAAATAACAGTCCTGCCTGTTTTTTTCTTTTTTTGTTTTGTTTTGTTTTTATTTTTTATTGTGAAAAAACTGTACAGAGGGGTTACAATTACATGGGCAAGATAATGAGTACATTTCTTTTTTTTTTTTTTGTCGGTCGTGGGGCTTGAACTCTGGGCCTGGGCGCTGTCCCTCAGCTCTTCAGCTCAAGGTGAGCGCTCTACCACTTGAGCTACAGCGCCACTTCCGGTTTTCTGGTGGTTTTATTGGAGATAGGAGTCTCACGGTCTTTCCTGCCCGGGCTGGCTTTGAACCGCGATCCTCAGATCTCAGCCTCCTAAGTAGCTAGGATTACAGGAGTGAGCCACCAGCGCCCGGCATGAGTACATTTCTTATCAAGCATTGTAGCCTCCTCCTTTGTTTCCCCTTCCCATCCCTTCCAAGCCTCTCCCCCCCCAACCCTCCCCCCCCCCCTCCCCAAGTTGTAAAGTTCGTTTTCGACATGACAACTTGTACTTCTCATTGTTGCAACGGGTCCACCTGTATCCTTATTTAAACGACTTGTTTTTCCCCTTCCCCTCCACCAATTATACTGACATCAAATACAGTGAAAGCAGGGGTTATACCGTGGGGGAGGGACATACAAAGCAACAAAGAAATAATCATATAAATGCGTTAGAAACCTGTTTTTTTTTTTTTTTCTGAGCCATTCTTTTTATCAATCTTGATTCTTTTATTCATCCATCTTTTTGCCTGTAAGAAATAGAATGAACATTCTGACACGATGGAAAGAACATTGGGCTTGCAGTATGAGGAGCCAGAAAGTCTACTCTACTTGTAAAGTAGAAGCTAATTCCAGTCCTGATTCCTCATTAGATGGTATACTAAAGTGCAGCAGGAATAGAAGGAAAAATTGAACCTGACTTTTCCATCCCAAAGATTTTACATACTAGTTTGTCAGACAGGTGTGAACTCAGACAGCTAGGGAGCAAACAGTTTGTGGGGGGGTGGGGGAAGAATAACGGACTTGCCAGCTTATGGGACCTGGCTTTCCTTGTGAAGGTCCTTCCATGATATCTAATGTCTTTTCTTGGAGTATAACGGGTGAAAGAGCTGGACTCTACTGCTGAGAGGAAGCTGGAGAAAGGATCTGTGTTTATCTGGTTCTCTTTTTAATATATCATTTTATATATTAATATAGGGGACAAAGAACTGGGAACTCAAGTTCAGATTCCTGGTCTGTCACTTAAGAGGCATATATCCTTGAAAATGTTGTATAATGTTGGGTGAAAATTTCATTTTCTCCTAAAAACAGAAGAAACAACTCAAGAATTACTCAGTTCAGCTTAGCAAACATTTATTGGAATCTTCTCTGTGCGAGGTGGATTCAAAGGCTACAAAGTGAAAGGACAAACTCAGTTTAGTGGGAAGAATTGTACCATGAGTGTTGAAATAGAAGCCTCTTGCCCCAGGTATCCACTGATTATGAGTTTTTTTTATAAACTTCAGGCTAACATGGTATAGATGACCAAATATTCAACCTGCTTCCTACTCTAACAGAAGGAAGGTAGGATAAGACCATCCTACTGTCTATTGGGTTCCTCCCCTCTCTGTGGGCCATTTTCATCTTGCATTAGACTCTGTCTTCCCTTTTCTCCCAGATGTTTGGTATGAGAGTGTGTGTATATGCACGTGCATGTGCAGGCATGTGTGTGCTTTCTCAACAGTTGGTCCCTGAAGGCTAAGGATTATGAGTAAATGCAATAGAGTCAATGAGGTCAGCTGGGATTAATATCTGACATTTAGCAGTGACTAATGGGAGCTTTCATTATCCATGATCTGTGTGTCATCTGTGTCATAGAAAAAAAGGAATCCCTCAAGTTACCATGTGCTGAGCACTCTTGTAGCTCAAGGGATAAACAGCAAACAAATCAGATGAAAATTCCTGTTATTGCAGTTTACACTTATTGGGAAAGACACAATTAACAAGATAAAAAAAATGAAGTTTTATACTCTGATGTTTAAATGGGAAAGAAGAGTAAGATGAGGAAAAGAGGCCTATAATGCTGGAGTTGAAAGTTTGAACTTTTAGAATAGAGCAAGGAAAATCTTGTTGAATAAAGGTTACTTTGTATTAAAACCTGAAGTAAGTAGGGGAATGAATGAAAGAAGAGCAGTCCAGGCAAGAGGGACAAAGTAGGTGCCTCTAGAGCTCTGAGGCCAAAGCTAGAGAATGGCAGAGGACAGGACAGCTGAAGTTGAAGTGATTGAGCTGGAAGAAAGTAATTTTGTTGGTGCCCTAGATCCTTTTAAAGACTTGCCTTTCCCATTGAGTGAGGTGGAGGGAGTCATTAAGAATATTGATCAGAAGCCGGGTGCCGGTGGCTCACGCCTGTAATCCTAGCTACTCAGGAGGCTGAGATCTGAGGATCGCGGTTCAAAGCCAGCCCGGGCAGAACAGACCGTGAGACTCCTATCTCCAATAAACCACTAGAAAACCGGAAGTGGCGCTGTAGCTCAAGTGGTAGAGCGCTCGCCTTGAGCTGAAGAGCTGAGGGACAGCGCCCAGGCCCAGAGTTCAAGCCCCATGACCGACAAAAAAAAAAAAAAAAGAATATTGATCAGAGCCAGGTGCTGGTGGCTCAGGCCTATAATCCTAGCTACTCAGAAG
This sequence comes from Dipodomys spectabilis, assembly GCF_019054845.1. Classification (NCBI taxonomy): domain Eukaryota; kingdom Metazoa; phylum Chordata; class Mammalia; order Rodentia; family Heteromyidae; genus Dipodomys; species Dipodomys spectabilis. The sequence goes on from NW_024870680.1 coordinate 15,150,160, forward strand.
GTTGATATCCGAGGATCATGGTTCAAAGTCAGCCTGCACAGTAAAGTCTGTGAGACTCTTTATCTCAAATAAACACCAGAAAACCGGAAGTGGCACGCTGTGGCTCAAGTAGTAGAGTGCTAACCTTGAGCTGAAATGCTGAGGGACAGCGCCTAGGCCCAGAGTTCAAGCCCCACGACCGACTGAAAAAAAAAAAAGTTTCCCCACCTTACTGTTGGGAAAATTAGTCTAAAATTATAGAATCAGTCCAGATGCCCTACAGTAGATGAGTGGATCAAAAAGTGGGGTACTTATACACAATGGAATTTTACACAGCCATTAGAAAGAATACTATTATGTCATTTGAAGGGAAATGGATGGACCTAGAACAAATTATGTTAAGTGAGGTAAGCCAAGCTTAGAGAGACAAATAGCACATGTTTTCTCTCATATGTGTAAGTTAGATCTAAAATACCCCAGGACATAACTTACACAGGACTGTTGGCATTTGCATACAAACAGTAAGACAAAGGAAGAACCCAAAGATATAGTGCCTCTAAACATTTAAAATACTATTTAGGAAATGAATTACAGGAAATGGCAAACATGGGTTTGTTGTTGTTGTTGTTAGTGATGGTGATGCTTGTTTTTGCTTTTTTGTTTTGTTGTGTTATTCTTTTTTTCTGTCTTTTGAGGGGCAAAGGGATTCCAGAAAGAGATGGAGGGAGAAAAGATGACAAATGCAGTCATGGTACTCAATAGACACTGTGGAAAATGAACTATGCAGCTTGTAGGCAGGGATGGGAGGGAATAACTGGAGAAGAGAGAAGTGGTGACATTGTTCAAAAAGAAATATACTTAATACCTGACTTATGAAATGGTAACCCCTCCATATAACACCTTAATAACTATAAAATTATATTAAAATAAGAAAGAGGGCTGGAATGTGGCTTAGTGGTAGAGTGCTTGCTTAGCATGCATGAAGCCCTGGGTTTGATTCCTCAGTACCATACAAACAGAAAAAGCTGGAAGTGGTGCTGTGGTTCAAGTGGTAAAGTGCTGGCCTTGAGCAAAAGAAGCTTAGGGACAGTGCCCAGGCCCTGAGTTCAAGCCCCAGGACTGGCAAAAAAGAAAAAAGAAAAAAAAAAAAGGAAAAGGAAAAAGGGAGGCGCGGGGGGGGGGGGGGAGACTAGTTGGGGGTGGTGGCTCACGCCTGTAATCCTAGATACTCAGGAGGTTGAGATCTGAGGATCCAGGTTCACAGTCAGCCCGGGCAGGAAAGCCCATGAGACTCTTACCCCCAATAAACCATTCAGAAAACAGGAAGTGGCACTGTGGCTCAAGTGGTAGAGTGCTAGCCTTGAGCTGAAGAGCTGAGGGACAGCACCCAGGACCAGAGTTCAAATCCCTTGACATACCAAAAAAAAAAAAAAAAAAAGACGGGGGGTTGAGTTCACTGTGCCATTGAAGAAATCTGGGAGGACACTTTAAAATTTCTAAAGTCAAAAGAAAATATAAATGTAACTTATTAAACCTTTGGAATATAGCAAAAGCAATTCTGTGAGGGATTTTGTAACTACAAGTGCCTACATTTAAAAATCAGAGAGATCTCACATAAAAATGCACCCCAAAATCTTGAAAAAATAAGAACAAGTTAAGTCCAAAATGAATAGAAAAACCTGGGCACTGGTGGCACGTGCTTATAATCCTAGCTGAGATCTGAGGATTGTGGTTTGAAGCCAGCTGGGACAAAGTCTGTGAGACTCTTATCTCTAATTAACCACCAAAAAAAAACTGGAAGTGGTGCTGTAGCTCAAAGTGGTAGAGTATTAGCCTTGAGCAAAAAATGTTCAGGAACAGAGTCCAGGCCTTGAGTTCAAGTCCCATGACAAACAACAAAAAATTAATAGAAACAGTAAAGATCATGTCAGGTATTAGAGACCAAAATAAAAATTCACAGGATTTATAGTTTGCTATTGGGAAGTACAAAGATTTGAAAATGCTTAAACTAATCAAAAGAAGAAGAGTGAATACTGTACCACAATAAAATTAGAGATGAAGAAGGGGATATTACTACAAATGCCACTGGAATCCAGGTCATTAGGGGATATTTTGAAACCTTACATTCCAATACATTGGAAAACTGGAATAAAGTGATAAATTTCTTTATACCTATGACCTACTAAAGGTGAACTGAGAGCATATGAACAGTTGATAAACAGATCCACAACAAGCAATGACATTGAAGAAATAATAAAGAATATTCCCCAAAGAGTAATACTGGACCAGGTTGATTCTCTGCTGAGTTCTACCAGACCTTTAAAGAAAATCTTAACACTAATGCTTCCCAAGCTAATGGAAGAAATGCTTTAGTATTTTCTGAAGTCAGTATTACTCTGATACCAAAATTGATACCAACAACAAAAAAATAGTAACTGGCTTCCCTAATGAACGTGGTCATATAACTTCTCATTAAGATTCTTACAAATTGAATTTCAGCAAGATATTAAAAATATCATAATCATGATCAACTTAGTTTCATTCCAGGGATGGAAAAGTGGTTCATCATTCACGAATCAGCAAAGCTAACACAGCATATAAATAGAATCGAGGGCAAAAATTACAGGATCATCTCAATATGTACAGAAAAAGCCTTTGATAAAAGACCACATAGAAAATTGTTAGACCTTATAAACATCATCAGCAAAGTAGGAAGATATAACATCAACGTATGAAAATCACTAACTTTTCTATATACCAATAATAATGAGTGTTCTGAGAGAGTCAGGAAATCAGGCCTATTCACAATATAGTTCCTTCTTACCACCCCCCCACAAAAAAAGACAAAAGCCAGAAACCCTAGGAATAAACCTAACCAACGAGGAAAAAGACCTTTACATCAAAAATTATGAAACTATGAAAAAGAAATTGAAGCCTTTAGAAGATGGAAAGACCTCTCATATTCCTGAATTTGCAGGATTAATATTATTAAAAGGGTTATATTGCCAAAAGAAATATAGTTAATAAAATCCCTATGAGAAATCCAATGACATTCTTCAAAGAATGTGAAAATACAGTCCTAAAATTCATATGGAAGCAAAAACAATCCATAGCCATAGCAATCCTGAGCAAAAAGCCAAACTAGAGATGCCTGACCTCAAATTATACTACACAGTCATAGTAACAAAACTGACATGGTTCTAGCATGAAAACTAGACACAGACCAGTTGATAAGAATAGAGGACCTAGTAGTAAACCCACGTAGCTACTGCCATCCAGTTCTGACAGAAACAGTGACTTAATACCCGGAATATATAAAGATGCCAAATAATCGAGTCAATAAACAGACACATGAATTGAACAGTTTTCAAAAGAAGTTGAAATGGTCAATAAATGCTTGAAAAATGTTCAACATTCTTAGCCATAAGGGAAATGCAAATCTAAACAGCACTAAGATTCTATTTCATCTCTGTCAAAATGCCTGTCATCAAGAAAACAGCAGGGGAGTGGGAAGGGAGGAAGCCAATTCTTATTCACTGTTACTGAGATTATAAATTTGTCTATCCACTTGGGAAACCAGTACAGAGGTCCTCAAAAAAAATCACCATATAATCCTACTATTCCATTTGTGGGTTTAAGCTCTATGGAGTTTTAACTCAGTGTAAAATAGTGACAACCACACACTGTTTATTATTATGGCACAACTCACAATAACAAGTTCCATTGTAATCTGCATACAATGCCCATCAGATGCATTGATAAAGCAAATGTGATATACACAGAAAACATATGTGATATATACAGAAAGTATAGCACGTTCTCTCTCCCCCCCCCATCCTTTTGCCAGTCCTGGGGCTTGAACTCAGGGCCTTGGCACTGTCCCTGAGCTTCTTGAGTGCTAGCTCAAGGCTAGCACTCTACCACTTGAGCCACAGTGCCACTTGGGGCTTTTTCTGTTTATGTGGGACTGAGGAATGGAACCCAGTGATTCATGCATGCTAGGTAAGCGCTCTACTACTAAGCCACACTCCCAGCCCCTTACGTTTTATTTAACATGCAGAGACTACATTTGATGAAAAGACAAAGTACCTTATATGTATGGATGAAAATGTTATAATGAAAGCCATTATTTTTATAATTAATATATCCTAATAAAAAACAACTGGGCCTCTTTTTTGGGGGGAGGGGTCTGGTCGTGGGGCCTGAACTCTGGGCCTGGGCGCTGTCCCTCACCTCTTCAGCTCAAGGCTAGCACTCTACCACTTGAGCCACAGCGCCACTTCCGGCTTTTTTCTTTTTGCTTATGTGGTGCTGAGGAATCGAATCTAGGGCCTCATGCATGCAAGACAAGTGCTCTACCACTGAGCCACCTTCCCAGCCCCACAACTGGGCCTCTTATACTGATGGAATTTAGAGAAAATCCACTGAAATGGAGTTTTCTTAAATTTGGTCAGAAAATTAATTTCTAAAATGAAATTAACCTGTTCAATTCCAATTTAATGTTTCTTTTACTCTCTTGTTCATTTATTCACCCAATAGCTTGTTCAGTTCTCTGCCTTTGTACCAGGGGCCTTTTCTTAGAATTTGGTAGTAAGTAAAACATAGTCCTTTGACTTTATGTTTAAAATGTAGTAGGAAGAAAATAGGCAAACAAATTACAGCTGCAGGTTTTGCTGTTTTGGTTTGGTTTTTGATGCTGTGAAAGGTGTGTGTGTGTGTGTGTGTGTGTGTGTGTGTGTGTGTGTGTGTGTGTGTGTGTGTGTGTGTGTGTGTGTTTTGGTTTGGTTTTTGATGCTGTGAAAGGTGTGTGTGTGTGTGTGTGTGTGTGTGTGTGTGTGTGTGTGTGTGTGTGTGTGTGTGTGTGTGTGTTACCACTTGAGCCAGACCTCTGCTTCTGGCTTTTCTAGTGCTTAATTGGAGGTGAGAGTCTCACAGACTTTCATGCCCTGACTGCCTTCAAACAAGTGATCCTCAGATCTCAGCCTCCTGAGTACATAGTGCTGGCATACCTGCAGTTTTTGTAACAGACAAGTCCAGAGAACTATGGGAATCACAAAATGATCTGTTCCTATTTGACTTTTTTAGATACTTTGTAAGAGCTGAGTGAACACATCTCTCTTGTGGTATAATTTTATGCATTGTCTTTTCTTCTACTCTGCAGAATTTGTCATCCTTCAAACAAATGATAGACCCTTCTAAAACCACCCTACCCCCAAACTAACTAGGATTAGGTTCAGCTACACAAGATAAATCTAAAATAAAGTCTAAGAGTACAAGGTTTTTGTTTTTCAGCACTGACCTGGTTATTGCATGAAATCTCAGCCCCTTCTTCCATCCTCATTTCAAAGCTTCTGTTCTCAAGGTCACTTCATGGAAAAGAATGTATCATGTCCTAATTCTAGATGACAGGGATGACTCAGGAGAGAGGCAAAGCAGAAAGGAAGGACACATTCTGAAGCTCTCAAAATTCCCCTTAAGCATCCTTCCCAGAATTTTTACATAGTGTTTGTTGCATTGAATTCAACAGAGCTAATCAGGTAGCTACACCTAACTACTAGAGAGGTTGGGAAATAGGATACTTTAACTGAGCCTGGAGTTGTGGCACATATCTGTAATTCCAGCACTTAGGAGGCTAAGGCAGGTGAATCTTGAGGTCAAGGCCAGTTTCAGTTACCTGCCAAATTTTACCTAGCATGGATAACATAGTGAGACCCCTATCTGAAAAAGAATTAAAAAAGGCATGGTGGGGCTGGGAAGGTGGCTCAGTGGTAGAGAGCTTGCCTTGCATGCCTGAGGCCCTGGGTTCGATTCCTCAGCACCACATAAGCAAAAAGAAAAACGCTGAAAGTGGCGCTGTGGCTCAAGTGGTAGAGCGCTAGCCTTGAGCTGAAGAGCTGAGGGACAGTGCCCAGGCCCAGAGTTCAGGCCCCATGACTGGACCCCCCCCCCCCAAAAAAAAAAGCATGGTGGCTCATGCCTGAAATTTTAGCACTCTGAAAGCTAGGCAAGATTGTGAGTTTGAGGCCAGCCTCAAGCTCAGATCCTGTTTTAAAACCCTGTTTAAGACCCTATTAAAAAAAACAGAGAGAGAGAGAGAGACTGTTAAAGGAGGGAGGGGAGGAAGGAAGGACATTCTTTAACTGATCATATTGCCACTTATTGGCATTCAGGGTATTCTGCCGCCCCCCTCCCTCTTCCTTTTTTAAATTGTAGTTCCTTCCAAGGATCTAGATTATTCGTGTGTATTTCTACTCCCAATTGCATTAGTATGAATAAAATTGAAAGTTCAGTTTCTTAGCAAAACAAGCTACTTTTTTTTTTTTTTTTTGTGCCAGTCTTGGGGCTTGAACTTGAGACATGGGTGCTGTTCCTGAGCTCTTTTTGTCCAAGGCTAGTCTCTATACTTGAGCCACAACTTCATTTCCAGCTTGTTAGTACTTAATTGGATATAAAAGTCTCTTGCTGGGCTGGCTTCTCAGACTGCTGAGTAGTTAGAATTACAGGCATGAGCTACTACAAACTACATTTTATGTTTAATAGTTACATGCAGCAAATGGCTACTATTACACAGGTATAATCCCACACACACACCCTTCCCTCCTTTCCCCTCCCTTTATAAATGTGAGGCAAATACTGTTCTAGTGAGCCCCATCCCAGGTGATATTTACCATTTCTATCATGACAGAACGTTCTGGTGGACAGGACTGGCTCTAGACTTGGAAAGAGATGAGGATACAGAAAATGTGTACCTTGGTTGATTTTTTTTTTTTTTTTTTGGCCAGTCCTGGGCTTGAACTCAGAACCTGGGTGCTAGTCCTGAGCCTCTATGGGCTCAAGGCTAGTGCTCTACCAATTGAGCCACAGCTCCACTTCTGGCTTTTTCTTTCTCTCTCTCTCTCTCTCTGTCTCTCCCTTCCTTCCTTCCTTCCTTCCTTCCTTCCTTCCTTCCTTCCTTCCTTCCTTCCTTCCTTCCTTCCTTCCTTCCTTCCTTCCTTCCTTCCTTCCTTCCTTCCTTCCTTCCTTCCTTCCTTCCTTCCTTCCTTCCTTCCTTCCTTCCTTCCTTCCTTCCTTCCTTCCTTCCTTCCTTCCTTCCGGTGGTGGTGATGGTGGTTGTGGGGCCTGAACTCTGGGCCTAGGTGCTGTCCCTCAGCTCTTCAGCTCAAGGCAAGTGCCCTACCACTTGAGCCACAGTGCCACTTTTGGGTTTTTCTGTTTTTGTGGTGCTGAGGAATCGAACCCAGGGCCTCATGCATGCAAGGCAAGCACTCACCACTGAGTCACTTTTCCAGCCCCAGACATCTGGCTTTTTCTGAGTAATTTATTGGAGATAAGAGTCTCATGGTCTTTTCCGCCCTGGCTGGCTTTGAACTGTAATCCTCAGATCTCAGCCTCCTAAGTAGCTGAGCAGTAAGCATGAGCCACAGAATCCAGCTAGCTTGATTAATTTTATGATTAGCATGGTTTTTCTCAAGAATTCACTTAGTTTTATCTAAAGTAATAGTGTCAGATATTCAGCTACTCTATGAAGTTCCATTTTATATCTAATCTATAAAGAAAATTCTGTAAAAACAGAGGTGATTGCCAGAAATTGGGATTAGAGGGCTGCAAAGTTGGCTCAGTGGTAGAGTGCTTGCCTTGCATGCATGAGGCACTGGTTTGATTCCTCAGCACCACAAAAGCAGAAAAAGCCAGAAGTGGCACTGTGGCTCAAGTGGTAGGGCACTTGCCTTGAGCTGAAGAGCTGAGGGACAGTGCCCAGACCCAGAGTTCAGGCTCCATGACTGACAAAAAAAAAAAAAGAAATTGGGATTAGAGTGGAGGGCATTGAATATAAAGGTATAAAAGAAGTTGGTTATGGAATTGTGTTGAAGAAACTTTCAGGGCTCATACCTGTATATATTAAAGGGATAAATTTTACTAAATGTAAGTTATGCCTCAAAAACCTATTATTAAAACATACCACACCTTTACACAAAATGTATTATTGTTTTTCACTTAGAGGTTAGAGGAAACTGTGGCTCAGAAACTTGCCAGTGACTCAGGACTTGCCTGTGGTTCTTCAGTTGATATGAGGTGCTTCTACCACTTAAGCTAAATCTGCCTGACTCTAGAGCTCCTGCTCTTCCTACTGATTGGTACCTTTTCCCTGAAATGATGAACAGTACGTGGCTTTTGTAAAAGGCTGACCTCTGGAAGCTGAGAGCCCTGTCTGCCCTCAGTAGCTTGTCAGAGTAGCTGTCATATTCTCATTTCAAAATTTGAGCCCTTGACAGATGTCATTTCTCTCAGTTTTTAGCTGCCCCAGGCACGGTCTCCTTGTGTGTCTGTGGCCCTCATTTTGAAGCAGCAGGAGACCTGTTTCAGTGTTGATGAGTTTTTTGATTATGAAAAGCAATTTTGCATTTTGTCCAATCAGCAACACAGAGTGGCTTCTCAGTGGGAGAGTGCTCATGTGTTTACAGGGCCAGTCATGCTGCTAACACTTGTCTTAGCCTGTTTTGTGCTGCACTTACCAAATATCACAGACTGGGTAATTTATAATGAAGAGAAGTTGATTTCTTACTGCTCCAGAGGCAGAGAAGTTCAGCATCGAGGTGTTGGCATCTGGCAAGGGCTTCTTGCTGTGTCATCTTGTGGTAGAAGAGCAGAAGGGGGAAACAAAGACAAGAGAGAACAAGGAAGAGCCAGTTTGGTCATTTTATAAGGAACCCACTTCTAGGATAACAGCGTCAGGAAGGCTAAGTCACCTCTCAACTTAGCATCACACTTCGGTGCTGCTACAGTGGCCATTCATTTTCCTGCACGTGGTTTCTGTGTAGAAGCAGTTGGGCAGCACTGCTCTCACTGGCTTATTAGGCAGACAGCTATGAGTAGAGGAGAGTCCCATAGCAAAGAGAGTGTATGGTAGTCTGTGTGTGGTCCTCCCCTCAGCACCATTGTTCCACCATCATTGTTTGTGTGTGTATACAGTTTGCAACTTATTTTCATCTTGGTGTTTTCTCTCACTTCTTAACTCTGATTGTGAAAATACTTTTTCCTAAGGCTCAACTGAAATAGATGTGTCTTCTTTAACTCCCATCCTCAAGTTGTCATTTCAGTTTGTGGCCTGTTGCCCTCAGGTGGTTTGTCAAGGCTGCATGTTGGATACGTTGAGGGAAGTTCTAGCTTCTGAAATTAACCAGTGGCATTTTCCCTTCTGCCGGATTGATGGCCTGAGTATCCTGTCCTTGGAACCCATCCTTTCTCCACCTTTCATTCCAGAACCCTAGACCAACTAATTAATTGCAGAGTGCTTGTCCTCAAGCCAGCTGTTCACTGCCTGCCTTCAACATTTGATTTGTTTTCTATCCTGAGGTGCTGCAGGGAAGATAATGACCTAAAAAAATGCCCACTCATCATGAGAACCTAGTTAGGAGGGGATTGTTTGATTTTTGTCAAGTGTAAATAATCCATTTGGAGACTCATTTTCAAACATGTGTCAGCCTATGTGCAAGAAATGGCTAGATAAACAAGGTGGGACAAATTGGCCAGCTAATAGACCTTAATGACAGATTTTCCCACTAATCCAAATGGAGAATGTGCTTCAGTAAGATAATTAGCAGCACATTTAGGCAGATGATACTTATTATGCACAGATTTTCAAGTTATTTCTTTCCCTTGAATGAATCTGGAAAGAAATCTTGCCTATATTTCCTTGCTTGCATTAAGATATATAATGGCAATAATGACCAAGACCTTGTCCTCTGCAGGTGCAAGGGGGTGTGTAGGGCACTTGTTCCCTTCCTCCAGCAGGCTGTGTGTTCATTTAGGCACTGGGTTTCCTAAGTGAACAACTGACTAATTTTATATCAAGTCACTGAAGCCCAGAGAGGGAAAGTGACTTGGCCAATGCCACACTGAAGGCAGAGCTATCTGTGGGATAGTGGGTCAACGTTGTGCAAATTATATCACTTCTATCTTCTTCTGTGCTCCTCAGCACCTTCATCTGTAAGATGAGACAAATGGCATAGGTACTTTGTGTATAGTCCTTTTCCTATATGTTGCCTTCCTTTGAGCAGAAACTGGAGGTTGGTTGGTAGGTTGGTTTTTTCGAAAGTTGCTGGGATTTAAACTTGCCCTTATGCAGGCCAGGCAAGTGTTGTACCCCTGAGCTTCAGTTATTTTTTAGGTGGGAGGGTCTCAAGTTTTTTCTAGGCTGGGCTCAGACCTCTTTCTACTTCTGCCTCTAATAGAGCTGGAATTATAGGTGTGTACCACCATTCCTGTCTTGTTTGTTAAAATAGAGACTCACTAACTTTTGCCACAGTATTCCTGTCTCTTGTCTCTCGAGTAGATAAACTGAATAATTTAAAGATGTCAAGGAGTATGAGCAATTAATAATTAATGTTGTTTTCTTTGTCTTCTCTGTAGGATCCTCAGTCTTCCAGAATGAACCCTGTTTACAGCCCCGTGCAGCCTGGGGCTCCTTATGGCAACCCTAAGAACATGGCCTACACAGGTGAGTGATAAGAGAATGAGTCTCATTTTAAGAAATGGTGGTTAAGGACATTACCAGATATCTTGCTGAATCACTTTTGATGTACTGGTAGAACTTGAGAACGTGGAGAGGATATGTCTGAAGTTCAGGGATGATAGAAGTGACATCTGGATGTAAAGATAATTGATTGTCAACAAGTAGAACAAGAGGGAGGTGATGGTTGCTTACTATACTCCTGTCATGGGCCTGGACTGGGCTGTGTACTTCTACATAACTTTTTTCACTTTTATCTGAAAACACATTCCTAGCACCATTTTTTTTGCGGGGGGGGGGGGGGGGTCGTGTTGGCTTTGGGGTTTGAACTTAGGACTTGGATACTGTCACTGAGCCTCTTTGTGCTCAAGGCTAGTGCTCTACCACTTACAACTTGAGCCCACAGCACCACTTCCGATTGTATATATGTATATATGTGTGTGTGGGGGGGTGTTAATTGGAGATAAGAGTCTCATGGGAACTTTTCTGCCCAGGCTGGCTTCGAACCATGATCCTTGAATCTCAGCCTCCTGAGTAGCTAGAATTACAGGTGTAAGCTACCAGCACCTAGTTCAGCAGGGACACTGGATGACAAGTTGAGCCACTGAGTCAGTCCAAGAGCTAGTCTGCTAAGTGAGGTATAAAACACCTATGGCTCGTTACTTTTTGTTAGAAAATACCATTTAGAGATAAAAACATTCTAATTAATACAGATTTTTTTAAACTTTTTTTTTTTTTTTGTACGGATACTGGGGTGTGAACTCAGGACCTTGTGTTCTCCCTTACCTTTTCCTCTCAAGACTGGTATTCTACCACTTAAGCCACGCCTCTACTTCTAGCTTTGTGTGGGTTAAATGCCCCCCAGAGTCTCTTGGATTTGTCTGCTACTCAGTCTTCTGAGTAGCTAGGATTATCAGGAGGCATGAGCCACTGACACCTGGCTTTGTCACACTATCAAAAGGACAGACATATATGACCTTGGTAGGCCTTTTCATCTCCTCAGATGGCTAGCTCAGCATGCCTGAGTTAGCCCAGTGGAAGAACTGGCTGGCATTACCAGCAGTGTTCCAGGGTTTCCCCTAACTAACAAATACTTCCTCTATGAAGACTCTCTGGTGACTGTCACAGAGCTTTTCTCTTTACTTGCCCATCCTATCAAACAAAGTTCCTTTTTCAGACCATCACTAATGGCTCATATACCTGTAATTGTAGCTACTGAAAAGTCTGAGATCTGAGGATAGTGGTTCAAAGACAGCCTGGGAAGACAAATCCATGAGACTTTAATCTCCAGTTAACCACCAAAAAGCCAGAATTGGAGGTGTGGCTTAAGTAGTAGAGTGCCAGCCTTGAGGAAAAAGGCTAAGCAAGAGCACAAGGCTCTGAGTTCAAACCCCAGTACCCCACCACACACACATATGCATACACACATAACAAAAGTTTCTTTTTCCCTAGGAAATTTAGTAATATCACTACCCCCATTTTAGACATGAAAACACCAAGTACTGAGCCCCAGTACAGGGCACTGAACATAAGGAGTTTAATAATGGTTATTATTTACAAACAAAGGCAGGTAGGACATCTGACAGATGAAGTGAATGAGAAAATGTAGGTTGTCCAGCATGGCATTTTGCTTATTATAACACATTTTCAAGAATATTAATGTCAGGATGGCAGTAACAGTATAAACAAATACATGGAATTAAGAAGGTATGGTCTGATAGGACATGGTGATAACATGTCTGTAAACCCAGCTACACTAGTGGTGGAAATTGGGAGGATTGTGATTTGGAAACTGTTAGCAAGACCCCTTGTCAACAAACAAGCCAGATGTGATAGTACATATCTGTAATTCTAGCTACATTGGAGGTATAGAGAAGAATCATTTACAAACTTAGGAGAGTGTTTCAGAAAGTCTTCAAAAAAATATCTGATTTTATTGGTTGGGAGTGTGGCTTAGTGTAATAGTGCTAGCCTAGCATGCATGAAGCCCTGGGTTCCATTCCTCAGTACCACATAAACAGAAAAGGCTCGGAGTGGTGCTGTGGCTCAAGGGGTAGAGTGCTAGCCTTGAGCAGAAGAAGCTCAGGGACATATATATATATATATATATATATATATATTTTAAAATATGATGAACTATTTGTATAAAGCATGCAAGCATGTTTGGTGATCACTGACTTAAGCTTCTAAGAATACATGTTAAGGGCTGGGAAGGTAGCTCAGTGGTAGAGCACTTGCCTTGCATGCTCGAGGCCCTGGGTGCGATTCCTCAGCACCACATAAGCAAAAAGAAAAAAAGCCGGAAGTGGCGCTGTGGCTCAAGTGGTAGAGCGCTAGCCTTGAGCTGAAGAGCTGAGAGACAGTGCCCAGGCCCAGAGTTCAGGCCCCACGACCGGACCCAAAAAAAAAAAAAAAAAAAAAAGAATACATGTTAATTTTTGAAAACAGTGTTATTTGCAGCTGCTCATGGCTTTTTGTTTGTGTGTGTGTAGTATGGGGAATTGAACCCAAGACCTTATGTATTCTAGGCAAGCACTTTACCACAAAGCTACACTTCAGCCCCAACTTCTTACGTTTTAAAATCAGGATTCACTGTACAACTAAAATAACATCCTGAAATATATTATGAATTGAGTTTGATGTGTTACTTTTATCCTTAACTTTGAATTTCATGTTTGTATTTATCACAACAGCTTTATTAATCTTAGAATAAATATTTGTTTTCTTATTTTATTTTTTATTGCCAAGGGGATATACAGAGGGGTTACAGTTACATAAGTAAGGTAATAAGTACATTTCCTCTCAAACTTGTTACCCCTTCCTTCATTTTCTCCCACTTTCCCTCCCCTTAATCCTCCTCCCCAAGAGTAAATATTTTCTATTTGGAACTTTTTTTTTTTGCTGGTCCTGGGGCTTGAACTCAGGGTCTGAGTGCTGTTCCTGAGCTTTTGCTCAAGGTTGGTGCTCTACTACCTGAGGCACGCCACACTTCTGGCTTTTTCTGAGTGATTTATTGAAGAAAAGGGGTCTCATGGACTTTCCTGCCTGAGCTGGCTTTGAACTGCAGTCCTCAGATCTCAGCCTCCTGAATAGCACAGGTGTGAGTCACCAGTACTCAGTTGAAACTTATTTTATATATTTTAATAGGATTAATTCCAGTAACCAGGACACTCAGGACACTATCCCACATCCTTCTAACTCAGAGAACTTTTCTCTCCAGCGCCCATCATCTTATCTCCTTTCCCTGATGGCTATAAAAAGCAGTCCTTTTGATTACCAGGACCCATAAATTTTCTCAGAGCAGCCTGACATCAACTCACTATTTAGACTTCTTAATGTTTTCCTCGTCATTTTTGATCCCTTGGGGATTTCTTCCCTAAAAATCTCAACTTTGTCTAAGATTTTTTTGGTGGGGGGTCGGTTGTGGTGTTTGAACTCCAGGTCTAGGCACTGTCCCTGAGCTATTTTGCTCAAGGGTAGCATTCCACCACTTTGAGCAACAGCTCTACTTCTAGTTCTCTGAAGATAAGAGTCTCATAGAGTTTCCTGCCCAGGCTGGGTTTGAACCACGATCCTCAAACCTTAGAATTCTGAGTAACTAAGATTACAGGTGTGAGCCACCAGTACCCAGCCCTAAGATGCTATTATAATAGTAAGATATTTGCTGTACCATATCTATCTTTTCTAGGTATTACATAGATTATCGTTTCTCCATATTGCTGAAATAGAAGATCCAAGTAAAGATAATTTATAAACAAATGCCATATATAGTACACTAGAGTAAATACTTACTGTTGATACAGTAAGTATTGGCTATGTTAAAAAAGTACTAATTGCCACTTGGCAAGCATATGCTAGGGACGGCATATATTATATATACATATATTATGTATATATATGATATATATTATTAATCATAAACCTCAAGATCTTCTTTACACGTGAAGAAACTATGATAGGTTAATTCATGTTGTGAGATTTAGCTAGTCCGTATAGCTAAGGGAGGAAGAAAAATTTGAACTCAGATTTTATTTCAAAGTGTTTTTCATATGTGTGTGTGTGGGGATATAGTTATCTGGTTTGTCTTAAAATTATTCACTCCTTTCACTGCAACCATGAATAAGCTAAAGAAGAGGTGGTTTTCAGTTTCTAGGTCTAGGGAGCCTTCTCTTTGAGACCCTAGAAGTCTGCTGTTGGCCAGGAGTTTGGGGCAAAAATGGAGGCGGTTGGGCCCATTATGGTGTACTATTTCAGTAATAATGGGTTTGAGATCAAAAGAAATGGAGGGAAACACTTCTGATTTGAAATTCTCTCAGACATATGAAATAATTTGATGATACAGTGCTTTCCAATGAACTGCTATCTTCTAGTTAGTTGACAATGTTTTCCCCCTTTACAAAATGTTCTTTTGCTAATGCCTTGAACTCAGTGTTTTATAAACTAAGTGTATTTTTATACTTGCAACAGTCTTGTAGCATTGTTATTACTAGCTTCTTGTACATCTTTAAAAAAGTGAATTTAGAGAATGAATGCACCAAAGATGGTAAAATGCTTAAGTATAGCTAGAGTTAGACTGAATCATAGGTACTGATTCCCAGTAGGATAGCAAGTGAAGATGGGCCTATCTATGTAGGTTTAGATGAGATTATGAGGACCTTCGTGATCAGATTGTGCTCTTGTTTAAAAAAGAGGAAGAGACAGCAGAACTTTATGTAATATCTGCAAGCCAGGAAAAATCCTCATTAATGGTGCCATGCTAACATGTAATCAAGGACCCCCAGCCTCTAGATACATGAATTATTTAAACCACCTAGCATATAATACTTTCTTATAGCGGCTTAAATTGTCTGAGACAGATAAGTACAACAAACATCTGAATGCTCTTCGTCTACATTTACCTTTACAGTGGGCTCTTGACAGATTAGGATTTTTTTTTTCTTTTTTGTCGGTCATGAGGCTTGAACTCTAGGCTTGGGTGCTGACCCTGCACTCTTCAGCTCAAAGCAAGCGCCCTCCCACTTGAACCACAGTGCCACTTCTGGTTTTTGAGTGGTTTATTGGAGACAAGAGTCTCACGGACTTTCCTGCCCAGGCTGGCTTTGAACTGTGATCCTCAGATCTCGGCCTCCTGAGTAGCTAGGATTACAGGAATGTGAGCCACTGGCGCCCGGCCAGATTAGGATATTGTTCTTTTCTTTTTCTCACCTTTTCTTAAAAAGTTCTATTGTTTTCAGTGTCCTAACATCTTCTAGAGTTCTGGTATGTGTTGTGGGCAGAAGACAGGTTCTGAGATGTCAACCTGAAATAAAAATATAGAGAGACAATGCTCCAAGCAAAGAGTTTATTTGGAAATGTACAAGAATTGTAATGCAGGAATGCAGGATACACATGCTCCAGTGGATCATGGGTATATCAAGTGGTGAGGAGCAAAGGGGATAGTTCTAAGATAAAAGAAGCCCATATAAATTATTTTAAAACCAAGCCCATTGGTATTACAGTGGCTTGATCAGGAGATGGCATGAGCTCATTGGTGGAAATACTTGCTAGGCAAGTATCCTTGTGCCAAGTGGCTTATCTGGAATGTTGTAGTCTTGAACAATGTTTTATGATAAATCCTACAGGAGGCATATGTGCAGGTATATTTCTTGTGATAAGACCTATTACAGGCATGTGTCCATAAAGTCTCTTTCTTCATGGTCTCTTGGCTTCATTTTGTTAGGGTTTGACATAATTACTCTATTACTCTATTCTGATTCATATTTCTATGATATTGTCTTACTTAATTTGTCACATATCTTTTCCCTACTGGGAGAAAAATAATCACTCATTACCATGCTGAGATGTCTTGGGAGATTTCATGTAAAGCCTGCTTTGAGATGTTTCAAACCTGCTTGCCATCCTCCAGGATGCTAGTGGTCACATCTTTTCTTGGAAGGCCATTCTTTAATGGCAGCAGGCTTGCTGTGAGGAACACCATGTTCTCACCACTGTAATTTTATACTAAGTATTTATTGGGCACCAAGTACAGTGTACCAAATAGGAGCTAGAATCTTTATCTATTTTATCTTACTCAGTCCTCATAACAGAAAATAGATAGTGCTGAGTATTATAAATGTAAAGACTGAAAGAGGAGGTTAAATAGCCTTTTCAAGCTCATAGAGGGTTTCCTTACTCTTTCTCTGTCCCATGCCAAATGAAAGGAAGCCCTAGAATTTAGAAGTTCCTTAATTTTTTTCCTCATTCAGAAAATGAGATTTTTTTTTCTCCTTAAGATGTCTTAGGTATTAAAAGAACAAGGAGCTGGGTGCTGGTGGCCCATTCCTGTAACCCTAGTTACTGAGATCTGAGGGTTATAGTTTAAAGTCAGCCTGAGCAGGAAAGACCATGAGACTCTTATCTCCAATAAACTACCCCAAAAAGCCAGAAGTGGTGCTGTGCCTCAAGTGGTAGATCACTAGCCTTGAGCAAAAGAAGCTCAGGGACAGTGCCTAGGCCCAGAGTATAAGCCCCAGGACCAGAAAAAATAAAAATAAGGGCTAGGAATGTGGCTTAGCGGCGGATTGATTGCCTAGTATGCATAAAGCTCTAGATTCAGTTCCTCAGTACCACAAAAACAGAAAAAGCCAGAAGTGGCGCTGTGGCTCAAGTGGTAGAGTGCTAGCCTTGAGCAAAAGAAGCTCAGGGACAGTGACTAGGGCCTCCTGAGTTCAAGCCCCAGGACTGGCAAAATAAATGAATGAATGAATGAATGGAACAAGGGAGCCAAATAAGTATTCCCTTTCCTTCCAGTAGAAACCTTCTCATGCCTAATTTGTTCCAGGTGAGGATTTGTTTCATGAGATCTTTTGTAACATGAGGGACCTAAATGGACTAGACTAGACTGGATGAATTCTAACCTTCTAATTTTGTTATATATTCTTTTCATGAAATTGTATAATTATCTATTTTTTAAGACACAACATACACGGTGACTGTGTGCCTTTTGTGTGTACATAATGGTCTCTCCATAAAGTCTCCTTGTTAACTAACATAGATTTGTAAGAAATGGAAAGACACAGGTATATAAAGAGACGATTATATTACATAGAGACAAATGCTATCTCAGAGAGATATTTCGCTATATTCTAAAGGCCTAATATAACAAATAGTTGTGCAGTTTGCCATGGAAGCAATGGAAGTGTAGGAGTCAGAGACTGGTATCAGGAAAGACACCTGGGCTGGAGGCATGGCTCAAGTAGTAGAGTGAGTGTCTAGTCTGTGTGAGATACTGCATTTAATCCTTAGTGTCCTCCCTCTCAAAAAACAACAACAAAAAAATGAAAAGAAAAAGAAAGAAAAAAGAAAGGGCAAGGTAAGGGAAGGGAAAAGAAAGGGAAATGGAAAGGTGTTAGACAAGCATGGAACTAGATCTTGAAGCATAGGGAGTTCTATGTTCCAAGGCTGATTCTGTGTAATGGCTGTGAGATACTGGTCAAGTCACTTCTCTTGTTTTCATTTTCTTTATTTTTTTTGGTCCAGTCATGGGGCCTGAACTCTGGGCCTGGGCGCTGTCCTTCAGCTCTTCAGCTCAAGGCTAGCGCTCTACCACTTGAACCACAGCGCCACTTCTGGCTTTTTTCTTTTTTCTTATGTGGTGCTGGGGAATCGAACCCAGGGCCTCATGCATGCAAGGCAAGCGCCCTACCACTGAGCCACCTTCCCAGCCCCTTGTTTTTATTTTCTATCCAGGGTATGGGGCTTATAAATTATTAAAAAATTTTTCTTCAAGTTCTAAAATTCTAGCCAGTGATCTTTAAATTTTTAAGTTTCTTTCATTATGACTCTTCCCATTAACCTGTTTCTTTTACCTCTTTTTAAAAGCAAGTTTTTGGGCCCCTTCTTGAAATCCTTGTTATTAGTAAAGGATTCAGAAATAAGTGTGGTGAAGTAAGTTCAGCACCCTTACTCAGCCCTCTTCTACACTGACCGAAGCTTCTGTCATCCCAGGGTTTCTTTCCACAGAGTTCTTGGCTCTTGGGCAAAAGTGATAGGAAAACATGAAAGCCTTCTCACAAAAACCCTTCTGTGGGTGGTCAGGTATAGGTATAGCTACCACTAGACCACTCATTATGCTCATTCAATTTAATTTAATTTTCTGGTATTTATTGTTGTTAGATAATGGTAATACAAATTTTGTGGCCCTGGATTACAGCTCCAATCAGTGGGATATTAACAAGGGTCTTGAAGAGCTTATTGTTGTGTTACATAGATTCTCATTAAAATGACTTTCATTCTTTAATGTGGGGAGAGCTTATACTTAAAGTCAAAAGGGGTTTGAACTCAGGGCCTGGGTGCTGCTCCTTAACTTTTTTTTGGCAGGTCCTGGAGCTTGAACTTGGGGCCTGAGCTCTGTTCCTGAGCCACTCTGTGCTCAAGGCTAACACTCTACCACTTGAGCCACAGCGCTACTTCTGGCTTTTTCTGTTTATGTGGTTCTGAGGATCCAATCCAGAGCTTCATGCATGCTAGGCGAGCACTCTACCACTAAGCTACATTCCCAGCCTCCCCTTAACTTTTTTGCTGAAGGATAGTGCTCTACCACTCAAGCCACAGCTCTACTTCTGGCTTTTTTTTTGGGGGGGGGGTCATTAATTGGAGATAAATCTCATAGACTTCCCTGCCTTAACTGGCTTTGAACTTCAGTCCTTAGGTCTTAGCCTCCTGAGTAGCTAGAATTACAAGCATGAGCTACTGGAGCTGGGCTATTTATAAGAGATTTTTAAAATTACAAAGCTAGCCATGGTGGAATCAGTCCAGTCGTCAGCCACAAGTGTTCTGATCATGGAAATAGGTGCTGAGTTCCTCTGGTGAGGCCAGGATGTGGTTGAGATTAGGAGCTTTACTAGAGGCATTATTCTTTTTCCATATTTTCAAGAGAATTCCCTGGCATTCAGAGGCAGAATTGGCTTGCTTCTTCTCATGAAGCCATAAGGACTTTTGGATAGGAAGTGAAGCACTTGGGATGGGCAAGGAGTGTGAGAGATATCTGGGTAGCAAGGACCTTCTCTTATGTCCCAAACCTGCAGAATAAATTTAATTCTTCAGCGAATAAGCTATTAACAACTATCCATTATTTTTTATTGAGATTAAGTGATTACATAAATTTCACAGTATTGAGGGATAGTGATACTTAAAGTCACAAACACATTTTAACCTTCACAAGGCAAATTGTCATTATCATGGTCTATAAAGTTTGTGAATTCTATGAGCTGATACGCACATTTCTTTCCTTTCGATTAGTGTAAGCTGTTCCCTCTTTCCCTCTCATTCCCTCCCTCCCATCGCTGCCCTTGAGTTTACTTAGTTCATTTTCATCAGTGTCCAGTGCAGCTGAAGCTAGGAAGAGGGCACAGAATCAGAGGGAAACGGGAAAAATACAACAGAGGGACCCATCAGTTGCACTGGACAACTGTTCATTATTAACAGCAATGGTTGCTATTAGTATGGGCCACTAGAAGAGAAAGAATTTTGCCTTATGGTGCCATTATATAGTTATATTTCTCTTCTTTCTTTTCCTCTTTCTCTTTTCTGTCATTCCTTCTTTCTCTCTCTCTTTCTCTCTTTCTCTCTCTCTCTTTCTCTCTCTCTTTCTCTGTCTGTCTGTCTGTCTGTCTGTCTGTCCAGTCATGGGGCCTGAACTCTGGGCCTGGGACTGTCCCTTAGCTCTTCAACTCAAGGCTAGCATTCTACCACTTGAGCCACAGCGCCACTTCTGGCTTTTTATTTTCTGCTTATGTAGTGCTGAGGAATTGAACCCAGGGCCTCATGCATGCAAGGCAAGCACTCTACCACTGAGCCACCTTCCCAGCCCCATTCTTTCTTTCTTTTGAGATAGTCTTGCTATAGTAACCATGTGGCCCAGAATGGCCTTGAACTTGTGATCCTCCTGCTTCAGCCACTCAATGCTGAAATTACAGGCATGGACTCCACTCCAGCGGTATTTGCCATCCATTATTGTTGAACATGCACTATATTTATTTAGTGCTTTTATGAACCTTCCAGCATATTCAACTGTGGTTGAATATCCATAGAGGTTCCTGTATCTAGTTTGAACCTGTGTTACCATTTTAATTATTATCCAAGTTTTAATAGTTGTAGATACAAGTCAAGAAAGTTGAAGAGATTTGACTCTGTAATAGAACCAGAAAATAGTGAAGCCAACTCAACCCAAAACTGGGATTCTCCATGCTCATAACTACTGAGCTGCGTATTATCTCTATATTATTTACTGCCTTACAGTTAAATATCTTTTTTTTTTTGCTAGTTGTGGGGCCTGAATTCTGGGCCTGGGCACTGTCTCTCAACTCTTCAGCTCAAGGCTATTGCTCTACCACTTGAGCCACTGTGCCACTTCCAGCTTTTTCTGCTTATGTACTGCTGAGGAATCGAACCCAGGGCCTAATGCATGCAAGGCAAGCACTCTACCACTGAGCTACCTTCCCAGCCCTTAAGTATCTTTATGTAGTATGTGTTGCTCTTTTCAGGAAATCAGTGTGTGCTTTATGCTTGACACAGTGCCTAACACAAAGTAAACTCTTACTGAATAGAGATTGGTTGAGTGAGTAAATGACTGAATGAGAGCTGGGTGCCCGGTGGCTCACGCCTGTAATCCTAGCTGCTCAGGAGGCTGAGATCTGAGGATTGCAGTTTGAAGACAGCTTGGGTAGTTTGTGAGACTTTCATCTCCAATAACCTACTCAGAAAAAGCTGTAAGTGGCACTATGGCTCAGTAGGTAGAGCACTAGCCTTGAGCACAAAGAACCTCAGGGATAGCTTGCAGGCCCAGAGTTCAAGCCCCAGGACAGGCAAAAAAAGACTGAACTAAAATTAAGCCTTTTCAGAGTTTGGTGAATTGACCTCTGAGTTTGGATAGACTTCTTTGTTCTGAGTTCTTCTCTAAAGTGGTAATTGGCATTAAGATATAAATCCAGTCTGTTCTAATCTTGAAGGATAGGTTCTTGCAAAGGCTGAGGCTCCAGAAAAGTCCAGGAAAGATGATATTTATAGGAACTCTGAACAAATAGACAAAGCTTCCCAGGAGCTCCTATGTTTCACCTCCTCCTAGACTCTAAAATTAGTTTAAGGAATCAATATCACAATAACCCATTTATAGCTTGAAACTACAAAGAGTCAGAATTGTCTATGTGTCTACCTGACCATGCCTCACTATATATTCTATTCACATACTTCTCCATTCTTGAATGCATCTCTTTTTGATCAATGCTGTGGTAAGCACAGATATGCTACAGAAAAAGCTGATTTTTTTCTTAAGAGCAGTTGACAGTGTATGTATATACTTTGGAAAATTGAAGACTTCATAGGCCCTGTCCTTTATTGTTTGGGGTTTCTAGGCAAATTCTCTTCAGAATGCAAAGCATACCTCCTTCTCTCTTTCTTTCCTTGAGATGGACGTAGGGCCTTGTTCATACTATGTGCTGTGCCATTGAGTTCTATTCCCAGCCTCCATGCATTTTTTTTTTTTTTTGGAGATAGGAATTCATAGCCCAGGCTGGTTTACATATCTCAGTACCTACAGTCCTCCTGCCTGAGTGCTAGGGTTACAGGTGTGAGCCACCATACCAAGCTCAGTATCTTTTTTGGGGGGAGGTGGGGAAGATTCATGGGGCTTGAGCTCAGAGCCTTGGTGTTATCCCTGAACACTTTATTTAAGGTTCTACCACTTTGAGCCACAGTACCACTTCCGGTTTTTGGATGATTAATTGGAGATAAGGGTTTCACCAACTTTCCTGCCCAGACTGGCTTCAAATCAAGATCCTTAGATCTCAGCCTCCTGAGTAGCTAGGATTATAGGCATTAGCCGCTAGAGCCCAGCTGCTCAGTATCTTTTTTAAAGAGATAGCTTTGGGGCTGCAAGGTGGCTCAGCAGTAGAGTGCTTGCCTGGCATGCATGAGGCCCTGGGTTGGATTCCTCAGCACCACATAAACAGAAAAAGCCATAAGTGGCACTGTGACTCAAGTGGTAGAGTGCTAGCCTTGAGCTGAAGAGCTCAGGGACAGCACCCAGGCCTAGAGTTCAAGCCCCACGACCGACAAGGAGAGAGAGAGGGAGAGGGAGAGAGAGAGAGAGAGAGAGAGAGAGAGAGAGAGAGCTTTGTCTTATGAAAGCCTATAGACATTGTCCAAGTTCCTGATATGTAGGGAAAAAAACACTCACTGTTGACTTTCAGTTTGTGTGTGTGTGTGTTTTGTTTTTGCAAAACAAAAAGGCTTTAATGAGGCAAACATCCTGAAATAGTGAACTTCTTGTTAGAGATGGAGTGAATTTTTGAGCATCTGGAGGGGCCTAATTGTGAGTATCCAAAATCTTTGTGACTGACAACTCATTTATACTTTATAGCCTAGTTTTCTAAGTGTAACCTCTGGGTGTAGGAAGTTGTTAGAAGTGCACATTCTTGGGTTCCACCCCAGAAGTACTGAATCAAAACTTTGAAGGTGGTTTCCAGAAAATCTGTGTTTTTTCATAAGCACTGTAGATGTTCGGCTACATAATCTGGTATTTAGTTAGTGTTTTAATATTCTTTTTTTTCCTCTATCAGTTCTGTGATCTTGCCTAGGAATCTTGCCATCATGAAAACCATAATTTCTCCAAGTTCAGAACAGCTTTAGAAACAGGTCACATTTCTGCTATGAAAGAAGAGATGGCAGCCCCATCTCAGACAAATTGAAAGGTCTATGAGCAGGCAGCCCCAAACCCTGGACACGCAGGGATGGATGCTACAGGCTCCAGCAGGATAGCCAACAGTTCTTTTTCCTTGTACGTGTTTGAAAAACTAAATAATTGGCCCCAGAAATTGGCTTTAAAAGGATTCTTGTTAGGGAAGGTTAAAAGTGTGATTACTTGAAAATTGCTCAGCTGGTGGGGGAGGTACTTGAATTTAAGTGTCTAAATCAGATTTTTGCTATTACTGCTCTCAGCAGGAAAAGAAGCAGAAAAAGATCAATAGTCTTTGGTCTTGTTTAAGCTACAAAACCACACTTCATGTTGCTTCTAAAGGCTACCATCTGCCAGAAAGAAGCTTTGGCCTCCACTGTCACAGTACTATCACAAATTTTAAGGTTATGTTAAATCTATCAAGCTCTTTGATAAACTTATCTTCTCCTTTTTTTTAAAGTTAGCTTACATTGTTATATTTTCACACTGAAAAACTTATCTGTAAGCTAGTCCCCAATGGCTCAATGTCTGCAAATTTAGTTAATAGGGAGGCTGGGATCTGAGGACTATGGTTGGAAGCTAGCCTAGGAAGGAAAATCAGAGACTCTTATCTCTAGTTAATCACCAAAAAGCTGGAAGTGAAATTGTGACTCAGATGGTAGAGCTCAAGCCCCAGGACCAACACCAAAAGCAAAACAAAACAACTTACCTGTGTACCTTTATCAAACACATTTGTGTGGCAGAAAGCCTAGAATCTTTGTAGTACCTTGAGATAGGTTGGGGAGAGGCTGGCAAAGAGCCAAGATCAGATTTTATTCCCTCCCGTATCCTGAGCTAGAATAACTAAATTGAAATTCATACAAGAGAACTGGGCACAGGAGTATGAATTGCCTGAGCTGTTCAGTTGTGATTTAGGTTTCTGACACTATACTGAGTTTTCAGAGGGCTTGACATCTTGTGGAGATAGGTTGAGTGATAATATAATTATTTTCATCATATGAGTATCTATTCAGTCCAATATTAGATGTTTCTTATGTCATTAAGACTGCTTAAGTTTACATCTCATCTTAATTATCTGGTTGATGTGTCATTTATAAATACCAGAAAATGGCCAGGCCATAAGGGAGCCCTACTGCATTGTTGGTGGGAGTGTAAACTTGCTCAGCCACTTTGGAAAGTAGTATGGAGGTTCCTCAAAAGACACCATATAGAGCTCCCCTATGACCCAGCAATCCCACTTTTGGCCATTTACCCAAATGATCACAAACAAGACCATACTAAAGCTACCAGCACAACTATGTTTATTGCAGCATTATTTACCATAGCTAAGATATGGAACCAACCCAGATGCCCCTCAGTAGATGAATGGATCAAGAAAATGTGATACACACACACGCACACACAATGAAATTCTGTGCCTCCATCAGAAAGAATGACATTGCCCCATTTGTTAGGAAATGGAAAGACTTGGAAAAAATTATATTAAGTGAAGTAAGCCAGGCCCCAAAAAACATAGGTCCTATACTTTCCCTTATTTGCAATAACTAGTATATGTCTGGGACAAGTAGAAAAGAGCAAAAGCTATTTACATATGACCAGATGAAGTTAAGTAAAATGAACCCCAAGATAGGGACACAAGTGGTTTTTTCTTTCTTGCTATTGTTTCTAATGTATTTATAATATACCATGTGTGTGGGTTTTTTTGGGTTTTTTTTTGCTTTGTATGTTCCTCCCCCACGGTATAACCCCTGTTTTCACTGTATTTGATGTTGGTATAATTTGGGGAGGGGAGCAGAAAAAACAAAATGTTTAAATAGGGATACAAGTGGACCCATTGTAACAATGAGATGTACAAGACACTATGTTGAAAAACAATTTAGGTCGGGGGCCAGAGTGGGGGGCAGGGAGTTGCAGAGGTGGGAGGAAGGGGATGGTAGGGAAAAAACAAAGAAGAAGGCAACAATGCTTGATAGGAAATGTACTTATTACCTTGCTCATGTGTAACTGTAACCCCACTGTACAGTATTTTCACAATAAAAAACTTATTAAAAGAAAATGGCTGGGCGGTACCTCACGTCTGTAATCCAAGTTACTCAGGAAGCTGAGATGTGAGGATCAAGGTTTAAAGCTAGCCTGGGCAGAAAAATCTGTGCCACTCTTAATCTCTAGTTAATCACAAAATAAGCCAGAAGTAGAGCTGTGACTCAAGTTTTGCTAGCCTTGAGCAAAAGAAGCTCAGGAACAGTGCCAGATCCTGAGTTCAAGCCCCAGGACCAGCACAAAAAAACAAACTAAAACAAATACAGAGAATGTTCCTGAAAGATTTGACTAGCATATCCTTAATAGGAAAGTAGAAAGTAGAAAGTATGCTTGTTTGACTTTAAAAGAAGTCTAGAGGTCAGTGGTATATAACAATCACATATTAGGTCAGTAATTTCAAAATCAATATCCTTACAACTTTTGGTCTTCTTTTTTTGGGTGGGGGGGAGGGTCTGGTCGTGGGGCCTGACCTCTGGGCCTGGGCGCTGTCCCTCAGCTCTTCAGCTCAAGGCTAGCGCTCTACCACTTAAGCCGCAGTGCCACTTCCGGCTTTTTTTTTTCTGCTTATGTGGTGCTGAGGAATCGAACTCAAGCATGCAAGGCAAGTGCTCTACCACTGAGCCACCTTCCCAGCCCATTTTTGGTCTTTTTTTGGTCTGAAACACCTGCTTTGGCTTAAGCACAGGTGTCTGAGGTTAAAGTTGGGGAAAAAGGGGCATTTACGGGGCCCGTTAGTAATGTGTATCCTTTTACTTAGGAAAAGCAATGACTTTACTAGATTCACTCAGAAGACATTTTTGTACAGTCACTGACCCAAACTAAGTCACCCACTCCTTCTAGCGGAAGGCTGCAAAATGAATATTTTAGTTTTAGTAGTAGAGACAGGCAAGGGCAAAGACAGGCATGAGTGCTTTATTAGCCAGCTCGTGGTGTCCACCACAATGTCTAGACAAATAAATTAGCTCCTTTATTTGGTACCTTCTGTTATAAAATAAAGACCAGTAGAAAATAGTGATTAATTAGGGATAACATAAATACTTGATATAAGTAATATTGGTTGGTTTTTTTATTGTTAGCATTACTATCTCAACTCTATAAAGTAGTCATTGTCCTACTTTATAAGAGGTGTGGGATATGGCTGAGTAGTAAAATACTTCCCTAGCATGTGTAAGAACTAGCTGGTGGGTCTGTCTTAAACCAAGGCATCCATTGCTACTCCTTAGTAATTAAGGAACAAGGGAGACTGAAAAGAATAAGTATCAGTGGTAAGAACTCAAGCAAAAAAGCCCATCTGTAACATATAATGTCAAAGAGAATTGTGTTAGGGGTCATTACTGGCCTGATGCTAGATCCACCAAATTTTGGGGGGTGTCCGTAAGAAAAGTGGGAATGTAATTTTTTGAGAAGTAGTCTTCCTGGTGTTGCTCAAGTTGGCCTCAAACTCATTACTCTTCTTCCTCTATCCCCCTCCCACATCTGTGATTACATTTGTGCACCATATACTCAGGCTAATCTCAAATTCATAACCTTTCTTCCTCAAGCCTCTTCAGTAGTTGGGATTACAAATGTGTGCAGCATCATGCCTGTCTGTATTTGATATGGCTATAATAAAAAATCAGTCATGGCATTAGCCTGAAAAAGACTATTATGTTCTGGAAAGAGGAAGGTCTAGAAAGACTTTTAGGAGGGGAAAAAAAAGGAAGCAAAGGAAAGAGTACTGTCTGACCATTGAGGACTATGGGGGTAATTTCAGGATAGGCTTGACAAAGGAAGTGAAACATTTAGATGTAAATGAGCTAGACTTGGAACATCCTTATGCCATGCAAAGAAATTTAGAACTTTATGGTTGACAATGGGGAGCCACTAGAGTGTTTCAGATGGATAATCAATTTCAAAAACTCCCTCTGGATGGATAGGTTGAAGGAAGGGGAAAGAGAAGGAGAAAGGAAAAAAAGAGGAGGAAGGAAAAAAAGAGAAGGAGGAAGGAAAAGGAGAAGGAAAGGAATATGAAATGAAGATGAAAAGACCTGTTAGGAAGTTCTTCAATACTTCAGTCAATAGACTGGTGCCGGTGAGTCACACTTGCAATCCTGACTACTATGGACATCGAAAGCAGAAGGATCAAAGTTAAAGGCCAGCCCAGACAGAAAAGTTTTTGAGCCTCTATTTAAAAATGACCATCCAAAAAACCAGGACTTGCTAGGCACTGGTGGCTCACCCCTCTAATCCTAGCTACTCAGGAGGCTGAGACTGAAGCCAGCCTGGCAGGAAAGTCTGTGAGGGCTTTTTTTTTTTTTTTGGTCAGTTGTGGGACTTTTTTGCTCAAGGCTAGTGCTGCTCTATCACTTTGAACCCCAGCTCCATTTCCAGTTCTTGAGTGGTAATTGGAGATAAGAGTCTCACAGGGACTTTTCTGCCTGGGTTAACTTCTAATAGAGAGCCTCAGATCTCAGCCTTCTGAATAGCTAGAATTACAGGAGTGAGCCATAGGCACCAGACTCAGAGAGGCTCTTATATCTAATTAACCCCTAGAAAACCGGAAGTGGCGTTGTGGCTCAAAGTGGTAGAGTATTAGCTTTGAGTGAGAAAAAAAAGCTCAGCACCCAGGCCCTGAGTTCAAGCCCTATGACCGACACAAAAAGAAAAAAGAAAAGAAGGAAGGAGAAGAAAGAAAATTCCCAGCCTCAAGTGACAGAGCACCAGCCTTGCACAGTACTAGAAGAAAGAAAGAGAAAAAAGGAAGGAAAAGAAGGAAGGAAGAAAAAAGAAAGAAGGAAAGAAAGAAAGAAAAAAACTTCCAGCTCCCAAGTGACAGAGCACCAGCCTTAGAAAGTACAGGGTCCTGAGTTCAAACCCCAGTACTGGGCAGGGGGTTTGGAGATGAACTAAGGATAGTATTTGGAATGGGGACGAGAGAGCATGTTTGAGACATTTTTAGAGAGAACAATGTCTGACGTATAGTAGATATCCAGCATTTTTGGAATATGAATGAATAAGTTAAGACTTTAAGTTGGATTTTCTGAGTTAGGCTGGAAGAGTCTGAACTTACAATGGGTTTTCTTTGCCTTAGGTGACAGGTTCAATAGTCATAAGTTTTCACTTAGTTCTCAGGAAGTCCTGAGGGCAGTTAGTGTACCTGGGAGCTTTCTCTTTAGATGTGTCTTAGATAACCTTATCTTAACCTTTTAGGAATCCTCTTTCTTTCTTTCTTTCTTTTTTTTGGGTCCGGTCGTGGGGCCTGAACTCTGGGCCTGGGCACTGTCCCTCAGCCCTTCAGCTCAAGGCTAGCGCTCTACCACTTGAGCCACAGCGCCACTTCTGGCTTTTTTTCTTTTTGCTTATGTGGTGGTGGGGAATCGAACCCAGGGTCTCATGCATTCAAGGCAAGCACTCTACCACTGATCCACCTTCCCAGCCCATAGGAATCCTGTTTTTTCCCTAGCATTGGGCTTTCCTATGCTTAATGTATCTTGGTATATAGGAGATTAAGTTATTACCATTCTCATTTTACAGATTGGAAACTGAGGTGCAGAATAGTTAAGTAACTTGCCTGGAATCATTGAGTTGTCAAAAGTTAGGAAATGTTGTTTTCTCTACAGCATATTGCTTTTATGTAATACTCTTGGACTTCCTGCTGCAATTTTCACGGATTATTATGATAAACCAAGCAACAGAATTCAGAGGATTAGATGGAGCTAATTGCTCAGTTGTTAGGATGAGGCCCTGAATTACCATGATTCACTGCACCTTCTAATTCAATTCAGCAGAGTGCGTTCATAGTATCATTCACTTTTTTTTTATTATTATCTTTAAGTAGCTGTACAAAGGAGTTCCCATTCTACAAAACAGTATATTAGTACAAAGTGTGTGACAACATTGTCACTTATCTCTCCTAACCCATCTCTTTCATTCATGTTATACTTAGAAAGTTCTTCTGATGCCTCCAGGTTAAAAGGTGAAAAAACACAAATAACTCAGAAATAGAGTCAAACATTCCCCTGTCCTTATTCTCTTTGTCAGAGAAATAGGATTTCAATCGACCTTAACTGTCACTTATATAACCACAAGCAAATTACCTAACTTCTCAAGATCACAGTTTTTTCACGGAAGTATTCATTTAATAATAGTCTTTTTTTCCCCAGACAAGGAAGCAGATTTAGATTTGATAAGGACTATTTGGTTCTTACCCAGGTCACATGGTAACCTAGTGATAACTCTAAACTTCTCCCTTTCAAAAATGTTGAAATGACAATATTTTCCAAGCATTTAAGACTTCCATGTTCCATGTTTCAGTTTATTTCAAAATCCAGTCTTGGCATGCATGCCATACATACTTGCCACCTACTTCCTTAGAACCAAGTCTCTAGAAATTAACCCTTTAAAGCAAGGGAAGGGGAGAAATTGTCCGAAAAGAAATTTACTCTTTATCTGACTTATGTAACTATAATCCCTTGTATATCACCTTTATAATAACAATAAAAAATTAAATTAAAAAAATTAACAGTTTGGCGCTGGTGGCTCATGCCTATAATCTTAGCTTCTCAGGAGGCTGAGATCCGAGGATCTTGGTTCAAAGCCAGTCCAGGCAGGAAAGTCTATGAGACTTTTATCTCCAATTAACCACCAGAAAACTGGAAGTGGCAACGTGGTTCAATGTGACAGAGCACTAGCTTTGAGCTAGGGATGGGCTAGGAAGGTGGCTCAGTGGTAGAGCCCTTGCCTTGCATGCCTGAGGCCCTGGGTTCAATTCCTCAGCACCACATAAGCAAAAAGAAAAAAGCCGGAAGTGCCGCTATGGCTCAAGTGGTAGAGCGCTAGCCTTGAGCTGAAGAGCTGAGGGACAGTGCCCAGGCCCAGAGTTCAGGCCCCATGACCAGACCAAAAAAAAAAAAAAAAAAATTCAGGGACAGACTCTGAGTTCAAACTCCACAGCCAATTAACAAAATTAACCCTTTAAATTTGAAGAGTCCAGTAGGATTTGAAGGAATTTTTATATATATCTGGAAAATCTAGGTGCTTACATTCTATTCCTGGCTCCCTTTAAAAGATGAGTGGCAGTTACTTGGAACACCTTAAAGATGTAACTACAGGAGATAAATGAACCCACTCAAGTGTCCAAAGACATAATCATCTTATAGTTTATAGTTTATCTTTTTTTCTCATTTCCAAAATGAAGTGATTTTATTTTATTAGGAAAAGACACACACACACACACACACACACACACACACACACATATGTATATGTATATGTATATGTATGTATGTGTGTGTGTATATATATATAAAGATGGCCAGGTTTGACAGTGAATACCTTTTAGCACTTGGGAAGTCTCTGCTTCCCTGTAAGAGTATCATACAGAGACTTTCTCAAGAAAGAAAATGTTAATGTATGAAGAAAATATGAAATAGACTCATACTAATCCTCCATATCACTGTTAATGTTGGTGTGTCCATTTATCTCTCTCTTGTTTTTCTTTGAGGTCCTGGTCTTTGAATTCAGGATTGTGTACTTGCCAGACAGGTGCTCTAACACTTGGGACATGCCCCTAGCCCTTTTGCTTTTGTTATTTCTCAAATAGGGTCTCACGTTTATGCCTGGGCCAGCCTGAACCACAATCCTCCTACTTATTCCTCCCTTGAAGCTGAGATAACAGGTGCGTACCAACACCTCTAGCATTTTATCGGTTGGGATGGGATCTTGTAAACTTTTTTTGGTGTTTTGGTCCATCATGGGGCTTGAACTCGGCCTAGGCACTTTCCCTGAGCTCTTCAGCTCAAGGCCAGCACTCTACCACTTGAGCCACAGTGCCACTTCCAGTTTTCTGGTGGAAAAGTCTCACAGACTTTCCTGCCTGGGCTGGCTTTGAACTACGATCCTCAGATCTCAGCCTCCTGAGTAGCTAGGACTACAGATGTGAGCCACCAGCACCTGGCTTCTTGTAAACTTTTTACCTAAGCTGGCCTCAAACTCTTGATCTCATTTTCCCAAGTAATCTAGGAGTACATGTATGAGCTACTATGCCCAACTCAAAAATACATTGTTTTTCAGCAAAAATTATATGCTGTGTACTGTTCCTGTAACTCCTTAATTAAGGAATTCTAGTTTGATTACTAAGATCTATATCATCTTTAACCAACAGCACAAACCAGAAATAAGCCACTGAATTTAGTTAGAATTAAACTGCAGAAGAAAATTGTTTCAATTACCCAAAACCAGTGAGCAAATTGTGAAGTAATTAAGAAGTGTAGTCCTAACTCTACTAACATAGTCCTGCCACCGGGCTCTCAGGAATCTTGTGGATAGACAGGTTGAAGAGCAGTCTAAGCTACACAAATTGGGTTGCCAGCATGTCCCCTATAAAATAGCAAGTCATGGGGCTGGGAAGGTGACTCAGTGGTAGAGTGCTTGCCTTGCATTTATGAGGCCCTGGGTTTGATTTCTCAGCACCATATAAGCAGAAAAAGGCAGAAGTGGTGCTGTGGCTCAAGTGGTAGAGTGCTAGCCTTGAATTGAAGAGCTGAGGGACAGCACCCAGGCCCAGAGTTCAGGCCCCATGACCATCCAAAAAAAAAAAAAATAGCAAGTCATGTACTAAAAATAGAGCTTCTCTATGTTTTCTTGAATTTTTTTTTTTTTTTTTTTTTTTTTTGGGGTCTGGTCGTGGGGCCTGAACTCTGGGCCTGGGTGCTGTCCCTCAGCTCTTCAGCTCAAGGCTAACGCTCTACCACTTGAGCCACAGCGCCACTTCCGGCTGTTTCTTTTTTGCTTATGTGGTGCTGAGGAATCAAACCCAGGGCCTCAGACATGCAAGGCAAGCGCTCTACCACTGAGCCACCTTCCCAGCCCTGTTTTCTTGAATTTTAAGTGTATTTTAATGTAATATATTTATTGGCATTGATAGGTTCTCTGAGTATTTCTTTCACTTAAATATAAAACAAATGCAATATCATTACCAAAAAAAAGAAACAAAGTTATGGAAGTATGGGAACACTTTTACATACACATTTCTTAGGAGGGACAAAAATGCTGTAAGGTGCACAAAAAAGGCTCAGTGATAGAGCACCTAAGGCCTTAGATTCAGTCCCCAGCACTACTACTTTTTCATCTTACACCCTTGCACAACAGATTGTAAATATACACACATAGACACACAAAAATGCACAAAAAACTATTTGTATTCAGAATATGATGACACAGAATCAGTGTTTCCACAGAAAGGCAAGCTGACTAGAAAAGAAGCTTTGCTTTTGTCTAGTTTGTGGTTGTCCAAGCACCTAGAATGATGGAAAGGCATTATTAGTCTTAAAAGCTGTGGGCTTATCCTAGCTACTCAGGAGGCTGAGAAGTCAGTCTGAAGCCAGCCAGAGCAGACGTTCATGAGAGTCTTACCTCAAAAACAAAAAAAAAGTTGGAGCTAGGCACTGGTGGCTCACGCCTGTAATCCTAGCCTCTCAGGAGGCTGAGATCTGAGTATTGCAGTTCAAAGCCAGCCCAGGCAGGAAAGTCCATGAGACTCTTATCTCCAATAAACCACTCAGAAAACTGGCTCTGTGGCTCAAGTGGTAGAACACTAGCCTTGAGCTGAACAGCTGAGGGACAGCGCCCAGGCCCAAAGTTCAAGCCCTACAACTGACAAAAAAAAAAACAAAAAAACGTTGGAACTGAAGGCATGACTCAAATGGTAGAATGCCAGCTGTGAGCAGGAAAAAAACCAATGAGATCATCAGATCCTGAGTTCAAGACCCTAGTTCCTGTACACACACACACACACACACACACACACACACACACACACACACACACACACACACACACACACACACACACACACACACACACACACACACACACACACACACACACACACACACACAGTCAGTCAGTCAGCCAGCCATACATATCTTTTCAACAGAAAACTCCTAATGGAAAAGGATATGTGTGGGGAGAACATTTATTGAAATACACTACTCTTTGCCATGTATATATGTGAGATATTTTGCTGAAAGTATTTAGAATTTCAAGTAGTTTAATTTTCTAGTTTACAATAGAGGAAAACCCAGTGGTTTGGAGGACCAGGGAAACTTTGTTACAATCTCATATTTGAGACATAAATGGAATATTTGGCTTTTTCTGGAGGTTCTACCAGGGGAGTACAGCTGCTTACCTATCCTTAACTGAAAAATAGCCCTTCTCTATCGGGGAAGGTCATCTTTTTTAAGTGAACATACGTCTTTGGGATGTAGAGTGATAAGGGAGGAAGGGGATACCTGGCCGGCCAGCCGTATCAGCTGAATTAACCCTGGTGTGGTCAGTGCTGCGACATTTGCCACAGAAAAATTGCCTTCACATCTTTTAGCTCGCTGGCTTTTGAATCCACATGCTTTCAGAGCCCCTCTACTTCCCAGTAGACTGTGATGGCACCTTTAGGAAAGCTACAGGAAAACTCCTTTTTCTGACTCATAAAGGAACTATTTAGGGGTTGGAGGCATGGCTCAGTTGGTAGAACACAAGCCAGGTACCGAGTTTAAGTTCTGGTCTCAGACCTAAAAAAGAAAGAAAAGAAAGTGAATATTTAGATGGATCTCCACAAAGCAAGTTCAGGATTACCCTAATCACCTAACCAACCCAGATGCAGAAAAAGACCTGGGATTTGAATCTACATCAGTCTGCAAATGAAACTTTTGCTGTTGTATGCTATATAATTTGTCTTACTTTGATACCTGGACTCAGTGTCTACAAAAGTATATGCCTGAGTCCAAGTGTAATATTCCATCTAAAGTATCTCTTGTCGCTTACTTGAATTGCAGCAGCCTTTCTGCAAGGTCTGCAAGCTAGTCCTTGTACAAACTTCATCTTTCTTTCCTGTTCCCCTACAACACTAATGCCACTATACGACCTTTATCCCAGGCTGTTTAATACCAGGATTTTCACATGTTTGCTTATCCCTCCCATTAGAAAGTGAGTTCATGGACAATACAGATTGTACCTTTTCCTTTTGTATTCATCACAGCTCCTAGCACAAATGTGTCCAAGCATTTATTTAGGTGAACTCACCAAATTGTGTACTTGATTCACTTTTGGTGATACTGGGGTTTGAACTCAAGGTCTTGCATTTGCCTAGGCAAGGTCTCTACCACTTGAGCCACACCTCTAGGCCTTTGACTCCCTTTTTAAAGGCAATCAGTCATATGTTAACATGTAACGTATGCACAATTCTAAAAAGCATGGATTTCTGGCCTTCTAATCAACAGAAAGTTCTATCACCAGGGAAAAGTTAGCTAACTAAGAAAGACCCTAAAACAGGCTTTCTGAGTGTAAAAGTGAGTACTGACAGTTTGAGCATTTAGACTTATACCCTATTTTCCTTTAGTTTTTAGTGGGGGAAAAAAAGCCTTGCTTCCATTAATAAAAGAAACATTTCTCTAGACTTTAAACCTGTCCCTTCTCTTTTCTCTTACTTTCAGCACTGTCTTCCATTGTCTTAAGCCTTCCTTGAGTTAAATCCAAAGACAAATAGTATTGGACTCTATAAAAACAACAACCAAGATTTAACTGTATGCTGTACATAAGAGATATACATTAGGAAATAAAATTTCTTGAAAGCAAAATGACTCTGGCTGAGTCAGAATATCAGATACTTAAGACTTTAAAACAAAAAAAATTGAGAAAAGTGTCAATTGAAGACATAAAAATTATGAACATACTTGTACCTAATGATAGGGCCCCCAAATCCACGAAACAAAAACCTCAGGAAAAAAAAAGTGTAAAAGAGCCACCTTAATTGGCCAGAATTTTATTGAGAAATTTTGCATTGATGTTCATCAAAGAGATGGGTCTATAGTTCTAAGTAAGCCAGAGCCAAAAAAAAACATAGGTTGTGTGGTTTCCCTCATTTGTCATCATTAGAATGTGCCTATAAATCTACAAGTAAACATACTGCATGGTAAAAGACAAAAAATATACTTGGACATGATAAACTATACAGGTCTCTAGACATTCACACAGTGAGACCAAAGGAGGATATTCTTAGGAGAGGATCACAAAGGCTCAATAGCTATGTGCACATGATCATATAAAATGGTATTCATTAAAATGAACTCCAAGAAATGGAAACAAGGGTTTTCCCCTCCTTTGTTGCTGTTTTTGTTTTCTGTACCTTTTGTCTTGTTTGTAAGTTTATATGTTTTGGAGGGTAAGGGGAGCACAGAAATGGCGGGACAAAGGGTGAACAAATGCAGTAATACTAGACATTGTGTTGAAAATGAACTATACACTTTGTGGGGGCAGACTAGAAGAAAGGGAAGAGGTGACTGTTCAAAAAGATATGTACTCAATTGTTAAAACAGGGATACAGAAGGACCCATTGCAACAATGAGATGTACAAGTCGTTATGTCGAAAAACTAACTTTACAACTTTGGTGGGGGGGACAGGGAGGGGGGGAGGATGGGAAGGGGAAACAAAGCAGGAGGCTACAATGCCTGAGAAGAAATGTGCTCATTATCTTACCCATGTAATTGTAACCCCTCTGTACAGTATTTTCACAATAAAAAAAAATATATATATAAAATATATGTACTCATTACCTGACTTATGTAACTATAACCCCTCTGTACATCACTTTTATAATAGAATAAGATAAAAAATTTAAAATATTAAAAAAGAGCCAATTCAATAATGATAGTTAGAGACTTCAATGCCTTCACTTTTGGCTGAGTGTCCATGGCTCATACCTATAATCCTAACTACCCAGGAGCTAAGACTTGAGGATCATAGTTTGAAGCCAGCTTAGGCAGATAAATGCAAGAGATTCTTACCTCCAATTACCCAGCAAAGTGCGAGAAGTGGAAGTGTGGCTCAAGTGGTAGAGCACCAGCTTTCAGTGGAGAAAACTAAGCAAGAGAGTAAATCCCAGTCCCATCATTCACACATACCCAACAAAATACCTTAACTTTGAATAATCAATAGGCTAATAAATAGATTTGAACAACAATGTACATCTGATGCCTATAGGATACCCCAGTATCCTATCTCCTATCTCCTAGGATATATACCACCTAAGGATATACCTCAATTGTAAGAGTGCTTGCCTAGCCAGGTGAGAGCTGAGGATCATGGTGAGAAGCCAGCCTTTGATTTCTTGTTGAATAATGTGTTTCTTTTTATTCAACCATGTGTTGTATGTGTTGCAAATGTCTTTTTTTTCTCTTTTTGGTTTGTTTATGGAATCGTTTGTCATGTAGAGCTTTCTATGTTGGTGAATTAAATCCATCACCCTTTGTGATTCTTCCTTTTGATTTTACCTAAGAAATACTTTGAATCCTAAGGTCATATTGATACTTTTTCATATTTCTTTTTTTTTTTTTGATAGTTTGACATTTTCAGTGTTTTGTTTTTGTTTTTGTTTTTTGAGACAGAGTCTTGCCTTATAACCCAGGCTGGCTTGGAACTTACTATGTAGCCCAGGCTAGCCTCAAACTCCCTACATTCTACCTCAGCCTCCTGAGTACTGGTATGACAGACATTCACCACCACACCCAATTTGAGGAAGTGGGGGAGGGGCTACCACTTAAGCCATGCTCCTAGCCCTTTCTGCATTAGTTTTCAAAGTGGGTCTCATATTTATTTCTAGAGCAACCTGGACCGTGATCCTCCTATTTATACTTCTCATGTGAATAGGATGATAGACACATGTTACCATACCTACCTTTCATTGGTTGAAACTTTTTGCTCAAGCCGGAAATTCAGTTCTCCCAAACTGTGCCTCAATTAAAAGCACGAACCATTGTGCCAGGCTACCACGCCCATTTTAAAGTTTTATATTTTTGATTTCTCTAGACTGATAGTGTGAATGGGGGAGATAATTTTATTTTTTATGTGGAAAATAAATGTCCCATTATATCTTACTGAATCTGAGTAAGAGTTCTTTAAAAAAGAAAATATAGTGAGAGGATGAATTGTCCTGGAGGGAAAGAGATTCATGGACCAAATAGTCAATTTGAAAATCTTACCTTGCTCTTTTATCCATATTTAAATATAAATGCACGGTAGTCAGAGGCCATATACCAACAGCATGGAATGTATTGGGTCCTCCCAAGTGCCAAGCAGAAAAGATGCAAACATACTCTGGACTGGAGATTGAAGCAGAATAGGCCATCTGCTTTCCATTAAAATGTCTTCCATTCTAGTAGATAAGAAACTGCAGAGATATTTTTAGACTTATTGAAGAATTTTTCCCTCTGAAGAATGGTACACATTTGGCCTTATGTTCTTATCTATAGCAATTATATTAATGAGCATCTCAGCAAACTGTGTGTGTGTGTGTGTGTGTGTGTGTGTGTGTGTGTTGTCACTTTACAATATGGTAAGTTAAACCAGCTCAGGGTTTGGCCTTCCCTGCTAGCGTTCAACAAAGGTGAATGATCTGGAGAGAGCCAGCCCTTACCCTGGATAGGCATGCATTCCCTGAAGATATAGCACAGTCATAGCACAGCTGAGTTCTGGTATCTCACCCTTTCTTGTTAAGAGGCTTTTCCTCGAGAATAGTTGCCTCACTCACAGTTCATATCCTAGAATTCCATCACTGCAAGTGTGAGGCTTCCTGGGTGGTCCTTGAATCCAGTTCTGGCTGCCTTAAGTTTCAGGACTGCTTTAAGTTTCAGCACGTTAGCCCCTTGCCTTGCTAGGGTTGACTTATATTCTCACTAGTCTAGCACTCTAAATAGTCAAGCCTTCCAGCTAGTAAGAGAAACTTCAAGTCAGGCATAAGCTAACAGATTCCAGGGTTCATCATTTAGTTTGCTTTCTTTTTTCCTGTTACACAAGAGGGGCTGCTGTAAATCCTGCAGTTAGAATGTCTCCTCCTACCCCTAGTCTGGGGTCAGGGCCTGGGCACTGTTCTTGAGCTTCTTGAGCCCAGTGCCACTT
Source organism: Dipodomys spectabilis (assembly GCF_019054845.1). Lineage (NCBI taxonomy): Eukaryota > Metazoa > Chordata > Mammalia > Rodentia > Heteromyidae > Dipodomys > Dipodomys spectabilis. Next base: position 15,188,329 of record NW_024870680.1, read on the forward strand.
CTGGCTTTTCCTTTTATGTGGTACTGAGGAATCGAACGCAGGGCTTTATGCATGCTACACAAGCACTCTACCACTAAGTCACATTCCCAGCTGTACAGTTATAATGTCTCCCCTTGTTAGGAGAGATGGGTGACAATGTTATCAGACACTTTGTATTCATATAGTGTTTTGTAGAATGGGAACTTGTTTGTACAACTACTTAAAGATAATAAAAAATTAAAAAAGAGTTGAAATAATATTTCAGTGTAAAAGAAAAAAAAAGAATGTCTCCCCTTGCTTTACAGTTTCTCAGCTCACAGCACTGAAAGTAGGATTTTACTATCAGGGTCAAGTTTTTTTTTTTCCCCCTTGGTCGTGGGGCTTGAACTCATGGACTTTCCTGCCTGGGCTGGCTTTGAACCTGGATCCTCAGATCTCAGCCTCCTGAGTAGCTAGGATTATAGGTGTGTGCCACTGGCGCCCGGCTTAGGATCAAGTTTTGTAGACTGTTTCCTGAATACCTTTGTAGTTTTCCCCATTTCTTTGTCCCATTGTTTTAGCTTTTCTTTTACACTGCTGCAATAACATCTATCAGATCTCCCCTCTGATCTTGCCTGCTCTGAATCATTTTCCACATGGCCACAAGTAGTTTTCTAAAACACAAACTTAAAACTCTCCAGTTAAAAACCCTCCACAAAGGCTTCCTAGTATTTGATGGCAAATTCCATCCCTTTACAAGGGATTCATATCTGTTGGCACCCTGTCCCTAAATCTGACTACCTTTTTGTTGTAATTTACTGCCACTGCACAACGTGTATTCCAAGCCTACTGAACTATTTACCACTCTCTAATGTCACATACATTCTCATGCCTTCATGTGTGGAAAAAGTGTATATTTCTCTGTCCTCATTTCATATAACTAATAAACTCCTCCCACTCATATTCCAAGGCCTTTGAGTAGACATTCTCAATTCTTCCCAAACTGCTTCTTCATTTCCTTCTTAGTATTCTGATAACATCCCAACATTCTGATTATATATGTATAGGAGAGTTTAGATGAGCTATATTATTTTTCCATTAGACTTAAACTTCTGTATAAAGAAGTACTAGTAGCTGGGTGCCAGTGGCTCATGCCTGTAATCCTAGTTACTCAGGGGACTGAGATCTGAGGATTGTGGTTCAAAGCCAGCACAGGCAGGAAAATCTGTGAAACTCTTTTCTCCAGTAAACTGCTCAGAAAACCAGAAGTAGCACTGTGGCTGAAGTGGTAGAATGCTAGCCTTGAGCTGAAAAGCTGAGGGACAGCAACCAGGCCCAGAGTTCAAGCCCCATGACCGACCAAAAAAAAAAAAAAAGGTACTAGTAGTGCCACGCTTGACACAGAATAGGCATTTGCTAGCTGGTACTGATGAAGAAATCTAGAAAAAGTCAAGTTAGATAAAGCAAGAAATCTAGAATAAAACACTCCTACCACCATCAAAACCTTGTATTTGAGTTCAGTTAAAAACTTACTTTGTGTGTGTGCTGTACTGAGGCTAAAGCACTGTTCCTTAGTTTTTTTGCTCAAGGCTGGTACTCTATTTGAGCCATAGCCCTACTCGCTTTTTGGTAATTAATTGGAGAAAAGAGTCTCACAGACTCCCATCAATGCTGGCTTCAAGCCACGATCCTCAGATCACATTCTCCTGAGAGAATATAGACATGAGCTAGTATTGCCAGACTGAATTAGGGGAAAATATCAACAAGAGTAAACATCACAGAAAGAAAAATTGAACTATGAAAGGGAATTTGCAAATTAAAGTATGATAAAGGTAAGCACCCAAAAGGGCGGTAAAAGGTTGAAATAATTGGGTGTTTTGGATTTTTACAAGAAAAAAAAAATCCAGGGAGAGTAATGTATATATGAAGATATATTTCTGTGTTATTTCTCTCCACAAGAGAAACAAAGGTATCTATAGCAGAGGGAACAGATTTGTGTTCTGTGAGATTTGTGTTCAGTGGCTAAGGTGTTTGGGGTAAGATAGAATTTTAGCATGGAGCAAAAGTTTCAACCTCCAAAGCTCTCCAGCAGGAACTTTGAATGACTGAAGAGAAAGGGGAATTAGAAAGGTGGCTGGCAGAAGCTGTGCTCTCAGCCAATTGGCCCTAGAAAGGGCATTCCTGCACTGAGTTGCAAATTGAGCCCATTTAGCTCCAATACCTCCTCTAACTATATTCAGTGTCTGTGTGATACTTGAAGGAAAATCAGCATGACTTAAGATACTGAGTGAAAATAGCTTTTATTTTTTTTAAAGCAGAAGCTTCTTTAACTAACTTAATTCCAAAATAATATCCTATTTTTGCCAGTGTTGAAGAGGAAATAAAATAATCTTGGCCAAATAAATAGCAGTTAAATATGGAAGTTTAGACTGACGAGACTCAGGTTTTAGCAGATGTAAGGAGGTTGGCTGGAGTGGGCTTTGTTTTACTCAGGCCTGAGTTCTGATTACACTCTCTTTACTCACTGTATAAGATATAGCTCAATATCCTTATCTCTAAAGTAAAGCTAATAATAATTCCTGGGGCTGGGAAGGTGGCTCAGTGCTAGAGCGCTTGCCTTGCATGCATGAGGCCCTGGGTTCAATTCCTCAGCACCACATAAGCAAAAAGAAAAAAGCCAGAAGTGGCGCTGTGGCTCAAGTGGTAGAATGCTAGCCTTGAGCTGAAGAGCTGAGGGACAGCACCCAGGCCCAGAGTTCAGGTCCCACGACCCGACTCCCCCCCCCCCCCCCCCCCAAAAAAAATAACCAAGCTGGGATTGCAGCAGTAGTTTTCATTTTAATCATGAACTTCAGATCTAAAATATCTTTATTGCCTAAGTGTCCCCTTGCCCACAAAGGGCTAATCCTCTTAGTCTTCCTAAGCCAGAGAGTTAGTTTTCCATAGCCTTTTGATATTCTACTATTTACAGTTTCTAAAGATCAGGCAGTTTCAAGAATAGTCCCTTGATTTCTGTTGAAATAACTTCTTATTTCCATATTAATAAAAATAGCTTTGTATTTCTTTAGCTTTAATCCTAGTAAGAACAAGAAAAGGAGATTAGATTGTATTGACAGCTATAAAGTAATTTGAAATGTACACATCACAATTGCAGGAAAGCTAATCATTACTACAACCTTTGAACTATAAAGGAGTAATGCTCACACATTTTTTTCTTTGTAGTCTTGACCTTCAAAAAATATAAATACAGTCCTGAGAAACTATTTTGTATGAGCAATAGTGAAGTGATATATGGTGTGTCATTGCCAAATGAGCTTCAGGAGAAAATCTAGTCAACTCTTGGAGGTGGGGAGAGTCTTTGGAGTATGGTGGGCAAAGGGGCAAAGACTGAGATGGAAAGATGATTGGCATATTTGAGGAACATTGAGGAGGCCATTGTAGCTGGAGGTAAATAACAAGAGAGGATATTAGATAGGTAGCAGGACCCCAGGTGAGTCATTAAATGGATTTAGCTCTCCTAATTATCATAAGCCACTTTAGGGTATGATTTGACTTACAGTTAAAACAGTACCACTCTGGCTGCTGTAGGAAATAGACTATATGAAATCAAGAGTATAAGCAGAGAGACTGTGTTTGAGGCTTTTACAATAATGTTGGTAAAAGCAATTATGACTTGGGCTGGAATGCAAAATGTGGACACATTGAGATCTGGCAGATTTTGAGTATGTTTTAAAAATTGAATTAGAAGCCCTGGCACCAGGTGGCTCACGCCTGAAATCCTAGCTACTCAGGAGGCTGAGATCTGAGGATCAGGCTTCAAAGCCAGCTCAGGGCACCAAAGCCCGTGAGATTCTTTTCTCCAATAAATCACTCAGAAAACTGGAAGTAGTGCTGTGGCTCAAGTGGGAGAGCACTAGCCTTGAGCTGAAGAGCTGAGGGACAGCGCCTAGGCCCAAAGTTCAAGCCCCACAACTGACAAAAAACTTAAAAATAAAAAAAATAGTTGGGCACTGGTGGCTCACACCTGTAATTCTAGCTACTCAGTAGGCTGACATCTGAGGATCACGGTTCAAAGCCAGCCCGGGCAGGAAACTTCGTGAGACTCTTATCTCCAATAAACCACTCAAAAACTGGAAGTAGCACTACGGCTCAAGCAGTAGAGAGCTTACCTTGAGCTGAAGAGGGCAGGGACAGTGCCAAGGCCCAGAGTTCAAGCCCCACGACCGACCAAAATAAATACATAAAATTGAATTAAAAGGATTGCTGATAGGTTAGATGTGGATAGTTGAAAGAGAAGAAGCAAAAACTAAGGTTTGTTCACCTTAGAGTTGGAAGAATGAGTTATTGTCTTCTAATATAGAAAAAAATGAAACTATAGAGAACTAGTTTGGGAAAGATTCAGAAGTAAAAAATTATTCTTGTTATGTTTGAAGTGATCATAGCTAACTTTTAAAAGGCTTAACTGAATAGTTGGGGCCTAATATTTTACAAGTTTTAGTAAATTTAATTTTAATACTTTTGGCAATTTAGGTAATTTAAATTATTTAACTTTTTTGTAATAGTGAGATTGCTTTCTTGATTTTTACTGAATTCTGAATATTGTTTCTACCAATTTGGTGGATTTTTTTAGATTTTTCTATTTATAGTTATGCCTGCTGTAAATAGGGATAATTTGATTCCTCCCTTTCTATTTAGATACGTTTTTTTATTTCTCTTGCTTAAGTGCTCTGATTAAGACTTCTATACAATATATGCTGAAGCTGGGCCCTGGTGGCTCATGCCTAAGGATCACAGTTTAAAGCCAGTCTGGGCCAGGAAAGTCCGTGAGACTAGTGTCTCCAATTAGCCACCAGAAAACCGGAAGTGGTGTTGTGGCTCATGTGGTAGAGTGTAGCCTTGAGCTGAAGAGCTCAGGGACAGCCCCTAAACCCAGAGTTCAAGCCCCACCACCGATCAAAAACAAGCAAGCAAACAAATACACACACTATGCTAAATAAGTACAGCGAAAGTTGACATGCTTGCTGTGTTCCAGATCATAGCAGAAACTCTTTTAGCTCTTGTTCTGAATGATGTATGGCTGGAGATATGGCTCCAAGTAGGGAGTGCCAACAGAAGACAAGACAAAAAGCCACATGATAGCATGAGGCCCTGAGTTTAAGCCCCCCCCCCCCCCACATACACATACACCTTACTCTAAGCCAGGTGTACACCTTACTCTAAGTGGTGTACACCTACCTACAATCCTAATATTTGGACTACCAAATCAAAATCCCAGTGAACATGTTAAAATTGCAGAAAATAGCAAGCCCGGCACTTTGTTTGGTTTTGTTTTTTTTTTTTAACTGTTTTTTTTTTTTTGTCTTTTCTTTTTTGGTACTGGGGATCGAACGCAGGATGTTGCACTTGCTAGGCAAGTGCTTTGCCACTGAGCTACATCCCAGCCCAAGCCCTGTACTTTAAACATTGCTAGTGCAAGTTCAGATCAAATCTTTCTAGAAAATAGTGTTGCAAAATATGTGAAGACTCTTAGCATGTTACTTCTTACCACCCCTGCTTGCTGTTGCTTTCTGGAAGCTGAGGCACAAAAATCATGAGTTTGATCACCCTGTGATCAACCCTGTATAGACATATATGGTCATTCTGCTTGTGTTGAAGAAAGATCTATAATCATCCCTAAAGTATCTGAAATGACAGAATGGTAGTGGGATTATTTATAGTTGCAGCCTGCCCGCCCCTCCCTCCTTCCCTCCCTCCCTCCCTCCCTCCCTTCCTTCCCTCCTTCCTTCCTTCCTTCTATTCTTCCTTCCATTGTGGGGCTTGAACTCATCCCTGAGATCTTTTTTTTTCAATTTAATTTTTTGTGTGTGTGTGAGAATACCGTATAGAGGAGTTACAATTACATGGGCAAGAGCATCCCTGAGATCTTTTGCTCAAGGCTAGCCCTGTACCACTTTGAGCCACAGCTCCACTTCCAGTTTTTGAGTGGTTAATTGGAGATAAGAGGTTCACAGGGACTTTTCTGCTCAGGCTGGCTTTGAGCCTGGATCCTCAGATCTCAGTCCCCTGAGTAGCTAAGATTGCAGGCGTGAGCCACTGAAGCCCTGTTGGCGACAGTTTTCTTACCTGAAGCTGAGTAGAGGTTTCAGCCATAAAACTGGATTACTTAGCTTCACAGATTGGGCACCTAGACTTTGTTCTTGAGAAGTGCCACACCTCTAGATTGTTAATGAAGTGACGAGTTGGATACGTCAGTTCTAAAATCAAAAAAATGGAGGAGAGTGTAAGGAGAAATGAATTTTCTTTGGAGTTGGAAAGGATTTATGGAACAGCATATTAACAAAGATACATTATTAAAGCTTCAAAATTTACAAATCCCAAAGAAGCTTTTAGGGATTTAGGGATTTAATCTTTGACTTTTAAAACCAGCTTTCCATTGTTAGTGAGAATACCAATGCGCATTTAAAAGCTGTAGGAAGTAGTGAGACAGGCACTTACGCACTGCTAGGACAAGTTCAAATTAATAGTCTTTTCTAGAAAGCAGTATGGCAACCTATTTGAAGTTTTATCACCTCTTCTGCTGTTACCCTGGTCTAAGCCCCATTATCTTCTAATTACCACACGCTTGCCACAACCTGCCCTTTAAATTCTGTGTTTTAATTCTCTTGTTACTAAGGTGACATCTTTTTGTTGAAGATGATTGAAAGGCTGTAGAAACAGATATTGGTGATTCTTGCACCAATATTGCAAATATAATAAATGTTCTTGAATTGTACCCTTAAGTGATTGAAATGTCAGTTTTTTATGCTTAATTTACCACAATAGAAAACTTCCAAAAAACAAAACAAGATGTAGAGCTGGAAATACAGTTCTTGGTAGAGTGCTTGCCATGAGGCCCTAGGTTTGAACCATTAGCACAACAAAAAAATGTATGTATGTGTATGTATCCTTGTATTTTACTTACCATATATATGTACATGTATATTCCTATAAAGTCAAGACACCTTGACTTCCTTCTTGAGAAGTGCCATGCCCCTAGACTGCTAATTGACGAGTAGGCTACTTCAGATCTGTATACATGTATACATATATATATGCGTGTATATATACTTAGTGGTATCAGCAGCTTCATATTGGAATGGGAGATTACTAACATCAAGACAATTGACAGATGTTACAAAAGAGACTTGCTCTCTTTTCCATATAGAAAGCTAGCTGGAAAAGTGTTAATGAGCTTACCTCTGGGGATGAGAGAAATGTGGCAGGGATATGAAAGTAAGCTTACATTTTTCATCATCTATGCTTCTATATATTGTTTTCTTGATTTTTTTCTTTTCAAGTACCTGGGATTAAACTCAGGGTTCATAGTAGCTTGGCTTGCTTGTTCAGCTGGCTCTCTACCACTTGAACTATGCTTCCAAGTCTGAGTCCCCCCTCCCCCCCGCTTTTTTTTTTAACAGTGAGGATACAGTCATAATTGCATGTTTTACTTTTTTTTAAGGGAGATTTTAAAATCCACATGTTTTGATGGTGTGATATTAATTACTTTTCTCTTGATTCAAGAGAATCCAAGTCTGTTAACTTGGATTCTGTTTCCTCAGAAATCTGCTTTTTACCTTATGCCTAAGTGAAGCTTTTCTTGTTTCTTTATAGGTTACCCTACAGCCTACCCTGCAGCGGCCCCTGCCTACAATCCCAGCCTGTACCCAACCAATAGCCCCAGTTATGCTCCAGGTAAGCAGAGTTGGAGCAGCAGTTCAGGAGGTGATGTGAAAAGTAGAGCTCTATTTGGAAAAACAAACCCATCTGTTGTCCGTACTGTCTTTAATTGCTCTGGGAACTAGGGCAGATCAACCTCAGGGTGGGAGTGGGAGTAGAATCTCTTTCATTTTCCTGGGGACTTGACGCTGGCCCATCCCTCCTATGCTGGAATGGATGAGACATTCAGCCTCCTTTCTGGTCATCTCAAGCAACGTGCAAATCCATTCTTTGCTCAGTTTCCTTGAGGCAGCTATTGGGAAATCCAAATGTGTGTACACAAATGCGCGCACATACACACACAGCAGAATCCTGGGTGTAGATTTGGGAGAGTGAGAGACTTGCCACCAGAGGGTAAAAAGCTGATGTTCAGGGTAAGACAAGCTACTTGTTTTTCAGCAATAATAAAGGCATGACACTTGTATAGAGGTTAAAATGGGTTTGAAAATACTTGTTCTGTTTTGGGCCAGGAGCATTGCAGCACTGATGGTTCTAACCTCCAAACTCAACCAGTATTTTAACACTCAAAAGCAAAAGGAAGAAAGGCTCTGTGGTTAGAAAGTCTTCCGTTTGAATCCTAATTAACCATCCCACTAGTTGTAAAGCCTTGAAGTCACCTCACCTCTGAGAGTTACATATAATTACGTACCTCAGGGTTGTAGGTGGTTTTATGTAAGCTCCTCTTCATTCACTTGATAAATATTTGTTGACTGTCCTCCATACTGGGATTGAAAAATTAAAATATGTCATCTTTGTCTTAAGTAGCTTACAGTTCACTTTGGGGCCTGGCATATAAACAAATTCACTGTAGTACTGTATTGTCAGTACTATAGAAGAAATACATATTAGGAGAGAGAAAGGAGGCACAGTGTGCCTAGAATGAAAGTGTAGGGGAAGGTTCACACAGGAGCTTGTAACAGAGACTTGAAGGCGAAGTAGACTGTTTTACTTTGTTTTTAAAGCACTCAAAGGAGGAGGAGTCATTTCAGGGAAGCATGGCAGTAGGGGAATGGTTGAAGCATGGAGCCAGATGGGATGGCTGGATAACTGGAAACTATAGGTCACAAGGGCCTACAAATTTGGAAAGACCTTAAATGTCACATCATACACATTTTCTTATTACAGCATTTGAAAACTTAAAAAGATCTCAGAGTTCTCCAGTTCAATCTCTTTTCTTGACAATAGGATCCAGACAAGCACTTTTGTCCCACACTACCCAATGAATCACCAACAGGTTATGGAATAGAACCCTCGGCCGATCCCCTGATGCTCTTCTGTGCCAATCCAGAACTCATGCTATTGTTACTGCTCCTTTTGCTCTGGAACATTTAAAGCAGAAAAGAATATAGGTTGTGGCCAAGTGCTGGTAGCTCACGCCTGTAATCCTAGCTACTCAGGAGGCTGAGATCTGAGGATTGTGGTTCAAAGCCAGCCAGGGCAGGAAAGTCCATGAGACTCTTATCTCCAGTTAACCACCAGAAAACCAGAAGGGGTGCTGTGGCTCATAGCCTTGAGCTGAAGAGCTGAGGGATAACGCTCAGGCCCAGAGTTCAAGCCCCACGACTGACAAAAAAAAAAAGAATATAGGTTGTGCCTGTATTCATATCAAATTACACACACACACACACACACACACACACACCATGAAGTTAAGACAGCTGCTCCCCCCTTTTTCTCTCTCTCCCCCTCCCCCCTCAAATAAGAAGTGTTTTATGCAAATAAATCAGAACTTCTAAAGTTCTTACATAGATATAAGTTTTTTACATAGGTATGTCATAGCTGTGCCCAAAGTACCTTCGAGAACAACTAAAGGGTGGAGATTTATTTTAGCACATGGCTTCCAAGGCCCCCTGTGCTTGGGCAGAACATCATGGCGGTATGGTAGGAATGTTACAGAGGAGAGCTGTTCACTTTGTGAACAGACAAAAAACAGAGCTGCTATAGGAAGGAACCATGGCAAGATACTGCTCTCAAGGATATACACCCAGTGACTAGTTCCTCCATCCAGACAGGAAGTTCTCACCACTCAACCTATTCAAATGTTTTATCCATCAGTGGATTAAATTATTCATTATATCAGAGCCCTCACGACTTAATCAGCTCTAAAAATGCCTTTCTCGAGGGGGGGACCAAGATGGCGACGGGGCAGTAGGGAAACGCCACAGCTCTCTCCAACCAAAAAGAGAGTTCGAGTTCCAACCTTTAATCTCCCCAAGAGACCGACAACAACAAAAAGACGAACACTCAGAGAAAAACCAGAGGTGGAAAATAACAAAAAAAAGAAAGAGAGGAAAAGAAGAATTTCAGAACAGAGAAGAGCGAAGACCCCTCCCCCAACCTTTACTGGCCGCGCGGCAGTGCGCCAAGCCGCCGGCCAGCCGGCCCGGCGGGGGCTGCCGGAGCCACAGAGACACAGGGGGCTGCTTGCAGATCACCAGGTACCGGATTGCAGAACAGCGGATCGCCAGGAACAGAGAAACCTACCAGCCAGGAGTCTCCAGGAGGATCCCACCCCACCCATCACTCTCCACCGGAGCGGAGAGGCTCCATCCCGCCAAAGCCGCCCGGCACCAGCAGCGCCACGAAGGGACCTGTCCGCAGACCACCCGCCCAATCGCGATCGCAACGACCCGGCGGGGGGCCGCCCAACCCAGCCCGCAACCACCCCAACTGAACTCGGACTGCAACAACAACTGACGGACTGCAACAACAACTGACGACCTACAGGGTGAGTACCCATCAGGGGACAGGGAATCCATCAAGGGAGACCAGAGCTGGAGGGAATCCCCAGACCCTGACCTAGACTCCCTACCCCAACACCCGGACCACAGGACACACTAAAACTGGGAACTGTTCGAGAGCTCCACCAGCTGGTGGAGCACACTCGGCTGGCCAGGCCAGAGCAAGAGCGTCCCTGGAAGGGAGCTTAAATGCTCAAGCCAGGAACAGTGCCCCTGGGTCAAGACTACCAACAGTAGAAGAAATTTGAACTGTGTCCTCCAGGCTGCATAACCAAGGTGGTATACACATTAGCACAGGCCTAACGAGCGCGCTCCAGGCTGGGGCCGGAACCAGGCCAGGGGACCGGCGCCTGAACAAAGCAAAAAGGGTCAGAAGTGGGGCTGTGGCTCAAATGGTAGGGTGCCAGCCCTGAGCTGAAGAGCTGAGGGACAGCACCCAAACCTAGAGTTCAAGCCCACAACCAGCCCAAAACAAACAAACAAAAACACATCAGGAGCCCATAGCAGACTCCAGTATTTGGGAGAGTGCATCCAGAGCATCTGATCTTCCCAAGAGCACCCGCAGGAGCAAACACAAGCAGTCCAGGCTGCTCAACCCTTCCAAAGGCGGGAATTGCTACAGCAGAGAGCTGAGAATCCTAAGTGAATAGCAGCTGGAAATAGGCTCCCAACAGAATCCAGATCAGGCACAGACTCTCTCTACCAATACAGAATCAGCAACCAAGCAAAGACAGACACACCAAAACAAGATTGAAGAGCAGTCTCCTGAACCCCCATGCGAAAATCACAGAGAAAAATCACAAGGTTTACCACTACCCAGGACAGCAAGCTCACCTCAAAAGCCAGCAGCCACGCAGGGGAGAGCCCCAGTGGGAGCAAAGCAGGAATGGAAGACAAAAACTACATCCAAGGGTTGCTGGAGGCAATGACTCAAGAAATAAAGCGAGAAATGGATCAGAAATTGAAAGAGCACAAGGATGAACTATCAAAAGATATACAGGATATCAAACAAAAATTGGATGCAAAAATAGAAGCTGCACAAACCTCAGTAAGAAGTGAGATAAACGCCAAATTAGAGGTAATGCATACTGATCTCACCTCATTGAGAGGTGAGATCAGTACTCTGAGAACCAACATTGAATCCATAAAGGGATCCATTTCCACCATGCAAACCACAATAGAAGCCACGGTCAACAGAGTGAATGAAATGGAAGGTAGAGTGTCAGATACAGAAGACAGAATACACCAACTGGACCAAAAAGTGACAGATATGGAAAAATCACTCAAATTAAACCAAAGGGAAATTCAAGAGCAAGCAGATAATGCTAAAAAATTTAACCTTCGCATAATCGGAGTGGACGAAGGTGAGGAATTCCAGAGCAAGGGAATGCAACACCTATTTAACAAGATAGTCAATGAAAATTTTCCCCACCTCAAAAACGACCATCTTAGCTACATCACAAAAGCTTATCGAACACCCAACAAGCAAGATCCCAGGAGAAACACTTCTAGGCACATAATAGTAACAATGATGGATCTGAATAATAAGGAAACAATCCTGCATGCAGCAAAAATGAAGAAGGAGCTATACTACAACGGGAAAAAAATTAGAATCACTGCAGATCTCTCCACACAAACAATGAATGCAAGAAAAGCCTGGGAAAGCACCATACGAGCCCTGAGAGCCAATAACTGCCAACCCAGACTGATATACCCGGCAAAGCTAGCATTCACATTCGATGGAGAACTGAAAACTTTTAATAGCAAAGAAAAACTAAATGAATACATAAACATTAAGCCAGCATTACAAAGAATTCTAAGAGGGGGGACACAACCTGAAGAAAGCAACCAGGAACTGGGACCTGCCCCAAACAGGCATTACTCAAAGTCTAACTGAGCAAGCACAGGAGGAAAGGAAAGAAGAAAAACTTAGGAAAACGGAATGGCAGGGACAACAATGCATCTCTCTATACTTTCTCTTAATATAAATGGGCTGAATTCGCCAATTAAAAGAAAACGAACTGAGGACTGGATCAGAAAACAAGACCCATCCATCTGTTGCCTTCAGGAGACCCACCTCTCAGCCAAACATACAAACAAACTCAGAGTGAAGGGGTGGAAAAGGATCTACCAATCAAATTCCCCCAATAAGAAAGCAGGTGTAGCTATCCTGATATCTGACAAAATAAACTTTTCATTAAAATCAGTACAGAAAGACAAGGACGGACACTACATATTAATAAAGGGAACAATCCAAGAGGAGGATATAACCATCATCAACTTATATGCCCCAAATATTGGTGCACCCAGATATGTTAAACAAATGCTCTCAAACTTACAGAATAAAATAGATCCCAATACGATAATACTAGGAGACTTTAACACGCCACTCTCACCAAAGGACAGGTCTACCAACCAGAGGATTGGTAAAGAAGCTACCGAATTAAGTGAGGCCATACTTCAAGCGGAATTAACTGACATCTACCGAGTATTTCACCCTAAAACAACACAGTACACATTCTTCTCAGCAGCTCATGGAACTTTCTCCAAAATAGACCATATCATAGTTCATTCAAGGAACTTAAGCAAATACAAAGGGATCGACATAATCCCCTGTATCCTATCTGACCACAGTGGAATCAAGCTAGCTCTCAATAACAAAGCATACCGCAGAAATTTCTCTAATACATGGAAATTGAACAGCACACTCCTTAACAAGGCCTGGGTAACAGAAGAGATCAGAGAAGAAATAAAGCATTTCCTAGAACTCAATGAAAATGAAAACACCTCACAAAGAAACTTGTGGGACACAGCAAAAGCAGTCCTGAGGGGCAAATTTATTGCCCTCAGTGCCCACATCAAGAGAATGGAGACAGACCAAGTAAATAATCTCATGTTGCAACTAAAACAGCTAGAAAAACAAGAAAAAATGGGACCTAAAGCTACTAGACGAAGCCAGATAACCAAATTGAGAGCAGAGATTAACCAATTAGAAAATCAGAAAACCATAACCAAAATAAACCAAACAAAAAGCTGGTTCTTTGAAAAAATAAACAAAATTGATGGCCCGTTGGCAAGATTAATTAAAAAAAGAAGAGAGGAAACCCATATTAATAGGATTAGGGATGCCACGGGAAACATCACAACACGTACCCAAGATATCCAAACAATTCTAACAGACTACTTTCAAAAGCTATACTCTCTAAAGGAAGAAAATCTGGCGGAAATGGATGCATTTTTAGAGAAATACAAGTTACCCAAACTGAGCAAAGAAGAAGTTAACCAATTAAATAAGCCAATATCCTATAATGAGATACAGGAAGCTATCAAAAGTCTTCCAACAAAAAAAAGCCCAGGACCAGATGGATTCACAGCAGAATTCTATAAGACCTTTAAAGAAGAACTAATACCCATACTCCTCAAGCTCTTCAGAGAAACAGAGAAGGAGGGAGCTATCCCAAACTCATTCTACGAAGCCAATATCACACTCATCCCCAAACCAGGCAAAGACCCAACCAAAAAGGAGAATTACAGGCCAATCTCCTTGATGAACACAGATGCAAAGATCCTTAACAAGATTCTAGCTAACAGAATCCAGAAACACATAAAAAAAATAATACACTATGATCAGGTAGGCTTCATCCCAGAGACACAGGGATGGTTTAACATACGTAAGTCAATAAATGTAATCCAGCATATCAACAGAGCCAAGGTCAAGAATCACATGATTATCGCCACAGATGCAGAAAAGGCCTTTGATAAAATTCAACATTCATTCATGCTAAAAGCTCTGGAGAAAATAGGAATAGAAGGAACATTTCTAAAAACAATAAAAGCCATTTATGACAGACCAATAGCCAATATTATACTTAATGGGGAAAAGCTACAACCAATCCTCCTAAAAACAGGAACAAGGCAAGGATGTCCACTGTCTCCACTCCTCTTCAACATAGTCCTAGAACCCTTAGCCAGGGCAATAAGGCAAGAAAAAGACATTAAAGGGATCCGCATAGGGAAAGAAGAAGTGAAACTATCCCTTTTTGCAGACGACATGATACTATACCTCCACGATCCCAAAAACTCCATCCCCAAACTTTTAGAAATCATAAGTCACTTCGGCAAAATAGCAGGATACAAAATAAACCCACAAAAATCAGTTGCCTTCCTATACACTGATAACGCACAGGAAGAGAGGGAAATAAAGGGAGCAACCCCATTCACAATAACCTCCCAAAAAATAAAATATTTAGGAATTAACCTAACCAAAGATGTAAAAGAACTATTTAATGAGAACTATAAAAAGTTAAAGAAAGAAATTGCAGAAGACACTAGGAAATGGAAAGACCTCCCATGCTCCTGGATAGGCCGACTTAATATAGTAAAGATGGTGATACTTCCAAAACTAATATACAAATTCAATGCAATTCCTATTAAAATCCCAATGACGTACATCACTGAAATACAGAAAACAGTCCAAAAATTTATATGGAACAACAAAAGACCTAGAATAGCCAAAACAATTCTAGGGGATAAAGACAATATGGGAGGGCTATCCATGCCGAACTTCAAACTCTACTACAGAGCTATAATCACAAAGACAGCATGGTACTGGCACAAAAACAGACCCGAAGACCAATGGAACAGAATAGAAGATCCAGAAATAAATCCACAGGCCTACAGCCAGCTGATATTCGACAAAGGAGCCAAAGACATACAATGGAAGAAACACAGCCTCTTCAACCGCTGGTGCTGGGAAAACTGGGCAGCCACATGCAGAAAACTAAAAGTGGACCCCAGCCTATCACCATGCACCAACATCAACTCAAAATGGATTAAAGACCTTAACATTAAACCTGAATCTCTGAAACTACTGCAGGACAGAGTAGGAGAGACACTTGAACTAATAGGCACAGGAAGGAACTTCCTGAACAGAGTCCCAGGGTCACAACAAGTTGGAGAGAGACTCGACAAATGGGACTACCTTAAAATAAAAAGCTTCTGCACAGCTAAATCTATCGCAACTAAGCTAGAAAGACAACCAACTAATTGGGAAAAAATATTTACCAGCAATATATCAGACAAGGGGTTAACATCCTGTATATACAGGGAACTCAAGAAACTAATCCCTCCCAAACCTAACAAACCAATTACTAAATGGGCAAGGGAACTAAAGAGGGACTTCTCAAATGAAGAAATAAAAATGGCAAAGAAACACATGAGGAAATGTTCATCATCCCTGGTGGTGAAGGAAATGCAAATAAAGACAACCCTGAGATACCACCTTACCCCAGTCAGAATGTCCCACATCCACAAATCAGCCAACGACAAATGCTGGAGGGGATGTGGAGAAAGAGGAACCCTATTACACTGCTGGTGGGAATGTACACTTATACAACCACTTTGGAAAGCAGTCTGGAGGGTCCTTAGAAAGCTAAAGATTGACCTCCCTTACGACCCAGTCATACCACTTCTAGGCATCTACCCTGAACAACAGGAACCAATATACAAGGACACGTGCACCTCCATGTTTATTGCAGCACTGTTCGCAATAGCTAGGATATGGAAACAACCTAGGTGCCCCACCACAGATGAATGGATCCAAAAATTGTGGTATCTATACACAATGGAATATTATGCAGCCATTAGAAATGACAAAATAATGGCATTTGCAGGGAAATGGATGGAGCTAGAAGGAATCATGTTGAGCGAGGTAAGCCAAGAACGAAGAGACAAACGGTACATGGTCTCCCTCATAAGTGGATGCTAAATCCAAAAGGTTAGGTGATACGACAAAACTAACAGGACTTAAGAAACAAAGAACTCCCGCTCATCTGGTTGAACCACTACTAAATATCCTCATGCTGCTGATCACAAATATGGTATATAACATGTGAACACTGTTATATATTGCAGACTGTGGTAGACAATTTGCTCCAGGGAAGTTAGAATGAACTTGTGACTTTGAAATTATGTAATCATTTAATCACAATCAAAAAAAAAAAAAAGAACCTCGGGGAAGGGAGGGAGAGAGGGGATGGTAGGGGGAAAACAATGGAGGGGGTAACAATGTTCAAGAGGAAGTGTACTCATAACCTCACTCATGTAACTGTAACCCTCTGTATAGTAGCTTTACAATAAAAAAAAATAAAAAAAAAAAAAAACAAAACAAAAAAAAAAAAAAAAAAAAAAAAATGCCTTTCTCACACAACTTGAGGTATGCTTTACTAATCTCATATGTGTTTCTAAGCCAGTCAAGTTGACAAAATTAACCATCACTACAGGCATTTATTTTGGCCCCGTTATATAATCCCGAGACACTCTGGAAGACAGTGTTTCACACTTGAGGAAGCTACCATCACTGCCCCTGAAGAGTTGGTTAGAAGAGCGAAATTATAGACATTTATGGGCTAAAAATCTGACACTTCAGCATTGACTTTGTTTACTTTTTAAAATCATCTTCAAATAGTTATATAAAAGGATTTCAACATAACATGTCTATTTGTGTGTACAATACATCTTGTTCAAAATCACCTTTCCATCGTTTCCCCCACGTACACACTTTAATCAATGAAGTGACTGATTTAGTCAGTCAGTAGATGGATTAAAAGATCTATAATAGGAGGTAGTAACAATAAAAGCTACAGAAATTCTTTGATTAAATACTTGATGAAATTTGATAAGTTCTATCTTGAAAACTAAGGAGGAAGTTTTGATTGTCAAACATAAGTGCTGTGAGATCTCAGCAAAGGGAGGTGAGCTGTGACAGAAGTTCATCTGAGGTCAGGCATAAGGCAGATCATTGTCTTCATAGTCAGGAGGCTACCAGTGACCTCACTGGCAGCAGTCAGGGAAGTAGTAAGCTGAAAAGCAGAATGCAGTGAGCCAAGGAGGAAAGAAGTATTTTTAGCAAATAGATTACATTGACAAGAAAGAAGGAAGGAAGAAAAGGAAAGGAAGGAGTGAGGAATGTACAGATGACAGAGCTGGAAGGTCTGAGTGTAGTTAAACAAGCACTGGTGAGACGCAGCCGTGGAGGGATGAGTCAGTGATGGAGAAGAAGCTGTGCCACACAGAGCCAGGCCTCCACAACACAATTCTCTCCCTTGTTTGGGGGAGTTTAGTAGGGTGGGGTGGGGTATCTCGCTCTAAAGGCAGCTCTTCCTCCAACCAAGAAACGGTCACAGGTGGATGTGCTTAGAGTAAATTGAGTGGAAAGTAGCGAGTTCTTAGCTACTGCCCTTGATTTGCTAGCACAGAGGTGAGCCCAGATAAAGGGAGGCTCTTAGAGGACAAGAGATCAAGCTGTGAAAGCCTCACAGGAGGCAGTGGAGTGGAAACTACCATAGGATAACACAGAGCAGGGTGACTTTGGAGGTCGGCTGGGGAAGGCTCCAAGCACTGAGCTACTTTTTCATAGTATTAAGAACTCGTGTGCTTTTATGGTTGTTTTTGGATAAATTTGGCAGGAAATTGGAAGGATAAGCTGAAAGCATTTCCTGAAAGATCTGAAACAGAGAGGGGTGTCTCTGGTCACCACTCCCATTCAATGTAGTACTACAGTTTTTAGTCAGAAAAATTAGGTAAGAAAATAGAAGATAAACAGGAACAAGGAAAGCAAATTATCCCTAATCACAGATACATCTACTATCTCTTGAGTGACTCCTATTTGCCAAGACTAACTTAAACTCTTTATGGATATCTTTTTTTTTTTTTGGTACCAATCCTGGGACTTGAACTCAGAATACTGTGCTAGTGTTTCAGCGCTTGAGCCACCGTTCCATTTCTGGCTTTTTGGTGGTTATTGGAGATAAGAGTCCCATGAACTTTCCTGCCCCCGCTGGTTTCAGACATCATCTCAGCCTTCTGAGTAGCTAGGATTATAAGCATAAGCTACCGGCGCCCACTCAGTTTGTTTTATATTAATCATATCAACTTGTGTCTACTATTTGTTACTTAATTTTCCAAATGAAAAAAATGAAACCTAGAGAAGTTTGATAATTTGCTCCAAGATCCACATCCTGGACTCCTGCCACAAAACCACAAGAACCCTTAACCACTATGTTGTCTTTGAGGTGGGCAGAGAAGTTGGGGTTAGACCAGAGCAGGCAAGAGAGGCAAGGTAGTACAGAAAGGGAGGAGCCTGAGACCAAAAGTCACAGAGAGCTTGGAAAGCTGCTAGCTCAGAAAGGATATTAAGTTTTAAAAGTTTAAAATAAAAAAGCTCTCTTCTATCCTTATTCCCCCCCTCAATATTACTGTTCTTAAAAGTTAATGTATTTCTTTTCTTTTTTGGGGGGGGGGTTTCTGGTCGTGGGGCTTGAACTCTGGGCCTGGGCGCTGTCCCTCAGCTCTTCAGCTCAAGGCTAGCACTCTACCACTTGAGCCACAGTGCCACTTCCGGCTTTTTTTCTTCCTGCTTATGTGGTGCTAAGGAATTGAACCCAGCGCCTCATGCATGCAAGGCAAGCGCTCTACCACTGAGCCACCTTCTTAGCCCAAAAAGTCAATGTATTTCTAAGCCATGACTAAAGTAACCCAGACCATGTGCTAAGAAACAGAAAATCCACAATAGAGGGTGGGACTAGCCCCAGACTTGAAGACTGCTTCTGATTTTAATGTATCTGGGAGAGAGCCCATTCTATTTTGAGTTACACACCTAGCATACACTGAATGTATTTTGTATTGTGGGATGCTGCTCTGTGCTCTCACAGATTTCCTGACTGCAGTGAGGTTCCAGCCGTAGAAAAGAGCTGGCTTGAGGTCAGAGGGAACGGTGTAGGTTACTCTCAGCTTCCTTGCAGAGCCAGCTGTTTGTGATGCAGAAGTAGATGTCTGCAAGGAATCAGGCTCTTAGGTATAAATTTCTTCCATTTGCTTCTAAGAGACCAAGAAGCTGCTGAGAGATAGCTATTTTTAGCCACTCTGAATGCCCTAGCATGTCCAGGACGTAGGGAAACTTTTCACTTTTTCATTGGTTCTCACAGCATTGTAGGTTCTTGGAGCTTTCTCCACCCCCCGCCCCCGCAAGTGCTTAATGATTTCAGAGATCTTATATAAGAACTATTTGGCCTCTGAGGGGTCAAGAACAAGCTAAGACTCAGTATCAGAATCCAGAAAGGCTTGTCATATTAATGATAATAAACCTGAAAATGAATAGAAGGCAAACAGGAACAAATTTAAAACTTCTTTTAAAAAGGTTATGGAGCCAGGCACCAATGGCTCACACCTGTAATCCTAGCTACTGAGGAGGCTGAGATCTGAGGATCACGGTTCAAAGCTATCCCAGGCAGGAACATCTCTGAGATTCCTGTCTCCAATTAATCAGCAGAAAAACCGGAAGTGACACTGTGGCTCAAGTGGTAGAGCACTAGCCTTCAGCTGAAGAGCTGATGGACAGCGCCCAGACCCAGAGTTCAAGTCCCAAGACTAACCCCCCGCCAAAAGGATATGGATTAAAAATTAAATACTTTCTCAGAGACTATTCACAAAGCATTGTCATATATTGTCTTACTTGATTTTATGATACCTATTAAAGTAAAGCTACATTCCCATTTTTCATATGCAAACCTGGTGAACAGTAGGGATAGGAAATTATATTTTCTAAATACCTGCCTTGCTTCAGGTACTGTGCAAGGCATGTTATGAAGTTAATTTTTTACCTTATTGTAAGTTAGAGCCTCTTGCCTCTAGTTTGGCTTAGAGAGGTTAAATAATTGTCTAAAGCTATACAGATAAGAAAGCCATGAGCTGAGATTCAACCCATTTGTCAGACCCTTAGCCTGTAGCACTACAGTTTCCTCGAGGATTCAACAACAGAGTATGGCTGCATTGGGTCTAGCGCTCTAGGGTTTTATCAACAGCTCTTGAAAGGCCTGTGATAGCAGTAATTATCCCTGAACCTTTACTTCCTCATACATGTGTGAAATTCCAGGTGTTCTTAATATGGACAAGAGCAAGAGTTTGGGCTTGTTCACATCCAGGTAATTCTGGGTCAATTGCCTGAAAGGCTTCCATAGAGATGCCCTTGTACAATGAAGGAACTTTCCTGGATGGCAAGTCTGTCACCCTCTCTGGGGGAGAGATGCTTTGCAGCTCTGTGTTCAGTTTCTTGTGCAGCATGGGGGAAAACTGATGTCTTGAGGCAAAATCTGTTATGTAACTGAAATATGTACAACTTTGCACAAATTCTTAGTGGTAATTTCAACTAACATTTCTGTCCAACAGAGTTTCAGTTCCTGCATTCAGCTTATGGTAGGAGAGCTATTTTTCCTCATCTGTATTATGGCCTATATATGTGTTATCTTGTAACAATGGTAGCTCCCCTTCTTCCCTCCTCCCCAAATCCCATCCCCTAGGCTTGGGCTCCCCCAGGTGGCTCAGTAGCAGTTCCTAAAGCATGCAGGAACATGTCTGATGGTGCAAAATCATGGGTTGGAGACACACATGAACCATTCCCCTCAGGTAGCAATGAAGGATCATGGTACTAAAAGGCGTCTCTTACCCTAACCTGGCTGCAAATTCAAATGAACAAAAATGACAGGACCCATATGTGGTTCCTCTCTTGGCTTTGTGGCAGCTTTTCTGGAGGAATTATATAGATTATGCCTATTAGAACCCAAAACATCAGTTGGCCCCAGGATCAGATTTTTCTATCTTCATCAGCAGTCTGACATGTTTGAAGACCTAGTTGACTTAAGATATAGTTCCCTTAGCCCAAATCTTGAACTCTGGGCTCATTTTCAGGACTTTTTCCTGGATGATGAAAGGTAGGGGCCAAGTTTGTTAATGAGTAAGGGATCAGAACTTGGGGAGGTGTGGACTCCAGGCCCAAGGCACCACAGGAACTTCTGGGCACCTGTGAGGGTCCCAGCAGTGTAATTTGGTGAGGTTCTTTTTGTCTTAGACAGGAAGGGACCATGGGAGGGACTTAGTGCTTTTACCACCCTCACCTGGGCTGTGAAGGACAGGTTTTTGTTTTTGTTTTGTTTTGTTTTTACTCTCTCTATATTTTCTCAACTTTTACCTTGATTATTTAAATATTGGAAATTGAATTTTTATATAGCACATCTTCCAGAAGATGAGCTGAGAAATTTCTTCTTGCCACTACTATGGGCTTGTGTGATCTTGGGCAATGTGCTAATGTCTCTAGGCCATAAATAAAGTGTCTTAGTTCACACTGAGGACTCTTTAAGTGGTAACATCCTATTCTCTTAAAATTTTATTATTTCACTATTGCTCGCCACAGACCTCTTTCACTTATCATTTATGAGGAGTCCTTTTTTGTTTGTCTCAAGGATACATGAACTCAGACAGAAGTATCCATAAAAGCTAGAGGTCTCAGCCTCTTCATCTTCCCATCTGAAGTGAGGAGAGAAGCTTAAGGAATATAGATGTAACTCTTTATGTTGTAGAGTATTCTATGTCAGGCCTTAAGTTGGCCCTTGAGAAATACAAAAACACGTAAGACAAAGTTCCCATTCCCAAAGAGCAGGAACTAGGATAATCAACTATATTGGATGCCTGTAGGGCCTGTGGATTAAGAGTAAGGAAAAAAGGCTTCATAGTTGATGTAAGTCTTTATGTTATGATTGATAGGTGAATACAAGTTTACCAGGTGGAATATAAGGAGAAATAGTCAGGAGAACCAGCAGTGTGAAGCTCCTTGTATCTGGGAATGCTAAGCAGATTGTGTGCAGTAGTAGTTTGGAGAGTGAGAATGATGGGAGTCTAGAGGGATCATCAGGACTAGACTATGGGAACCTTGAATTCTCACCAGGAACTTAAACTGCAGCCTGTGGGCAGTGGAGAACCATGGTAGTGTCTTAAGAAAGAGAGTTTGGTGATTAGCTTTCAATCTTAGCTACCTCTCTGTGACTGTAGCTTGGAGACTGGAGGGGACAGGTTTAAGAGCTAATAAAATAGGACACAGTTGTAGTAGACCAGGTGAGGTGGTAAGAGTTTGAATTGGAGAGGTCTACAACTGTGAGGATGGAAGAGTAGCACAGCTACCTGAACTATAAACTGAAAGACTGGATGACACTTTATTTTTGACCCTCACATCAGTACTATGAAGCAGTCAGGAAATGATTATTATTGCGATTTTATGAGACAACAAAACTGAAGCTTAGAAAGATTAAGCGACTTGCCCAAGGTCCCACAGCTAAGAAGTGGCAGAGCCCAGGCTTGAATTCAGATTTCCTGACTTGGTACATTGTTTCGGATAATGGTCCCTTGCTGCCTCTCTTCTATGTAAGTGTGCTTAACAAAATTGTTTGAATGTCAGAAGGTGTGAAGGTCCCGTACCCAGGGAGTGAACAACCCAGTAGCTGGACGTGGGACCCTTCTGTGACTGGGTCCATGGCCCTTCACCGGAAAGGGTCTTCTCTTTTGTGTTACCTGTCCTCTTTCCTTGAAAATACAGATACAATCTGTACACTAGTTTAGATGTACAACTTAATAATTTCTCATATGACATGCCTATCACTCAGTTCAAGGAAGTGGCTCTAGCTGTCCAAACACCCTCTTCCTTCACCATGCCTCTAAAAACTTGGGTTGGGATTGGCTTCATCAGCAACTAAGCTTTGAATCACTGTTGCCAACAGAATGAGTTAGAGTTGTATGTGGAAGAGCAAGGTCACATGGCACAGCCAACTAATGATGAGGCCAAGTTGACAGCTAATATTTGGGTTTGTTTTTAGTTTTCATATTTATCCAATCATTTAAATCCTTAAGTATTCAAATATACAAAGAGTCACAAAAAATACTATGTTTTCTTTGTATCATTAAACCAGAAGAAACTATCCCTTTATTCAGGAAGGCACATAGCTCACATGACCACTTAGGAAAGACAATTAAGGTACAGTCACACTTTTGCTTTCCTGGTTAGTCTAAAACATTTTATTGTGTATCGTGCTGTCTTGTTCACTCCCTGGTTGGCGTGTGGCTGTGTTGCATCCCTAGCTAGAATGTAAGTACTTTGTGTGCAGTGTGACCAACGTGTGTTCCTGTCCACTGTGGCACTCCCGTCAATGCTGAGTACAGTTAGGCCTCAGTACTCTTTAGCTAATTTTTATTTATTTTGTCACACAGTTCTTCAGGCTAATGTCAGACTTTTCCCTTATGATGAAAAGTATATTAAAGTATGTGCCACTTGAAGGAAAGGCTGGAATGAATCAGGATGTCTAAATTCTCCAAATTCCTACAGTCAAATTTAGGCCTTCTGCTCCTTGGTAGAGTCCCAGTGAGGTCTTGTAAGCAATGAATTCGCTCCATCTTGGCTTCTCAAAGCTACATACTTAATGTTTTAGGGAGTTTTGGGTGGTCATGGTTTTCTAGTCATATGGAGCATCAGGTTCTAAATTTGGATACATCTTAATAAGATTTGTCAACACTAATTGGAACCTTTATGAATCCCCTTCATACCAGCGCCCCACCTCTGGAAAAGACACCCAAGTTAATTTTCTAAAACAGGCACCTGCTTCTTCCTGCACTGTCTGCAGAGCTGTGCAGGATAACCAGCAAAGACTCTGGGCTCTACATGAAATTCTGCAGGACCACTGTTTCTCACATCAGAATTCTCCTTTTAGTGTCACCTTTCCTGCCCATGATTTCCTTCTCATTCCTCAACATCCGCTGTATAGATTGTGGGCCATTGATGCAAACACAGGTTAGAGCTACACTTCTAACCTTGGTTCAGCAAGAACAGCAGAGTGCTTGCCCTTCCCTCTCCTTAATATCTCTGGTGAAGAAACTGAGACATTAGTTGGTCCTCAGTCAGGCAGAGGGCGTTATGAAATCTCTTGGAAGGTAGCTATCCTGGTGGAATTAGAGAGTATATAGGCAAACTTGCTTTGCACACCACCACATCTTACCATAGCCTCATGTTAAAATTTATCACATGTATCAGCACCACCTCCTGCTAATTAGTATTTTAAAATACCCCATACCACCAGACTCCCAAATCCTTATTTGAGTGGAACCATAGCAGAAATTTGGGTCTAATGTTTGAAAGTACAGTAAAATGTTAGGCGATTTCCCTTTTTGAAGTCCTATTTCCTCTTTCCTTCCCCTCAGGATACCACAATGGTAAGTTTTTTAGTCACTCCCCATTTCTAGAATATATGAAATACCATCTTTAAAATTTCTTAAGCAGAGCTTTGAGTCAGCTTGGGATATCTCTCAATCTGAGTCAGGAGGGGTGTCAACAGGAGATATGCAGGGGAATGCCAGAGGCTTGTTCATCTGACCATACCTAGGTATCCTGGAGAAGGGCTTGGCCCTGTGCTGTTTAAGCTTTCATGGTCACAGCTCAATCCCGTTAGAGGAGATGGTATTTCATTAAGGTTCATCTTATGTGATAATTACTTGTGAATTTCTCTTTGACAGCAACTTGCTTAAATATACCTCCTGATGAGATTTTAGACAAAAAAAAAAAAAATGAGTGTGGGGAATGTAGTTGATCTGGCCCACCACACATTCTTAGGCTCCAAGTTGCTTCCATGTTAATGAAAAAGCGGCTGCAGAGAATATACCAGAGGCTTAGACAAGGAGTCAGATGGAAGGAAGCTAAATGCATGGGCATCTTCATGGGTAGAAAATCCTGATTCTGTTAATATACTGGCAGACTTCCTTGGTTTTAAGTCATTTGAAAGCTCAGTTGAGCACTCCTCCCAACTGCTAACCATCTCAGAAAGGCTGAATCATTCTGTGTGTTTCTGTCTAGCACAAGACCCCTCCCTTGCTTTGTGTCTGTAATTGGTGGTATCCACTTATTTCTGCCTAATGCCATTCTTGTGTCTTTCCTTAAGCCACTCTGCTGATGAAACAGGCCTGGCCACAGAACTCATCTTCCTGTGGCACTGAAGGCACCTTCCACCTCCCAGTGGACACCGGGACTGAGAACCGAACTTACCAAGCATCTTCTGCAGCTTTCAGTAAATACAGCCTGTCTCTTCCTTTCCTTGTTCCCTTGTTGGGATTGATTTGTTTCCTAGGAAGAAAGGAAAGGAAATTTTAAAAACAAACAAAACCCCACCACATTTTATAATCTAAATACTGTCTTAAAGGGTTCTCATACTTACACCAAAAGTTGCCCTTCCTCATTTAGGAAAGATTCTGTTTGATCATGCATCCACCTTTAAGGAGTGTGGAAGGATGTAGTTACCTGGCCAAGAAGTTTGATTTCAGAAATACTGTTACTGAATTTCAGGGGAAAAGACAAAGGGCACGTTTGGATAGAATGGGCTTTTCCTTAACACAGGGTTTCTTACCAATGCTCTTGACATCTTGGTCAGATCATTTTTTTTCCCCCCAGGGTAGAAGGGGGCGGCAGGCTGTCCTAGACATTATAGGATGTTTAGCAGCAACCTTGGCCTCAACCCATTAGATGCTAGTAGCAGAGAACATGAGGCAACCCAAATGGTCTCAAAACATGGCTAAATGAGTGGGGGGTGCATGGGATTGGGGGTGACAAAATTGCCTCTTGTAGGAGAAACACTGTTCTAGTGGGAGCTACACTATTGGAGCAGGTATGTGAAGTACATGGATAGAAGCCAGAGGCAGTCAAATTGGTTGTATTCGCCTCGAGGCTGAGGGGCAGGGTAACTGGAGCTGTTACCTTCACAGCTGATTTGTAACACAAATAGTTTCAATGAGGAAATGAGGACCATGGTTTAGAAATACTGATTGGCAGTTTGATGCCATATAAGGAAGAACTTGTTGCCTGTGGGAACTGTCCAATAGACTGTGGCTGGCTTTGGATGTGGGAAGCATTTATATGTGACATTATGCCAGCAGGAACTAGACAAATGCTCCAAAGGATGTTATAGGGGATTAGTAGTTTACTAAGCATTGTGTTATACATACTTTTTTTTTCTTTTTCTTTAAAACACACTCAGTGTTGGCTGGGTGTGAGTGGCTCATGCCTATAATCTTAGCTACTTATTTATTTTATTTTATTTTTTTGGTCCGGTCGTGGGGCCTGAACTCTGGGCCTGGGCGCTGTCCCTCAGCTCTTCAGCTCAAGGCTAGCGCTCTACCACTAGAGCCACAGCGCCACCTCCGGCTTTTTTCTTTTTGCTTATGTGGTGCTGAGAAATCGAACCCAGGGCCTCAGGCATGCAAGGCAAGCGCTCTACCACTGAGCCACCTTCCCAGACCTAATCTTAGCTACTAAAGAGGCTGAGATCTGAGTATCAAAGTTGAGTTTAGAGCCAGCCCTGGCAGGAAAGTCCATGAGATTCTTTTTTTTTTTTTTTGTCGGTGGTGGGGCTTGAACTCTGGGCCTGGGCACTGTCCCTCAGCTCTTCAGCTCAAGGCGAGCGCTCTACCACTTGAGCTACAGCGCCACTTCCGGTTTTCTGGTGGTTTATTGGAGATAGGAGTCTCACGGTCTTTCCTGCCCGGGCTGGCTTTGAACCGTGATTCTCAGATCTCAGCCTCCTGGGTAGCTAGGATTACAGGCGTGAGCCACCAGCGCCCGGCTTCCATGAGATTCTTATCTCAACTAAACTACTCAGAAAAAGCCAGAAGTGGTGCTGTAGCTTAAGTGGTAGAGCACTAGCCTTGGGCACAGAGAGGCAGGTCCTGAGTTCAAGCCCCAGAATTGGCAAAAACAAAACAATCTAGTGTCATTTTCCTCATCATTGCTGCAGATGTCAGTCATAGCTCACTTTTTGAAAAGTATGTTTTCATAATCACTCTCTCATTTAACCAACACTGTTTATTGTCCCAACAGTTATATGGGTGGATTTTCATCCTACTTGGAAAGCTGAGGCTCAGAAAGATAACAGTACTGACGTACTGCTTGGCTGGAATACAACAGAAAACATACAGATTAAGATTCTATTACTTTTTCATGAAGTTGATTTTATTCTTTAAGAAAAAGATGACAGGTCGGGCACTAGTGGCGCACGCCTGTAATCCTAGCTCCTAAGGGGGCTGAAATCTGAGGATCGAGGTTCAAAGCCAAGCCCCAGCAGGAAGTCCATGAGACTCTTATCTCCAATAAACCACCAGAAAACTGGAAGTGCCACTGTGCCTCAAGTGGTAGAGCACTAGCCTTGAGCTGAAGAACTCAAGGACAGTGCCCAGACCCAGAGTTCCAGCCCCACGACCAACAGGAAAAAAAAAAAAAAGATGACAGCCATAGGGAGCTTTTCCAGATGCCTCAAGTAGAATTGAATGAGCATTTTTGAGACTATATGTGTTGTAAACTGGCATGTAATATTTTCTTGTACATCCACACAATTGGATGTAGATCTATAAAGGCAATCTACTATAGCGTTGCAGAAAGGGGTCTGGTGTTGAAACCCAGAATTGGATTCTAGACCTGGTCCTTTGTTGCTTTGGATAATTCTGTTCATGCCTTGGGTTTTGAGTTGTAAAATGAAGGTCTGGACAAGGTGATTTCCAAGGTTCTCTCTAGCTATTAGTCTCTTAATTGTGTGACCTTGAAGCTGTGTGCCAGTGTCCTCCAACCAACAAAGCCTTCCTCTCTAGCTGACCCCATAGTAGCTGGCCATCAAGACTTCGCTAATATACTGCAGGGATGGGTGCTTGTTCTCCCAGAACAAGCCTTTGGGTGGTCTAAGTATCAGCAAACCTTGCCTTCTACTGTGCTCAGATCTTCCTGCAGTCCCACTAAAATGTCCAGAAGCCACATCCCACCCGGGAAAGGACCAAAATGTATCCTTCTCTTTTAAGCAAGTAGTATATAGACCTGTGTAGTTTTTAAATACAGTTGGGATTGACTGGCCTACTCACACACAGAAAAGCTCTGCCCAGCATTCAGATTTTCATTGCTTCTCCTTCCACAGAACAGTCAGGGCACTTTGACAAATTCAGCTCAGTCTTGCCAACACTTGTTAAGCCTGTTTGTAATTAGGTCTCCCGCCTACTTACTCAGCACTCCCTTGTTCAGCTACCAACAAGGAGAGTTAGGGGTCAAGGCAAGATTCAGACAGAGAGCTTTGTTTTGTCCAGACATATAAATCTGATGATCAATAAACCGATTAGTCTAAAAGGCGTCTGTGATGTGAAGATCAATGTCTTTGAAGGTGGTAGGGGCTCTACAACTGAAAAAGATTTATGGCAGGGAAGAGCAATTGAAGAGAGGGCTGTAAAGGTTTTATTTTGCTAATGCACATTCTCTTTATAATCCTGTTTGATGGACCCCTAAAACTATGGTTAGGAACCTGAGACAAACAACTGACATCATAAACGGTGCCTCTTTTATTAAGGCAGAACTGAGACTTCTAGTGATCAAATTTTCTTCTCTCCTGATGCTGCCTTTAGTGAAACAGGGATACAGAGGCCAATATATTAAATGTCCAGGATTGCACTGCAGAGACCATTAATTCAGAAAGATCTCTGCCCAGGGCATTATAAGCCCTGAACTTTGGACTCAGCTCTGCATTGGTTTGCTGTGCAATTTTGGTAAGATTGCTGCCCTTCTGGGCTCTAGGTTCTTTGGAAGGAAAAGAGTACTAAATGTAATAAGCCTCTCGTGTCCTGAGGCATAGCATTTCGAAGTCCTAGTTCTGTAACTTTCAGGTTCAGAACTCCTTTCAGGGTCATCATGTCTCCAGTGAGTGAACTGAGTCGTTTGTGTAAAAATCCACAAGGGTTTTTTTAGTTTCTTTGTTGTTGTGTTGATCTTGAGCTTTGAACTCAGGACCTAGTCTTACTAGGCAGCCACTCTACTACTGAGCTGTCCTGATTCCAGCCCAGAGGTGCTTTATATTCCTTAAATTTTAGAAACTTAACTATTTTTTTTTTTTAAACTTAGATGCAGCCCGGGCTATAGCCCAAGAAATTGTCATCATTCCTCAAGAGTTCCCCACAGGGGCTGGGAAGGTGGCTCAGTGGTAGAGTGCTTGCCTAGCCTGCATGAAGCCTTGGGTTCCATTCCTTAGCACCACATAAACAGAAAAAGCTGGAAGTGGCGCTGTGGCTCAAGTGGTAGAGGGCTAACCTTACCAAAAGAAGCTCAGAGACAGAGCCCAGGCCCAGAGTTCCAGGACTAGCGAAAAGAAAAAAAGGAGTTCCCCAACTGGCAGAGCCGCCAGTCTGCTAGGAAAAATGCTCTGCGTTGCTATCTCATAAAGGTCCTGAGCCGGCGCCGGTGGCTCACACCTACAATCCTAGCTACTCAGAAGACTGAGATCTGAAGGTTGCATTTTGGTTCAAAACTAGTTCTGGCAGGAAAGCACTTAAGACTCTTATTTCCAATTAACCACCAAAGAGTCAGAAGTGGAGCTGTGGCTCAGGTGATAGTGCCAGAGCCTTGAGCCTGAACTCTCAGGGATAGCATCCAGGCCCTGAGTTCAAGCCTCAAGACTGGCGCACACAAGTGCGTGCATGCACACACACACTCCCCTCCCCTACCCCCCACACACCGCCAAAAAAAAAAGTCCTGCTGGACATTGGTAGCTCACATCTATAATCCTGGCTACTCAGGAGGCTGAGATCTTTCAAAGCCAGCCTAGGCAGGAAAATAGGAGATTCTTAACCAGCAAAAAGTAGGAAATGGAGCTCTCACTCAAGTAGTAGAGTGCTGCCGTTGAGCAAAAGAAGCTCAGGGACAGTGCCCCAGCCCTGAGTTCAAGCCCAAGACTGGCACACACACACAAATAAAAAGTCGTGTTGGAACACTCAAGAGCTCAGTGTGTCGGTGCCAGTAAGGCAATCTCTAAGAGAGGAAGGTAGTGATGCCCAGAAAGAGCCCAGACTTAGGGCCATGGCTGGTTTCTGAAACCCCAGGTAGGATGCTACTGATACAAATAGTAACCTCAGTCACTTTGAGGAAGTGCCTCTGGGAGCAACCACTGTCTGTTCCTTCTCTCTTCTGTGAGAGATCTCTCAAGATCTCTTCTAGCGCGGCAGTTCTGCTTCCATCCCAAACTGTATGGAAAGTAAGCGAGGTCTTCATCTGCAGCAGCATCTTTGGTCACCAAGGGCATGTGAGCTACTGATATGTATTCTAAGTATATATTCTAAGTGTGTCCTGCTTCAAAACACGAAGAAAGAGATTCTCAGACAAGGTTATTTTTAGACGTGGAAACCAGTTTC
This sequence comes from Dipodomys spectabilis, assembly GCF_019054845.1. NCBI lineage: Eukaryota > Metazoa > Chordata > Mammalia > Rodentia > Heteromyidae > Dipodomys > Dipodomys spectabilis. Next base: position 15,218,853 of record NW_024870680.1, read on the forward strand.
TACTGCAGTCTCTTTTGATTTCCTCAGAGGAACAGTCCCAACATTTGGTGATATGGTTTTCCTTGTAGCATAGATGGCTTCTTGTTCCTGCCCTGGGGCAGATGGAATTTCCAGAATATATTCTCCAGGAGCTGGAGAAAAGTCATCTGCATCACTGACTTTTTAAAGAATCATAAAATCTAGCCGGGCGCCGGTGGCTCACGCCTATAATCCTAGCTACTCAGGAGGCTGAGATCTGAGGATCGCGGTTCAAAGCCAGCCTGGGCAGGAAAGTCCATGAGACTCTTATCTCCAATAAACCACTAGAAAACCGGAAGTGGCGCTGTGGCTCGCCTTGAGCTGAAGAGCTCAAGGACAGCGTCCAAGCCCAGAGTTCAAGCCCCACGACCAACCAAAAAAAAAAAAAAAATCGTAAAATCAAATGGGTATTGGTGGCTCATGCCTATAATCCTAGCTACTCAAAAGGCTGAAATCTAAGGATGGCAATTTGAGTCCATGACATGCTTATCTTCAGTTAAGAACCAAAAAGCTGGAAGTAGAGCAGTGACTGAAGTGATAAAGTGTCAACCATGAGGAAAAAAACACCTGAGACCACCTATTCACCCAATTAAGAGGAAAGCAACACTGAAGCCTAGATCTCTGCCTCCAGAGATCATGCAGAAACAGTTCCCCTGAGCTGAAAGGGTCCTTGGTGAACATCTTTTAGGTAAAACAGTGAGCATAGAGATTGAGCCATGCCAGCCAGATCTATGCAGGATAGGGAAGAAGCCACCCCGGTACCTTCCTACTGGGACTTCAAAGCCAAGCTTTTTTGCTATTAGAGTCCTTAGACTCTAAACTAAAAATACTTTCCTGCCTGAGCCTCAGGAACCCAATGTAAAGTGGTCAGGGTCATTTCATGAGCACCTGGTTTCCTGGAACAGTTTCATTGGTGATTCTGTAAGCATGAAGCTTTGTGTCTGGGAGGCCCATGGCTCATGTTTCCTGTGAGCATAAGATCTGACTCTTTTCCAGAGGACACATGGGCAGTAGTTGATATGTCTGCTTGTGAGCTTCTTGGGACTACTCAGCCCCAACTTTTGTCCATCCTGCTGAGGCACAGATATGGCATAAGTCTGGGTCAATGTGAATCTTTGTGATATCTGATATAGGTCTTTGGGACATTGAAGTCCCAAGCCCTAGAGAAGGAAAGAAGAGCTAGCTCTATTGAACAAAGTTCAACATCCAGAAAATGGTGGTAGGGAGGAAAGGATTGTGGTTAGTGAAAGTTCATAAAGGGGAAGGGAGAGAGAAGGGAAAAAAGAACAAAAGTTAGGGGGGAGCAAGAGAGGACGAGCAGAAGAAGAAACCCCTGGGGTCCTGAGTGAAGAGACAGAAGAGTGAGGAGGCAGTAGCAATAAGGGAGTGGGCTGAGGGGCTTCCTGTCTGTGCACCTGCCTCTCTCACAGGCAGCTCAGAATCCCTGGCTCAGAAAGGGTTCTGGAAGAGACCATCCAGTTCTTCTCTCTTGTTGTATTGTATGAGATGAGAGCCTAAATCAGGCATGCAGCCCTGTGTACCAGGGCGGAGGGAAGCTGCCTCTGCAGTATACTTCTGGGTATAGCCCTTCTCTGTTTGTCCTCATCTGTTTCCACCCTTCATTCAGCCCACTTTTGTTTGGGGAGTTGTGCCTGGGTCATCTAACAATGCCATCTAACAATGCTCTTTTACCAACTAACCGTGTGTCTTTTCTTGCCTTGACACAGGATATACCGCAGGGACACCATACAAGGTCCCACCAACCCAGAGTAATACTGCTCCACCCCCCTATTCCCCATCACCCAACCCCTATCAGACGGCCATGTATCCAATCAGAAGTGCCTATCCCCAGCAGAACCTGTATGCCCAGGTAGGTGCACACGGTGGCCTGGGCCAACCTCTTCTGCAAGAACTTCTGTATTATGGGTAGGGTAGAGTGGGGTCCAGTCCAAGAAGAGTTTGTGAGGTCTGTGTAGGCATGAAGCAAATTACCCTCACTCCACCTAAGACCCTAAAAGGATGAAGCACAAAGTCATTTATATGAGCAGAGCTCAGATGTCAGAGGTGCACAGGCACTTAGAGATCATTTAGCTCGACTCCTTTCTTAAAAAGTGGGGAAGTTGAGAGCAGAGAGCAAAAAGGCTCGCCCAAGGCCGGGAATGTGGCCTAGTGGCAAAGTGCTTGTCTAACATGCATGAAGCCCTGGGTTTGGTTCCTCAGTACCACATAAAGAGAAAAAGCTGGGAGTGGCCCTGTGGCTGAAGTAGTAGAGTGCTAGCCTTGAGCAAATGAAGCTCTGGGACAGTGCCAGGTCCTGAGTTCAAGCCCTAGGACTGGCAAGAAAGAAAAAGAAAGACAGGAAGGGAGGGAGGGAGGGAAGGAGGAAGGAAGGAAGGAAAGTAGGAAGGAAGGAAGGAAAGAAGGAAGGAAGGAAGGGAGGGAGGGAGGAGGGAGGGAGGGAGGGAAGGAAGGAAGGAAGAAGAAAAGGCTTGCCCAGTGTAGCACAATGAGGTCAGGATAAGACCCTATATATATGTGTCTTGGTCTTCTCTCACCCCCACACCTACCTTTCCTTGTCTAAGTAGGTGAGCAGGTAGGAAGGAGAAAAGGACACCGGCCCTGGTACCAGCACCCTATGTGGCCTTGGGTGCGTTCTTCTTAATTCTTAGTGTGCTATAGTACCCCGAGGTAGTCTCCCTTGGCTGGAAAATGTGAGCATTCAGGAAACTGATGTGACTAGCCTAACTATGACATATTTTTCTTTGTGAGTTTTAAGTGGTGAGGAAAGCATTATTTTTTAGTTTAAAAAAAATTAGCTGTATTGCAGAATAGAAAGCAAAACTGAAAGAAAAAGAAAAAAAACAGGCCCGAGATCATCTTTTCTCATTTATGGGCTGTTAGACCTACTGGGTGCTTGTCATCATTTAGTATTAAGATTTTAGAACTTCTAGAACAGGATAATCTCAGGGACCCCTGTGTACTCTTCCCAGGGGCCAGCAGGCCTAGGTGATCTGAGCACTGGGGAGTCACCTCAAATCTTTGTCTTCATCCTCACCTTTCGTATAGGAGAAATAGATGGTGAGAGATATTTTGGGAAGTTCCATCCACTGGTGATGTTTCCAGAGTATGAATTGCCAGCGCTGCAGCAGAGTGGTGATACCACCCGCCCACCTTCAGCGCATGTGCTTGGTGCTCTGGACTTCCTGGCCCTCTTCACAAGCTTAGCATCTGATTGACCATATTTCCTAACCTTTAAATGTGAAGTAATTTCTAAAATCACATTGCAATAAAATCCAAACATAAAATGTTTAAAATGGGGTTAAAAGAAGAAAGCTTTTATTCCAGTAGGTCTTTACAGAAACGCTAGGAGCAAGGCAGGATGGGAAGAACCTTGCATATTTCAGAGCAAGCTGAGCCAGCACGGAACTAACCACAGCCACATAGCCCTAGCTGGGACCTGGATCTTGTGTCCCTAGACCCATGCTTCTTAGGGTCTGAGAAAAGCAGTGGCCATCCCTATCCTCTTTTCTCTATATCCCACCACCCCTCTCCAACAGCCCATGTGACCTGAGCCTCTTTCTCGTAGGGAGCCTACTACACACAGCCGGTATACGCTGCTCAGCCCCATGTCATCCACCATACCACAGTCGTCCAGCCCAACAGCATTCCCTCTGCCATCTACCCAGCGCCTGTTGCTGCCCCCAGGACCAATGGAGTGGCCATGGGCATGGTGGCGGGCACCACCATGGCGATGTCAGCAGGTGAGGGCAGTTCTGCCTCAGTGTTCATTGCTCTCCTCCAGGAACTCCTAGCAGAGAGGGGAGCAGGCATGGAGCTGGCTGTATCACTGCATAAGAAACCCTGAGTTGGGGGGCAGGTCTGCGAATCTAGAAAGACCCTCTGTCTCAGAATGGAGGAAAACTTCACCAAGAAGGTGAAAGCCTTAAAGGGTAAGCCAAAAGTTCAAGCAGAGAGATAGAAGAGCAAAGGGGAAGCTGGGTGCTGATGACTATACAGGAGGCTGAGATCTGAGGATCACAATTCAAAGCCAGCCCTGGAGGAAAGTCCATGAGACTCTCATCTCCAATTAACCACCAGAAAATCGGAAGTGGTGCTGTGGCTCAAAAGTAGTAGAGCAGATAGCCTTGAGCATAAGAGGGAAGAGGAGTATAAGCAGTATAAGTTGGCAGAAAGATGGAGAGGTGCTAAGGCATTTCAGAAATAGGGGCATAGAGGAGAAAGGGTGGCTGGCACCACTGGCAAGAATAAGGCATGGACTTGAATGCCTTTAGGTAAGGGTACTAGCAAAGGGCTTTAAGCAGGGGAAGTACAGGTTGGGTTTGAGTATGCTCATTGGCTGCAGGCTGGTGACAAGATCAGAAATGGGAAGGCTGGAAGCAAGGCAGCCAGTGAGAAAGCTATCAGGAAAGTTTGGGGGTGGGGGTAGGGCAATAACACTAAGCTTCTGGTAGCAGCAGGGAGTCCAGAAAAGTGGGCACAAGGTCAGTGTTACTCAGCCAGCAGGAGCACAAGGCTCTGTCCTGTAATTAGTTCTGAGGGATGGCAGAAGCAGGAGTCTCTGAAGATCCCTCCTGCATGCCACAAGTCAGACCAGAGCACAACTGTATGGAACCTTGAGGATGCCGGTGGAGAGCAGAGGTTCAGGAAGGTCTTTGGATAGGTAGGAAACCTAGAGAGAAACGGGTGTTCCATTGAAGGATTTAAGAAGACTAGCTGGCAGAGACTCAAGCTTTAAAGAACCATCCAAGTCTCCAGCTGAGGGAAAAAAGTACCAAGGGTTAAGTGGGCATTTGGATTTTATTTTGTCCCATATACTAGCAAGCTACCAGATACTTGCTCAGTGCCATCCCTGTTGTTCAGGTCCTAGGACCAGATATTCATGAGTCTGATAAAAGTCCTGTCCTTAGAGAATACCAGGCTAGCATAGGAGATAGAATCAGACACCAGCAATTGCTGCTCTTCGGGGGGTTTTTGGTGTTTTTGTTTTGTTTTTGCCAGTCCTGGGACTTGAACTCAGGGCCTGGGCACTGTCTCTGAGCTTCTTTTACTCAAGGCTAGCACCCTACAACTTGAGCCACAACACCACTTCTGGCTTTTTCTATTTATGTGGTATTGAGGAATCAAACCCAGGGCTCATGCATGTTAGGCAAGCGCTCTACCACTAAGCCACATTCCCAGCCCAGCAAAAGTGGGAGAGCCAATGAGAAAATGAAGCAAAAGGGCTGGTGCTATGGATTAACTGGTAGCACTTGCCTTGCACCCTGGGGTAGCCTCATCATCTTTTTTCTCTGGATATTCAGGTACCCTGCTGACTACACCCCAGCACACTGCAATTGGGGCACACCCTGTGTCCATGCCCACATACAGGGCCCAAGGAACCCCGGCGTACAGCTATGTGCCCCCGCACTGGTAAAGCCTGCAGCCCATCCAAGTGAGTGCGGCTGGATGGGAGGGATGGGAGGGATCTCATAAGAGGTACCACGCAGAGCCGCCCTCACCTTCAGTCTGGAGCGTGTATTGCTTTCCTGCTACATGGTTTGTAATCCCCTCATGCTATACATGTCCCACCTCATTCATAATTTGCACAGTGGCTCTGCTCTCTAGATAAATATGAAGTTGAACAGCACTTTGTAAAAACTGAACTGGGACTTGCACTTCTGTCCTATACTGCTGAGTTCTTGTGTTCTTTACTATGTGGTCTTCAGATAACAAATGTGATCTAAACATAAGTCAGATGTTAGATCTGGTTAGAGCCAGGTGGAGACCATGGAGTCTCCACCCACTCCCCTGGCTGCTCTCAGCAGCTCCTGAGGTAGGACCTGCTCCAGAATGGTCACCTGGAAAGCTGAGCCCCTTGTCTCCCTTACCATCCTTCTCTTTCAGGGCTCTTGATACTAGGACACATCTCCCACGGTTAGAGGGCAGGGGAAGCAGGGATAAGCAGCCTTACCAGGAGGGCACATGGGGCTCCCTGAGGTAGCTTGGAGAACATCACTGTCTGTTGGTTTCCCTCCCTCCCCAGGTCTGGAGTCACACATTGTATGCAACTACTCAAGTCTTACACCGGTGCTGGAGCAGTCCCCTAGCAGCACCACCTCTACTTGCAAGAAGAGACAACGGAAGTGCAAGGGTCACTTTATGCATCTTTAATGGTTTTGGTTTTTACTTTTGGTTTTTGTAAAAGCTGCTTTTTCTAATCTCCTGCCTCTCTCCCTTTGCCCCTTCCCCCCCTTAGCCACTGCCTTCCAGCTCCACCCCCTCTTCTCCCCGACCCAGCCATGTCCTCTCTGCACTTCTTTTCTTCCCCAAGTGTCCTGTCCCCAGGATCCCAGCCTAGTGGCAAGCTGAGAGTGGGTTTATTGCAGTGGTTCATCTGAAGGCTTGATTTTATTTGAAAAGCATAAACAGGTCTGAGGTAAGAATCCAGAGCTCTTGAGGAGACCACGTCTCTGAGCGACTGTTTCTTTTCTTAAGAGTTCAGGACATTACCATGTCCTGACCCAAAGAAATGTCTTCTGAGAGCCATGGCAACAGACCAAGAACAAAACCACGTGACTATGTAGAAGTGTTTATTAGCAGCTTCATACCCCAGGCTGAGAACCTGGGGAAACCAGAGTCTTTGGGAGAATTTGGGGAAGGAAAGAAGGGGAGAGAGGTGCTTGCCTGATGCTTTGGTTTGAAAAGTCTCTGGCTATATGGTTTGGGCCTGGACCTTCTGATTTGCACCGTGATGTTAACTGACCTGGCACTTCCTCAAAAGGTAGCTTTGACCTCAGACTTGCCAAGCAGCCGCAGGCTGATGGAATCTCAGAGTCTGGAGACTTGGGAAGGCCAGGTGCCCAGTGTAACCTAGACCTCAGCCTCTGAGCCTTCCTGGCTCACTCTAATGAGGAGCTTCCTTCTGATTAGAGTGGGAACCTGTGGCATTTCTCTCCCTTGCCCTTCTGTCCTTCCAAGTGCCGGGGCTCACCTGTCTGTCTATGAGGCTGGCAGGCAGGCCAAGCTCTTGGTTACCTTGTGCCATTCACGGCCAAAGTGAAGGAACCACATTCCAGGTGGGTGCTGATGGCTCTGAAGGTCAGGATAGTGAAGGAAAAGCAATAGCAATAATCATTTCATAGACTCATGGAACTGAAGAGACCTTAGCAATCATCTCATCCATTCCCCTATTTGACAGATTGAGGAAACTGAGGCCACAAGAAGAGGAAAGGACTTTCCTGGACCTCACAGTAAATTAGCATTAAATGCAACCTTCCTACCTAGTGGCATGTTGCCTACACAAATTTAGCTAGGGATGGATTGGCTTTGTTTCATAATAATTGTCAGCAGCCTCATACCTGGTAAGCTCTGCAGTGATCTCTGGGCTCGTTTCTGCTCTTTTACCCTAAGGATTCTAAAGGTGGGGGTTGAAGACTGGGCAGAGGCCACATGGGGGCAGATGACAGGAACAGAAATTGCAAATGAAGAAATAGCATTTGGAAATTCTGTGAAGACATCTGGAACTTTCATCCTGTACCTGATTCTACACTTAGGAAAAGGAGCAGGTGGGCTGGCTGAAAAGGAGAGGCCATGCTTTTAGGACAGTAGCCCCTCATCATCCTGGGAAGAGAGGAGAGTGGGATCCATCAGGAGAGGAGGACAAGTATGAGGCCCAGCAGAATGGGCTTGCCTGGGGAGAAGAGGGACCCCCAGGACAAAGAGGCCCCTGCTAGTCTCATCCAGGAGCCTGGATTGTCCAGCATCAACCGCCCTCTACCCAGCGCATAGCTGAGCCGGCAGCCCTTCTGGGGTGGAACAGGAACATTACTGTACAAAATGGGATCATTAACAACACTTGGGACTTCTAAATAACTATTTTCATTTAAAATTCATGTAAACTTGGATGTATCCTTTCCCTACTTCCAGTGTCCCCCTAAAGGAGGAAAAAAATCAGGAAGCCTTGGGCTAGAAAGACCTCAGAGCTGTCTGGCTGTTCCCAGGAGGTAAGGGCCATCTGCATCCTCGGCCCAGAGTAGGAGCTAGGGGACACCTTCCTGGCCTTGCAGGGAACTTCAGGACCAGTAAGAGAAGACCGGCTGTTCTGAGTGCCCTGCTTGGAGGCGTGCTGACAGGGTTTCATTGTATCACAACAAAATTTTCCAGTGTTCATTCATTTTTTGCAGTGCCCCCCCCCACCTGCTTTGGTTTTGAACAGGTGGGCAAGGTTGTTCTAGATTATGTCATATGTGTTTGAAAAAATGCCAAAATAATAATAATAGGAAACCTTTGCATTTGTCAGGTGCTTCATAGATTTCAAAGAATTTCACAGCCTTTAATTTACTGGCCCTGTGAGATGACAGGATTACCTACTCCACCTCTTTGAGAAAGGAGAAACAGGCAAGGAAACCACCCAAAGTTGAATTGAGCGCTGGAATCCTGACAGGACTCCCAACGTGGCTGCCTCCAGAGGGGCTGGTGGGATTGAAAAGAAAAAGGAAACCTAGGAATGACCTTGTAACTTTTGTTCTTTCTACACCAGTAAGTAAAAACTTGTGCCTCACAGTTCACAGAGCAGTTCCACATCCAGTGTGTGGTTTCACCCTGATATATGAATCCAGGCTGGATTCTGGCCCTCCCCCCATAGCCTTGTATACTGAAGCGTCTTCGCTCTGCTCCCTGACTTAGCCTTGTATGTTATTCAAGATCAAGGGAGGCCCCAAGGTGAAAAGGCATTGAAATGCTGTCTTCTGCAGGAGCCAGGCCCAGTGTCTCTTTGCCCCAGTATGAGCGCTGGAACCTTGGCACAGTTGGCTTCACCCTCTTATTTAACAGAGATCCACAAGCCTGGCCACGCTTGGGGAGTCACTGCAGAGGGACTGAGCCCAAGAAATCCAGGCAGTGTTTGCATCAAGTAAGTTGAGCACGGCTCCTAGCAAGGTCCTGGTGGCAGGAGTTCTGTCACCCAAAGATTCTGGATGGCCCTGGACTGCTCAGAGCTAGAAGGGCCCTCCCATCCCAGGTCAAGGGACATGCACACTTGACAGTGAGCTGGTGTCAGCAAGCACACCTCTTCTTCCCATGCCACTGCCCCTCCCAGCTCAGCATCTTCGTGGCTGAGGCCAGGGGTAAATATTCCATTCACCTGTTCTTTCCCCTCACTGCTACTTGACCTTGCCTTCAGCAACCTGGGGTTCAGGAAGTTTGAGTCTGGAAACTGCATTGCGTCTGAATCATGAAAGTCTGAACCAAAAAAACAAAAATGTAATTGTCCCCATGAGACAGCAGCAAATGTGCTGCTCCTTCTCATTGTCTGCAGTGGCCCTGACATACACTTCCCTCCCCTGAATGTTCTGTGGGGGCACACACAGCTGGCCAGAGCTCTTTTCATATGCAAAGTACTTCAGCAATGGGTTGCCAAACTCCCATTTTATAGATGAGAAAGCTAATTCTCCAAAGGGCTAGGGATCCTCATAAGTAAAGCTCTGTCTGCTGCCACCTGCTGGGTGTCCAAATAGCCAGCTTGGAGGAGGGTAGGGCTGTCTGCCTCTAAGCCCAGGAAGACTGTGAAGACGCAGGAAGTTCAGTTCTCTTGGCTGAGCAGACTTATGCACTTCTATGGGCCAAGGCCTGTGATGGCCCTGGGGACCAGAAGCATATCAGGTGGCAGCACAGAGGGGATGAGAATTTGCAACAAAGGGCCTCACTTGCACAAAGCACTTAGAGGTGATAGTGCCTACCTAGTACTGAAGATGTGTTCAAGTGCCAAGCATCTTCAGGAAGCCAGCACACACTGGCTTTCTGATCCCTGTACAGATCCAGCAAGATGCATTTGAAGGAGACCCTGAATGGCCAAAAACATCACAACTGGAATTCCTGGGATTGCTTTTTCATGGTGGGAGCCAGGTCCTAGAGAGACACAGAGAGGAAGCAGGCTCCGTGTATCCTAATCTTTTTCCCCTGGCCACTGAAATTGTTCCAAATTTAAAATATTCTCCTTCCATATACCTGGGAGTGCTTCTTTGGAAGGTTTGCTTTGTTTGAATGGCCTTCAGAAATCACATGGAGCTTAAAAGTAGGACAAGCCCTTTGGTCACCAAGTTCTGGCATCCTCATTGTACAGGCTGAGCCAAGCCTAGGAGAGCCCTGCGTATCAAATTCCTTAGCTCTGCTTTTTGGCCAGAGGGGACAGGCCCTGCTCTGGGCTTTGTAGTCTTCACTGCATTCTGGCTGGATCAGTCACCATCACTGCACTCCTCATGTAAAGCATAGTGAACCCTCGGGCAAGCTCTGCTTCTCCACATCACTGCTGGTGTGCAGTCCCCTGCATGCTGCAAGCTTGGGAATCTAGAGAGGCAGGCAGGAGGAGTATGGACAGAGGGGAGGCAGGCTTCTTGCTGGTATGCAGCCTCCTGGAGTTTAGGTCACACCTACCTTTGGAAGCAGGTTTAGTGGAAGAAGCCTAGCCAGGTAACTTAAGACACTCAGGTTTTTGAGGGCATGCCAGGTTGACTTCAGGGTCTGTCCTTTACCCATCCATGTCCACTTTTAGGAAATGTCTGAAATTTGGCATTACAGGGTTCCAAGACCTGGCCTTCAAAATTCCTGACAGGCCAGCTTCAACATTCCATGGCCAATCTTGCCTGAGCCTGACCTAGGTCCCACTCCCTCAGTTTCTTCAATGGGCATTTCCTACCTTGCATGCTGTCAGGGCCAGCCAGGAAACACAAGGGTTGGAACTGGCCAAAAGGGACACAACAGCACATGCCTCCCTAGCTGCAGAAATCAGTGGCTGTGGTATTGAGTCCCACAGCATTCCTGGTAGGGATTTCCTTCCTGAAGAGAACAGAACAACTTTGCATAGAATTGCTAGCCCATGGGTACAGCCATCCTCAGGCTCCAGCCTTCTTCCTCATGCCTAAAAGTCAGGGAAAGTGGGACTGGCCCAGAGTCTGCCTTGGGTCAGTTGGATTATTTGGATCTGGGTTGTGACCCTTGTCTCTTCACCGAAAAGAGGCTAGCAGGGCTTCTGGCACCTGAGGTCTGATGATCTCTGAAGACCCAGGGCCTGTCCCCTCCTGACTTCACGGCATCTGCATCCCTCTTTCATATCACACAGCAGAGAAGCCTGTTCTCATGGCAAGTAACATCCCTGTGAAGAGAGCGTTGTATATGATTTTGTATTTTTTAATTCCTTTTAATCTACAGGTTGGAATCTAATTTTTAAATTTTATTGGAACTCACATTTTAAAAATAAAGAAATGTTTAAAAATGATAAAATAATAATAATAATAATAATAACCTTTGAACAGTGTCCTCCAAGTAGTTTGATCGAAGAATTTAGAGGTGTTTTCAAAATACAGCCTGGAGTATGATGATTGGAAAGCCTGTGGCCTCACTTGTGTGTATGAAGTGTAAATCTGGTTTGGTTTTATTGTTTTGGATTCCTTTGGGTTTTGTTTAGTTTTGTTTTGAAGATCAGATAGTGATCACTCTGAAAGAGATTGAAGCCAAGAGTTTGTAATTATGATATTTACTGTAAGCTGTAGAACATTCAATAACTATTAAAAAAAAAAAGTTTCCCAAAAAAGAAAAAAAGTCCTAGGTGACCAGACTGAGTGGTTTTTGGGGGAGGGAGGTACAGAAGACCCAACACCTGGTTCAAGGAGTCTCTGAGCTTCTCCCCAAATTGATTCTAAACTTGTTTTTAAATAAACAGTTAAGAAATAACTGCTCTCTCTCTGAGCTGGGTGTAGTGGTACTCACCTGTAATCCCAGAACTCTGGTGGCTGAATCAAGGGAAAGTTCAAGACCTGTCTGGGTTACATAGGTAATTCCAGGCTGGTTTGGGATATATATTGCAAGACACTAGAAAAACAATAAAAAAAAAAAAACCCTGTGTTGTACCCCATAGTAGGCTTCACAGGGGGTCTGGTCCAGCATCCCACAGTGATGGAAGCTGTGAAGAGTCAGCTGCAGCACCCGCATGAATTGTGTAATAGGAGCCAATAAAGCCATTAAGAACTGACATTGAGGATGGGTACAGTGGCCTGTAATCCAGGAGGTCAGTAGAATAGTAATTTAAGGCCAGTCAGGGCAAAGAATGAGACCCTATCAATAAGAGGAGTGGTGATGTCCTAGCTAGGCAGGAGGCATAGGTAGGAAGATCAAGACTGAGGCTGATGTTGGGCAAAAACACGAGATTGCTTGAAAAGGCAAAAAGAAATGGGTGCATGGCTTCAGTGGTAAAGTGCCTACCTAGCAAGCCACAGGCTCTGAGTTCAAATCTTAGTACACATCTATTGAGGATGGGATGTAGCTACATAGAGCACTTGGGATAGATCTCCATATCAGAAAGAAATGGTTAAACAAACAAACAGAAAACCCTTCCCAGGGCCAGCCACATACAGTTTAGCCTGCTCAACTGGTAAGAAAAATGGCTCAACGAGCAGTAACAGGAAGACTGCAACCCAAGCATTTGTCACTGTTTCACACACACACACACAGAGGTGGGGAGGGAGGTGAGTGGAAGGAGGCCAAGCCGAGTAGCAAGCAGAGCCCCACTCTTCCCTCCAGTTCCCACTCAACCTGACCTGGAATGGCCAGGAATATCTCTGTGTGTGCAGGGACCTCCAGGAGGCAGACCAAGACACTGCATCTGATTCCCCACCCAGCTCTTCACCCTAAGGGGTAGTGAAGGACAGTTCTGTGATACAGGGGCCTTACCAGCCTGGTAGCCTGGATCCAGCCTCCATCTCCATCCTGGCTAGCATTTGAGTGTGCCTTTCCCTGTGCTAGAAGCACCAGCCAAAGATACATTATCTGGAGATCTCAACCAGCCTGGCTCTGGGCAGAGACAGAGGCCAAGAGAAGGAGGGAGGCCAACCTCCTTCCCGGCCCCAGGGCACTGTCATCCTTACACCACCTCAAAGTGAGCCACGTGCTATCCAAGGCCTAGGTGAAATGAAGCGGATGGGTTAGCTGACTGGGGAACAACCAAGTTTGAGAAACCAAACCCAGAGATACAACGAACAGTGGCAAACAGCAGCCAAGTACACTGCATTGCAGGCAGCATTTCCCTGGACTGGTGATACCTGCTAGTCACCTGCCCTGCCCTCCCTCGCCCTGCCCTGCATTTAACCATCTTTGTTGCTTCAGAAATTTCCTCCAGCTGTCCAGCATCCTTCTTCCCTCCTCCTAGTACAAGTGAAACCTTTTCTCCTAGGTCCTCAGAGGTGCCCCTGTCCTTTTCCTGCCCATCTGAAGTCTCAGAAGAGCCTGTGCCCTGGGGAAAAGCAGGGGGGAGAGGAGGGATCTCAAAGCATGTCTGCCTGTCCTCTGTTGAAGGTGATGTTTCCTCTGTCACTGTCTGGCCACACCCCACCTTGATTTCTGCCCAGGGGAAGTCCCCTTCTTTGTGCGGCCCCAGCGTTGCCACCCGTGCCCACTACAGGCAGTCTCTGAACTCCTGCAGGCCACCCCTCTTTCACACATCCAGTTCCCAGCAAGGGTCACTTCTAGCACGTCAGTGTGCTGTGGGAAGATGAATTGTGTGTACACCTGTCACTCTCTTCCCTGATATTACAGCGTACTAAACACTGGTGATGGCCAGCTTACAAACACCTCTCCCAGAACCTAAGGTTCTACCTGGCACAGGCAGGCTTTCACAGAGCTTCATAGAGCCATCTCCTCTCCCCCCGGTCCTCCAGGACCTGGCCCTGCCCTTACTGTCTGATTAAGAAGACTCCCACCAAGTCCACAATTGCTTTAATACCTCCTGGTCCCTCACTTCCTCTGGCTACCAAGACTCCTGCCTCCCAGTGCCTTCCCTGCTTGGCCCAGAGGGGCTCAGGCCCGTTTGTCCACGGTATGTTCCATCCAGCCCAGACCCAGCATAAATGCCCACCTAAGCACGAGTGTATCCTTGTCACCCAGCTCCATCTCCTGAAGACCCAGATGCCTCAAGACCTGCCAGGCTGACACAAGCAGCACCTGGACTGCTTCCTGGGACCCCATCCAACTGACCCCAATCCCTTTAACCCAGTCCCACGCCTGAGAGGATCCTCTGTGCCTTCCTGATACCTGTTGCCAAAACAGCTTCTCAAGGGGCCCATCTCCAGCTATTCCTGCTGTACACACTGTGGCCAAGTGGATGGGATAGGACAACTAGTCTCTTTCCTACCTAACTGGAGCCTCCTTGGCCTTGACTCACAGGGACTCAGCTTCTCTCCTCCCCGTCAATGGACTACCACGGTTTGAACTCAAGACCTCAGACTTAATAGGCAGGAGCTCTACCACTGAGCCACATCTCCATTAGGGTCTTGATTCCCTGCTTCCTGAATGGGCACTCTAGGACCCTGATATGCCTATTTTAAGCTTCCCATCATAGCTGGGACAACAGGCATGTGCCACCCTGGGCCTAGCTTTTTATAAGTTGAGAAGGGGGTCTCATGTATTCCCCAGCTGGCCTCAAACTATGATCCTCCTGATCTCAGCCTCCCAACTAGTTAGGATTAAAAGCATGAGCCACTGGCACTGGCTTCAGCTCCCCTCTTTAGGTTCTGGCCTTTGCCTGTGTGTTCCCTTTTCCTGCACTCTCCAGTCCCCCACTGTGTCTTCCTTACCCCCATTTGTCTCCCAGGCTCCACAAGACTGCTGCTCCAATACAATAGCCACCGGCCACATGGCTCTTGAGCTCTTGAAATACTAGTTCACACCAAGATGTGTAAAATATACACCAGATTCTAAAGCAAAAACAAAAGGCTCATTCATAATTTTTATATTGATTTTATATTGCAATGAAAATATCGGAGTTAAAAATATTAATATTATTCAAACTAAGTTCACTTGTTTCTCTTTTGAGAATGTGAATATTAGACAACTTTAAAACATGAACGTGGCTCACACTGGGCAGCCTGCCCTCTGGGGAGCTCAGTGACAAGTGGATGACATGAAGGACGCCTCCACCTGTTGCCCAGGCATGGTGAAAGAAAGGCTCTATCAGCAACAGGATAGGTAGACACAGAGTGAGGCTTCAGCAGCTGAGCTGGGGAAGGCACGGGAGGGGGAAAAGGAACCTCCTCATGACACCATTTCCACCTTTTATTACTCAACAAGTGGATGGGATGGAGATGCAGGGAGAGGATGACAGCAGGTTTTAATAAATAAGATAAACAGGATGGGCAGTGGGCCCGTGCCTGCACGGCCTCACATAAATAACCAGGTGCTAAGCCAGAGTGGAGACAGCTGGAGCAGGACAGGCAGTGGCCTGGGCTGCCCAGGGCTGGGGACAGACACAATGCCACAGGGACAACACAAACCACTGAGGCCCCACCAGTGTTTCTTTCCCCAAAGCCTCCAGAGACCTTGAGGGTGACCGGGCTGGCTAGGCCTCCGCACCACAGCCCTGCTGAGGAGTTTTCAGTTCCATTAAAGATAGCAGAGTGGGGGCAGGCACATGCATTTAAGCCCCTTCTGTGGGTGGAGCCTGGATGAACAGCCCCACGGGGGGCCTTGAAGGCAAAGGCCCTGCAAGCAGCACAAAATGGGCCAGATAAAGCTACTAATGGGAGGGGTAGCAGAGTCAAGCTCTTCCTGGCAGGACCCAGCCCAGAACCTACAGGGCACTGGAGAGGACCCAGGCATGAGCTGCTGTTCCCTCTCCATTTCAGTCAGAAAGGCTGGAACCCAGTGAAAGCCGAGAACATGTACTGGGCTCAAATCTCGGAGTCAAGCCTCCGGCTCCAGGCTCTTTTCTGTCCCTTACCTTTGCAGGCCCCGCCAGAAGAGGAAGGGGAGGCACATCTGCTCTGGGGCCCTGGACAAGCAGGTCCCCAAAGTCTGGACACCAGGGACAGGTGCCATAGCTCCACCAAGCCCAGACCCCTACGGCTCCTATAACATGGCCAGGGCAGGCACAAGCCTGGGGTATCCTGCAGGGAAGGATCTGGGGTGGCAGGGACAGGGCGGGGATCTCCATCTGCTCTTGCACTCGGTGTGGTGCCCTCTGGCTGCCCACCTCGTCGCCGGATGAACAGTCCCACCTCCAGTCCATGGCTTTCGCCGTTTTGTCTGCTGGGCTCTTCCACCTTGGTCCTCAAGTCCCGCAGCAGTTTTTGCCTTGTAAAGGAAGCCTTCAGAACCTCCCAGGGCCAGGCCAAGTGGCTCAGACCAGACAGCCCTCAGATGACCAGGTTGCTCTCACTTAGCCGGACCACATAGCGATTCTCCTGAGGACAGGGGCAAAGGAGGTCAGAGCTAAGTCAGAGGGCTCCTGCACCACCACCCCTACTTTAGCCTTCACTCGGGGCTGGCCAGGTACTAACGGAAACCTGCTAGACCAGGCCCTCACCTCAGCCTTGTTCTCCACAGGGGGCTTCAACCACGTTGTATGGCTTCCGCCATATCCCAGAAGTGTCCGCTGCTCAGGAAAGAGGCCAGGTTGTGGGGAGTCAGGGAGATCACCCCCTGAAGGTCCAGCTTCTGTGATGGTCTTCACCTCAGATATTACTGAACTGGCCCGCTGCTCAGGAATCCGAGCCACACGGAACCTATGGGGAGAAGAGGCAGGGCCATCCCCCATTAGAGGAGGACCCCGGGGGCAGAGGGCAGCACCTTCCAGGTCATATGGCAAGTTCTAGGATTGACATGGTGCCTGAGCCCTTCCCACAATGATGCCCCAACAACTATGTGAGAAACAGTTTGGCCAGGAACTGCCAATTTCTCTGGCCACCCATGCTGCTCAGCAAGGCCGACTGTCAGGCCTGTGTGACCTCAGTCCTCCGGTGACCCAGCCCCCTGCCTACCCACCCACTGGCGGCTATTATGTGTCTCCCTAACCTTTCTGTGTTTTCCCCTTACCTGCCCACTGACAAGATCGTGATCTCGCCCTGGCGTCCTGCTTTAGCCCCAGCCTTGGGAGCTCTGGCTGGGTTAGGCAGGAGGCTGGGAGCAGGAGTGGTAGCAGCTGCAGCTTCGGGGGACAGCAGCACCTCAGGCCACTTCTTCTGGCTACAACGGGAACAGCAGGGGCCAGAGAGCGAGGCCAGACCCTGCACAGTGTGGAGGTGGTGGCGATGCGGGCAGATGTGCGGTATGCTGGGGGAGGCTGGCGGCAGCCTGCAGGAGGACATTGGTAGAAACGGTCACGACCACGGGTCAGGCCCAGGCCCAGGACACCACAGCAGGTAGAAGAGGGGTAGAGGTGACATGAGCCAGAACAGACCCAAATGGGAAGCCCCTAGGTGGCAGGCTGGTGATCTGAGGGTCCTGCTCCCCTCACCTGGGCACAGGCATGTGGCTTGTCTGCACCAGCTGTTTGCTGTGGTATTCTTTCAGCAGCTCCTCCAGGGCCGCCGCGTTCTCTGTGGGCAGCTGTAGTCAGAACCCAGCTCCAACGATGAAGGGGACCACCCGTCCCCACCCCATCAGACACCCTTGTGACTACCACCATTCTCATCCCCATCCTGGACTGTGCAATTTTTCCTTCACCCTCTCATCAAGCAGGACCTCCCCGAGGGCAGCAGAGCAGTGCAGGACCATGCCACACACCAACTGACAGGCACGGGGAGGAGAGCCTCTGCATCCAGGCACTGCATAGATCAGACCTCCTCCTCACCTTTTTTCTCTGTGATCAAGCGTACCAGGACCCCAATGGTGTCTTCATTGGCTTCCTCATTCTGATAGGCGGGGTTGATACCTGGGGAAGAGAAGAGAACCATTAACCTAGGAGAGATGATGCTGAGCTCCTGAGCTCTGCCAGCAGAGGGCACCCCAGGCCTTCCTCGGAATTGCAGCAGAGCTTTGCACGTTAGGTGACAAGACACCGGGTGCCTGGTTCCTATGGGCTCGCCTACAGCCCATAGTCACAGCTGTGACTCCAAGAAATCCACCAGCACGTTCAGCATTTGACATAGCTTTCTGTGTACTCAGTAGCCACAAGTGCTCAGTGGTTTCAGGGCCATGTGAATCCTCACCTCTGCAGACTGTGTCAGCCTCAGGAGACATCAGGCCAAGGGAGCTTCTCCCTGCCCAGAACACCCAACCTCTCCTATAAACTCTCCCCATTTTCTCCCTCTATACTATCCTGTCCATGTGACTGCTAAACACAGGTGTTTGATCAGCAAATCTCAGCAAACCTGGGGCCCAAACCTCACAGGTCTGAGAATGGGCCATTGTGATGGGCTCTGGGCCTAGCCGACTTGCACCTAGGCAGCATCCAACAATTTCCGGAAGGACTACATTAGGAAGACAAGTGCAGTCCAGGAAAAACAGCCCTGAGTCACCACCTGCCTGTTTGTAGCTTCTGACCCTGCTTGCCCCTCATAGCTTCAGGTGGGGAAAAGGAGCTCTGGCCATCCTCAGGCAGCCTGGGACCCTGGTATGGAGATGTCATGTCATTCTAGACTTGGCCAAGAGATCCTTGTGGGACCAGGACAGCATACAGCTCCTCTCCTTCATAAGATTTTGGGCAGGTAGGGAAGATGAAAAGGGCCCAGGACCCTGGGGTGGGATAGGAGAATGTGTCTCTCCCTCTGGTTCCAGGAACTGTAACTTGAACCATAGTCTGGAGCTGAAACCTGAGTGCCTATTTGTGTCTGTCTAGGACAGCTGCCTGGGAGCCTGACACAGGCATTCTTTTGGTTCCAGGCCAAAGGTCAGAAGTCACTTTGAATATTTCAAAGGTCATCTAACCCTTGAACCTAAGTCTCTAAGGAGTCCAGAGCCCCTCGGCTGGACAGTATCACACGCAGAGTGAGAATCCCTCCAACACCTCTCACCTCTACCCATCTCCAAGCCTCAACCTCCACCCCAGAAGCAGCACCCCTGAAGCTTCCCCTGCCACCCACCCCACACCAGGAGGGCCCTGGCCTTCCACCCCATGCTGGACCTCACCACTGCCACTTCCTCCAGGGCCAGGCCCGACCTCCTTGTGGGCTGTGCAGTGGTAGCCCTTGCGCTTCAGCAGGTTGCACACCAGGATGCCCAGCAGTCCCATGAGGCAGAAGACGGGCACGATAGCAATCACTGCGTACTGAGCAGCTGTCTCCTCGGGACCACCTGCCCGTGTGCTATTCCCAGGCTGCCGCGTCTCCCCGTCACTGCTGGACCCTGCTGCCACCTCAACGCCACGTCGGGCCCGTCGCCCCCATTCTGAGCACCATGGAGAAGATAGAGAAACAAACATACAGACAGCCAGCCCAGGGCCGGAGTTAGCACGGGGAACTGATGTGCCCAGGGCAGCTGCCATGCACGTGGGAAGACCAAAGCCGGCTCCTGCCCCGTTCTAGTTTCCTCTTTTGGCCATCTACTCAATCAGTCACCTCAAAAGGCGGGCTCCTCAGGCCTCAGCATGGCCAGGCCATTAGACTCCATTTGTCCCTGGTGCTGGGGTGTGAAGAGTGAGCAGATGGGCACACGCAGCACATGCCCGGGCACATGGACTCAGGATCCCACCCTCCCACCGCACGGTCTGTGAACTCTGCCTCAGGATGCTGGGCTCAGTGGTGAGAGGAGGTGTGTACATGTGAGCATGTGTCCCTCAGCAGGGATCTTGGGGCAGGAACAAGGGATTGGGTAGGGTATGAACCCCTGTGGCCACCTGCTGAATGAATGGTCTCTACCATTTGGAAGCAAATGGGCAATGCTGGCATGTTTCCACGCCCCCTCAGGCTGCTGTATCCTCACATGGGCACAGCAAGAGTTCCTAGGCTCTAAGTCACTGGACCCCCCAACCCCAACAATCCTTGACCCATTCCCTACTCACCATCACAACCATGAGTACTCAGAGGTGCCCAGGAACATGGCTGACATGGAACACTGGGGACCCCCCAAGGCCCAAACCACCTGCAGGAAGAGATGTTATTGAGATCTTTGTGTTTCTTCAAACAACTGTCCTCCAGAGAAGCTGCCTTTCTTCCTACCAGTTCCCTCAATGGTTCTGCCCCATCCATTACACAGATGGGAAGACTGAGGCTAGAATCCTAGATCTGGAGTTCTGGTCTCTCAGGCATGAGCTCCACTCCAACCCTATGCTCACCCAGGCTGACAGCTTCCACATAGTGTATCTTGAGTTGCTGTGCCGGCCTGAGCTTCCAGCCTCCTCCGGAGGCTGCAGCGATCATGGGGCTGGCATGGGCGGGAACCCCATGAGGCTGAGAAGGTGCCTGGGGGGCAGGACCTGCATAATGTGGCCTGACCTGGGTCCTGTGGGAGAGAGAGGGTGAGAACAAGACCAGCAGCCAAGCCTAAGGTCCCCGGGAGGCCAGGCCAGCCTGGGCCTCCACCCTCTTCCCTCTGGAGACAGAGAGATGGTCTCAACACTTACTAGGTTAGGCTCTTCTCCAGGTGGACACAGCCACGGGGTTGTTGATGTCAGAGTGGCCAGAGGACAGAGAAGCAGCTGGAAGAACACAGTTTGGGAGCATGGTGAAAGGCAGGAGGTACTAGGGTCCCATAGGGTCATCCACCTACCGCTGACTTCCTGAGGCCCTACGAATGGGAGTCACTGACCACATCACCCAGGCTTAAGGAGCACTCTTCTAACCTCAATCCCTAACACTGCCAAGAAAAACCGTCCTGTCTCAGGCTTGTACTGTCAGTGCCTGGGTAAGGAGAGAACCGTATCTACTGATGGAAAGGGAATCACAGCCTCAAGCACTTAGGTGTCAGAGTTATACCCCTTCTAGCTAATCAGAAAAAAAAAAAAATGAGGAAATGCTTCCGAATTCCTCTCTCAGTACTGTCCCCTTCCTGCCACCTCCCCCACCCTCCCTCACAGCTGGGCATGTCATTAACCAGCCTCTGTTTATTATCCCTGGAGCCAAGTCTGCAGCTGGTGCTTACTATTCTGAGCCCCAGGCCGAGTTTGAGACCACCTCCTCCTCTGTGGCCTCTCCCTGCAGCAAGCACCCTTTCACACCCCTGCACCCTAACAGAGCATACCACGTTTCAAGTGTAAGGGCTTTTCAACACCAACACCTGTCTCTAGCCCTTCCATAGTGACTTTCTTGCTTCCCAGTCTCAGGCCTATACTGTCTGCCCTGAACTCCTCTTGCTGTGGGGAGACTCAATCCTCCAATTTGGTCTAAGCAGCTTGGTGGGGTGCCAGGCACAGAACACAGTCAGTTGCCCTGGAGGTAGAATACCTCAGGATTATGGTCTTTCCCTAGACTTGGCTGCCAGTCCCTGCTATGGCTTAGAGGCCTCTTGGCTAAGGCCAAGTCTTGACTTCCCTGAGCTTCCAGTGTTACAGCAAGAAGATAACTTAGACCAGAGTCCAAGACACTTCCTCCAAGTTGGTAGGTGTAGGTGGCTTGATTCTCAGATTCTACATCTGGAATCTAGGTCCCTAGACCAGTAGAGACCTGAACTCCAGCATATGAGGTCTCTGCGTCCTGGGACTCTAATTTCCTCCAAGTCTCCAGCCCACTCTCCCCACCTGCCTCTGTGCCTCCAGCTGCCTGCTGGCCAGTAGGTCCTCAACCATGCTGAAAATGCCAGCAAGTCCATAGCCTAGCCTGGGTGGGCATGGCTTGGGAAAGCTGTGTTCTGTCTTGGATGGCATGCAGAGGGAAGGCTGAGGCTACACCCACTGGGTCACCATCTCATGCCAGTGTGGGCCAGGAGGTATTTCCTATGGTCTGACTGGCTCAAACATTTCCCAAGAAGAGCTGAAGATTGCAGCCTCCCACAGCCTGAGGGACCCGAGCAGCATCTGCATCCTGTTCCTGGAGGGCTGAGGTGCAGGGCTCAGGATCAGCTCCTCTGACTTCTCCCCAGCCCAGTCCCATCTCCAACTCACCACGAAGAGGCAGGATAGGGGCTGGCATGGCAGGTTCAACTTCATCATCAGGCCTGGGAGTGATCACCAGCCTAAAGCAGATGGAAGGGAGGCTCACGAGTCTGGCCAGACAGGCAGCTGCTATCCCCTCAATCCTACCCCTAGGCAACTCTCAGGATGACAGGACTTGACAAGGAGTTGGCATGGTGCTGCTGGGCAGGCAGACACTGGCGGGTGGCCAGCTTGCTCACACCCCCAGGTGCAAGCCTGAGCAGAGGGTGGGGCTGCTTGTCTGGGACCAGCCTCCCCAGCCTGGCTAGGCTTGAAGGGCTGACACTGACCTCTGTAGGCTGGGAGGCTTTCCAGGAGGAAGGGCTTCCTTCCCCTTCCATAAACAGCCAGGTACCCAGTGGCAGAGCATCACAGGGAAGCAAGGAAGGAGGAAGGAAGCATGGGGGAAGCCTGGGCCAAGGGCCGAGAGGATGGTAATGCCATGCCCATCCCCCTCCCACCAAGCCCTGGCCTCTACTCTCACAGCAGCTCCTGGCAGCCAGAACTCTGCCAGGTCAGCAAACCTGCCACACTCACGCTCCTCCGCCTTCACTCTTGTTACTTTAATCCTAAGGAAAGCCCTGACCCTCACCTGTCAGGGTGCTTTTCTAGAAGCCTTCTCTCCCCTGCCCATTCCATCAGAGGCCTGCCTCTCCTCTGTGCATTTCTGCCTGCCCAGTGCCCGAACAGGCTTGTAAGGCTGGGGTGGTCACGGAAGCCTCCCCTCATCTCCAGCACCTCCTGTGCTGGCATGGCCTTGTCGCTAGAGAAATAGTCATGAACACAACAGAGGATGCCCTGTCCTCAGGGAGCTCAGTTGCAGGAACCCCAATGGCAGACGGACTAAGAGAGAGTGGTTCTGCTGTTAGTTTGTGGTGAGAAGAAATAAGGGTCTGTACAAAGTGTAAAAATCTAGAAAACATTTGTGATAAGTCCCCAGCTTACCACTCCAGTCCTGGACCCTCAGGCCCAGGCTACCTCAGCCAGTAGACAAGGCTGGGGGGCAGCAGGCACAGAAGGATTCATATCAGACAACAGAAGAGACCATCCCAGAATGAGGAAGTTCCTCGATGCATTTCTCAGGGGCCTGGCTTCAGGGTCAGAAGGCTGACTAAGCTGTGCACCAGGCTCCAGCACAGAATACACACAGCCTCCAAAACCCTAGGTTGGGGGCTGGGAAGTTGGCTCAGTGGTAGAGCGCTTGCCTTGCATGCCTGAGGCCCTGGGTTCGATTCCTCAGCACCACATAAGCAAAAAGAAAAAAAAAGCCGGAATTGGCGCTGTGGCTCAAGTGGTAGAGTGCTAGCCTTGAGCTGAAGAGCTGAGGGACAGCGCCCAGGCCCAGAGTTCAGGCCCCACGACCGGACCCAAAAAAAAAAAACCCTAGGTTGCTCCCAGGCTTCACAGAGCCCAGCCACTGGCCTGGGTGAAGGGCTCCAAGCCTGGCTGGAGACACATTGCCTGCAGAAAGTTCCAGATTCTGCCAGAGCCCCTCTCAGGTGGGCAATCCTGCTTCCCACCTGGAAAAGGAGCCAAGGAAACTGATCCACCTGCCTGACCTGGGCCTGGCCAGGCACAGAGCCTCATCAGGGCCAGGGATTTGAGTTACACCCAGGGGAGGGGGAGGGGTAGTGGTCACATCATCCTTGGGACTCTCCAGGTCACTGGCAGCCTGTGGCTCTGGGCCCCAGGCCAGCTGAGGGGAAAACCAGGGACAGGGAAGTCCGGGCCATAGAGTAGGTAAAGGACACATCTGGCAGTCAACACTCAACAGATGGCATCCCTGACTCATCCCCTGACCTGTCCGTCCTCAGATTAGGTCACAAGACTTCCAGATTCTGTCACACAGATCTGGCTCAGGCCCTGCACCAGGCTCAAATCCATCTCCCAGTCCTTCAAAAGGGCTCTAACTCACAAGCTCAAACACAAACCGCAGGCTGAGTCCCAATCCTCCTCCATGTCCATAGGCCAGCCCAGAGCACCAGGCTGCGGGTAAAGGGTAGAGAAAAACAGCTGCAGAAGGGAGGGCCCCAGGGCCACCCAACCCTGGTGAAACCTGCTGTGTGACCTGAGCCCTCAGGAGGAGCTGTGCAGCTGTTCATCTGCAGACAAGTGTGAAGTGCTGTAATCTGGAGACTTCCAGGAAGAAAGTGAGGGTCGGGGGCCCAGACTCAAAGCCAGAGCGTGTCCACTCTGGTACATTCACAGACATCCGCCGCCTAGCGCCCTCCTGCCTTCTAATTATGCACCTTCTAATTACCCCAAACCAGCACTTACTCCAGTCTGGCTGCCCCAGCCCCTACACTCTGCCAGACCAAGCCCCCTGCCAGATCTGCCTGGTCAGGCAGAAAGTCCCATGCACACATTTGTGTAACAAAGGCTGCTCAGACCTCTTCCCCTCAAGCCAGAGCCCTGAAACTCTGATCTGAAAACTGAAGTTCAAAGGGAGAAGCTCCTCAGCTGAGAGGAGGGCTTGGGAATAACCCACCATCATGCCACCTTGTTCAGATAATCTGCATAATGTCCCAAAGCCCAGCACCTCCCAAGGGCTACCTGGAGGACAGCTATCAGAGTTGGGAGAATGAGGCCCAAGGACCTCTAATGGCCTGAAGGAGGAAAGCCACCTCCAGTCACACTGGATTAGGGACGAGGGTACCAGATTCTAACAGAGAAGGAAGTTAGCTAGCTCACAGGCCACCTTTCCTCCAATTTTAAACCTATCCACCAACTCCCTGTGGGACCTAAGCCCCTTGGCTTTCCCGGGCTCAGCTTCTTCATCTGCAAGATGGGGGTATGTATCCCCCAGGGCAAAAGGCTGTCATGAGCTTCAAATGAGGTAAGGTTGTCATGAACCTCAAGTAGGTCATGGGATTTCCTCCTCAGCAGCCCTTCTCTCTAGAGGCTGCAGGTTTGTAATTAAGTATTTGTCTGCTTACTTGTTTACTGCCTGCCCCCAACCAGACAACAGGCAAGACCAGGATGTCTGCTTTATTCACCACAAAGCCCGACCCCCAGTCTGGGCTGGAGCAGCAGCCTCTACCAAATGGGCTCATGAGGGCAAGGAGGGCCTCCTCAGACCCAGCACTACAAAATAGCACCCAAGCTCAGAGCCAGAAATTCCCCAGACCAAAGCCAACAAGCAGCACCACACCAGGCCCTCCAGCTACAGTAGAAACTGGAGGTGTCAGAGGCTCAGGGCAGAGCCACCCTGAAGGCCTCACTGAAAGAGGAAGCTCTGAACGGGCCTCCAGCTCAGGCAGCTTCCCTTTTCCTAGAACGGAACCCCCAGGGTCACTCCAGCCCCTGCTCCTCTCCAGCCAGGCCCTCCCCTCCAACTAATTCCCCAAGACTCCTTAAGGTCAGCCCCATCCCACAGCCTCGCTCTGGGCTGGCTCTGGGCCAGTTCCCACCACCCTCCGAATGGCATCCTGAGGCCCTGCCCTCTGCCAATCCCCTAAACATACGCACACACCAGCCACTTCAAGCTTCTCTCAGAAACACACACACTACCTGCTATTTCCTCAGCTCAGAAACCCCTCCCATCGCTTGGTCAACACCTCCGCTTCCTCCAGAGCTCTGTTCAAAGTCACTTCCTCCTGGAAGTCTCCCCCAACCACAGGGCATGCACTGCTGGGTAAAAACTCTGCTACCCAAGGGATGGGAGGCTGAAAATGTGTCCTCAGGAGATGGCCCTGCTTTGCCAGGGAAGGGGGACAGAGAGCAAGCTGAAGACAAAAGAACCCTGAGTCCAGGTTAGGCAGTGGGTCTAAAGCTGGACCTGAAGCCCTGGGCAAATGAGGGAACAGATCTGGGGCAAAAGCCAACTTCTGCTCTTCACTGGCTTTCTGGCTGTGGACTCCCCTGCAGAGGGCTGTCATGGGAGTGAAATGTGAAAACTCACATTTAATTATTGCAACAGGACTAACAGAGTAAGCCCTCAAACGGTATTCACCATGCCTCAGTTTCCCCACATGGAAATTGTGAAGAAGGAAGGGGCATGTACACATCAGCAAGTGAGAAGCACAGGTGAGATTCTTTTTTATATTTATGCCAATGCCTAGCATAGAGTCAGGCATACAGCAGGTACCCCCTCAGCTCCTCTGGGGAAAGAAGGGATAGGAGAAGAATTTGGGACAGACAGTTTGGGTGGACAGAGGCACCACACTTCCCAACCTCAGCTGCAACCCCGGAAGTCTGCACTTTCCCCAGGGTCTCTCAGATCTCTGAAGAGTTAAGCAGAAGAGGGAGAGGCACTAAATGATTTGCTTCTCAGCAGGCAGCTGGGCTGCCTGCCAAATGAGGGGACAGAGGGACACGGAGGCAGGCAGGTACAAGGCCTACCTGGGGCAAGGTAAGGTGAGACAGCAGATACTGCTTCCCAGCCACCAGTGGTTCCAGGCCCTGTGGACCTCCTTCCAGCCTCAAGAGGAGGGTTGCCTGGAAACACAGCTGGACACAGGCCTCCCTCAGTGGTGGCCACACCAGGCAGGAACACAAAGACTGCCCATCAAT
This sequence comes from Dipodomys spectabilis, assembly GCF_019054845.1. Taxonomy (NCBI): domain Eukaryota; kingdom Metazoa; phylum Chordata; class Mammalia; order Rodentia; family Heteromyidae; genus Dipodomys; species Dipodomys spectabilis. The sequence continues at coordinate 15,245,212 of NW_024870680.1, forward strand.
AGAGAGATCCAGGTTAGCAAGGGACCCAGTGGTTCCCTGGCAACTGGGGCTGAAGTAGGGCAGTGCCCACACTGGGCAGCAGTGAGGCAGCTAAACATGGGCCTGTTTTCCCTTCTCCCATAACAGGGAAAGGGACTCACCACTCTAGGCCTGGCTCACTCTGGATTACCTCCACTTCTCATGGGAGAGGTGAGGGTCTCTGTTCCATACCTGGGAAAACTGAGATCAGCACGGTCACACAGCTAGGGATGGAGCCTAGGACTGCATCATCTCTGCCTCTCCCACCAGAAGCTTAGAACCTGGCCTGGCAGGTGACGTTCCCAGATTGCTTACCAACCTGATGGCAGAGGCTAGGGAAATAGAACACATACAAGGTGGTACAACTGAAGGACTACTACAAAGACCTAGACAAGGTCCCCTCCTAGCAGTCCCAGGGACCTCCGGGATTTGCCTGTACCCATGCTCCTTTGTCTATTATGCCAATCGGTGCCAGCTCTGGCAGGAAAGAGTGCTGAGAACTATAGGAAACAGGAAGACTGGGAAAGCCTGGGAAATCCCAGAAAGAGGAAGAGGTCCCGAGCCCAGCTGCTTAAGATTACTGCTGGGATTGGGGATCCAGAGAGGTCCAGATACTGGCTCAGGGTCACTCAGTTGAGGTCACTCCTCACAACCTTCCCCATAGCCTTGGGTAGCCACGGTCTCCCGGGTCACCAAGTTGGTTGGGTACCTCTCAATTAGTGGTCCCCTAGTCTGCACCATCATGCTTCCAGGAAACAGCTGCAGCCATCTGCCCAGGAGCTAGGCATGGTGCTGCTCTTCAGATTTCCTTGCTGCCACTGGGTCTACACTGCAGTGGCTCAAGTGGGTGAAGTGGGCCGGAGAGGGTGAGGGGATAATTGGCTCCTTGAGGCCCAGAAAAGGGCTGAGGCAGCCAGACCTGGCTCTTGAAGCTCCTCCCAGTCTGGGTATTGTATGAATGCAATCTCTCTCCCTCCTGTACTGAGTCTAGGCTATGGGAGGGGATGTCTCTGATCAGACAATCATCTCTGAGCCAGATCTGGGGTTCCCCAATAACCCTCTCACTAAGCAGTTATTGCATACCTCATTCTCTCTCCAGATTGATTACTAATAGAACCTCTCAAAGACAAGGGTCCATGCTCCACACTTGAGGAACCTGAGGCTTGGTGAAGTTGAGTAGTAACTTGTAATGGCATGGTCTCAAAGGAGACAGGTTTACTTACTTTGGGATGGGAGTGGACATTAGGAAGTCCTGGCTTGTATTCCCCAGTTATGGCACACCTGCCCACCCCAGCCTGCTAAAGCATCACCATCAATCTGATACAATCAACACCATGGACCAGCCTTGGGCCACATTCTCTCATCCCAAGGCAGAACAGCAAGGGGCCTGGGATGGGCTAGATGACACCCCGCTGCGGCAGCCCACCGCAGCTGTACACATGACACTAAATCACTAACAAGCCTGGGTAACCCAGAGCCTGCTCAGTTCAGGCTCTGTCCCCACCATTCCTACCTAGTTGACTGGGGCAAACTTTTGAGAGAGACTGAGTAGAGATCACAGCCCCAGCACCCACTCTCTCCTTCCCCTCCTCCTCCCACCCCAAGACCCAACAGATAGAGCTGTGCTCAGATCTAGGCTGAACAAGTTTTTGATGGCAGATATGGGAGGTATGAGGCTGGGCTCTGAATGATTCATCTCGGCTCAAACTTTGGTAGGTCGTTTACTCTTTATAAGCCTCAAGTCCTCCTCTCTGCAAGAGGATACTGGAGCTCCTGCAAGCAGTGATAGCCAGGCAGTACCAGTTCTCACTACAGTCTCCCGAAGGCTAGAACAGGAACCTAAGCTAAATATCCAAGCCAAGCTCACCCAGCAGCATGGGTAGAAACTCCTTGGCCTTCCTGGGAGGACATTGGTGTCCATTCCTAGCCCAGCTTTGTGCCAACCTGTCTCTATGCCAGGCTAGGCCACAGTTAAGAAGGTGGAGAAGTGCCGAGCAGGTGGGGCTGGGAAGGTGGCTCAGTGGTAGAGCGCTTGCCTTGCATGCCTGAGGCCCTGGGTTCGATTCCTCAACACCACATAAGCAAAAAAGAAAAAAAGCCAGAAGTGGCACTGTGGCTCAAGTGGTAGAGTGCTAGCCTTGAGCTGAAGAGCTGAGGGACAGCGCCCAAGCCCAGAGTTCAGGCCTCACAATCGGAACCCCCCCCGCCCCGAAAAAAAAAGAAAAAAAAAAAAAGTGCCGAGCAGGGACAGTACAATAGTCCAAGCCTCAGTTTCCTCTCCGTAATAGGCATCTGTGCCTCTTCAGCCAACCTTACAGTGTGACAGAAAATCCAGAGGGCATAAGTGAACAGCATCTCTTCTAACAATCAAGCTGGAGCCCATACAACCTTTTTGCAGGAAGACTCCCTTGCAGGACTCCTCAGCCACTGGCTTGCAGTGTCTTAAGTCCTCTGCTAGCAGCAGGGAGGCCCCTTGAGCAGGGAAGCAGTAAGTACAGGAGTGGGCACACTGCAGGAGGACCTTCTATTCTCTCATTTCCTTCTTGCCATAAGCAAAGGAAGCCAAGCTTAGCACCTTCTGTAAGCCCTGTCTTTCTCTCCACCACCTTCAGACCCTGCCTCTCACTGGCTGCAGACACTCCTCTCCATCCCCCTCCATGTATACCAACTAGCCAGGGCACACTCTCATAGCCACATGGGCAGTTATTTATAGAGCGCTCATCTTTCCCAGGGTGGCTCAGGAAAGAACTCTGGACTTCAAGTCTGACAGACTTATCTTTGTGACACCAGAGTCCTGCAAGTACCTTTCCCTCTCTAGACCTTCCATTTCTTGCCTGTGACTGGAGGCGCTGATGACACTCAGAAGCATGAGGCTGAGATTCCATAGCCTCAGGGCCTAACTAATGTCAGGGCTGAGGACTCAGCAGGGACACAGTACTGGCTCCAGTCCTCTGCTCCTTCAGCCCCACCGGCAGCACCAAACCTAGCCTGGGGTTCAGTACTAGAACTGTCCAGATAGTAGATCCTAGAGGCTGAGGTGGGGGTGGGGGGGGGGGAAGGTGAGAATGATCAGGACCTGCTGGGTGATCTTAGGTAAAATCTTTCCCTTCCTGGTCCACTTTATCCACTTGGCAGAAGGCTCCTCCTTGGTCCCAACCTCTTATCCACCTGGCTCCATAACAGGCTAGGCCAGGCCAGGCCAGGCCAGGCCAGGCCAGGCCAGGCCAGGCCAGGCCAGACCAGGCCAGGCCAGACCAGACCAGGCCAGGCCAGGCCAGGCCAGACCAGGCCAGGCCAGACCAGGCACTGAATATCCCATCAATAATTTCTGCTCCTGTTTTAGCTAGGATAGCCTCATCCTTCTCTGGAAACTGATGCCAGCATTACCACACAGCCCTCCCCTCCCACCTGGGGCTAGGCCAGAGCTGTGTGGGTAAGAACTGTGTGTAGCAGACTGGGATTATTCCCTGTGCTCTGAGTCTTAGCTCCCCCATAACAAGTTAGAAAGGAGGGGTCTCTGTCAAGTGCTGCTGTGGGAGATGCTGAGCCAAGGCCTGGCACATAGCAAGCCTCAGCAAGGACAGTCTCCCTGCTGGCCCAGAATGAGAGTCTGAGGAGGGCAAGCACCAAACCTACCCCTGACCCACAGGAATGGACTTCAGCCTTTGCCTCCACCCTAGCGTAAACTCAGACTCAAGCCATGATGAGCTTCAGAGACCTGGGTGCAAACCTCCCTGTGGCTCCTGACAAACAGGCACTGGGATCCCAGGTGGTTGCCCTTCCTCAATAGAGACCTCACCAGCATGAGTGGGAGGGGCAGGCTGCTGATCAGACCACCAGCATAAGTAGCCACACCTGTGCCTGTACCCTAGCAGCTAGAAGGATGCACAGCAGGTGGACTGTGCTTTTGAAGATGAATTGACAAGGCTCAGAGAGCTTCTTGGGTGAGACAGACTAGATGGCCCAGAGTGTTCTAAAAAAAGGGTGTAACAAAGGCAGCACTAGAGGCATCTGGTAGGGAGAGATGTGAGTGAAGACGAAAGTTACAAGATCTTGGAGAAAAAGTCCTCAGGTCAGAATTATAGGAGTCTGGGCACAAGAGCAGGGTCAGAGCAGGTCCAAGAGAATGGCTTAGTTTTCTGGGGGTGTGTCTTTTCTGCTTCCTATGCTGGCTGGTGTCCAGCAGGACAGGGAATGAGTGGTAGTTTAAAAGATAAGTACCCTGTCTAGAGGGAACAGCAGGAGTCCCTGCGATTCTCAGAACCTCAGTCTCTCGCTCTGTAAAATTGAGCTGGGCCTGCTGGATCTGACTTATGACCTTATGTATAGGGCACCATGTCTGCCCCTCAGCATCTCCCTTCCATGGCTGAACACAGACAACTCTCCAGCACAACTATTATGCCAGTCCCAACTGGGGCCACAGTAAAAACCCAGCCTGGCCCACTGTCATCTCTAGAGGCCCAAGTTCCCAGAAAGGTCTATCTGGGGCAGGGCAGAGGGGTGGAGCTGGGGGCCTTCCACCAAAGCAGGGACAGGAGAGGTTAACCCTTGGTTAGCCCTCCTTCTCTTTCTCTCCCTCCCAGGCCCTGAGCTATTTCAGCCTCTTCGCTAGGGATGGAAATAACTTGGGCTCAGCCCCTGGAGACCACGACACAGCTATTTTCATCAGCCCCAAGAAACACAGCTCCAGTCATTCCAGGGAAGACTGAGGGACGCCTTGATCCCTAAGGCAAGCTCTAGGCCAGGCAGCAACAGTGGGCAGATCTGGGGAGGTATCTGGGAAGAGGGTATCTGGGGAGAATGGAGAAACAGAGGACCAGGGAGGAGGCACCAGCTCAAGGTCACTCACTCCATCTGCTCCCCTTCATAGCAAATGAGTAGAGTTGGGAAAGTACTTCTAGAACAACAGCAAAGGGGGTTGAGACCACTCAGATATGGCATAAGTCAATTGTAACTGCCACACTGTGCTGATAACTCCAGATACTCCAAAGACAAATGGATACTCACTCTAGATACTCCAAAGCCAAATGGATACTCACTTCCAAAGCCAAGTGCCAGCTCTTAGAAGGCAAGAGACAGATCCTTTTGGTGACATCTGATGGAGTGTGCACAGACATCACACTGCGAATTCACAATGGGACACCCTGGCAAGATCAGGCCTGGAAGCCCAAGAAAGCCACAAGTAGTTACTAGGAAGGTATGGTCCTCTCTAAATATCTCCACAGGGTCAGAAGACTTGCATTCCAGTCCTGGCACTATCCTAATTTTACAAGGCATTAGGCAAGCCACTTTGCTTCTCTGAGCCTTAATTTCTTTCTCTGAAACAGAGAAAGATCCACTAGGGGTGGGCAGGATTTAACAAGACAGCACATCATAGTGCTTAGAACAGAGCATGGGCACTGCCCCTGCCACCAGTACAATCAACATTTTCAGAGGATGACAGAAGCAGACAGAACTTCCACATCCTGCGTAAAGCAGATACAGTATTCCCCCCTAGCCCCCCACCCCACGGATACATCCTGGTCTAGGGAGCCCAATTTCCACCCACTTTGAGGAACCCCACTGACCCTACCGTTGGAGGAGGAGGCCGTGGAGGGGGTCTTGCCCAGCAATCCAGCGAGAATTTAGCCTCCCAGACCAAAGGCCATTCCTGGGAAACAACTGTGTGCGTTCCTTGACCTCCAACCAGGAAACTGAAGTGACTTAAGAAATCTATGGATTAGGGCTGGGAAGGTGGCTCAGTGGTAGAGCGCTTTCCTTGCATGCCTGAGGCCCTGGGTTCAATTCCTCAGCACCACATAAGCAAAAAGAAAAAAGCCGGAAGTGGCTCTGTGACTCAAGTGGTAGAGTGCTAGTCTTGAGCTGAAGAGCTGAGGGACAGCACCCAGGCCCCACGACTAGACCCCCCCCAAAAAAAAAAAAATCTATGGATTAGGATTTCAGGATCTATGTGGTCTATGAACCCATTCTGGAATGGAGGACCAGGCAGCCTTTGGGTGGGAATCTGATGTTTTCTTAGCTAGCTGCAGATGGGGCTAGGCTTCTAATAACTGACCAGCACCTGGGAACAACCCCTGGATCCCTGCAGTCCCAGCAGTAGCCTGCCCCCAGCCTCCAATGCAATCTTTCTGCCCGAAGGGGAGAACAGAGGCAGATGACCCAAAAACAATAGAGGATCCCAAAGTGATGATTCACAGTCCATTCACAGCTTGACACCTCTGTGTGTAGACTGGAGAGACCAAGGCCCAGCAGGGGTAGAATCTGAGAGCAAGACTAAGCCTGACCCACTGAGAATAAACGTTACCCAGAGGCACAGCTCTGCCAGGTGTGGGGAGTTTGGCGTGTGAGTGTGTGAGATACTATAGCGCTACTAAACCAGATGCCACTCAGCTATGGTCGCTCTTCAGCTGCCAGGCCATGTCCCTTAGGGTTCATCCCCCTCACCGCGCTGAACTCCTGAGAGGGTGCTCTCTTGGGGGACAACTCTGGGCCTCTAACTTCCTTACCCTCTCCGCCACATTAGCTAGAAAGTACCTGACAGTCCTCCTCTTTCTCACTGTCCCGAGGACACACACACACACACACACACACACACACACACACACACTGATTCTCTTCGACCCCCACACGCACGCCAAGACCCACGTGATTTAGGGCTCACTGGGTTACTTGTGGTTCTTACACTCACATTACTGCCTGGTCCTGGCCCTGCGCTGGTCACACTGAAGGCCACACATATCCAGTGACCCCAGTGACCTGGGTCTCTCTCACATACAGTCACACGCACACACTGTGTCCGACACACAGAGTCCCCTCTGTGTCACCCGCCAGGCTCGGCGTCCCCACCCAGCGGGTCCCGGCTCCACGTCCGCCTGGGCCGCGCGCCGTGTCACCCACCACAGTCACGGGCTGACACTGTGCGGGCTGCCGGCCCCTCACACCAGGTTCCGCGGCTTCCCTCGCGCTCCTGGTGACGGGCGCTACGCAGGACCCGGCCGGGCCCCGAGTCGCGGCGGGGGGACGCGCAGCCCGCGCTGGGGGCGCTGAGGCCGGTGGGGCCGGGAGGCGCCGGGACAGGACCGGAGGGCGGGGGACGGGGACTGCGGGAGCCGGGTTGTCGCAGCCGCCACGCCAGCGAACTTCCTCAGAGACGCGGGGAGCCGGGCTGCGGGCCCCCCGCGCGCCCTCCTTACCTGGCCGGCAAGCTCCGGCTGGGCGCCGCGTCCGCCCCAGCGACACGGCCCGGCTCGCCGAGCGCACGGCCGGCCGCGCTGCCTGCGCGCCTTTTGAATGAATCGCCGGCCGAGTAGGGAAGATGCGCAGCCCCGCCCCCCGCGTCACCGCCGCCAGCCCCACCCCCGACGTCAGAGCCGGGGCTCGAGGCTGCGAGCCCCCAGCCCCGGAGGCGCCGAGGGTCCCGCGACTCTCCCGCCCGGAGGCGCTGCTCTACGTCGCCATCTTCCGAGACCCTCAGGAACTGCAGGACCTGCGCAGGAATGGGCGGTAGGGCCCAGGATGGATCTCGCAGGTCAGCTTCGGGGCTCCAACACTCACCCCCGACCCTCAGCCCCCCCAAAAGAGATGATGGAGACTTGGATACTGCTTTGGTCCGGTAACCACTGCCTTGGAAATGGGGCCGTGGCTGACCCTTCTGGACCTGTTCTTCCTCCTAGATATTTATGGCCAACAAGAACGACCTCACGGTGACATTGATCAAGATGCATTATGCTCATAACCCCTTTGGTCTAAAGATAATAAAGCTGGGGGCTGGTGACTCACAGCTGTAATCCTAACTACTCAGGATGCTGAGATCTGAGGATCCCGGTTTGAAGCCAGTGGGTTATGTGAGATTCTTATCTCCAATTAGCTAGCAAAAAGTCAGAAGTGGTGTGGTTCAAGTGGTAGAGAGCTAGCGTTGTGCAGAAAAGCTGAGGGACAATGTCCAAGCCCTGAGTCCAAGCTCCAGGACTGGCACCAAAAAGAAAAAAAGAAAGGCTAGGAATGTGGCTTAGTAGTAGAGTGCTTGTTTAGCATGCATGAAACCGTGGGTTCGATTCCTCAGTCCCACATAAATAGAAAAGGCCAAAAGTAGCACTGTGGCTCAAGTGATCGAGTGCTAGCCTTGAGCAAAATGAAGCTCAGGGACAGTGCCCAGGCCCTGAGTTCAAGCCTCAGGCAAAAACAAACAAGCTCACTTTGTCTTGTTGGAGTAAACCTAGTGCCCATCCCTAGAATCCCCCACCTGCTTGGTAAGAAAAAGCAGATTAAGGGAGTCTATTATAAGAGACCCATATGGTGGGCTCTTCCACAGTCTTCTAGCCTGCTCCAAATTCCCCCTCCTTCTGCCAGAGGTTTTAGTCTGGCTCTCCAATAGGACAGGTGACACGCTCTTTTCTTTCCCCACTACAAGCTGTCCCTGCCAATTACCGATGCCAGAAACAGAGTGCCCAGCAAAATTTGGACATGGTGATGCATCCCTATAATCCTAGCACTCAGGAAACTGAAGCAGGTAGATCATGACTCAAGACCTTGTCTTCAAAATTTTAATTAAGTTGGGTGCTGGTAGTTCACACCTGTAATCCCATCTACTCAGGAGGCTGAGACTTGAGGATGGTACTTCCAAGCCAGCCTGAGAAGAAAAGTCTAATGAGATTTTTTTTGGGGGGTGGGGGTTGGTCGTGGGTCTTGAACTGGGTGCTGTCCCTGAGCTCTTTTGCTCAAGGCTAGCACCCTACCACTTTGAGGCACAGCACCTCTTCTGGTTTTCTGGGGTTTAATTGGAGATGAGTCTCACAGACTTTCCTGCCCTGGCTGGCTTTGAACTGTGACCTCAGATCTCAGCCTCTTGAGTATCTAGGATTACAGGTTTGAGACTCTTATCTCTGATTAAACACCAAAAAGCCAAAACTAGAGCTGTGGCTTACATGGTAAAGCACCAACCTTGAGTAAGAAAACTAAGGGATAGCTCTTAAGCCCTGAGTTCAAGCTCAAGTACTAACGCACACACACACACACACACACACACACACACACACACACACACACACACACACACACACACACAAATTAATTTAAACAACAAAATATAGAGTATCCAGCAGGACAGTAACTATGGTATGGTTACACAAGCTCCAGGTACTATTCATTATGTAAATTGTACCCCTGTGTGGCCATGATGTGTCAGGACCGGAGGTAGCAGCTCAGTAGCCAGAGCGTCTCCCACTCAGTACCCTTCAGGGGCTCTCAGGTGGCCAAGACAACAGAACTGGAAAGAAACCCAGACAGCAGGGAGGGCTTAGTGCTGGGAACAGGCTTGGCCAGGGTCAGGATAATCACAGCCCATGAAGGAGGTGGAGGAAGGTAAATACTTCTGTTGGGAATAGATGGGCTGGAGTGGAATTCTAAACAAATTGAGTCATTGAATCTGTCCATAAGGGAGAAGAAAGGTCAGGTCCCCAGGGTCCAGGAAATTCCAGGAGGAGAACTGGATACCTGAGTGTGTGTGTGTGTGTGTGTGTGTGTGTGTGTGTGTGGAGATGTGTGTGTGGGGGGGGGAGGTTTGCAGAGAAGAGTTTCTATTGCTCTTGGCTGTGCCTAGGTTGTGGGGAAGGGTAGAAGGAGCTCCCTGATATGGCAGGACCATGGACTCAGCCCCTCAAGTGTCAGTGGTATACCCCACTCTCTACTCCACCAGAGCTGGGGGCAGGAATTACAACAGAACACCACATCCCGGCCTATGAAAGAACTGAGGCATGGGAGGAATGATGTGGGGAGGGAGGCAGCCAAAAGGCCAGATGTGCTTAGGATGCCCTCAACCCCAAATCCAAGTTCTGGGTTCCAGTGGTGGCATTTCAGATATCACTTAATAACTCAAATGATTTTGAGTCAGGGAGCATGAGCAATTAGTCAGGCATTCTAGAGAGTTCCCAGGTTCATCTTTACTATCAACACTTTGCAAAGCTTTAATCAAATTCCCCCCTTTAACACACAGTTTCCCCATCTGAAAACTAGGGCACTAAACTTGCTGCCTGAGGTCATTCTAGTCCTCTATAAGAGGAGGCCACCTGCCCACTCTCGTTCCATAGAGCAAGTCCCCAGAGCCATAACCTGCATATTTCCATCCTGTACCCCCGAGGTTATGAAGGAGCCTATTATTATTTATTGCTGATCAGATGAGCCAGTTCCCTCTCCAGCTGGCCAATTCCAAAGCCTTTTCAAGATGGAACTCTTCCTGAGACTGGAGCAGCTGGTTGTCCACAGTGAGGAGACAGGAAAGGAGGGATGGAGGCCACAGGATTTGATGTTTTATGGCGTTCAGAGGAGACTGGCTGAGGAGCAGATTGAAACACAAGCTCTCTAAGGTATCTGAGGTGACCCCATAGAATCTCAGCATTAGAGTATTGGAGCTTGGAGATCCTGGTGAAGATCTTGCTGAGTCTCCCATAGTGCAGCTTGGGAAGCAAAGCCCAAACAAGACGTGCACCAGTGCACTTCATCATACATGACACAGAATAAGGCCATGATGAGCTAGACTGTGACAATGACCTGGAGGCCAGGGTATGGCTCCACATCCCAGCAAGGCCTTGCTTGGGGCACAGGGGTCCTGGGTCACAGAATCACAGCCAACAGGGATTTGCCTTTGGGGGCATGGCACCCCCTGCTGGCTGAATTCCCACATGGAAGTGTAATTCACCTTGGTTTCCTAGTTCCAGGAGCCTGCAGACACCAAAATTCGCAAATGTTGGAGTGAAATATAAAAGGGCATAGTATTTACATGTATGCAATCCTATGCAATCTTCTCCAGTGCTGTATATCATCTGTAGACTACATCTAATGCCTAATGCAATGTAACTGCTATATAAATAGATGCTATATTGAATTGTTTAGTGATTAATGACAAAGGAAAAAAGTGCACATGTGCAGGGTAGATGCAACCATCGTAAGTCTGGTAAAAATTTCCATCCAACACTGGTCAAATCATGTGCATGCAGAACCCAAGCCTAAGAAGGACAAACATAAAGAGCTCAGGCGGGGGGCTGGAGGAGCGGCTCAGGTGGTAAGAGTGCTTGCTTAACAAGTGCAAAGCCCCGAGTCCAAACTCCAGTACCACCAAAAAAGAAAAAAAAGGAGGGGGGCAGGGGGAGTCCAGAGGCTCAGACTTAAATTTCAATGTACTATCCTAGGTTGATTGGCAACAGGAAAAGTTCTAGAGCGAAGCACATCTTATCATCTATGAGTGCCTGAGCTCCATGGAGCCAAGCCTTAGAGCTAGGAGGGACTCAGCAAGGGTCAGGAGCTAGGCATACACTTCCTGGGTCTGAGGACAAGGCTCAGCCTGCACTTAGATCTAGATGTGGAATCCCCTAGTGCTGGATTCTCAAATTCTATCCTGGGCCTCACTGGCTCCCTCACGGGAAATCCAACACTCCTTTGTTTTCCCTGGCTTGGACCTTTCTGGTCCACTGCTCTGGTGTTCAGGAATGCAAGTATGAGAGGCTCTTGGTCTAAGAGGGGGCTCTCAGTGGGGCTGGTGGGACTGCCCAGGTCGGACTTCAGGGTTTTTTTTGTGTGTGTGTCATTTGTGGGGCTTGAACTCAGGGCCTGGACACTGTCCCTGTGCTTTTGTGCTCAAGGCTAGCACTCTACTACTTTGAGCCATAGTTCCACTTCCTGTTTTCTGGTGGTTAATTGGAATGAGAGTCTTACAAACTTTCCTGTCCAGGCTGACTTTGAACCACTATCCTCAGATCTCAACCTCCTGAGTAGCTAGGATGACAGGCATGAGCCACCAGTGCCTGGCTCAGACTAGAGTTTAGAGAGCAGAGAAAAGCCATGGAATATGTGGGTTATACTTAGGCAGCTTGGGATCAAGCATTTGGGATCAAGGAGCCTAGAGAAGAGAAATTGGGGGGAGAAAGAGAAATACATAGTTTGGTGGCACACAGATAAGAGTCAAGTCCTAGATCTGCCTTTGCCAGGTTGTGTGGCCCTAGGAAAGTGACTTTATCTCTCAGTGCAGGCTAACACACCCCGGGGGAAATACAGAAAATATTTAGGAGGAACAGAAAACCCATGTCAGCTTTGGGCTGTGACACCCCAACTTGCTCCCTCTTCTTTCTTGTCACCATTCAGAACCCAGAGTTCTGTCCCCCATTTATCTCTGATAAAGGGCCCACTGTCCTCCTCCCAGGTCAGCAGCCCAGCAGTCTATGCCGGACCAGCCTGGGATGCCTGTTCACTTGCCTCTGCCAGTCAGGACTCCTCACTGGCCATAATTGGGCCCAAAATAGCACTTCCCCTGTGCAGCTTCCTGAAAGTGGCCGTGGCTTAAGGTCTGAGAGGACACAGAGAAACTTGGTGTTTGGCAGACATGCAAAAGATGTGAAGGGCTCCCAGAGGTCAGCTGGGTCCAGAGAAGGCCAGGCACTTGCCTCTGGTCACACAGCAAGGGAGAATCAGAGCTGGAGCTTATTTTCAGGTGCCTAGGTCCCCATTCCCTCCTTAAACTAAGGCAGTGCCTCAGCCAGACTTACTGTTCACCCATGGTACCCTCAGGATCCACAGATCAGTGTCTTGACAATGGTTTGAAATGTGGGACAGGGGCCAGCTAATCCAGTCTTCTGCCTCTCCCTGGCTTTTTTTTTTTTGGGGGGGGGGTATTTTCTAACTTTCCTGATCATAGGAAACCCTTTAGGCCTTACTGTGTAACCTTAGGTAAGTCCCTGTTGCTCTCTGTGTTCTACCTTCTCTGAAAGATAGATGGTGTAGGTAAACCCTACTCTCTGGATGGACTTTGGCTGTGACCCTCTCCACTCCTCTGGGGTCAGGAAGTTCTTTCCAGGACTGCTCTTAAGGAACATGAGCCAGAGAGAGGCATCATGAATGACTAGATGTGGCTCTGGCCCCACAGCTTTCTCCTGTCCTTCAGCTACCCCTTGTGGCCACCTTTCCTCTCTTCCCCCAGCCTGGCAATTAGAGCAGAGCAGTATGAATCCAAGTCCTAATCTTGGAAGATGGACGCCCTTGAGGACGCTCACCTCTGGGAGCCTGTTTCCTCCTCTAAAAAGGACAGTATGACCCAGACGCCAGTGGCTCACACCTGCAATCCTCGCTATTCAGCAGGTTGAGACCTGAGGATTATGGCCCAAAAGTCAGCCTGAGCAGGAAATTCTATGACACTCTTATTTCCAAAAAGTAGGAAGTGGAGCTGTGGCTCAAGAGGTAGTGTTAGCCTGCAGAAAAAAAGCTGAGTTCAAGCCCCAGTACACATACACACTCTCTCTTTCTCTCTCTCTAACACACATACACACACACACAGTACGTAACAATACTAACCTCGCATGCCTATAATCCTAATTAATAGGAGGCTGAGATCTGAGGATTGTGGTTCAAAGCTAGTCCGGGCAGGAAAGACCGTGAGACTCTTTTCTCCAATAAACCACCAGAAAACTGGAAGTGGCGGTGTGGCTCAAGTGATAGAGCGGTAGCCTTGAGCTGAAGAGCTGAGAGACAGCACCCAGGCCCAGAGTTCAAGCCCCACGGCCAAAAACAAAACAAAACAAAACAAAAAGTAGCAACATCCCAAGACCTTTGGAAGGAAAAGATTCTAGTTCCCAGCTTGCAGCCATCTTGAAGCTGGGTTTATTGTTTTGTAGATCTCAACTGGACTCTTCAGGCTAAATTCAATAACTACTTATTAGGCACCTACTGGAGTGGACATTGCAGCCAAGGCTTGCAAAGCTCATTCTAGCTTCCTCTGCCTTCTCTTCTTCCTCTGTTCATTTGATCTGTGCCAGTGTCCCTCACACCAGGCCCCCGCACACTTCCTTGCCTTGGTTCAACTGTTCCCTCTTCATATTCTGGCCCAATTTCTCCTACTTGTGGGCAGCCATGGCCACACTGCTCAAGCATTAGTTCTCTGCGACACCCTTTTCAACAACAGGAAACCCTTCCCCAACAAAAATGCCACCTTACTATGTGACCTCAAGTAAGCCCTTGTCCCTCTCTGTGCTTCATCTTCCCTGAGGAGATGATCTAGCTACCTCTAGGAAGGCTAAGAGGTGCTTTAGAGGTGATGCAATGTCCTGTTGTGGCTTTTATGCATATCCACCAAACCATACACTCATTTGTGTATTTTTTTTTCAGTTATGGGGCTTTAATCAGGGACTGGGTGCTGTCCCTGAGCTATTCTTGCTCTATCATTCTGAGCAACAGCTCCACTCCCATTTTTGTTTTGGTCGGTCATGGGGCTTGAACTCTAGGCCTGGGCGCTGTCCCTCAGCTCTTCAGCTCAAGGCTAGCATGCTACCATTTGAGCCACAGTGCCACTTCTAGCCTTTTCTGTTTATATGGTGCTGAGGAATCAAACCCAAGGCCTCATGCAGGTGAGGCAAGCACTCTACCACTGAGCCACCTTCCCAGCCCCTAGATCATTTTCTTAAATAAAAGCTTTCTGAAAAATGAGTGAAGTGGGCCTTGTGTGTGTGTGTGTGTTTTGGTGCTTATGTGGAGATAACAATCTCACTGACTTTTCTGCCTGGGCTGGCTTGGAACCACAATCCTTAGATCTCAGCCTCCAGAGTAACTAGGATTACAGACACGAGCCATCAGCACCTGGCTTGGTGTGTGTTCTTTCTTGTATTAATGTTATATACTTCAATAGTTTCCTATAGAAATACTGGTATCTGAGTGCTGCCTTAATTGGCCTGAGACAGGCCCGGACCTCAGGTGGGAATGGCAGGACAGGCTGAACCATGCTATCCAGAAATAAAGAACCTTTTCTTCTACCAAGGACCACTGAATATTCATAACATCACTTGCAAGCCATACAAAATTATCAGTTAAGGCAGATGGCCACAACAGTTGAGAAGCATATGTGTCCATCTATTCATGTGCCAAATTATTCTGAAGGCCTTATCTGGCCTGAGGAGGGCTGGATGTTCCTCACCCCTATAAGAGGAACTAATTCTTCCAGGAGCCCCCCCTGGGTGTGAGGCTTGCCTACCCATGCATGATCTTCTTGCCTGTTGCTAACTGGCTCAGCCTGAGCACCTGACCAAGGGCAGGGCTAACCAGTGCCTGGGAAGAGGCCTTATTAACAGTAACAGTGTGCCAGACTTGTTCCCGCTGAGATGCTGAAGTTGGAGAAATAGTGTGGATCCTGCCTTGGGACCTGGTTCTAAAACTGTCTGATCCTTTACTGAAGCTGGAAGTCCTGAGGAAGCAGAAGCTGGCAGTGAGGGCTGCAGCACAAGCAGGCAGCAGTGGAAGAAAAGACACAGCAGGGAAGCCAGAGATCTCAGCTGCTGTACCTCTGACAGACAATTCACATACCTCTGACAGATAATTCACATACCTCTGTCAGTTCATGTTTCCACGAGTGAGCACCCCTTTATTTCAGGGGCACAGTGAATCTCCTCTTTGCAACTCAAAGGCCAGTGCACATCAAGCAATCATCTTGTGCAGGAAGGAATCATCAGCTCCAGTTCACACACGAGGAAATGGAGGTTCACAGTAGCACTACTTATCAGACCCACAGGTGACTGGTAGTGAAGCCAAGGTTCCAAACTAGGTCTGTCCAGCTTTAAATTCCATGTTCCCAATGCTTTGTCTCATCATAAATCCCACATGGACATTGCCTTATACTCTGCAATACAGCTGTGCATAAGATAATCCCATCCTCCCCAGGAAGATCATAGTGCAGAGATGTGCTCAGCATGTCCTGTGGCTTTGAAGGCTGGCACTCCTGAGATGTGTGTGCCACATCTGAGGACTGAAATGCTATGCACACACTGCTGCTAAGCTACACACTCAGTCTAGGAACTGAACTTTGTGTGTCTGTGCCAGTACAGGGCTTGAACCTAGGGTCTTGTGCTCTGGCTTGGCTCACTTGCTCATAATTGGCACTCTACCATTAGAGCCATACTTCCAATCTAGTTTTCTGGTGGTTAATTGGAGATGGAGTCTCACAGACTTTTTCTACCTAGGCTGGTTTCAAATCACAATCTTCTGATCTCAGCCTCCTGAGTAGCTAGCATAACAGGTGTAAGCCATTGGTGCCTGGCAGAATTGAGCTTCTAACTCAGTGATTTTGGTTAGAGACTTTCCTGTTGTAGCCTCAGGTCCTGCAGGTGTGCAGTGTGAGAAGCTCTCTGCCCCATTGCTGAGCCTTTTCCTTCTTGGACCAGAATGAAGATGGATTTCACCAGACTGGATTCCTGGCTTTGGTTAGGGCTTCCCAGCCCTACCTTCTGGACATGGTTTCCTGGAGGAGCCTTAGACAGGCTCCCTAGTGCCCTGGCTCTTTGGCCACCTGTCACGTGTCAGCATCACTTTCAAGCCCATCACAGACTGACGGCTCTGGGTTGATGCCCAGATGATGTACATAAGGTCTGTACTGTTTTACATTGCCTAAGTAATCTGCTGGAGATTCAAAATGCAACCTGCTAACAAAGCTTAACTAGCACACCTTAAATTTTCTAAGCTCAGACAGAAGCAATGATCTGCTTAGAGTAACACCACACTCTCTGGGCTCTCCAAGGCCTCCCTTTTGACCAAGTGAGTTGGTGTTGGGCAGCCCTTGTGGCTGGGGTGACAGTCCTGGGATAGCTGGCGGAGGCCTCTGGCCCATGGCCAACTGGGGAGCAGTCATTTTGGTGTTTCTATTTATTGACTTCTTTAAGTTTCATCATCCAAGGAGAGTTAATACATGACTGTTTGGTAGCAAGAGAAACAATCTAAAACCACAATAACCCACCCACCCCAAACAAAAACAAAACCGAACAGAACAAACCCCATCTGAAACCAGACCTTTGGAGTTGTAGCTGAAGCAAGGGCCAAGGGTCAGAGTGGCTCCCTATAGCCTGCAAGGCGCGGGGAAAGTCTTCCCTCAACAGAGAGCCTTCCCAACTGAAGGACCCCCTTGCTTTGGGAGGGTCCTTCTTGAAGGCTCCCCAATCCCCCGGCAGGACAGGGTGTGAAAAGGGATTCAGTGGTCAGCTGTAAATCCAACCCCCAAGCTGACCACAGTGCCAGTGCATGAGACATGGGGAGGTGGGGACTGGGGAAAGGACTGTGAGGAGTCAGGGTCCTTTTCTCTTACCCGAGAGAAAGCCCTGTCCAAGGCCCCACCAGGGTTCCCAAATTAAGACACCATTAAAGGCACCACCAACACCCTGGGAAATGCCAAAGCCTGAGAGGGCCCCCAGTGGGAGTTTCCTGACAGTCATCTTGTTTGGGTGGCTAAGGGCACTTGGTTCTGGCCTCTGGATTGGGATGGGTTGAAAGTGTATGTAAGGGCATGTTTCAATGCCCTGGACATGCAGTGTGTGTGTGTGTGTGTGTGTGTGTGTGTGTGTGTGTGTGTGTGTGTGTGTGTGTGTGTGTGTGTGTGTGTGTGTGTGTGTGTGTGTGTGTGTGTGTGTGTGTGTGTGTGTGTGTGTGTGTAATGGGGGAAGGTGTGTGGACATTGGTCCCTTCCGGAAGGCTTAGTTAGGGTACCAGAGTGGCCCCTCAGGCAGGAACTGGCATTTTACTTCCTGTCATTTCCTCACATCATGCCCTGCCCCAAGTCACTGCATAAATAAGTGCTTTGGAAAGTACTCATCTAAAAAGGAACATAAATACTGTACATGGGAAAGGATGCTGTTCCCCAGCCTTCCTGCTGCCCCAGAAAACCCTCCCAATATTGCACGTGGCCTCCCCAGTCCCATGGGGTCCAGGTCCAGTCGTGTCTTTGGTAGAAGCTCCAGGGACAGAGGTCCTGGGCAGCCCACATGCCCCCAACCTGATCACAAACTGGGAGCACAGAGCACCCAGTGGGTGGGAGAGGCCCTGGCCTAGATGGCCAGCACATGTTCCATTGGGAATGCTTCTGAGACAGTGATACAGAGCCCACGCAGGCACAGGTGCACCCTGCTCAGATACTGGGGTCAAGGTCTGCGTGTGGGCTGGGAAGAGGCAAGCAGGCTGGGGCAGTGGGCAGGCGAGTCCTGGGCCACGGAAGACAGGGTCACACCCTCCATAGGAGGAGGTGGTTTGTGCTGTCATCTCGGCCCACGGTCTCGCTGCTGCCGCCACCTCCACTACTGAGCCGGAAGTCCTCATAGCCATCACCTCCACTGATAACCAGCATTTTTGGTCTGGCTGAGGCGGAGCCTCGGTGCCGGGGAGAGTCCCGGTGCTCTAGGGTTGGCAGCTTCTCAGGTCCTGTGTGTGGGAGGGGCAGAAGAGAAGATATGTCAGTCTGAGGTGACTGAGTTTTATCATAACCTTCACAGCCTGAAGTCCACACCCCAGAAGACAGTAAGACCAGCAAATTTCCAATAGTGGATTCCATACCCTATTAGCCCAGGACTTCTTACCTATTTCTGGGTAGCTAGACTTTCTAGTCAGGATGGTCAGAACTTCCCAGGGTCAAACTACTCTCTTGATTACTACATCTAAAATGCCTTCTTTGCTTAGCGAGGGTGGCTCATGCCTATAATCCTAGCTACTCAGGAGGCTGAGATCTGAGGATTGCAGTTTGAAGCGAGCCTGTGGGAGTCTTATCTCCAATTAATCACACAAAAAGCTTGAAGTGGCAATGTGGCTCAAGTGGTAGAGCACTAACCTTGAGCACCAAGAGGCTTAGAGACAGTGCTCAGGCCCAGAGTTCAAGCCCTAAGACTGTCCCCCACCAAAAAAAAAAAAAAGCCTATTTCATTATTATTAGTCATGTGCTGCCCAACATGACAGACTACATATGCTACAATGGTCCCATAAGATTGTAATGGAGCTGAAAAATTCCTACAGCCTGGGGGTGTTGCAGCCTTATTCATGACATTGTTTGAGACATTGCTCACATGTCTACGGTGATGCTGGTGTAAACAGACCTATGGCACTGTCAGTTATATAAAGGCAGAGCCTTTCCAATTACACACTGCACATAATACACATAATGAATGACTATGTTGCTACCTTATGTCTGTTTTTTTTTTTCTTTCCTGTGCTGGGAATCAAACCCAGGGTGCCTCATTAGTATAAATTTTTATACCAAACCTTATATTGTTTTTTCCAAGTACTCCTACTACTTATACATTTAAGTTCTATTCACTTGTGTGCAGTACATTGGTTGACCGCATCATTTCCTCTTGTGCACGATTTAATCTTGTTTTGTTTTGCTCACTGTAGCCTTAGGAGCAATAGCCTAAACTATACAGCCTGGCTGCATAGCAGGCTATACCATCTATGTTTGTGAAAGTACACATTATCATGACCACACAACAATGGAATTGCCTAGTGATGCATTTCATAGAACATGTCCAATTGGTAAGCTATGCACAATATACACAATTCTATACAACATTACTATTTCCAACAGTCCTTTCTCAGGTAGGTCGCTCATCTTCTTTAGACTCAGACAATTCTTGACAGGCTTTACTGCTTTGCTAATTCAGACTTTACTGTGCTTAATCCCACAGTTACTTCATCTTGGGGAGAGGTATTCTTGTCCCACCCAAGTAAGTCTTTCTGATTATGACCTCTGTGATTTCACACTGCTTCACTCTCTGATTCTCCCTGCCCACTTCCTGTCCTATATGCCATTCTATGCTCTTGTTTCTGGTGCTATTTCTATTTCCTGCCTACACATCACTTCCTGAGTCCTCTTCCTGCCCGCTACATGATTTCCAATCCGGTTTTATTTCCTGTTTTGTACAAGGACCACATACAACAGGATCTATTTCCTACAAGCATATTCTATTTTTTAGTGTATAAAGTACTTCCTGTCTCCCATAGACACTTTTCTTTTCTTTTCTTTTTTTTTTTCCAGTTTTTGGCACCAAATCTAGAGCTTCACACGTCCTAGACAAGTGCTTATGCTCTACCATTTGAGCTACACATCCAGTCCTTTTATTTATTTTATAATTTTTCTTTTGAGACAGCTTGGACTGGTCTTAAATGTGCATCCACTCTCCAGGTTGCTGGGATTACAAGTGTGTGCCACCATGCCTGACTCATGATTCTTCTTTGGACAAGATCTTACACACACACACACACACACACACACACACACACACAGTCTCTCTCTTTCTCTCACTTACTCTTACTCACACAACATCCTAGATTTCATTTTGGGATTTTTGTAGCCTATTTACGAAGACACGTGCCACTTCCAGTTCTATATTACACTTTTCCTTGCAGAGCCTCCTCTGGCAAGGCAGGAGGAAGTACTAACCCAAAAGTCCAGGAACTCTATGTCAGGGTAGGACATTATGTGCTGGGAATCAAACCCAGAGCACCTCACTCGTATAAATTTCTTTTCTTTTTTTTTGGTCGGTCATGGGGCTTGAACTCTGGGCCTGGGCGCTGTCCGTCAGCTCTTCAGTTCAAGGCGAGCGCTCTACCACTTGAGCTACAGTGCCATTTCCGGTTTTCTGGTGGTTTATTGGAGATAGGAGTCTCACGGTCTCTCCTGCCCGGCCTGGCTTTGAACTGCAATCTTCAGATCTCAGCCTCCTGAGTAGCTAGGATTACAGGCGTGAGCCACCAGCGCCAGGCTCGTATAAATTTCTATATAAACCTTACGTTGTTTTTTTTTCCCAAGTACTTCTACTACGTATACATATAAAAGTCTCTGTAGACCCACCTGTGTCTGGGGGAGGTGGTGGTGTTGGACACAGCAGATTGAAGCCATCGGGGAGCTGGACTGCGGCCAGGAACCGGACATGGCCGGTATGCCCCTGGCCTAGGCCAGCAGGGCTGAGAGGCGCCCGTGGACAGCTGACAGTGCTGGGGGAGGTGGGCATAGTGAGCACAACACCGGCACTGGTGCCTACCCATAGCAGCTCCTCACATACCAGCAGCGCTGTGATCCGCAGGCAGGCAGCCTTATGCTGTCGGATGATGGCATCAGAGCCTAGAAAGGAAACAGATCAGGCCCAATGCTGGCTCTGGCTCAGCCTCCTCAAGCACAGGACAGAAAGGTTCCAAGGAAAGGTGCAGTGGAAATGGTTAGTACCTGCCAGCATCCTATGCACAGGGGGGGTGACATCTACCTCCGCCAGCTGCTCAAAGGTGTCTGCATGGTAGAGACACACATGGGCGCTTCCTTTTAATGTCACCCACACACCCAGGCTGGAGTCCACCATGCAAGCCACACTTCGGCTTGAATCCTGCCCCACGTAAAATGTGTGCTGTGGGTGAAGGGAGGGCAGAGAGCAGTTGGTAACCAGCAGGCTTTCCTCCTGGCCTGACCCCACCAGGGTTCACATTCCCTCCCAAACTCCCACCAACTGCCTCCAGAAGCCACCCCTCCCCTCAGATGACAGCCAAGGCTGGGTCCTGGGTCTGGATGATCAACCTTCCAAAGCATGCTTACACTAGTGTCTCCCCCACTTAGTTCCCAGGAAGTAAAAGAGTGTGTCCTTTTCTCATGTAACCTGAGTGATGTACAGATCAGAGAACTTAAGGCTTGTAGTGTTTTCAGTTGTTGGCCTCTCCTGGGCCATTACAGAACCAAAGAACACTCACACAGTCACAGAGCTGGGGCCTGAACCCAGGTTTTGGACTCTAGCCCAGCTAGCGAAATAATAAGAAAGAGGGAAATCAAGGGAACCTGTGGCTCTCCGACCCCATACAGGCTGGAAATATCTGGCATGGATGTAAATGAAGCCAGGACTAAAGGCAAGTGTTTAATGGTAAGTGCTGTTTACATCAGGAAGGACCTTTTCCTTAGGGCACCCCCCCCCCCCACACCTGCATTGAGAGAGTGGGAGGGCAGGAGCGTGAATAAGGACTTCTATCTATATGGGGTACTTTCTGTCTTCCTCATCAGCTAGAGAAGAAATGGGGGTCAAAGGATAGGGCCTGGCCCTATGTCACACAGAGGCCAGAGAAAACCCCAGCCCCTCAGCTGGATACTTCTCATCTCCCTCTCATACTGGCCCAGCTCATCCCCAGACTCCAATTCTGCTCCTCTACCCCCTTGGTACCTCTAGCTGTAGTGTGTCAGGGCTCAGGACAAGGACTCGGTTCTGGCAGCCACACCAGAGTTTCCCACCCACAGAAACCATCTTGGTGATGGGGCTCCCCTGAATGCCAAGTGTCACCGATTTGAAGTTCTGGGGGTCCCAGAAGTGGCCTGGAGTGTGAGGAGGAAAAGAAAACAGGAAATTTAGCACACTGAAGCCTCATCATCCCATGAAGAGGTATAAAAATTACCATCTGTAAGAACACTGAGGCCCCAGAACTTGCTCAAAGCCATGTCACCAGACTTGTGGTCTGGGTACCCACCTGCCCAGAAGATAACTCCACCATCAGCAAAAGGATTAGGGTGAGACAAGCATGGGGGGCCATGTACCTGCTTCTCTTTGGTAGACCACAAGTTCTCCATTGGCTAGAGACACAAACACCTGGTTATTCAGATACCTGGGTGGGGAAAAAAAAAGGAGTCAGGCAATTTTAGGAGGCCAAAGTACAGTGCCTGGAGCTAGGTTTATCACAAGTCAAATTGCCATGGCTCCTGAGAGACTACCTCCTCTCACTCCATTCTCCAGGGAAGGGGAGCCTGAGGCAGTGACATGACAGAATTCACAGTATATTTACAAGCACAGCTGGCCCAGGGCTAGGCCTTCATCCTGCTGGCCTGCCTCCCAAAAGAAAGGCCAGTAGGAAAGAACCCAGTGAAAAGAAGAGGGCAGGGCAGGCATCTAGGGGCCTTACAAGATGCAGGTTACAGAGGCTGCATGCTGGATCTTCATGCTGTTCCTGCGATCTCGGATGCTGTCAGAGGACTGGTACACGTGTACACTGTGGGTCAGAGGTGAGCACTGTGACAAATGCTTGGCAGACTAGTCGCAGGAGTAATTTCTCCACCCACCTCCCCTATGCCAGGTGCCTGCGCAAGGTACTATATATCCCCACGAGGACAATCCCTCTGGCATCTCTGGCAGCAGAACCTCTAAGGCCTGATCCAAAATCCTGCTTCTGCTTCGGGACACCCATGTCTAGCACTGTGTCTCCAGCTCTTTTCTTGTTCCTACCAGCCATCCTCAGTGCCCAGCCATACGGAGCTCTGGTAGGCCTCAGGGTCGACACTCAGCAGGTCTTCGAGGCTTCCCCGTGTGAAGGATCCTCGGCTGGAGCGGCGAAGGGCTCTCCCATCCATTGGGCTGGTGCCACAAGGACCACCAGGCCCAAAAGAACCAGACAGGGATAGGAAGCCAGGCTCCTGTTCTTCCTCAGAGCTGGTTGTCTCTGCAGTGGCCTCCTTAGAGCTTGGAGTCTCCTCATCTGAGGGGGACAAACATTTATGGCTCCCTTCCCCTCCACCAAGCCACACATCTAACATCTTTCTAAGCCTAAGCCTGCCCTTACTGAGTCCCTTCTGGCCACGCTCTTCTTTTTGCAGTTGCTCCTATCCAGCCTCTGGGCCTCTGTACAGTGTTACTCCACTCAGGGACAGTGTAGACCATAGTGTCCCACATTCCATCCATCTACCATACCTTAGCCAGAGGAACCAACCACTCTGCCCAATACCCAGGATCCCACTTGTCTAAACCACTGCCCTAGGTTCTCAGTGGCACAGGCTCTGACCATTGTGTTGCTCTCCCCTTCCTGTGTTAATTGCAACGATTTGGTTCCAGCCTTTGTCTCCTCCTCTTCCCCTCCTGGCAGTCCACTCAGTCTGTAAGTCCTAAATTACACACACTCACTGCCAAAGCTGGAGGAGATGGTAGACCGGCTGGCCTGGCTCTGCAAAGTCCCTGAGGGACTGGGTGAAGATTCATCATCCGAGTCGCTGTCAAAGGGCACTAACTCAGGGCGGGGGTCACCCTCATCTGGACCCGGAGCCATCTCCAAAGCAGAGCCTGAGATGGAGATGTGCAAGCAGGGCTGGGTCCCTGGCTCCACCAGTGTGGCTGCATCCTCATCCACTGCAGCTTCGACCTCCAGCTCTGGACCTGGGGGCTCAGGTGCTGCATCAGAAGGGTTCCTCAGGGACTCAGGCCTTTCCCTGCCAGAACATGGAAAAGGGACAATGGCCACTAGAAGGAGCCAGATCAGTACTCTGACCTGACCCTGCCCATGAACATGCCGACCACAGGACCCACCCACACCCACTATACACTGTCCACCACAGAGTGGGCTCAGTGTGCTGGGACTGGGGTTTGTTTCCCACAGGTTTGTGCACCCAGCCCGGGTCTCACTGGTGGCAGTGGTGCTGCAGGCCCGGCACTGCCCCGATGCAGAGGATGCGGGCCGAGCAGACAGCGATGCAGGCCTCTACGTCGGGCTCAGCGCGCAGGCTCAGCAGGCACACCTGGCCCACGTAGCCATCACTGTTGCACACCCACACCTCTGGTGAAGGCTCTGGGCAGCTGCTGAGGGTGGGGGCGGCACATGAAAACTGCAAGAGGCAAAAATGGACAGGGAAAGGTGAATGAGAAATTGCTGCCTGCAACATACTCTGCCAGGTGACCCCAGCAGAATGGAGGGTGGCAGACTTGTGTGTGTGAGGGGGGGTGTGGATTCCCATGCACCCTTTTATATGTCAGGTGCACTCATACCTGCATGGACACATACACACACTCGGAATATAATCAGATACATGCATGCAACATTTGGCACTGCTAATGCTGGTACCTATGCAGACACATAGGAATGCATGAATTAAGAGAGTTTCACGTAATTATAATTATAGCCTTTGTTCGCATGCATAGATACAGGTATGCAAGAAACAGCCATTCACATGTGATACATGTGCAATATCCACACACATGTACAGAGAGCTGGAAGCAAGTGAAATCCATGACCACATGCTAGCACTGGATCCTCACATCCACATGGCCATATGCATACACACCTGCATGCCGCTGCGGGTTTTCATGATGGGGATGGCCTTCAGGAACTCAGGGTCTAGACAGCTTTTGCTGGATGCTGCAGTAGAGATGGATAGACAGACAGGGGTCAGTGCAGAGGATGACAGACCCTGTTCAGCATGCACCTCACCCTGGTCCAGTCCACCCCCATTTCCCTTTCTCCCCTGAAAGTGTCTTGAGGAAGTGGTTGACCCCAGTTATACTAGAAGGAAGGCTTGTAAGTTATAGCCTGTTTGTCCCTGATCTCAATTTTTCTATCTGTACAATGAAGTTGTTAGATCCAGAGGTTTGTAAGCCATGGATTCTGATCAATAATCTACCTACACTGGTCAGAAGGGAGGAGAAGAAGGGTTTGGGCCATTTAGGCCCATGGTGGGGTCTATGCCCTAAGCTGGTCCTGTCCATGGAGTCCTCTCTCTCCTAGGGATGACCTGAGGAGGCCCACAGTCAGTATTTGATCTGGTTTCACTGTGTAAGTCTCAATCTACCCTCCTTGCCAGCTGATGGAGCACTGTAGTTCTGGAATTTCTGGCTTTTGAGGTCAGCTACTACTTGGAGATTCTGAGAAAAGATTGCCAGCATGGGCCTAGGCTTACCTAACTTCCTCTTGGCTTCATCAAAGGCTTGCTCAAAGCCTAGGCGGGCATCAGGGTGGGGAAACTCGAAGATGAAGGAGTCAGTGCCCTCAGGCCGGGTGGCACACAGCTCCAGCTTAGTAGGTGGGAAGGAAAGCGAATAGCATAGTGCCTGCTTCTCTGACAGGTCCCGGTGCATAGCAGCTGAGAGATCCCGTAGCGCATCATCTAGGTTCTGTAGGGAAAAGGCCCAGGCCTCAGGCCATAGCACGCACCTGGCCTTGGGATTGTGTGAGCATCTGCCTCTCCCTCAGATAGGAAAGGGATACTTTTTGCTCTCTAGACCAACAGAGAGCAAGACTCTCCCATAGATGGGTACTCCCTTTCCCTCCGATGAGATGCAGCTATGTCTCTACCCTCCCACCTGCAACAGACCTGGTGGGGGAAGCTGAGGCTCTCAGAGAGTTTGCTCATTTGGCCCAGTGTGGTTAGGTCCTCGTCCAGGCGGCTGATGGCTTTCTGGATGCTCTCCCGATTGGTGGCTTGGGATGCCCCTGGTGGGGACAGAGGAAGGCCATGGACAAACAGACAGACAAGGTCAGTTTAGACAGACACATTCCTCCCTCACTGCACAGCCTATAGTTGGGCACAGGGACTGGCTTGGCAAACTGAGAGTCCAAGCTTAATGGAGTCCAAGCTTTCAGGAGCAGGCAGCAGGCAGTTTCCAGAGAAACCCCAGGCCTGGGAACGGGAGACTGGACATGGTTGAGAGCCATATGGCACAGGATGCCAGGCCCTTAGAGAACTTGACAGAGAAGCACAAAGTATGAAAGACAGATGGCTCTGCAGGTTTTGTAAACTTTAGCAAGCACAGAACTATGGCAGCAGTGCGGCCTCACTGGAAAAATGCCAAGCAGTTAACTCTGCTGACCTAGGAACTTGCTTCTCCACAATGGAGGAGCAACAAGCCAGGGCCCTGCATTTCCTGGTCCAATCCCACAGCTGACCATTGCCAAGTGGCTGGTCCTACAAGCCAGTTGGGCATTCCACTGCTCACTACTTGGCTTGGGTATATATACTCTGGACCAGTGGCCTTTATGTGGGACCATCTCTCTATCCTTGGACATGACATTAGGCATGAAAGCCAAGGGACAGAAAGCTTTCTTTTGTTCACTTTTTCCTAAATGACACTTTCCCCCTGTCTTCTGCCCTTGTTTACGCAGGGTATTGGTAATATTGTAGTATGTAGGCCACAGCTTGCAGAATGGTAAGAAGGAAGACCTGGAAAGGATTGTGAGACTGAGAAGTGATGTTTGGAATGACCCTGTGGCCAGGGACCCTGCAAGGGAGAAAGACAGCCTGATGAGGAGGGGGAGGAACATGGAGTAAAGTGGAATGATAATAGAGAACTTGTGGTAGACACAGAGGACTGAGTCTACAGAGAAAACAATGTGTGCTGGGTAGACAGCCACAATATGGACTAAGAAAGTCAGGGCTTGGAAGAGCTCAGCTATGGTCTCAATATTGTGTCTCTCTAAAAGTTGTTATGTTGAAATCTATGTTGGTATTAGGTGATGGGCTGGACGGAGATGACAAGGTCATATGGATGGGGCCTTCATAAGTGAAAGTAGTACCGCTTACCAGATACTAGATCTGTTGCTTTCTTGATCTAGAACTGTGAGCAATCAATTCCTGCTTATTATAAGATGACCTGCTTTGTGGTATTTTTTGTTATAGCAGCCCACAGACTAAGACAATCTGCTGCTACTCTTGAGAAAAACTGTCCTGCCCCAATCCCACTGACTTTGACTTTCCATATGACTTTGCCCCACTCCTGGCCACAGCTGAATGGACCAGGACCTAAACGTGATCATTATGTCTGCTGGCCTGATTTCCAGTGAGAAGCAATGAGGTGGATGAGTCATTATCACCAGCAGCTTGTTCCTCCATAGGACCCTGACAGGTCTTGGTTCATCTCTCAGGAGGGCCTATTAACTGGGCCTCTTATCATTGGAGTGGGAAAGAAGCAGAGGAAGCTAACGTCTGTGAGAACAAGATGACTCACAGCAGGCCATCAGAGCAAGGAACAGCACTGCCTATAGCACTGCTTAGAGAGATTGTGCAACATCACCCAACACTAGGTGCTTAGATGAACCCATGTGTAACTACAGTTCTACCTGCTCTTCCTGAAGCCCCACCTGCCTGGCTAGGTCCTGCCACTCTGCAGGTAATCTGCCTGGACAGTGGGTCCAACTCTGTGGGTGCCAACCTGGTCCTTCTCTCTACCTCCCTCATACTAGATGGGGAAGTGAGCTCAAAATCTGAAATCCAGATGGACAGGGAGACAGACTGACCATGTTCACACCTCTAGGAGGCTTCTTAGGGGAAGACCCCAAAACCACAACTCCTGGGCAGACTTAGGTCAGCCCCACCTTTGATGATGTTTGTATCTTCCAGCGGCAGCTTCCACAGCATCTTGTACTTGCTGGCTGTGTCAATGACACTGGCCGCTGTGTACCTGTGGGCAGATAATGGGGTGCTCTGGGAAGGGCAAGGGAATGGGGTCCAGGGCAGGACAACTACGCCCCCTGCCTGAACCAAGCAGTCTCATCCAGACACTTACAGACTCATAGAGCTCCGTCGCAAGGAGCCCGACTTTCGCTTCAGGGTGGTACAGACAATGAGGTCCGTGAACAGGAAGAGGGACCGGTCCTTCTTACCACCAATTGCTTTCTGTGGGGCCCAAGTCAAGATTCAGGATGGATACCCATGGTCCAGAAGTCCACCCATACCCACCCTCAGTGTCTAAGGGTACAATGAAGCCCAGGGAGGGTGAGGGTTCCCCGGTCCCTTCCCCCTCCCCCCCCAGCTATGCAATTACAGCAGGGAGACCTGTGGGCAGCAGGTGTGGGAAGAGTAAATGGAGGTGGGGAGGTGGGAACAGATGGACAGAAAATAGAATACTTTTTACCACTTCAATGACCATCTCCTGTCTCAGGAACCGCCGCAGAGGGGCCTGGAGCTGTGGAGCAGGGAATGTAGTGTCATAAAGGCTAGTTATTAATCCCTATCCCAGAGACCCATGGGCCAGGCCAGTGGAAAGTAGTATCCTGTCCACCTTCCCACTTGTGCTGTCAGGCCCAGGACACATGGTCAGAGATGGATGGATAGAGCTGTGTGATCACAGGTGTAAGCTCACTGCAGATGTGGATGTGGACAGGCCAGAGTTCCAGGTGACAAATGAAGACACAAAGGCTGAGTGGACACAGACACGGGGGCAAGGGAAAGGGGGCACGCACATCCTCCATGCCCTCGATGTGGGCCTCGATCTCCTGCAGCACACGGGCATGCCGCTCTGCTTCCTCAGCACTCCGCACACCCTTGTTGATGCGTTCAGCCACCTGCTTGATGTTCCGCTGTGCGTCCAGCAGGAGTGGGTGGTCTGGGTGGTCTTCAGGTGTGTGCTTCAGGAGGTCCTGAAGGGGAAAAAAAAACCCTAAGGACTTGTGTAGCTATCCTTAGGGCCTATGGCTGAATGCTGTAGTCAAAGGGACTATGGGCAGAGACCAAGGAGGATTTCCTTTCTCTGAAGACTCTGATGCTAGGCTCCATCAAGCAGGGGTCCCCAGGGCCTCTAATCTTCTCTATGCTCCCTGTCTACCCAGACCCATACTCACCTTCACCAGGAGTTCATAGCGTGGGATCCGTTGCACAGGCTTGATCATGAGGTCAGATAGTGCCTGCTTCTCCTTGTTTTCTCG
The DNA here is from genome assembly GCF_019054845.1 of Dipodomys spectabilis. Taxonomy (NCBI): domain Eukaryota; kingdom Metazoa; phylum Chordata; class Mammalia; order Rodentia; family Heteromyidae; genus Dipodomys; species Dipodomys spectabilis. The sequence continues at coordinate 15,274,426 of NW_024870680.1, forward strand.
CATGCTTTGCTGAAACCCGAAGCAGGTGAGAGACCCCATGTGAGCAAGGACATACCAAGAAGGTTTCTCCAGGACAGGATCCCAGCAAACCCCTACAGCTCAACCTGAGGGTAGAGGCTGACCCACTGTCTAGGGCCATGGGCCCCATCTGGGAGCTCCCGGGCCCTCACTGTTGGCTGGAGGTGAGGGTCTCTTCCACCCCTTGGCTTGGCCCACATACCTCCAGGAATTTGAGAAAGGCAGGTCTTGCCTCCTTAGCCACACGCACAGCGTCCTTTGCATTGAGGAAGTTATCGATATAGGCAGAATAGATGTTTACCAAGATGTCCTTGGAGAACTGTGGGTAAGGAAGCATGTTGGAGACCCTCAAGTGTCCTACTCACCTATTCTTCCACTGATTTAGGCATGAACAGTTTCCTCCAAAAACAACTGTGGATGAGGAGGTGCAACTCAAGTGAAAGAGGGCTAACTTTCAGCGAAAAAGCCAGGCAAGTACACAAGGCCCTCAATTCAATTCACACACACACAGAGAAAAACACATATAAACACACATACATAAATACATAGGTACATCTGCTCCGTGTATGTCTGTGTGAGAGTGAAGTACGTGTACCTGATGTGTCCTGTGAACTCAGGCTGGGTTCTGACTGAGCACCTCTGTCCCTAAGTCTCTGATCCTACCACGTATAGCCAGGCACTGTCCTTAAAGTGCACAGAATTATTTCAGCTGCCTGGCCTTTGCTCATACTGTCCCCCTCCACCGGAAATGCCTCTTTCCACACTCCATCTCACCCACCCACTGGGGCTAAGCTCCATTTTTGCCTCCTCTAGGCATGGTCTCTGTTATGCACCTGTTCTTTGGCTTCTCCTGATGTTTCCTGTCCTAGCCACAGAAAAGTACATATTAGGTAGAGTTCCTGCCTCTCCAAGGTGAACTGTCTTAAGATTGTATAGGGTCTGAAGCGGCCCAGTCCTAGGACACAGCATCATCGGCTGAACTTCATGTGGAGCCAGGGCTTCTGCCACAGTCTATGGTACAGGCAGGAGGCACAGCCTACGGACACTGAAGGTAATGAGGGAAGCTGTCTCATAACCCTCCCCTACTGCTCACTCTCTGGTTACATCAGTTTCTAGGACAGCTGGGACAGTCTAAAATCTTTTTAGGCTCAAGGCCCCACCCCACATTATAATGAACACATTAAAATATGCTCACAAGCCAAAACAGATAAGGTATTTTTAATTTGCTTGTAGAATTTTTGGAAGGGTTTTTACAGTTTTGCTTTCAAAATTATGTGGCTCTGAGTTATCATTTTAGTTTGCATTTGGCTATGATGTATATGAACCTCATCATTCATTTATTCATTCATGGTAATTCTGGTAAAACAAAATGCAACTAAGTTTTTCAAATGTAATTAAATCCATATAAATATAACAAAGGAAAAAAATGACATGTTCTTTTTAAATGTGTTTTGCAATCCTGGGAATTGAACTGAATCTCATGCTTGCTACCTGAGCCACTCTTTTGCTTTTATTACTCTTTAGGCAAGGTTTCGTGCTTTTGCCTCATCTAGACTTGAACTTTCATCCTCCTCCTTCTATCACCTACTGGAATTATAGGCATGTACCACCACCAGACCCTGACCATGTTATAGTTTACAAATATTTATTGAAATGTTTATTAGTCTTGTTTCTGCAGGTCTTTCTGAAGTGAAGCTTGACTATAAGACCTTGAAAAGCTTACACAGGTGAGGAATATGTCCCATGACACAGAGCGCTGGAGCCTGGAGTCACATTTTCTAGAACCACTCACAACTCTCAACTCTGTTCAGGTGACTTACTCCTCCATCTCTCTACTAACACCTTGAAAATCAGGGTAGTAAGCTCACCTTCCTTTCAAGGCTGTTGCTGTCTCTAATATATTCAAAATTCCCAACATACAATAAGTACCAAAGAGCATTAGCTATGATTACTAAAATGCCTCATGATGAAAAGAGCTAATCAGGACAAGGCCAGTGTCAAGGTCAAGCTTATGTTCAAGGTCAGAGCAGTAGATCAGATTCTGGTTAAATTAGGGGTTGAAGTCACTACTAGAACCCAATAAGGTTTGGGTTAAGAACCAGCTCAAGGTTAATACTAAGCACTGGACCAGGGTTAGATCAGTGAATGTCTGGGGCTGAAGTCCATACCAGAGTCTGGCCATGCTCTGTGGTTGGACAATATCCAAGTTCAAGGCCACCCAGGGGATAGAGCCAGATCTAAAGTCAATGTGAGTGTCTAGGAAGTCCTGAAAGCATCAGGGATACTCACCGATTGGACAAGCAGAGCCCCCACCTTCTGCTGGGCATGCCAGGTCTGTACACAGTGCCGCACCTGCTCCAGGAATTGTTCATGGTGCTCCAGGAGCTCTGGGATTTGGTCAAAGATCTCATCCACCAGCGATGGGTCACACAGCAAAGAGTTCTCCGGCTGTTTCAGTGGTTGCATGTAGCCCTGGGAATGGATCCATGGGGTCAGTGTATGTTTCCCCCAGAGATGGTACCCCATGTCACCACACAGTTCTCTGGGTGAGTACCCATGCAATCACCCAGACCTGTTGCACAGTAATGCCTCCCACATTTCCCTCATTCGACCAGGAGGTAGGGGGGTAGGAACCTATTCCCCTATGCTGTGGCATATGAAGGGAGTGAAGAGGCTCAGGGAAGTTTAAGGGATGCACAAATAAACCTGTTTGTTGTTACCTGGGCAAATACTATTGAACACTATGAGCCAGGCACTGTTCTAGGTACTGGGAGAGAGTGGAGAATAAGAAAGGCCTAAATCCCTGTCCTGACTGAGCTTATATATAGTCAGATGAAACACATAAATAAAAGGGAAAATAAAAAAAATAATTAACAAGGGGGGGAGGAGATGGGAGCGCAGAGAAACAAAGGAGGAGGCAACAATGCTTGATAAGAAATGTACTCATTATCTTGCCCATGTAATTGTAACCCCTCTGTACAGTATTTTCACAATAAAAAACTTTTAATAATAAAAAAAGAAAAAAATAATTAACAAATCAAAATTCATCTAGTCTAAGATAAACAATTATTTTTATCTTTAGGAAAGAAAATATGGGTGCTGGTGGCTCATGCCTATAATCCTAGCTACTCAGGAGGTTGAGATCTGAGGACTGCAGTTCAAACCCAGCTTGGGGATGAAAGCCTATGAGACTCTTAGCTCCAATTAACCACCAGAAAACCAGAAGTGGCACTGTAGCTCAAGAGGTAGAGCATTCGCCTTGAGCTGAAGAGCTCAGGGACAGTGCCTGGGTCCACAGTTCAAGCCCCCTGACCAACAACAAACAAACAAACAAACAAAAACCACGTTGCCAATTAAATTGTAATGTGCTGTCAGTTGCAGGATGAACTCTGGTTCCCAAGATGTTAAAATGTAAAGATCAACCTGGCACACACACACACACACACACACACACACACACACACACACACACACACACACACACACACACACACACACACACACACACACATCCGTTACTTGGAAGAAGTTAAGAGGATTATGAGTTCTAGGACAGCCCAGGCAAAAGTAGCCAGATTCTATCTCAACAACAAAGTGCATCTGACTACTGCTGGCTCATGCTTATAATCCTACATACTCAAGGGGCTGACACCTAGGGGATCATGGCTCAAAGCCAGCTCAGGCAGAAAAATGATTGAGGCAGTATAATGCAGGGCTATAAACTTGGTGGAGATGAACAAGAGTACAAGGCCCCTGAATTTTCTCTGTCTGTCTGTCTGTCTGTCTGTCTGTCTGTCTGTCTGTCTCACACACACACAAGCAAAAGCAAAAGCAAACAAAAGGCACTGGGGCTCAAGTGGTAGAGTATTTGCCTAACAAGTACAAGGCCCTGGTTCAATCCCCAGTATTCCAACGAAAGAGAGAAAAAAGTAGATTCAGTTGCATATGGAATTCCTACTGCTGTGAAGAACACAAAACAGAAAAGATACTGAAGTAACAGGGGACCTACAGAGTCTGTAACTAACATTCCTGTTTTTCCACTTCAAATCTGTATTCAGTAGTTTCCTGGGAATGGAGACTGCTCAATAGCTTTTATGGAAAGGTTGCCCTCTACTGGCCCATATTGTAACTACAGGCAAGGAAGTGAGGGCGTTATTGAAAAAGAACATGCGGATGTTGCAATAACATTTATATCAAACATTTAAAAAAATCTGGCTTGTTTTGTTAAAACAAACCTGGGAAAGTCAAACTCAATAGAATCATCTTAGCATTCTGGAGATTCTGCAAAGGCCCATGGTGACGGTAAGGGGAACAGGCAGCCTGACTCTCAGAGCTCCCTGGCCAGTGCCACCCAGAATCTTGCCTAGCTCATGGAAGGAAAGACTGAACAGAGATGTCAACACAGAATCTGCCAAGGCGTAGCAGCTAAGTCAACACCTACATTCCCTCAAATGCTCACTGAGTAACTACTGTGTGCATAGCCCCAAAGCCCAGGGTGACAGAACCCCCACATCTGTGAGCATGCAGCTGAGTGAGAGGGGCTAGAAAACAAACATAAGAAATAACTTTATTATTATTATATGACATGTAACAAGAGTGGAAAAGGTCAGGTGCCAGGAAGAAGGGGGCTTGGTCAGGGTTCTCAGGGAGTGGGAGTGGGGTGGGGGGGGTGGGGGTGGGGTCCTTAGCTGGGAGTGTTGAAGTTCACAACAGGCCCCGAGGATGAGTCTGTCACCTCAAGAAAGGGTGTAGACTCAGGACCTGAGTTCAAATCCCATTTCCTGGCTACTGACCTTGGATGTAACCACTTTGTTTGAAAGTCCTGGCCTGAAGGAACACTACTGGTCTATTTTTGTTAGCAGTGATCACCAGAAGTTAGCACTAGGGCTGTGGAGTGCAGTGTCCATTATTTATTTACTTATTGTCAGGGCTTGAACTCTGGGTCTGGGCGCTGCCCCTCAGCTCTTCAGCTCAAGGCTAGCACTCTACCACTTGAGCCATAGCACCACTTCTGTTTTTCTGGTGGTTTACTGGAGATAAGTCTCATGAACTTTCCTGCCCAGGCTGGCTTTGAACTGAGATCCTCAGATTTCAGCCTCCTGAGTGCTAGGTTTACAGGCATGAGCCAGTGGCCCTCAGCTTATATTTTTTATTTTTTTATTTTTGTCAGTCATGGGGCTTGAACTCAGGGCCTGGGTGCTGAGTGCTGTTCCTGAATTTTGTTATGTTTGTTATTTTGCTTAAGGCTAGCACTTTACCACTTTGAGTCACAACTCCTCTTCCTAGTTTCTGATGGTTAACTGGAGATAAGAGTCTCACATGGGGCTGAGAAGGTGGTTCAGTGGTAGAGCGCTTGCCTTGCATGCATGAGGCCCTGGGTTCAATTCCTCAGGGCCACATAAGCAGGAAAAAAAAACCTGGAAGTGGCATTGTGGCTCAAGTGGTAGAGTGCTAACCTTGAGCTGAAGAGCTGAGGGACAGCGCCCAGGCCCACAACCGGACCCCCCCCCCCCCCCAAAAAAAAGAGTCTCACAGACTTTCCTATTCTGGCTGGCTTTGAATGGTGAACCTCAGATCTCAGCCTCCTGAGTAGCTAGAATTACAAGCATGAGCCACCAGCACCTAGTTCAGTCTACATTTTAATACACTGCTTCAGGCAGTGTACACAGTGGATAAGAGGGAAGAATGAGTCAGACTGACAGTTCCCATCCAACCTATGGCCCTTCTTAACCCATAACCTTGGACAAGATACTCTATTTCTCTGTATTTCAACTTCATCATCAGTAAAATGGGGGCTTAGAGAGGGTGGTACAAGTGACTTCATGTAAAGCATTTGTCATAGTGCCTGGCACATAGTAGGCATTCTGTCTCACAGGAACTTGGCATGTTTCTGAGACAGAGAGCCTTTATTTCCTCCCACAAAAAGGTGTTATAATCTCCACAAGGTAAATACGACGACTAAATGCAACCTTAAACACACACACACACACACACACACACACACACACACACACACACACACACACACACACACACACGCCTTCTTACAATCTATAGTTGAGGCAAGTGTGACCAATATTCCCTCTATAGACAGGGTAGCTGAAACACAGACTGCCATGGGAGACACTTGGAGTCACACAGCTGGCCAAGAACAACCAAGTCACAACACAGAGTCATGTGTCCTTCCCACACTCCAGGGCAGCTGTGTACTCCGGTCCTTGGGTTCAGGTGACCCCCTCCTGTCCACTTCCTCTGTCCATCTCAACACTGGCTGCCTCTGCCACAAGTCCTGCATGACCTACATCCTGGGAGATTGAGAGGGGGAGGACACACCAGGCCCTGCCTGCTCTCAGCTCTCCACAGCTGTCCTCTGTCTGCCAATGGGCATGAGAGGCAACATTACCTTTTAATCTTTGTGTTGGGGGACAGATGTGATGAGTTACATTTTGCAATAAAACTGAAGCTCAGAGATGTGAGGTGATTAGGCTAAGATCACCTAGCAGGACACAACTGCCTCAGCTCTCACCTGGGGGAGGATTCTTCCTCCCTGACATTTTAGGGGTCCCTCCTATGGCTTCATCATGGAGAAAGGAGAGCCTAGTCCTTGTCTAACAGCCCTCAGGCCCTATAAGGCCCAGTCTTGCTTCCTTCCTAGCAGCCACAACAGCCTCCTGGTTCCCTCATTGCTCCAGGGTTCTTCCAACCTGGAGGATGTGACTCCTGCTGTCCTGTCTGGAACAATCTCTTCAGGATCTCCCTGCTGAGATCCTACCCACCTTCAAGTCTATGCTAACCACCCCAACCTCAGAGAAACCTTCCCTGAAGCCCCCCTACAGCAAAGCAAGCCCTATTCTGTGCTCTAATCTCTTGATGAACTTTTTTTTGAAGCATTGCATTTCTTTGCGACCAGACATATTATAAAGTTTACCATCTTAAGGGCATAGTTGAATACATACACATTAAGTATCCATACACTTGTATAGCCACTATCTACCTCCAGAAGTCTTTATCTTCCCAATTTGAAATTCTTGCCATTGAATATTCTCTCCACCTTCTCTACCCCAGGCCTGGACACCCCACTTCCTGCTTCTAAGGGCTTGGCCACTCTTCAACCTCACCTAAGTGGATTCTTGCAGTATTTGTCTTTCTGTGACTGGCTTGCTTCACTCAGTGCACAGTCCTCAAGGCTTAATACTGCCTACCGCAGGCATGAGCTTTTGGATTGGATGGCTCCCAGTACCCAGTACTACTCTCAGCAACAGACTGTAAACTGTGTGTGTGCGTGTGTGTCTGTGTCTGTGTCTGTATGTGTATCTGTGTCTGTGTGCACACTGCTCCTGGGGCTCAGGGGCCAGGAGATTTTTTGCTACCACTTGCTACCACTCTACCACTTGAATCACAGCTCCACTTCTGGCTTTCTGGTGGTTAATCAGCGTCTCAAGGACTTTTCCTGGGTAGGCTGGCTTTGAGTCTTGATCTTCAACCTCAGCCTCCCAAGTAGCTAGGATTATAGGTGTGAGGCTACTGGTGCCCAGCAACCATGAGCTCTTGAATTGTACCCCCTGCCCTGGCCAGAGAACAATGCTTGGTACACAGATTTGTGGCATGAATGGATGAATGACTATTCTGGCTGTTTCCCAGGCTCCACCTTTACCCTTTGCTCTCATTCTGCCTGGGTGGCCTGAGCAAACTGATTCGCAACTGCAGACTCCACTTTGGTACAGGCATCTAGACTCTGGGCCTCCCCAGAGCCCACAGGTCTAAACTCCAACACACTATGTCACCCCAGACGTGTGCCTCACTGTGCCTTTCCCAGATCAGGAGCCCAGGCTCCTGTCTTCCTAGCCTCACCCTCACAGCTTGCTGCTTAGTGTCTGTCCTCAGCTCATCCTCCCAGAAGCCTCTGCTCTTGTCTAAGCTCAGCGGCTATGGATTACTCTTATGCAACCCCCCTTTCCCAGTAGCTGATCTAGGATCCAGTCACACTTTTGCCTTGCTCAAAGCCTTCACTGACTCTCCAGGGCCCTAGTGGGGTCTAGATCCTTTTAGTATTCAAAGCTCCCACAGTGTGGCTCTCCTGGCTCCTCAATGTCACCCTAGCACCAATCCCTCATATGTTCCATGTTGGCCACATGGGCCTTTCAATGTGCCAGGGCCTGTCCTGTTGTGATTTTGCACATGTTTTCTCTGCTGCTAAGTGTTTGGGTCTCAGTGGTGGAAGCCAACACCTCCTCTGGGGAGCCTTCCTGGACCTCATTTCAGGCAGGTACCCTCCAGGCTTCATGTTCTCCATTTGTCCCCATCAGGACTGAGGCTGATCTGGGCTCAGGGGTTCCCTCCCCTGTCCCTTCTTCCCTTTCCCTCATCCCTGGACTCCCAGAACCTAGATATTGCTGGCTCACAGCAGGAGATCAACATCTCATTCCAGTCAACAAAGATCTTCCCAGTCAATACATAAAGGTTCACCCAAAGGGGTTCACAACTAGCTCAGGTCCAGGGCAAGTCGGGGAGGAACTCGTGCCCTTAGGAGGCCTGGCTGCGTCCCCTCCTGCTGAGAAGGGGCTTCTGACTCCTCTGGAGTGGCCACATCATTCGGGAGGATGTGTCACAGCTCTCTGTCCTCTGCCAGTTTTCCCTGGCTCAGGGGGCCTAAGCTGTACAGCTCACCTGCATCAGGGTGCGCAACGACTCCACGTATGACTGCTCCGTGTCCAGCAGGGTCATGGTCACGTGCTTCCGCATGTCCTGTGGGGGAGGGAAAGAATGAGAAGTGTCTTGTTCCCCTTCGGCCCCATCACCTGCAGCCACACACTGGCCTACCTGCAGGCCCAGAAAAGCCACCCACACCCACTCCTGGCCTTTAGGGCTGCCTCCTGCCCCCCCAGAGACTCCTGGCTGTTTGATAGCAACAAGGACTTCTTGGCCCCACACTGCCAGCTTCTGTGCTCAGGCCCTTCCCCATGGGGGATACCCACTGTAGTTCAAAGACCTGTACTTCTCCCAAGAGTCAAGCCTACACCTCCCCTCCTCTGTAGTTGTTGGAAGTTTTGAAACCTCTGGCTTACTTCTTGACTCCCCATGAGCTATCGAAAAGGACTGAAAAAATTCCTAAAACCCTCACCTATGCAAAGGAAGATACCTCCTTCCCGCGCAGCTGCCAGCTCTGAAAATGTCACAGGAAGCTTGAAGCCAGTGGGACAGGCCCCAGTTAGCTGGGACTCACAGTTCTCTAGGGGACACACACACACTCTTGCTACAGATGGAGCCACCAAGGTCACACAGAGGTCACACAAGAGGTCACAAAGCTGAGCAGACTCAGGGTTTAGCCACTGTCACACAGTGCTGGGTCCCAATTCTCTTTTAAAACTTCACTGAAGCCAGGTATAATGACTCAAGCCTGTAATTCTAGCTACTTGGGAGGTAGAGAAGAGGGAGTGGGGATTGCAGTTAGAGGCCAGCCTGGAACATTAAAGCTTTTTATTTTTGTGGGTCGTGGGGCTTGAACTCTGGACTTGGGCACTATTCCTGCACACTTCAGCTCAAGGCGAGTGCTCTACCGCTTGAGCCACAGCACCACTTCTGGCTTTCTAGTGGTTTATTGGAGATAAGAGTCTCTCGGATATTTCTGCCTGGGCTGGCTTTGAACTGTGATCCTCAGATGTCAGCCTCCTGAGTAGCTAGGATTACAGGCATGAGCCACCGGTGCCTGGCTTCTAAGTGGTTTTATTGAAGATCAGAGTCTCACAGAGTTTCATGCCCGGCTGGCTTTGAACTGTGATCCTCAGATCCCAGCCTCCTGAGTAGCGAGGATTACAGGAGTGAGCCACTGATGCCTGGCGTGGGTGTGAACGTTTGTAAGACTCCATCTCAACCAATAGTTGGGCTCAGTAGGGTGGGCCTATCATCACGGGCAACACAGGGAAGCATAAAAGATGATCCAGCCCATGCTGGCCCAGGCACAAGAGATCGTACCTCACAAATAACTAATGCAAAAAGCTCAAGTGGTGAGGTGCCTACCTTACAAGCATGAAGCCTTGAGTTCAACTCACAGGAAGGAAGGAAGGAAGGAAGCAAGAAGGGAGGGAGAGAGGGAGGGAGGGAGGGAAGGAAGGAAGGAAGAAAGCAAGAAGGGAGGGAGGGAGGGAGGGAAGGAGGGAGGGAGGGAAGGAAGGAAGAAAGCAAGAAGGGAGGGAGGGAGGGAGGGAAGGAGGGAGGGAAAGAGAGTTCCTTAGCTGTCCTATATGCCAGCCACCCTTCTGAGTGTTTCATGCTGTCTAACCCACTTTATCACCTGTGATGTTGATGCTGTTACTCCCCTTCCCCTTTTATTTTTTTATGCTGTTCCTGGGGCTTAGGGACTATCCCTGAGTTTCTGTTTGCTTAAAGCTAGGGCTCTACCAATTGAGTCACAGCTCCATTTCTGGCTTTTTGGGTAGTTGAGTAAAGAGTCTCACAGACTTTCATGCTTAAATTGGCTTCAAACCTTGATCCTCAAATCTTAGCCTCCTGAGTAGCTAGGATTATAGGCAAGAGCCACAGCACCTGGCTACTCTTCCCATTTTAAGGCCTCTCTCCTGGGGACCTAATTAGAGAATCCCCAAGGAAGTACTAGGTCCCTTCACCCACACCTGAGAGCCAAGTTGTCTACCCTCTCAGGGTATGCCCATTCCTATTGAAAGGCTGAGCTGGAAGCCAGCTGGGGAATGTGGTCTCTGCAGGACAGAGCTCTATGCTGCCCACTCCACCAGTCCTCAAGCCTCTGGCCCACTTCTACACACTTCTGGTGCTTTACCATAGGGCACCAGCCCTTAAAAGGTTCCCTTCCCTGGGCAAGGACTCTTCTTCAGGACTCCTCACTGGTGTAAGTCCAACAGTTGGTCCTAGGCAAGGCCAACATCCACAGAGCCCACGGACCTCTGGCTGTTTCCCCTCTCCATCCTCTCACAGGTCTCAGTCTGGCCCAGGCTACTATCTGGGTCCTGCCTGGTCTCCAGCCATGAAGGTCTGCTCACTGGGGCACATTTTGCATGTGGCAAATCAAGATGAGTGCCTGCGTCTGTGGCCTCCCTGAAGTTCCTATTCCCAAAGCCCCTTAGGGCAGAGACTTAGTAAGTGGGACTGCCCTGGTCACTACTATGTCCAGTATCCATCTGCTTAGTGGACCTGAGCTCTACGTCTTCCTGACCCAGCTACTGCTTGTCTTTTTGCTCATGGCAAACACATCTCAGGTGCTGTTCCCTCTGATACAGGATCTGTCCCTTCATGTCCTCGTCCTCCAATGAGCACACTCAGAAAAGTGGGTTCTCATGGCAGGATGTAAGGGTGAGGATGTGTGTGAGTGACATCCTCTTGGGATACAGGATAAGGTTGGCTTGTTCCACCTTGTCAGCCTTGTGTTCTGCTGCCCTCCCTAGGTCCTACCTCAGTGTCCCAGCTAGAACCAGACCATTTATCTTTCTCTGGCCTTAAAAGAAAAAAAAATCAGACAAGTGCTAATGTCTCACATCTATAATCTAACCATTCAAGAGGCTGAGGTCTGAGGAATGTAGTCCAAAGCCAGTCTGAGCAGGAAAGTCTATGAGACTCTTATCACCAATTATTAATACCAAGAAGCTGGAATAGAGCTGTGGTGCAAGTGGTAGAGTGCTAGCCTTGAGCAAAAAACCTCAGATACAGTGCCTAGGCCCTGAGGTTGGGCCCCAGGAGCAGAATAACAACAAAAGAATTACAGAGTGGAGGCATATAGCAGCAGGGCCCAGAGGGCCTCCTAAGGGAAAACCCAATGCCCACTCCTGCCCCTATGGCCCCAGGAAACTCATAGACACAAGAGAACTCAGCCTCACTCACGGCTCCATGATACATGTGTTATCTCCACTGAACAGAAGAAGCAAATCAGAAAGGTGACATGACTTGCCTAAGATCACATGCACTAACAGAGCCTGGACCAGAGTCTCTTCAGCCACCTCATGCTAAGCCTTAGGTTTCCACCACTCTACATTTTCCCTTATCCTGACCAGGTAGCCTCAGAACACAGGGTCCCCAGCTCTGCACTTCCTGTCACCTAATCACTATTTCCACACTCCTTGTCTATGAAACAGAACTAATAATCTCCCATTCAAGGCACTGCAAAAGTATAGTGATGGGAAGCAGGACAGTGTCTACATGCTGTGGTACTAACCATCTCTCTTCATTCCACTTCAGTGAGACTGTGCAGGGAGCTTCCTGACAGTTGGTCAGCTAGGCTCAGCTCTGGGCCCCTGGGCTGCCATTACCCGCCCATACCTCCTGGCTGGCCAAGCCCAGCGAGTACAGTGAGGGTCATGGTCAGGAAAGGCTTCCTGAGAGAGGCAGGGCTGGCATTAGGCCTGCTGGCCGGGAAGCTGGGGTAACACAGGCAGGCTGACGCTGCAATGCTGTCTCTCCCAGCTTCCCCACTGCAAAGCACAGTGGGCTGTCACTCAAGCTGTCAGGTAAAGGCACAGAAAACAAGGCCAGCTCCTCGTCACTGCACGGAGCACCCTCTGCACGTGCCCAGACACGGGCGTAGTGCAGGGGGTGTGGGGAGATAGACAATGCAGCTGTCAACCAGATCAGCAGGCCCACCTGTTCCGGGCAGGCCAGCCCTGTAGGCCTAGCTTCCCTTCAGAGCCCCTCACCCCTCAGCAGCTCCATCCTAGACCGTCACTACACACATGGCCCTAACATGGGGTATAGGCATGGGCAGGTGGGGAGAAGGGGCTTCTCTTCCTGATGTGATTGGGGTTGCCACACCCCAAACAGAGACCCTGATGTACCCAGCATGAATATATGTGTACAGAGAAGCCATAAAGGCAAGAAACAGAAATGCAGTCCAGTCACCCAGCTGAGAGCCAGGCCCTTCAGCCCAGGGACTCCTGGTCATGGAGAGACACACAAAAAGCTCCTGAAGAGGACCGAAGCACAGCCCCCACCTGGTGTGGAAGGTGGAACAATCACAATCTAGGTCCAGAGAAGCACACAAAGCCAAAGCAACAGCCCTGGAGGCTACCCCCTCCCCCACAGGGACACATACTGAACTAGGAATGGGGACGCCACGGTTCCCCCCACAGCATGACATCCCCAAGGCCCAGCAGAGCTGGCTACCCTGTCCCCAACACACACACACACACACACACACACACACACACACACACACACACACACACACACACACTTGGGGCACCTGGACTGAGAGAGAGGCTGGAAACCTCTGCCTGAGCCTGTGAACCCCAGGGTAAACCTGACAACATATATGCTTCCACCATGACTCATTTCAACAGAGTGACACCAGGTTATCCTACTAACCCCACAACCACGTTCCTCACCCTGTCCCTCCACGACCTCCTGCCGGTCATCCAACCCCAAGCCCAGTGGCCAGGTGGCCCTGTGTTTCACAGGAGTTCTAGGTCCTGCGCTACAGCCTCTGCCCACGCCTCTTTTGCGAGATCTTTGGTCCCCTGTGTCCTAGGCTAAGGCACAAGTCCCCGGCTGTCCCTTCCCCTCCCAGTACCTGGGCCTCCCCGGGATCCTCGGCATCAGTACCACCGCTGCCCCCAGCGGGCTCCCCGGAGGAGGCAGCGGCAGCGGAGCCCAGATCGCGCATATCTTCCAGCGCGATGGTGAACTGGGCCAGGGTCTTCACCATCTGCAGCATGCGGCCGGCCTGCCGCCAGGGCGGGGGCGCGGGTCGGCGTAGGGTCGGGCCTCCTCCCACCCTCGCTCCTCCTGGGGTTCCGTCCGCGGCCGCCGCGGTGGCCGGGGCAGTGTTAGTTCCAGGGTGGATGCGCGCGGCCTGGGTGGCGCTGTGGCCGCCTCCGCGCCCGCCCGCCGGCCCGCCGGGAGTGCGCCGGGCCAGCCCCGCGCAAGCGCGCGCGGGCCGCTGGAGGAGGGGTCCCTGCCCTCTCTGCGCCGCCTCCTCTCCACCCGCGCCCGCCGGGGCCCCGCCCGCGCGGCGGGCACGCGTGCCATTCCCTCTGCAGGACACTGTCACGCACACTTGTGGGCAAAGAGGAATACAGACGGCGAGGCGCGCTTTCCGTTCCCAGTGGTGCCCAACGTGGACACCACTGAACCCAGTTTACAGAGTGGAGCCACGCGGGCGCGCACACAGCGCAGGGCAAGTCGCTGTCAAGTGCGTTCACACACATCAATACCCAGTACCCTGAAAGCCACGAACCTGACCCGTGGTGCCTCACAGTGATGCAGGTGTCCCTGTTCCCACGACCACAGCAGGACACAAACAGGCACCTGTGCTGACGTGCAGCACCTAGCCCTGGGAACAACACTGGCCGGGGCACTGGAAGGACTTGGGTGTTATGTGATGGGGGCAGGGGGAGCTGCCTCACAAAGGGCCCGCCTTAAGATATCCCTACCCCCATTCCTACTCCACCCAGCTGACCAGTGTCCTGCAGTGTCCCGTCCCCCACACAACCCTGTCCCTCCTCACCCTCTGAACCCCTGTGGGGTTCATCCTCACCTCATCCCCAGCCCACCTGTCTCCATGCAGAATCCTCACATCCCTGAGCAAGGCCAGAAACTACTAGAGACCCATTTCAGCAGGACTGGGAGGGGAGGGGGATCAGAGCAACTTCCTCTGGCATCTGGCTCAGGCAAGAGGTTCTGAAACACTCTGGTGCACTGGGGCTCCCCGCCAGCCCCTCCCTTAGTATGTCCCACATCTGTTTTACTGTCTAGAAACACAAACATCCTTCCCCTTGTGGAGCTCTAGTCCAGGCTTTTCCCTTCTCCTCAGAATACCTTTTCTTTTTTTTAAAACCAGTCCCTGTGGAAATATCACCTCCTCAGGGAAGCCCTCCTTGATTCTCAGAATCTATCTCTAAGCCCCAATCCTGGGGCTTGAACTCTCTGCCTGGGTGTTGTCACTAAGCCTCTGTGCTCAAGGCTAGCAGTCTACCACTTGATCTATAGCACCACTTCCAGCTTTTTCTGATTAATTTATTGCAGAGACTCAGACTTTTCTGCCTGGGCTGGCTTCAAACCTCAATCATCAGCTCTCAGCCTCCTGAGTAGCTAGGATTACAGGCATGAGCTACCTGTGCTTAGCTAGTTTTCCTTCTTTAACCAAGTATCAGTTTGCAATCACATATTTGAACGATGACTGAATAGACATCTCCTAAGAGACAGTCAGCTCCCTGAGGGAAGGTCCATGTCCTCTGTAATTCAGGGTACTGTACACATAACAGGCTAGTGAATAAACAAGCCCTGAGTAAACTCTCCTCCTTCCAACCAGCGTGTGCAGGCTTCTTGGTATTCTCCATGGCATGGGATCAACCCCTCCTGCTGGCCCCTGTAGCTTCTTGTCCTGATATCCTCCTCCCACAATCCTCACTCCCCATCCCCATTCAGCCCTTAGCCAGGTGAGTTCTCATTGCACACCTCTATCCAATGGAACCATTTCTCCTCCTCTCCTAAAAGGGCAAGTCGTGAGTCTTGGCACCAATGGCCTCCTCAGAGTCCAAAACACTCACAATTTCCATTTTAACTCTGTAACAGGCAATTCCCAAGAAACTCAGAAGGAAAACAGGCACTGGGAATTCCAGGAGACTAGTAAGATGACCCCATCTGGTGGCTGGGGATGCTCTCAGAGGCCTGCGCTGGGGAGAAGAGGGTCAGAGCTGATACCTGACAGGTAGGCAATAAATTTGTACTATATGAGTAAATGAACAATCTGTGGTTATTGGGTCGCCCTTGAGGCCTGCCTTGGAATAACAGTTCAGTTTGTTGAGTGAGAGATGAACACAGGAGAGTGTGCACAATGTACAAAGCCCCATTCTAGCCTCTCCTGGCAGTATGCTAAAATTTAGGCTCACCCCCTTCTCCCATGAATCTGAGACTCTGGAAGAGGCCCAGCCTTTTCTGTGGTTCTAATGCACTGGCAGCTGCTGGGCCTTCAGACTCTGGACCACCATACCCAGCAAGTGAAGGTCTTAGTGGTACAGAGACAAAGGTCCCCCAGGAGGATCCCCAAGTCTCCCTATGCCGGGAACTCCAGAGTCTTGTCTTTCCCTTCCCAAGAGAAGGCTCTTAGGCTTTCCTAAGAATGGTACATAGTTCTTCCCCCTCTCAGAATGGCAGGTGGAGAGAGGGCTTGCTGAGTTGGGAGCAGAGAAAGGATAGGCATGCTGTGTGTCCAGTATAGACAATCCACAGAAAAACCCCACAGCACACAGCCCAATGACCTGAGGGCCCCATCCTGCCTGGGTTCTCTCTTGATCACAGTACTTAATCTGCAGTGGCTTTCAGAGTACCTCTTCTCATCTGACCTTCTCTTGTGCCTCAGTGTCCTCTGAGGACAGTGATTGGGGGTCTTTTTGTTTGTTTGTTTGTTGTGGCGGGTCATGGGGCCTGAACTCTGGGCCCGGGCACTGTCCCTCAGCTCTTTAGCTCAAGGCTAGTGCTCTAGCACTCGAGTCATAGCGCCATTTCTGGCTTTTTCTGCTTATGTGGTGCTGAGGAATTGAACCCAGGGCCTCATGCATGCAAGGCAAGCACTCTACCACTGAGCCATCTTCCCAGCCTGTGCTTGGGGGTCTTACAGAGGTGCATCTTTCCCCACACTGATTCCAGTAAGACCAAGGTGAGGATGACCTCTCCCCTTGAACACACAGACTTTTCTCTCAGGGATCATCTGAGATGTCTGTCACTTCCAGAGAGACATAGTATGCAGGAAGGTTTCCTGGAGTAGAGAAGATCTGAGCAGGTCCAGAGGCCAGGAAATCCAGAGGCATCTGGGCACCAGAAAGCTCTGGAGATCACTGCTGGGAAGAGGCAGGACTTAGTGCCAAAGGGACTGCCTGCTGTAGCTGCTTCATTACTGATGGCTAATTAGATCCAAGCCTGTTGTCATAGCAACAAGAGAGCTGGTGGAAAGGAAAGGAAGCTAAGAGTATCTGAGTCAGGGTCTTCAGGGAAGGCTCCACAAAAACAGAAAGCATCAAGGCCCTTCAGGATGAGGCCAGCTGAGGGTGGAATGCCCCTTGTGCCTAGTATCCCGTGCAGGCATGGTTCTGTGCTCCTGCTTGGGGTGCTGATATCATTTCCCTTTGGGGATCTATAGTTGTTTACAGTGGATCTGGTTCAGAAGTGGGTCAGTTGTGGGTCTTGAACTCAGGGCCTGGGCACTGTCCTTGAGCCTCTTTGTACTCAAGACTAGTGCTCTACCATTTGAGCCACAGCACCACTTATGGTTTTCTGGTGGTTAACAGGAGAAAAGAGTCTTGCAGCCTCTCTGTACACTATTTTTACAATAAAAAAAAACATAAAATAAAATTTAAAAGAGTCTCACGGGGACTTTTCTGCCCACACTGGCTTCAAACCACGATCCTCAGATCTCAGCCTCCTAAGTAGCTATGAATACAGGTGTGAGCTACCAGAACAGTTTCTGTAAGTGTACAAGGGCTGGAGATGGCCTGCCAAGCCCTCCTCTACGTACCCCAAATACCACCACAAACTCATACACTGATTCCAGTAGGACCAAGGCGAAAGGCAAGAGACCTTGACGGGGAAAGGAGTGAATTCCACAAGACCATCATCCACTCCAAGAGAGCTCAGTTGAGCAGTCTAGATTCTGCCAACCCCAGGGAGACCCCTAGGCCTTCCTACTTCTACCAACTGACCACTTCCACATCTCTGTGGGAATTCCAGCTTCCACACTCTTCTTACTTGAAATCCCACCCATCTGAAGCTCTGTCCCACTCTGAGTCCAGCCAAGACCTCCTACATCAGAGTATTGCTCACTTGGGGTCCTGAAGATAGTGCTGGACCAAATGGGACCAATCATGACAAAGCCTGGACACAGGGTGGACCAATGGGTGGGTAATGAGTGATGGCCTAATATATAAAAGGATGGAATGGTGACAAGTGGATGGATGGACAGATCTACAGATCTGACAGGCTACAGAGATACGTGGTTCAATGAATATGTGGCTACTTTGATTTTTATTTTACCTATCAGCTGGTTAGTCCAGTAAACATTTAATGAGTACCTACTAGGTGCCAAGCACTTGCTAAGGATTTAAAGGTAAGAAAAGAGGTCTGTATCCTGCTGAGGGCAGGAAAGAAATTGAAGAAAGAAATTGAAAAAGAAGGACAAGCTAGGTGCTGATGGTTTATGCCTGTAATCCTAACTACCAAGAGGCTGAGATCTGAAGTTTGAATTGAAGGTGGCCCAAGTGGTAAAGCCTTGAGTGAAAGAACTAAGTGAAAGCAAACTCTAGTACCCTCATATGAAAAGAAAAGAAAAAGAAAGAAAGAAAATAAATAACAAGTCAGGCTTGGTGGGAAATGCCTGTAATCTCAACTACTCAGAAGGCAAAAAGCAGGATTGTGACTTATAAGCCAGCAAAGGTTAAAAAAAAAAAAAGTGGTGAAATTCTCTTTTTTGTGTGTGTCCGGTCGTGGGGCCAGAACTCTGGGCCTGGGCTCTGTCCCTCAGCTCTTCAGCTCAAGGCTAACACTCTACCACTTGAGCCATAGTGCCACTTCTAGCTTTTTTTTTTTCTGTTTATGTGGTGCTGAGGAATTGAACCCAGGGCCTCATGCATGCAAGGCAAGCACTCTACCACTGAGCCACCTTCTCAGCCCGAAATTCTATCTTAAAGGGGAAGAAAGGGGCTAGGAGGTTAGCCCAAGTGGTGAAATGCTTCCTTAGCATGTGGGAGGATTAGGGGTTCAAGCCCCAGTGCTACAAAAAAAAAAATTTTTTTTAAGAAAGGAGGAGGGAGAAAAAGGGGGAGGAAGGAAGATGAGAAAAATTGTCAGCAAGTTTCAGACTAACATGAACTATTGGTAAAATAGCAAGGCCAGCCTGAGTTATACACTGAGGTCCTGTCTCAAAAAAACAAAAACAATAATATCAAAGTAATCAGGGAGTTTATTATAAAAGTAGAAGGCAAATTTTGAAATAAAACTAGAAAGAATGGATCAAAGTTAAAGTCTACTGCATTAAGTTTACTATTCATGGAAGGATATGACATTACTTAAAAGTAGACTATAACTTAAAGATGATTCTTTGACTAACAGATATACAGGCAGAACATTTAAGGTCAGTAGTAGAGATGAAAAAGAAAAAGCTGATGACAAGGGAAGGCAGCTGTGGAGAGGCGCAAGTCTGGAAAGCCGGTCTTTCCAAGGATTTCCAACCTTTCTCAAAAGAGATGTTGGGCCCCAAATCTGCCCAAACTGGGACCTGGAAGGCTTTATAATCTTAAGAGTTGTCACTATTACTGAGGGGCCAGAACCATACCTTTGCTTTGAATCCAGTTAAGACCCACTTCAGCCCAGAGTCAAAAGCTCTATTTATTGTTATTCTTCCATTTTACAAAGCAGGAAACAGGCTTGGAGAGGTTAACTATTTGATTAGAGTTAGGGCCCTCCAGCCACCTCAAATACTCTCCCTTAGTGGGGTAAGCCAATCTACACCTCCCAAACCTCTAGTGCACATCTGGGCTTCCTCTGCCTCCCTAGCCCACTGGCTGCCTGAGTTACCTTTCTTCAGTCTCTTCTGTTCCAAGACAGGGACATAAACAGGTCTCCCTGACCCAGGCAAGCACAGTACTGTATACAGACAATACTAGGAATAAGGAGAATCCTCTTTGCTGGGAGCAGCCCCTGCTGAAAGCTCAAACAGATTGTCTAGCACTCCTGAATCTATCCATGTCCATAAGCAAGTTGTTGGTAGTGGATGCTCCCAATCTAGCGGATCCTTAGTTCATCAACAAGATGAACAGGGACTTTTTAGTACAGACACCAAGAAGAAAGAGTGTAGATTCATATAGTTCCTGGCCTTACTGTTTATTAGAGGTATGACCTTGGGCATGTCATCTCACTTTGTGGGGACTGGATGGTCCCATTGGATACTGCCTGGTACACCCCTATTCCCCTCTGTCTCCATCATCTGTCCTCTCTCCTTGCACTTCCAGGTCATGTCCTGCTCTCTTTAGACCTTGCTTTCTAGATGTGGGTGTGGGTGTTGGAGGAGACTTGCAAACTCAAGAGTTCCCAGGCTTCACAGGCAACTAGAAGGGAAACATTCAAGCCACAGGGTGCCCTTGGGACTGGCTGCTCTGGGTGGGCCCCACAATACTGGAGATTGTGCTCTGGGAATGGGAAGAAAAGCTTCCGGGCCCTAAGAAGCCTCAGCACCTTCTGCTCTGGGGGTACTACCCTGCATGGATTGGTCTGTGGGCACAACTAGAGGTGGTCTGGGGACAGCAGTCTGAGGATGATGGCAGACACAGAAAGTGAAGGAGCTTACATCAATAATGATCAAAAATAGCCATAGCTCCTTCACCAAGCACTTAATACATACTAGGCATGAACTGAGTCCTTTACCTCATTGACTTATTTCTCCTCACAATCGTTCTAGGTAGGTGTGGCCTGGTAACATGTTTCAAAGCTATCCTAAAAACTGTTTAACCCTCATGCTATTCCGATATTGTGGTACTGATACTCTTTTCACAGAATGCGCTGTCTGAGTCCCCTCTCCTGGAGTCCAGATGGACCCTGTTTTTTTTTTTGGGGGGGGGGGGGGAGGAGAGGGGTGGTCCGGTTGTGGGGCCTGAACTCTGGGCCTGGGCGCTGTCCCTCAGCTCTTCTGCTCAAGGCTAACGCTCTACCACTTGAGCCACAGCGCCACTTCCGGCTTTTTTTTTTTGGTCCAGTTATGGGGCCTGAACTCTGGGCCTGGGCGCTGTCCCTCAGTTCTTCAGCTCAAGGCTAGCGCTCTACCACTTGAGCCACAGCGCCACTTCCGGCTTTTTTTTTTTTTTGCTTATGTGGTGCTGAGGAATCGAACCCAGGGCCTCATGCATGCAAGGCATGCGCTCTACCACTAAGCCACCTTCCCAGCCCCTCTTTTTTTTTTTTGTCGGTCCTGGTGCTTGAACTCTGGACCTCAGCACTGTCCCTGAGCTCTTCAGCTCAAGGCGAGCGCTCTACCACTTGAGCCACAGCACCACTTCCAGTTTTCTGGTGGTTAACTGGAGATAAGAGTCTCACCGACTTTTCCTGCCTAGGCTGGCGTTGAACTGTAATCCTCAGATTTCAGCCTCCTGAGTAGGTAGGATTGTAGGCGTGAGCCACTGGCACCTGGCAGAATTGCTATTATAAAGGTGATGTACAGAGGGGTTATAGTTACATAAGTCAGGTAGTGAGTACATTCATTTCTTTTTTGATATATTTTCCTTCCCTTATTTTCTCCCAGTTTTCCCCTCCTGCCCCCACCTACAAGTTGTATAGTTCATTTGCAACATTGTGTCTAGTGAGTACCATTGCTGCATTTATTCACCCTCTGTCCCTCCATTTCTATGCTCCCTTTATTCTTGCAAAGGGATAAATGAACAAACAAGACAAAAAGAAAAGAAAACAAAAACAGCAATGAAGAAAAAAAACATCTCTTGTTCCCATTTCCTGGAGTTCATTTCAATACATATTATTATTATTATTGTTATTTTGTCGGTCGTGAGGCTTGACCTCTAAGCTTGGGCGCTAAACCCTGAGCTCTTCAGCTCAAGGCAAGAGCTCTACCAGTTGAACTACAGCACCACTTCTGGTTTTCTAGTGGTTTATTGGAGATAAGAGTCTCACAGACTTGCCTGCCAGGGGTGGCTTTGAACCGTGATCCTCAGATCTAAGCCTCCTGAGTAGCTAGGATTACAGACATGAGCCACTGGTGCCTGGCTCAATACATATTATTTTATATGATCAGATACACATAGGCATTGCACCTTTGTGTTCTTCTCCTAAGAGTATCCAGATTTGCTCTCACTGTGTGTGAATGCCTAGAGTCTTGGATATTTTATCATGTCTTGGTCCACATATAAGAGAAAACATGTGTTGTTTGTGTCTCTGAGCTTGATTAACATGATTTGTTTCAGGTCCATCCATTTCCCTGCAAATGACATAACAGTATTCTTTCTAATGGCTGTGTAAAATTCCATTATGTATCAGTATCACATTTTTTTGATCCACTCATCTACTATAAGGCATCTGGGCTGTTTCAGGTGAACCTTTGTGATTGCTTTGACCATTGAGTGTAGAAGAAATGCTGCTATATGATATCCAAAGCTAGGTTGTACAGATGCCATGCTATGTAAAACTTAGTATCCTGTAAAAACTTCACCTGGCTCTCCTGGCTTGCTCAATTCCTGAAGTCCAATTTCCATGCGGGGAGGAAGCCCAGCCACATGCAGAGGCCAGGTGTAGGAATTCTGGCTGGGATGGGATCCCAGCCAAATGCCAGCATTCACTTCCCCTTCACAGGACCTCCAATCCAGTCACAACCTGACCACCAGTGCATGGAAGCCTGAGTAAACTGAGTTTCTGTGAGGCAGAAAAAACAGCCAGGATCATATAGACAGTGAATGAGAGGCAGAGCTGGAAGATGAACACTGGGCTCTTGTATGCTGACAGGAGAAATGAAGCAAGGGCATGATTTCAGCATGGAGCCATATTCTACTAGCTGGTTCAGAGGTCCCTGCCTTGGGACCTCAGCATGGTTAGCACTAGAAAGTCTCACCACCCTTTCCAGAAACCATCCTTGCTAGCTGAAAGAAGGACCGAGTAGGCAGAAGGCCTCACTGCCTATGCTAGTTGGGTCTAGGCCTGGCTTCTTTTGAATGAACCTGGCTGGCCTAACTTTCAGCCCAGAAGAGAAGCCCCTAGCTGCTGTACTGACCCCTCTAGGGCCTCTGAGTAGGACATGCACTCAAGTAAGTCCTCAGCAAGGACTTCTATAGCTAGTTAATGTTTAATAAGGGTTTTTTTTTTTTTTTCTTGTATTATCTCATCTAGTCCCAATGTTAATCCTGAGTTCTCACCATTTTTCTTGTTTTGGGGGGTTGAATTCAGAGACATCCTGAGTGCTGTCCCTCAGCTCTTCAGCTCAAGGCTAGTGCTCTACCACTTGAGCCACAGCGCCACTTCTGATTTTCTGGTGGTTAATTGAAGATAAAGAGTCTCACAGACATTCCTGCCTGGTCTGGCTTTGAACAGCAATCCCCAGACCTCAGCCTCCTAAGTAGCTAGGATTACAGGCATGAGATACCGGTGCCCAGCCGAGTTCTCACCATTTTACAGATAAGGAAACAAATACTTTAAGAAGTGAGCCACGGAGCTGGGAATGTGGCTTAGTGGTGGAATGCTTGCCTAGCATGCATGAAGCCTTGGGTACAATTCCTAAGTACCATATGAGCAGAAAAAAAAAAAAAAAAAAAGCAGAAAGAAAGAAAGAAGTGAGCCAGGCGCTGGTGGCTCATGCTTATAATACTAGCAACTCAGGAGGCTGAGATCTGAGGATTCCAATTCAAAGCCAGCCTGAGCAGTGAAGTCAGTAAGACTCTCATCTCCAATTAACCTCCAGAAAATTGGAAGTTGTAGAGGGCTAGCCTTGAACAAAAGAGCTCAGGGACAGTGCCCAGGCCAACAGTTCAAGCCCTATAATAAACAACAACAACAACAACAACTTGAAACAACTTAAGCAGGGAGTTGACCTAAGTAACTGCACATCACAGAAGTTGAATGACTGCATCAGGGTCACAGAACACGTAAATCAAGGTGTCAAGCCAAGCCCATGGCACTCTGAATTAGGATGTAGTGGGGCTGCATTCTCTTTCCTGGATGTCTTAGAGATAGTTGGAAATAAGAGGGTGATATCCACGTCTGTCCCCCTGAACTATATGATTCAGAGACAGAGCCTCTGCACAATGCATATCTATCTATTAACTGTCTTGTTCTGTGACTCTAGATAAGTTGTTTTCCACTCAATTCAGTTTCCCCTCTGAAAAGAGACAGGGAAGTTGCAGGTAGACTCAGTCCCCTACCAGACTCCCTGAAGTAGACACTGAGGTTATGTCCAGAGAGGGGTATGCATAGCCTGCCCTTCCTCTTGATTTCATGGGGTGGGAAGTGGAATGGGGTTGGAGGGGGTGGAAGAGGTAGAAGTGGGGATCACACCTTCTTTAGTGAGGAAGTGGATGTTCCAGTAGCTGCTCTTTCACCAGACACCAACAGATGGCAGCAGAGGCCCATGTGGCAGAGCACTGTGGTGCATGTGGTTTGAATTTGATGCTTTTTCATGTGGCTTTTTTCCCTTTCTTCTCTGTCACCCTGCCCCTCCCCCTTAATTTCAAGAAGATACAGCTGGACTTTCTAGGCTGAGAAGGAAAAGTTTCTTAACATCATGGATAATAGCCGGAAGCATGGGGGTTGGAGGGTTTGGTTAGACAGACCCTAGCAGATGTGAAAAACATCTGATGAACTAGTAAAGCAGAGAAACAGCAAGCTAGCTATCTTGTGAGTAAGGAGACAGGCTGCCAAACCTTACTGGTGTTGGATAAGAACAGAGATAATACTGAGAATTCCTTGAAGCTTTAGGTAGGCTCGGTCAAATCTGGGACCTTTTCAACTTTTGACTTTATGAGCTCCCAGGAGATGCCTGCACACACTTCTGTCCACATATGGCCTGCCACATGCCCAGGATATGGCTCAGCACCTCTGGATATGAAAGACCCTCATGATCCCTCCCCTCTAGCTCTGAAAGCTATTTTATTCACAATGGTCTAAACCTTGCTCAGCAACTGAACGCTGCTCAGAGATGGATCAAGCACACACACACACACACACACACACACACACACACACACACACACACACACACACACACACACACACACACACACACACACACACACACCCTCCTTTCTGGCTAATCAGCCTCAGTTTCTTCACCTGGAAAGTGGAAAAACACCTATTACTCAGTGGGCACTCTGGTAAGGAAGTCTCCTCTCCCCTTTGGCCAGTTCTCTAGCAGGCAGGAAGGCCGGGGTGAGGGGTCATGGGAACGGAAGTTTCCAGCCCCTACTGCTCCTTGCCTCCTTCATACACAAGGGGGAGAGGGGTCTCCATTTGTGTTTTTGGGTGAAATGGTGTGTCCCGCCTCTAGGGTAGATGATGATGATTCACTGGGCTATGAGCCAGACCCTGGGAAAGGCCAGGCCAGAGCCCCAGGGAGCTGAGAAGCAGGGAGCTGGGGGCAGGGCCTGCCTGAGCTGTAGATAAGTCCTGCAGGCTCTCAAAGCCCTGAAGCTAAGAAGAGGCCATCTTCCCCACTTTCCAAAGAGCCAGACGTTCTTCTGCTCCAGTCACAGAAGACCTAGGGAAGCTTGAGGTAGAGAGAGCTCTACTAGCCTTGACATGCAACTGGGCTAATCTCCAGGCTAGGCTCATCCTACCCCATACCTTGGTCAGGCTGGTTTCCCATTTGGGCTACCTCCTTGATCTTGGCCCAGTTAAGTCTCATCTAACTATAACACTCTTCTTCTTCCTCTTCCATAGATTCTCCCCCTTACTGGCCTCTCCTTCCTCAGTGACCATCCCTACTACAGACCTGTAGGCAGCAGCCACCTACCTCCCCTGGGAGAGCTCCTCAGTCCACGATTCTCTCAAACATACTACAGATCAACAATGGGCCTGTCTTGTATCAGAGACTGCCCAGAACACAGGTAGGATAATATGAAAGTCTACAAACTCCAACACACACGGGCAGAACCCTGGATGAATGAAAGTAAGTATCAGTGTGAGGAATGTGCACTGGACATTTCTGACATCACATGCAGCCCTCCATTGCAGCCCTCCATGAATGGAGGGCTGCAGAGAAGGGACCTTCCTTCACATTACACATATGGGCACTGACACCTAAAGAAGAAAAGGTCTTAGGAACCTAGGGTCTTTGGGGATCATCTACTATATCTTGTGTGGAAAGGCCCAGTCAACTGGAATGTACCTTGGCCTCCCGACTTGTCCCAGGACTAAGGGGACATTTCTTGGACAGGTATAGAAAATTTATCCATCAAGTCACTCCAGCCTTGGCCCTGGTAACCCTGTTCCAACCCAGAGCTCAGGGTAATCCCTCCCATCATACCAGGCCAGCCAGGAGTAGTCCTGATGCCCAGGGACAGTGACTAGGCCCTGCTTAAACACCTTCTACCCCAGACTCTGGGAGCTGTATCTGGTCCTGGAGTATGCTGCCTCCATGGCAGCTTAGGCTTGTAGCCCTTACTGTACTTTATCCACAACTGGTAACCAGCTCTAATGCCTGGACAGTCAGCTGCCTATACCTATGTGGGGGTGGGGCGTGCACATTTGAAAATACACAGTGGACAACAAGATTCATAGTTAAAGGTCTGAGCCAGGCTGAGGCTTCACTCTGCTAAGGCCCGGGGACAAAGGCCACCACCTCTAGGAAGTCATCCTGATACCTTAAACCAGTATTTTCCTACCTTCTTGGAACTTGTTGAGCTGTAGCCTTGAAACTACAGGTCTTCTCTTGTTTTCCTGTCCTGGTTGTTGACAGTAAGTAGCATTCATTCCCAGTCAAACTGTGCTTTAGAACTTACAGAGTAAAATGCTTACAGAACTGAATCTCCTCAGACCCTCAAAGAAATCTGTGTGGAATTCAAAGCCCTAACTTATTCAGACTTCCAAGACAAAGTAGAGTGGGCTGGGGCTTAGATCCCCCTTTCCCACCCCCTTGCTGGGACTTCGGATAAATCATTTAACCTTTTGGAGTCTGCAAACAGGAAGAGCACAATAGCCTAAAATTCACAGCTCTATCTATCTAGGTATTCCTCTGTCTGCTTACTAAGCGCTTCACAGGTGTTGATTTCAACCTCAAAATAAGCTCCTGAGTAGGCCCTGTTATTAGCCTGCCTCAGAAAAGGCAACAAGGTGTGGAGAAGGCAGTGCCTTGTTCAAGGTCTTTCAAGCAGATAGGATTGCGTTTTCCAGGACACAAGATGCAGGAGAAGCCACACCTATCCACAGCCCAGGAGAGAGATTTCCTTCTGGCCAGGAGTAGCCCTGAGAAAATATGGGTTCTCAGCACCAAGACTCCGCCCACATGGCCGCCTCCCTTGCCAACCACAGGGCCCAGTGAGTCAGGGCACGTTGTGGAAAAGGTTTGGGTATAGTATTAAATGAAAGAAGAAGGAGCACCCATATCATACCATCTCAACTGAGAGAGAGAGAGAGAGAGAGAGGGAGGGAGGGAGGGAGAGGGGGAGGGAGAAGGAGAGAGAGAGGGAGAGGGGGAGAGAGAGAGAGAGAAAGAGAGAGGGCATTAATAGTGTCAAGTTCCCTGATGGCTGACTGACCTCTGGCAACCCACTCTATGCCTCAGTGTGTCACCTACAGAGAGTAGAAAAGGCTTATTAGCATATTCACTGGACTAAAAGGGATAAAGAGATGATATGGATTGTCTGGAGTAAGACTTTTATGCTAAGGGTAAGTTTCTTTCTTCTTTTTTTTTTTTTTTTTTGGGGGGGGGTCCGGTCGTGGAGCCTGAACTCTGGGCCTGGGCGCTGTCCCTCAGCTCTTCAGCTCTAGGCTAGCGCTCTACCACTTGAGCCACAGCGCCACTTCCGGCTTTTTTCTTTTTTTGCTTATGTGGTGCTGAGGAATCGAACCTAGGGCCTCATGCATGCAAGGCAAGCGCTCTACCACTGAGCCACCTTCCCAGCCCCAAGGGTAAGTTTCTTAAGAGAGCATCAGAAGACAGGCTATCTCAGGTATCCCCTATTTGTATCCCCCAGGACTCTTACAGGCAGTTCTGCTGGAGCTTTCAGTCTCTGGGTGGCCTCAGCGGCTGCATGCTATGACCTGGGGGAGGACCTTCCTCTACTTGCCCTTTGAAATGCTTTGGTCTTAGACCTTTTTATGGGATGGTTCTCCCAGGTGAGAGGTTAAGGGCCATATGACACCTGTCCCACCTACTCTTGGGACAGCAGAGTAGCATTTAGGGGCCGTACTTTGTGCCTTTTCTGTTTTCTCCTTTGGAAAACAAATGAGAGACCAGCTGTGTCTGACCTCCTCCCCACCCCACCCCCAGCTCTCCAGTCCTCCTCCCTGGACAACTGCCTGGTAGAGAACCCCAGAGGAGGGGCCCTGTGAGCTGGCTGTTACCATGGCAATGGCAGCCCTGGAATTTGACCACTGGGGCCCAGGAATGGGGGTGAGGAGTTGGTATAGGCCACACTAGGGGCAGGGAGGAGGGTCTACAGGCCCAGGAAAACCAGGAAGAGCAAGACTAGGCAGAGCTCCAGGGCCCCTCCAAGGAAGGCCTCAGTTTCTGCATCTTGAGGCATGGACCTCAAGATATCTCTTGGAATTGATAAGGGAGACAGTCAGGGCAAAGCAAATTGCCCCCTTTGATGAATAGACATCCCAAGGGACAAGGATTATCTTGTCACAAAGCAAGGCCAGGGAAATATTGGACAAAATCCTGGGGTATGGTCTGTCCCTTCTAGTGTCCCTATACCTACAGAGGAGAAGACAAGAGTGTATGCTTACTTGGGGGGGAAAAAGAGGACACCCCAAAATGGCTGGGTCCATTGTAGTGAGACAAAGATGTGCCCATCCCCCTAATGGCTGTTCTTGGATCTGAAGGGCAGGTGTTTGCCTCTTTCTGTCTTCCTGCCTTCCCACTCCAGGAACACAGTGAATTCTATTGCCAGACCCTCATCTACTTCCAGCGAACACCCACTATGCCTCACCTCTGCTATGATTTCTCCCCTCACAGTCAGCCCTCAGATCAGTGTGATACTCAAGGCCCAGGAAGGGTGGGACTGGGCCAATATTACCCAGCACAAATAAGTTGGGAATGCCGTTCCACCATCCTGTGCCCTCATCTCCAAATGCCACCAAGTTCTTCCAGTGTCACCACAGCAGCCACAGCCTCATCTCCCACTCACCTTCACACCCACACACAAAGATACCATGATTGTGACCAAATCTCTCAGCTTAAACCATGAGTCACCAGAGAGAAGAACAGAATTAGAGCCGTAACTCACTCTACACACCACGATAAATTTTAAGTAGATCAAAGACTGAAATGGAAAAACAAAGCAAGAAAACATAAAATGCCAGAAGAAAATATGAAAGAATCGCTTTACAGTCTCAGAGTGGGAAAGGCTTTCTAACTATGGTTCTAAATCCAGCAACAGTAGTGACATGATAAATTACACCACACAAAAGTAATGCCTTCCAAGTAGCAAAAATACACCACCAACAAAGTCATAAGACAACTCAGGAAAATATATCTGCAACGCACAACCAGGCACCAGTGGCTTATACTTGTAATCTTAGATACTCAAGAGGCTGAGATTTGAGGATAGAAATTTGAAGCCAGCCAGGGCAGACAAATCCAAGAGCCTTTTATCTCCAAGTAATTATCAAAAAAAGCTGTAAGTAGAAGCCAGCAGCTGGTGGTTCACACCTGAAATCCTAGCTTCTTAGGAGGCTGAGATGTGAGGATCCCGGTTCAGCCCACGGGCGCAGGGAAGCTAGTGAGACTCTTATCTCCAATTAACAATCAACAAACCTGAAGTGGAGCTTAGAGTGGTAGGTAGAGTACTAGCCTTGAGCAAAAGAGTTCAGGGGCCCGCAACCAGGGTCTGAGTTCAAGACCCACAACAACAACAAAAATAGCTGAAAGCAAAGGCACGGTTCAAGAGATAGAGTACCAGCCTTAAGCAAAAAAAAAAAGAGAAAGAAAGAAAAAGAAAAAAGAAAAGCCTTGACTCAAGTGGCAGAGTGCTAGCCTTGAGCTGAAGAGCTGAGGGACAGCGCCCAGGCCCAGAGTTCAGGCACCACGACCAGACCCTCCCCCTCCCCCCCCAAAAAAAAACCCAGAAAAGCCTTGAATCAAACCCCTGTAGCAGTGTGCGTGCGTGCGTGCGTGTGTGTGTGTGTGTGTGTGTGTGTGTTTACTCATAACACAAAGAACAAATGTTCTTATAAGTCAATGAAACAACAGAAAATGGTTAAAGGATTTGGAAGATGGCTAATTGGGAACCCTGTATCTTTTGGACTTAGAAAAGGATGATGCTCAATTTTACCCCACTATGAGATAAATGCAAACCAAAATACACTGAGATGTCATTTTTCACCTATCAGATTAGGAAAATAAACAAAGGTCCAAATGGGTGAAGAGTGTGGGAAAGCTCCTCTCTTTATGGCTAGTGGAGGACTCCTGAGGATAGCACCAAAATGCAAGTCATAAACATCCTTTATCTCAGCAATTCTACCCTAAAAAGTGATCCCCATCACTTACAAAATGGTGTGTGTATGGATGCTTGTTCACTGAAGCACGATTTGTAACAGAAAAAGAATGAAAGTAGCCTAGATATCTCTAATATGTGGTCCACACAGTTCAGTAATCACACAGTATAGAATAGCAAAAAAGCTGGGTGTGGAGGTACATGCTTGTGATCTCAGCACTGGGAGGCAGAAGCAGGAGGATCTTGAGTTCAAGTATAGCCTCAAACAGTGAGATCTTGTCTCAAAAAGTAATAAAAAAAATAGAAGCCCTCAAGTACTGAGAAATCAAGCTCTGTACACGAATATTAAGCATAAAAAGGAGCAGGCAGACCAGAGTACCCAGTGTGGGGTACTGGAAAGAAGGGGCAGATCATGTAGGTGTTCAATGGTATTTCATATAAAAGGATTCACAAAAACTATAACTGGCACATGTCCTGAGGTTGGGCAGGAGAGGTAACAAGTAGCTGAGTAGGAAGGAAAGTGACTGATGATTGATTAATTGAATTTTTTTGTGTGAGAGCTGAGGCTTGGGTAGTATTCCGAGCTGCTTTTTTGTTTTGTTTTGTTTTTGTTTTGCTGAAGATCACTGCTCTACCATTTGAACCACGCCTTCATTCCTAGCTTCTTCCTTCTTTCTGTAGCTAATTGGAGGTAAGAGTCTCACAGACTTTCCTGCCCAGTTTTAATTGCTTTCCTCAGATCTCAGTCTTCGGAGTAGCTACAGGCATGAGCCACCAGAGACCAGCTAGGAAGGGCTTTTTTTTTTTTCAAACCACTTAAAATATTTTCTTATCTACATAAATATATCTATCTGAAAGATTGTGTGTGTGTGTGTGTGTGTGTGTGTGCATGCTAGTCCTGATATTTGAACTCAG
This sequence comes from Dipodomys spectabilis, assembly GCF_019054845.1. Classification (NCBI taxonomy): domain Eukaryota; kingdom Metazoa; phylum Chordata; class Mammalia; order Rodentia; family Heteromyidae; genus Dipodomys; species Dipodomys spectabilis. The sequence goes on from NW_024870680.1 coordinate 15,305,451, forward strand.
GGCCTAGACACTATCCCTGAGCTTTTTTTGCTCAAAGCTAGTGTTCCACCACTAACCGAGCCATAGCTCCAATCCTGGCTCTTTGATGCTTAATTGGAGATAAGAGTCTCACAGAACTTTCCTGCTGGGTTGGCTTCAAATCTCCATCCTCAGATCTCAGCCTCCTGAGTAGCTAGGATTAGACATGACCCACCAGTGCCTGGCTTATCTAAAAGAATTTTTTTAATGCTCTGATGGCTACTGCAGTCTCCTGACTCAGTTGTAAGTTGCCTGCTACCCATCATGGTCCTTCTTTCCCCTAGGCCAGGTGCCTTGGGATTCCTGGGCATCAGGGGTCACTGCCCCAGCCCAGGTTACTCCCAGCTACTTGTGCCCTGTGTTCCCACCCTACACGAAGGATCAGATCCCAAGGTAGTTTCCACTGTGGACAGAGCACATGCAAAGATGGATGGGTGATACTCTGGGAACTGAGAGTGCAGCTTTTGTCTCTTCTCTCTCTGACCTTAGTTCCCTCTTTGATGGCTCAAGTCACAGAAGTGACAATCCTCCAGGAAGCCATCCCTGAGCTTCTTTGGGGCTAGACTTCAACAGGCCGAAGGTTAGAAATGAGTCCTTTGTCAATCCTGCCCCTCTCTGGGCACTGTCTACACATGGAGGAACACAGATCAGCTGACCTAGAAGTAAGTAGTGGGGAACTCTACAGCTGGTAAAGATCTGCCAGAGAAAATGTGGCAAAGCCCCAAGCTCTCAGGGTCCCCTCCTCTACATAGCCTCTGAGCTTTTTGCCTATGGACAGCTACCTGGGGAACATCCAAAGCCTTCCTTGGGGACCTTGGCTCATACTCCCAACAATGATAACACTATAAGACACTGTCAGTGACTTCTTCCCTCCATACCTGCCACCTTTCCTCAGCCAGGCTCAGCCACTCTCTGCCTCTTCCAACTTGCTTCATAGCTTCTCACTCATCCCTTATGACTTGTGGTCCACCCACAGCTGCCATCACCGTTAACCCCATCTCACAGGTATGTATACTGAAAGTGGAGGGGTTAAGTATCTACACAGTTGAAGACAAGGAACAGGATTTGAACCAAAGCCACCTGGTCTGTTCTTACCATTACATCAACCCAGCTGGGTACATGATCAAGTCCAAGCTCTTAAGCTGACACTAGATGCCCTTAGTGACCCGGCCTTTGCTGACACACCAGAGTCAAATTAATACCTAGGTGTATCACTCTCTGTTGAGCCCAGTAGTATCCTGGCTACAGAAGTTCGGCCTGTCACACTCAATCCTCTAGGCCTTTTGTATCCTCCCTATTTTTATGTTTTGTTTTACTTTATTTTATTTTGTTGATTTTGCAATGCTGGAGATTAACCTAAGGGCCTTGCACATTTAAAGCAAGTACTTTATCATTTAGCTATAGCCTCTGCCGTCATTCCTATGTTTTTAAAGAAGCAAGGGCCTGACACACAGTCAGGCTAGTAGGTACCCAAGGCCTGAGGGCTGTGTACTTTCAAGTCCCAAGGCTCAGACTTTCTCCTGCTAATCTGTTTGCTCACTCTCAATTCTGAGGAAGTCTTTCCTGATTCCGACATTAACCACCTCACCATAGAGGAGCTAGGGGAATTTAACTCATGGGCCAGTCAGGGTGACCAAGCTGTGCTAAAGCAGGACACACAGCTGGCTGGGTCCTAACCATCCTCAAAGGCCTTATCTTTCCAAGTGGTAGTAGTGGGCAGACAAGGTCTACAACCACTCAGATAGGCTATCCTTCTGATCAAAGGACCAAGACCTGCTCCAGAGCCCCGGGGAAGGCATCACCTGCTCTTAGAAGCCCCATGGATAAGTGCAGTGCTCAATCAGCCTGATTGCTCTGGAACCAGGTCCTACAGGTTCCCCTGTCCTGGCTAACCCCTTGGTCAGAACTTCCCTTTGTCTCCAAAAGGCATTTTCCAACTGTGCCTGTTGGAGACAGAGGAAAGTCTTGACCAAGGGAAGCCCTGGATGTGGTCAGACCCTACCTCACTTATATCAATGGTCTGTCTCAGTTCTGTGTCAAGATTCTATTAAAGAAAGGGTTCTTTATTTGTGACAGGCCTGGGGTTTGAACCCAGGGCCTGGGTGTTGTCTCTGAGCTTTTAGTGCTCAAGTCTAGCACTCTATACCACTTGAGCCACTGTGGTTCCACTTCTGGCTTTTGGTGATTTTTTGGGGGGTGGGTGGGGGTCGTGGGGCTTGAACTCCAGGTCTGGGCGCTGTCCCTCAGCTCTTCAGCTCAAGGCTAGCGCTCTACCACTTGAGCCACAGTACCACTTCCTTTTTCTGCTTATACGGTGCTGAGGAATCGAACCCAGGGCCTCATGCATGCAAGGTAAGCACTCTACCACTGAGCCACTGTCTCAGCCCCTTTTTGCTGATTATTTGAACATAAGAGTCTCATGGGCTTTCCTGCCTGGTCTGACTCTGAATCTTGATTCTCAAATCTCAGCCTTCTAAGAAGTCAGGATTATAGGCATAAGCGACTGGCAACAGGCTTCCATTATTTTTGAAAGCTTAGAAATTACTGCACTGTGTGTTGGGGGTGGGTATGTGGGGGGTTATGTAGTTGTGGAGATGGGAGGGAAGGGATGGTAGGGGAAAAACAAAGGAGGAGAAAACAATGCTTGATAAGAAATGTACTCATTACCTAGCTCATGTGATTGTAACCCCTCTGTACAGTATTTTCACAATAAAAAAACTTATTTTTTAAAAAAAGAAATTACTGCTCTAAGGAAGTGGTGCTGTGGCTCAAGTGGTAGAGCACTAGCCTTGAGCACAGAGAGGCTCAGGGACAAAGCCCAGGCCCTGAGTTCAATTCCCAGCCCTGGCAAGGAAAGAAAGAAAGACAGAAAGACAGAAAGAAAGAGGGAAAGAGAGAAAGAGAAAGAAAGAAAGAAAGAAAGGGAGAGAAGGGAGGGAAGGGAGGAAGGAAGAAAAAAATAAAATTCTGGGGATGGGAAAGTGGCTCAGTGGTAGAGTGCTTGCCTTGCATGCATGAGGCCCTGGATTTGATTCCTCAGCACTACGTAAGCAGAAAAAGCTGGAAATAGTGCTATGGCTCAAGTGGTAGAGCTCTAGCCTTGAGCTGAAGAGCTGAGGGACAGCGCCCAGACCCAGAGTTCAGGTCCTACGACCAACCAAAAAAAAAAAAAAAAATTACTGCTCTGGGATAAAGGCCCAGCCATTAAGACTTCTCAGGATCGACCCACCAATTCAAAGCCAGGAGCTTTTCTAGCATCCATATACACCAGGACTTCTATGTCCCCAGGCCTCTGCCTTCACAGCTCTCTCTCCTTGAAGGACCCAGACTTCCCTTAGCCAGTCAAGACCTGGCTGGTCCTCAAGGGTCCAGTTGCTACCTCAAGTCGGTCTCTCCTGCCCTGTCCTGCTTTGGTCTCCTGTGACCTTGGTTCTTATATGGATTTCCTGGAGCTGGATCTCCCCCACTGCTCTTTTTGAGACAAGGTCTCAGCCCAGACTGGCCTTAAATATGAGACTCCTGCTCTATCATCTACATCTGGCTTTGGGATCCTCTTCTTGCTCATCCTCTGTTCCCATGCTATACATCTACAGAAGCCCACAAATGACAACAGAACTGAATTTTATAGGTTCCCCTGACCCACCACCTAAAACTAATCCCAGAGTTGATTACCTAGGACTAATGAGAAATGTTAAGAATAGCTGTGTAGATAGCACTCAGTCCGTCCACCAGAGATAAAGAGCATGGGTCCTGTCAAACCCCTAGGCTTACTCCATAAGAATGAAGTCCTGTGGCTGGACAGGAAGTGGCTCAAGGCACTCCCCCTAGGCGCTGGCTCTGGAATCCACTACCAAACTTAGTCCCTTAGAAGGCACTCAGGGGACTTCCTCACAGGGTCAAATTGCTCTGTTCACATCCCCCAGAGGAATGATACCTGCTAAATGTTCAGTGACAAGATTGCTCCTGTCTACTCTAAAGCCTACGCCAGGGAATGTCTAAGTGGTACCAGGCTAGGTCCTCATATCTAATACCTGCAGAGATGTCTTTGTGGATACAGAAATCTACTGAGGATTGTAAAGGGCACTGTATGGGGGACAAGAGAGGAGAGGAAGGGGTGTATGTATGCATGTATGCCTATTCTTTGTGTATCTCTGGCTTTGCCAATTGGGTAGGGTCTACTGTCAGCTTACCCCCTCAGTGTGGGAATGGTTGGTTTCATGTGTCCACTCTCCCACCTGTGCATTCTGCTGAAACTTCTCTCTGCACCTCCAGCCTCAGCACAGGGCCCAGCACTGTGCCTTCCCCAGCATCCACAGCACAGGCCTGATGAGTGAGGGGAAGGGTAACAATACTGCTTGAACCCAAGAGTTAAACTTGAGACAGAGCTAGGGGCCCAGAGGGAGACGGAACAGGAGGCCGGGGTGGGGGAGTCTGCCTGGGCTGGCTGTGGGTCTGGGCCTCTCTGGGCGCTTTGTCCAAATATGGAAGGTTTTTTTGTCTCCATTTGACTCACACCGGCCATGGCCCAAGAGATCTGCTTTCCAGATACTGCAGGCAAGGCTGCGCCAGCCAGCACCACAGGGCCCGCCCCACCCCCCATCTCATTACCTTCCCAACCTACCGTGCCAGAGTAATCTCTACCAGCAGGGAGCCTGGCCTCACCTTAGCTGAGCTCCAGCACTAACAGAAGTGTTCTTGGGCCCTTAAATAAGGCAAGAAGCAATCATTCCTGCTTTTGGAGGCCTGTCACCTCTTATTCCCCAAGAGCCATAGGTGCAGATGTAGCAAGACAATGTGCTACTTCCTGAAACTACCATGAACTGGGGATTGTCATGGCTCCTCTTTTGCCCACAGTGGCTGTGGTACCCACTCAGGCAATCCCAAGAGCCAGGAACCCAAGCTGGAACCAAGTTGTGAGGCTGAAATCCATTCAGCTCTGTCAGTTTTTCAGCTCCCTTCACCTGTACAAGCTAGCAGTGGTGCTGTGCTCAGGTTCCTGTCTGTCATGCAGGACAGAGGTACTGTGAGGACTAGAAGAGTTCATCAATGAAAACTGCAGACCAGGCTGAGACTATGGCTCGGTGGTAGAGTTTAACATGCATGAGGCCCTGAGTTGGATCCCTAGCCCTAGTGTGTCAGAGAAGTACTCAGACCTGTGCCCCCCTCCCCCACCAGCCACCTCCACCCCAGGAAATCCTAATTAGCTTTATTGCCATTCCCTATAACAATCTATATCTTAACCCCAGCCACAATCAGGAACTGGAGGCATATTTAACATTCCCCACCAGTTTCTTTCTTGTTCTCTGCATTACACAACATTTACTCCCTACCCTCCTCCCCCCCCCCCCCCCCAGCCTTGGGAGTGAGGTCAACCTGGGTTCAAATATCACCTCTCTCGTGGGCTATGAGACCTGGGCCAGACACCTTACCATCTCCAGGTAGGTGTATGGTCCTCATTCTGCCCCAATCAGTACTCAATTGAGACAAGATCCTTTGCTCATGCTTCCACCTATCTTGTCCCCAGGGCAGATCCAATACAGGGTTGGTGTAGGTGTAGTGGGAGCTGAGTTTTCCTTTACTAGGGTAGCACCAGAGCAGGGCTCCATTCACCAGCTCTTGCCTCTCCACCTTGTTTATTTAATAAATGTGTACTGAAGTTCCACAGTGTGCCAGGAACAGGCACAGGTGGAGCTACCCGACCAGAACCAAGCACTGGGTCACAGGGTGACCTGGGGGCTCCTCCAGCCCACATCTCCATATCCTTGAGCTTTTGAAGTGCATACCCTACAAAGCAGGGATGCAATATTTGTGTCTCAAGACCAGGGCGAATTCTGCCACCTGGACTGGAAAGCTGAGGGGACACAATGTTCTACAGGGCTCTCTTTGGAATGTCTATTCCCTTAGGGATGAAGGCAGGACAAAAAGGATGGCAGAGGGAAGGAAAGAAGAAAGCAAGGAGCTACTAGGTGCAAAAGGCTTGATGTGAGTGAGGAGATATAACAGGCAGCCAGGAAGCCAGAGCAGGCCCAGGCCTAGGTGATGAGGCAGGGCAGCAGAGGATTAGCTAGATCCAGCCACCTCCGCCTCCTCTGCCTCCTCCAGTCTTGGGGCCAGGCCCTGAGCTATTTTTAGCTGGGGCTGAATTTAGCCATTCCCTCGGAAATTCCTCACCCACCCCAGGCAACACCCCCGCTGGCCTTGGGAAGAAGCCTGGAAGTGGCTAGTTCAGGCTGGAGGGGAGAGAAGGAACACAGGACTTACAGGGAAAACTGAGGGTCACATCAGACCCCAAATCAGAATGATTCCCCTCTCGTTCAGTTCTTATTGTGCTATTCTCTAAGAGGGCCTCTGAGGTCCCAGGCCCCCCCACTATAGCCACTGGTGGTGGTGATGGTGGTATCTTCAGAATAAGGAGTTCTTAGCTCCCACCTCCAGCTCCACAGTGGGCACTACAAGCTCATGGATCTGCTGGCCTGCCTACCACTCACTCACTCCCACCCCATCCCCAGCTCCATAGGAGTATTCTGGGGCTCCAATAAGCTGTGACTGCAGCTTCACAGATGGGGAAACCAAGGCAGAGCAAATTGTCCTGATTCAAAGCCCCAAAAGGCGCAACACAGCCTGAGCCTTCCTTCTTCCACAGCTCCTTTCATGGCGCCTCCCCTCGAAGGGCCAACTGGAAGTGTGACTTGGGGCTTGGCTGTTCCCCAAGGATACAACCAGCAGCTGTGATTGAAGTTAGACAGGGGGATCTCATGGAGCTCAGAGCTCCTCATCCTATCAGAAGGCAGAGGAAAATTCTGCCTAGGGGCAGATGCATGAATTGTTCCTCATTGCCATATTCTCTGACTCAAATAAGAAGGAGGGTCCCACTCCACCCACCCAGTTCTGACAGGGCTCCTGAGCCTACATTGAAACCTCAGACTTTACCTCCACATTCTCTCCCTGGTCAGTCTTGGTCAGTCTCTTTATCACTTGCTCTCCTAGGGTCAGGTTTGTTACCTCCCTATTCCCCTTTACTCTGACCATCAGTCACTAGAGGAAGCCATTTTAATGCATAACTGATACTGCTCCCTTTCAGATCCTAAACCTCATGGCTCCCATTGCCTAGGCCATGAGACGCAGCCTTCAGGCTGTCTTCAGGACATACAGCATGTCTGTGTGCTCTGCTCAGAGACCTCCCTGTCCCCTTGGCCTCTGACATACTCAGGGGCTTCTCTTTCATTCCCTGGCTCAGACCAATTCCCTCCAATGCGGGGTGAACTCTGCTACCACTGCTCAAGAACTCTCAGCGGCCCTTTACTCAGGAGTCCAAGTATGAGGCTGGAGCAATGGTTAGGGGAATGGGGAAGACTTCTGGGCCTAGTCCACTGTTGTGGAGCCTTGGTAAGACCCTTCCACATCTTAATACAGGTGTGAGGAGTGGTTAGAACACACGGCTTGTATCTGAAGGTCTTTCCAGGAGGACCTCCCTTTCTAGGACATTCAAGGTCCTGATTCTTTCTTCTCCTTCCTTTTCTTAGTCTGCCAAGAGATTTGATGTCTTACCACCAGGCCCACCGGAGGGAGACCAGGAGAGGCAGGGGGGTGTGGTGAGAAACTAACAGCAAGACTTCAATGACACAGGAAGCCAAGAAAGATGGAGTTGGCTAGACTTTTTACGAAGGGGAGAGTCCTTCCCATCCATCCACCCCTTCCCTTCCCTTCCACATCTGCTTCTTAACCTCCAGTGCCCTGTCCTGGGAAAGGATTGACTGTTTGTCCAGGGGTGGGAGAGTGGGGTCCCAGCAATCCCAGGAGGCCCGGCTGTGGGGCTGGCTGGCAGCCAGGAGGGCGGCCTCTTTCCCTCCTGCTCTGCAGTGCTGTGAGGAGCAAGGCCTGCTCACCCCTGGGAACCAATAAACAGGAAACAGACACCAACCTTGCACTTGCTCCTTGGGCTGGCCCTTCATCACAGCCCCCCACGGTTCTCCCACTGGTCCAAGACCTGACTCTCCTCTTCTCAACCTCAGAATCTTAGGACAAATGGCATCAAGACCAAGATGTAACAAGCTCAGATTCACAAACAAAATCAAGTTGAGTGCTATACTCTTGGGAAAGAAACCTGAATTCCTCATGTTGAACCTGTGGAGCTCTAAACTCTGAGAGTGCCAATCTTAAGAGCACACACTAAGTAGCTACATTTATGAGTCTCAGTAACCTAGGATTATCATCCTAGGATGAGAATCTGCCTGCATTACCTCCCAAGTTTTTAGCATCCCTATTTTACATTGCAGGAAACTGAGAGTCAGAGCTGAGGTCCAAGGACTCAATTAAATACCACCAAGCGGTGGAGTCAGAGAGGTACACAGACTTTCAGACTCCCTGCCACCTGGGGGCTCTGGGCCCTACCTACTAGGATCTGGGACTTTGACAAGACAGGGCTTTGACTCTGCCTCCCAAACTTCCACATCATGCCAGATGAGTCTTGGATAAGGTTGGTGGTAACAGAAGTAGAGGGAAAGCTAGAGACCAGTGGGCCAATGGTCCTCCCTGTAGTCCTTCCTATCCCCTACTCTCCACTTCCAAAGGCCCAGGCTGCTGAGCTATTGGTCCTACATAGGTGGATCAGAACCCCGGCTTGCTCTGCCCTGCTGTCTAGAACTTAGTTTTCAGCTTTATGGCTGAAGCTCTATGTCTTTATGGTAGTCTATCATTCATAAGAGAACTTTCTTGAGCACTTACTATTGGTCAAGCCATCTTGACATGATTTCATTTAAACCTAGCAATAATCCTCCATGGAGTGAGGGGATACTATTCCCATTGTATAGACACTGTAAGTGTCTATGCTTACATCATCTCCTTGGAAGCCTCTGGCTTCTCAGGCATGAGGGAACCTAACAGTTCACCAGCACCAGCCCCAATATGGTGCTCCCAGAGCATGAGGATGGGAGAGTTCCTTTCATCTCCCTCTCGGGTTCCAGCTCCTTACTTGGCAAGGATGGACTAGCAAAGGCATAACTTTTTTTTTCTTTTTTTTGTGTTGGTATTAGAGCTTGAACTCAGGGCCTGGGCACTGTCCCTTAGCTCTTTCACTCAAGACTTATACTCTACCACTTGAGGCACTTGAGGCTTTTTGCTGGTTAAGAGATAAGAGTCTCATGGATGTTCCTGCCTGGGCTGGCTTTTGAACTTTAATCCTCAGATCTCAGCCTCCAGAGTAGCTAGGATTATAGGCATGAGCCACTGGTGCCTGGCAAGACATGACTTCTGCCTCTGCCAAGGCCCCTGTGTTCTCTGCTTGTCCTGGTTCTGAGTTCCTAACTGCCATTCTTGGGAACTGCTTCACCCCGATGTCTAGTTTACAAACCTCAGGCCATCTGCCTCTGGAAGCCAGGCCCATTCTCAAGGGATTCACTGGCACTTATGTCCCTCCAGCATGAGGCCTGGACTTAACCTCCCTCTGGACTACACCCACCTCAGAGGCAAGCAGGGAGGGTGTCTTTCCCTGTGAATCCCCATTGGCCATCCAGGGGTGTAAAGGTCAACTGCTACATAAATGGATGAGTTCATAGACAAGATAGCCCCAGGACTAGTACCTACAAGGACTTCTGGATTTCGTAAGCTAAAAGACTGGCCCTTGTGTGGTAGGCAAAATAGCAGTCCCCTAAATCTCCACAACTTGTGAATATATTTTCTTACAAGGCAAAAGAGGCTTCACACATGTCATCATTAGGATTCTGGATTATCTAGTGGGCCCAGTGTAATCAGAAGAGTACTTAAGAAGCATTGATGGCTCAAGTCTATAAATCTAGCTTAGCTACTCAGAGTCTGTGATCTGGAGGATGAAGGTTCAAAGCCAGCCTGAGCAGGAAAGCTCTTATACATAGCCTCTAAAATAACCAGCAAAATGTTGAAAGGAAGAATGGCTCAACTGGTAGAATATTAGTTGAGCAAGAGCACAGGCCCTGAGTAAAAGCTGATGAGGGGGAGAAAAGAAAGAGAGGCAGGAGAATGACAATGAGAGAAATATGAAGATACTCTGCTGATGGCTTTGAGAAGGAAGGAAGGAAGGGTCCGTGGACAAAGCTCTGTTGGCAGCCACTCGAAGCTGGAAAGACAAAGGAAGTGACTTTCCACTAACTTCCAGAAGGAACCCAGGCCTGTCAGCACCTGGCTTTTAGCCCTGTGAAACTCATTTTAGACTCTGACCTCAGGAACTGTAAAATAAGCAATCAGTGTTGTTTTAAGCCAATGAAGTACAATAATTTGTCATCACGGCAATAGGAAACTAATACACCACTCCTCTGCAACCTCTGGAGTCAGTTCATGTCCTACTCACCTCGGGTGCCTCCTGCATCCCCTCTCACCTCTCCCTACCCAGGGAGGCTTTTAGGGCCTCAAACCCATCCAGAAATAAACCAGGGAGAGTTTTGATGTCCCGTGTGCAATAGCAACACTATTTCTGGAATCAGGCCTCAGAGTAGGCAGCAGAGCTTCCCACTAGTATAGGGAAAGACCCTGAGAAGAATGGGAAGCAACAGCAAGAGTTAGGAGGGGCGTAGTCCTGGGGTGGTGTTTCTCCAAGCCATGCTCTTCAGTGGCCTAAGGCCTGGCATGCCAGCACTTCCTGTGTGTAAGAGCAGGACACCTGCTTTAACTCAGAAGCCCAGGGAGGAGGCCTGATGCTGCCTACAAGCCTGGAACACCTGTGGCTCTGACAGGGGAAAGAGGGATGCCTCACAGCAGATGAGGGGAAGGGACTGATGCGATACCTCCTACAGGGAGATGATGAGACCAGGCTGGATCTCACATCTCCTGATTCCCAGCAGAGACCTTCATGAGCTCCAGCAGGCCATCCCTAGTGAACCACAGCTGCTAGAGTGTGCTCCAACAGCCTGGTCAGGGCCCCAGGCCCATGCCTATCATGGACTGGTGCTCACTCACTGCTTAAATCCCAGCAGCTTGGCATTTCCCTTCTGTCTCTGTCTACTCTGGCATGCCTCAGAAGCCCTGGGAGCTGAGAAGTGGAGAGGGAAGAGGGTCTTAGGGATCAACTCCCACAGTGGAACCTCAGCTCCAATAGGCTCATGCTTCCCAGGAGACCTGGGGCCCCCATTTCATGGCCTGCCAGTAAGGCGCCAGGCTGCCTGGGCACATTTCCCAATAAGTGAGCCAGGGCTACAAGCCTTTCTGGGAAGCATGGGCTCCCTTTCCCCCGCCCTACCATTGCCATCCCTGCCAACTCTACTTAGTGAGGGCTCTGTGGGGCCAGTGTATGGCTGGGGGGTCAGGACTACCTAGGGCCAGATTACCCGTGAGTCAGAGAGCCTTGGGAAAACCTCTGTGGCTCTGGGCCTGGTCCTTTACCCACATATCAGAGACAGGCAATGCCTACTAGGCAGGAATCAAATGGACAGACAGGGCTGCTCTGGGTGGCAGAGCTCCTGGTCCCAGCAGATACACATGATGGACTGAATAGGTGCAAAGTAACTTAAGGTAAAACACGGAATATGGCACGGTCACCTGCTTCAGTGGGGTCCTACGGTGGCTCTGCTGTCTTAGCCTTTGAGCCAAGCTGATGTAAGTCTACAGGGGTGGCCAGGGCAGCCCACAGTCCCAGCCACTCTGGGGGGCTTGTCATTTTCCCTGCCTATCACTCTAAGCAACGCCTCCCCCACTGGCTAGCCATGGGAGCTGAAGTAGGCGTCTCTTCACTTGAGTGCTATGAATCTGGCCACTTCAAACATCTGCACCAAAGCAAAAACCTGCAACCCAATACCTACCTCTGCCCTGTTCCTGGCTACCATCATCACTTGCCCAGATTGCTCTGACTGACTTCATTGCTTTCACTCCAGGCCCTGTAGTCTACCCCACACAACACCCAGAGCAGACACAGGTCAGCTCAGGTCCTATTCAGGAGCTGCTCACAGTGCCTGTTCCCTCACTTCAAGTAGATTCAAATCCTCCTTTTGGCTCTCAGATCTTCCTCACTCTGGCCTATAGCCTCCCTTGCTTCTCAGACCACTGGTTCCCTACTAGCCTACTCCATCCACACTGCCCTTACGTCTGTTTCTCAAACACTACAGGGCCTCTACAACTGCTGTTCCTCTCTGTCCACAATGCTTTTTTCCCAGACAGCCACCTGACTTCCTCCAGGCCCCTGCTCAGGTATCACCTCCTCCCATAGGCCTTTCCAGACTCTTGATGCAAAACAGCATCCAACCCTGTCATTCTCAACTCCTCTACCCTGCTTTCTTTTTCTCCCCTACCCTTTCTGCTCCAGACAGGTGACCTCACTAGTCTGAAAGCTCTTTAAGGGCAAGCTTCTGGGTTTTTAGCTGCTGTCTCCTCACATGCCTGATGTTTAGGCACTCAGTATTTGTTCAAACACTGAAGAATACATTATCTTAGCAGGAGTCACCCACTTCTGAAACAAACTCTTACTGCATACAACCTGCTGCCATCTTTCCCACTCCTAGCCTCTGCTCATGCTGTGCCTCGTGCCCATCTCTTCCAGTTTTCTTTCTTTTTTGTTTCTTTACTTTTCTTTTTCTGTATGTGTACTGACACTAGGGGAACTCAGGATTTGGGGTCTATCCCTTAGTTTTTTTGTTCAAGGCTGATGTTCCACTATTTGAGCCACAGTTCCACTTATGGCTTTTTTGTGATTAGTTGGAGATAAAAGTCTCACAGACTTTTTTGCTCAGGCTGACTTTGAACTGTGCTCCTCCAATCTCAGTCTCTAGAGTAGCTAACATTACAGGTAGGAGCCTCTGGTACCTGGCTTCACTTGCAGTTTTGAAGGTCAAGATCAAGCAGAGCTTCCTCCCAGAGGCCTCCTCTGCAGCCCCCCACCCCCAACATCTGAAGCCTGGTCCAGACTGCTTCTAGATTTCTAAGCTCCTGGGTGTTATCTCAACTCCCAGGCAGCCCGAGGGTGTCTCCACCCCACTGCCACAGCTTGTGTAGCTGGAAAGATCACAGATGGGAGGAAAGCAAGCAGGAGGGGCAAGTGCCTATACTGGGAGAGAAGGCTGGGGACAGGATTAGCAGCAGTCTCCCAGACCCAGCTGGTCCCGGAAATGTAGGGGCTGGAAAATGTCACACTCAACTCTAGTCCATCCTCCAACCTTTCATTCCTGGACTGCACTCCCTGTAGCAGCCCTGGGCCCTTGGGAAGGAGTGGGCAGGGGGTGGTGGAGACAGAGAATAAACAGAGGAAAGGGACAGCCCTTCTGTCTGTCCTCCTCCCTCCCACCCTCCTCCTGCTGGGTGACAAGACATTTAATTATAGATATTTGGTACCACTCAGAATTCCAAATGTCCTAATTGCTTCATCCCCTCCCCCCAGAACCCTTTTACACACACGCGTGCGCGCGCGCGCGCACACACACACACACACACACACACACACCACAGCAAAGAGCCAGGGAGAAGTAGAAAGAGAACTTCACCCCCGCAGGTTCCCTGCCAAAGGGATGCCAGAGACAAAGAGACAAAGGTGGCTGAAAGAGTGGCAGTCCAGCCCCTCCCAAGGCTAGGCAAGCTGGGGCTGTGGTGGTGGGGCTGCTGGGGGTAGAGGGAGGAATAAAGCCAGGTCTCTATTGCTTAGGCCTAGTTCTGCCTGGCCTTGCTGTGCAACCAGAAACCTAATATTCTACCTCTCAGGTTCTCAAAGTTCTTCCCACCCCAGCCCAGGCCCTGATAAATTAAATAACCAGCCACTATGAACGTGTTCAGGGAAAATGCAGGAGATGCCCCCAATTGTTCCTATACCTAATGTCTCCTTCTCAGATGGCAAGCCAATCTGAGAAGCCAAGATGGCTTAAACCCTTCACATCAAGACACTGACATATTAAGAGACTGACATGCTAGGATTTAGGGTGGCTTCAACAGTCTGAGAGTCGATGCTGGCACACTAAGGTTGCCTTGCACACAACAGGCACTTACTAAATAAATGTAAGCTGTTAGCATTGCCATTCCAAAGATGCTTAAGTTGCGTGAATTCACCCTTCTATGATTCTGAGAAAAGTCATTTCCTGTTTCTAGAATGCAAAAGTTACAGGTGCCAACTGGCTATTAGGTACCCGAGGGCATAAGTGGACTTCAAGACTCTGTTCTGGTTGTTTTTTTTTTTTGGGGGGGAGGGGGGAGGTCTGGTCGTGGGTCCTGAACTCTGGGCCTGGGCGCTGTCCCTCAGCTCTTCAGCTCAAGGCTAGCGCTCTACCACTTGAGCCACAGAGCCACTTCCGGCTTTTTTCTTTTTGCTTATGTGGTGCTGAGGAATCGAACCCAGGGCCTCAGGCATGCAAGGCAAGCGCTCTACCACTGAGCCACCTTCCCAGCCCCAAGACTCTGTTTTGTAAGGCCAGGGAAGGAGAGCCTTGGCAGGAAAGGCCAGCCAGGCTTACAGTGAACCTTGGTGGAAGAAACACCATGGGTGCAAGAGGCAGGGTAGGGGAGCCTAGACAGCACATTCCGAAACAGGTATTCTAGCCTACATGACCTAGTACCTTGGAGCTGCTCCTCATTCCTGTGTCCTCCAATCCCACAGAGAGGGTAGCCTGACTCTCTCCCCTCCACTCTCCAGCCTCACTTCTGAGCCCTCCCCTTTCCAAGCCTCCCCTACAGAGCCTTAAAAACCAGTCCAATGTACAGATGAGAAAAACTAAGGCCTAAAGATGACCCTATCCAGGACCAAAGTGAGTCAGAAGCTAAGCAGGGCCTGGTATCTCCCAGCTAACAATGGACTCTGGGTTGGAAGAGAGCCAGGTGTGAGAGACTCCCCATAGCTCAAGGTTAAGTCCAGGATTTCCTCCGACCCCACCTCCCAGGCTCTCACCTGTCAGCTCCTGGCTGGGTGCACACTGGCTTCTACACCATAAGCAAAGTGTCATAGCTCCTCTTGTCCCTTTTTATTCTGTCCCTCACCACACCATCTCCACTCACACTGCAGAGATCCTGACTGAAGCCCTAAGCCTAAGACAAGAGAACACTGTCAGCCCGATGGAGGCCAGGGAGAGGGGGTGGACAACTGCTCCCCATCTTTCTGAAGCCAGAAGGAAGGAGCATCAGGAAGGATTCAGGCTAGCAGATGGAAGAACTTGCAGACTTTATGAGGGGGTGTGAAATGAAAGGACAGTGAATGTCTTGGGAGCCGCCACCACCACTGTGCCTGTGCTCAGACCTCAGTAGAGGAGGGGCAGGGAGGAAGCCTGGCTTCAGTTCAGTCACCCAGCAGCAGCTGGGGCAGCTGAGCCTGTTGTTTTTCTCTCTTGCCTCCTTGAAAGGGAAGACCATCATACCAGTACCCACCTGCCAAACAGAGACCTTATCTCCACTTTACAGAAGGGGAAAGTGAGGCATAGAACAGGGATGTGACAGGATCTGGGCCATGCTCCAACCCTGCTCTTTTAATTACACACTCACCAGTTTCTTTCCCCTAAAGGCTGAGAGGGAGTGTCAGGCTAGGTCTGGAAAAGTGGGAGGACTGAAGTGGGCAGAGGCCTGGAAGTTAGAAAAAGCCTCATTCAGGGCAAGGAGAAGCCTGTGTATGGTCAAGCTGTCCTGTCACATGTGCTACAGCCCCCAGAAGGTGGAGAGGTGGCAGAGAAGGGGAAGGGAAGGGAGCAGGAACCAGTTTTGCAAAACTTCCCCCTCCTCCATGGTCTCAATGCCTTCTGCCTCACCAGGCTCCCCAAATACTGTTTCACCTCTCATCCCAACCCTTCCCCCACCCTTACAGACACACAGCCACCAGGGCTCCCAGAAAAGAGCAGAACAAGGGAAAGAAAGCTCAGAAGGGACTCCTGCTCTGCCATCCCCTCCCCCATCTTCCAAAGACAGAGCTGGCCCTGGGGTTTCAGGCTCATCTAACAGGCTCACAGAAGGTCCAAAAATCCTTCTGTTCCTACTCTCTTGCCTTCGGACTCTCCAGGCAGTCTCCCAGAGGAACAGCAGAGCTAGAACTGGGAAAGGTGGGGGCTTGGGGGAGCAGGGGTAGAGTCGAAGAGAGAGAAGGAGAGAAACAAAGAGAAAGGGACTTAGAGGGGCCCCAGAGAGCCCTGGGAACTGGAATGACCAAATTAGTCCAGGGTTTAGGGTTTCCTGGCTTCTCCTAGTCAGGAACACGGTGGGAATGAAGGCTAAAATAACCCCAGGCTACCCCTGAGCTCAGCCCTGAAACCAAGAGCCTTGAATCTTGCTTACAACTCCAATCTCCCTTCAAACTCCCATGCCAGGGAATCGACTGCCTGGAACTGAACTTAACCCACAGCCCAAATTCTAGGAATGGCTGAAGCCAGAGGTGGAAGTGAGGGACCTTGGGGAGTATGAAACCTCCCTGCCTGGGGTCCAGCAAGGAGGTAGGGGGAGGGGTGGTATCTGACAGTAACCTGGAAGGGGATGGGGTAAGAAGCACATGTAAGTAAGCATGCAGGTTAATGGACAGGGCCTTAACCCTGACCCACACAGGCATTCCAGCCCGTGGGGACCAGTTCAGCCTCAGCAGATACCTCCCTGCCTCCACTCTTTGCTGACAGTCCCCAGCTAGACTTTCCTCTGCTTGGAGAGGGGAAGCTCTGGTGAAACTCAGGCCCTTACAAGGCTCCAACCCACACCTAGTCTTCCCCAAGCCATGAGAAAGATAGGTTGTTACAGACAAGATGGGGCTAAGGTGACAGCCCTGAGCTCCTCTGTAATTTCTATAAAGTAAGGCCTTGTATCACCCCAAATCTCCTAGGCCTACAAACTGACTTACAATCTGGCCCACCACAGGAAAGACACACAAGGAAAGGCAAACACATGTCAACTGTGGGCCCCTGAGCCCAAACATCCAACACAGGTTGGGCAGCAAGCCTGTGAAAGGAGGTCTGAAAACTGTACTAGGTGCCATCATTCTCATTCCTCCTGTGTATTTACAACTAAGAATCCCACGATAGTCTCCAAAACCAGTCCCTGAGAAACAACCAGAAGAAGCCCTACAAATATTGGTCATCACGCCCAGAATACCTTGGAGCAAATAGGAACCTTTGCCACCCACAGAGACCTGATATCTCTTCAGGGCGAGAATAGACAAGAGTCCTGTGTCATTAACGCTCTTCCAACCCCTGGGCACTTAAGAGAACCAGCTAAGCACCCTTAGCCCTGGGCACCTACTCAACTGTGTACATGAAAAAAGTCTCCTGCCAACTCAGTTCCCCAAACCCTCCTGTGACCCCCACCCCTACCCCAGGACTCACCACCTGTGGCTTGCTGCAGCACTTGCTAGCTGGGACAGGCTCTTCTGGAGCTCGAGCTGCCTCTGGAGGCTTGACCTCAACAGGGGGCGGTGCAGCAGGAGTCAAGCAGGGCAGGTCCACAGGCCCTGGTGTAGGGACCTCACCAGTGCGGAGGGTCAGCATGTATTGCTTGGTGACATCCTCTAGAGATGGTGCCTGCAACGTGGGGTGAGCTCGAGGAGGGAAGCCCACAGGCTCTGGCACAGCCACAGGGGGTCCAACAGAAGTTGGAGGCTCAGGCACCACAATAGGTATGAAGGTGGCAGGCACACTGGCATGTCGAACATGTTTGGAGGAGGACCGGGTTCTAGCCAGACTATCAGTCTGCTCCTGACTGCCCTGACCTCTCCGAAGCTCCTGGTGACTGCTCCGGGCTGGGCGCTTCTTGGAGCCTCGGCGGATAAGCCGAGGGGACAGAACGTTTGCCAGCTTGGGATCAAGGTGGAAATCATGTTGGGCAGTGGAAGAGGCAGGTGGGGCCTCAGGAAGAACTCTCTCAGACTGTGCCCGACCCCTGGAAGGACTAAGGTTTTCTGACTCTGCCCGCTGCTCTGCAAGGATTGGTTCACTGCTGGAAGGTGGCAGCATGGGCTCAACTTCTCGGATGGGTTCCCCTCCAGGACCTTCAAATCCAGGCCCAATCAATTCGCCTCGGCGACTTGGGTCACTTAGAGATTTCTTCTTGGGAGCCTTGCCAGCAACCCTGTCTTCCCCCACACGTCCCAAAGCACAAGGTTCCTGAACAATACTCTGGATGACCTCCTGGTAGCCCTTGCTCTCTTCACTGCCCACAGACCAGTCACTGTGGCCACTGGTCAAACCCTCATCCACAGCTGGGGTGGCTGGAAGCCCTGTCTTGGAGCTCAGTGAGCCCAGAAGGTTGCTGTCCACCGAGAACCCAGATGGCTCCTCAGAGGTAGCAGCCCGGTGACGCTGTGGAATCGGGTCACTCAGAGATCTGTAGGCCTCACTGGTCTCCCCATTGCTTAGTTCAGTCCCACCAGGACCTGCAGGTGGCACTTTGCGTCTCCTTCGGAGGGCACCTGGTGTGGGAGGAGTTTCAGGGGACACCAGGGACCACCCACTCAGACTATCCTCTGTCCCAGGGCCATGATGATTTGTCTGGGCTGAGGATGAAGAAAGAGGTCGCCATACCCCTGAGGGAGCCAGGCCACAGAAGGCTGCACCAAGAGGCTCTGGGTCTGCTCCAATGCCCTCATCTGTCAAGTTGGACTCAGGGCCTGAGAGCTCCTCTTGGGACCGCTGCCCTCGGGTTATGTCTCCTGACCAGTCAGGGCTTCTAGGAGGGACATCACTTCCATCATCCTGCTGAGCACCCATGCGCTGGATCTTCTCAAACACCTGACGAGCCTCCTGCACATATTGATCCTGGACCACCAGTGGCAGGGGATCATCCTCTGCCTCAGGACCTGTCAGGAGCAGCTCAGAGGAGCTGGGCTTCAGGGCACTGGTGCGGGTTAGTCGTCGGATCACGGGTTTCTCAGAGCAGGTAAAAGACTTTGCTCTCCGAAGGGTAGCAGTTAATTCCTTGAGTGTGGGGCGGATGCCAGGTGATGCTGGGGCTTGGGAGGGCATGGGGTCAAGTTGCTCCACTGGGCTACCTGCCGATGACAAGTCTCTGCCTTCTAGGGGACTGCTCCCCAGGCCACCACTGGGCTTCCGGACCCTCAGTTCTGAAAGGTCTGAGCGAAGGAAACTGAGCAGTGTCAGGGTCTCTGAGGCAATATCTGGATTGGAAAGAGACTTGCGCTGCCTGCTCTTGTCCAGCTCCAAGCCTCCATCTCTCAATGACCTGGTGGCGCCCACCTGTCCCTTGGTGCGGGTCCGAGACTGAGGCCGTAGAAGGAGCCCTTCCCCGGCCCCAAAACTAGGGGAACGGTAAATGCCCCAGCCCCCAGAACCCCGGCTAGACCACAGGTCGTCGTCTTTGAGAGTCTCAGTGCTAGAGTAGCGGCTACTACCCCGGGAACCCGCGGGGCTCGTCAGGTAAGCGGGAAAGCTCACCTTGGCCACACGGAAAGCTCCTCCCACAGTTTCGGACATAGGCCGCAAGCCCTCCTGGGGACCTGAGACGCAGGGCTGCGGACCAGTATCCCATTCTCGGGGTCCCTCTTCCATAGGAGCTCTTGGTGATGTTGGAGGTTCAGGGCTCCTGACTTCCCTAGCTGAGTCCACGCTGCCCAGATTTAACCCATCACTGTCAGGCCTGCCGTCCTGATCCAATAGGGAGCTTCCAGGCCTAAGCCCCGGCCTCCCCCTCCAGCGGTGGCCGCCCTCACCGTCTCGGTCCTCGTCACTGCCCGAGGAGTGGCCGCGGTGGTAGGCCGGACTCTGCGCCCCAGGCTGAGGCGGCGGGCCCTCCTCTTCCTCCTCGCTGGAGCTGGCAGCCCGGCTGCGGCTGACAGGATAGGAGGAGGCAATGGAGGAGGAGGAGGAGCAGGAGGCCCGGGCCCCGGCCTGCGGTTGGGAGAAGCTATGCCAAGAATGTAAACCATCCGCCGGACGCTGCGCCCGCTCCTGCTGCTGCCGCCGCCTCCCCTCGATCCCCGGTCCGGACAGCGGCCGCGCCGAACGCAGGCCGGCCAAGGGGAAGCACGTCCGAGGAGGGGGCGTCGGTGGCTGCCGGGGATCTCGAGCGAGGGGCTCCCACGCGGCACCATCCGGGCTGGGTGCCCCCGGGGCCTCCGCGTCCACACTGGGCCGCCTGGAGCCAGGGCCGCCGAAGAGCTTGCGCATCTCGGTGACGCTCGGCCAGGCCCCACGAGCAGCGCCTTCGGCAGCTTCTTCCGCGGCCCCGGGGGAGGCACTCCCGTCCCGGGCCCCAGAGGGGTCGTCGTCCAAACGCGGCGCGTCGAAGCGCCGGGAGAGCTGGCGCACGGAGGGCGAGAGGCTGCGGAGCGGGCGCGGCTGCGCGGGGGCGGCCCGGGGCCCCGACGCCAGCTTGGACACGCGCCGGGAGGGCTGGCCCGGGACTGCCGTGGCCGGCCGGCACGAGGCCCGGCGCTGCAACCCAGGGGTGTCCGTGTCCTCCTCTCTCGGCCCGGATCCGCCGCTCCAGCGCTCCAGCAGTTTGAACGAGACGCTGCGATAAAGTGGGGGCCGGGGCGGCCCGTCCGCCATGGTGGTGGCCCTCACTCCGGGGGGGCTGGCCTCGGGAAGCCGCGGCCAACCCCCCCTCCACCCCCGCTCCGAAGGAGCGCAGTGGCTGCGGTCCGAAGGCCTGGGTCTTGCACCCGCAGCGCGTGCGCGCGGGGTTTGGAGAGGAGGACGCCGAGACTCGAGCCGAGGTTTAGCTGTCGCGGATCAAGTTTCTGCAGCCATCGGGGGCAGCGGCTCCATCCCGGCGGCTTCTCTCGCCTCAGTAGCGACCTCCAGGGCCAGCCCTGGTCTCCACCCGAAGGGCCTGGGGCATCGCGGCCCGGCGTGTGTGTATGTGTGGAGGGAGTGGGGGGGGGCGGTTGAATCCCAGAGCCCTGCTCCTCGGCTCTGCACCCGTCCTCCCGCGGCCGGCCTGCCTCTCCCAGCGCTCCCACTCCAGCTCCCGCTCCCTCCCCGGCGCTGCGAGCTCTTCGCTCCCTTTTGTTGCAAATAAACTTTGTGGCTGAGGAAAGGGGGTGGAGGGCGGGGCCTCGCGCCCAAAAGAGGGGGTGGGCTCCGGGAGCGCGCGAGGCTGGGAACGCAGTGGGGGGTGGGAGGGGGAGGGAATCAGGGAGGAGCCCGAAGGAGAAATGAGATGCTTGAACACTTCCAGACGGCCACGACCCTCGGAAGTCCCCCGGGAGCTCAGTCGGGCTAGCTGCCCCTTAGAAACTGGCTGAGACACACGCTAGCTCCGAGCGCGGTCAGCTCCGCAAACGGGAGCGTACCCATCGGGGTTCAAGACTCTGTGGCCCGAGGGGCTCCAACATGGCAACCTCAGCCCCGTAAACTCTGGTACACACCGGTCCTCAGGTACACGCAGAAACTCTCCAGCGGAGGGAAAGGGGCGGGACCCCAGCGCGGGGGGTGGCGGGGCCGCAGTGGGCGGGGCCGCAGTGGGCGGGGCAGCCCGGTCCGAGCGCTCGCAGCTTCTGGCCACACCCCTTTGCTCCGCCCTCTACGGCGCTGTGCGCTGCGCCCCGCCCCGCCCCTCAAAGCCTTTCAGACGCCCACCGGCCCCACCTCCCTAGAGGTCGGTCCGGCTTTGATGGTCTCTTTACCCACCCGCGCAGCTCTAGAAGCCTCTCCCCTCCGGACCATGCCCCTCCCATACACTTTCCCAGATGCTACGCCCCCCCACCTGCTTCTCCGCCCCCACCGCCTTTCCCTCCCCTCTTCCTAATGCTCCGCCTTCTTGCCCCCGCCTTGTGTTCCGGGGTACGTGGCTCTTACGCCCTCTACTGGCCAGATCTCCCTAAGCTTCAGAGCCCTGGACAAAGCCTCAACCATTCCCCCCCCCCCACCCGCCCCCCATGTCAAGAGTTTAGAAGGCTTTATTTGCAGTCGTTTCCTTGTCCCCTTTGTGTTTCAAATCTTCCCAAAATACACTGTCCCTCACGCACAAAAGGACCGGAACAACTTTGGCTTCTCATGGTCAAACATACTCTCACCTGCGGCTTCTTCACCCTCCCGGGCGGGAAAGCTGCCTCTCCACCCTCACTTACCTTTCTTTCATACTTACCTGGGGGCTGGACTTCTTCATCTAAACGAAGGACATTTTATGGAGTGTCTCTGCTGTATGGGTAATGCTAGATTGATTTTATTTAATCTTCAAACCACCCTGGGAGATATAGATTATCAGAGAGGCAACTTTACTGCCAAAGCCAGGGAACAACTGGCAGCTACTGCTGTAATTCAGACTCGGATTTCAGGGCCTTCAAATGCCATGTTCCTCCAGACAGCCTTTCCCAGCCTCAGATCCTGCTAAAACAACAACAAAACAAAGAAAGAAAGAAAAAGGCCCTGGTGGCTCACACCTGTAATTCTGGCTACTTAGGAGCCTAAGATCTGAGGTTCGAAGTTTGAAGCCAGCCCAGGCAGGAAAGTCCATGAGACTCTTATCTCCAGTGAACCACCAGAAAAAAAACAGAAGTGGTGCTGTGGCTCAAAGTGGTAGAGTGCCAGCCTTGAATGAAGAAGATCAGGGATAGTGCCCAGGCCCTGAGTTCAAGCCCCACAACTCACAAAAAGAAAGAGGTTCTCTCTCCTTGAGACCCCAGCAACCACCCTCTTTTCTTGCCAGAGTGCAACCTCCCTGGCAATAGAAAACAGCCTGCACTGCTCCCTACCCACTCAGCCCTGCATCCGCCTCCTTTAGAACCTTCTGTGGTTCTCAAACAGTAGCACTCACACTGTGCTAGGTCAGCCTTACCCAGCCAACTCCACTGCCACCCCAGTCATAGCCAAAGGGTTAGCAGGGCTAGCAGAACTAGGCTGGGAGGCTCCATATGGATGATAGAGTCAGGGTGAGGGTAGAGTAGGACAGTAGACACTTAGGGATCATCTGACTGTGGAATGAGGGAGGGAAAATCCCACCAATACTCCAGGCCCTGCTTGCTGCCCACATAGGAGAGCAGTGTCTTCTCTCCTCTCCTCTCCGGTCCTCTCCTACACTCTGGGCAGTACCTTGTTGTGAGAAATCTCTTTAGGCCAAAGGTCCTTGCCCTGAGTTGAGACATGTTCTAGTGAGGCCCTCATTCAATCATGGTTTAAATCTGCCTCAGGGAAACTTGGAGTAAATCTAGTAAATTCCTTTTCACTGGGAAGTCAGTAGTCAAGAAAGAGCTCAGATGGAGTTTATGCCTTTCTGCCCTGTCTTGCTATGTGACCGTGGGTAGATCTCTGCTTCTCTAGGCCTTGGATGCCTTATTTGAAAAGTGAGGAGTGGAGTCAGGTTTCCTTTCTAACTTTCAAGTTGATCTCTCTGACTTATAATACTAAAGTTAGACTCTTACTTTCCTTAAGGTGTTTTTTCTTTGATTTGGGGGCATGTTTTGATAGTATAGTGGGAGGAAATCTCACTCAAGAGTCTGTCTTCCCCAAAATGAAACATACTCCTTTCCGAGCTCCTTCACACCATCATTTATTTATTTATTGTCATCTTCTTTCTCCTCCTCCTTCTTAAGACTATGTCTATAGTCTAAGCCAGGATAGCTTCACACTTGTGATCTGCTGGAATCACAGGTTATCCCACTGTACCTGGCTAGCTCCTGCCTTCTAATCATTTTGGAGACAGAGGTCCTTATTCCATGTCAGAAATGGTGGAGACGAGTGGTGACTCAGGCCACAGGGTCCCAGAGTCCTTGTGGGCTGGACCTGAGGTGACCTGGCTGAGGCCTTCAGCCACATGGGTAGGGTGAAGGATCTAGGATCTAGGCTGGGCCTTGGTTCAAAAGGATGTTCAGTCAGGGTATCCTATGTGTCCCAGGAGGCCTCAGGAGGCCTCCCATCCCAGCCTTATAGTCCCAGATGAGATTATAAAAGAAAACTCTTCTGAGAGGGGCTTAGAATATTGGGCTTAATAGACGGAGGAACATTGACTGCTGAGATTTTGAAACCAGGCCTATACCAGGAAGGGAGAATGAAAACAGCAATGTATCTACCCAGTCAGTCAAGTGGCCCAGTGAGGTCCAGGCCTCTAACATTTCCATCCTCAGTACCTTGTCAGCTATGAGAGGACTCGAAGCTTTAACCTGTATTTCAGATACGAGAAGTGCAGACCTCTGCATGGAGCCCATCCTTTCTGAGAACCAAGGACTTTATCTAAGGAACCTTGTCTACCCTTCAAACTAGGTCAGGTTCTCACCACCCCCACCCTGACACCCATCATTTTTCAGCCATAACCACCATCCCCATAAGATTTTCTCCCCAGGAACCCATTGTCCAGCATGATATCTGGCATTCAGTAGGTGCTGAATTAATGCTGTACTCCCAAGCCTCTGGATTCTTTTCCATGGCAGAATGGAGTAACATCTCAAGGGAGTAACAGAAGGCCTGTTACACAGTGAGCTAGAGAGGAAGGAGCTTATTGCTGCAGCTCGGACATACCCAGTGCCCTTGGCTGTTCCCATGTGGAGTGGGAATCTCTTCAAGATGGGCCCTGCTTGCTGATTCTTTTCTTTTTTGCCAGTCCTGGGGCTCGAACTCAGATCCTGGGCACTGTCCCTGAGCTACTCTTGCTCAAGGCTAGCACTCTACCACTTGAGTCACAGAGCCCTTTCTGGCCTTTTCTGTTTATGTGGTACTGAGGAACCCAGGGCTTCATGCATGCTAGTCAAGCACTCTACCACTGAGCCACATTCCCAGCTCCCTCATTATTTCATTCACTAAACCTTGACCCCACTACCCTGGCTCCCTGTCCTCAAGTGACAAGTCTTGAAGGTCTTTGTCCTAGAAGATTCTGCCTTGGGACTGACCTTCCTCAGAACTTCCTTTTTCCTTTTTTTGCCCGCCAACTCCACTTCCTCCCCTTCCTCCATACAGAGACCTCCTCCAGGCTTCTGTCTCCACATCCTTGGCTCCTTTCTGTCCTCCCATCCACCTTCTCAGCCTCAAGCTACACCCCCAGACCATGTCCCCTTCTCTAAAGATGCCTTCAGAGGTGTCTCCAGAGCTGCTACTCCCCTAGACCTAGACCTTGACCCCACCCCAATTCAAGTCACTGTCCAGTTCTTCACCTGGGCACACCAGGTCAGGCTAGAACCTCACTAAATGGTTAGTTTCAGCTGTGGGTAACAAAGGCCTCTCCAAACCAATGGATTTTTAAAAACAAAACATTTATTTCTCCCTCATGGTTGGAGACCCAAGCTGCTCACAGTTACTTGCTCTACAAGCCATAGGAGCCAGGACTATTATGCCCAGATGATAGGGAGATAGAAAGAGCCTTATCTCTAAAGACACCACCTAGTGCTAAACATGTTCCTCTTACTCTGTATTAAAGTGCCCTGGGACACTTTTCTGTTACCCCATAAATGCAAGAGAGTTCTGAAGTGAACTTTCCATCTTCTGAAGCCAGTGCTCAGCTAAACAGGAGGACTGACGCTGTGGTTGACATCCAGCTGTCTTTCCTCCCTAGAGCCACGAGGTGGCAGGTGAAGAAGAGGAACAGGGTGATGAGGAAGTGTGGCTAGGCACTAAGTGGGTTCAGAGGGCTCAAGTGACTCCTGCAGGGGTTCCTGAGGATGGAGCAGGGCAGTTGGGCCCTGAAGAGTAGGGCTGGAGGAGAGGGCCAGGGTTTCTCTGGTGCAGGAAATGGTTCAGGCAAAAGCCTGAGGCCTTGGAAGAGGCAGGTGAAGGAGAGGTGGGGTCTGGGTTCCTAACATCGGATGCTCTGGTCTTTATAGCTTCTTTTCTAGGTGCCTTTCTGCACACTAGCCCTCTTCCAGGGTTAACTGCTTCAAAACCATGCCTATCTCTTGCCCTTTTTCTTTTCTCCTCCTCCTTCTCGTGTGTGTGTGTGTGTGTGTGTGTGTGTGTGTGTGTGTGTGTGTGCATGTTCTTGTGCAGACATTGGTGCATGTGTGCATACACTGGTACTGAAGTTTGAACTAGGGCCTTGAGCTTTCACCGGGCTTTCTTGCTCACAGTTAGTGCTCCAGTCCAATATTTTATTGATTAGAGACAGAGTCTCTAGGACTTGTCTGCCCAGACTGAGATCTTCCAGGTCTCAGCCTCCTGAGTAGTTGGAATTATAGGCCTGAGCCATCAGCCCCATCTTCTTTTTCAATACAAAGTTGTTGTGTATCCCACACTAGTCTTGTATTTGAGATCCTTCTGTCTCCACTTCTCAAACACTGGTATGACAGACATGTGTGCTGAGGTTAAAGGTGTAAGCCACAGCTCCCTTTTCCCCTCGGGTTTCTGTACACTCAGTGCCTGCCTCCTGCTAGCAACCCTCTCTTCTAGAAAGTTCCCCCTTCCTCTCCCATGTCTGTGTACTTGTCAACCCTTGCTTTTGTCTGCAGAGTGACTGAAGAGCAGCTATTTTCCTCACTTGCACACGGGCTACAAGGCATCTTCTCCAGGACAGAGGCACACAGGAGACTGACCCAGGCAGCACTTCTGTCTGAGGATCGCCTACTTAGCCTTTAACGTCTGCTTCTCCTGATCCCTCTGTACACTGCCCTTTCTTGGCTTCTGTCTGTCACAGCCCTGATCCCACTCTGTCAGGGTTGATGGCTCCAGCAGTTGGGAGCCTATATGGAACAGGGCTGGGACTGGTTCTCCTAAGGTTCTGGAAACACCCAGGCCTGAGCTTAAACACCCAGATCTTCATTAAGGTTTACTAAATAAGGATATCATTCCTGTCTACCAGAAAGGACATATACAACCCTCTAAACACAGCTCAAATGCTCCTTCCTGGAAGCCCTCACTTCCTTTTCCCATTTTCCCTCTCATCCATTCCCTTGGTGACTTCCAAAGCAGGCAATACAGTATAACATACAATAAGGTACAATTTCTCTGTTACAGTACACTCACACTCCATTTCTGTGAGTAGCTTACCACAGTTTTCTTAACCTGATGGCTGACTGGGAACTTCTGGAAGGCCAGGCCCAGGCCTGACAGTCTTTATCACACAGACCCTGGTCCAGGGAGAGGGTTCAATAAATAGCTGGTGAGATCTTGGCCGGGGAGAAGAAGAGGTCTAGGGGTGGCCTTACTTCATGCCCAAGACAGCTAAGTTTCAATTCTCTGTCTGGTTGGAGCTGGGAGGGAATGTTGGGGAGGGGAGTTTTGGTCCCCTGGCCATCATAGCAAATGCACAGCTGCCCCTGCCTAGGGTCCTGCCTGTGGGTTCAGCTAGGTGGCTGCCGCTGCCACTTGGCTGTGAGTTTCTGTAGGAGTTCATGAGGCCGCCGGCGGAACTTCTGCTGGGTGAAGTAGAAGAGGATGGGGTCCAGCACACTGTTGGCACTGGCGAAGGGCCGTGTGCCTTTGTAGGCAGTGGCAAAGGCCTCTAGCACTGGGCAGGAGACGCCGGGTGTAGAGCGCACAGCCAGGTAGGCTGTCTTGGTGATATGGAAAGGCAAGAAGCTAATGACAAAGACAGCTGCCACCACCACAGCCATCCGGGCAGCCTTGCCACGCCTCTCTCGAGCCACAGGCCCTGCTGGGCCATCATGGCGGCACAGGCGGCGAGCCAGGAGACAGTAACAGGCCAGCAGGGCTGCAAACGGCAGCAAGAATCCAATGACAGTGAGGGCCATGCCATACGGCAGGTAGCGGGTGGCCAGAGCAGGTGGACTCAGATCATAGCAGACTGTGCGATTCCGCTGGGTGCCAGTGGCTGCAAATACAGCCGTGGGCAGACACTGGGCTGTCACCACCAGCCACACGGCTCCACACACCAGCCAGGCAGCACGGCGGCCCCCATGCTTGTGCCAGGGAGCCAATGGGTGGCAGATGCCCAGGTAGCGCTGGAAGCTGATGCAGGTGAGGAAGAGGATGCTGCCGTGCAGGTTGGCATAGAAGAGGAAACGCACCAGGCGGCAGGTGAGGTCGCCAAAGGGCCAGTGGTCCCGCTGGGCGTAGTTGTAGATGAGCAGCGGCAGGGAGCAGGCATACAACAGGTCAGCCAGGGCCAAGTTCAGGGTGTACACAGCTGTGCGGGTCAGCGCCCTGCGGGATGCGAAGATCTGGGCGATGACACAGATGTTCAGTGGCAGGCCAGCTGCCAGCACCACTGAGTACACGGGTGGCAGCAGCAGCCATTTGAAGTCCTCTTGGTAGACGCAAGTAGTGGGCGGCAAGTTCAGGGCCTGGATTGTGTCATTGTTCCACTCCATGGCTACCCAACGGGGACTTCTGTACTCAGAGAGTCTGGGAAGGCAATACACACCCTGTGAATGACATGGTCACTAAACATTCAGTTGGCCTTCTCACTCTCTTTTGGCCTTAATCTCTCTAGCGGGACCATTTGGGTACCAACTTTGTCATTTCCTGTACTCACCACCCCATGGTGGCTCACATAGCCCTCACTGTAAAGAAACATAGAATACAATAATTTACTTTCCTAATGTACTCACACGCAGGGCACTGGTGGCTCATGCCTGTAATCCTAGCTACTCAGGAGGCTGAGATGTGGGGATCATGGCTCGAGGCCAGCGCAGACTGAAAAGTCTGTGGGACTCTTATCTCCAGTTAATCTAGGAAAAGCTTGAAATGGGGATGTGGCTCAGGTGGTAGAGTGCTAGCCTTGAGCAAAAAGGAGCTCAGGAACAGAGCCCAGTCCCAGAATTCAAGCCTCAGGACTGGCAAAAAAGAAAGAAAGAAAGAAATATACTCA
The DNA here is from genome assembly GCF_019054845.1 of Dipodomys spectabilis. Classification (NCBI taxonomy): domain Eukaryota; kingdom Metazoa; phylum Chordata; class Mammalia; order Rodentia; family Heteromyidae; genus Dipodomys; species Dipodomys spectabilis. The sequence goes on from NW_024870680.1 coordinate 15,334,014, forward strand.
TGCTTGACCTATGTTAATTGTAACCACTCTGTACATCACCTTTCTAATAACAATAAAAACAAAAATTAAGGCCAGGCACCGGTGGCTCATGCCTGTAATCCTAACTATTCAGAAGGCTGAGATGTGAGGATCACAGTTCAAAGCCAGCCCAGGCAGGAAAGTCCACAAGACTGTTTTCTCCAATTAACCACCAGAAATCCAGGGCGCTGGGGCTCAAAGTGGTAGAGCACTAGCCTTGAGTAAAAGAGCTCAGGGATAGCACCCAAGCCCCAAGTTCATCTCACAACTGACAGTAAATAAATAAATATAAAATAAAATAAAGATAAATTACCTTCTTAGAGAACTTCTAGTCATCCTTCAAAATCCGGGTTAAATGTCTCCTCTGTTAGTGGAGGTTGATGGACTTGGGTTTGAATTGCAATTCTGCTGTTATATGATCTTGGAGTTAGTGATTTACCCTTTCTGAGGCTCAGTTTCCCCCATCTGAGCAATCAGTGTGTTCGCCTCTCAGGAATTTATGTGGCAAACAGCACTAAATTGTACTACCCAGGGCTTCCCAAGAGCACCCTGCAGCCTGTAATCATTGGGGATTCGGCCTGTGTTGCATAGACCAAAGACCTCCTGAAAAGTACGAGATTTTCTGCTTTCTCTGTGTCTTAGAGCCAGGCCTAAGATCTGGGTAAACTGTTCGTTCACCCAAAGGAGTATAGCAGTCACATACCGAGATCTCACTGACGGCAGCTTCAACTTCCTCAGACTGAATTTCGCCTTCCAAAGCCATGGTTGCTTTTTGGTCACCGTCTAGTTATCTGTAAAATAGGGGAAAGAGAAGATGAGAGTTTCCTAAAACCTCTTTCCAATTGACCTGAAGATACGAAGGTGATTCAAGCAAAGCATGGATGTTATAGTGCCCCCTCTTGTGGCCATAGAGAAAATAGCTTCCTCAAAGGCAAATGGGTGAAGCCCGGCAGAATTAGAAATCCAGACACCTTGAGGGGCAGGAAGGTCAACTCAATTAGTGAATTAGAAGCAGAGCCAGAACCAGAACCCCTCAAGCTAGTTTAGAGGAGATGCTTAGTCCACAGGCATGAGATGTAGAGGTTGTAATGTGGCTTCAGAGCTAAGCATGCCTGGGTTGGAATATTGGATTCCCTGCTATGTTGAGTGCTGTAGTTACTCATCTTTTCTGGACCGGTGTCATCAATAGTACAATGTACATGGGCCTGACATGTGATTGTATCCTGTTACTTGATACCACCTTTCATTGGTTCAAGCTGGGTTTGGGGGTCTAGCAGTACACATGTCTCTTAGGGAGGGTTTCATGTTGGGGGGAGGGTGTCTGACTCCACTAAATACTCCTGGGTAATGGTGTTTCCACATTACTGATGACTATAGGGAATTTACAGTTCAAACCCAACGACCTATAAAGCAACCCCTTTGAGATAGGGAGTTCAGTCCTCTCTTCTCCCTATTTTACATATGGGAGAAACTGAAGCCTAGAACAAAGTATTAAGTCCTGCAAATGCACCCAGAGGGTAGAAAAGAGTTGAGGCTGAGTACATGGACTCTGGTCCATTCAAATCCCAGCTCTGTCCCATGTGTGACCTGTGTAGCCTTGGGCATATTACTTAACCAGACACCTCAGTTTCCTCATCTGTAAAATGGGATAACGTGGCACCTGCCTCATAAGGTTATTGTGAGGGCTAGCACCTGGCACAGTGCTAACTGTTAGGTATTCCTTTTGCTTGTTGGTTGGTTTTGAGACAGGATCTTGTAGCCTAGATTGATCTCAAACTCAAAATCCTCCTCTTCACACTTCAGAGTCTGAGTAATAGATGTGTACCATTATGTTCTTTCTTTTCTTTCTTTCTTTCTTTCTTTCTTTCTTTCTTTCTTTCTTTCTTTCTTTCTTTCTGTCTTTCTTTATTTCTTCCTTTCTTCTTTCTTTTTCTTTCTCTCTCCTTCCTTCCTTCCCTTCTTTCCTCCCTCCCTCCCTTCCTCCCTCTCTCCCTTCCTTCCTCCCTCCTTTCTTCCCTCTCTTCCTTCCTTCCTCTCTTCCTTCCTTCCTCCCTCCCTCCCTCCCTTCCTCCCTTCCTCCCTCCCTCCCTCCCTCCTTCTCTTCCTTCCTTCCTTCCTTCTTTCCTTCCTTCCTTCCTTCCTTCCTTCCTTCCTTCCTTCCTTCCTTCCTTCCTTCCTTCCTCCCTCCCTCCCTCCCTCCCTCCCTTCCTTCCTTCCTCCCTCCCTCCCTCTCTTCATTCCTCCCTCCCTCCCTCCCTCCCTCTCTCTCTCTCTCTCTCTCTCTCTCTCTTTCTTATACTGATACTTGAATCCCAGGGCTTCATATTTGTTAGACAAGTACTTTACCACTTGAACCATGCCCCTAGCCCTTATTAGCTGTTCTTAAATGTGAATACTAAATAAGGTTATAGAATTTATTTGTATTTTTTGTGTGCCTGTCTTGGGGCTTGAATTCAGGGCCATCCCTAAGCCTTTTTTTTTTTTTTTTGCTCAGAGCTAGTACTCTACCATTTGAACCACAGCTTCAGTTCTGGATATTTTTGATGATTAACTGGAGATCAGAGTCATACAAACTCTTTTGCCTGGGCTGGCTTCTAACCGTGACTCTCAGATCTCAGCCTCCTGAGTCGCTAGCATTATAGGCATGAGCCACCAGTGCCCACCTATCTTATATGCTTTTTTTTTTTCTCGGTCTTGGAGCTTGAACTCTGGGCCTGGGTGCTGTCCCTGTGCTCTTCAGCTCAAGGCAAATGCTCTACCACCTGAGCTACAGCGCCACTTCCCCCACCTATCTTAAAAAATTTACATCAGAGCCAAACATTTCTTCCGAACTTAAAATTTTATCTCATTTATTTATTTTGTGCCAGCATTGGAGCTTGAACTCAGGGTATCTTGTTTTTGCTTGGCTTTTTAGCTCAAGACTGGCACTCTACCACCTGAGCCATAGCTCCTCTTACAGATTTTTGCTGGGTAATTAGAGATAAGAGTCTCATTTTTCTCTGCACTTTTCTGCCCAGCTGGTTTCTAACCTCCATCCTCAGACTCAGCCTCCTGAAAAGCTAGGATTACAAGCATGAGCCACCAGTGCCTGGCTTTAAATTTTAATGTAATTATTTTACCTCAATTCTGGAGAAAATGATAGTGTTTGGATTCTCTGGTAGTACCCCATGTCCCATATCACCTTTGGTTATGGAGGATTCCTCTGAGCCTTCAGTCCATGTATAAGGTGTCAGAGCTGTGTGATGGAGATGGGGTGGGCACATAAGGAAGCTGGGAGCTGCAGGAGGGCCCCCCAGGGGGCCAGGAAGGCAAGATCAATCAGTATAGTCTGCAAGAGTTCCTTCATTCATTTCTGCATTCACTCGTTCTTTCATTCATACATCGTGTTCATTCACACATCTTACTGTTTGCTAGTACAGTAGGTAGATGCAGGTGTGGGTGTATACACAGTTGCACATGCAGCTACAGATGTGCTAGTCTGAGAGAGAGCCTATTGCAAGCCACTGGGTGAAAGGAGCTTTTCCAGGAAGAATGAAGGCCCCTGGCCTGAGGGAGATCTCCATGGGTGGAACAGGACATAATGATCCCTAGTTGCAGACAAGGAGAGACAGGCAGGATCTGAGAGGAGATCAGCATGGGTGGAAGGGTGCTGTGTCCATAAACCTTGCTGTGGGAAGCCCTGACACTTCTTAGACACGGCCCTAGAGGTGGCTAGGGACTGGTTCCCTGGTGAGGTAGGAGCTAAAGAGGGTATCAAAGGAGCTGTCCTGTGTCCCAAAGGGCAAGCCAGGAAAGGCAGGCCAGGATGCACCACCAGATCCCCATTCACTGAACTTTCTGAGGACTGAAGACTGATTGCTCTCCCCCTCCTGCAGGGCCTGCTTTACTTCTAGGTAGCAGCTTGCATTGGCTTTGTCACCAACGGGTAGGCCCTAAGTTCTGCACCAGCTCAAACCTCAGCCCTTCCTTGGGCTGTAGCTATGCTGCCCACATTGGCTCTCAGGACAACCTTCCCATGTCCTTCTGCCCTTGGGGAAACATCTCAGCTTCTGTCCTGATGCTCAAGGCTCTGCTCAGCCATCCAGCCTGGTCTGAATGACCCCAGGTCCATTCTGCTTTCTACTCTTTCCTGCCCTTCTCTTCCTAAGACACAGAGATGGCCACACAACCACTGGCAGTGGAGATCTGGTGCCCTGTCTGTTCCTGCCACACAAAGTGCCATCCAACTCCTCTGTGTTCAGACACCTTAAGTATTCATCAGGTTCCCAATCCCTTCATGCTGCTTCCTCCTCTGAGCCCCTAGCTAGGTGGAATTCTTCCTCCGGGCCCCCAATTCTGTGGGCATCCCCTAGATCATCACCATCTCTAGCCTGCCTGCCAGAATCACAGTAGCTTGACAACAGCTACCCCCACCCTACCCCATCCCACACTGGTCTGCAGCCCAACATGCACCAAGACTCACATGCGACCTCCTGTCCCAACAGCAGCACGGTTATCCCAAATGCATTAGAGCCAAGAGAAGCCAGACACACTCTGGACTCAGTCAGGCGGCCACACCCCTTACGGTGGACAGCTTCCTCTGCTTCCTGGCAGGGCTGTCTCTGACTGAAATAGTCTCCCTCACTACCACCCCCTAGCACCTTGGCCTAGCCTGGCGGAAATTAGACCTGGAAGAGCCAGGAGGAGGAGAATAGGCATCCTTCCCAGAACCCCTGCCCCAGCCTTGGAAAGAGGGAGATGAGGAAAGAGGGACAAGGGAGGATCAGGCTTCTGGTCACCAGATTCACAGACCCAAAAGTTTCTTTCTACCGAATGGGCTGGGAAATTAGAGTTCTCATTGCTCCTTTGACAGCAGGGTCACTGGGAACCCATTTATTTGCTCATTTATTCCTTCATCTATCAGCCTCCCCCCCCCTTTCATTTAACAGCTACTTTACCCACATGGTTTTCTTCCTACTTTTCTACAAGGCTGGTGCTTATGCAGCTTCCTGCCCTCTCTTTCCTTTCCTCTTTTTTTTTTTTTTTGTGCCAGTTCTAGGTCTTGAACTCAGGGCCTGAGCACTGTCCCTGAGCTTTTGTGATCAAAGCTAACACTCTACCATTTAAGCTACTTATAGCTTTTTGGGTGATTAATTGGAGATAGGAATTTCTTGGAAGCTGGGTGCTCAGGCCTATAATGCTAACTCCTCAGGAGGCTGAGATCTGAGGATCATGATTCAAAACCAGCCCCGGTAGGAAACTGTGAGTCTTTTGTCTCCAATAAACTACCTGAAAAGCTAAAAGTAGAGCCATGGTTCAAGTGGTAGAGTACTAGCCTTGAGCAAAAAGAAGCTGAGGGACAGTGCCCAGGCCCTGTGTTCAAGCCCCAGGACTGGCAAAGAAAAAAAGTCTCTTGAACTTTCCAGCCGGGGCTGGTTTGAACCACAATCCTCAGATATCAGCCTCTTAAGTAGCTAGGATTACAAGCATGAGCCACCAGCGCCCGGCCCCTTGTTTTCTTCTGTCCTCATCTATTGAGCACCTTCTGTATCCATGCATTCCTCCCTCATTCCCCCCATTAGCAGTCACTGCCTCTTCCACACACAGGCCCAGGGTTCACAGGGAGTGATGGTGGGGGATGGGGAGCAATAAGGATGTGACCCCAAGTATTTCTCCTGAGTGAGAATCTTTTTTGCCGGGGTGAGGGCCTCCCTAGAACCTCCTCATCACTAAACCAGGCTTTGGAGCTTTTAGAGCAACCAGGAGGTGAGAGTGACTCCTCACTGCCCCCTGGAGGCCAAATCTCCTTGTCTGACCTAAACTTGTGGGACCTGGGAGGTCAAGGTGGCCTGGCTTTTCACCCAACAACCAGTCCCTTACTGGGTCCCCAAGATGATCTCCTGTGGCTATGCCCTACAAGGAGATCATTGTCTATCCCAGCAACTCTGAGAGCCCCTAGCCAGGGCTTGTTTCAGACATTTGGAGTCTTAATTTCTGCCACTGGGTGTCTTCTGTTCAGTGACTTTGGCCAGGAGGTGGCACCAGTGGACAAGCCCAGAAGAGCCAGCCTTCAGAGAAGGCCTTGACAAGGCCTCCTGGAGGGGCCATCTCTGGGCAATCTCAGGATGTCCCTCAGCCTTTCTTTACTTACCTTCTCAGATAAGCATGGCCTAGCCCTCAGATACTCACCTTATCCTGTGTAGATCATAGAAGCCCGGGTTACATTGCCAGGGAGCATTGCCAGCAGGCACAGAACCAGTGTGAGCCCTTGGGTAGAGACCCTGGGAATGACCCTCCTGACATCAGTCATCTACTGCCATATCTACACCATCAGCAGCCTTTTGTCCCGCAGAAGGACAGCCTCAGCTAGTTTTATATTTGCAGACAAGAATAACCATGAAGTTAATTCTGTAGTAGAAGCAGCTGAAGTTAGGCAAAGGAAGAACTAACTGGCAAGGTCAAAGCTCTTTGTGTTACTTAGATCCTATGGTCTCAGGATCCCTTTATATTCCCCTAGGGCCAAAGCATTCTGAGGAATCAGGAGCCTGTCAGCCAGAGGCCAGAGCTGGAAGACTGAGTCACTACCTGCCAGTGGGGAGATAGAAAGCAAGCAGACACACTGGACCTGGGCAGATGCTTCCTAACTTTGACTTGCCTGCCTGCTGGGAAATGAAGCCTGGAAAACCCCTTGCTGGGCCCCTGGCCTCCAAGCTTAGCAGCTATCAAGAGCACAGGATGGCAGGGGTCAAGACCCACCTTCCTTCCTGTGAAGAGGCAGACGGGTTAGATTTTGCCGCCAACTTGCTCTGTGACCTGGGGCCAGTTACCTATCCCTGTCAGGCTCCAGGCATCATCCAGCTCTGATGCTGGGTAGCATCTGGGCCTGGGGCAGGGGTATGCCTGGCGTCCACCTCAGGCCAGTCTGAGGCCAGGTTCCTGATACCATCATCCAAGGCCCCACCTGAAGGCCTTTGGGCCCCACCTGTGTGGTATCAGGCTGGCCACAGGGAGGACATGAGGGGTACTAGCATCTTTTTTCACTTCTTGTTTTCCACTTCCCCTTTTCATCTTCTGCTTAACAGGAGTGAAGCTGGAACTGAAACTGCCATCCATTCTGAGTGCCAGGAAGGGGAAGCTGCAGCTTGGGGGGCCTCAGTGGGGTGAGGGGGGGGTGAGTCAGGGCTGTTTCCCTTCTTTCTCTTGGTCCCTTCAGATTGAGCAGTAGTGTACACAGGCCCCCCTCAACTCAGACATGTGGCTTCATTGAGCACAATGTGCCAAACATTGCACAAAATGACTTCATTCACTCTTTCTCTAATAGTACTGGGATTTGAACTCAGGGCCTCACACTTGGTATAGGCAGATTCTCTACCACTTGAGCCACACTTCCAAATCCGTTTAGACCATGCTCAATTTTCTTTTTTTTCCTTTCCTTTGCTTTTCTTTCCTTCTTTCTTTTCCTCCTTCCTTCTTTCTCTCTCTTTCTTTCTCTCTCTCTCTCCTTCCTTCCTCCCTTCTTCTCTCCTTCCTTCTTTCTTTCTTTTCTTCTTTCTTTCTTTCCTTCTTTCTTTGCTGGTACCGGGGCTTGAACTCAGGGCCTGGTGCTGTCCTGAGCCTTTTTGTACTCAAGGCTAGAGCTCTACCACTTGAGCCACAGCATCTTTCAGCATTTTCTGAGTAATTTATTGTAGATAAGATTCTTGTAGACTTTCCTGCTCTGGCTGGATTTGAACTGTGATCCTCAGATCTCAGCCTCCTGAATAGCTAGGAGTACAGGCACAGGCCACTGGCTCCTGGCTTTTTCTTGAGATACAGTTTTGTTAATATTTTGCCTTGAGGGTGTCTAACTGCAATTCCAACTCTGACTCCCAAGTAGTTGGGCTTAGAGGTCTAGTCTTCCCAGCTAATCCCATTTTTACAGTTCTCTGAGGAATGTGACTAGGGAGTTGATGCTCACAGAGGCCCTGGCGGGTGCAGGACTTAAAAGTTATAGCTTCCTGGCCTTTACTGGGGCTACAGCTCCTCCACCCAACACTCTCCCATGTCCCTTGGCTGAGGCCACTTGGATATCCATTCAAGAAAGAGCCTGCTGTTTAGCCTCAAGAAGCACAGTTGGCTTCAGCCTGCTGGTGCCTTCAGGGCCCGCCCATCCTCCCTGATAACCAGGCTCCAGACAGTGGCGGGAAAGGATGGCCCAGGTCCAGCTGGTGGCCTTCCCTGCAGCATTGTTCTGCCTCTCCTCATTCTTCCACCCAGTTCCCAGACCCCTCTCATGATGACAACCCCTCACATGTTTCCTGGGGGTGGGGTGGGGGGAAGCTCCTTCCTTTGGAGTCTTGAGATCTGCGAGGGTGGGCCTGTGTGAGAGTGAAGTAAACTCTTCTGGCTCTGAGAGCCACCTCCACTGGGAACCTGGGGCTCCATACTGAGGATTTTGCTGGATAGTTGGGAAGAAGAGGGGTCTCCCTGGGGTTCATGAAGATGGCAGAAAGGACTGCTAGAGCTCCTGTGTGCCAGCCACTGTCCTTGGCACTGGAGAGGAGATCCACAACTAAAGCCAAGCAGAGGCAGAGTGGAGAGATAAGAACACACAAACCCCTGAGAATGTCTGCTTGCAGCCATGCCTAAAGCTTTACCTCCTGCTGAACTTTTTAGTGGCAGTAGCTGATCATTTCCCTTTTTGTCTTGGCCTGTTTGATCTAGGATTGTGTCAGGCAAAAACAGGCATCTGGCCTCTAGATCTGCACCCTCTTCCTCCTCCTTTCTCACAGCTTTGGGCTAGAAGCCCACTGTCCCTGTGTGGGAGGCTGGCACTGGACACATAGCCGAAGACTGTCAATAGAGAGCAGCTGGTGACATAGGGACTGCTAGATTAAGATTGGTTTCCCAGGGAACAGCCATGAAGACCCCAGTTCACTTCCCATGATGCTCCCAGAGAGAGCACTTGGTGGTCTCAGCAGCGCTTGCCAAGGACAACAGAAGCTGGGAAGCCTCAGTCCTAGGTTCCTCACTCACTTCCTGTGTGACTTAGGGAGGTGGCTTTGCCTCTCTGAGTCTCATTTTCCCGTGCTACTCACTACTTACTTCCTTGGCTAGTCAGTGGATGCCAGACCCTGAGCTCAGAGCTTTTGCTTTAGGATCCCTGTGTAATAGACTGTGTTGTCTCTACATCACAAATGAGAATCAGGCTGCTCTGGTTTGGATATGAAGGGTTCTTTAAAAAAAAAAAAATCTCATGTATGGGAGACCTGCTCCCTAGCTGGCAGATAACTTTATCAGTGGGTTTATCTACTCATGAGTTCATAGCTGAATGAGCTGATAGGAGGCAGAGCCTGGCTGTAAGTAGTTAATGGGAATTGTCTTTGAAGGGCCTTTCTTGTCCCCTGACCCCTCTCCTGTATCCTTGTCTTCAGCCTTATTGTCTCTGCCAGGAGGTGAGCAGCTTTCCTCTGCCCTCTCCAAAATGTTCTGCCTCTCCGAAGGCCTTCAGCCATGGGGCTAAGTGACCCTGGACTGAAACTTCTGAAACCACAGGCCATAATAGATGTTTGTGTCAGCTGACTGATACAGAGACTTAGGGAAAACTGGTGACTTGCTGCCCAAGGTGACACAATGAGTCAGTGGTGATCTCAGAGGAAGATGCAGCTCTGAGTAATAATGTGCTGGGAAGAGAGGTGACACTCTTCCGTATAGGAAAACTGAGGCCAGCAAAATCAGCAACCCACCATGACACTCTGCTTCTCAGGAATAGAAAGACCTGAGATAAGCCCAAAACCAAACAAAAAACAGAGTGCAGAAATCAGGAAAGAGAAGCCAGCCCAAGCCAAGAGTCCATGTCAGGCAAACTTTCATCTTTCTCTAATTTTCTGTTTTTGTTTTTGGGTCTGGTCATGGGGCCTGAACTCTGGGCCTGGGCTCTGTCCCTCAGCTCTTCAGCTCAAGGCTAGCACTCTACCACTTGAACCACAGTGCCACTTCTGGCTTTTTTCTTTTTGCTTATGTGGTGCTGAGGAATTGAACCCAGGCCTCATGCATGCAAGGCAAGCGCCCTACTACTGAGCCACCTTCCCAGCCCCTTTCTCTAACTTTCTTTGGATCTGGGGACATGGTTTGTTTTCACAGACTCCAGCTTCCAAAAGCACTGGGAAATGTTGAATGATTGGATCCAGTCCATAAAGATGAGCCATAGGGCTCTGTCCTTGGTGCTGCCTATTCAATTATTATTATTTCTTTTTAAGATTTTTTGTCTTAGCCCAAGGAATGATGGCTTATACCTATAATCATATCTACTCAGGATGCTGAGAGCCAGAGGATTGTGTTTTGAAGCTAGCCTTGACAGAAAAGTCCATAAGATTCATCTCCAAAGTGACCAGCACAAAGCAGAACCAGAAGCATGGCTCAAGTGGTAGGGCACCAGTAGAGCAAATGTCAGGCCTCAAGTTGAAACCCTAACACCACTTGAAAAAAAAAAAAGCAAAAATTTTTGTCCAGACTCCATCCTCAGGGGATTAAAGGGCATGGCTGTGGGAATAAGCACCCCTAAGCCTGCCTGCATCCCCAACTCTGACCTCAGAAAGGGAGGAACACCAGCACTGCCTGAGTGTTTATGGTCTATTTCATAAGCAGATACAAGGTTGCAAGTAGCTGGTGAGGTTTACAACTCTCTGTCTACAACTGGAGAGAGTCTCAGAGGACCTCCTCACCTCTAATAAAAGATACACCAAGGATGAGAGGTCTTAGATCACTGACTTGGAGCTCATCCACTCCCCTGAGAGATTCTTGAAGCCACCTGATGGCTTGCCAGACCCCTAATTGTATCCTCCCCATAACAGGGCACCCATTTCCCTCCCAGGCTGCTGTTTCTCACCTTGAGAAAGCATTCTGGGCGCCTACCTGCTGGGCTGAAGATCTGCAAATAGTCACCAACTCCCTTCTCCAAGGGGACTTGCCAGAGACCAGCTGTCCTAGGACACCTTGTGGACATTGTCTCATCTGTCTTCCTTAACTTCCCTCATTCCCATGGAACAAGGCCATGTTTATGGGAAACCCAGGTAGTGGAGCCTATACATACTAGCTCAGTAGTCAGGGTTGTGACTATTCCCAAGTCTGACTAGCTAGTCCTGGCTTATTTTCTGACTGGAACCTGCAAGGAGGGAAGTATTCTTGTGTGTGTGTGTGTGTGTGTGTGTGTGTGTGTGTGTGTGTGTGTGCGTGCGTGTACGCACACGCCATTACTGGGGCTTCAACTCGGGGCCTAGGTGCTAACACTTTTCCTGATCAAAGTCTAGCACTCTGTCACCTGAGCCACAGCTCTATTTTTGACTTATTTTTCTGGTTAATTAGAAATGAATCATATGGAATTTCCTGTTTAGGCTGGATTTGAACAGAGATCATCAGATCTCAGCCCCCTGAGTAGCTAGGATAACGGCTACTGATCCCAGCTCTTTAACATTTTGAGAGAAGGAAATTGGGGCCCCCAAAGCTTACTAACTTTCCAGGGCCACTAATTAGCTTATGGTCTTTCTATTGGGCTGGACCACCTTCTACCAAACCTCAAAGTCTCCAAATGAACCATGCTGGATGGTGGCCTCATTTGTGGCCAACCCATTGTGGGAGGAAAAGGTTTTGTAGATATCTGTGGGGTGGTCTGAGAGGAGAATAGGAGACAAAAGGCAGGGTCAACTTTGGTTTCAGGGTGCAGGTTCTGAGGTTGGCAGGTACAGGTGACTCTGGTGGTGGATGACACTACTTGTGAAGATTTCCTCTGCCACTTTAGCTAAAACTGAGACTCCATCCCAGCCACATGCACACCTAGCTCTTTTTCTCTGCTGTTTCCCCTCCTTCACACTTGTGTGTCTGTGTCTGTGTATGAGAGAGAGAGAGAGAGAGTTTGAACACTTAGGACCTCATCCTCGCTAGGCAAATGCTGCCCACTTGAGCCACACCCCAGACCTTAAAGATCTTTTTTATTCTGGGGCTTGAGCTCCAGGCCTGGTCTCTGCCCCTGACCTTCTTTTTGTTCAAGGCTAGCACTCTACCACTTGAGTCATAACTCTACTTTCAGCTTTTTTGGTACTTTAGTAGAAATAAAATTCTCACAGACTTTCCTGCATGGACTGGCTTTGAAACATAATCCTCAGATTTGAGTAGCTAGGATTATAGGCTTGAGCCATCAGCACCCAGCTAAGATAATTTTTTTCACAAATTGTTAGTTTGTTTTGTCTTTCTTCCTCCACCAGAACATAACCTCCACTAGTTTCTTCATTTCCCCCTACTGTGGCATGTCTAATACTGATACATGGTAGATAATAAATACACGAGTGGGCTGGAAATGTGGTTTAGTGTGCTTGCTTAGCATGCATTAAACCTTGGGTTTGATTCCTCAGTATCACATAAACAGAAAAAGCTGGGAATGATGTTGTGGCTCCAGTGGTAGAGTGCTAGCCTTGAGTCAAAGAACCTTAGGGACAGTGCCCAGGCCCTGACTTCAAGCCGCAGGAGGGGAAACAAACAAATAAACAAATAAATAGTGAATGGATCCCATGGCTTGTTCAAAAGAAGGAAGACCCAGAGGTGGAAACCTAATCGTGAATATAGACTTGGCTAGAGGCTGTAGCGCAAGGTGAAATTTGTACTCAGAGTGTGTTTATTGGGCATTGGGAGTAGATACATGGAACCACTAAAGTCACCCCCTGGGGCTCTTTGGGTGTTTAAAGAATTAGGCTGTGATCATTAAGAGATGTATGACTACAATGAGAAAGGTGATCAAAAACAATATATTTATTACAACATTACTTGATAGCAAATGGATGCAATTAATGCCCAGCAAAAGGAAAACAAAATTTCATAATCGTATGATAATGATATGGCAGAGCTAGGGGTATAGCTCAAATGGAAGGGGGTACTTCTTCAGCTTGCTCGGGGTCTTTGGTTCAATCCCCCAAACTACTCAACATAGATATCTAGCCAGATACAGGTAGATAAATAAATAAAATGATGCAGCAGTTAAAAAAAATAAAGAATTGGGCTGTGAAGGGTCCCAGCTGAGGGCCCCAGCATGGTGGGGCTGAGCTGCTCATCTCTGTCTCTCCACTGGCAATATCTCAGGTCCTCCCTGAGTCCCTCTCCTCCCCAGTCCCATCCACATCTCCCAGCACCCACCAGTGGTGGGAGGTTTAGGGCTTCCAGCTTGCACAAAATTACTCTGTCTATTCCACGTCCTCTTATTCAGCTCCCTTGGTCCAGCAGCTTCCTGGCATCTCTACCATGCCAGCCTGCACCTCTACCCAAGTGGCCCATACATAGCACCATCACCCTGATCCATCCTCACTGTGGTCAGAGTGTGATTGGAGGAAGTGACAGATGGTTCTATGGTCTCACTGCTCAGGCTGCTGGCCCACTGGCTACTCCCAACCTTATTTTAGGGCCAGTTACTGGGACTTGAACTCAAGGCCTGGGTTCTGTCCTTTAGCTTTTTAGCTTTTTCCTCAGGGCTGGGGGCTCTGCCACATCTCTACTTTTAGCTTTCTTGAAGGTAAGAGCCTCTTGGACTTTCATGCCTGGGCTAGCTTTGAACCTCAATTCTCAGGTCTCAGCTTCCTGAGTAGCTAGGTTTACAGACATAGGCCACCAGTGCCTGGCTGCTCCCAACTTTTTGCCTGGCCTGGGTCAGCCTCTCTTCTCTGTCTTCTATGCCTTGGCCATATTTCTGTGGTCAACCCTACACCCTTTACCCCACGAGACCTCATTCAGCCTTTTCAGAGCAGAGCTATTTCAGAGTCACCTTCAACTTCCTCTTGCCTAACCAACTCTTCTGTTTTTACCCCCATTCATCTCTCCTCCTCAGCTCCAGGCAGCTGGTTCCTTCCCCTTAGCTCACTCACCCATCTCAGCAAAACCTCTTTCCTGACCCCTCATGCCTCTCCAGCTGTGTCTCTTCCTCCATCAGTCCCCATCTCTGGGAGAGTCCTACACTTCCTCTTTGTACCCACTTCTCACGCCCTTGAACTCAAGCCAGGGCAGAGCAGAGAGCCTTTGGAACAAGCTGAGGGAAGATTTATTGACATCTATCCCCTAGATGAGGCTGGCAAGAGGGGACCAAGGAGCCAGCCATCATCTGAGCTTTATTGTAAGGAAATTTCCAGTGACTTGACATCCAGGCCTGAGGGAGAAATGACTGGCAATGACTGCAGTCTGGACATCCCAAGTATCACTTAAGGCTGGTGCCGGGCTGGACAGGGAGACCGTCTTGGTGGCTTCCAGGAAGGGGCTGGAAGGTGAGCAAGGCTTAGGATGGGCCGTAGTACCACTGGAAAATCTGTTTTGAGGGTCTGGGGAATTCTGAAGAGGGTAGGAGGGGCTGGCTTGGATGGCACTTTTGCATAGCATATGACATTGGTTCAAGAAAATAGCAATTATTTGTATCATAGAGTAGGAGGCGATAATCATGGCAGGAGAGGGTAACACGTTGGCAAAACTTCCTAATATACAAAATATAAGGAAGCTGTCTTTCCTCAGAGCGCCAGCCTATGCAACTGGATTGAACACCCATTCCTGGTATTCATAGTCACCCATCACTGATCACCCATAATCTAGTACCTATCACTGATCACCAATCATAGATCAATCACCTATCACTGATCAATCACACTCATCACCCATCACCGTTGCTTTGGTAAAGCTCTCTGTCCCCCATCCCTGGTTTTGCTTGGCTCTATAATTTATGAGCAATGGCTTTACCTCTCTCTGCATGAGTCCTTAATTATGAAATCCTATGAACAACGGCAGCATTATCTGAGGCTCAAATGAAATAATGGACCCAGATTAGCCCCTATCTAGTGCACAGTAAGAAATCACTCAGCTGACAACTTAACATTACTCTTAGTTGTATCGATGGCTGCCTCGACTCGTGAGAAATGTCCTCCTTTGCAACCTTTACTCATTCATTTCTTTTTCTCTGTTCTACATGTACTCATTTCATGTGCATTTACAGGGAGTCTCTTCCCGAGTATGTAAGGATTTCTCAGGAATCTGGGTTCTTTCCTTTGAGGATCTCCCAGCTGGTGAGAAAGATAGGTGAAGATGGAGGCCCAGTAGTCCCCAGGAAAACAGAAGAGGCCCCTATTCCTGCCTGGGATATCAAGAAAAGCTCTCTGGAAGAAATGATGTTTTGATGGAGGTGGACAAGAAAGGAGAAGGTGTTCTGTCCAGAGGCTTGTTGGAGATGTGAGGGCTGGGGCAACTGCAAGAGTTTTGTCTTCAGGTACTGAAGGGCGTGGCAGAGGGAGAGCTTGAAGGGAGTTACCAGACCCATTTCCCTAACTCCTGGGCTGTGAATTTGGCCCTTACATTGTAGGTGTCAGGTTAGGCAAGCCCTTGACAGTTTCTAAAGCAGGGCAGGGCACATCAAATTTGGGAATTAGGAGGCTGTGTGTAGAGTCCAAGACAGAGGCTCCATTTTGGAGCCTGAAGTGGAACCCTGGATATGGGCAGGGAGACTTTGGGACCAGCTGATTGTAGGACTAAGTTAGGTGCCTTGAATGCCAGATTCATAGCAGTCTCCTCCCTCAGCTCACTCTTCTGCAAACCCTTTCTATTAGAAACACAGAATGGACAGGGAAGTCACAAATGCACAATTCCAGCCTGCAGGTCACAGATGGGAAGCTGAGGCTCCGAGTAGACAAGATGATGTTGGGGCCCTTAGTGTGTCTGCTGGGAAGACTCCATGTCCCTGTCCCATGCTCAAGCTCAATGCTACTGTCTGGCCTTCCTCTCCTGAGGCTGCAAGGCCAGGCTCAGATGGCTGGGGGCTTGGAAGAGTCTGAAGATGACTCTCTTCACCTGCCAGATGCTCACAAGCCCTTGCATATTAGACCAAGGATGCGGGGACATTAAAGCTCTTTTTATTCACACTTCTTGGCAATACAACAGAGGCATTTGGCCCTGGGGTAGGACATCCATTCAGGCACAGATATTGGGAGTGTCAAGGCAACTGGATTCACGAATCCTAAGGTCACTCAGCTGCTGCAGGGTGGAGTTCCAATGAGATCAGTGTCTGCCCTCCTACTGGCCCTTGTGCCCAGCACTGTCCCCAAGGGGTACTTCTCTTCCATTCTAGCCTGTGATAAAACAGGAAGGAATCATGTGCCATCTGCTCCAGGATACTGAGGAGCTGGGCTGGTCTCTTCCTGGGTGGAGGAGGCCAGGCTCCTTCCTGCCTGAGGGAACTAGTGTATAGCTCAGCTAGCCTGTGCCCTGGTACTCAGGTTCCCAGGCTCTCAAGGTAGGGAATCCTAACTCTAGACTTCTGAGCTTGCAGAATTGACTAAGATTGAGTATTTGCTCTCCTTCTTGAACCAGATCCTACCCAGGGTGGGAATGGGTTGAGAAAGCATACAGGATGATACGGTAGACACGGTTACTGTTTAAAGAAGTCAGGGACCTGCTGTCCTTCATGTAAGGTCTGCTCCTGGCTGATGAGCAGACTCCACCCTCCTCCCAGGGAAGTCTCCGCCCAGTACTTGTGTTACCTAGGCAACTGGCACACCTGGAAGAGGTCTCATCTGCATCTGCTGAGGTCACATCTGGATTCAATGTGGCCACACCTTTCCCTGCCCCTACCCTAGATAAGGCCTAGCTCAGGGCCAGATGCCCTCTTTTCCAGGCCTTTCCCAGACCCATGGAGTGCCAACATGGCCTGGTGCCAGCCAGAACAATGAATAAACCTACCCCTTACCTGAATACCATTTGCGTGGCGTGGTTCTTACTCGGCCACCTCTTCTTTAAAAACCTAATACTTCAATCCCTGCTGGGCAGGCTGGAGGAGTAAGGCTGGCTCACTGTTCTTTTCCTGGTGGGAAAATGGAACAATCACTGTTGCTTACACTCACCACCATGTTCTGCTTACGTTCCCATCTTGTATGCCAGTCCATCCCCTTTCTGTAGCCTCCAGGGCTTCTGCTCAGGAGAAATCTGATCTCATCACTTCCCTTTCAAAACTCTCCTTCGTTTTCCAGTATATAAGGATAAAGGCAAAACGGGCTGGGAAGGTGGCTCAGTGGTAGAGCGCTTGCCTTGCATGCCTGAGGCCCTGGGTTTGATTCCTCAGCACCACATAAGAAAAAAGAAAAAAGCCAGAAGTGGCGCTGTGGCTCAAGTGGTAGAGCGCTAGCCTTGAGCTGAAGAGCTGAGGGACAGCGCCCAGGCCCAGAGTTCAGGCCCCACTACCGGACCAAAAAAAAAAAAAAAAAAGGACAAAGACAAACCAGTGTATAAGGATCTCTTTGTTCTTAGAACACACTCTGCCCCTTGCACGCAACCTGCCAGGCCCGGATCTACTTTCAGTTCCTGGGACCAGCTGTGATCTTGTTTGCTCTCTGGTTGGCACAGTTTCTGACCCTGGCCTGCCCTCTCCTAACATCTACAGCTAGAAGACTCCCACTGAAAACTCAATGACAGAGGACAACCAGGTCCTGCCTGCAGGAGTTCATTGGACAGGGACAAATACCTGGGTCTGTGACTGAGTCTGAAAGAGTCCAGGCAGGGAGGGATGGTCCTGCAAGTCAGCCTTGGGTACTATAGTGGCTAAAAATGTGATTCTGGGCTTATTGCCCAGTAGCCCACCTCCTCCCTGTGCCATCTTGGGGAAACCTCTCTGTGCCATTTTTTCCTCAGCTGAGGTTGAAGGTGGAGATAATACCCAGTCCTACCTCACAGGATCCTTATGAGGATGGAAGGGGTCCATGCACTTCTGGCATGCAGTCAGTATTCAATTATTGTCTTACAATCATGACTCTTTTCCAACCATAGTTGCCAGTATACTGGCAATGCTTAGCTCCGCTTACCACCTTCCAAGGCCTCACGCAGCTTCTATCCTCACTGTTCATTCTGCTAGAAATGCCTTTGGCCTGCATGAACGCTTGACTATTTCATTACCACCTCCAAGAAATCTTCACAGACATCAGAAGTATTCTCTTTACCTCTCTCAGGCCTTTCATGGAAAGCCAAAGTGGGAGATGTCCTTTGAAGCAGAGCATCTTGACCCTGGCTGAGTCCCATAGTCTTTCTTAGGATGAGTGGTTACCTGTCTTAAGTTTTTTTTTTTGATCCTCTTTCATTCAAGGTGGTCATCTAATCCAGATTTGACAAATCAGAACATCAATCTAGACCCTCTCACCAGTGATTGGTCCTGGGAAAACCAATTTGAGTTTGTCTCAGAAATTTTGGTGGAATTGGTGAAAAGAGTTTTTAATTTTTTCTCCTAGATTATTAGATGTGAGGACTATTGGAGCTTGGTACTTATGGGAAGTACTTAACTGAGATGGAATGTAAGTGAGGAACCCAGCAGAAGGTCAAGAGAAAAGATACAAAAGGAGATAGTGATGGTATCACTCTAATGGTTGGAGGAGGTCAATGTCAGATGTAGGTCTATCTTGGATCTGTATTCGCAGAAGCTGATATGCTTTTTCTTGCCTAAGCTAATAGCATTTAACATCTGTAATCAAAATAGCCCTTAGCTGATGGCTTAAGCCTGTAATCTTAGCTACTATGGAAGCTGAGATCTAAGGATCAAGGCTGTAAGCTAGCCAGGGCAGGAAAGTTTGTGAGACTCTTATCTCCAATTAACCACCAGAAAACTAGAAGTGGCTCAAAAGGGAAGTGCTCTAGCTTCGAGCAAAAAGGAAATCAGGGATGGTAATCAAATCCTTAGTTCAAGCCTGACAACTGACAAAAACCCTCAAAAACAACAAAAACTCAACCCTGACCACTATGACAACAAAATACAGGCAACAACAAAATAAATTCGATTTCATAAAAATTAAAACTTTTGTGCATCAAAGGACATTATCATCAAAGTGAAAAGACATATGAACTAATACTTGAAAATCATATGTCTCATATGAGGGGTTAGTACCCAAGTAGATTACTATTTTTTTTGGTGGGAGGAATCAGTTGTGGGGCTTGAACTCTAGGCTTGGGCTCTGTTCCTGACCTCTTCAGCTCAAAGCTAGCACTCTACCACTTGAGCCACAACACCACTTCCAGTTTCTCTGGCAGTTCATTGGCAGATAAGAATCTCATGGACTTTCCTGCCCAGGCTGGCTTTGAACCACAATCCTCAGATCTCAGCCACCTGAGTAGTTAGGATTATAGATGTGAGCCACCACTGCCTGGATAGATTGCTAATTTTTCCAACAACGAAAGGTAACCAATTTGAAAAATCAATAACCATCTGATGGAGTGGCTCAGGCTGTAGAGTACCAGCCTAGCTAGTGCCACAATGTAAGCTTCAGAGTCAGTACTACAAAATAAAACCACAGAATTACTACTTCTAGAATTCCAATCAAAGGAATTAAAAGCAAGGACTCGAACAGATATTTACACAGCAATGTTCAAAACAGTAGTTTTCACAATAGCCAAAAGGTAGAAACTACCCAAATATCTATTGACAGAAGAATGGAGAAATAGAATGTGATATACACACAATATATTGTTATTCAACCTTAAAAAGGAATGAAATTCTGGTAGCATGCTATCTTACAAATAAACATTGGAAATATGAAATAAGCTATACAGCAAAAGATAGATACTGAATAATTCCAGTTACAAGATGTACGTGGAAGAGACAAATTCAGAGAGATGGGAAATAGAAGGTGGTTGCCAGGTATCAAGAGAATGGGGAATTGTTTACTGGGTAAAGTTTTTATGCTAGTACTAGGGCTTGAACTAGCCTCCTAAGCCTCTAAAGAACTGGTTTCTCTAAGAACCCATATCCTTTGGAGGGTGCTTCTCCCTTTTCACTTCAGATGCCAGGGGGCTGGGAAGTGGCTCAGTGGTAGAGTGCTTGGCCCTCGGTTTGATTCCTCAGCACCACATAAGCAGAAAAAGCCGGAAGTGGGGCTGAGGCTCAAGTGGTAGAGCGCTAGCCTTGAGCTGAAGAGCTGAGAGATAGTGCCCAGGCCCAGAGCTCAGGCCTCACGACTGACCAAAAGAAAGAAAGAAAGAAAGAAAGAAAGAAACAAATAAACAAACTACTTCAGATGCCAAGAAACTTGGTTGAGTTTTCCTTCTTACCTACCACAGGACCAATGTTGGTTTCAACTTTCTGTAGAATATCTATTGTTACACTTTGGATGCTAAACATGCTCCGAGGTTTTGTGCATTAAAGTCTTGTCCCTAACTGAAGGCATTATTTGTAAGTGGTGCAAATTTTAGAGCCTAGTTAGAAGAAGGAGATCATTTGGGATGTGCCCTTGAAGGGTTGTGTTGGAACTTGGGTCTCTTTCCCGCCTCTTCTCTTTGCTTTCCTTCCTCCATGAGATGAGCTCTTCAGCTCAAGGCTAGTGTTCCACCACTTGAGCCACAGTGCCACTTCTGGTTTTCATGGATTTTCCTGCCCAGGCTGCCTTTGAACCATGATCCTCAAATCTCAGCCTCTTGAGTAGCTAGGATGACAGGCGTGAGCCACCAGCACCAGGCTTGTGTACAAGTTTTGATGCTGCAGGTTTTCGCTTTTGGGGGGTATAAACTGAGGAGCAGAACTACTGGGTCATATGGCAATTCTAAGTTTAACTTTTTGAGGAACTACTAAATTGTATCCCAAAGTGGCTGCTTAAGACGGATGTGGTAGCACATAGTTATAATCCAAGCTACTCAGGAAACAGAAGCAGAGCATCATGAGTTAAGGCAAGTTCAGGCAAAAAGTTAGCAAGAACTCATTTCAGCCAAAAATCTTGACAGTATGTACCCTTATCCTAGCTACAGTGGAGGAATAAGGAGAATTGTGGCCCAGGCCAGCCCACACAAACACTGCCAGTCTCTTCCTGAAAAAATAACTAGAGCAAAAAGGGTTGGGGATGTGGCTCAAGAAATAGATACTTGACTAGCATTCCAGGCCCTGGGTTCAATCTCTAATGCCCCTAAAATACAAAAACACAAAACAAAGTGGTTATACAATTTCATCATCTCCCCAGAAGCCTGAGAACTCCAATTTCTCCACGTCCTTGTCAACATTTAAAAAAATTGTTTATAGCCAACCTGCTGGGTATTGCAGTGGGATATTGTGGTTTTGACTTGCATTTCCCTAATCAGTCTTTTGTGTGTGCATATTATCATCCTTGTTTTTGCCATTTTATTGGATGTGTTTCTGCTCTGAAACCTGATATCTTTTGTGAAACAAGTACCCCTTAGAACCAGAGAGTTCTGATCATCCTAACTACTCAGGAGGCTGAGAGCTGAGAATCATGGTTTACAGCCAGCCCAGGTAGACAACTTCAAGAGACTCTTATCTCTAATTAACCAACTAAAAACTGGAACTGGAGGTGTTTCTCAAACAGTATAGCATCAACTATGAGTTTAAGCCCCAATATCAGCATGAGAAAGGGAGGGGGGGAAGAGAAAGGGAGAGAGAGGGAGAGAGAGAGAGGCAGGGAGGGAGGAGGGAGGGAGAGAGAGTGAGAGAATTCTGGGTTTCAGGGGATAGGTAGTCCTATATTCAAATCTCTTCTCTGTTTTTAATACTTCTATTAGCTTCATAACCTTGAGCCAGTTGTTTAACAGTATCAGTGTCTCTACTTACTAAATATGAGTTCCAGTATTAACTCAGATAAATCTATAACAAAGCCTTTGTGTGAGCCAGGCACAAAGCAATAAATTTTAGCAGTGAAGCTAGGTATGGTGGTTCATACCTGTTACACAACCAGAAACAGGAGTATTGTGATTTTTGAGACCAATCTAGTCTATATAATGAGTTCTAGGCCAGCTTGGGTTACTTACTGATACCATGTCTCAAAACAAACAAACAAAACAACAGCTGAAAACACCCCCCAAGAAACAAAACCCAAAAAATCAAGAAAACAAAACAACAAAAATATCTCACCAGTGACTCTCACTGGCTGGGAGGGGAAATTTCCTGCTTTGAGGTGTTTCATACCTCAGCTATTAGCTGCTTCACCCCAGTAACGTTTTTACAGAAGACCTGTGGATGCCAGGCATCAGCCTCTCTTCTGTTCTGTGGTGTGGTCAGTCTACCTCAGAAGCCTGGTGGGAACCAAGGCCAGGCCCTCAGATGTGACACTGGCAGCATAATGTCAAGTGTTGATGACTCTGTTGGGTAAATTCTATCATTTTTTCCAGTCTTGGCTCTTGCTTCAACTATCAGGCTGGTAGTGGCTCAAGGAACTTTCTCTGCCATCAGAGGCAGGGTGCTCAGGGTACAGAGGGGAGTGAATTAGATTTCCTCAGAACTTACAAGCAATAATATACACATGACCTTATTTTACCTACTTTATGAGCAGCTGGTAAGGTAGGTATTATTATTACATTTTCCAGACAGAAATTCCAAGAGGTCAATAACTTGTCTGAGGTCATACTTCCCACAAATGCTAGTGCCTGGCTCTAAGCCCAACTCTGAATTTTGAGACTGACTCTCTCCCCTAAGGGTAGAATCCCCTCCTTTCCTTCTTATGACCCCTGAATAAGAGGCACAAGGCACTCAGGAACTGTGGGCTCATTTAAATAACTACTTCCTATTCATCTGACTCCATAGAACTAACATTTCCCTTATCCCGAGCAGAGATCTGCCTCATGGGGGGGCCACAGAACAGCTGCTACTCCATCCTAGGCCATCAAAGCAGGGGTGCTCTGAGTGTCAGGCTGCTTGGCTTTGTCTCATTACTGAAGACTTCTTGCATCTTGGTTTTCCCCCAGTCTATGAGGTCCTAAAGGAAACAATATTTCTCAGTTCCTGGACCCAGTGTCCAATACCTGTCTGGACACAGAGGTCATGGATTGAGTCTGGGCCACCTCTTCAGATTGACATGCATTGTGACAGGTGCCCACAGAGCTGCTAATGACAGGGCCTGCTCAGGAGGAGCAGGGATACATCTCCACATGCCTGGGCCATAGCACTGGCACAAACTAGACCCCATAGCAGTGAGAATGGAAGAGTTTTGAGCCTGAGCCTACAGATCACCAAACCAAAATAGAAACCTGCTTCAGAGACAAATGGGGAAATGGCTGGAGGGCCCCTAGTGGGGTGCAGTACATCAGGGGCCTGGAGCCTCAGCTTCCTGAGAATCTTGAGTGGCCTCTGCTAGAATGGCCACCTGTCAC
The DNA here is from genome assembly GCF_019054845.1 of Dipodomys spectabilis. NCBI lineage: Eukaryota > Metazoa > Chordata > Mammalia > Rodentia > Heteromyidae > Dipodomys > Dipodomys spectabilis. The sequence goes on from NW_024870680.1 coordinate 15,357,123, forward strand.
CAGGTTCTCCTGACTCCTTTCTCTAGGAGTCAGGAAAGCCCAGCTTAGAGCTATAGTCTGGGTCTGGGTTTAGAGTTTTAGGCAGATGCTCCATACCTGTAGCTGTGGCTGCTATTGCTTAACCTCTTTTTGCCTCAATATTCAGTGAGTGACTTACTCATTTGTGTTTTTATTCATCTGTTCATTGGGCTCACCAGCTAGCACTTATACACTTCAGCCACAGTAAACAACCAAGTTGTAGAGTTAGGCGTTGAAATCTCAGTACTGCTGCTTTGGGAGAACCATTGTGTCTCACTGAGACTTCATTTCCTTGCCTAAGAAAGGGGAAAGATGGTAGCTTCTCTGGAGGATATTGGGATATTATGATGAGGCAATAGGAGGCTGGGCATGGTGGCTCATGTCCCAGCTCCTGAGGAGGCAAAGATTGAGAGGATAGAGGTTCAAGGCTAGTTCAGGTAAAAACTTAATGAGCTCTATCTCCAACAATAAGCTGGTCTTGGTGGTACTCTCCTGTCCTCCCAGATTTGTAGGAAGTATAAACAGGAGGATAAAAATCTAGAACTTACTGAAAAAAATAAATAAAGCCAAAAGTGCTGTGGGCATGGCTGAAATGGTAGAGCACCTGCTTAGCAAATACAAGGGGTTGAGTTCAAAACTCCAGTATTATTTAACAAAACAAACAAAACAAAACAAAAAAACAAAAAACAATCCAATGCCAGGCACATGGTGGCTCACGCCTGTAATCCTAGCTACTCAGGAGGCTGAGACCTGAGGATTGCAGTTCAAAGCCAACCCAGGCAGGAAAGTCCATAAGACTCTTATCTCCAATGAACCACCAGAAAACCAGAAGTGGCACTGTGGCTCAAATGGTAGAGTGTTCACCTTGAGCTGAAGAGCTCAGGGACAGCGCCTAGACCCACAGTTCAACCCCCATGACTGACAAAAGCAAACAAACAAACCCAAAACAACTCAACAGGATAATAATGCAAATGAAAACTGCCAGTGTAGAGCCTCAGAGGAAAAAGCAGAGGCGTGTGGTCTACACAGAGGAAAACCCTGCAGGCTCCTGGCCCTGTGCCTGGGCAGTGCCAGGGCCCTGGGCAGTGGTCTCCAGGGACAGTCACAGGATGAGACAGAGAACAGGCTCACACACAATTATTAGTTTCTGGCCAGGTGGCCCCTCCTTTTCTGGTAAACTAACAAATAGTGAGGAAATGAAAAAAAAAAGTAAGAATTTTTAAAAAGAGAATCAGATTGGGCCACCAGTGGCTCACACCTGTAATCCTAGCTACTCAGGAGGCTGAGATCTGAGGGTTGAAGTTCAAAGCCATCCTTGGCAGGACAGTCCATAAGACACCTATCTCCAATGAACCACCATAAAACTGGAAATGGAGCTGTGGCTCAAGTGGTAGAGCACCAGCCTTGAGTGAAACCAAAGCTAAGAGACATTGGCCTAGGCCCTAAGTTTTAGCTCAGCACAAAACAAAACAAAACCAAAAGAAGAAAAAAAAAAAAAGGAGAAGACTCATTCGGGGTCTTGGGTAGTATGGAATGAATCACTTCACTCACTCAGTCCTGGAGCAAGCACAGCCAGGCACACCTGTGCACACAGGTGTGCACACTCTCACATGCTGCACATTCTTACACATACACACCAAGGGCTTGCATGAACATGTAAGTGAACAATGGTCCTTAGTTGATAAAGTATCTTCTCTATTTTTAAATCTCATTTGATACAGTATTGAGGGTATCAAATTTCCTCCGAGTCAGCAAACAGCCACTCTAGAGTGGACAAGAGATGTGAATCCCACATAACTTCAGGAGGCCAGGGCCGAGTGCTGGGTCTTCAGCCTGCAGGTCTCTGCCCAATGGTCAGCAGAGAGTCCAATGGCAACATTGCTTTGCCCTCTCATAAAAAGTCATCCCTCAGGCTGGGAAGGTGGGTCCATGGTAGAGTGCTTGCCTCCCATGCACGAGGCTCTGGGTTCGATTCCTCAGCACCACATAAACAGAAAAAGCTGGAAGTGGCACTGTGGCTCAAGTGGTAGAGCACTAGCCTTGAGCTGAAGAGCTGAGGGATGCCACCCAGGCCCCATGACTGACCAAAAAAAAAAAAAAAAAAAAATCGTCATATCTAGACTCTGAGACTTGGTTTCCTCCTGTTCACATGGGGTCAGCTCCAGGCTGTGTTACATTGTCCTTCCTGCCCTGCCCATGTCCCCGGAAGCCCCGAGCATTCAGCCCAGCCTCCATCCCCTGAGGGACCCACTTCTGCCTTTTACCTGTAAGCTTTCAAATTCTCAGTAGAGACTATTGCGAAGAAGAAGAAACTCAGGCTCAGAGAGGAAATGTGCCTTGTGGTGTTCAGGACTCAAACTCAGACCCATGGGGCTTCAAACCCCATCTCACTATTCCACTCATCCACTGAGGCACAGCCCAGTCCCCGCGTCCCCCCCCCCCCCTCCTTTCCTGTCCTGTGGGCCTCACACTGCCATGCTATGCAACCTGCAAGCTTCAAACCCAAGCCAAAGGGAAGGAAGAAGCTGCCAGATGAGGGCGGTGTCCAGGCAGCGGACTGGCAAACTCACCCCTGGCTCCCCACTTGCCAACTGTGAGTGCTAGGATAGATGTAGAGCCCGGGAGCAGCCCCCCACTGTTGTGGGCTCCTGTGCCACAGACTGCTTCGCCCAGAAGTCTGAGAGGCGGCAGATGAAGAAACTTCTCCCAGGAGGGGAAGTGACTTCTAGCAGCCCTCAGCTCCCAAAGGCAGGGCCTGGACCTTTGCTACTCAAGTGCCTAACACCAAGGCTGACTCAGTCCCTACCCAGCTGGGAATGAATCACTGATCCCTGTAACTGTGTGCACCCAAAGATGGGCACCCTTAGGCATGGGTTGGCTGCTGGGAGAATGAAAGGAGGAGATATTTTAAGGTCCAAGGCCTGGCAGAGGGATGGCATATACCTGATGCCCATTGCCCTCACCCCAGCCCTCTTCTGGCCTCTCTTAAGTCAGAACTGAGCCTTGATCCAATTCATCACTGGCACAAGGGACAATTAAGCTTTCTTTCCTCAGCCAGTGGGAAAAAACTAAGATATCAGCATGAATGGCTCTGTCTATGGCTCCAACCTTGTGGGTCCAGACACCTTCTGAAGGTCCAAATCACCCTCAGACGGAGGGCAGGGCTGAGCCTTCTTCAGCCCCAATCCATTCTTGAGCTTATTCCAGAAGAAGAGAAGGCAGCTGGGGTATCCTCATGGGCAGATGGGCTAGCCGGCCAGATCTTTCTATCGCTTCCTCTCCCTTTCTTTACCTTTACTCACTGGGCATCTGCTGTCTTAAGGTGGTCAACACTACCTAAAAGGCCCCAAAGTCCTTGGTCTGGAGGTTCTAGCCTGCATTCTAGCAGAAGAGATGAATTTACTTGTTAACAAAGAACATGAGGTTGGAGACCTGGCTCAGGTGGTAGAGTGACAGCCAGTGAGCGAAAGAAAGTGGCAGATACTAAGTTTGAGTCTTAGTCTCAGAAGAAAAATAAAAACAAATATAACAAATAGCAGAACAGATAATGATAAGAGTTAAACCTCCCATCAGTGAGACAGGCCCCATCTGGACTTGCTAAATCCCTCCCTCCTCACACTACTTCCTGTCCCTCTCAAGAGAAGCCCACTCAGCCTGGAGGAAACTCTGCCCCAGCCTTGGAGCCCCAGCTCTGTGTTTGACCCAGCTTTTACAGAATCTCAGCCGCAGGGCCGGGACTGAAGCAGGGCTTGTCCAATACAGCAGCAGCTCAGGATTGCCCTGGGTTTGGTTTGGAGCATCATGAGTCTGCCTTCTGCTCTGGGTCCTGGGAACCTAGTGAAACCTTGGTACCCCATTGTGGAGAGAAGAGCACTGAGCCCAGACAGGGAACATGAGCTTGTTTGAATTGCATACCAAGGCAGAGGTATTCTCATGTTCCTTTTCTAGCATGTACACAAAGTTGAGCCTCACAGCTGAGTACCTCAGAGAGCACCAGGTAAGGTGGGGAGTATTCCTATGTGGAGACAACTTGGTTGTCCTAGACACCCCATCTTCTGGAATCTGAGCCACTCTGAATTCTCATCCTCTAAGCATTTTCTCCTAATCTAGGCTCAAGGTGGTTTGGTCAATTCTGTGTGTGTGTGTGTGTGTGTGTGCACATGCGCGCACGCGCGCGCATGTAACAAATTACCAGGTTTTGAACACAGAGTCTCACACTCTTGCCTCTTTTGCTCAAGTCTGATGCTCTACCATTTGAGCGATGCCTCCATTTGTAGCATCTTGCTGGTTTATTGGAGATAAGAGTCTCACAGACTTTTCTGCTGGGGCTGGCTTTGAACTGTGATCCTCAGATCCCAGCCTCCTAAATCGCTAGGATTTCAGGTATTGTATGCCATTGACCAGCTTAATTCTTAATTTGCTGTGGCCTCAAGCAGTTCTCATCCCTCCCTGGGCCTCAGTTTCCTCATCTGTCAAATAGAAGAAGCAAAGGGTGTCATGAAGAATGTACAGGATACTGGTAAGAAGGCAGTTTGCCACTTTTAAGTGCCATCAGATTACAAAGTTGTTATAGGTGAGGCTGAAAGCTAGTCCCCTCTCTATATTTTAGAGTTCTAGAAAACTCCTAGTATGGGCTCATGGCCCAGAAGGAAATAATGGAAGGTCCACTTCAGAAAAGACAAAATCCCCTCTAGTCCCAACTAGGCTTTCACAGGAAGACCCCTCTTCTGTCATTGAGATGAGGTGAGGGGAGAAAGACAGGAGAAGGACAGACTGGCAGGCTTGGGAGGAAGAGGTATTAGTCCCCCAGTAGCTGAGGGTCAGGTCCTCAAATGGTCCGTGCACATGAAGGTGCAGAGGCTTGTCAGCCATAGCTATTTCTGAGGTGTACTGTTGGGGTGGCTGTCAAGCATGATGCGCACAGGATGTCTACACTTTGGCTCTGGGACACACTTTTGCTCCTGCACGTTGTCCATGGCTGCTTCTCTGCCTGTGTCATGTACACCAGTCACTCCAGTGCATAGGCTGTGTTTCCCCAGCCTACAATCCTTACCACAACCCCAGGTCAGCCTGGATACCATGAGAGATTTGTGTTGTTCTTGGGCATTGCAGGCTCCTGATTTTTCCCACAACAAAAGCAGTTATATAAGAGGAGGAGGAAGGCTTAGTGGATTAACTGGATCCTCCCAGCTCAGCACTGGGTGTAGGCTCTAGGGAAAGGGGGAGGGGTGCTCAAGGTCAAAGCCCCACTGTCCTCAGATCCCATGGACTGTCCTCAGATCCCTCCTCAGCCACTTCCCTTCCCCAAGTCTGCAGCAGGATCCCCAGGGCATCTGTAGCCGTAAGTCAAGTGTCATGGAGATGATACTCCATACCAGCTAGGCCACCCTTATAACCTGGCCTCCCAAGATCCTGCCCCTAGCAGCCACTGCCTGCCGTCTCAGGGTCCCCTCCAAGTGGAGCTGGGCTCACTGTTCATACTAGCACCTCATTTGGTGGGTCTCTCACTTCCTGAGCCCCACTCACCCTCTGTAGACTCGAGCACTTTCCCTCACAGAGGACGAGGGCTGAGACCAGCCTATGACCTGCAATCAGCCACTGGCAAAAATGGTCTGGTGTGTATCCCAGGCCCCACTGGCCCCTTGCTGCTTCCTACAGTGGAGAGAGGCCACACTACCTTCAGCCCTCCATCCGAAATAGGTGACTCCTGGCCCCCAGTGTGCAGGAGGAGACATATTTCCTCTAGACCAGAGCCCAACAGGCAGCAAGCTGACTGGTATTCTCAGAGAGGGGAGGCCAGGGTCTGAAGCCAGCTGTTGACCATCACAGAAAAGTGCAGAAGGAGCCAAGCTCCATTGGCTCATACCTGTAATCCTAGCTACACAGGAGGCTGAAGTCTGAGGATCAAGGTTCAAAGCAGATACATCTGAGAGACTTTTATCTCCAATTAGCCACCAAAAATCTGAAAGTAGAGGTGTGGTCCAAGTGGTAGAACACCAGCCTTAAGCAAAAAAGCCAAGTAAGAGTATGAGGCCTTGAGTTTAGCATCTCTCTCTCTCTCTGTCTCTGTCTTTCTCTCAAAAAAAAAAAAAACCCACAGAGGGGCCTAGCCACCTAGACACAAGCTAAGAGTCTGTGCCCAAATGTCACCACACTGAGGCTTGCCCAACACGCCCAGACCTCCACACATTGATCCACACCACACACCGATACACACCACACACCATCTGCACCCATCTCCCCAGCATTAGAGCTTCGCTCAGCCACAAGGTGCATGGGAGAAACTTCCAGAACCTCTAAAGAGATAGAAAGAGACTAGCAGAATCCTTAGACAAATGCCAGGCCTCCTGCTGCTTCCCAGAGAAGTTAGGAGTGTTCCCATCTGGCAGTTTGTTGCCTGCCCCACCCCTCCACTTCCTCTCATCTTACACAGCCCAGGATACTCAAAGCAGGTAGAAGTCCTGTTGGGAGTATAGCCTCCATTGTACACAATCAGCTGCAAGGCCCAGTTGCCACAAACTCAAAATGTGGCTTCAGACTAGTGGCTCCGAAAGGGCATAAGATGGGCTAGTAGGAGTCCTAGCAGGATCAGGGCCATTTCCAGGCAGAGGGTCCTGTCCACATCCTCAAGCCTCAACCCTCCATCCCTTCACCCCATGCTGGGGTCTTCTGGGTGCTGGTGATAAGAGAACCTAGGTTCTCATTGCCAGTTCTGCTCATGGCAAAGACATGGCAGCAAGGAGACCAGGCTGGCTCCTCCACTCCTGGCCCAGCCCCACTTAACCTTTCAGAGGGACTGAGGTGTGAACTCTGCACCTGGAGCACTGACATCACATGGAAGTGGAAGTGTTTGAGAGCCCCACCCTGACCTGCTGATCAGATCTCCAACATTTTCTGCACTCACCCGAGTTTGAGGAGATCAGATATTAAACCTTCCCAGTGATTGGCTGGGGAGGGCCCCAGCCTATTAATGTGGGTCCTACACATGGCAAACATTTGCACAGTTCTCACCATGACCCTGGAGCTGTTTGTTCTGAACACTAAGATTAGCTCAACTTATCATCCTACATCATCTAAGATAGGTACATCTGTTATCCCATATTACAAATGAGAATCAAGGCTCCTAGTGGTTAAGAAACTTGTTGATATTCTTACAACCAATAGTACCAAAATCAGGATTTGAACTCAGTACTTTAAATCAGTACACGGCCTGGTGTAGCAGGCAGTTTCTCCATGTCTACACAATGTGGCAGAAGAGATAGCAGAGAAAATCCAAGAAGCAAGTGGAACCCCTGGAATTTAGGAAATACTGGGCTTTTCCTATTGATTTCTTGAGAATTTACACCTCAGTCCACAAGGGACTGGACAGCTCAGATAATGGCTGAATATGTCACATGATCTTATTAGGGAAAGGGCAGGAAATAAATAAATACAAACAGGTGCAAAAACCAAGACTAAGATGATGACTAAGCCTCTTAGAAGCCAACTAAAAAAGAGCAGAGGAAGGATTTATGGCTCTCTCTCTATGATAAGAAGGGGGCAAATATTTGCCTGAGGAATGGATCCAATCACAGGGATAATCCTGATTGATCTTCCCTGTGTAGTGAGCAGGGGGGTGGGGCAATCCAGATCAGAAAGCATTAACAAGCACCAACTGTGTTCAGACTACACTGAAGACATGGACACATATAACAGGTTAAAACTATGTTGTGATTCTGGCATTCCAGGGGCTCCCACTCAAGATAAGAGAGACACAAGCAAAGAGACCACCACAGGGCACCAGAAAAGAACAAGGCTAATGATCTTTCAGAGCCTCCTGTATAGATCCCACACACAAGCGATACACCATTAGGGCCGTGCACATGATGCATGTGTGCACGCGCATGTGTGCGTGCACGTGTGTGTGTGTGTGTGTGAAAAAGAGAGAGAGAGAGAGAAAGAGAGAGAGAGAGATGGGCTAGAAGCTTTGACTGAGCCTAAGAACACTCTCAAGAACATGATGAAAATGCTATCTTCGCCAAGCCTGCTTTGGCCTTTGTGTTTCACTCCCTTGGGGAGCAGAGCACTGTGGAGGAGACATCATCTTTTGGCCTTGCCTCCGTGGAATGAGGACAGCAGAGTCAGGTGTTTTGCAGAGGTGCAAGGCTGTCTTCTTCGGAACTAGCTGTTGTGGATGGTACGAGGGCATTGTGCTTTCCTCCTTCTGGCTGAGGTGCTGGGCACTGGGACAGGGATGATAGGGTGATGAGACTCCCCAGGGATGATGATATAGGGAGATGGGGTGATGAAGGGGAACCTTCAACCTGGAAGTTAGTAGGAGTTCAGGGAAGAACTAGAGAATGGGCAGAATAGTGCCCCTGGGTGTGTGTGTGGGTGAAGCCCCTCATTAAAACTGATTTTGCCTCTCGTGAGCTTGTATGTTGTCCTTGCTCTCCAACCCTCTGGTAAGGCCAAGATCAACCATGTTCAGGGAAATGGAGGCGGAGCCACAGTGAAAAGAGGTGGTGGGGAGACAGCTGTGACTCCCTCACAGGGCTGAGGGAAGATACCTGTGATACACAGGAACCCCAGGGATTTCTGATATGTCTGGGAGGGGCCTGAGCTGTGCCTACAGCATAACCAAGCTCACAAGGGTCATAAGGGCCAGGGCTGGGGGTACCATTCCTGCTAAGAGGCAGAGAAGAAGGAAGGAAAGAGCAAGAGTAAGGTATGCATGGATCCAGAGCCATAAGTGGCTGGAGAGGTTGACCAGGGTCTCCTGGATGTGCCCTGGACACTTGGGAATTGGAGAGATGAAGCTTCCCCAGAGTAACCGGGAGCCATGGGATGGCTGTGAGGAAGGAAGAGAGCAGACAGGTCAGTACTGGGGAAGCCCTTAAGGGGAGAAGAGGAGGCTAAGGAGGATTCCAGAGCTGGGCTGAGATTCCAGGAGTGGAGACCAAGGGCCTAGTGGAGAGATATTGGAGGGAGGAGGGGAAGGTACAGTGGGATTTGGTAACTAAACGGAGGAAATAAAGGAAGAAACTTAGATGTGCCCTCCTGCCTTAGTGGCTGTGAGGACAGAAAACACACAAGGAGGACTGAGCACAGCACAGCTTCCCTCTTTGGAGGCCTGATAAACGAGTGCTTCTCATCCATCCTAATGCCTGCTTAAATGTGGGTCACTCCCATGTCACCCCATATCAACCCCTTTATCACCTTTGGGGGCTCCTTCCTGCCACCCCAGCTTCCCCTGAAGCTATAGCTCCTTCCTATTCAGGGCTGGGCTGGTTGGCCTAAGTGGTGCTGGGTGGGAGGTAATGCACAGAGAGTTCCTGCCTCCATGTAAAGTCTACATCAGTCCTGGGCTGTCCCAGAGGATAAGCCCTCTAGGCTTTTAGTTCTGAGATCAACTTCTCATGTTGAGTCTGGAGAGGGGTGAGGAGGAAGATCATAATCATTACTCGATTTGTAGTATCTTCACCTCTACTCATCAGATCATTCATTCACTCACTAGTCACTCATTCTGCTATGGTCTGTGGACCAGGCAATCACTGCACTCCTGAATTCCTCAGTGTGGGAGAAGCGGGCAAGCCATTTTGGTCCTGCATATCGGTTTTCTGGGTAAGGAAAGTGGGGTCGAGAGAAAGGAAGGGGTATATTCAAAATCATGTTCTTAAAGCTGGCTATAGCCCTGGTTAAATTCAAGTCTGCCTGCACTTACAGCTGCCTGTCTTAAGAGGAGGGTGTCTTAGAATGTGGCTTGCCTTTCAAGGTCTTTTCAATACTGTTTCTTGTTCTTTCTCTTTCCTCTTGATGCATGGCTCAAATGGCAAGAGCACTCGCCTCGCAAGCACAAGTTCCTGAGTTCAAACTCCAGTATCACCAAAAAAAGGTTCAAGTTTCCTCTTAATATTGGGAGAGAGCGGGGAGAATGATGGAAAGGGTAGCACTGATCAAGATACATTGTACTCATGAACTGACAGGTTGAATTGAAACCCTTTGTACAACTACTTAAAGATAATTTTTTAAATTGGGGGAAAAAGCTTCCTCTCAATAATACTTGTAGGTAACCAGGACCCTACTATTCCCTTATCTTGAGAGGTGCCTATATTCTAGGATTTGAACCTTTTCCTTTCTGGGGCCAACTCTTCCCTGAGACCCACCAGCTACTGTAACCACCTGTACTTCTTCACAGGAGGAGTGCGCTCAGTGTCACTACCCCTGGAGCACATAGCCATTTTTTCCAGGGACTTTGTTTTACCCCAGTCTGGCTGAAGGTGAAAGGACCTTTCCTGAAACTCCTCAAATAATTCTGCCAATTATATCTTCCTTAGTAGTTTATAAACTTGAAGGGATCAGGTTGCCAAAGTCAGGGTCCAAATCCTTGAGCATTTGGGCAGAAATGAGGGAATGTTGCAGTTGGACTACAGTAGAAGATTGGACTTTGGATTATAGACTTTTAGAATGTTTGACTTGCTGGAGAGTTTTAGGGCCAGTACTAGAGTCATAAACAATTATGACCAGAATTGTAGATCAAAAGAAATCAGGGCTGGGAATGACGCCGTTACTTGATTCTCCCTTCTTAATAGCCAATACCAAAGAAGTTAGTGTGTCAGGCCTGGGCAAGACCCTTTCTGGCCTGTAGGAATTCATCCTCCATCCTTCAGACTCAACAAGCAGCGTTCAGAGCCTCAGAGGGCAGAAGCACTCTTGCCTAGTGACAATGGACAGCAAGGACAATGGTAGACCCTGCTCCACCAAGCCTCCCTCTCCCCATCACAGCACGCTGCCATAGGAAATATATAGAGATATATTTAGGCACCCTCCCCTCCACTGTTTCCACAGCTCCAGTACTGCCTTTTATGTCCCCTTGTCCTCTGAGGCCTCCAGGCACCTTCGCTAAACTGACCCAATAAAGTCACCAGGAATAGGGGCTTTTGCTCTGCCAACACAAACATTGAAACCTCAGAAACAAAGCTTAGCCTGAGGGGTCTCCTGCCTTCTTGGGCCTGCAGCTCAACTCCAAGTTCTCTCTTGCCCTCCTGGGACTTCTTGGTCCAGAGACCAAACATTTCACATCTTGCTCATCTTGACGTTCCTCATTCAAGCAGAGAGATCCCAGCCCTAGCCTTTGACAGTTCATAAACCCAAGTGTGGTTCAAGTGTGTGTGTGTGTGTGCACGTGTGCGTGTGTATGCACACACACATGCGTGCCCACGTGTGTCCCCTTGATGGTTATCAGGACAAATAGCACCCCCCCTCCAAGGCCCAGGCTGCCCTGCATTCCCCCCTCATTGCTCTCCCACGCTCCACCCTGGCTTTGCTGGAGACTTACCATTTTCCCTGTCCAACTTCATCCTTCCAGTTGTCACAGAGCCACTGAGAATGCAATAGTGACACATTTCTTGGGACAGGTAGCCCAGTGGGAGGCTCTCAGATTTCCACTTGCCAGCTCTGTGAGAAATGAGGTCCTAAGGTGTAAGGGACCCACATCCATGTAGGCTCTCCCTCACTCTCCCCACAGTTAAATAATTTTTACATGCCAGAGACCGCCAAGCCCAGGAAGTCATCATAACCCTCTAAGGTAAATCCTTTGACATGCCCATTCTACAAAGGAAGGAACTGAGACACAGAGGGACTTCTTCACTCCCAGCCCTGGGAAGTACCAGAGCGGGGTCTGAACCACACTAGGATGTCACAGCCACCTTGACCATCCTGGATGGCAGCCAGTGATGGCAGCCCCTTCCCTAGTCCCCTGGGATACTTGAAGTCTAGTAGAGATGAGCACCTTATTGACAGTCAGGGGTCCTCTTCAGAAGCCCAGCTCTCTTGCCTCTTCTCTGACTGTCTGTCACTAAGCAACACAGTGTCCACCTAGCCATGCAGCCATGTGCTAGGGAATTCTATTCTCTGCAACTCAGTTTGAGGGACTGGCAGGGGTCCCTATAACACAAGATAGATCAGTGTACCACTAGGCCTTGAGTCTACGCACTGGATGGTAATTTACCACAGCAATATTTTTGCATGTAAATAAAATGCAAAAATATTACAGAGAGGAATGTGAAAGCCACGGGGAATCCTGAAGATTAAAAAAAAAAAAAAAAAGACTGGGCTGGGAAGGTGGCTCAGTGGTAGAGCGTTTGCCTTGCATGCATGAGGCCCTGGGTTCTATTCCTTAGCACCACATAGGCAAAAAGAAAAAAAGCCGGAAGTGACGCTGTGGCTCAAGTGGTACAGCGCTAGCCTTGAGCTGAAGAGTTGAGGGACAGCGCCCAGGCCCAGAGTTCAGGCCCTATGACTGGACTCCCCCCCCCCAAAAAAAATACTGAAACTCCAAATCAGACTCAGATGGTTCATGCCTGCATATCCTAGCTACTCTGGAGGCTGAGATCTGAGGATGGAAGCCAGCCATGGAAGAAAAGACCTTAAGATTATGTCTCTACTTAACCAGCAAAATGCTAGACTGGAGGTGTGACTCAAGTGGTAGAGTGCTAGTTATGAACAAGAAAGGCAAGTGAAAGTCCAAGACCCTGAATTTATGTCCTAGTACTGGAACACATGCATACAAAATAATAGAGTCTTCAGAAAGGCTTCTCTGGGATGCACATGTGTGTGTGTCTGTGTGAGAGAGGGGGGGGGGGAGAGAGAGAGAGAGTACTATGCCTGGGCTCTCTGGTTATATTTTCTCCACCCAGATCCAACTTGAGCTCACCCAAGCCCTCAAAGCTGCTGGGTGGAAGGTGAGAGCCATCCTGGGTCCTGGCAGCTTTCTGTGGCAGCTCTGCTGCACACATGCTCCTCACCTCCATCATCTCGCTCAGTGCAACACAGGGACCACAGATGAGCCGCACAAGCCCCACACCTCACCATGGAACAACACACAGGCAGCGCCCCATACTACCACGGGTTCCTGTGTGTAGAACCCTGGGTCACCCTGGCAAAGTCACTCCCCGCTGTATAGATAAGTACCCCCACACACACACGCTTGCAGACAAGCACAATCCACAATCCCTTGGCCGCACGTGGCGCACTGGCACGCTGGCACACACCACTACCCCATCTCTCACAGTAATCGCATCCACCGTCCACGTCGCCCACACCTTCCTGGGAGTCACCATCGGGAATGTCACCAGGACCCTCCATGGGTCTGGAGGGGACTAGAGGACTCTGTACCCCACGCCTGGGCCCGGCACCCCAGTCCCTTGAATCCCTGCCGCGGGTGCGCGGGTGCGCACTTCCCTCACCTGCTCTGCATGGGCGCAGCTGGAAGAGGAACCAGCAAACTGAGTACAGGAGTGACGGAGTGAGGGGCCGCGTGGAGTGAGGGGCCGCGTGCGTCCCCTTAGGCTGCGGTCCCAAGTGTGTCTAGTGCCCGGAGCTGGGAGAACCAAACTGGCAGGAGGGCGGGAGGAGTCGCCTTAGCACCCGCGCTGGAGTCCCGCCCAGGCAGGACCGGGCTGGCTGCCCGGCCCCCCTCCTCCCCCGGGGGACAGGAGGCGGTGATACGAGAGAGGAAGAGGCTGCAGGCTGCAGGCCCATGGATCCTAGGGCAGGACTGGAAGCCACCGCTGGATTCTAGTCCCAATTCCCTTGAGACTCCTTCCCTTCCCTGGCCTCAGTTTCCCTCTTGGAATTAGTGTGGTATTTTTACAATTCTGAGATGGCGAAGGGTAGGGATTAAGCTGGGCGTGTGCTAATCATTTTATCTGTTTTTATTTTAATGCATTATCTTATGTAATTCTCAGAGTAATTCCAGGGGTGTCATGACCCTTATGTTACAAATGGGGAAGCAGAGGCACAGAGAAATGAAATGCTTTGTCCAGGATCACACAGCTGGGAAGTGTGAGGCCTGAGATTTGGAGCTAGGCAGTCTGACTCCAGGGCCCAAGTATACTGGAGGTGTGGCTTTACAGCATTTTCCACGTGGTGCACTGCTTCTGGGGGCTCACAGCTTGGTGCTACCCATCCATTTTGCAGATTGGGAAACTGAGGCCCAAGGGACATGGGCTTGTGTTCAGGTCACAGAGCTAGTGGGACCTGAGACTAAAGATAGTGGTGGAGTTGGGGGCACTGTTAGGAATGGTAAATATCTGGATGACATAATGCATGTCCTATAATACATATTCCTCCAGGTTAGCAGGTCTTCTGATTGTCAGTCTCCTTCCTTCTCTTCTCTCCTGTTATATTCTAAGCCCGTGCTGGTAGACAGTGACCTCCAAGTTCTCATCTCTGAACACACCCCTCCTCACCAACCTATATTCCTCAGACATCTCTCAGCACGCTGGTTAAACATTCCCATAACTTAACACAAACTGCAACTGCACATGTAGGACTCACTAAGAAGGAAAAATGAAGGACGAGATGGTACATTACAGTGAGAACGCTGGAGATCCAGGGAGGCTTCCCAGAGGAAGGGACAACTAAGCAGAGACCCGGAGGAAGAGGGAGGCGCCACCAGGGGAAGGTCGGGGGACAGTCTTAGGCTGAACTACTCAGAGGTCCCTTTACTTTCACCCTTCTTGAAGGACTTGCCCCCTCTGCTGCCACAGGAAAATAGTGATAAACTCAGTATTTAAAAAAAAACAAAAACAACTCTGGTAGTTGGGAAGGTGGCTCAATGATAGAGTGTTTGCCTTGCATGCATGAGGCCCTGGGTTCGATTCCTCAGCACCACATAAGCAGAAAAAAGCCAGAAGTGGAGCTATGGCTCAAGTGGTAGAGCGCTAGCCTTGAACTGAAGAGCTGAGGGACAGCGCCCAGGCCCAGAGTTCAGGCCCCATGACTGGCCAAAAAAAAAAAAAAAACTCCCAACAACTCTGTTCAATCAAAAGCAAAGGCAAAAGATTATAGAGTGAGAGATCATTGCAAAACATATAACAAAGTATTATTTTTCAGTGTATAAAAAATAATATGGGCTGGGAAGGTGGCTCAGTGGTAGAAGTGCTTGCCTTGCATGCCTGAGGCCCTGGGTTCAATTCCTCAGCACCACATAAGCAAAAAGAAAAAAGCCGGAAGTGGCGCTGTGGTTCAAGTGGTAGAGCGCTAGCCTTGAACTGAAGAGCTGAGGGACAGCGCCCAGGCCCAGAGTTCAGCCCCATGACTAACCAAAAAAACCCCCAAAAAACAAAAACAAAAAAACAAAAAAACCCCAACAACTCTGTTCAATCAAAAGCAAAAGCAAAAGATTATAGAATGAGAAATCATTGCAAAACATATAACAAAGTATTATTTTTCAGTGTATAAAAAATAATTCCTATGAGAAGGGATAGGAAGGGGAAACAAAGGAGGAGGCAACCATGCTTGATAAGAAATGTACTCATTATCTTGCCCATGTAATTGTAACTCCTCTGTATGGTATTTTCACAATAAAAAACAATTCCTACACATCAATAAGAAAAAGCATGGTGGGGCTGGGAAGGTGGCTCAGTGGTAGTGCTTACCTTGCATGCATGAGGCCCTGGGTTCGATTCCCCAGCATCACATAAGCAAAAAGGAAAAAAGCCAGAAGTGGCGCTGTGGCTCAAGTGGTAGAGCTCTAGCCTTGAGCTGAAGAGCTGAGGGACAGCGTCCAGGCCCAGAGTTCAGGCCCCATGACCGGAGCCAAAAAAAAAAAAGAAAAAGAAAAAGCATGGTGGCTAAACTGACATGTTGAATGGTAAGTGTTTTGTACAATTACATAAAGATAGTAAAAATGTAATTTTAAAAAAGCATGGTGGCTCATGTCTTTAATCCCAGCCCTGAGACAGGAAGATTGTGAGTTTGTAGCCAGCCTGGGCAATATAGGTAGACCTGTCACCAAAATAAAACAAAAAAACCCATCATCAATAACAAAAACCCACCTAATAAAAAATAAGCAAAAGACAAAATGGGAATTTCATAGAAAAGCAAGCAAGTATAGCCAATGAAAGATGTTCACTCTCAGCCAGAAGCTAGCTGGTAGCTCCTGCATGTAATCCTAGCTACTCAGGAAGCTAAGATCTGACTATTGTGATTCAAAGCCAGCCCAGGCAGAAAACTCTCCAAGACTCTTATTTCCAATTAACCAGCAGAAAAACTAGAAGCTGAAGTGGGCTTTAGTGGTAGACTGCTAGCTTTGAGTGAAAAAGCTAAGAGATGGCACCCAGACCTAGAGTTCAAGCCTCAGTACTGGCACACACATACAAAAAAAAGCAGGGGAGGGAGGCTGGGAAGGTGGCTCAGTGGTAGAGCACTTGACTTGAATGCATGAAGCCCTGGGTTTGATTCCTCAACGCTACATAAACAGGGAAAAAAAGCCGGAAGTCGTGTTGTGGCTCAAGTGGTAAAGCGCTAACCTTGAGCTGAAATGCTGAGGGACAGTGCCCATGCCCAGAGTTCAGGCACCACAACCGGCCCCCCCCACCCAAAAAAAAGGTGGTGTTTGATATTACTATCAATCAGGTAATTTAATGCCATGTCACACATATCTGATTAGCAGAAAAAGTTTTCAGTTTAATAGCACTTCTGTTTAGCAGGGAGGGAGGTAGAGAAATGGGGATTTTTATATACTGTGGATAGGGCTAGTGATTGAAAGAATCAATGTGAAGTAGTAGAGTTGAAGATGTACATAGTCCAAAACAGAATAGGCTGTTCTAATGTAAACCACCAAGAGAAACTCTGTGATGTTGGAATGAACATACCAGCACTGACTAATAGCAAAACACTTCAACAGCCTAAATGCCCCTCAACAGAATGGAATATAAACAATTATTCAGATACTCCTTGACTGATCTCTTACTCTTTCCATATTTGTCACTCTAGTGACTTGCAAAAACTTTACTAGTAGCCGGGCGCTGGTGGCTCACGCCTGTAATCCTAGCTACTCAGGAGGCTGAGATCTGAGGATCGCGGTTCAAAGCCAGCCCGGGCAGGAGAGACCGTGAGACTCCTATCTCCAATAAACTACCAGAAAACCGGAAGTGGCGCTGTAGCTCAAGTGGTAGAGCGCTCGCCTTGAGCTGAAGAGCTTAGAGACAACGCCCAGGCCCAGAGTTCAAGCCCCACGACCCACAAAAAAAAAAAAAAAAAAAAAAAAAACTTTACTAGTAGAAAACCTGATATAGGGAATTTGCATGTGAGGCAAAGAGTGTTGGGGTCCAACACAGCTGACTGCCTATAAGATGTGATCCTTGGGGCTGGGAAGGTGGCTCAGTGATAGAGCGCTTGCCTTGCATGCATGAGGCCCTGGGTTCGATTCCTCAGCACTACATAAACAAAAAGAAAAAAGCCAGAAGTGACACTGTGGCTCAAGTGGTAGAGTGCTAGCCTTGAGCGGAAGAGCTGAGGGACAGCGCCCAGGCTGAGAGTTCAGGCCCCACGACTGGACCCCCCCCTCCCAAAAAAAAAAAAAAAACCTTAGCAAGATGTGATCCTTCACATCTCATGAGAATATTCTTTACAGTTATTTGCTATACATTTGTTGTCTCCTCCTTGTTAGTTAAAATTGTCTTCTAAGAAAGTGGGAAAGCCTGAGAAGAAACTATGTTGAAAGACAAGGCTATGCATAGGAAGGAAAGGGGAAGTAGGAGGAGGGAGGGCTCATGAGGGCTGATCAGTAACGGTGGAAGCTGAACCCTTGTCTGACAAGTGCAGGAGCTAATTATGGGGAAAAATAGCTCCATCCCATAAGAAAGTAGTTGATGCTTTACATGCATTTCTGTAATAATAGAAATACCTATACATGCCATCCAATATCACAGCCTTGGGCCAGCTCTTTTTTTTTTGCGTCCCGTCATGGGGCCTGAACTCTGGGCCTGGGCGTTGTCCCTCAGCTCTTCAGCTCAAGGCTAGCGCTCTACCACTTGAGACCAGCGCCACTTCTGGCTTTTTTCTTCTTGTTTATGTGGCGCTGAGGAATCGAACCCAGGGCCTCATGCATGCAAGACAAGCGCTCTACCACTGAGCCACCTTCCCAGCCCCTGGGCCAGCTCTTGTGTCTAGGACAAGAGAAGAATTGAATTTCTAATTTCCAATTGACTTACATTTACATTTAAATAAGCTGTGGGTTGGAGATAAGAGTCTCACAGACTTTCCTGCCCGGGCTGGCTTTGAACCATGATCCTCAGATCTCAGCTTCCTGAGTAGTTAGGATTACAGGTGTGAGCCATTGGCACCAAGCTAGAAATATGTAAACTATATACACATATAGGTATCTATATGTGTGTATGTATGTGTGTATATATGTGTATATGTGTGTATTTATACTTTTTTGGGGGGGCGGGGGTTGGTCATAGGGCTTGAACTCTAGGCCTGGGTACTGTCCCTCAGCTCTTCAGCTCAAGGCTAATACTCTACCACTTGAGCCACAGTGCCACTTGAGCTTTTTCTGTTTATGTGATGCTGTAGAATCGAACCCAGGGCCTGATGCATGAGAGGCAAGCACTCTACCACTGAGCCACCTTCCCAGCCTCACATAGTTTTTTTAATGAAGAAGATGGGCCAGGTCGGCACAGAGAAAAAGCATCCCTCACTGCCTCCTTGCCCATCAGACCGGCTGAGGGCCTTCTCTGGGTTCCCTAGACTTCTATGTTGTCCTGCCATGTCTCATCACTGTGACCTGATGTCACTTGTTGCCTTTCTCCCCACCAGCCGAGTTCTTCCTCTGCAGGCAGTGTGTGTGTTTTGGATGGCTAGTCGATTTCCTCCACACATGGTTCAGTGCTCTGTAAACAGTTAATGAAGGAATGCGCTTAGGATTCTTTAAGGAATTAGAGTCACCATCATTATTCTTTTATTCTGATGCCTGGTATGTGCCCTTGCCTGTGTGAGGCTCTGGGGATACAGAGGTGAATGTTCACAACCAGCACCCTGAACAAGTGTCCAGTGCTGGGGGGAGGGGGGACAACAGACCAGATTTTAGTAGGCATTGAGACATAAGCATAGCACAGGATGAGCCCATAGGGGCCCTAGGACAGCCTGAGAATAGGAAGAGCAAGTATGGCTTAGGCTGAGTGTTCAGGAATAGCTCTAGAGCCGGTCACCAATGGCTCACATCTCTAATCCTAGCTATTCAGAAGGCTGTGATCTGAGAATCATGGTGTGAAGCCAGCCTGCTCAGGAAAGTCTGTAAGACTTTTATTTCCAATTGATGACCAAGAAAAAAGGTGGAAGTAAAGCTGTGGCTCAAGTGGTAGAATGCCAGACTTGAGCAAAAAAAAAACCTCAGGGGCAGTACCCATGCCCTGAGTTCAAGCTGCAGGACCCCTTCCTCCACACTAAGTAGCTAGAGTTCTGTGGGTGGAGGAAGGAAAGGTATTCCTGGGGAATGTAGAGACCTGACGATGGGACCAAACATGGCAAATTCTAGGGACCTCATGAAGTTCCATCCTCCTGGAGAGTTGGTGGAAGGAATGAATTGGACAAGATAAGGCTGCAGAGAAGGCAGGAACCAGGACTTTCAGGGTCTTAAATGTCAATCTGGGAACAATGGGAACTCTAAAAAAGGTTTAAGCAGGTGTAGAATATTCTTGAGGTTGTGCTTTATAAAGATGGCCTGTCCTGGTGGCCCCACACTGGGGACCAGTGGGGGTGGAGCCAGCAGTCCAGGCAGGTGGTCAAGGCAGTGGGTATGGGGGAAAGACAGTGGGGGTGAGTGGGGAGATGCCTGGGAGATGGAGTTGGGGCTATTTAGGAGGTAGCATCAGCAGGTCTTAGGAAGATTGGATATGAATGTGAAGGAGAGGGAAGGAACACTTTGGTTAGTGCTCCAGAAACAGATTCTGAGGCAGAGGTTCAAGTTCAAGCTATTAATTTAGGAGGATGTTCTAAGGAGTAGAAGGAAGCCAACTCTGGGTGGTTACTAAGCAGAGCATCAATGGGAGGGAAGTCCTTTTGGAATCTCTGGAGCACTGTACAGAACATGCCCGGAAGATGTCCGTCCCCACTCCAATCCCTGGACAAGGAAGCTGGAGCATTTGTATATCAACCCTAGCAGTCACTGGATAAAGGCGGATGATTCTGGAATTTTCAGTACAAATGCCAGAGAAAGCCCCAAGGCCCAGTCTGAGTTTCTTAGAGTGAGAAGCTATTGGGTTGTAGGAAATGATGAAGACTGAAGATGATGGTAGGATCCATAGCAGCTACTGCAGGCTGAAGAGTCCTCTCTGCTTCCACAGGCTGAGTGGAAGCAAGGAGTTTGTAGGAGTTGGAGTGAGAGGTGGGTCGGGACTTGGTAGTCCTGACTGCTACCCAGCATCTCCTCTCGACCTTCAGCTTTTCTTGCCTGGTCTATGCACTGCCCCCAGATCCTCTCAGGTCGGCAGAGTACCAGCCTGAGACTGGAATATAGTCTCCAAGTGGTTGGAACCCTGTGCTCACATCTAGGTAGAGAAAGTTGGTGGCTTTTCAATAAAAACCCGATCCACTCAACCCAGGATTAGCAGTGGGCTGGATACACACATTTGAGACTTACCAATTTAGTTGGTCCTCCAGGCAGTAAGTAAGATGGCTTCCACTCTGTTTTGGGAAGGAGCTATCAGTAGAACGTAGGAAGAGGAGCTGCCCAGCACGGAGGCTGAGAAGTAGGATGAGAAGAAGAGCAATGTGGGGTCACTGAGACCAAGGAAGGTGGGCTTGGGAGAAGGAGGAAGTGGGTCCCCAGGAACCAGGTCCCATCCCCACAGCCCCAGGAGAGGTCCAGAATCCCTCTGTTAAACTGTGCCTGGAAGCAAATTTGCTTTCTCCTCTTCCTCTCCCACCCCCTCCTCCTCCTCCCTGTCTCAGACTCTGGAGCATCTGGCAGGTGTCCAGCAAGACTCACTGCTGGACAAGCTATGTCTGGTATTTTCAACAGTTCCTGAGACTTCCCCTGGCCCTATATGCCCAGCCTTGGGGTGCCTGTGGCCTCCTCTTGAGGCCAGTGCTTTCAAACCCAGCCTCAGCCTCAGAACCTCCACTCTCCTCCCGTAGACTCCCATTTGCCCTGTAGTCCAGCAACCCTGACTGCACTTGTCTGAAACGGAAGCAATTTCCTGGAAGCTGGTCCTTCACATTCTGTCCACGTTCCAGCTACCCAGCCAAGTGTCAGTTTACAAATTCATGGCCCAGGAATTCCTGCTCCAGCAGCTCTTCCTCAGGGCTCTGGGTTCCTTTCCTGTCTCTAAGCAAATGGATAAGAAACCCCATGTAGCATGCTCCTACCAGACCCATGCCATTGCAGCATGGCATGAAAGTTCACATGCTTCTGGTAGCCTTAAAAAGAGATTAATATGCCTGTGACAACAGAGGGGACAGTCCATCAATGTCTGCTGCTCAAACTGCCTGTGGCGTCTCGTGGAGCCTAGTTCATGAGTCAAACCTTGGACAAATCTTTTTACTTAGTGCCAACAGATCTTTGTCGCTTAAAAAAGAAATCATTAAGCTGGGGACTGGAGGCTTATGTCTGTAATCCTAGCTACTCAGGAGATCTGAGGTTTGCGATTTGAAGCCAGCCTGGGCAGAAAAGTCCACGAGACTCTTATCTCCAATAAACTACTCAGAAAAAAAGCCCTTTCTCTCTCTTCTCTCTCCCCTGTGGCTCAAGTGGTAGAGCACTAACTTTGAATGTAAAGAGGCTCAGGGACAGCACCCAGGCCCTTAGGTCAAGCCCCAGGATTGGCAAAAAAAAAAGAAAAGAAAGAAAGAAAAGGAACCATTAATGTATCAATTAATTAAAATAGGTGTTTATTAATATCTTATTGAATCTGAGATTCAACCAGATACTGTTTGGTGAAATAGTGTCAACTTCCCAATGAAAAAATATATTGTTTTCATTTCAGTGCTTTCAAAGAAAATTTAAAAATCAGTATGACATGGTTAGAAACAAGCTAATTTCTCTCCAAATAAATAAATTCTCTAAATAAATTGTAGCTTTTAAAATAGAAAGAAGACGCTTTTTGTGTATTAATGCAGAAAGATCTGCAAGAAATCTTCAGAGGAAAGGTATAAAAGTGGAGACAGATTTTTGTGTGCCCATAAAGGAAGAAAATCACATAACTTTTAAGATATAGATAGAGTATATGCACATTGCTTAGCTTTAGGCTGCTATTCTACCATTTGAGCTTATCCCTACCTCTGGCCTTTTGTTGGTTAGTTGGAGAAGAGTCTCTTGAATTTGTCTACTTGGCTGGCTTTAAACCAAGATCCTCAGATCTCAGCCTCCTGAGTACCCAGGATTACAGGCATAATTCACCAGAGAATGTGTATATCTAGCCCAGAGAAAGAGAGAATGTCTCCTTCCTCTGCCTTTTTGTTGTACCCAGGCACTCAATGGATTGGCTGATGCTCACTCACATTGAGGTGGACCATCTATACCACTCAGTCCAACAATTCAAATGTTGGTGTCTTTCAGAAACACACACACACACACACACACACACACACACTCACCACAGAATGTTTTGCTAGCTCTCCAGCACCCATTAATCCAGTCAAGTTGACATCTAGAATTATCTATAACAGATGTCCAGAATTCTTGTTCCTTGGGCTTTAAAACAGAAGTTCAGCATAAACCCCATTTTGAAATAGCAAATATTTCCTTAAACATCCTGGAAAAAGTATGTCTGAAATACATGAGCTTTACAGATTCAAAGAAAAGAGAAATGAGACAGAGCTGCAGGTGCTAAAAGGTTAGTGGTAAGCTGACTAAACGAAAGTAAAAGAAATGAAGACTGGGACCTGGGATAGCATGATCTCCACAGTAAAAACCACTACTCTAGCCAGGTGCCAGTGGCTCATCCCTATAATCCTAGCTACATAGGAGGCTGAGATCTGAGGGTTGCGGTTCAAAGCCAGCCAGAGCAAGAAAGTCTGTGAGACCCTTATCTCCAATAAACCACCAGAAAACTGGAAGTGGCTCTGTGGCTCAAGTGCTAGCCTTGAGCTGAAGAGCTGAGGGACAGCGCCCAAGCCCAGAGTTCAAGCCCCATGACTGACAATTAAAAAAACAAAACCCTACTACTCTATTGACAGGTACTGGCACAAGAGACAGAAGACCAGTAGGTGGCTGTCATGCAGATAATAGTTGGGTGATGTCATCACTGCAGGCCAGCCTGGGCCATGTGTGGCTCTCTCTCTCCCTCTACTCCCTTTCCCTTTCCTCTCCCTGATGAAGTGGGGTGGCCTCACATAATGGTGGATTATAGGTGGCCACAAAGCAATCACAGGCTATGAACATCAACACCTATTATTTAGAAAATTAATAAAGAGCCTCAGCTAAGTTGTACACCTGCCAGGAGAGATAATGTTCTTTGATACAAAAGCCATCTTTGGGGCTGGGAAGGTGGCTCAGTGGTAGAGCGCTTGCCTTGCATGTCAGAGGCCCTGGGTTCGATTCCTCAGCACCACATAAGCAAAAAGAAAAAAGCCGGAAGTGGCGTTGTGGCTCAAGTGGTAGAGCGCTAGCCTTGGGCTGAAGAGCTGAGAGACAGCGCCCAGGCCCAGAGTTCAGACCCCACGACCAGACCCCCCCCCCAAAAAAAAGCCATCTTCATTTGGGGTCAAAATAGAGCAATGAAATATGGGAAGAGTATCAAAGCAAAAACCACGACATGATGGCAATGCCTAACACAGATAGGATAAATCCAGGTCCTGAGAGATCATTTCACCAGGCATCCAACTTAGGAAGTTCTATTCCCCCCACCCCGCAATACATCTCCTTTTTTATCTGTAATAAATCTGATGATTCCCATAGTGCTAGGTCCAGGGTGAACAGGGGAAATGGTTTTGTCTCTTCTGTTTTCCCATTTCCTGTTTTCTTTCACAATGGCCTGTGGACATTTAGGGAGTTTGGGCTTTGTATCTTAGTAGTACCGAGAAGAGATGGGACCATGGCTTTGATTTCACTGCCAAAACAAAAGAAATATAATGAAAAGCACATGTATGATTTCAAATTTTCAAGAAAGCACATTACAAAAGAAATGAGCGGAATTAATTTTACTAATATATTTTATTTAATCCAGTCTATCTAAAGTATTATAATTGCAATATGTAATCTGTATTCAAAACTCAAAATTGACAATTTTTTAAAAGGGAGGAATGATTGATCTTAGTTCATGATTTCAGTCCATCATGACAGGAGAGCTGCTCACATCATTGTAGGCAGAAAACAGAGAGAAAATGCTAAAAGATGTCAAATCTGTGATCTTTTTTCCTTCTGCAGTATTAGGGATCAAATTCATGGCCTTGTACTTGCTAGGCAGGTGCTATACCATTTGAGTCATGCCTCCAGACCCTTTGTTTGTGTGCCCATCCTGGGGATTGAACTCAGGGTCTGGATGCTGTCCTTGAGCTGTTGTTTTCAACTCTAACAAGCCACAGCTCCACTTCTCACTGACTTTCCTGCTTGGGGTTGGCTTTGAACTACAATCCTCAATCTCAACCTCCTGAGTATCTACGATTATAGATGTGAGCCATTAGTGCTCACCTTTCCAAACCCTTTGTGTCTTAGTTATTTTTGAGGTAGGGTCTAGGTTTATGCCCCTGTTGACTTGGACTGTGATCTTCCTACTTGAGCTATTCTGCATTGCTGGGGATGGTAGGCATGTAGCATCTTTTCTAGCCACTGGTTTAAAAAGAGCCTTAATGGCCTTTCCTTTTGGCTGGAACTGCCATCTTCCAGTAATTTGCCAAAATGACGAACACAAAGGGAAAGAGGAGAGGTACTCGGTACATGTTCTCTAGACCCTTCCGGAAACATGGAGTTGTTCCTTTGGCCACGTACATGAGAATCTACAAGAAGGGTGATATTGTAGACATCAAGGGAATGGGTACTGTTCAAAAAGGAATGCCCCACAAATGTTATCATGGCAAAACTGGAAGGGTCTATAATGTTACCCAGCATGCTGTTGGCATTGTTGTGAACAAGCAAGTTAAGAGCAAGATCCTTGCCAAGAGGATTAATGTGCGAATTGAGCATATTAAACACTCTAAGAGCCGAGATAGCTTCCTGAAACGAATGAAAGAAAATGACCAGAAAAAGAAGGAAGCCAAAGAGAAAGGAACTTGGGTTCAACTGAAGCACCAGCCAGCTCTACCCAGAGAAGCACATTTTGTGAGAACCAACGGAAAGGAACCTGAGCTATTGGAACCTATTCCCTATGAATTCATGGCCTAAGAGATGTTAAAAAATAAAAGACTGCTGGACTATAAAAATGAAAAAAAAAAAAAGAGTCTTAATGAACTTTTATGCCCAGGTTGGTCTTGAACCACTACTCTGTGATCTCCATCTCTCAAATAGCTAGGTTACAGGCGTAAACTACAGCACCCAGCTAAAATTGAGATATTTTACAATTATTTTGTACTATCTTCAAAGTTAATTGGTGTTTTATACTTATAACACATCTTAATTCATATGAGCCAAATTTCAAATGCTTAACACTATAGTAGTTGCTACATAATAGACAAACCAAGCCAGGATATGTTACTTTATTAGAGTGGACAAAATAATGCTTACTTCTATCATCCCTCTTCATTTATTGCTTGAATTCTTCTATCTAGAACTTCTCATACTAGATGTCATAGCACACAACAGTAATCTCAGTGCATTGGAGGTTGAAGCAGGACTATGGCAAGTTCCTGTCAGTCTGGGCTACATAATGAGTCCTGCTGCTGCTGCTGCTAATGATGATGATAATGATGATGATTGTTTTGTGGTACTGAGTATTAAATTCAGGGCCTTTTACTTATATAAGCACTCTACTACTAGACCCTTGCCCCCAGTCTAATTTTGTTTTTGGTGGTACTAAGGTTTGAACTCAGAGCCTTGGTCTTCCTAGGTAAGCTTTTTCAGGTACATGCATCACTTACTCAGTTTTTTCTGCTTTCTTCATTTCTCAAGTACAGTCTCACATTTAAGCCTGGTCTGCCTGGAGTGTCATTCTTCTGTTTGTGCTTCCTCTGTTGCTAGATGATAGGCACACACCATTTTACCCAGCTATTTATTGATTGAGATGGGGCTTCACAAACTTTTTATTTTTTGGCAGGGGTTGGCCTCAAATTGTGAGCCTTCTGATCTCTGCCTGTGGAAGAAGAGGATTATAGGTATGAGCCTCAGCACTGAATGCTCCAAAGTGTGTGTGTGTGTGTGTGTGTGTGTGTGTGTGTGTGTGTGTGTGTGTGTGTGTGTGTGTGTACATGTGCATGCTGGTCCTGAGGCTTGAACTAGGTGCTTGAGCACTATCTCTGAGGATTTTTTGCTCAAGGGGAACTCTACCATTTGAACCACAGCTTTACTTCCAGCTTTTTGGTAATTAATTGGAGATAAGCATCTCACAGGAGTTTCCTGCCTGGGCTGGATTCCAACTGCGACCTTCAGATCTCAGCCTCCTGAGCACCTAGGATTACAGGCATGAGCCACCAGTGCTTGACTTCAGTTTTTTGGTTTTTTTTTTTTTTTGGATAGTCAAAATACTGCATCTAGCAAAGGAAGAGGTGACATTGTCAAAAAAGAATGTACTCTTTACCTGACTTATGTAACTGTAACCCTCTGTACATCACCTTTATTTTTTTTTTTTTTTTTTTTTTTTTTTTTTTTTAGTATTGTATCGTTTTTTGTAATACTGAAGGTAGTTTGCGGAAAGAGTATTCATGTGATCTGAGAAAATGATCTGGGAAATCTCCATTCCCTAATTTCAACCTGTTTAAAAGTCCTCCACAAAACGCCATCTCCAGGATAGAAGGCCAGGGCTCCTTGAACATGGGTAGAAAGTTTCCTTCAGGGGACAGCCATATAAGTCTTATCCAGATAGTGTAAGACACACCACAATCCTATTGGCTATTACTAAAACCATTGCCCTGTGTGTGTGTTTTGGTATCTGATGCTGACTCCCCACTGTAATTTTGACTCTTTGCTATATTCCTTGCACACAGATGGTATCCATATTGTGTGTCCTCTGATGCCTGAGGAGATTCGATTTCCTACTGAAGGCCCGAGCACATTTCCTGCAAATATAAGGCTTCTCTCCCGAGTGTGTCCTCTGGTGTCTAAGGAGGTGTGACTGCCGGCTAAAGCCTTGCCCACACTCCCTACACATGTGCACCTTGTTCCCCGAGTGTGCCCTCTCATGTTTAATGAGAGTGAGCTTATCACAAAAGCCTTGCCCACACTCCCTGCACACTGAATCACCTGAGTGTGCCCTCTTGTGTCGAAATAGGTTAGGCTTTTGCCGAAATCTTTGACCACACTCCCTGCACATGAAAGGCTTTTCCCCCGAATGTATCCTCTGGTTGTACATCACCTTTATAATAACAATTTAAAAATACTTCATCTATAGTTAGTTAAGTTCTTTTAAATCGGTTCCTATAAACACATTAGTAGTACTGACACTTGTTTTTTTAATATGATTAAAATGTTCTGGGCCTATCCCACATATTTCTTGCCTCAAACTTAGAAAACTAGAAATAGGAAATAATTTTTTATTCAAGAGAAGACTACATCACATTTCCAATTCCAATTTAAGATTGCAGTAGTTTTCTTAAATATCTTTTTTGTTTGTTTGTTTTGCTAGTCCTGGGGCTTGAACTTAAGGCCTGGGCACTGTCCTTGAGCTTCTTTTTACTCAAGGCTAGTGCTCTACACTTGAGCCACAGTGTCACTTTTAGGTTTTTCCATTTATATGGTACTGAGGAATTGAACCCAGGGCTTCATGCATGTTAGGCAAGCACTCTTCCACTAAGCCACATTCCCAACCCTTCTTAATATCTAGTTTTTTATCTGTATCTCTTTTCTGCTGAAAATCTTGGTTTTCAAACTGAGTGCTGTCTTGAAAGACATCTTGGAGATTCTGTCTCAAAAATAAACAGCAAAATACAGGGCTGGAATTGTGGCTCAAGGGGTTGAACACCAGCCAAGCAAACAAGTTGATTGCAAGGCCCTGGGTTCAAGCCCTACTACTGCCAAAAAAAAAAAAAAAAAGAAAAAGAAAGAAAGAAAAGGAAAAAAAGGAAGAAAATCTTGATTTTCAAAAAAACATTTATATGAACACCTATGTTTATCCTACTATATGTGCTAGTTTCAAACCACAAACAACTAATGTCATTACTCATTATATGACTATAAATATTGCTTAAAACTTCTTCATGGTTTTCTTTGGTCTTTAGAAATGATCCCTCTTAAATAATGGTTCATTTTTAAAAAAGTAAACATGTATGGAAAAAGAAAATATAATCACAGAGGCTATAAGATGTTGCTGGGATAATACTTTGGACATCATGAAAATGTAAGCATTGACTAATCAGAACTTCTGGGAGGAAGGGGAGGAGGGGCAGGAAGGGGAAGGGCAGAGAAGGAGGAAGGAAGACAGGGAAGAGGGAAGGGGGCTCTACAGACAAAGGGGTGGCACAGGAAGGTGAGGGGTTTGGACTCTGGAGCCCTAAACATCCCATGAGACCAGAGCTCAGCTTCTCTGCTTTCTCTGGCAGAGGGTCATTTCCTAATCTACTTAATTCTAAGCAAATGATGTGGCGTCTGCTCAGCTCAGTCCCTAGTCTTAGGACAAATGGCCCCAATTAAAGGTTCATCCTAAGGGAATTCAGGGGAAGAGGAAAAAAAAGCATTAATCAAATAAATGCCCAGATGTCCTGGGTCTGGCTGATGACTGGCTGGGGCAGTGCTCTTCCCCCACTCTACCCAGCCCTCTCCCAGGAAATGTTTTTGAACCATCTGGCCTCATCCTCCATCCTCCACGTCACCCACTGGACCAGCCCTGCCACTGCCCACTTGACTTTTTCTAGACTCTGGGTACACTGTCTACAAAACCTTGCAGGCATCCTCTGATTCTTCACTTCATTTCCCATCTGCTTCAGCAGGAGGCTGCTTGGCACATCCTTCAGCATACACCTGGCATTCTCACCTCCATTGCTGCCTCCTGGCCCCAGCCCCACACTACTTACTGGATTTCAGCAACAGCTCTTCCCTGCTCTCAAGGGTTCTGTCTTTGCCTGAAGCTGGACTTGCTTTCCAAAATGGCAGTCAGATTGGTTCTTGTACTCAAATCTCACCGTGGCTTCCTATCGGCTCCGTGCCCTACAGGATCTCTGGGATCTGGGTCCATTCCACCCCAGACATGGGTGTCCTTTCAGAGGCATTCGTGGCTTTTTAGGAATTAGTCCCACTCTCAGGAAAGCCCTTCACTATTGGCTAGCTCCCGCACCTCCTTCTAATATTTGCTTAAATGCTGTCTTTGAGGTGCCATTCCTGAAGTTCCCATGATTATCCTTTTTAAAACTCCAACCTTTCTGCCCTCCCCTCTTCCTGCTCCAGGTTTTTCCATAACCTTTCAACATGCTATATAATTTATATTTTATTACATCTATATATGTGTTTATTATCTACCTCCCACCATTAAGCTCAAGGGCAGCATCTTTGACTTTTGATTATTTCTTTCCAAGTATATTGACCAATATTTGGCATATTGTAGGTACTTGTGAAATATTTGTTGAATAAATGAATGAATCGTCAACACTGATAAGATTCTTTTTTTTTCTTTTTTTTTTTAAAAAAAATTTTATTGTGAAAATACTGTACAGAGGGGTTACAATTACATGGGCAAGAACATGATAAGATTCTTGCTCATGGGGTTAGGAAGGTGGCTCAGTGGTAGAGCGCTTGCCTTGCATATCTGAGGCCCTGGGTTTGATTGCTCAGCACCACATAAGCAAAAAGAAAAAAAGCCGGAAGTGGCGCTGTGGCTCAAGTGGTAGAGTGCTAGCCTTGAGCTGAATAGCTGAGGGACAGCGTCCAGGCCCAGAGTTCAGGCCCCACGACTGGACCCAAAGAAAAAAAAAGATTCTTGCTTAGAGGGCCATTGTGAAACTTACATGAAATAATTTGGTTCACTTTGTAAGGAAAGGAAGTAACGTGTAACATGTGCCTACTGGTGCTAGGTGCTCTTCAAAGGTTTTCACAGTTTATCTCATTTATTCATCAGTATGAGCCATGTTCATTTATTCACCCATTTATTTATTTATTCATTAGTCCAACAAGTGATCACTATGTATCTACTATGTGCCAAGTGCCATTCTGAGTACAGAGGGTAAAACAGGAAGCTATTACTCTGCTACCTCTGGAAACATTTGTAACGGATGATGAAAAAATATTAAGTATAAATTTTCCTTTTTTTTTGGTCCGGTCTCTGTCCCTCAGCTCTTCAGCTCAAGGCTAGTGCTCTACCACTTGAGCCACAGTGCCACTTCCGGCTTTTTTCTTTTTGCTTATGTGGTGCTGAGGAATCGAACCCAGGGCCTCATGCATGCAAGGCAGGCGCTCTACCACTGAGCCACCTTCCCAGCCCCAAATTTTCCTTCTTATACTACTCCTTTTTTTTATGTGGTACTGATGTTTGAACTGAGGTCTTCTTGACTGCTAGGCAGGCACTCTTCCAATCTATTTGCATTACAACATTAGTCCTTTCACTTTAGTTTTTCCTTCCTTCCTTCCTTCCTTCTTTTCTTCCTTCCTTCCTTTCTTTTTCTTTTGTTGAACTCAAGATCTAGGCACTGTTCCCTGAGCTCTTTTTGCTCAAGGCTAGCACTCTACCACTTTGATCCACAGCACCACTTCTTGTTTTCTGGTGGTTAATTGGAGATAAGAGTTTCACAGGGAAGGGACAGCTGGGGGTCTGGCCATCAGGGAAGCGCAGCGGCGAGTCTGGCCAGGAAGATGCCAGTGGCGGTGATGGCAGAAAGTCCCTTCAGTTTTAAAAAGTTGCTGGATCAGTGCAAGAACCAGGAGCTTATGGTCCCTGGAGGAATTGCTACTTCCTCCCCCCTACCCCCCCAGTATATGGTCAGCTTCTAGCTTTATATTTGCTCATAATGACATGAATAATGCAAGGTACCTTTGGAAAAGGATTCCACCTGCTATAAAATCTGCAAATTCAGAACTGGGGGGTATTTGGTCAAAGAATCTGGAGTAGAGATTTCCCTGGGATCTATACGACCATCAACGCCCACCAGTGGTCTGAGACTGTCCAGCCAATCATGGAAGCACTTAGAGAAGCCACAAGGAGACACGCCTTCGCCCTGGTCTCACAGGCCTATACCTCCATCATCGCGGATGACTTTGCTGCCTTTGTTGGGCTTCCTGTCGAGGAGGCTGTGAAAGGAATATTGGAACAAAGATGGCAAGCTGACTCTACCACAAGAATGGTGCTGCCAGCCGGGCACTGGTGGCTCATGCCTGTAATCCTAGCTACTCAGGAGGCTGAGGATCGCGGTTCAAAGCCAGCCCGGGCAGGAAAGACCGTGAGACTCCTATCTCCAATAAACCACCAGAAAACAGGAAGTGGTGCTGTAGTTCAAGTGGTAGAGCGCTGGCCTTGAGCTGAAGAGCTGAGGAACAGAGCCCAGGCCCAGAGTTCAAGCCCCACGACCGACCAAAAAAAAAAAGAATGGTGCTGCCCAGGAAGCCAAGTGCAGGTGCCCCGGATGTTTCCTTTAACAAGTTTATTCCTTTATCTGAGCCTGCCCCTGTTCCACCCATCCCCAATGAACAGCAGTTAGCCAGGCTGACTGATTACATGGCTTTCCTTGAAAACTCACTTCTTCTGAGCTCAAGATCTACCTTCAGAGTCCTGTACAATGACAAACACAGAAATGTAAATTTTTTATTTTCAAATCTACCGGATGGAATGTGCATTCGGATTCCTTTCTGAGTATGTGATAAAATGCGTATATAATATAAAGTATATTATATAGATTTTGTCCTTGAGCATTATGCTAATTAGTTGCCATAGCAGGCATACTTGTACCAAGATAGGTTTGGTGGCGCTCAGCAGGGTTATGTAGTTTGCATTTCTGAGTGACTCATGAAAGCTGCCCCCTGCTCCCATGCACAGGCCGTCCGGCCATCTTCACCCTGCCCGCTGCTGGTGGGTGCACTTGGGGTTGGCAGAGCCCTGGCCCTGGGGCGGAGCTGCTAGGACTTGAGATTCACCCCCCAGTGGACAGCATGTGCTCCTTCCTTCCACCTCCAGAGAATCCTTAATGTGAAGTACACAAACAGCAGAGCCACAAGCAGGTGCTTCTTGAGGGAGCAGGCCCAATGTGCTCTGTAGCCACTGCTGGTGCTGCAGGCCGGCCCTAAAGAAGGGTCGCAAGAGAGCTCAAGAAGCGTTACGTTCTCAATTGTCTTTGAGAAGAGGGCAGAATGGGGTGCAGTGCATTGTGGGGGTGAGTGCACACTGGCACAGCACCGTAGCCCTCTTCTTCAGCCCCTCGGGCGTGCGTGTTCATCTCTCAGTTTAAGTTCTTCCTTTTGAAGAAACATCGAACCAGCCTTTCATCTTTGTGTGACAGTTCTCTGAATAGTTGAAGTTGTGTATTGTATCTTCAGGTGCAAGTACCCCTTAGTTCATTCATTCTGCATTTGTTCAATAAATATTTAATTGAATTCTTCAACGGTTTCATATAAGATTGTTTGTAGAAACTTCACGATCTCAGTCTTCTGCAGACATATTCCGATTGTCATTACCTTTAAAGTATGAATTTCATAAGTGGAAATGATTGCTGTAGTGACAATTACATAATTCTTGTTTATTTACGTTTGTTTAATTGACTCAGTTTTTTCAACAGATGTGAAAATATCTTTTAAGTTACAATTTTGTAGCCAGGCGCTGGTGGCTCACACCTGTAATCCTAGCTACTCAGGAGGCTGAGATCTGAGGATTGCGGTTCAAAGCCAGCCCGGGCAGAAGAGACCGTGAAACTCCTATCTCCAATAAACCACCAGAAAATCAGAAGTGGCGCTGTAGCTCAAGTGGTAGAGCGCTTGCTTTGAGCTGAAGAGCTGAGGGACAGCGCCCGGGCCCAGAGTTCAAGCCCCATGACCGACAAAAAAAAAAAGTTACAATTTTGTTTAATCCTAAAAAAAAAAAAAAAAAAAAGAGTCTCACAGGGACTTTTCAGCCTTGGCTGGCTTCAAACTGTGATCTCAGATCTCAGCCTCATAAGTAGCTAGGATTATAGCCACCAATGCCTGGCTTTAGTTATTTTTCATGTAGGGTCTCACTTTTTTGGGGGGAGAAGGGGGCTTGGTTTAACTTGGACCTTGATTCTTCTACCTATCTTTCCCACATAGCTGGGATAACAGGTATGCACCATCACACTCAGTCTTGATTTTCCCTTTGATATGATGAGGAAACGGAGATGCCTTATGTCACCCAAACCATCAGATATACAAATGCTGCTGACCCAAAGAAAAGAGCTTGGATTCCAACACAAGCCTTTGGGGGGGGGGGGCTTTCTATGTTACACAGGGTCCCTGCTCTTCAGTGCAGTAAAAACTTGTGGAAAAAAAATGTACACAGGTCGCTGGGCGTGGATGGCTCACACCTGTAATCCTAGCTACTCAGGAAGCTGAGATCTGAGGATCAGGGTTCAAACCCAGCCCAGGCAAGAAAGTCTATGAGACTTATCTCCAATAAACCACTCAGAAAACCAGAAGTGGCACTGTGGCTCAAGTGGTAGAGTGCTAGCTTTGAGCTGAAGAGCTAAGGGAGAGCGCCCAGGCCCAGAGTTCAAGTCCCACCACAGACAAAAAAAAAAGTACACAGGTCTTGGAGAAGGACATGAGGGTGAGCTTGGAAGGTAGCCAAGGTTTCCTCCAGTCACCCTGTGCTTCTAGCTCTACTCCCAAGGAACAACACTGGGGCCTCCCCTTCCTCATGACTCAGATATATTGTACCTGATGACCTGCTGATGGGATCCAAGTTACAGGCATCTTGTGAGTAAACCTCAGGTTCTGCCCAGCTCAGTCACTGGGGCTGCTAGGAGGACAGCTGACAAAGCCCATGGGTGCTGGTAGCTCACAGATGTAATTCTAGCTACTCTGCATCGAGCTTTGAAACCAGCCTGGGCAGGAAAGTCCAGGGAACATCTCCAATTAACCATAAAAAGCCAGAATTGAAACTGTGGCTCAAGTGGCCTAGTACCAGCCTTGAGTGGAAAAGCTGAGGGAGGATGTCCAGGCCCTGAGTTAAAGCCCCAGTACCAGCACTAAGAAAGAAAGAAAGAAAAAGGAGGAAGGAAGGAAGGAAGGAAGGAAGGAAGGAAGGAAGGAAGGAAGGAAGGAAGGAAGGAAGGAAGGAAGGAAGGAAAGAAGGAAGGAAGAAAATGCATCTTTGAGCCGGAAAGACTACAAGGACCCTCAGGAACATAGAAGGTCTCTGGTGAGGGTGGGGTACTGGAGTGAGGCAGCAGAGGGAGAGTTGGGGAACCCAGTGTCCAGCCTGAGAGCGGCTCTGTTTGAACTCTCCTGTTGCTGCTCTAGGACTGGGAAGACAGGCTGTATGCCTAATGCTGGGTTGTGAGGAGGGCTAGGGGCACACAAGACAGACATGAGATGGTCAGGCACCATCAACTGGGTGACAAGTCATAGTACACTAGTTGTATTTCCTGTTTCAATTTTCTGCCTTCTTTCACCACATTCCCACCCTTTAACTCCCCACAGCAGCCAACTGGGTCATTTTATCATTCTGCAGGCAACTCTGGACTCCAGCCCTTGTCTCTTGTTGTTGCATTCAACTCTGGCCACCAGAGGACAGCAGAGCAACATCAGCCAAACTGGGACCCACTCAGAGTCAATGCTAAGAACTAGGGGTTGGGATTGAAGCTCTGGACCGCCTCCTTCCAGAAAGTCTAAGAGCAAAAAGTGTGAAAGAGAAGAAGGAAAGGAGTGGAGGAGGGAAAGGATGAAGAGTGAGGAAGGAAGGAAGAAAAGGAAAAAGGAGGGAAGGAGGAAGGGAGGAAGGAAGGAAGGGAGGAAGGAAGGAAGGGAGGAAGGAAGGAAGGGAGGGAGGAAGGAAGGGAGGAAGGAAGAAAGAAGGAAGGAGGGAAGGAAGGAAGGAAGGAAGGAAGGAAGGAAGGTTGATAGAGCTAGCAGCTAAATCCTGTCTGCACTCCCCATATCTTCCTGCCATTCTCCTGCTTGTCTTCTTCCATCTTTCATGTCCTGATTTTCTCTTCTTTCCTTCCTTCCTTCCTTCCTTCCTTCCTTCCTTCCTTCCTTCCTTCCTTCCTTCCTTCCTTCCTTCCTTCCTTCCTTTCTCTTTCTCCATTTCTTTCTTTCTCCCTTTCTTTCTTTCTTTCTTTCTTTCTTTTTCTCTTTCTTCTTTTTCTTTCTCTTTTCTTTTCTCTTTCCCTCCCTCCCTCCCTCCCTCCCTCCCTCCTTCCCTTCTTTCTTTCTTTCTTTCTTTCTTTCTTTTTCTCTTTCTTCTTTCTCTTTCTCTTTTCTTTTCTCTTTCCCTCCCTCCCTCCTTCCCTTCTTTCTTTCTTTCTTTCTTTCTTTCTTTCTTTCTTTCTTTCTTTCTTTCTTTCTTTCTTTCTTTCTCTCTTGTGATGGTACTGAGGATAAACTCAGAGCCTCATGCTCTCTCCTCTCCTTTTCACTCAAAGCTGGTAGGTGCTCTACACTTGAGTCACAGCTCCACTTCTGGCTTTTTGCTTATTAATTAAAGTTAAGAGTTAAGAGTCTTCATGGACTTCCTGCCTGGGCTGGCTTTAAACCTTGATTCTCAGATCTCAGCCTCCTGAGTAGCTAGGATTATTGGTATGAGCCACTGGCACCTGGTAGATGTTTATTTCTGATGGTTCTGAAAGCTAGAAGCCCAAGGTCAGAGCCTGCATAGCCAGGTTCTGTGAGGGTTCTCTTCTCAGCTACCTACAGCCAATTTCTTGTAAGCTCACATGGTGGAAAGAGGTGGTAGGGTTCTCTGGGGTTCCTTTTACATGGCATTATTGTAGTTTGGATCCAAATATCATCCAAACATCCATGTGTTGAAGATGTAGTCCCCAGCATGATACTATTGGGGGAGGTGGAATCTTTTAAGAAGAGAGGCCTGCTGGCTGCTGGTGTCTTGCGCCTGTAATCCTAGCTACTCAGGAAGCTGAGATCTGAGGATCTTGGTTCTAAGCCATCCCAGGCAAGAAAGAGACTCTTATCTCTAATTAGCCACTAGAAAACTGGAAGTGGAACTGTGGCACAAAGTGGTACAGCGCCAGCCTTGAGCAAAAGAGCTCAGCTAGAGTGCCAACGCTTGAGTTCAAGCCCAATGACTGACAAAAAATATTAGGTCCTTGGGGGTGTATTCTTGAGAGGGAGAGTAGGACTCTGGCCCATTCATCTTCTCTGACCTTTCCCACCATGAGGTGAATGGTTTTGCTAAACCACATGCTCCCACCATGATGTATAACAGGACCAATTGATCCTGGATCGAAACCTCTAAAATTCTGAGTCAAAGTAAACCTTATTTCTTTGTAAGTTGATCATCTCAAGTATTTTGTTATAGTAACAGAAAGCTGACTAACACAGGCATGCATCCCATTCATGAAGCTCCAGCATCATACATAACCCATTACCTCCGCAAAGAATCAGAGATGCACCCTCTTGAGCCGGGAATGTGGTAGAGTGGTGGTAGAGTGCTTGACCAGCATACATGAAGCCCTGGGTTCGATTCCTAAGTGCCACAGAAAAAGCCAGAAGTGGCGCTGTGACTCTAGTGGTAGAGTGCCTTGAGCAAAAGAAGCTCAGGAACTGTCCCCAAGCCTTGAGTTCAATCCCCTGGACTGGAGAAAGTGAGAAAAAAAAGAAAGAGAGAGAGAGAGAGAGAGAGAAAGGCACCCTCTTTTCTTTCCTTCTACACCACCACTACTCAGTCCTCTTGTCAGGATTTCTATCCTTAGCTTCCATTTCCAGGAGGTAGTACTACTGGAGATGCCTGAGTCTAGGGGAACAGCCAGAGAACCCTGGGTTTATGCCTAAGCTCCACCCTGGCTGCTCTGTGACCTTGGATAAGGCACAGCCATCTCTGGGCCACCAGTCCCACTAAGCAGCCAAACAATCCTTGGAGTCCCTGCCAAGACAGAAAGTAAATACAACTTGTGGCATCTCACATGCTGTTTCTTAGTGGACTTCAGGAGTTGACAGCCTCAGGAAATGAGAGTAGGGTGGAGAAATGAGATGGGAGGGAGGCCTGAAGATGGGCACAGGAGTTATTTTGGGCCAGGCATACTCCCCCACATCACAGCTGGACAATGGTCCAGGGCAGGCATTGTGTTGGGAATGGAAAGTCTTTCTCTGATTCCATCTGCTGGGGATGAAAATAGTCCAAGGTGGTGGGTGAATGGAGCCCCAGGGGACAGGGTTCAGGCCAATGAGAGATCAGCACTGCCTGCTCCATTGTTCCTGGCTGAGACAGGGAGGAGATGAGACACCTGTCTGAGCTGGAGCCAAGACAGGGCCAAACCCAGAGAGCCCATTGTGAGCAAAGAGAGGCTGAGCAGAGCCAAGCATCAAGGATGGGGAAACTGAGAGGGGACACAGTATTCATTGAGGCAGAGGAGGATATAAGTTTGACTTTGGGGCTCAATTCCCTTCCCCTACAGTCCAGGCCTCCTGGCTAAGCCCTACTCTGCATCCACAGGAGACAGAGACAGCCACCATCCCAATGTGTGGCACTGTGTGGTAGTGGGGGGATCACTTCAACTATCTACTCACTTGATGCCAGAGAACACACTTCCCCCATTCCAGTCCTCAGAACCAAGAGCCCAGTGGGCTTGGCATGCCTGAGAAGCAGCTATTCATTGTAGCTTAAAGTGTAGGTAGCTTAACTGAGGAAGAATAGGACAGGGAAGCAAAACTGTGGAGGGAAACCCAGACAGAGCAGGTGGGTGGCCTCAGATCACAAAGCAAAACCTATGCATTC
Organism: Dipodomys spectabilis; assembly: GCF_019054845.1. Classification (NCBI taxonomy): domain Eukaryota; kingdom Metazoa; phylum Chordata; class Mammalia; order Rodentia; family Heteromyidae; genus Dipodomys; species Dipodomys spectabilis. Next base: position 15,394,817 of record NW_024870680.1, read on the forward strand.
ATTGCTTACTCTGGCCCAGCTCTAGTCTAGTGAGTCCTTGTAACCTGGATCTCCAGGCTCTTAATTGGACCAAGATGTGGCTGCAGAACATTTCAGGGAGGCGGAGACTCACCTGACAGGGAGAAACAGCTGATTTCTGCTGCTGTTTTCTCCAGCCAACAGGCTCTGGCTTCTGTCACTTGATCTCAGGGGCACTCTCATTTTCTTCCTCCTCTTACTGTGCCCTCTGTCTATTGTCCCCCTAGCAGGCACCTGGATAAGATTTTGGAAGCACACACAGGCCAGTATGCCTGAACGCTCCCCAGGTACAACAAGACAGAAGAGGCTGACAGTTTACCCAGGATGAACCTGTGTCGATCCTCCCACAGCAGCAGGCAAGGTAGGGGGAGGGGAGGCTTGGCCAAAGAAGACCCTGGATCAAGCAGGTCCCTTGTTGCTCACTGTGGTCTACTCCAAAGCATTGATCCTGATGTGATGACATAGTGCACCAACTCTGGGAGGGCTTCATACATCCTGGCATAGCACCAGGCCCCAGGCTAAGGCCTTCAGGGAAGACAGCATCCCCCTGACAGGAGGAAACAGCACTGTACAATAGAGTGACCTGCTGGAAACATGCAGGTGATATCTAAATCCTCTCCTTGACACACTGCCTGTCTGGCCCTGAATCATGATTAGCAGCACAGACCCTCCTGCCCTGCAGGGGTTGCAAGTCATGTGGGATAGGCCATGTGGACAGGAGATGGCTGTGGACATGAGGGACCCGGATTCTGTCTCCACTCACCCTTGGAGCTAGCCATCACTGCTGCCCACCTCTCCCTTCCTGCTAAAGGGGACTGTGATGTCCACTTCTCAGGGTGAAGGATAAATAATATAGTGATGTAATCATCTTGCCTTGGTGCCTGGGACAAGTTCCCTCCCCTATGTCTCTGACTCTATTACACAAACCAGCCTAAATCTGTGTTGACAAGGTAGCAAAGGGGCAGATTGGTGGCCTGACCTGGACTGAGCCTGGAGGAAGTATGTGAGAATACATTGTCCAGCACCTCTTCTAACCTTGGGGGGCTAAGATGACATGTCTGCTAAGATCCCACATATATCCTGAACCACCCTGGGGAAAAGAGACTTACAGGTGCCAGAAGCCACTCCCTGTCACCTGGAACTTACTGAGGACCGCTGCCACACAGAGGCCTCTATCTCCCCTTCCTCCTGCCCTCTACTCTGCAGCCCTGGCCTCAGCTCCACAGCTCTGGGGGGTGGAGGGGAGAAGCTGGGCAGTGAGGAGGGTGGTGCAGCAGCAGAAGCAGCTTGAGCTTGGCTCCTGCCCAGGCTCCCACACTGATCTACAGACTGACCTTGGCCCCGCCCCTCTCTGGCCTGGAGTCTGTGGCTGAGCGGGATAACCCTTAGACTCCTGTTGGCGACAGAGTGACTCGAGTGTCCTTTAGTAGTGGCCTTCAGGAGTCAACAGCTCTAGGAAGTGATGTCAGGTTGGAGAGATCCAGAGGGACCAGGAAGGTCCAGAGAGTGAGAGGAAATATTTTAAGGACAGGCTGGTCACCCCATGTCATTGCTGGACAATGGTCTAGGGCAGGAATGGAAAATCTTGATCTTAACTTGGGCTGAAAATAGCACAAGACGGCAGGGTCTGGAACCTTGCCCTCCAGGCGAGCTGCCTAGACACTGAGCAGCAAGGCCACATGTCCACATAGAAGGCCTAGGAGTCTGATTTCTGTCCAGAGGTGCAACCCACCTGCTCCTGGTTCCTCTAGGGTCATCATTCTCTGCCTTACCCATGTCTGCCACAGGATTGGCAGGGATTAAGCCTGCCTGTCTCCCAAGTCCTATATCCTGAGAAATCTGCAGGCAATGGTTTAGGGTCAGTTTTGGGGGCTTGGCCACACTGGTCTCCATCCACAGGGAAAATGCTATGGTGGCCATGGCCATGGCACTAGGCCATAGATGTACACTGGGGGCTCCCAAAGCCACAAGGACTAACTCCCTGCCTCCAGATCTCAGCAGAGTAGAGAGGGTCAGAGTGCTATCCACCTGGGATAGCATTCTCTACAAAGTAGGAGGGGGTTCCACCTGAGTAGCAGCTTGTAAGAAAGAAATAGGCTCAGGCCTGAAGGAAAGATCCATGCTAGCCTGTAAGAAGCTATCACCAAGAAAGCGCAGTGGGACTTTGGCCACATTAACAGGCAGATTACCTGGCACTGTACTCAGGCACGGGGATTGTAGCCTGTGACGGGTCCCTGCCGCTTGAGGGCGCTAGGCAGCTAGGCTCTAAAAGCAATAGCCTGTCTCTAGGAGGCTAGATCTGCAGGAGGATCACTTAGACTCAGGAGTTGAAGGCTAGCTTGGACAACCATAACAGGACCTTATCTCAAAACAAACATAACATAAATAGAGCAACCCCTGGGTCACCTTTTGCCAATAAAGGCAGGCAAAATGGGAAGGGTGGAGATGTCACAGGAAGCAGGTGGTGAAGTGGAGAGGGTCTTTCCCTCGGGCAGAATAAGGCCATAGGCAATGGTGAGCCCCTGTCCTTGAAGCCACGTGACAGGCCTGTCAGCTTTGCCCAAATCCTGCTCAAAGGCCTGGGCTAGGAGCTGTCCAGCTGAGTCCCACTTAGATGAGATGAGCCGTGAGTCTTTCACACTGCCCCCCGGTGTAAAGGAAGCCTAGCCAGGCCCCCTGTGACCCAGTCCTCACCCTGCCTGCCCCCTTGTTCTATGCCTGCATCTGAGTGTTCTGATTAACTTCTTTTCCTGAAAGTGACAGACAGCTCAGGACATGGCCCCCTGCCCCCCGCCCCCCGCCACACACACACACAAACACCAGAACCCTTTGGCTCCCACCCAAACACTCCGCAAGACCAGTGGTGTGCTGAAGCAACTTGTACCTGCTTGTGAGTGCCAGCAATTAAATATTCAGACATTCTGCAGAGGTTGACATTACATTGGTAAGTTGAAATTGGCTATGGGTCTTGGTTGCTTTCCAATGTTAGCAATTATGAATAAAATTGCTATAAACAGAAAAAAAAACACTTGGCTGTGGTGGGAATATTTACACCATAGCAACTGGCAATACGATAAGGGCTTCCCATGAGCCTCAAGGAGTAGATCTGGTTAAATAGTTTAATATTGATCAGTGCATGATTTGTCACCTATACTGGGGAACCTCAAGGACTGGGTGGGACCCCATGTGACTATTCTCTGTGCTTAGCATGAACTAGGCATGGAAGCTAACTGTCTTCAAAGTGTCGGTGGGGGGTGGGGGTGGGGTGGGCAGCTGGAGTCTGCTGTGGGATCCTTGATGTGAGACTCTCCCAACACAGTAGTGGGAACGTAGGCAGCACAGGCTGGAGAAAAGCCGCTGTGTGGATGTGAAAAGCTTCCCAGATCGCATTTATCTCCATTGACACACAACAGAGTCCAGCTCAGCAGGCAACACAACCTTTAGTATAAGTTATAGCTTCAAATTATCTCCCAGCCCAAGGGAGCCTCCAAACAGGTTTATAACATCAGTCCCCAGATGTTCATCTCCTGGGCCAGGTATACTCCTCTGAGCTGAGTTCACTGTGGTACCCAGTCCCATCTCAGACCACTGTACAAACTCAGCCCTGACCACTTACCAGGGTCCCGTGGTTACCCTGTAAACTTTGACCCCAATCCAGCTAGCTCAGGCCCAGACTCTACTGAGTGATCTTGCTAAGTCACCTTCCTCTCTGAATCTGTTTCACCATTTCACTTCGGCTGAACTCCAGCCTAGATACGGTGGTGGGAACGGCCAGCCACCTGTGTGGGTATCAGGTAGCATTAGACCCAAGGCTTGCCTTTCTATGACTCTGATTCCCCAACTCTCACTTGAACAAGCCCTGGTCCACCTACAGCTATCTCATATAAACTAGCACAAGGCCGAGGGGCTCAGGTCCTAGAGTCGGATGTCCTTGGTAAGTTCACTCCCAGCGGGCGTGGACTCTGTCCGCCTAGAATCATCACTACTGAGTGATACTTCTTTCCTCTTAGTGTCATTTCTGCCAGACCTGTGCAAGCCCAGCCTGCGGTGAGCCCGGGGAGTAGGGGTAGGGTCTGTCGGTGGCTTGGCATCCCGGGCAAAGCGGACAAGCCTCTGCCCAGCCAGGAAGTAGAGCACAGGGTCAAGGCAACTGTTGGCACTGGCCAGGGGCCGGGTGATTTTGTAGGCCATGTTGATGGCATTGAGGGTGTGGCAACTGAGGTCAAGTGAGCGGAAGGAGTAGTAGAGGGTGCGGGTGACATGGAAAGGCAGGAAGCAGAGGGCGAAGACGGCCAGCACCAGGGCGATGGTGCGCACCGACTTGCGCTTGGCCCGTGGCAGGCCACCAGTGGTCCCATAGGCTGGCTTGAGCAGCCGGCGTGCCATGAGCACGTAACACACCAGGATGATGGCAAAGGGCACGGCGAAGAGCAGGCCCAACATGACAGAGCTGTAGGCCACAAAGTGGCTGAAAAGTTCAGGGGCTGAAGTGTCGTGGCAGGTGATGCGGGCTCCACGCACGCTGGTGGTGACAAAGTAGAGCACAGGTGCCTGGCAGGCCAGGACCAGCACCCACACAACCGCTGCCACCCGGCGGGCATAGCGGGCTCGGCCCCAGCGCAGGGAATGCAGAGGGCGCAGGACGCCCAGACACCGGTGCACACTGATACAGGTGAGGAAGAGGATGCTGCAGTAGAGGTTGGTGTAGAAGAGGAAGCGTACCAACTTGCAGAGCACTGTGCTGAAAGGCCAGTGGTCGCCCCGGGCGTAGTAATAAACCAGCAGCGGCAGGGAGGCTGCATAGAGTGAGTCCGACACAGCCAGGTGGAACATGTATGTGGTGGAGGCGTTCCAGGTCTTCAGGCGACACAAGAAGATGTAGAGCGCCACGACATTCAGACACAACCCCAGCACGCACACCACGCCATAGGACACAGGCAGCAGCACATACTTGAAGTCCTCATTGAAGCGACACCTGTAGCCCAGCTCATCCCCATCCCACGTGCTATTGCTGGTGTCATTCCAGAAATCCAGGTCTGCCTCTGCCATGGCCCTGTAGGAGAGATAGAAAGGAACCCATCAGGGTTATGGTGGGGGGGGCTCCAAGATACAGAGCAGGGAGCTAACCCTAAGAGGGACCCCAAGTGCCTAGATTTCCCTAAATTTGCCTAGGTTCAGGGTGATTTGCTATCTGATCCTGCATCTCTTTCTGGACCCAGAATGGCCAAACTGCAATTTCAGGAATTCATGTGGTATTGTGTGCACATAGCTCATGCCTGTGATCCCAGCTACTCAGAAGGCTATGACCTGAGGATTCTACTGCTAAGCCAACCAGGACAGGCATCTCCAATTAACCAACAAAAAGCCAGAAGTAGAAGGGCTGGGAAGGTGGCTCAGTGGTAGAGTGCTTGCCTTGCACGCATGAAGCCCTGGGTTCGATTCCTCAGCACCACATTAGCAGAAAAAAGCTGGAAGTGGCACTATAGCCCTCAGGGGGGGGTCTGTCCCACTGGAGAAAGGAAGATGGCATCTTCCACACTATAGGTGCACACCTGTCTTCCCCATGCTGCTGGGCTGCTCTAATTGTTGTGTTGAGTGTGGGCAGTCTCTCCTAAGAGGTGAAATCAAGAGCCCTCATCTTTTTCCCTAGTCAACATCCCACCAGTCTGCAGTTTCCTGCTGGTCACTAAGGTGGAATCTCTGACATGGTGAGGTGGGTGGGGATTTTCTGTCCCCTCAGGAATCAAGGGAACTGCTCTTTCCACCTGTTTTAAGACATCCTGGCCTCCACTCTCCAAGCCAGCTGGGAACTCCATCACTATGGCACTGGTCCAGACTGACCCTGTCGGCCCTCTCCCTTACAGGCCAGCTCACCAACCTGTGATGTCATTCCTCCTAGTCCCCATCCCCAGCTTTCTGCAGACAACCAGTCTCTGGCCCTCTTCCTTAGGCCTCTCTTCTACCTCTCCCGATCCCAGTTGCCTTTGGGACAAGGTCCATGGAGACTGCTCCACCTGACTTTGTCATTGGTTCTTCTTACCACTTAGTGCCTAGTTCTGTTGGCCCTGCCCCAGTCTGGAAGGAAATGTGAGCTGTGTGAGGCCCTTCCAAACTTCTCTGACTTTGTTTGTGCTGTGCTTTCTGTCCGGAAAGCCTTTCCAAAACCCATCCACACTCCAGGATCTTCTCAGTCTTCTTTTCCCTGGGGCTCACCTGCTCCACTAGCATCCCTCAGACCATTCCTCAGACCCCATTGGTGGGTCCCTATACATTCCAGATTTTCCCTGAAGGCTGGGTCCTATCTGAGGCCTGAACTACTATTATAGGAAATGGAGAATGAATGAATGAATGGTGGACAGAGGGCAGCCCAGTCCATTTGGGACCTTCCGTTCTAGGCAGATCCTTGGACTGTCTCTCCAACAGCTACAGGGACCCAGAAGATTCTGTCCTTGGATGGGGCCAAGGAAGTACCAGAGGGAGTTAGACTTGGGAGTTCTAGAGTCTTCTAGAGCCAGGTCAGCTGGCTCAGGCTAACCAATCAGTTTCCCATTGTAGAATTCCCCCTGCCATCCTCCCTTCCCTGTAGGGATCAGGCCAGGGCTGAGCAGCTTCTGTATAGCATCTTCATGCACACTCAACTAGAGACCACAGTGGTTAAGCTATTGGTCCAAGATCACATTGCCAAGAATTGAAAAGCTAGATTTGCAACCTAAGGCTGTCTAGCCCCAAAGTCTGAATCCACCACAGCCTAGGATAAAGGAGCAGGGCAGAGCTCCCACCTTGGATCTATGCAAGCATCTGCACACCCTCCCAGCCCATGGTCCCACCTCCCACACCTGTACCTGATCAGCACCAGCACTCACCGTCAGGATGCTCAATGCCTGCTCAGGTTCCTCATTCATGAATGCACAGTCCAGGACAGGCTGCTGGGAGCTCTGCAGGGAACAGGAAAAACAGGTTGGCTGGCCTAGGGCCGCACCCAGCCTCTAGCATTTTTCTGGGTAGGCAGCTGCCTCAGGGGGCTCCTGCAGAAACAAAGAGGTGGAGACAGAGTTGGCTCTGGGTCACGGGAAGCCAGCCAGGCCAAGCCCTCCCAAGCCTGCCTTCTTGGCTGTAACCATGGCCAACGAGGCTATGCTTGTCCTAATCAGATGATCCCCTGCACACCCTCCCCCCCCATCATGGTTAGCTCATATGCCCCAGGGATGGACTGCTCATAGCTTCCTTCCAAGGCACCCTTTTTCACAGGAGGGGGTTCTGCTTTGAGGGAGCAGTAGAAGATGTGCTCTCATCACCAGCAGGGCTGAGCCCAGATTCTATCTATTGTCTTTTCTCTCTGTTGTGGTTCTGCACTTCAGCCCCATAGCCAGAAGTGGTCAGTACCTTCATTGCCAGAATACCCAGCATGATACAGTAAACATACCTCTGCCCAGGATAGATTTCTGGTTTTTTTTTTTTTTTTGGTGGGTTGTAGGGCTTGAACTCAGGTCCTGGATGCTGTCCCTGAGCTTTTTTGCTCAAGGTTAGCATTCTATCACTTTGAGCCACAGCTCCACTTCTGGTTTTCAGGTACTTAATTGAAGATAAGAGTTTCAAGGACTTTCCTGCCTGGACTGGCTTTAAACTGTGATCCTCAGATCTCAGCCTCCTGAGTAGCTAGGATTATAGGCATAAGCTACCAGCACCCAGCCCCAGGATATATTTCTAACTAAAGTCCTTTCCTCCCCTCTCACACTGCTAGGCTTGTAACAAAGACCTGCATTTACCATATTTAAACACACACAGGCATAGGTACATGCAGACCACGGACATGCAGAGAGGCCCACAATCCCATTCAGATGTTTGTGCAATGCACATATTGACCCAGTGGAGTCACTCAGAGCCTGGAATGGCCTTTGGAAATCACTTATGCCAACCTTTATATGACAGTAGAGGAAACAGAAACCCAAGGCCTTATATTAAACTAAGGACAGAGTCAGGATTAGAGCCCAGATCTTCCTTATTCTAGCCCTAGTCTTTAATCTCATTTGAGGCCCACTCACACACCAAGTATAGATAGGGCTTTAGTGAGGGATGGTTGCCTGCTACAAGGACCCTTTAGATCCACTGAAGAAGAAAACAAATCGCAATAGTGAGTGACCTTTTCTCATCTGCCTCATTTCCCTAGGACAGAGAAGTGTAGTCCACCAAAGCTGGTACACAAATGGGAGGATGAGGAGGGGATCAGTGGCTACAGGAATAGGCTGGGATGGAGGCTGAGGAAATGCCTCTGGACCACTCTGCTTAGTGCACTTTGCCCTGTCATCGCCAGCTGACTTAAGCCTGTGGGCAGGGTGCTATCTATTTGTCTACTCTCATGACAAGATGACAGAATGTCACCTTTTCACCCCACTCCACCCAGGCACATGCCCTCAGGAGAAGCCCTGACTAACCAGCTAAGGCAGAAACACACTACTTTCTCAGGCATTCTTCCATTTCTGAGAAGGCTTCTACCACCTTTCTAGGTTTCATCCTTTTTCTTCTCCACTCCACTTGTAGTTCATCACTCACCAACTCCTGTCAGCCCAACCAAGCAAGTTTCTCAGACATGCCCCACATGCTCCCACCCTTTCTTGAGCTAGCCTTAGCACTGGACTCCTTGCCTCTGCCCTGCCCTGTGCTGCCAGTCTAGACTTCACTCTGCAGTCTCAGGGTCTTCCTAAAACCCAAACCTGATCACATTGACCTCAAAACCTTTCCATGGCTACCTCCTGCCCTCAGGCTGATATCCAAGCTCTTCTGTCTCAAACTCAAGACCCTGGCTAATCTGGTCACTGCCCTCACTAGAAATCCCACTGTCCTGTCAGGCTTATAACTGTAATCCTAGTACTCAGGAGGTTGAGATCTGAGGATGGTAGTTTGAAACCAGCCCAGGCTGGAAAGCCTCTTATCTATTGTTAAGCAGCAAAAAAAAAAAAAAAGCTGAAAGTATAGAGGCCAGCCTTGAATGAGAAAAGCTAAGGTAAGCAAGAGCTCAAGGATCTGAGTTCAAGCCCCAGGACCAGCACAAAATAAAAGAAGAAGAAGAAGGAGGAGGAGGAGGAGGAGGAAGAGGAGGAGGAAGAGGAGGAGGAGGAGGAGGAGGAGGAGGAGGAGGAGGAGGAGGAGGAGAAGGAGGAGAAGAAGAAGGAGAAGAAGGAGAAGAAGGAGAAGAAGGAGAAGGAGAAGAAGGAGAAGAAGGAGAAGGAGAAGAAGAAGGAGGAGAAGAAGGAGAAGAAGGAGAAGAAGAAGGAGAAGAAGAAGAAGAGGAGAAAGAAAAGAAGGAAGGAAGGATGGAAGGAAGGAAGGAAAGAAGGAAGGAAGGAAGAAAAAAGAAAAGAAATCCCACTGTCCTACCTCCACCCTGTCCCAGTTTTATGGTCATACCTTGCTTAGGGGCACCCTCCCCTAACACTTATGTCCTAACAAGAGTTAAGTGCTAGCCGGGCGCTGGTGGCTCATGCTTATAATCCTAGCTACTCAGGAGGCTGAGATCTGAGGATCACAGTTCAAAGCCAGCCCAGATAGGAAAGACCGTGAGACTCCTATCTCCAATAAACCACTAGAAAACCGGAAGTGGCGCTGTAGCTCAAGTGGTAGAGCGTTCGCCTTGAGCTGAAGAGCTGAGGGACAGTGCTCAGGCGCAGAATTCAAGCCCCATGACTGACAAGAAAAAAAAAAAAAAGAGTTAAGTGCTGTCTGTGCCAAGTTCTGGGTTAAGTGGCTTCATTCATTTCTTCCCACTTAATTCTGAGACTCAGTCTAAACAAGCTCTCCAGAGTCACAAAGGAAGCAAACTCAGAACTCTGGTTTGACTTCAAAAGCTGTGTTCCTGGCCACTATGCCATACCCTGCATGGCCCAGGCCCTATCCCCAGGAATCTCCCCAGCCATCCTCTTTGAGCTCTGAAGCTCTGCTGACATGGCTAGGTGTCTAAGAAGTACTTCCTTTGTGTGATGTGGCCAATGTGGTTACTGTACCCATCTCATAGTTAGAAAAATTAACATCAGAAAGGGGTAGCTCAAGATGTCACTAAAGGTTACCAGGGTGTTAAGGGCAAAGCCAAGGCTAGCAGGTAGACCATTGTCCCCTCACCTAGCTCTGCCAAGTGGTTCCAAGTAATGAGCCCAAAGCCAGAGTAGTTCCCAGGCTGGCTTTGGAATTTCCAGGGTGGTTGGACAACATTCCATCTTCTCCATTAGGGTGACTCTGGATTATGCACCTGTCTGACTGGTGGACTCTGTCCAGCCTGTCATCCTCTGGAGACCCTTGCTGTCTGCCTCTGCCAGGGGAGGGATGCTGGAGAAGAAACAACTGGACCTAGAATGACATCAAGACGGGAGAAGAGGACATTAAGTCACTGGGAGGGCCCAGATCTGCCATTCTTAGGTGTAGTCCTCAGAAAAGTATCTCAGTTCTGTACCTCAAATTTCACTCTTCCCTTTTTAGAACAGAACTTGCCCAGGGTTGCTGAGGAGAAGCCAGATGATTTAGGCTCATTTTACAGAATAGTAAGAGAAAGTCTCGGCATGTGGAAAAGGCAGGAAGGATGGAGCTGTATCAATAAGACATAGAGGCAGCAAGCCCCATAGGAATTATGGGCAGGGCTACTGGTAGCAATGTCCCAGCCAGACTGACCACATATCAAGTTTACCACACTAAAAGCCTTTGTCAGATGGAAAACATTCCTGGGACCTCAGCAGAGTGATGGCTGTCTATATTTCTTCCCTTCCCACCTTACCCTTCACAGAGATTGCCATATCTCTGGCTGTCTCTGTGGAGGGTACCTGGGGACTCTGAGGCCAGACCTTTCCCTGATCTCACAGAACTGTCAAGGGTCAGGATGTATACCCAGAAGCTATCAGTGACGATTCATGATGATCAGGCCCCAAGGAAGCCAAGGAGGCCCCTAATGGGGCCATCAGCCCTGCCCTCCAAGGTTGACTAGCATTTTGCAAGATGAGAAGGAGTCAGGTGGGTGGAGATAGAGAAGAGCGTGCAAAGACCAGAGCAAAGACAACTTGAACTGTTAATCATCTAAGGAGCTTAAAAGCAGTGGAAGGCTGAGCTGCATAGGAGGATTAAGTGCCTAGAAGTCACCTCTGCCCCTTGCAAATGCCCTCCAAGGGACTGAAAGCCAGTAGGGCCCCAGGCTTGCCTGGGATGGTTTGGGGAAACAGCTGAGGGTAACCTTAAATGTTATTGGATGATGGCTTCACTATATGAAGTCTCCCCTCCATTAGTCTCTCGTGATCTGTATGCCTCACCCCAAGACCACTTCTTAGAGGTACCCAGGATCCTGGCTATAGCAGGCATCTGAGTGGGTAGCAAGGTCAGCAAGACTTACATAGCAAGAGGAAGGATCCTTATTCACTCAAGGCTCTGACCTGGCCTCTGGCCTAGCCAAGCCAGCATAGGGTTATGAAGACAAGCTCTACCCTACCCTATCACACCAGATGCCTTCAATAAGACTCAAGAGCTAAGAACCCAGGGTGCAGGCTCCCAGTCGGAACCTGTGATTATGCTGTACAATCTGATTAATTCAGTCCTCCCAGATGAGTGTAGAGTTTGTTACTGGTCAAATGAGAGAATCACTACTCCATGCAACAGATCAAGAGGAATGAATCAAACAAGGAAACAGATGGTGCCTCCCTGGTGCAAGCAAATCCTGTATTGTTTTAATGTAGTGTCTGCATCTACCCATCCTGGCAGAAAGACACTGCATTCCAGGATCCCACGATACTTTTCAGCAGGGAGTCCTGCCCAAGTGTCCCCAGCAGAGGGGCAGAGGTCATGGCCAGGGTCTTTAGGGAGGCTCCTAGAAGAGCAAGTGTGGAGAGGACCAGGAGGACCCTCACTTGGGAGGAAAGAGGGAGGTAGGAGAATTCAAGTAGAGAACAAAATGTGTGCAAGACTGAGACTCTGCTTCCAAGTGCTTGCAGAATTCTAAAGTCACTGGTTCTCAGAGTGTCTGGTCCCAGGAGTGTGTGCTAACAGTTCTTTCAGTTCTGTTATTGAGATTCAGATCATCTTTGAGATTCTCAGAACCATCCAGGAGTCTACATTCAGAGTAACATAATTACAAGTCATATTCCCAGGAGCCAATATCTCAGCAAGCATTTGCCAATGCTCTCATGTGCCCAGTTTCAGAGGGACAGGCAAACAGAGCCTCAGATCCCACTCTGCCAAGCCCCAGTCTTGGAGGATGGGAGAGACACAGCCATAGAAAAGTCTCCCTGTGCAAATCAGCCACAGCCTAAGGAAGCCCAGGGGCATGGAACCTGGGACTGAGGTGATTAGAGAGAACATCCTAGGGATTTAATATGTGAGGCTTTTCGAGTGGACAAAGAAGTTGGAGGACATCAGAGGCAAGAGAAGCCTGTGTCAAGACTTAGTGGGTGAGGGCACAGCTTGTCTGGAAAGGCTGGGAGGTTGTGTGTGGTTGGCATACAGGTTTAGGTAGGATAGAATGTGTGGGGCCTTAGGAATTCATATGAAAGGTTCAAATGCCAGTCTGAGGAGATTGATCATTACTCTGTTTTAAGAAGAGAAAGTCAAAGCCAGGTGCTGGTGGTTCATACCTGTAATCCTAGCTATTCAGGAGGCTGAGAACTGAGAGTTGTAGTAGGTAGCCAGCTAGGGCAGGAAAGTCAGTGAGATCCTCATCTCCAATTAACCATCAGAAAACAAGATATGAAGCTGTGGCTCAAGGTGGTAGAGCACAGGCCCTGAGTTAAAGTCCCATGACAGATTGGTGTAGGGTACAAATATTTCCCTTTTAAGAAACAGTCTTAACCCCTGTTTTCACTATATTTGATATCAGTATAATTTGGGGAGGGGAAGGGAAAAAAGCAAAATGTTTAAATAGTGATACAGGTTGACCCATTGTAACAATGAGATGTATAAGACACTATGTTGAAAAATGAACTTTATAATTTAGGTGAGGGCAGGGAGTGTAGTGTGGAGGTGGGAGGAAAGGGATGGTAGGGGAAAAACAAAGGAGGAGGCAACAATGCTTGATAAGAAATATACTGATTACCTTGCTCATGTAACTGTAATCTCTTGTACAGTATTTTCACAATAAAAAACTTATTTAAAAAAAAAAAAAAAAAAAGTCATAGACAGAGCCAGAGTTGACCTTTACAAAAGTTGTAACTAGGAAGTCTGAAGAGACTAAATATACAAAGAGCTGGTCCCTTGGTCCTGCATTCCCCATAAGATGGGGAAAACATTCTTCCTGCCTGCTCAGCTATGGCAAGAGTCCTCCTCCTACAAACTGGGCTGAGAGTCTGGACACTTACCAGGAAGCTACATCAATATAAGCCTGGTGCCCAGGCCATTCCCTTGGGAAGATACTGTAACAGTGATGGGGTACCAGGATACAGAATCACGAGAAGCTGCTCAGCAGGATCCAGAATATCCACCTTCCTGCTTCTTATCCCAGGCCAAGAATGACCCAGGCCTGGGAGACTGGCGGATAGAACAGTGGAGGGACTCCCCACCTTAAAACTCCCTATGGCTCTTCATGGAACAAAGCCCCTCTCCTCTGTATTTTACCTGTTCATTCATTTCTCAAATGCTCCCTGGCATCTCCTCTGTGCCCCATCTGTGTTGGGTGATAGGGACAGAATCAAAGAACCAAGATGGCCTGGCCTCATCCTACAAGTGGTTTTTTTCTAGGATGGGTACAGAAGCCAAGGAGGGTCACACGGGCAGCTTTTCCATAGTTTGGAGAGGCCAGGCCTGGGGACCCAAAGGTAGACTAAGAGGAAGGTGTGAGCCAAAGAGTGCACCTAACAGGCCTATAGAAAGCAGTTAGGGGAGATGTCACAAGGGCACTTCCTCCCCTCTCCGAATCACAGACATAAGATGTGGTCCTAGGGCAGGATTCAAATTCCCTTCAGCATGGAAGCCAGAGGCTAGCCTCACACTGATAGTCTCTCTATCTTAGAGAGGGAGGACGAAGCTAGGACAAGCAGGCAGAAGTCCCAGGTTTCACCTTGACTTTGTGACCTTGGGCAAGATGCTCTCTAAGCATCACTAAGCATCTCTCATCTGCAAAATGCAGATGATAATTCCTTTCTCACAGGAATCATGAGAAGATAAAATGAGAGATTTTTGTGATTTTTTTTATAGCAATCTATCTCCAGAGGAGAGGATGGGGAGAAGGCGGCTTTGGATAATTAAATTCCAATAACCAGCACAATCCCTTGTTATGGCACCTGTGTCCTATTAGTGTCTTCAAAAGGTCATTAAGTCTTTGAGTATCACATTCCTCCTCTCAGCATCGCACTGAACTTACAAAGTCCTTCCCTGGACTGGGGTGCAGGGTGGGGGTGGGAATGGAGGAGAAGGAACAGCTTAGTGGCAGAGCACATGCTTAGCATGCACTAGGCCTGAAGTGCAATCCCCAATGTGTGTGCGCGCACACACACACACACACACACACACACACACACACACACACACACACACACCATTCCTAGCCTATGTCTTAAGAATCCTCACAGCAACCTTGCATTCAAAGAAGCAAGGATCACCATTTTCAACTTATAGATGGCAAAATGGCCTGACAGGAGGTTTTAGCCACCACAGCAAAGCTCTCATGAGGTCATCATGAAGCCTTGATCTAGATAGAAGCCTCAGATCTCTGTGCATGCTGAGCTGGTGAAGGAAAGATCTGGAGAGGTCATAACTATGCTCAGTAGCCATTTCTAAGGGTTGCCCCCTGTGCCTTCTGAACTTCTAATCCATAGCCCAAGACAGGCAGGGAGGAGAGACGAAAGAGTGACAGGCTTTCTCAGTCAGGTCTTTCCATGCACAAACATTCTCTCACACAGGCCTCCTTTTAAAAAGAACCTTCTTCCCACTCCCACCCACAGATAAATGAGACTTCCCTGGGGCCCCAACCTGCTCCTCAAAAGCTTATCATTATTGCAGCCTAGGTCCAAAACAAGGCTGTGGACTCAGGAAAGCTGTGGATGTCACACTGACAGGAATAACAACTTGGGCCTAGCTCCTGCGGGGAGGTGGAGTGGAGGGGGGAGAGACCCCCCCCCCCAACCCCATCACTGTAATCCTAGAAGCCGGTGGACACTGTTCTCTCTAGACTGGCTCTTCCTACAGTAAATTAAATTACAGAAATTAAATTCTTAGCTGTCCTTCCCGGCCTCTGCCCGGATCTCCTCCCAACTCCCTGCAGCCGCCTCCTTTCCCAGTCTCACAGACACCTAGGACCTGGGGCCACCCAGAGTGACCCTAGGGGGAGGACACACGCACCACAGGTCTAGGGGTCGGGGTGGGGAGGGGGTCCTCGGATCTCTGGCCGCCGCCCCCAGGCCTCAGGGGCGCCCACACCAGAGCACAACAGACAAGTTTCCCAAGTTCAGCTCCCCGCCCCGTGGGCGCCCGGGTACATTCAACCAACACACACCGCCGGGCCACCAGGCAGAGATCGCCGCTCCAGCTCTGGCTCCAGCTCTGGCCCAAAGTTCAATCACCTACCTGCCGCTCGTTCCCACTGTCCAGGTATGCGCTACAGCCCGGCTCCGAGTCCTGCTCCAGGGGGACAGCCTCACGCACCCCTCTTTCTCCTTGCCCGGCCCCCAGTGTGCACCCTCGTCCCGAGGCCTCGCCCCGTCCCCTCCAGGCGCCCAGATCCTCGCCTCCGCGCTCAGCTAGCCGGGGCCGGGTGCCGGGGCCTTAGTTCCCGGGTGTTGGTGCCGTCTCCCCATCGCGGGGCCGGACTGTGCCCACATGCCCGGGAGCGCGCGGCTCCGCCCCGCCCCGCCCCTCTCCCCACCCCACAGCCCCGGGGCCGGAGGGGGCGGGGCGGGCACCGGACCGACGCGGGAACCGCCCCCGCCCGCCCGGACCGTTCCCTCGTTACCCTGCCACCCGCTTGGGGGACACCGCCCAACCGTACGGGGCAGCGGGGTCAACGCGTCCGCGATGGGTGCCGCGCAGGGCAGGGGTGGGGAGGGGTTAGCGATGCTGTGCAGCCTGACCCGATCCAGGCCGCCCGCCACCCGCCTCGCTCTCCCAGGCAGGAACCTGTGAGGAGAAGTGTCCTGGGATGCCGAAGTTCCCCCCACCCCCGGCCAAGGTTTGCTGGGTGCTTGAGGTCACTCCTGTCGCTGCCCACCGTAGGACCTGAGCACAAACCCACCACCCCCACCCCGCCCCACCCCAGCCCGGCTCGCGTGGGAGAGACTCGCTCAGATCTGGTTAGGGCTCTGCTGGGAAAACCCCAAAAGCCAGGAGGACACTGAGGGGCCTGCCAGCTCCCGGCGAAGTCAAAGAAGCCTTCCCTCCCCAACTCCCGCTCTCTCCCCGATCCATTTCCCCTTCCTCGGTCTCACCAGTCCAGTCCCCCTGGACTGTTTAGTCACTCATCTCTGCCCTCCTCTGATAGCCTTCTGTCCTCCTGGATCCTGTTTCTGTCCCTGTCCCGGTTTGTGAGCTCAGGGGGTCAAGGATTTGCGTGTGCCTTCTTCCTACTGCTATACCAGATGTCTGGGAAGTGCCCGTCCTTGAACTTGCGCGTGGATGGATGGGTAGATGAGTGCTTCCCTCGCTTCCCCAATCCATCTCTTATCTGTGAGTGTAAGTTCTGGTCTTCAGTGCTGATTCAGAGACACCTTGTCCCAGTGCCAGTCCCTTTTAGGGCCAGTCACCTCCCACTGTCTGACACTGGCTCTTTGAACTCAGAGCAAGCCTCTTCCTATGGCCAAGGCACTTGCCCCAGACCCTGGAGCCTTGGGCTCTGCTAGGCTCCACATCAGCCAATGGGGCCTGGCTGCCAACCCTAGGAGGAGCCTAGGACGGGTACTGGCTGCTGCTCCACCAGAAGTAAGGTCAGAGTGACATACAGCCACCTCCACATCCCCCCTGGGCCCTCCACTTGGGAGACACAAAAGCTCCTTGTCCAGCTTTCTGCCTGTTGTTCAAGTTGGTCTATGTATCTTCTCGATATCTCTATTGCTCTAACTTATGGGACCCAAGTCTTGGCAGCTGGTATGTGGGGAAGTCGTTTTGGCCACCAAAGCCCCAGTCAACCACTTTTTTTTTTTTTAAGACCTTCTTCCCCTTTCAAGCCATCAAATCTACTGTCACAAGTGCCTCCTCCAGCAGAAAAATACCCCACTGATACCAAAATGAGGATCTAGGAGTGACCTTGGCCTCTAGAAAACACACTGAGTAATGGCCCTCCAGGGCTCGGTGTCCCCTGCTGTTACCCACCCTTATTTTACTGCCAAAGAGACTGTCCCTGAAGTGTGTGACATTTAAGTGGCTACACCAGACAGCTTAGAGAGGCTTGAGAAGCAGAGGACAGGGTTTTTACAGCTTTGGGCTCCGATTTCATTCTTGTCTCTCTTTCTTATGACTTCTCTGAGTTTCAATCTCTTCTGCTGCAGAATGGAGTTAAACAATTCTTACCTGATGACTTGTCTCAAATTATTTTTTTCAGGGTTTTGCCTACCATCCCTAGCTGCCTAGAGGAGAGAGTACTTATTCTAATGACGGGCTGGGAAGTCCCGATACTTCTCATATTTCCACCAGCTTTTTTTTTTTTTTTAATCAGTACTGGGGCTTGAACTCAGGGCCTGGGCACCATTCCTTAACTTTTTCACTCAAGCCTAGTGCTCTGCCACTTGAGCTTCAGCTCCACTTCCAGCTTTATGGTGGTTAAGTGGAGATAAGAATCTCATAGACTCTCCTGCCTGGGCTGGCTTCAAAGGATCATCTGCAGATCTCAGCCTCCTGAGTAGCTAAGATGACAGGCATGAGCCACTAGTGCTCCCGTCATCACTGGGTATTGAAAGTCAAGTTTCAGCAGGATTCAGAGTCTCCTTTTCCTGAGCTGCCTGGAGTCTCATCCCCCTTCAACTTGAGCACCTTGGCTCAAACATCTTGACTCATTTACATTTCCTGGTAAGAATTTGTTGAAAATACATAGAAGTTTCTATAGCTAAGAGATTTCAAGCCATTGATCCAACCGGGAAATTGAAGCCCAGTGAGTCATCCAGCAAGCCCCATCTGAAGGGGTAGATGGGGGTCAAGGCCACCTCCCTGCAACCTGGCAGCCACAGCAGGTTAATGGTGACTCTTGGGCAGAGTAATGAATAGTTCCAGGAGATGGGTAATGGAGCCAAGGGGGTATGGGGACTGTTCCATTAGCAGTAGCAGGTCAGGAGGGGAAGGGCAAAGCCCTAGCCTTGCCCCACCCACCACTGTGCATTAGGAGGCTTCCTGGCTCACCACCCCTGAGGAGGGATTTGGCTCAGCCAGGCGCTTCATCTTCCCTCTCTGACTTCTCTTACCTCCCCTGAGAAAATCTTCTGCTCTGAGAATTCATGCTGAGGGTAGAATCCCTGGCTGGCCCAGGGTCTAACCCTCTGTCACAGGCTAGGGTGATGTTCTGTCACCTGTCACTGCCATCCCTTGCTTCATACTCTGTTAGGACTCTACCACTCTTCCCAGCCCCCACCTGGGACCTCCCACTTCTCTGCCTCCCCTCCTGCCTCTGACCCAGCCTGGCTGAGAGCCCTCACTCACCTCCTGCCTGGAGATTGCCACTCCCTTCGTCTGCACAGTCCCATTTTTTTGCCCTCCTTCTCTGGCTTCCATCCATCCATCTTCTTAAGACCTAACTCAGATGTCCTCCTACTTACAATACAGTGCTGCCCTCATTGCTCCCAGTGTCTGGACCCTTCTCTAATTGAGATCTCTTTGAAGGCAGGCCCCTAGTTTTTCCTGCTCCCAGTCAGATGCCCAGCAGTGCGTGAGTATGTATGGTAAATGAATGATTTAGTAATCACCTGCTTTGTGCCATCATCCTGTTAAGACAGCGCCCTTAATCCTCTCCAGGAGGATTCAGTCTCCTTTTCCTGGACTGCCTAGAGTCTCATCCCACTTCAACTTGAGCACCTTGGCTCGAACATCTTGACTCATTTACATTTCCTGGTAAGAATTTGTTGAAAATACATAGAAGATTCTATAGCTAAGAGATTTCAACCTGGAAAGAGTTGAAGTAAGAGTTATTGTTCCCATGTTTCATGGAGGAAAACTGAGGTTGAGGAAAGGGAAAATCAAGTCTTACAGTGAGAGTGTGGGGGTCCCCTGGAACTGTGCCCTGATGGCAAAGAAGGCTGAGTTCCCAGAGCTGGGTTGGACCAGAGCAGCTGGGACCTATTGTGGCAGCTCCAGTTACACAGATCATAGTTGCTCTAGCGGCCTTGTACCTCCTTGCTCCCAGGATTGTTGTGTAGGCCTCCCCTCATCCCGCCTCCCTCCCTCATCATCAGCAGGAACTGTGCTCCTCAAGTTTCCCTGGTGGACGCCAAGGCCACAATGCCAAATGCAGCCTGAAGCTCCAGCTCTTGGCATGCCAAGATGCAGGCACCCAAGGGAGGAGGCCTTGGGAAGCGAGAAGCCTGATCCAGGCTGGGCAAGCTTCCACTCTACCATCCTCCAAGCAAGACCAGCTGCATAATTTGCAAGATGTAAGGCAAAATTAAAATATGGGCCTCTTGTTCAAAAGTTCCTGAGAATTTCAAGAATGGGGGTATAGTTCAGTGGTAGAAGGCTTGCTTTGCATGTGTGAGCCTCTGGTTTTGGTCACCACCACTACAAATAATAATAGTAATAATAATTTAATAATAATAGCTTAAGAAATAGCTATTAGTACATAGAAATAGCAGATTAGTAAAACCAAGTACAGGAGCCAAGCACCTTGGTGGCTCATTCTTGTAATCCTAGCTATTCATGAGGGTGAGAAATGCATATTGCAATTCAAACCCAGCCTGGGCAGATAAGTCTGTGAGACTTATCTCCAATTTACCGTCAAAAATGCTGGAAGTAGGGCTGTATCTCAAGCGGTAGAGAACCAGATTTGAATGAAAAAGTGAAGGGACAGTGCACAGGCCATCATGCCCCAGTACCGGCACACACACACACACACACACACACACACACACACACACACACGGAAAGAAATGTACGTATCACCCAATGTAGAAGAAATAGTTGAGTTGTCAAAACTCAAAGAATTCACAAACTGGGGCTGGTAAGTTGGCTCAGTGGTAGAGCGCTTGCTTTGCATGCCTGAGGCCCTGGGTTCGATTACTCAGCACCACATAAGCAAAAAGAAAAAAGCTGGAAGTGACGCTGTGGCTCAAGTGGTAGAGCGCTAGCCTTGAGCTGAAGAGCTGAGGGACAGTGCCCAGACCCAGAATTCAGGCTCCACGACCAGACCCAAAAAAAAAAAAAAAAAGAATTCACAAACTTTACAGACCATGATAATGACAATTTGCCTTGTAAAGGTTAAAATGTGTGACTTTAACTAAGTATCATTATCACAACATTGTGAAATTTGTGAAATTTATGTAATCCCTTAATCTCAATAAAAAGTTATAAAAAACAAAAACAACAAAAACAAACAACAACAAACCAAACTAGGACCCTTCAAACTCAAGCTGCTTCTGTATATATCATAGGTCTGTGAAGCTAGCCCTGTCCCCAAGCCTTGCTTTCCTTAACTACTAAATGGAACAATAGTAGCCACTTAGCCAGGCAGAGTGAGGAGGAGACAAAGGAAGTAGTGAATATGAAGTTGGGTAGGGGTCCCCGTGAGCATCAGCACTGGGAAGCAGACGACCTCCCAGGAGTTTGATTCTGTACAGCAGCCCCTCTTCATTCCTATACCATGTCTCTGAGCTGACTTGCTCAGGGTTACACAGCCTCAATGGGAGAAGCCAGGATGAGAGGATCAGATCTCTGTCCTGTCTGCATAACTGGTGCTTCTTAAAACAAGGAGGGAGGGGGCGAGGAAGAGAAGGGCAGCAGGAATGGGGGAGGCTGTTTAGTACAAAGAGGGCCACTGTGCAGACACAAAGCCATGGACACAGAGGCCCTGCGGGGGCCGGGCCAACAGATGGATATTGCTGCATGACTCTAGCCATGGTAACAGGGGAGCTGCCAGGAGGTGCCTCCCAGCCCTTCCCTTGTCATAGGGGTGGAAGGGAGCCAGGAAATGGGTCAATAAGGAGAACCAGACTTGAGGAAGGGCACCCTACAAACTCTTCCAGGTCTCTGGAGCCCGAACTGCCCAGCCCATCTGTCCCCAGCTTCTTTCTGGCAGTCTGCCTCATACCACTCTCCACCTCAGTGAGCATGGGCGCAGTCAGCTGACCACCAGCCAGTCTGCTTCTGTCCACTCTCACAGGCAGCATTTGAGCTGGGTCTTACAGGGCAGATGGCTTGCATTAGGGAGCCAGTGGAAAGTAAGGAATAAGAATGTAGAGATGAAGTGGTACCAGTTGTACTTCAGACATTTTTCTGAGTTGGTCTGGTTTCCGAATTCAAATAGCAAGAGGTCCAGAAAAGTGTTGAAAGTGCAGGGTCATTGTCAAAGGATAAAGTTCACAAGAAATTCACAAGTTGTTGAGCTTAGAGGTTCATACCTGTAATCCCAGCACTTGGAAGGTTGAAACAGGAGGTAATACATTTGAGGCTAGACTGGACTATACTATACAATGAAATCCTAATCTCTCTCTTCCCTCCCTCCCCTCTCCCTCCCCCCTTTCTCCCTCTCCCTCTCCCTCTCTCTCTCTCTCTCTTTCTCATTGTGGGGCTTGAACTCTGGGCCTGGGGGCACTGTCCCTGAACTCTTCAGCTCAGGGTGAGCACTCTATCACTTTAGCTACAGTGCCACTTCCATCTCTGGTTTTCTGGTGGTAAATTGGAGATAAGAGTCTCACGGACTTTCCTGCCCGGCTGGCTTTGAACTGCAATCCTCAGATCTCAGTCTCCTGAGTAGCTAGGATTACAGGTGTGAGCCACTGGTGCCTGGCCTACTTTTTCCTCTTAATCACTTTGAGTCTCATGGGGACTTTTATCTCAACCTCCTGAGTAACTAGGATTATAAGCATGAACCACTGGCACCCAGCTTGAAGTTTTTTTTGTTGTTATTGTTTTTTTTTTTTAGCTTGAACTGAGGTCCTCTCAATTTACTTGGCATTTTCTCTCAAGGCTGGCCCTCTACTACTTGAGTTACACTTCTACTTCTGATTCTGGCTGGTTAATTAAAGATAAGAGTTTCTTGGATTGGTCTGCCTGGGCTGGCTCTGAACAATTGCCTTCATATCTCAGCCCCCTGAGTAGCTAGAATTATAGATGAGAGCTGTCAGCATCCAGCCACTTGGAAGTATCTTTTCTGATCTTATTCTACCTATCCAATGCCTATCACATTTGTTATTCTTTTGTAAGCATTTAAGGCTAAAATTTTACCTTTGAATTCAGCTTTGTTGCATTAGATACATTTATTTGGATACTTACATTTTTCTGAATCATTATTTTATAACTAGTTGGGGTTTGTATTTTCAATTATTCTTTGTTCCAATCCAAATTCTTTGTGTGTATGGAAAGGAATAAAAGATTTGGAAACATTTTATTCTCACAAAAACTACAGGACATTTTTTTTTCCTCCTTAAAAAATGATACCTCCATTTCAAGTCAATCATGGTCAGAATAAATGAAGAGTGTAAATGATATAAGTCCTATTTGTCTTAAGTCCTGGTGTTGTGTGGATGACGAGTGACAGGTAACAATCTGAGATAGTCAGGGGCCACATAAAAAGGAGACAGTAAGATTGAATGGTGGGAAGGGGCCCTGCAGTGACTATTTTGTGCTTTCTCAGCAAAGCCAAATAAGGACAAAAATGAGGGCTCAGAGCTCACGTGCCACTCAAAATTAAAAATATAACATCTTCAGACAAATTTTACACAGATTAAAGCAAGTCCCCCCAAAAGCCTGCCTTACCCTAATGGTCAAAGCTAACCAATAAGCTGCCTACAGCTGAGCTCAGACAGTGACCAGTCAGAACTGCACAGCCTGCAAGTCAGAATCTCTTATTTGAATAAAGGACCTAGATGGGAACCTTTGGCTAGAACTCTTCCTATATTAGCTACCCCCTTTCCTTTGTTGAGGAGTTTCCTTGCCCAACTTGCTAAGGGTCAAAGCTGCCCCTTCCATCTGGCTCAATGTTGTAATAAAAGTAGTGCCTATAGGGGCTGGGAAGGTGGCTCAGTGGTAGAGCGCTTGCCTTGCATGCCTGAGGCCCTGGGTTCGATTCCTCAGCACCACATAAGCAAAAAGAAAAAAGCCGGAAGTGGCGCTGTGGCTCAAGTGGTAGAGTGCTAGCCTTGAGCTGAAGAGCTGAGGGACAGCGCCCAGGCCCAGAGTTCAGGCCCCACGACCAGACCCCCCCCCCCCCCAAAAAAAAGTAGTGCCTATATTCTCTGTGTACTGTCTTGTTCCTACTGTTACAAAACCTAAAGACCCAGATCTAAAGTAATTGGCACATCTGCTAACATCCTTCTATTTCTAAACTATACTTAAAAGTCTTGGGGCTGGGAAGGTGGCTCAGTGGTAGACTGCTTGCCTTGCATGCATGAGGCCCTGGGTTTGATTCCTCAGCACCACATAAGCAGAAAATGCCAGAAGTGGCGCTGTGGCTCAAGTGGTAGAGTGATAGCCTTGAGCTGAAGAGCTGAGGAACAGCGCCCAGGTCCAGAGTTCAGGACCCACAATCGACCAAAAATAAAAATAGTCTTAGCCAGCCACCAGTGGTTTATATCTAATCCTAGCTATGATTACCCTAGGAGGCTGAGGATCACAGTTCCAAGCCAGCCCAAGCAGGAAAGTCTGTGAAACTCTTAGCTCCAATTAACTACCAAAAAGATGGAAGTAGAACTGTGGCTCAAGTGATAGATTGCTAGTCTTGAACACAAAAGCTCAGGCCCAGACTTCAAGCCTCAGTAACAACACCACACACACACACACACACACACACACACACACACACACACACACACACACACACACACACACACACACACACACACACATCATAGGTAGGCTAGGGGAATGACTTGACTGGTATAGCAACTGCCTACCATGTTCCAGGCCCTGGGCGGGGGCGAGGGGAGTGGGGGCTTGGATCATATGTAAGCCACAGCATTGTTATCATATATCACCAAACTTCCAAACCACTTGATTCATGCTTTCATCAATGAAGAATTGTCAGAAAACTCAAGAGCTAAGGTAGGAGGATCCTGATTGCAAGGTCAGTGCTAGCTTATAAAACAGAACTGTCATAAAAGGCTTTACTCTTTCTGGTTGCTGACTTTGAGTTTATGGAATCTTGAAGGCTTTTTTTGTGAAGCTGGTTTCCTTTCTCTGCGGATTCATGGCAACATCAACCAGAGATGACTGTGCTTTTGGAACCTTTACCCTCTGAGACTTAAGTAGAGGCAGGTCCACCAAAAAATGAGTCATCCATGTTGCCCTCTGTCCTATTGGTACTACTGATCATCTTGTCCCTCACATCTAGGCACAGCCTGTCTATGAGCTCCCAGATCTTATAAATAGCTATGAACATCTAGGACTTGATGAGGACTGGCTATCATAATAGGGGCTGGTAGGATCTGAGAGAAGAGAAGAGAGGGGAGGAGAGGAGAGAGAGAAGAAAAGAGAGGAGAGGGGAAGGGAGGGGAGGGGAGGGGAGAAGATGTAGAGAAAAGCTTGTTTAAATATAGCTTTCTTGAAGGCGTGTGCATGTGGGACAGGCCAGTCTAAAGAAGCATCATAAAGTCAACAGTCCACATATATTCTATTTTTCACAATTTTCTTTTTGCATTTTTTGGAGATTTAAAAATCTTGGTATTTTACTAGACTGATTCTACTATATACATACATGCCATGAGCATATATGGTAAAATCACTCTGATAGTGATGCTCCATTGCTTTTTCATTTATATCAACCTCTTCTTCTACTTATTTTTCACTTGTTTTGATGCTCTTTTATTCAATATATAACGTTTCTTCCTCAGCTGAGTGCTGGTGGCTCCTGCCTGTCACGATAGTTACTCAGGAGGCTGTGATCTGAGAGTTGAAGTTTGAAGCCAGTCCTGGCAGACAAATCCATGAAACTTGTAATTCCAGTTAACTAGCAAAAGCTATAAGTGGAGGTGTGGCTCAAATGGTACAGTGCCAGCCTTGAGCAGAAAAGGCTAAGCAAGAGCACACAGTCCTGAGTTCGAGCACTAGTAAAGGAAAAAGAAAAAAAGGAAAGAAAGAGGATTATAATTCTTCTTCTTCTTCTTCTTCTTCTTCTTCTTCTTCTTCTTCTTCTTCTTCTTCTTCTTCTTCTTCTTCTTCTTCTTCTTCTTCTTCTTCTTCTTCTTCTTCTTCTTCTTCTTCTTCTTCTTCTTCTTCTTCTTCTTCTTCTTCTCTTCTTCTTCTTCTTCTTTTTTGTGGTCATGGGGCTTGAACTCTGGCCTGGGCACTGTCCCTGAGCTCTTCAGCTCAAGGTGAGCACTCTACCATTTGAGCCATAGTGCCACTTCTGGTTTTCTGGCAGTAAATTGGAGATAAGAATCTCACGGACTTTCCTGCCCAGGCTGGCTTTGAACCATGATCCTCAGATCTCAGCCTCCTGAGTAGCTAGGGTTACAGGCATGAGTCATCGGTGCCCGACAGGATTGTAATTCTTAATGAGGAAGAACTTTTATCTTTTCTTTTTTGTGGATTCCAGGGTTTAAACTCAGGGCCTCAAAGCTCATTCATATTTCTTACTCGTGATTGGCACTTTATCATTTGAGCCATACCCAGCACATGATTTTTCTTTTTTTTAATTGTCAGTCCTGGGGCTTCAACTCAGGGCCCCAGGACACTGTCCCAGAGCTTTTTTACTCAAAGCTAGTACCCTACTACTTTGAGCCACAGCTCCACTTCCAGTTTTCTGGTGGCTAATTGGAGATAGAGTCTCAAGGACTTTCTATTCAGGCTGGCTTTGAACCACTATCCCTAGATCTCAGCCTCCTGAGTAGCTAGGATCCTGGGTATGAGCCACTAGTGCCTGGCTCCAGAATAGCTTTTTGCTGGTTATTTTGGATGTGCATAGTTGACTTTTCTTCCTGAGCTCACTTTAACCATGATCTTCCTTATCTCAGCTTCTTGAAAAACTAAGATTATAGGTATGTGTCATCAGTGTCTGGTCAAGTATTACATACATTCATAAACAGAAGTGGCCCCTTTGGTTCTATGCCTTTAGCTACATTTTTTTTTCTATTTTTTCTATTTCCTATGTACTATCTCCTATTTTCTTTTCTTGCTGTTACCTAATTTAGCCTTGTGCTTCTTCGAGTAAACTTCCTAGTATCAC
This sequence comes from Dipodomys spectabilis, assembly GCF_019054845.1. NCBI lineage: Eukaryota > Metazoa > Chordata > Mammalia > Rodentia > Heteromyidae > Dipodomys > Dipodomys spectabilis. The sequence goes on from NW_024870680.1 coordinate 15,421,080, forward strand.
TTAATGTGTCTCATTTAGAATTTGAGCAAGTAATACATGTCCATGATTTCAAAAGATTTAAGTATGAGGGGCCAAAGATATATAGTAAAATTACTTCCCCTTATCCTATATTGTTCAGCTGCTCAGTTTCAGTTCTTCCTCTCATCTCAACTTCGAGAGTAGTTGTATTGGGTTCTTATGTATCTTTGTGCAAATACAAATGTTTCTACTTCTTTTTAAAAATATTTTTAATTGTAAAAATACTGTACAGAGGGGTTACAGTTACTTGAGTAAAGTAATGAGTACATTTCCTATCGAGCATTGTTACCCTCTCCTTTCTTTTCCCCCTACTATCCCTTCCCTCCCACCTCCCCAACTCTCCCCCTCCTAAGTTGTAAAGTTCCTTTTCAACACATGTCTTGTACATCTCATTGTTACAATGGGTCAACCTGTATCCTTGTTTCTGCATTTTGTTATTTCCCTTTCCCTCCCCAAATTAGAAAATATATATACAAGATGCAGGGCACTGGAATCAAATACAGTGACAACAGTGACCATGAGGGAAGAACATACAAAAGAAACAAAAAAATCACATAATACATTAAAAACAACAGTGACAAAGAAAAAACCTCTTGTGTCTATGTCTTTGGGTTCATTTCACTTACGATCACCTTATATGATCATATGTACACAGCTTGACCTTTTCTGCTTGCTAAACACAAAATGAAGCATCAGCTACACTGACCTGGTATGAATCACTTAACGGCATGCCTTCAGGGTCTGTCCAAATCAATACACTAGAAACTTCCTCATTCTTTTTAGGGACTGGATAGTGTCCCATTTCATAGATAGACCGCAATGTACTTCACAATCCCTTACTGGCAGACATTTGGGTTGTTGCCAAGATCTTGCTAATGCAAACAATGCTGAAGTAAATAGCTCTGTATATACTTTTTGCTCAGGTGTAAATATGTGTAATTTCACAGAAATACTCTTTCCAGACCAATAGGATTGTGCATTTGTAGATTTGGTAAGCACTGATAAACTGCCCCAGGTTGTTCCAATTTGCTTTCTCCTCAGCAATCTGCTTACTTGCTTCTCTGTGCTCAGCAGCACCACAGTGTGGGACTATTGGATTATAGCCAATCTGATAGGTGAAAAAAAAATCATGTCTCCAAGTAGTATTAATTTGCATTTCAGTTTACATTTCATTTGCATTTTGTTTTCAGTGCCTCTTCACTTAAGAAAGAAAAAGAAAAACCATTTAAGAGCCACTTAAGTGCTGAAGATATAGCTCAGTAGTAGAATAGTCTCCTAGAATTTGTTAGGCCCCTGGGCTTGGTCCCCCTCATAAGCTATCTATAGATCGATTCTTAGCTAGATATGATAGTGCACAGCCATCATCCCAGCATTCAAGAGGCTGAGACAGAAGGGTCATGAGTTCAAGAGCAGCCTAAAAACCTGTCTTGAGCAAAAGTCAGTTTTAGCCTGGCAGCTACTCAGAAGGCTGAGATCTGAGGATCAAGATTCAAAGCTAGCCCAGGCAGGAACTGAGACTCTTATCACCAGTTAACCAGAAAACCAGAAGTGGAGGTATGACTCAAAGCAGTAGAGTACTAGCCTTGAGTGGAAAAACCTTAGAGACAGTGCCCAGGCCCTGAGTTCAAGCCCAACAACAAGTCAGTTCTATTTTCTTTGGTTTTATATTCCATAGCCATTTTTTTCTATTAGATTATTAGTCTTATGAATATCTACTAGCTTTTTTTTTTTTTTTTTTTTGGTCAGTTGGATTTGAACTCTGGGCCTGTGCACTGTCAGCTCGTCAGCTCCAGGTGAATATAAGAATTGAATAGGTAGATTTCATTAGGTAGCGCTATTCAGGCAGGAGAAGAAGTTTATTTACCGAACTGCTGCCCTGCATGGTGGAGAGGCATGGCTGAAGGAAAGGGGTGACACACCCCTGGGCCAGGACTTATCTAGGCCAGGGACAGGAAGAGATGTGGCCAGGTGGGGGAAAGGTAAGGCCACACTTGAGCCAGACATGACCTCAGGATCTGGGACCATCCTAAGGTCAGATAGGAGGTTTGTGACCAGAGGTGGCTTAGGATGTGACCTAGCAGCAGGGGAAGGTGATTGCTTCCAGGTCTGCCAGTTACCTAGGTAACAGATACTGGATGGAAACTTAGCCAAGAGGTAGGGAGGTGTCCCTGTGCAGACCTCACAGTGAACACTCTACCCCTTGAGCCACAGTGCCATTTCTGATTTTCTGGTTCATTGGAGATAAGGATCTCATGGACTTTCCTGCCTGGGTTGGCTACGAATTACGATTCTCAGATCTCAGCCTCCTAAGCACTAGGATTCCTGTTGTGAGCAACCAGCACCTGGCTCTACCTTTTTGCTTTTTTTTTTTTTAGTGCAATTACCTCTATTCTGTTGCAAATTGAAAGTGATTTTCTCAGTCCTCATTTGTCTTTAGTCTTTACTTAGGTCTTTCTTTCTTTCTTTCTTTCTTTCTTTCTTTCTTTCTTTCTTTCTTTCTTTCTTTCTTTCTTTCTTTCTTTCTTTCTTTCTTTCTTTCTTTTCTCCTCATTTCTTCTCTCTTTGCTAGGGAATCAGCCAAGTGACTTATGCTAAATAAATACTACTGTCACACCCTCAGCCTTTATGTTTTCTTTTAATATTCTTTTGTTTCTTTTTACATGAATTATTTTTAACACATTTGAATAGTCTATCATTATAAATAGTTCTTATAAATATCATATTGCATAGCTGGATTTTGTTTTTATTTTTATTTTTTAAAAATTTGGGGTACGGGGGCTGGGAAGGTGGCTCAGTGGTAGAGCACTTGCCTTGCATGCCTGAGGCCCTGGGTTCAATTCCTCAGCACTACATAAGCAAAATGAAAAAAGCTGGAAGCAGCTCTGTGGCTCAAGTGGTAGAGCGCTAGCCTTAAGCTGAAGAGCTGAGGGATAGCACCCAGGCCCAGAGTTCAGGCTCCACAACCGGACCCCCCCAAAAATTGGGGGTACTAAGGATCAAACCTAGGGCATTACATTTGCTAGGCAACTGCTTTGCCACTGAGCTACATCCCAGTCCCCATGGATTTTGTTTTTAAACATGAGAATGTTTAAACATGGGAATGTGTGAGCTGAGCTCTGTGGAACATTCCTCTGATCCCAGTCATTTGAACTTTGAGACAGGAGGATCTCAAGTTTGAAACCAGTCTAAGCAACTTAGACAGACCTTGTCTCAAACAAACAAATAAACTAAAACCCTTGCGAATGTGCTATTTGCTCTAGATAGCTTAGCTTTACTTATATTTATTTCATAACTATTGTGGTCTCATGTTACTTTATTTTTGTTTACTTATTGCTTTGCTTTTTTTTCTTCCTATCTATACATTCTAGGCTCTTTCTTTCTTTCTTTCTTTCTTTCTTTCTATCTCTTTCTTTCTCTCTTTTCTCTCTTTCTTTCTCTTTCTTTCTTTGTTTCTTTCTTTCTCTTTTTCCTTCTTTCTTTCTTTCTCTTTTTCCTTCTTTCTTGTACCAGTCCTGGGGTATGAACTCTGGACCTAGGTACTTTTGTGCTTTTGTGCTCAATGATAGTACTCTATCACTTGAGCCATAACTCTACTTCCAGAGCTTTTTTGAGTAGTTTTTTTAGTGGAGATGAGTCTCACAAACTTTCAGCTGGGCACCTGTGACTCTAACCTTTAATCCTAGCTACTCCAAGGCTAAGATCTGAGGATTCAGATTCCAAGCCAGCTCAGGCAGGAAAATACATGAGAGTGTTTTCTCCAATTAACCACCAGAAAACCAAGAGTTGAACTAAGGTTCAGTGAGGTAGAGCACTAGCTTTGAGCAAAAAAGCTCAGGGACAGCCCTCAGGCCTGACGTTCCAGCCCTAGGACCAACAAAAATAAACAAATAAGGAAGAGTCTGATAGACTTTATTGCCCAAGCTGCCTTAGACCCGCCTCCTGAGTAGTTAGGATTATAGGCACCTGAACATTCTAGGCTTTGCTTGTTTTTATTCTCTGCCTTGGTTTAGAAAGTGGAGATCAAGTTTATAATTCTGTATATCTGTGGATTAGTCAAGCACAGGTATTTAAATTAGTGTCTATTACATTACCAAAGTCAATAAAAAGTGACACTTTTTTTTTTTACAACCTGCTGGCTTTTTTTTTTTTTTAATGAATCTCTATAATTGTCCCCAGTTAGATGAGGAAACTAAAGTTTAGAGTGCTTAAGTGGTCTGCCAGAGTTCATCCTATAATGTCTGAGTTTAGCCAGCTTAAACCATCAAGTCCCCTTTCCCCCCAGGAGCTGCAGGGGAGTAAATTTCGGCTAGAGAATGAGGGAGGGGTGAATCCCTCCAAGAATAATCCCTGGGGCCTCACAAGCCTTCATATTCAACATCAGGAGTTTTGACAATCTCCTAGGTGAAAAATCCTGCCTCTAAGTAGCTGCGGTTTGCCTCTCTCACATGGGTGAGACCCAGCATCTTTTCACATGTTTGAGAACCAATTGCATTTCCATGAACAGCCTATTCATATTTTTTACCCACTTAGGAAGGAGCCAGAAAATAAGTACTACATCAAAGCTTCTTAGACTGTTTGTTTTGAAAATGCCAAACAGGTGACTCGAGGTGTTTTATTCTATTTCTTATAAAGTCATTTCCTGGGTAATAAGCTTTTCATTGAAAGCTTCAGAACAATTTTCTTCTTCCTTGTTCTGTAGGATTTTTTTCCCAAGGTCTCAGTTAAATTGTTTCAGTTTACCCAGGCACTAGCTTCTGCCCTACCCTTTCATCCATCATGCTGGATTCTACCATTAAATAGACAACGTGGACGTGGACAGGGGAAATAAGCAATGAAGTGCCAGTAGCTCATGCCTGTAATCTTAGCTGTTCAGGAGTCTGAAATCTGAGGATTTCAGTTCAAAGCCAGCCAGAGCAGCCAAGTCTGTGAGACTTCCATTTCCAATCAATTGCCAGACAACCAGAAGTGGAGATGTGGCTCAAGTTTTGAACTTTGAGTGAAAAAACTCAGGAACAGTGCCCAGGCCCTGAGTTCGAGTGGCCCAGTACTAGCACCAATAAATAAATAATATATATGTGTGTGTGTGTGTGTGTGTGTGTGTATACATATGTGTGTGTGTGTGTGTGTATGTATACTAAACCTACATGAAGAAAATTTACACCCACAGCCGGGTGCTAGTTGCTCACACCTGTAATCTTAGCTACTCAGGAAGCTGAGATCTGAGGATCATGGTTCAAAGCCAGCTTGGGTAGGAAAGTCTGTGAGACTCTTAACTCCAACTAACCACCAGAAAACCAAATATGGAGCTGTCTCTCAAATTGATAGAGTGCTATCCTTGAGCAGAAGAGCTCAGGACAGTGCCCAGGTCCTGAGTTCAAACCCTATGACCAACAAAAAAAAAAAAGAAAGAAAGAAAGAGAGAAAGAAAGGAAGAGAGAAAGAAAGAAAGTCAGGCAGGAAGGCAGGAAGGCAAGAAGGCAAGAAGGAAAGAAAATTTGCACCCATATATGTATATTTCCATTCTCACAATAGCCCTGTTATATGGGTACCCTTAACATTCCTATGTTACAAAGATGAGGCACAGAAAGGTTATGTGACTTGTCCATGCTCACACAGCTATTAACTGGTGAAACCACAACTTTACTTCTGGATCTGGCCTTGGACTCATGCCTTCCTTTGCCATTACATATTTGGATGATCATTTCTGTATGTTCAGGTCTAGCCCAAACCCCATGCAGTCAGTGTTGCTCTTGGGTCCCCAAGACAGGCAAGCAATGTAGAAGCAATCTGTCCTAACGGATTGATACCATTGGTTCATTATTCATTCATTTAATTCTTCAATTCTTTCCCTCAACAATTATTTATTGAGTTCTTACCACATGTCATGTCTTAGGCTGTATAATAGAGAATTCAAGATGAATTAGGTACTGATGCACAGGGTCAGTTAGTGACCAGGACAACACGCTGTTCTGCTTCAGAAGGAGAAGCAGGTGCTGTGTTATCCAAGAATGTGTTTCTGAAGTTGTTACATCTACTAGCTAGTTACTGCAATTTCTCTCATACTTTGCCCTGGGCTCCTCTCTTAACTGTAGTTTACATAACATCACTGCAAGAGTTTATCTCTCTGCATAGCTTCCTGAACATTCCACAGAGTATCTACACTGGGTTTATAAATTATAATCTATGGTCATCTTTTTTTGTTTTCTTTTTTGTTGTTGTTGTTGGTCCTGGGGCTTGAACTCTGGGCCTGGGTGCTATCCCTCAGCTCTTCAGCTCAAGGCAAATGCTCTACTGTTTAAGCCACAGCGCCACTTCCAGTTTTCTGGTAGTTCACTGGAGATCAGAGTCTCACAGACTTTCCTGCTCAGCTGGCTTTGAACTGCAGTCCTCAGATCTCAGTGTCCTGAGTAGCGTGAACCACCAGCACCTGGCTTTGCATTTTTTTTTTTTTAAAAGATGACCATTGTGGGGAAGGAAGGGATGGTAGGGGAAAAACAAAGGAGGAGGTAACAATGCTTGATAGGAAATGTACTCATTACCTTACTCATGTAACTGTAACCTCTCTGTACAGTATTTTTACAATAGAAAAACATGTGGAAAAAAAAAAAGATGAGCATAATCCTAGCTACTCAGGAAGCTGAGATCTGAGGACTACAGTTCAAAGCCAGTCCAGGCAAGAAAGTCTGTGAGGCTCTTATCTCCAATGAACCACCAGAAAACCGGAAGTGACGCTGTGGGTCAATTGGTAAAGCGCTAGCCTTGAGCTGAAGAGCTGAGGAACAGCGCCCAGGCCCAGAGTTCATGCCCCATGACTGACAAAAATATAAAATGGTGGCAAAGTGGCCTTGGTAAGGGAATGGGATCCAGGGAAGGAAGGCTTCTGAGTAGGGCAGATGGACACTTGAAAATGACCACTCTGGTTGAGATGTAGAAAATAAATGGAGATGAGGCAGGTTGGCATGTCAAAAGACTGCTCAAAAGTCCAGGTGGAATCTTGTTCAGTGCAAGTGGCTCATGCCTATGATAGTAGCTATTTAGGAGCCTGAGATCTAAGGATCAAGGTTCAAAACCAGCCCCTTGCATATTTGAATCTGGAGGTGTGGGTTCAAGTGATAGAACATTAACCACAAGCAAAAAATCCAAGCAAGAGTACAAGACCCCAAGTTCAAGGCCCAGAACCTGCACCCCCACACACACAAAGATGAGGAAGATGTGACAGGAGAAGTCCAGGGCACTACAAGAGAGGGGCAGAAGAGAGGAGGCTAGGCTGGAGCCTGGATGCCTGCCTTGGCTATGGGAGTAGAGGCTCCCTCTCTCTGAACTAGGGCACCTGGCCCAACACAGGAACAGGGGAGATGGTGAGCAAGCCACCATGGAATGAATTAACAGTCAGCCATGGCTACTTCCCAGTTCCTACCCTGACCTTAAAGAGGAAGATAGAGAGTGGACCAGAAAGAAACCTGAAGCTTTAGTAAGGCCAGTTGTTACTCAATGCCCACAAACCGTCAGACTCTTCCTTGTTACCCAATGGGTGGTATAGAGCTGGACTACTATGTGAGCATTTGTCTGGCATCAGGAGACCCAGTATACTCTGGCTTCTGGGGCCACCAGGGTAGGTCCCAGAAGTTGTTAGAGGCCTTCCTGGAACTGGCAGAAGGAGCAGAAGCAGCTCTGGGAAGCCTCTGCATGTGGATCCCCACAGGCGGGGGCCTTCCTCTGGCTCCTGCATAACCCTGTGTCCCTCTGTCTCAGCCTCAAGACACCGGGGTCTGGGCCTTTCCACCTCCATGCAAAGGCAGGACTGGCCATGACCCTCTGTGTCCCCAGCACCCAAGCCAGTAAACTTTCCCCCCATACAAGTTAGGAAGTGTTGTTGATGTGTCAATCCTGAGGCTTGAATTTACAGCCTGGACACGTCCCTGAGTGTGTGTGTTCAAGGTTGAGGCTTTTACCACTTTAAGCTACAGCTCTACTTCTGGCTTTTTGCTGGTTAATTGGTTATAAGAGTTATAATTTAATTAAGTTATATTAATTGATAAATTAGTTAAATTAATATGTTAATTAAGTTAATACATAAGCTAATTAATTTATATGGTTAATTGGTTATAAGTTTCTTGTCTAGGATGGCTTTGAGCTATAGTCCTCAGATCACAGCCTCTTGAGTGTCTGGGCTTACAGGTTTGAGCCATCATCGCCTGATTTTTAAGTTAGTTCAGAGATACTACAGCCTTACCCTACCTCAAGGAGAAGGCCCACCATTTGCTGCTCTAATACCTTGTTTTGTGGGAAGGATGCACAGAGTCAGATTCCTGAGTGGGGCACCCAGGCTCTGAAGATAAGCAAACTGGTTGTTCTCTCCCATGACACACCGCAGCGCCTTGGACTTGGGGGACCTTTGACTCTGAAGGCTAGAAAGTCCCTCTGTACTCATGATAACTAACTGCCCTGTCCAGGTCTTACTCACAATGCCCTCCACACTGAGACCTGTCTTTTGAGACTTCTCTGTGGGTCTCCTTTCTGTCTGGGAGGCCACAGAGAGGTGTGGCAAGGTCTGTACAGCCATTACGCTGGTGCCCTGTCATCCCAGAGAGGCGAGAGGTGAGGGAGTGAGCAGATCACTCCTCCCAGGCCATGGTTAAAGTGTCACCCTGCAAAACACCAACCTGCAATGGAGCCACAGGAAGGCCACAAGGGCAAGAAGCAGGCCATGTTACCATGCAGGAAACTAAAGTGTCAGAGACTATTTTGAAGCAGTAGGCCCTTGTGGTTCCTCTGAACCAAGGAACCAAGGATGGTAATGTAGGCCTTTGATACCAGCACTCCCAAGACAAAGGCAAGAGGATTTCAAATTTAAGGCCAATCTGGGCTACATCTAAGACCTGCAAACAGAACAAAATAAAACCTTTTAAAATTAAGAAATAGGGCTGGGAAGGTGGCTCAGTGGTAGAGCGCTTGCCTTGCATGCCTGAGGCCCTGGGTTCGATTCCTCAGCACCACATAAGAAAAAAGCCGGAAGTGGCGCTGTGGCTTGAGCTGAAGAGCTGAGGGACAGCGCCCAGGCCCAGAGTTCAGGCCCCATGACTGGACCAAATAAATAAATAAATAAATAAATAAAATTAAATTAAATTAAAAAATAATCTGGGTGCTGGTGGCCCAGGCCTGTAATCCTAGCAATCCAGGAGGCTGAGATCTGAGAATCACAGTTCAAAGTCAGCTCAAGCAGGTAAGTCTGTGATTCCAATCTCGAAGAAACTGCCAAAATGCTGGAAGTGGAACTGTGACTCAAGTGGTAGAGTACTAGCCTTGAGCACAAAAGCTCAGAGACAGCACCTAGGCCCTGAGTTTAAGATCCAGGACTCGCACTAAGTAAATTAAATTAACAAAAGTTATTTTAAAGGATTAAAATGAATATTAGTTAAAATTTGAATATTAAAGATTTTGAAAAATAAAATATTTATTTGATATATTCTGTAATTTTTTATTTTAAAATGAATATAATTTTTAAACAACAACAACAAAAAAACCTTTGTTACGTTTGAGCTATGTGACCAGGTGCTTAATCTTTCTGAGTCTGTTTTCTTGTTGATAAAGTAGGGTAACAACACTGACCTAGTGGGTGGGTATGGAAGAAATAGCTGTGCAGAAATTGGCCCATCTGGGAGGGGCTCAGCCTATCTGCTCTGATCAGGTGCATTTGGAGACAGTAAGTACCACCTCTGGTTCCCCAGTACCCTTTCTGGGCATCCCTGGACCCTGCAGGCCAATGGCCAACATCAGCTTCCATGCTGTGAGAGAAGAGAGGCCCTCTCCACTCTAATGATTGCCCAACTCTGTTGGCTGCACCATCCCACAGCTTCCCATTTCAGAGATTTTCTACCTAAGGTGAGCCTGTTCCGTATGTATTGGAATTTCCCAAGTGCCTGCTGGGAAGGGACCTGGTAAAGTTAGATTCAGGGGACCAGGGCACTCAGAGAAGGGGTAGAAAGATTCATAGGCATGCCCAGTGCTGGGCAGGAAGTAGCTGGAGTGAGAGTTGCAGATTCTCTGGCAGCTCTCAGTGGTGTTGCCAGTTCCAACTGAGTCTCAAGTGTCAAGCAGCATTTTGCTCTTATCTGACTCCAGAAATAATGCAAAGGAGAATTGCAGGTACCAATAGAAACAGAGCTCCTGCTGATCCTGACTCACAAATATTTTATTTTATTTTTTTGCCAGTCCTGGGACTTGAACTCAGGGCCTGGGCACTGTCCTTGAGCTTCTTTTGCTCAAGGTTAGCACTCTATTACTTGAGCCATGGCACCCTTCCAGCTTTTTCTGTTTATATGGTACTGAGGAATTGAACCCCGGGCTTTGTTCATGATAGGCAAGCATTCTACCACTAAGCCACATTTCCAGTCCTCACAAATATTTTAGTGTGTTCATTATCAAGGTTTTCTATGCATGTTAATCTAGATGTATATGTAATTCTATGTCCTGCTTTAAAAAATCACTGAACAAGAGCTTTTATTGTTGCTGTTTTAGTTTTCTTTTCTTTTTGTATTATTTGCTCATTTATCTATCTTTGGGAGGGTAAGGAAAGGCACAGAAATGGAGGGACTAAGGATGAACAAATGTGGCAGAGGTATTCACTAGACACTATGTTGAAAATGAACTATACAACTTATGGGTAAGGATGGGAGGGAAAAACTTGGAGAGAGCAAGCAAAGGGGTGACACTGTCCAAGAAGAAATATACTTTTTACCTGACTTATGTAACTGTAACCCTCTGCACATTACCTTTTTTCCCCATCAGTCATGGGGTTGAAGTCAGGGCCTGAACACTGTCTTTTTGCTCAAGTACTCTGCCACTTTGAGCCATAGTGCTTAATTGGATATAGGATTGTCTTGGACTTTCCTGCCCAGGCTGGCTTTGAACCATGACCCTTAGATCTTAGCCTCCTGAGTAGCTAGGATTACAGGTGTAAGCTACCAGCACCCACTGTATATCACCTTTATAATAACAATTAGCAGTTTAAAAAATTTACTGTAGCCGGGCGCTGGTGGCTCACGCCTGTAATCCTAGCTACTCAGGAGGCTGAGATCTGAGGATCGCGGTTCAAAGCCAGCCCGGGTAAGAAAGACCGTGAGACTCCTATCTCCAGTAAACCACCAGAAAACCGGAAGTGGCGCTGTAGCTCAAGTGGTAGAACACTCGCCTTGAGCTGAAGAGCTGAGGGACAGCACCGAGGCCCAGAGTTCAAGCCCCACGACCGACAAAAAAAAAAAAAAAAAAAAAAATTTACTGTAATGGCACACCATTTTCCCTGGTTTTAATAGCCAGACAACTTATTTCTAACCCCACTGGTCTGGTTTTAACTCATAATTTCAACAAAATTCCTCAATTTTTGTGAACTTTTTCTTTTGTGGTATGTTTGTGTCAATACTGGGGCTTGAACTCAAGGCCTAGGTTCTGCTTTTTTGCTCAACTCTAGCTTCTACCACTTGAGTCACAGCTCTACTTCCATTGTTTTGCTGGGTAATTGGAGACAAGTCTCGTGGGACTTGTCTACCTAGTCTGGCTTGGAACCTTGATCCTCAGATCTCAGCTTCCTGAGTAGCTAGGATTCCAGGTGTGAGCCACTGGAGCTTGGCTTTTTCTGAACATTTAGCTCTTTATTTATGGAACAGAATGGTACTTATGCCAACCTAGAAAGAAGAGGGTGGAGGAGAGCAATAGAGAATCCCAGTGCTGTGTTATACTTGTAGTTTCAGTTCTTGGGAGACTGAGGCAGGAGAATTGGGAATTTGGCACCAATTTGGACTATATAGCAAGACTTTATGTTAAAAATTATGGAGAAAGGGGCTGGGAATGTGGCTTAGTGGTAGAGTGCTTGCCTATCATACACGAAGCCCTGGGTTCAATTCCTCAGTACCACATAAACAGAAAAAGCTAGAAGTGGTGCTGTGGCTCAAGTGGTAGAGTGCTAGCCTTGAGTAAAAGAAGCTCAGGTACAGTGCCCAGGCCCTGAGATCAAGCCCTAGGGCTGGGGGGGGAGGGAGGGCAGAAGGGAGTTGCCAAGATAAGACAAAGCCAACACCAAACAGGCTTCTGGGATCATCTGGACCTATCTGTTACTCTTCGGAGTCTCCCCCAGTTTACTCTACACAACCAACTCTAAAGGGAAGGCCACAACTCCCTACTGGGGGGGAGGGTGGATCTGGGGGGGGAACAAAACAAAACAAACAAAATCCCCTCCAGGGGCCAGCCAGCCTATAGGCCCTGGATATGTAAAGACTCCACTACCATTCTACTTTGCTCCTCGGTGCACTTTGTCACATGACCTGGTTGCCAAGCCTCTGTAACCTCCCTGGTCACCAAGCATACCCCAGCACATCAGTGAGGCTCCAGAGCTGGGGGGGAGGGGGGGAGGTGGTGGTGGTATGGCAGAGGAGCAGGGTAGGACAGTTTCCTCCTGTCCTGGTTTCTGAGAATCTGTTGGTGCTACTAACATTTACATTGGGTTGTTTAGCAGCCACCACCTTGGCTCCTGGAGAGCCTGTGGTCAGCCTGAATTCTCAACTTCTTCTCACACTATTATGAGTAAACCAATTCTCCCATATCGCACGCTTGGAGACTCTTTTGAAGAAACACATGCAAGACTACGTGTGCTTTGCTCCCTTTATGTATATTTGCATTGGCTCTCTTTATATATTTGCATTGTGATTTTTAGCTCTCTCCTGGTTTCTTGTAATAGGTAAACTTGATATTTTACCCAGCCTATTGATAAGATGTTAACATGAACCTGGTGGGAGACAGAACCCCCTTCCCACAGGACTTTGTTCATAACTAGAGATAGAAGCTTTCTAAAAATCTGTGAAGAAATCTCATCTTAGAAAGCCTTGTCCAAGGGCTGGGAATATGGCTTAGTGGTAGAGTGCTTGCCTAGCATGCATGAAGCCCTGGGTTCAGTTCCTCAGCACCACATAAACAGAATAAGCCAGAAGTGACACTGAGGTAGTATGCTAGCCTTGAGCAAAAGAAGCTCAGGGACTGTGCCAAGGTCTTGAGTTCAAGCCCCAGCACTGGCAAAAAGAAAAGAAAAAGAAAATCTTGCCAGGCACTGATGGCTCATAGCTATAATCTTAGCTACTCAGGAGGCTGAGATTTGAGAATTATGGTTCAAAGCCAGCCTGGGCAGGAAAGGCCATGAGACTTTTATTTCCCATTAACCTCGAAAATCCAGAAATGGAGCTGTTACTCAAGTGGCACAGTGCTAGTCTTTGACAAACAAAGGTAAAAAGAGCACCTAGACCCTGAGTTCAAGCCCCACCACTGGCAGAAAAAATAAAATCTTATGGCATTTAGCTGGGTATAGTGGTTCTTGCCTGTTTAGGAAGTAGAAATCAGGAAGATTGAAGTCTGAGGTCAACCTGAGGACAAAGTTAATAAGATCCCCCCTACAAGAAGGTAGCATGGCTACCTTAGGAGGCAACAATAGGGAGATTGAAGTTTGAGTCTTGTCTAGACACAAAAGTTCTCAAGTCTTCATCTCACTCAATGGCTGGGCATGGGGGCTTGTGCGTGTAATCCCAGCTATAGGGAAAGCACAATGACTGGACAGAGAGACACAGTGAAGCACAAGTAGAGGAATTGCAGTCCAGGCTGGCCTAGGTATAAAGTGAGACCCTATCTCAAAATAACCGATATAGCCAGGCACTGGTGGCTCACGCCTGTAATCCTAACTACTCAGGAGGATGAGATCGGAGGATCGCAGTTCAAAAACCAGCCCAGGCAAGAAAGTCCATGAGATTCTTATCTCCAATTAACCATCGAAAAAAACGGAAGTGGCGCTGTGGCTCAAGTGGTAGAGTGCTAGCCTTTAGCTGAAGAGCTGAGGGACGGCACCCACGCCCAGAGTTCAAACCCCAAACCAACAAACAAAAAGCTGGTAAGTGGAGTTGTGGCTCACCTGGTAGAGTGCCAGCACCCAGGAACTGAATTCAAGCACACGGGCGCGCACACACACACACACACACACACACACACAATATCCAGTCATGCAAGGCTGGAGATATAACTCATAGTGAAGTACTTGCTTAGCCATAGACAAGAGCTCTGAGTTCCATCCCCAGCACCAAGAAAACAAATGCAATCATGCATTAGCAAACAGACACTGAAAGAGCAGAAAGCAAACACTCAAGCAAAGGCTCTTACAGTAATGCTCACAATACTATTGACAAGAGCCAAAAGGTGGAAATAACCCAAATGTTTTCTAACAGATGAATGGATAAAGAAAATGTGGTGGACACATAATGAAATAGTAGCCACCAACAGGAATGAAGCCCTTGTATATGCTACAATGTGCATGACCCTCAAAGTACTATGCTAACAGAAAGAAGTCAGACACAAAGGATAGCATATTATATGACTCTATTTATATGAATTATCCAGAATAAATAACCCCATGGAGACAGAAAGTAGAGGGATGGTTGCCAGAGGTTGAGGGCAAAGAGCACAAGGAGTGACTGCTCATGGGTATGGAGTGTCCTTCTGTGATGATGAAAATGTTTTGGAACCACATGGGGTAGTTGCACAACACTTTGGATGTAGCAAATGTCTCTGGATTATATTCTTAAAGTGGTCAATTTTATATTACATGAATAACGTCTCAATAAAAGGAATATTTCCAAAAGAAAAAAAAAGTCAAGCTGAGTATAGTAGTTCATACCTGTAATCGCAGCTATATTTGAGAAGTAAAGGTCAGAAGAATTGCAGTTCAAGGCTCCCCTGGGGAAAAAAAGTTGGGAGACCTCCTCCATCTCAATTGACAAGCTGGATGTGGGGGTGTATGGATGTTATCCCAGCTATAGGAAGACCACAGGTAGGAGGATAGTAATCTGAGGCTGACCCCATGAAAAAATAGAAGCTCTTTCCTGATAAATAAAGCCAAGAGAGGGATGGAAGTATGGCTAAAGTGGTAGAACACCTGCCTAGCAACTGAGAGGCCTTAAGTTGAAATCCTCTATATCATCAAAAAGAAAACTAAAACAACACACACACACACACACATGCCAGGCACCAGTGGCTCACATGTGTAATACTCAGGAGGCTGAGACCTGAGAACTGTGGTTTGAAGCCAGTCTGTAAGACTCTTATTTCCAAGTAATCTCCCAAAAGCCAGAAGTGGAGCTGTGGCTTAAGTGTTAGAGCACTAGCCTTGAACAAAAGGACAGCATCTAGGCCCTGAGTTCAAGCCCCAGGACCAGTACAAAAAGAAAAAGAGATGCATCCTTCTTTGGTTTTAGTTGTTGGTACCACAAAAAGTAAGAAAAGGCAGGAGAGAGAAAGAAAGAGAGAGCAGAATTGATAAGTAAAAGATGATAGCCAGGGACAAGGAGGCAAGGAAAGGAAAGAGAGGGGGAGAGGAGAGAGGGAGGGGAGAAAGAAGACAGGGAGAGAGAGAAAGAGAGAAAGAGAGAGGGGGAAGAAAGAGAGAAAGGAAGGAAAGAAGGAAGGAAGGAATGAATGAACGAACAAATGAATGAACAAACAAAAAATTTCTGCAGTGGAACAGGGAAGTGGATGGGGCAGAGTATGGCTTAGTAAACAGTGGGTGTACAAAGTGTCACTTGCTCCACAGAGACACCACCCTGAGCTCCCTCTTCGACGGCCCCCTGACTCAGGGACTCCCTTGTGGATACTAGTGTCTTTAAAGTCCAGACAAAGAGAATCAGTCAGGATCTGTCTTCCATAGTTCTAGAACCTCACAGAGGTTCTGCTTCTCTGACCCTGACCCATCCCTTCCCAGGGGACTTGCACCAGGAAGAACATTAGATGAGCCATTTCGTCACCTGCCCACGGGGTGGAGCCTCGCTGCGGATGGTTATGTCCTAAGTCAACAGTAGAATGATTTCTTAATCTGGCATAATCTCTATAGACTCTCCCGCCCACTGACCAGGGATCATTTCCTTGTCAACTAGGCACGCATCCCACTGGTGGAGCTAGTGGGAGACAAGAAAGATGAGACAAAGATGGCCCTGAAGGTCACTGCTTCGGAGACTGTCAGGGTTATGTGCACATCTGGACCCAACAGCACTTGATATTGGGCAAGGTCATGGTCAATCATCCTTAAAATGCCCCTTGCAGATCTGCCCTGTGCTAGGCCCACCCCTGGAGAGATCAGAGAAGTCCAGGAGGTCCACGATGAGGGGTCAATATGTGGCCTGAGCTCCTGCAGCCTGTCTGCTGTGCGACAGACCTTTAATTGAAGGGCTGTGAGGAGCCCATCAGGTTGATCCAGGGGCAGCCGGGTGGTGGAGCCTTAGAGGTTTTAGGGCAACTATCACTACCCCACTGTGTGCCACACACAGTAGTTACATGGTACACAGTAGGAACTTACTGAGTACACAAATGAGAGGACGAAAGGTCCTGCCCCCTAAGCTGGCAAGGGAGACAGGGCAGACTTCAAACCTAGCAAGCATCTGGCCTTGCAGTAGCCCCAGATTGTGAATGTTGAATGCTCAAAGGCTCTTCCAGGACCAGGTGGAGGTGAGGTGAGCCAGGGCTGTCAAGGAACCCTGCTTCTGTGTGTGTGTGTGTGTGTGTGTGTGTGTGTGTGTAGTGTGTGCATGCACACGCACGTGTGCATGTGCAGGCATGCACTTGTGCATGTCCAGGATGTGTTTGTCTCAACAGTGCTTGCAGCTGTGATTCAGGGCAGGGCGTTGGACTGCAGGAAGGGTGGGGAAACTAGAGAAAGTGCCAATGAACCCTAAGAGGAGCCACCCTCATCCCCGCCTTCCTGCTTCCTTCCTTCCTTCCTTCCAAGCTTACTGCTTCTGAGCAAAGGCCACAGCAGAAGTTCTCAGACAAAGTAACAGCTTTGAGGACATCTGGAACCCAGGCTGCAAAGATCAAAAGGAAATCAGTCTGGAATGAGTTTATAAGTGCCCCAAACAAATAGCATCTCAGAGATAATTTATCCCCACCCCCCCCCCCCCACCGCCCCAACCCAAAGGCTCAGTGTTAAAGAAGGAATTTCAGTGTTAGGCAAAACTGGCTTAAATCTCTGGCTTAGTCATTTACTAGTTCTGAGGCTCAGGTCCTCCTCCTCTCCCTCTTTTTTCTCCCTCCTCCACCTTCTCCCTCCTTCTCCCTCCTCTTCCTTCTCCCTCCTCTCTCTTCCCCCTCCTCCTCCTCCTCCTCTTCTTTCTCCCTTCTTTCTTTCTTTGCAGTGCTAGGGATTGAACCCAGGGCCTTGCACATGCTAAGTAAGTGCCCTAGCACTAAGGTACACCCAGCCCTCAGCTTCTCCTTGAATCTGAACACTGGGGAGGTATCTATGGAGGACCTGGCTCATGCAGTCTAGGCTTGTCCCTGTCTCTGTACTGCCCCTGACCATAGCCATAGGACAAATGGATGCTCAAGCCACAGGGACCCTGACGTAAGGTAGAAAGTCATTTAAAAGAAATTTTGGGGGGTGCCATGGTGGGGCTTGAAGTCAGGGTCAGGGTGCTATCAAGAGATAGCGCCTTTTTCTGCTCAAGGATGGCATTCTACCACTTGAGCCATGCCCCTACTGCCAGCTTTTTGCTAGTTAATTGGAGATGAGTCTCACTTTTCTATCCCCAGCTGGGGATAGGAAACCACATTCCTTAGATCTCAGCCTCTTGAGTGCTAGGATTACAGGTGTGAGCCACCAGCGCCTAGTTTCATTCACATTTTCTAATAGTGCAGAGTGACTACTCAACTTGCCCTGAACCACATCTAGGCAGAAGAGGGACCAATGTGGTGTGACTGGTACACCCCGCATGTCCAACCTCCTTCCAGAGCCCAGCTGTGGTGTTTCCCCACTCACCAGCTATCTATCAGTCCACCTACTGTGACAGGTTCCTAGTGCTAGAGGGGACCAGAGAGGAGGAAGATCCAGTCCTTACCCTCTGCAAATGCAGAATCTCACAGGATGAGCCAGACTTCCATAAGCAACTAACTGGAGGATGCCATAATGCAAGCCACAACACTAGCTTCCATTGCCTAACTCACAATCTTTGCATGTTGAACTTTCAACCTGTTCCCACTGATCTTTCTCCATGCCAGACAAACCTTTGACCTCCATCTTTTTTTTTTTTTTTTTGTCATTTATAGGGCTAAAACTGGGCAGGATAGCCTGGGCACTGTCCCTGAGCTTTTTTGCTCAAGGCTCACCACCATGAGGCATAGCTCTACTTCTGGATTCCTGGTGGTTAATTGGAGTTAAGAGTCTCATGGACTTCTCTGCATAGCATTTAATCATAATTCTTAGATCTCAGCCTCCTGAGATCTAAGAATCTAGGATTATAGGCGTGAGTCACCAGCACCTGACTTGGGTCTTTCACAGCATACTCCAGGGCTTAGGACCTTCTTCCAAGTGCCTGTCCCCTTTTTGGAGATTCTGTCTATTCTTCTGTTTCTCAGAGCAAAACACGGACACCATGACAAGCAATGATGTAACTGATTGCACCCTGGGAACTCAAAGGCGGTGACACCAATGAAAGCCTGAGGAAGCTGAGCACCCAGTGGCTCACATCTATAATCTTAACTACTTAAGAGGCTGAGGTCTGAGGATCAAAACTCATAGCCAACATAGGCATTTTTAACCAGCAAAAAGCAAGGTTGGGCTTGGTGCCAGTGGTCCGTCCTTGTAATTCTAGCTACTCAGGAAGCTGAGATCTAAGGGTCATAGTTTGAAGGCACCCTGGGCAGGAGAGTCTACAAGATTCTTATCTCCAATTGATCCCCCAAAGTGGAGAGTGGAGGTATGGCTTAAGTGGTAAAAGGACCAGCCTTGAATGGAAAGCACCCAGGCTCTGAGTTCAAGCCCCAGTACATTACCAAGAGAAGAAGAAAAAAGGATTCTGAGAAAGGAATTTTTCAGGAAGCCAAGGAGGCACTGCCAGGGTTCTGGCAAGGGTGAGAAGGTTGGACCATGTAGAAGAGGTGCTCAGGTAGGACAGTAAGGTGAGCTGGATGGGGAAGCAGGAGAGATCAGGGGATGCCTTTCAGGATCTCAGGGTCTTCTACCCATCTACACAGCTCCCAGATTGCCCTAAGTTCTCCTTCCCTCATCCCTCTGCCTTCCAACCAAACCTGGAGACATATATGGGTGAGGGACCCAGAGGCAAGAGAACAGTAACAAGAATTTTGGTTGACCGAGAGTCTAGAACCTTCCTCTGTTAAAGTCTCAGCTCCATCCACCTTCCCACCTAGATTTGTCAGATAAAATGTAAGACTTCCAGTGAAGTCTGTGTTTCAGTTAAACAATGAATTATTCTTTAGTGTAATATTTGACACATAGTAATACTAAAAAAAATTCTTTGCTTATCTGAAATTTAAATATAACAAAGCATCCTGTGTTTTCATTTGCTAAATCTTGTAACAACCACTCCTCACCCCTACCAGTCATACCTCCTTTTCAGAATCTCACTCAGTCCTACCTGGAGCCCCCAGGGAACCATCAGAATTGGTGGGGTTCTTGTCACATACTCATTCAAACAACTCCAGAGACAGCATTAGTGGCTCACACCTATAATCTTAGCTACTTAAGAAGCTGAGATCTGAGGACTGTGGTGTGAAATCAGCCTGGGCAGGAAAGTCTGTGAGACTCTGATCTCGAACTAACTACCAAAAAGTTGGATGTGGAGCTGTGGCTCCAGTGCTAGAGTGCTAACCTTGAACAAAAAAAAGCTTAGGAACAGTGCCTAGGCCTTGAGTTCAAGCCCCAGAGGCAGCACGGGCGCACACACACACACACACACACACACACACACACACACACACCTCAAAAAATATGCCTCTAAGTCTGTCTGGAGAATTATCTAGCCTCATTCCTCCCTTCCTATGTGATTTGGAGGCAGAGGGCCCCAAAGGAATAGGCACTGGCAATTCCTCAGGCACCTCTCAACAAATTAGCTGCAACTTGGGCTGCCCAGGGAGTCAAAGGAATTTCCTTGTATGGGGCCAGCTCAGGAAATTCCAGGACCTGCCCAGCCTTCACACTTAGACCAGGCCGGAAGTCTCTTAAGTTCCAAGCAGACCCTAAAACCCAGGTGAGTCACTCTACCTGCCAGGTTAGATCTATTGCTCAGTGCAAAAGCCCTGGGCCTCCTCTGCTTTACCTGGGAGAAGGGCCAAACAGCTAAATGGGCCAGGCTGGGCTCATGGGCAGAACGGCTCCTCCCTAGGACCTTCCATAAAAGAGCCCAGTCACACAACCATCAAGCCCCCTGGGCTCTCCCTCAGCCCTTCCTTGCCTCCTGGCCTCCCTACCTCCCTCTCTCTCTCCTTCCTTTTTCTTCCCACACATCCTCCTTCCCTCCCTATTTGGATCATATTTTCTACCTCCATTCTCCCTTCCTCTCTTATCTTTCCGCCTCATTCCCCCAGTTATTGGATTTTTTTAAAATGTTGATTGTGGGGCTTAAACTCTGGGCCTGGGCACTGTTCTTGAGCTCTTCAGCTCAAGGCAAGCGCTATACCACTTGAGCCATAGTGCCACTTCTAGTTTTCTGGTTGGAGATCAGAGTCTCATGGACTTTCCTGACTGGGCTGGCTTTGAACCTTAATCCTCAGATATCAGCCTCTTGAGTAGCTAGAATTACAGGTGTGAGCCACCAGTGTCTGGCAATTGTTTGTTGTTTGTTTGTTTTTAATTAATAAATTGGGGCTGAGGCTCACACCTGTAATCTTAGATACTCAGGATGCAGAAATCTTTTTATTTTATTGTAAGGGTAATGTACAGAGGGGTTACAGTTACATAAGTAAAGACAATGAGACAATGAGTACATTTCTTGTCTGTGTGCAGAAATCTTTTTTTTTTTTTTTTAGAAGGGGGGGGTCCGGTCGTGGGGCCTGAACTCTGGGCCCGGGCGCTGTCCCTCAGCTCTTCAGCTCAAGGCTAGCGCTCTATCACTTGAGCTACAGCGCCACTTCTGGCTTTTTTTCTTTTTTCTTATGTGGTGCTGAGAAATCAAACCCAGGGCCTCATGCACGCAAGGCAAGCGCTCTACCACTGAACCACCTTCCCAGCCCCTTGTGTGCAGAAATCTTAAGATCGAAGCTCCAAACCATCTTGAGCTGACAGCTTAAGACTTTGTCTCCAATTAACCATCAGAAAACTGGAAGTGGAGGTATGGCTCAAGTGATAGAACACAAGTCTCCAGCAGAAAAAGTCAAATGAGAACTTAATGCCCTGAATTCAAGCTCCAGAACCAGCACACACATGTGCAAAATTTATTAGCATAAATTGATTGTACAAAATGGTTCTATTGTGATATTTACAAACATGCTTGTAATATATTTTGATCAAATTCACCCCATCTGTTTTTTTATCATTTCCTCTCTCCTCTTCCTTTTTTTAAAAAAAGAAATCAAGTTCAATATCATAGTATATATATATATACATATACATATGTTTCATATATTCCTATCATATTCACCTTCACCTCACTTTTTCCTTTTCCCTTCTTCCCTCCCTTTGCCCCTTCAAGTCCCCAGGGTATCTTTCTTGAATGGCTGCTCCCTCTTCCCTGCTGATATTGCCTATCCCACCCCTTCTACCTTTCTTCATCCCAAGTTTCCCTCTTTGATGTTATATTATGTATTGTTTTGTGATTATCAGTCTCCATTATGCAGGACATTAATGGTGGTCTGCAGATCACAGAGCAGTGCCTGTGATCTGGTCCTTCATAAATACTGGCTGGAGGAAGTATCCCTTACTACCTTTCACCTGTACTGCAGGTGCAGTACACATGACGCCCAGCCCCCACTCCAGACAAGCATCAGTCTTGAACACTTCTTCTGTGCACTCTGCAGGTTTGGGCCTATCAAGCACCCCTCTGCTTCTAGCCCAAATAATGAGGGCATGGGGGGAAGAGTTGCTGCTTTGTGACCTGGAGATTTTTTTTTTTAAGATCAAGGTGAATGCTCTACCACTTAAGCCATGCTTCACGTCTGAAAGCTCTTCGGTGGTTACTTGGAGAGAAGAGGCTCATTGACTTTTCTTGCCCAGATTGGCTTTGAATCACAATCTCAGCCTCCTGTGTAGATAGGTTTATAAGCATGAGCCACCCGTGCTAGGCCCAACACGTTTTCTTGCGCCACTTTCTTATGCTATGCTGACAGGGGTCAGAGGCTGAGAGGCTGGGATCATTGACAGAGGATGAGCCACACCTGAGTAGGGCCAGGGAACTCAATCCCAGAGTCACACTGAGTCGGCACAAGAACAGATGAGCTGACTACCCTGTGACTGAGGCACCCTGCTCTTTGCTGGGCTGCCTTCTGCCTGTTTGTACACTAGCAGCTCTGGGCCAAGGGGGATCTTCAAGGACTACCGACTCAGCCAACCTCTGACTTCTTCCTCCTCCTCTCCATGCTAGCCACTTCTGCCATGCCTTGGGGGGAATCCCTTATAATTCTGGGGCCCAAGACCCTCTCTTATCCCCTGTCCCTCCCTAGGGCCTCAAGTCAGGTCCTGTTTGTCTTGGGGACTGTGAGTGGTTGGGGCCTAAGAGACAGTGGCAAGGGTACTTGGGCCACTTTAAAGTCATCCGGTCATCCAGAGAGTGCTATGCAGAGAGAAAACCTGTGCCCATGGTCTGGGAAGGTGGCTCAGTGGTAGAGCACTTGCCTTGCATGCCTGAGGCCCTGGGTTCGATACCCCAGTACCACATAAGCAAAACAAAAAAAAGCTGGAAGTGGTGCTGTGGCTCAAGTGGTAGAGCACTAGCCTTGAGCTGAAGAGCTGAGGGACAGTGCCCAAGCCCAGAGTTCAGCCCCCACGACCGGACCCCACCCCCAAAAAAAAGGAAAACCTGTGCCCAAACCTGTGCCAACTTTTGTGACCACTGCCCTCTAACCATTTCAGCCACTCTTGCTTTTTAGTTTTGTGGGGGTTTTTTTAGGAGGGGGTGATGGGGGTTGGTCCTGGGGCTTGAACTCTGGGCCTGGGCCTGGGCACTGTCCCTCAACAATTTAGCTCAAGTCTAGAGCTCTACCACTTGAGCCACAGTGCCACTTCGGGTTTATTGGAGATAAGAGTCTCATGGTCTTTCCTGCCTGCGCTGGCTTTGAACTGCAATCCTCAGATCTCAGGCTCCTGAATAGCTAGGATTATAGGCGTGAACCACCAGCACCGGCTCTGTTTATTTTGTTGTTGTTGTTTGGTTGGTTGGTTTGGTTTTGGTTTGTTTTTTGTTGTCATTGTTGTTTTTTCTGAACTAACTCGAGGCCTTGCATTCGCTAGGTACTCACTCTTCCACTGAGCTATATCTCCAGCCACCCCTTTTTTTGAAGATAGGATCTTATTAATTTCCTTCTCTTCCTCCTCCTCCTCCTCCTCCTCTTTTGTTGCAGTTGTGGGACTTGAACTTAGGGTCTGGGTGCTATCCCTGAGCATTTTTGCTTAAGGCTAGCACTCTGCTACTTTGAGCCATAGAGTCACTTCCGGTTTTCTGGTGGATAATTGGAGATAAGAATCTTACAGACTTTCCTGCCAGGCTGGCTTCAAACCACAATCCTCAGATCTCAGCCTCCTGACTAGCTAGGATTATAGGCATAAACCACTAGCTTAAACCTGGACTGTGATCTGCCTATTTTAGAATTCCCCTGTTGTAGCAGGATAACAGAATCCTATATCATATCTTAGACCTTCTGAAACAGAGTTAGCAAGTTCTTTTTTTTCATGCCTCCTTTCCTTCCCTCCTTTTTACTCTTTTCTTTTCTCTTTCTTTCTTATCTTTCTTTCATGTGTGTGTGTGTGTGTGTGTGTGTGTGTGTTACTAGAGTTTAAACTCAAGGCCTATGCTCTTGAGCTGTACCTTCATATCCATTTTGCTTTTATTATTATTACTATTATTATTATTTGACAGTCCTGGGGCTTGAACTCAGGGCCTGGGCATTGTCCTTGAACATCTTTTTGCTCAAGGCTAGCACTCTACCACTTGAGCCATAGCATCACTTCCAGCCTTTTTTTGTGTATGTGGTACTGAGGAATCGAACCCAGGGCTTCATGCATGCCAGGCAAGCACTCTACCACTAAGCCACCTTCCCAACTGCTCTGATTATTTTTGGGATAAAAGCTCTCAAACTTTTTTTTTTTTTTGGTGGGGGAGGAGGGGTAGAGCTCAACTGGCCTGGAATCACAATTCTCTTTGATTTTAGCCTCCTGTATAGTTAGGATGATAGATGTGTGCCATCACACATTGGTTGAGAATCTCCCTGTATGCCTAGGCTGACCTTGATTGTGATCTTCATTCTCAGCCTCCAACTTAGTTAAGATGACAGGTCTTAACCACCTGGCTCCAAACCTCTTCTTTATCTTTCCCCAGACCTTAGCCTTCGGTCCTTTGGTTGCCTGAGCCAAGAACCACCATGCCTTTTATCACTTCTTCCCTGCATCCAACCCTTCATTAATCCTGGCTTTGATATCCTGAGGCTGTCTACTTCTGGCCAACCATCATCTCACCTATTCACCTTTTCCACCTGAACCTCGAAAGCAGAGATCTCCATAATACCACCATTTCTACTTTCAACCCACACTCCATGCAGCAAACCAGTGAGGAAGCCCACCATCTTGTCAGTCCTCACTTAAAACCCTTCCATAGCTCCCCATGACCCTCAGAATAGTGCAACTTCAACTTGGTGCCTGAGTCCCTTCAGCAACTTATCCAGCAACTCATCATGGTTGGGCACTCTCCACCTCCCTGTTTTGCCTCTAGGCTGTGCCTTTCCTTCCAGTCTCTTCTTATTACTTTGTAGATTTCGCCATCTACAGTTATGTGCACAAGTCCAAGCTGTGTGTGCGCCAACTCCTGTTCCAGGGAGGCTGGATAATCAAGGCTCTTTTCAGGGTGCTGTGTGTGATTTGAGAGTCAGTTCACACATATTTATTCATGGCCTCCTAACGTGTTTCAAAAAAGATTTGGAGTGGGTCATTAAATATTTATTGAGTGCTTGCCAAGTGTGGCAAAGCTCTGTACATACACATATCCATCTTTTCCATCTTTCCTCCTGCACACATGAAACCAAGGCACCCTGAGGACCAGGGGACAGACAGACCTTCAGGGTTTGTCTTTGAGGGATCAAGGTGAGTGAGGATGAGGTACCTGGGCTCAGAGGAGATCCCTCCTGACTCAGGGTGATACAGATGTGAAATTGGAAGCTCAACTTTTAGGTTTTCTGAGCCCAGAGGGATGAAGCTCAACTCTGACTTGGTTTTGGAAGAGAATGGCTCTGGAGAATGAGATGAAGGTTGTTGGCTGGTTGCCCCTGTCCACGGCACTCAGTGCCCCATCTAGATCAGCCCTCCCAGGTGAGGTAGCTGGAGGACAGCTAAGACTGGCATCAAGTGGGACCTGGAGGAGCTGAGGAGGAGCTGGAAGAATCAACAGTGACAAAGGCTGGCAGGAGAGAGGGACTGAGGAAGCCAAAACTGAAGGTCCGGGGAGGGAGAACCACAGCCCTCCCCATCCCCCACTTGGACTTGACTTCCCTCTGCCCAGGGCAGCTTCAAGATCTGTCTGCTTTCCTCAGGCAACATCATCCAGTGGGGTTAGGGTGGGGATGAGTGGGGGCCACCCAGGCTCTACTTTCTGCGTGAGATGGAGTGTGGGTTCCTAGGAAGGTGGAAGCCAGCCCTCTCATGTGGGCAGAGCACATCCTAAGTCCCCAGTCTCCTCTCTTCTCTGTCTCCCTCCGAGCTGGGGTTGCAGCTCAGCACTTGTCTAGCATGTGTGCAAGGTCCTGGGCTTGAGCTCCAGAACTACCAACCAAACAAAAAGGAAGTTCATAGGAGAAGAAACCTTGGACCTGAATGTGGCTAGCAGAGCAAAGCCTTCATCCTTTGTCTCCTCCTTCTGTCAGCTATCCTAGGCACATCTGCCCCTGACTCCTGACAGCCATGCACTGCCTGGAGGTGGCTCAGCGCTATGCACTGAAGCCAGGCAATCTCAGTACTCAGAGGCTGAAGCATGAGGATCTGGAGTCTGAGGCCAGCCTGGGCTGCATAGTGTGAGTCTGAGAGGAGGGGGGTGGGAAGGAGGGAAGGCAAGGAAAGAAGGAAGGAAGAAAGGAAAGAAAGAAGCATGGGAGGAAGGGAGGAAGAAAGGAAAGGAGAAGAGAGGAGAGGGAAGGAGAAGAGAGGGGAGGGGAGGGGAGGAGAAGGGGAAAGAAAGAAGAAGGAGAGGAAGGAAGGAAGGAAGGAAGGAAGGAAGGAAGGAAGGAAGGAAGGAAGGAAGGAAGGAAGGAAGGAAGGAAGATGGGTGCATTGCTTCAGAGCATTGATGAGTGGCTTGCTGCTGATCTATTTCAGATGCAGGGTACAGGGTTCAAAAGCCCATCTGGGAAGGCCCAGGCTTCAGTTCCAGTTCAGCCTCCACTGATTGTGTAACCCCAGGCCAACGTGTTGATTCTCCTGGTCTTTCCCTCCTGCAGGTGAGGCACTGAGCTCAGAGGCCTTCCAGAGCCCTTTCTGTCTTCAGCTCTCTGAGCTTTGTGGGTTTAGTCTGTCTGTCTGCAGAGCATGTGCCAGGCTGGAGCAGGCCCAAGTCCCATCCCATTCTGCCTGGCAGCACTGAGGACTGCAGGCAGTGGGGAAGGGTGGACAGAGGATGAGGATTCCAGTTTCAGCTCTTGAGCCAAAGCTGAGGCTGGCTTGGTCTACTCCTCTGAGACCCCAACTGACCCCAACACTAAGCAACTGGGAATGGACCCAGGCTGAGCTGAGACAACTATGAAGGCAGCCCTAAAATTAGCCCCAAGGCGAAAGGGGTGGGAGCTGCCCAGACTTCAGGCTCCTACAGCCCCACACCCCACTCAAGACAGGAGAGGTCATCCAGAGTTCTGGCTGTGACCTGCCATGGAGCTGGGTGTGGGGAGTCACAGACCCATGCTAGCACATTTCAGAAGGACCAGTGAAGGGCAAGAGGGGTCCTAGTCAGTCGCATAGGTTTTAGGGTGGCTCCCAGCCCCCCAGCCCTTCAAAGCCCTCGGACCAGGGAGGGACCTTGCTATTTATGTCTTCCTGGAACAAGGTTGAGGGTGCTAGCCTGTCCTAGGGCTGAGTTAGATAACCTTGCTCCTTACTGCCAGCTCCCCAAAGCAGAGGAGGAGCCAGGAGGCAGATCAGTTACCTAGAGTAGGTGAAGAAACACAGGTTGAGACCCAAAGCCAGCACCTCCCAGCCACTCATGCTCCCACCTTCACCTGCTTCCCTCATCTCTCTGCCTTTGCGTTCTGAGCTTGGCGTAGTTTAACAGACCTGTAATCCCAGCATTCAGAAGACTGAATGAATTTTTAATGTGTTTGAGGCTATCTGGGTTACATAGTAAGATACTGCCTAAAAAAAAAGCAAAGCATGGGCCTCACATCTGAGTAATTCTAGCAGAGATTAAGTGGAAGTTGGTTCCAGGTCAGAAAAATACAGTTCACAAGACACAAGACCTCATCTCAATAGAAAAAGCTAGGTGTGGAGGTACATACCTGTCATCTCAGCTAAAGCAGGATGCATAATTAAGAGGATCAAGATTTAGGATTGGCCATAGGTTAAAAGAAAGAAAGAAAGGAAGAAAGAAAGAAAGAAAGAAAGAAAGAAAGAAAGAAAGAAAGAAAGAAAGAAAGAAAGAAAGAAAGAAAGAAAGAAAGAAAGAAAGAAAGAAGGAAAGAAAGAAAGAAAGAAAAGAAGGAAGGAAGGAAGGAGACAGAGACAGAGTAAGAGAGAGACAGAGTGAGAGAGAGAGGAAGAAGAAAGCAAAGGAAAGGAGAGGAGAGGAGAGGAGAAGAGAGGAGGGAGGGAGAAAAGGAGGCAAGGGAAAAAAAAAGTTAAATCTGGTTCAGAAGGTCTAAGGTAGGATGGAGGATTCTTCAAGATTCAAATAAGAGCCCAGAGTGCTTTGCAGACTACACTTGAATGGGAAACTCATTTCCTAGCCATTGTGGGGCTCCCTGTCACCTCTTGAGCCACAGTTCCCCCTGATCCCACAAGCAGTGGATCCTGGACAGGCTCAGGCACACAGCATGCCAGGTGACTGACTATTCATTTCTAGGTGTCAGTGCAAGACTTCAAGCTCATATGCCTATTGCATATACCCTCCATGAGTGTATGAAGATGTGTGCATGTAATAACAACAAAATAAAAGTAATTAATTTTTTAAACCAGTCCTAGGGTTTGAACTCAAGGCCTGGATGCTGTCCCTGAGCTTTTTGTTCAAGGCTAGCACTCTACCACTTGAGCCACAGCTCCACTTCCAGCTTTTGGGGGGCAGTTTACTGGAGATAAAAGTCTCATGGACTTTCCTGGCCTGGGCTGGATTTGAGTTGCAATCTTCAGATCTAGCCTTCTGGGAGCTAGTATTATAGACATGAGCCATCATGCTTAGGTGGAAGAAACTAAATTTGAAAAACTCCCAGCCTTAAAAAAATTTAAGAGCAAGTCAGGTGCTGGTGGCTCACGCCTGTACTGCTAGCTACTCAAGAGGCTGAGATCTGGGGATCCAAGTTCAAAGCCAGCCTGAACAAAAAAGTCCATGAGACTCTTACCTCCACTTTATCAACAACAAGCTAGAAGTGAAGCTGTGGCTCAAGTAGTAGAGTGCCAGCTTTGAGAGAAAAAGCCAAGCGTAACACAAGGCCCTGAGGTCAAGCACCAGTACTGTCATAAAATTAATTAATAGCAGCTGCAAGGCATGAGAGTAACCCAGAACTAAACAATATGAAATAAAGAAGAAAAAAAGCGCTAAATTTCCAGGCAAGACACAAGAAATGTTATAAACAGCATCTCATTTAATTCTCTTAGTAGCTACAGTGAAATGACAAAATTGAGGCTCAGAGAAGTGAAGTGACTTGCTCCAGATCACACAGCTGGTAAGTAGCAGGCAGAGCTAGGATATCCCTTTGTACCCATGTCTATCAATGCATGTGAATGCGGAACATGGGTGTAGTTGGGCAGGTTTGGGTGGAGGAGGAAAGGCGTGATAGAGGATGGGGTAGATGAGGTTAAGTCTTGCCCATTGATAGCAACGGGAGCTTTCCACAGGAGGGGGAAAAGGAGAGGAAGGAGCCTAGTGAGAGTTAGACAAGCCTCGGCCAGAGGCCTCTCCCTGCTGGCCTGTCTCCCACTTCCTCCCGGGTGAAATGAGTGTGATGCTCTGTGTAAGAAAGGCCCTGCTGTGAGAAAGAAATAGGAGGATAATCCAAAGGGTCCCACCCAGGGCCTGCATGGCACACAGTAGGTACACAGCCTATGTGAGCTGACTTCTCATTCTCCTTGTTACTTGTCTTGTTGGTAGTGACTTCTGCTCTGCCTGGGTGCAGCTAGCTCACTGGGTGAAGAGGAAGCCATGTTGGGAAGGGCCGGGGACAAGGGGGAAAGGCCCAGAGAGTGGTGTATGGGTCATAGCCAAGAGAGGCCCTGCAGAGAGACAGACAGTGAACAGAGCTCAGAGCCTGGCCCCTTGCCCTTCCCACTTGGCAGAAGCAGAAGAGGCTGTGTGGCCAGACACACAGTCTCACAGTCCTCGGAGCTGGGCCCCTGGGGGACCAATTTCTTCTGGGCCAGCTTGGGCATCAGATGGGGACTTGGGAAGTCATTGGTGACTCATTTGCACTTCTTTTCTCCACAGCTCTTGCTCCTGGGATTTGGGAAACCCCAGGCTCTTGTTACCTGAGTGGCTATGAAGCCATTCATTGTGAGAAAATTGCTGTCTGAGTTTCTCCCAGAGGCAATGAACTGCCTCTTCTAGGCTTCTGTAGAAAGGGGCAGGCATTAGTCTCTCCTAGATCAGAGTGGAGAGGTTCAGGTGGGTCCTCTGAGTCTTGCAGGCTCTTCTGCCTGAAGAGCACTGACTCACACTGGGAAACTGGATTGTGGTGCCGGTAGATCCAAATGACTCAGCGAATCCACCTCCTTTGTTCTGCACACAAGGAGTCTAAGGCAAAATAAGGCCATCACCAAGCCAAGGCTACCCAGAGAAGGGACACAGGACCCACCCCAGACACCTACCAACCTCGCTGAGAAAGCTCTCTGAGGAGTCTGTGAATCTGGCTCCCCCACGTGGCCATAAGGAAGAAAGACCAGAGGTGTGGTGGAGATGAGGTCTTTCAGGAGCCACTCTTCTAGATAACAGGATGAAGCTGGGTTAGGCAGCTTCTCTTCCTACTGGTCAGTCCAATCCAGTGTCTGCCCCAAGCCCAGGCCTGACGCTCCTCAAGGGTAAAACAGCATAAAATCCCTCGCACTGAGCCGGGCACTGGTGGCTCACGCCTGTAATCCTAGCTACTCAGGAGGCTGAGATCTGAGGATCTCGGTTCAAAGCCAGCCCGGGCAGGAGAGACCGTGAGACTCTTATCTCTAATAAACCACCAGAAAACCAAAGTGGTGCTGTAGCTCAAGTGGTAGAGCGCTTGCCTTGAGCTGAAGAGCTGAAGGACAGCGCCCAGGCCCAGAGTTCAAGCCCCACGACCCGCCCCCCCCCCCCCCCAAAAAAAATCCCTCGCACTGAAAGGGTGTGCTGAGATGGGGCTATGAAGGTTTTTGGAAGTGACTTGAGCTGAATTCAATTCGGTATAAATGGAAGGATAAAGTGCAGAGGGTGGACAAAGATTTGTGCACAGAGTGTTCATTAAATCACAGTCTCATAATTGTCAAAGTGGGTACAGGAGTTCATTAGACTGTTGAATTTGTTTCTGTATGTGTTTGATTTTTTTTTAAGGATACTTTATTTCTTCATGTGTGTGTGTGTGTGTGTGTGTGTGTGTGTGTGTGTTTGCACCAGTTCTAGACTTGAACTCAGGGACTAGGCACTGTCTCTTAACTATTTCACTTAAGGCTGGTCCTCTATCACTTGAGCTACAGCTCCTTGAATGTTTTTATTTTACTTTATTTTGTGTTATTCTTTTTTGCCAGTCTTGGGGCTTGAACATGGGGCCTGAGCACTGTCTCTGAGCCTCGTTGTACTCAAGGCTAGTGCTCTACCACTTGAGCCACAATGCCACTTCTGGCTTTTTTTTTTTTTTTTTTTTTTTTGAGTAGTTTATTGGAGAAAAGAGTCTCATGGAGACTTTTATGCCTGGGCTGGTTTTGAACCTTAATCCTCAGATCTCAGCCTCCTGGGTAGCTAGAATTACAGGCATGAGCCACCAGTGCCTAGCTTGAATGTGGTTAAATAAAGGAACTAATAGACATCATGAAGATCTAACAGTGGAAATTAAAATGAATTACGATTCAGCTGTGCAAAGGAACATCTCAAGACATTAAAAATGCTGCCATGGAGATTTTTGTTCTTAATTATAACAGCTTTATTGATGTATAAATACCATATGATACATGTACCATATGATTCACCCACTGAAAGTATACAAGTCAATCATTTTTAGTATGTTTCCCATGTTTTCAAACCATTACCACAATCAATTTATAACTTTTTTAATTTTCCCCAACAAAACCCTATTCCCATTAGCAGTCAGTTCTCAACTACCTCATTCACAAATTTACTTCTGATCTCTATAGTGTCTATTCTGTGTATTTCATATAAATACATATTCATATATATTTAATAATACATATTATTAAATATATAGTATAATATTATATATATATAAACTTCTATACCTAGATTTTTTTTTTGTCAGTCGTGGGGCTTGAACTCTGGGCCTGGGTGCTGTCCCTCAGCTCTTCAACTCAAGGCTAGCGCTCTGCCACTTAAGCCACAGCTCCACTTCCGGTTTTCTGGTGGTTAATTAGAGATGAGAGTCTCATGGACTTTCCTGCCCATGCTGGCTTTGAACCACGATCTTCAGATCTCAGCCTCCTGAGTAGCTAGGATTATAGGTGTGAGCCACCAGCACCCAGCCTGGCTTTCTTTTAGTTAGCAAAATGTTTTCTAGGTTTATTTGTATGGTACTGGAATCAGTACTTTTCTCTCTTGTGTGTGTACTGGTCCTGGGACTTAAACTCAGGGCTTGGGCGTCATCCCTGAGCTCTTTTGCTGAAGGCTAACACTCTACCACTTTGAGCCACAGCTCTACTTCCAATTTTCTGGTGGTTAATTGAAGATAAGAGTCTTGCAGATTTTCCTGCCTGGGTTGGCTTTGAACCACAATCCTCAGATCTCAGCTTCCTGAGTAGCTAGGATTACAGGTGTAGGGTCACCAGTGCCTGGCTAATGTAAAATTTTAAAGCAGGCTATATGTCTATAGAAACAAGACTCAAAAATAATCTACCCAAATGGGCCAGGTGTAATGACCTGAACCTTTTACCTCAGCATGTGGGAGACTGAGATAGGAGGGTTGTGAATGTGTGGTCAGCCTGGGCTACATAGACAGATCCTCTCAAAAACAAACAAACAAAAAGCCAGACTAGTAAAGAATGTGAAAATGAATGTAGCCAAAACATTAAAACTGTAACAAATACAGCTAATCAGGGGGTCCGTGTGCAGTCTGGGTACTTTGAAGGGTTGTTTTGGTGGGTGTACGAAGCAGGAGAGGCTGTTCACTGATGCCAGGGTCTGAGGGTGTCTGGAAAAGGAAGGGCCATTCACAGTGGAAACCAGGGGAGGTCTAGTGAGGAGGCAGCCCTGTAGCTGGCTGGACTCTGAAACAAGGAGGATGGAGACTCCTGGAGACGTGAGGGTGAGGGCAAGCAGATCCCAGATAGAGCACACGGGCCTGACTGCTGGCTGGCACATAGCCCTCCCCCGCCTCTTCCCCCCTCCCCCTGGACTTGGCTGCAGAAGAAGTATCTATACTACAGGGATCTTGGCCACCCTGACCCTGCCATCATTGACCTATGGGTCCTTGTCTGTGGCGCATGCTTGCTCACCTCCACCATGGCTGCAAGGTGAGGCCTCCTCCAGCTGGCCTGGCCAGTCCGCAGCACCCAAGTGAAAGAAAAAGGAAAGGTACAAAATTACACACAATGGGAACCAAAAATTTAAAGGGGGCAACCCCAAACACAGAAACAAATTTACCAGCCCCCAGTGGTTCACACCTGTTTTCCTAACTACACAGGAGGCTGAGATCTGAGGATATCAGATTCAAAGCCAGCCCAAACAGGAAAGACTATGAGACTGATGTCCAATTACCAAAACAGCCAGAAGTGGAGCTGTGGCTAAAGTGGCAGAGCACTAGCCTTGAGAACAAAATCTCAAGGATAGCATGTAGGCCCTGAGTTCAATCCCTAGGACACGCACAAAAACAAACAAAGAAAAAACTCCACAAAAACAAACAGAAGAACAGAAACACAATCTATATGACTTGGAATTAGGCAAACATTTCACAAAGCATAATTCATAAATGAAAAAGAATGACAAATTATGCCAATAAATGCCCTTTGAAAGACACTGTTAGGAGAATTTAAAAGAAAAAAAATAAATTGGGAGCAACTATTACAATTAATATAAACCACCCAAGAAAAAATGAGCAAAAGCTTCAAGCAGGTATTTTACCAAGAAGGTGTATAAATAGCAAATAGCACATGAAAGCTCTTCAAACACATCACTAGCTATTAGAGAAATTAAAACCACAATAAGATCCCACTACACATCTATTAGAATGACTAAAATTAAAAGGATTAATCATACCAAGTGTTGATGAGGATATGGAACAACTGTAGCTCTCACACACTGCCAGTAAGAAAGAAAGGTTGTACAATCATTTTGAAAAACACATTAGGAGTTTCTTCAAAGGTTAAACACAAACCTACCATATGAGCCAACTATTCCACTTCTAGGTATTTACTTAAGATACATCAGAGCAGCTGGGTGCCAGTAGCTCATGCCTGTCTGTAATTCCAGCTACTCATTAGGCTGACATCTGAGGATCGAGGTTCAAAGCCAGCCTGGGCAAAGAAAGTCTGTGAGACTCATATCTACTAAACCACCAGAAAACCAGAAGTGGTGCTGTGGCTGAAGTGGTAGAGCATTCACCTTGAGTGGAAGAGCTTAGGGACAGCATCCAGGCCCAGAGTTCAAGCCCCACGACTGACCAAAATAAAGATATATCAGAGCATATGTTCAAACAAAAACTTCTACACAAGTGTTCAAAACAGCTTTATTGGTGATAGTCCAAAATGGGAAACAAGCCGGGCGCTGGTGGCTCACGCCTGTAATCCTAGCTACTCAGGAGGCTGAGATCTGAGGATCGCGGTTCAAAGCCAGCCCGGGCAGGAGAGACCGTGAGACTCCTATCTCCAATAAACCACCAGAAAACCGGAAGTGGCGCTGTAGCTCAAGTGGTAGAGCGCTTGCCTTGAGCTGAAGAGCTGAGGGACAACGCCCAGGCCCAGAGTTCAAGCCCCACGACCGAGGGGGAAAAAAAAAAAAGAAAAACAAAATGGGAAACAATCAGAATGGCCATCAGTCATGAGAAAAGAAACGAATGTGGTACACACTAAGGAATTCTACTTAGCAGACAGGCATGAATGTTGAGTAATTTATGGAATGGTGAGGAGCTCTGCAGACCTGTCAAACAAACTCCTTAAGTGGAAAAACTACAATTATTTCAAAAATTATAGCTAGGAGTGGTGGTGTACACCTGTAATCCTATTATTCAGGAGGTGGATACAGAAGGATTATGAGTTCAAGGCCACCCAGGGCTACATAACATCTCTTTAAAAAATAAAAGAGTACAAATAATATACATATACATATAATCTCATATAAGTATATATTCTCTGAAAATTGTCCTAAGGACCTACAGCAAATGAATAAATACTAATTCAAGAAAATTCAACTAAGTCTTAGTGAAGAACAGAACAAGTCTAGAGCAATTCAGCCACAACTCAGTCCTCCCAGATCCTCATCCACACTAGCCCATCATGATGGAAACTGAATCTGGAAAGGAACACAGGATTCTTTATCCCAACTCCCAGTCAAAGGTTATGGTCCCTCCCCCTCACTCCCCCCTCAGGAGGGGGGCAGGAGGGGGGGTGCAATGCCAACATTTCTTACCCTCTTGTCAGCCATATGCAAAATGAAGTGGCCAAACTCTTCCCCACATTACTACAAAAATTAACTTGAAATGGATCAAAGGTCAGATCTTAAGTAATGAAACTATAAAACTCTTAGAAGAACACATAAGAGCAAATCTCATGACTTCAGACGTGACAATAGATTCTTAGCACACTAAAGTGCTATCAACTAAAGGGGAAAGTAGATAAATCATCTTCATCTAAATAAAAACTTTGGTGTTTCAAAGAAGACCACCAGAAACTGGATGCTAGCTGCTCACACCTGCAATCCTAGCTACTCAGGAGGCTGAGATCTGAGGATTGAGGTTTGAAGCCATTGGGCAAGAAAGTCTATGAGACTTATATTTGATTAACCACCAAACAGCCAGAAGTGGAGATGTGGTTCAAGTGGTAGCTAAGGGACAGTGCTCAGGTCCTGAGTTCAAGCCCCAGGACCAGCACACACACATTCACACACACACACACACACACACACACACACACACACACACTCTCTCTCTCTCTTTCTCTCTCTCTCTCTCTCTAAAAGGAAAGACAATCCACAGTATTTGCAAATCATATATATCTAACATGTATCTA
The DNA here is from genome assembly GCF_019054845.1 of Dipodomys spectabilis. NCBI lineage: Eukaryota > Metazoa > Chordata > Mammalia > Rodentia > Heteromyidae > Dipodomys > Dipodomys spectabilis. The sequence continues at coordinate 15,456,649 of NW_024870680.1, forward strand.
AAATATACAATGAACTATTCCAAATCAGTAATAGTGCAATTTTTAAATGGATATAAGATCTGATTAGATATTATCCAAAGAAGAGATATAGATGGTTAATAAATACATGAAAAGCTCCTTGATATCACTCGTTATCTGGAAATGCAAATCAAAACCATAATGGAAATCACTCCATACTTATGAGGATGAATGAGGCAAAAATATAAGTTGGACATGGCAGTACATGCCTTATAATCCCAGTATTTAGGAGAGGAGTCGGAAAGATAGTAAGTTCAAAGCCAGCCTGAGCCACACAGTGAGATTCTGTCTCATAAAAGCGAAAGACCAAACAAAAAAAACACGCCAGGTAATAACAAATGTTGGTAAGGAAATTGAAGTTGTGTAGAAATTAGAATCTTCATAGATTACTGGTTGGCACATAAAATATTATAATTACTATACTTTGAAAATTATCTACCGGTTTTCAAACACTTAAATATAGGCTCCACAAACAGTTACTATAAGACTCAGCAACTAAATGCCAGGCATCCACCCAAGAGAACTGAAAAGACATGTCCACCCAAAAAAGTGGAACACAAATGTTTCCAGTGGTATTATTCATGATAGCCAAAAGGTGGAAAGAAGTCAAGCTCCCATCAACAGATGAATAGATGAAAAAGTGTAGGTCATCTGGCTTTCATTCAGTGGAGTATTACTTGCTATAAGAAGGAATAAAGTAATGATATATTTTATGATATGAATAAATCTCCAGATTATTTATAATACCTGATACAATGTAAATTCCATATATAACTATTATCATGTATTATTATTCATACTGTGTGAAAAAGTCACAAAAGACCACATGTCAAATGATTTTATTTATAGGCAAATCTGTGAGAGAGAAAATAGATTTGTGGTTGCTTAGTGCTGGAATCAGGAGGCATGGGGGAGTGACAGCTTAAAGGGAATGGGTTCTTTCCAACGTGATACCAATGTTCTAAAATTGAATAGAGTGATGGTTGTGTTTATCTTTAAAACCACTGGATCTGGGTATGTTGGAACATGTCTGTAGTCCCAGCATCTAGGAAGGCTGAGGTGGGAAATTTGAGCCTAACGTTTGAGATCAGCCTGGGCTGATCTTGTCTCAACAATAAATCTGACCCACATTAGGGAATTGTATCTTAATAAAATGATTGTTGAATGAATATTTACTCAATGTTTAAAAGAAAGTGATTGGAAGAAATACAGTTATTCTTTAGTGTGGCAGAATGGTTCCAGGGCCTCCACAAATACTAAGATTAATGTATGCTCAGATCTCTCTCTCTCTCTCTCTCTCTCTCTCTCTCTCTCTCTGTCAGTCATGGGGCTTGAACTCTGGGCCTGGGAGCTGTCCCTTAACTCTTCAGCTCAAGGTTAACACTCTTCCACTTGAGCCACAGCACCACTTCTGTCTTTCTGAGTCTCACGGACTTTTCTTGCCTGGGCTGGCTTTGAACTGTGATCCTCACATTTCAGCCTTCTGAGTAGCTAGGATTGCAGATGTGAGTCACTGGTGCCCAGCGCTCAAATCTCTTATGCAAATTTGCCCAGTATTTACATAGGCATATGCAAATAATTATAAAATAATGTATAATTTACAATAAATTTATGTAATTTGAATAAATTTAAATTAAATCTCCAGATAATTTCTAGTATCTGAAACAAATTCCATATAACTATTACAATGTATTATTTAGAGAATGAGTTCAAGAAAAAAAATTCTGCTTCTGTTTAGTATAGATGCTTTTTCTTTTTTTCTTTTTTTGTTGTTGGTTGTGGGGCTTGAACTCTGGGCGTGGGCTTTGTCCCTGCATTCTTCAGATCAAGGCGAGCACTCTACTGTTTGAGCCACAGTGCCACTTTCTGGCTTACTGGTAGTTTATTGGAGCTAGGAGTCTCACGGACTTTCTTGCCTGGGTTGGCTTTGAACCGTGATCCTCAGATCTCAGGCTCCTGAGTAGCTAGGATTATAGGTGTGAGCCACTGGCACCCAGCTGCTTTTTCTTTTTTAGTAGTGAGATTTGAACTCAGGGCCTGACCTTGCTAGGCTACAACTCTACCACTTGAACTGTACCTCCAGCCCTGCTTTTTGAGATTTTTTTTTTTTTTGAGGTAGAATCTTAAGGAATTTTCTTCCTGGATTAACTTTTAACCTCAATCTTCGGATCTCATCCTCCTGAGTAGTTAGGATTACAGCCATGAGCCACTGATGTGTAGCTCAAATACATTTTTTAAAAACTACTTTGACTTGAGTTGACTAGGGATACAGAAATCACAGCTATAGGACAACTGTACACCAACTAACTAGTCAACAGGAAGTTCAAGATGGTGTGATTCTAAATTATTTCCTTCTGTAATTTTCCCCTAATTTGACAAGTTTGTTTTTTTTTAGGGAACAAAACAAATTTTAAAGTGAAAATGTGAGTTTAATTGGAGGAAAAAAAAGCAAGCAACTGTTTTAGATTTTAAAAGAAGAGTAGAAGTGTAGCTCATGGGTAGAGTACTTTCCTAACATTCATTGTTTGGTACCCAGCACCACAAACAAACAACAGCCAACTTTACACCCATAGACTCACTCTTCTGGGCCTTTGTGCAGGCTGTTCGTGGAGTCTGAACATCTGGTCCACAGGCAAATTACTATTGTTCTACAAGTCCCACCTTCAAGCTCTGATTCTGGGCTTTGCTTCCACCCTGCCCTTCCCCATACATTCGGAATTGCTTTTACTGAGTTCCCAGGACCTCCATAGGAGCTAGCCCAGAGAGTAAGTTCTTCCACCACCCAGTGGGACTAAGACTGCCATCCGCCAGCGTCAGCATCCTTTTTACCAAATGGTCCTTGTGGGCCAGCCTTCTCTGCTGCATCTCTCTCCCCTTTTTTGTGCTGGTCCTAGGTGTTGTCCCTGAGCTTCTTTTGCTCAAGGCTTCACTTTACCACTTGAGTTATAGCTCCACTTTTGGCTTTTTTTGGTGATTATTTAGCGTCCATCTCATGGACTTTCCTGCCCAGACTGGCTTCGAATTGTGATCCTCAGATCTCAGCTTCCTGAGTAGTTAAGATTTCAGGTGTGAGCCGCTGTCACTCCACCCAGAATCCTGTCCTTCCTCCCCCCCCCCCCCCTTAAAAAAAAAGTCTCCAGCGTCTAATTCTGTGGGCCACAGCCAAGACCCTGAGTTAGTGTTGGTATCCTGGGTAGGAATCAAGTTCCACCGGTTGGGGCCTAGGTGGCGCTGTGGGACCAAGTAAAGCATGGGCGCCTCTGACCCAGAGGTTAGATGTGGGCAGCTTGACTACTGAAGATGGGATTGAGCTCTTCAAGTGTCAAATTCCACAGCTGCATCTCTTTCACTCATCTGATGCATCTGTGCCTGGTTGGGACCCTCTATCTCCCAGGTGCAGAGTCCTCACAAGGCCACACAGCTAAACCAGGAGGGCCCAGATCTCCTGAATACAGAAGTCCAGGGTGGGTAAGCAGTTACCTAAGCACTAGTCATTCTTTCCAGACTGTCACCAAAGGCTGTATGAGGGGACTGCCCTCTTCTCTTTCTCTTTCTTTTTCTTTTTTGTTGGTCATGGGGCTTGAACTCTGGGCCTGGGCACTGTCCCTCAGCTCTTCAGCTCAAGGTGAGCACTCTACCACTTGAGCCACAGCACCATTTCCGGTTTTCTAAGTGATTTATTGGAGATAAGAGTCTCACGGCCTTTCCTGCTCAGGCTAGCTTTGAACCACAATCCTCAGATCTGTCTCCTGAGTAGGTAGTATTACAGGTGTGAGCCACCAATGCCCAGCTTGCCCTCTCCTCTCTGAGTCCAAACACTACACACTACTACTCCTTCCCATTGGTAGTGAGAGCTGAGAAAGATGGCCAGACTTTGGGCTCCAGTGTTTTGTTTTGTTTTGTTTTGTTGTTGGTTGTGGGGTCTGAACTCTGGGCCTGGGCACCCTTCTGCCTTTTTCTGCTTATGTGGTGCTGAGGAATCGAACCCAGGGCCTCATGCATACAAGGCAAGGCAAGCACTCTACCACTGAGCCACCTTCCCAGCCCCCTGGGATCCAGTTTTGATTCTAGTTCTCCTGAGCTGTGCTGTGGTCTCTGCTTACTCCAACAAACCTCAGAGACCCTGAGTGTGAAACAAGGACTGACCCCAAATGCTCTGAGATGCTCAGATTCCAAGATCCCACTGGGTGGGAAAGGCTGAGTTGTAGGCAGTCAGGCATCTTGGCTAAGGATAGACTGCCCCAGGAGTTGCCAGAAGGGAAACATTTTCCAGAGCTGGAAGGGCTGGCAGAGTGCAGGGCTGACAGAGAGACCACAATGGACCCTTGTGTGGAGGTTTAGCTTGGACTTGCTTGCATGCCCAGCCCATGGGCTAGGGTGGACCCTGGTTTATGATCTTCAGCCAGCCCTAGCTCCTGTACCACCCATCCTAGGCCCAGGGATAGGAGCATGAGATCAGCTCCCAGGCAGGCCCCACAGTAATGCCGGCAGGCTGTGGCCAGGCACAGCCCTCCACCAACTGGGATCTTCTTGCCTAAATAAACTCATATAAACATTGAAGGCTCGTCTCCATCTCTCTCCACCTGACAGGAGTCCAGGGAAGGTGTTTTCCTCAAGCCAACTCAGGGAGCTCAGGACAGACTGCAGCTCCACTATGGATCTAGATGGCTGAAGGTCTCTAGCTATAAGGCCATTTTGGAAGCTGAGATTGAGCTGTATTTTCCATCCCTGCTGATGGGAGGAAGGGAGGACACCTGGCTCACTCTGCCTCAGGAAGGACACCACCCAACCCATGCCAGACCAATAGTGGCATGCAACCTTGCCCCCTCCTCCTGGCTTCATTGCACTGACTGTCAGAGCCCTGTAAAGGTTCTGACCTGCCTCTGGGACTGTACTCGGGCAGCCCTGGACCCCCTTTGGGCTACACCCAGTCTTCCATGGTTTTGTATTAGTAAGTAAGGAACCCAGCCACCTTGTGTTCATGGTCATGTCACCTGCTGTTACTGCGGCTCCTGTTGCCAGGCTTCACTTCCCTTCATCCATCTCTGTGAGGTCAGAAAACTGTCGTGAGCATGAAAGGAGATAATGCATGTGAAGGCGCTATAGATAAACTATAAAACACTGTACCTCTTTGATTGCTACTATTTATAAGCTGGAAATTAAAAGAGAACTAGAAGATCCTGCACTTGGGTCAAATAAAAAGGATTGAGAAGGATGCAATGTAATGTGGCCAGCACAAAGGTAGATTTAATGTCTGGGCTACATTATCAGAAGTGAAAAGCCTAGCATGTGAAATGTGAGACGCGATCCATGGGTTCTGCTCTGGAGCTTTATGTATGTTTCCTAGGAATGGTTTCAACCCTGAAGTCCCTGCTCAGGTAGTGTCAGGACTGGAGCCCATCAGATATAGTGACTCTCCTCCCAGTTGAATAGGGCATTTCAGAGCGGCTTCTAGTGTTAGGCAGCAATGTGTGAGAAAAGGAATAGATAGCAGCTGGGAAGTTCATGGACAAGATTTCTCCCCTTGTGGGCTAGACCAGAAGCCCAGGAGTTTCCTTCTAAGTTAGGAGCATGAGAGTCTAAATTGCTAAATCAGTCTAAGTCTCTGAGGGGTCTCTGTCTATGACCACTTGGTGGTGATTGCTTCAACAAGCCATGTGCCAGGCTACTGGCTGTTTGTGTGTCTTTATTACTGGGTATGAATCAATATACTTTAATGGAAAAACAAACAAAAACAAAAACAAAAAACCTTGTCAGTGGGAGGTGGGGCCCTGCTGTTCAAGGTCTCTTTTGTTGATCTTGTCACAGGTAAACTGGATTGCTGGCAGCTTAGGCAGTGCCTAGAGTTTGCCCCTGGCTTCCCCTCCCCCACATCTTGGCTCTGGTAGCTCTGAGATCCAAAATCAACCCTTGGAAAAGGACAAGGACATAGACTTGAGCCATGGACATTCCTGGGCTTGAGTTCCTACATTGCTATTGTTTGTGTGGCTGTGGGCAAGGTACTTTGCCGCTCTAAACCTCTGTCTTCTGATTTGTTAAACATGAGTGAGAACATGTTCGTCTGAGGCTGTAATGGGACTTAGAATGTATGGGGGAAAACTATAACAGATGTCTGGCAAATGTGACTTCCTTTGCCTGTTCTTTCCTCTCCTTGTAGACACTGATATAGTAATGGGTTGAATACTGTGGGTTCTGTGGCCCTGATGATCCAGGGAGTCTCACAGGGTCCCAAAGGCCTAAGCAGGGTCCCTGCTATAACAGTAATCTCAGGCCCCACTTTTTCCCTGGAAGAAACCCCTCCATCTTCAGCCTCATGGTCTTTCCTTCTTCATATTATCCAAGATCCTGAGAGCTAACGCGATACCTCCCTGGTGGCTCCCTTCTGAGCACTCAGTACCCTCACATGCTTCCAAGTCTCTAGAACATTCTTCCTTGAAATTGTGGAGTTTCTTCTAGTAGGGAGTCAGGTTGACTTCTCTTACTCATTCCATAAGATCTCTGAGGAAATTTTGAGCGATTGTACCCTATTGCAAACACAGGGAGTATCTCCTGCCAGAGACCTACCCTCCCTCCTTCTTTCCCTCCTTTCTTCTCTTCCTTCCTCCCTCCCTCCCTCCCTCCCTTCCTCCTTCCCTCTTTCTTTCTCTTTTTCCCTCCCTTCCTCCCTCTCTCCCTCCCTCCTGTCTCCTTCTTTCCTCTTTTAGTGTGTGTGTGTGTGTGTGTGTGTGTGTGTGTGTGTATACAAGTCCTGGGGCTTAAACTCAGGGCCTGGGCACTGTTCCTGAGCTTTTATTGCTCAAAGTTATCACTCTAACACTTGAACCACAGATCTACTTTGGGCTTTTTTAAAATGATTAATTGGAGATAACAGTCTCACAGACTTTCCTACCTGGTCTGGCTTTGAATCATGATCCTCAGATCTCAGCCTCCTTAGTAGCTAGGATTACAGGTATGAGTCACTGGCACCAGCCAAGACTCCCTTTTCTAGCATTGCAGAAATCCCTGGAACAGGTTGAATAAGAGGCCCAGAAGACTTTATCACAGTGTACACCCTTGAAGAAGTAACTAAAAACACCCAGGGTGTCCTGAGCTCTGCCACGTAAGGTAAAAAGTTCCAGCTGGGTTGGTCTTGTTCTGCACAGCTGGCAAAGGGCAGCTTCACAACTCACATCCATTAGGTGTGTCACAGATGTCATCCTGAACAGGAAGAAGCCAGCAGGCCAGGTACCTAAGCAGCAGCACCATAGGGCTGTGCCCTCCAGGGGGAAGAGGCATACCTAGGAGGTAGGCCTGGGTCATCATGCTGGACCTCTGGCAGTACTTACCCCCTACTTGGACTGATTCTGCCCCTGGAGAGGCAGCTAGAACTTGGGGCTTCCCTCCTACCAAGACCACTACCCTGTTGGTTGCCTTGACCATCAGAGAACAGTGGGGAAATCTACTTCTGGTCACACCCAGTCCTGGGCTCTGCTTCTCATGGAGCAGCTAACCATGTCATCCAGGGAAGCCGGCATATTCTCTAAAGCAAATACCTCCAGGGAGAGGGACCCCAGTCATCATAAGCCCCAAAACCCACTGTGCCAGCTCCAGAGCTTGGCAGAAAACAGATATTGTTCCTCTAGTCAGCCTGTCCTTTTTGGAGTCTGCTGCATATTGACCCATACAGGCCCTCGTAGGGTCCTCCTTCCAAAAATAAACAAAGTGGCTGCGGGGAGGAGGCAGTTCCCGGCTCGATGGTGGAAAGTTAAGGCTAGCGCAGGGCAGATCCAGAGGGGAAGCAGGGTCTAGCGGATGATGGAAAGAGCCCAACAGATCCGGGTTCTTTTGGTTCTGGCCCCACCCCACTCACTGCAGGGCCTTGATGACTTCTGGGCCTCCCACTCCAACAGAAGCTGGTGAGACACTGGATTCCTAGGTGTGCCAAGCCTCATACAACTCTCTCCTCCTAGGGTGCCTTTCCCATCCCCTCTCACTGGAAACTCTCCTGGCTCCAAAGTCCACTGACTGGAACACTAGAGTAACCTTTCCTCTCCCCATTCTCCAGAGCTCCCAGCTTTAATAGCCAGCCAGCCAGCCACAGAGTTATCATTGGTTCCATTCATCTTATCCACTTCAAGAAATGGTCAGAAAGTGAATACCTTTTGTTGCAGCCTCAGTTGTAGTACCTGTAAAACTGGGACTGTGATCCTGGCCCTTCCCCATTCATCAATGGGGATCTAGAGCTCAACACCATCATTTCGGTTGTCAGCATATGCCAGGCTCCTGCACCACAGATGCAGGAGCCTCAGGACTGGGGTTCTCAGGCCTGTAGAAAAGCTCCTCTGAGGAGCTAACTGGCTTATCCCACCTCATAGGCCTGGGGAAGAGTGGCCTGGAAATGTGGAGCCCAGAGGAGAAGATGGATTCCTTAGCAAGTGTTTAACTCTGGACAGGGTAAAGACTACTCTCTCACTTGGCACTAGTCATGTGCTTGATCCTCTAAGTGTGTCACACCCTCTGACACATCCACTCACCCCAAGTCACAGGATCCTGGAGTAGTGCCAGTCAATATTGTTTCTGTCTTCTGCCTCAGAACCATACATACCAGTGCTACCTGGACACCTGGAGGCAAATGTTTCTTTGAAATGTCCCAAGACCCAAAAGCAATGCTCTTATACTTGGTAAAAGTGAGTTATACCACAGAGGCATAGGAGCAACTGACATTTTTAACAGTAGAACTTATTTTAAATAATTTTTGACTGATAGAAAAGTTGCAAACCAAGTATCAGTACTGAACAACAACAACAAGATTAACAGCTCTTATTCTGGGAATTCTGAGACATTTTACATTTTTGTTTTCATTTCAGTCTCCTGCAGCAGAAACTTAGGCTCTTAGATGAATGACAGAGGAAATCCCTAATGCATCCATCCTCCTTTCTCTTCCCTGAAATTCCCCATTTCTTTTGAGAACATTGTGGTTCCAGGAAAGCCAATTACAAGAAAGGAAACATAGGTAGGCTTGAGGAGTTAATACATTCCATCTTTCAGCCACACTGATTGGCTTAGGAATAGTCTTGTGACCCAGGATTGTCCAATCAGAGTGACTCTTAGACTAGGCTTGTATTCTGGTTCACAGATGCTCCCTCTTGCTGGAGTTGCTAGAAGGCTGCCCAATGGAGATAGGGGAGTTCAAGGCCTTGTCTTTACTGCAGCTGATTGTCAAGGAATTTAAACTTGTTGCATTGATAGGAAACAATTTTTTTTTGTTCTTCTTTTGGTTTTTATACATAGTTGCTGCCTTCTTTACTCATTTCTCTCTTTCTGTTTCTGTCTCCTCTCTCCCTCTCTGTCTCTTTTTGCACTGGATTTGAACTTAGGACCTTGCACTTGCTAGGCAAACTACCACTTAAGCCTCCAGACTTTTTTGCTTTAATTTTATTTTTCAGATAGGTTCTACTTTTTTTTTTTCTTGGTTCATCACGAGGCTTGAACTCTGGGCCTAGGCACTGTCCCTCAACTCTTCAGCTCAAAACTAGCACTCTACCAATTGAGCCACAGAGCCACTTCCAGTTTTCTGGTGGTTTATTGGAGATAAGAGACTCACAGACTTTCCTGCCCAGGCTGGATTTGAACAGCAATCCTCAGATCTCAGCCTTCAGAGTAGCTAGGCTTACAGGCAGGAGCCACGGGCACCCAGCTAGGGTTTACATTTTTGTCTGGAGCAGTCTCTGATCATAATCCTCCTAGGTCTGCCTCCCTCAGAGCTGAGATTATAGGCATGTACTTACTTCCATGCCCAGCTTTCCTCTTTTTAAAACTTTTTAACATCGTAGGTAGAGTTTATATAACTTCCTAATCTTGTTTGATTATTTATTCATAACAGCCTAGTTTAAAATGTCAATTTAAGAGTCTGAGGATATAGCTCAGTGTTAGAGCACTCAGTGGTAGTGCAAGGCTATGTGCTTGATTATCAGCACTATACACACACACACAAACACCACCACCACCATCAACAACAACAACAACAAAACAGATAAACAAAAACTAACCCCACCATTCTCCTATCCAATACACAGCAATCCTCCAACTCTACCCAGACTAGAAAGGTAACTTGATGGACTTGGTGTGCCAATCATACATGCTATTCTTTTTGGTCACTAACTCTACTTCAAGTTCTCTTGCGATGGCTTCACTCTGGTTAAGAGAGGTCTGTGGCTTTAACCTCCTCTTTTCTCTAGGTGGTTCTTGATGTGGTGATCTCTGTAGAGATGATATGTGTGGTTCTTGGGCATTGTTAAGCTCTATCTTACCCTCAATTCATTGCCAAGAATTCCAGCAGGTAAGGGGAGCCTGACTCTGTCTCTGTCATCTGACTGTCCTTTAACTCCTCCTCTAGACTGGAGATCCCACTGTTTGGCTCAGTGGCTGATGGCTGGCTCTCTGGCTTCTGCACCACCTCAAACCCTTTTGCTCCTTAATATAGAATAATGTATGAGCTGAGGGAGAGGTGTCCCCATTTTTACCCAGGCCCATCATACTCTGGTTCTGAGACTCTCTGGGCCTCTACCTTCAGAACTCTTTGTTCCATACACACCTCCAGATTGGTTATCTATTATTTCCTTCCTCACAAAGGTTTATTCCAGAGCAGTATCTGGTGGGCCTGTGGAGCCTTCCTGATAAAGGTTTATTCCAGAGCAGCATCTGGAAAGCCTGTGAGGATGTAACTCAGGGGAGGTCCCCTGGAAGAAGCTCTTCTCCTCTTCCTGCAGGCATCTCCCTCAGACTCTTCCAGGGGTCTTTTAGATGTTTCTACCCCACCACCTAAAATCCCCCTTTCCCCTCACCCCGTGGTCGATGGGGAATAGAAACATGGGAGATTGGGAACTTGTTCGCTGCAATAAAGAAGCATTCACACAAACATGTCTGGGGGTTGGTGGGACTTTTGTTAGAATTTTCAGGTCTGGATTTTTCTCTCTCACTTCCTCTACCCTTAGAGACAAGTCTCATGCTCACATCTTTGTTTCTCCTAGAACTAGGCAGGGCCCTGCCTGCCTCAACAAAGTTCTTTTCTCCAGTGAAAGGAGGACACCTTTACTTAACTACCTTACAGGTGGCCTTCCTGGTCCCCATGACCAGTCCTCTGAGTGGCCAGCCTCTCTTCAATGGAAAGTTATAAGCCCAGGGCTTCAGGCTGGTCCTGGAGAATCTTCTGTTGGTCACTGACCTCTGCCTGTCTCACCCCCATCTGCATGCTCCCCAGTTCATTCTGGCTTCTTTCACCAAAATTTGACAGCCTGTGGGTACCAATAGCTTATACCAAAAAGCCTAGCTACTCAAGAGGCTGAGATCTGAGGATCAGGGTTAAAAGCCAGCCCAGACAAGAAAGTTCATGAGACTCTTATCTCTAATTAACTACCAAAAAGCCAGAAGTAGGGCTTTGGCTTACATGGTAGAGCACCAGCTCTAAGGATCATAGCTCAGGTCCTGAGTTCAAGCCCCACAAAGCAAAAAGCCTTAGGAGCCTACTTTTACTCCCCAGAGTAAAACCCAACTCCCAGCTTCTTCCCCAAGTTACATTAACCAACAGGGAGAATCTCAAGGACAATATCATTCAGAGTTCCCAACAATAAATAGATGGAAATAGAAAGAGGATTTGCTTATAAAGGGACCGTTTACAAAATGTAGGGGGACCTCAAATACAGTAACCTAAATCTTCTAGTAGCATAACTCTTATTGTCTCGTGACCTGAATGGCTAGGGAGAAGAAACAGTTACCAGGATCTGGAATGAGCAAGATTTGTGTGGAATCTTTAGAAGACCAGTGACCTTTAGCTGAGGGACAGAACAAATCCACAAGGGGCCCAGGGGAATAAGTACCCTGACCTCCTTCTCTTCCATCCCTCTGAGTTCTAGCTGGGCTTTTGGAAACCCAAGACAAACCTGAATAAACCCTCTAGCTTTAGTTGCTTTAGTCACCTGCTTTGATTAAAGGTCATGTAGGCTGAGTGCTGACCACTCACTAATCCTAACTACTCAGCAGGTTGAGAGCTGGGGATTGAAGCTGGTCCTATAGGAAAGTTTATATGTTTCTTATTTTTGATTAACCACTGAAACTCTAGATGTGGGGCTGTGACTCAAGTGGTAGAAGGTTTATGTGTTTCTTATTTTTGATTAACCACTGAAACTCAAGTGGTGGAGCACTAATGAGCAAAAAAGCACAGGGACTGGCTAGATGCTGGTGTTTCCCACCTGTAATCTTAGCCACTAGGAGGCTGAGATCTGAGGATAATGGTTTGAAGAGAGCCCAGGCAGGAAAGTCCGTGAGACTCTTTTTTTCCAATTAACCAGAAAACTGGAAGTAGAGCTGTGGCTCAAAGTGGTGGAGTACTCGACTTGAGCAAAAGAGTTCAGAGACAGCTCCTAGGCCCTGAGTTCAAGCCTCATGACCAATTCCCACCCCCACCCCCCACCCCCACAAAAAAATTGAGGACTCAGGGACAGCACTCAGCTCTGACTTCACGTCCCAGGACTAGTTTTTAAAAAATAAAGTGTCATGGCTAGACATTATATTTCTACTAGCTTTATATTTCTACTAGCATTATATTTCTACTAGTTTTGCTATAGATAACACCTGTCTTCTGACACATGAATGGTCATGCCTAAGTTATTTTTCAGGAATTTAGAGTTCCTTCACACTGGTTGAAACGACCCTCTCTTTACTTAGGCCTTCATAAGGCCTGATAGGGGAACTTTTGACATCACAAGGCCAAAACTCCACCCTCAGAGCCTGCTAACACTGCCATTTTTGGAAGAACTTCCAAGTCTGATTACACCATGCAGACCTTAGATTGCTTCACTTTTTCTTAACTTCAACCATCTTTCCCTCCCACCTCAGACCACCTGTCACCAAAATCCTATCCTCAGTGAGGCAGATTGGAGATTTAAAGCTCCTGACTGCTCAAACTTCATAAACGAACACATTCTCTTTTGCAAACTCATTACTTCCATGATTGTCATACCCCACAGAAGGCAAAATGAGCCTAATTTAGCAACATTTCCTTCAGCCAAACCCAACCTGAAGCAAGATGCATAGTTATCTACAAAGATCAGCTTCCTAAAGGCAGAGCACAGGATGGAGAGGGGGGAGGATGGAAGATAAAGGAGTTCCTTGCTGTGGAATTCTGATTTGTTTTTTTCTTCAGTAAGATTTCCCTGTTAACTAGGTACTAGTGGCTCATGCCTATAATCCTAGCTACTAAGGATGATGAGATCTGAAGATCTAAGCCAGCCCTGGCCAAAAAGTCCATGAGATTCTTATTTCCAATGAACAAATAAAAGGCTGGAAGTAGAGGTGTGGCTCAAGTGGTAGAGCACTAGCCTTGAACTAAAAAGTTTAGGGACAGCACCTAGGCTCTGAGTTCAAATCCCAATACTGGCCAAAAAAAAATTCTTTGCTGATTGTACCCACCAAAGCCAAGTGTATATAATGGTACAGGCCTATAATCTTATCATTGTGGAGACTAAGGTCAGAGGATCACAAATTGGAGGCCAGATGATTCTACATAATGGGACTCTCTCAAGAAACAAAACAAAACTAAAACAAAAAATGGTAATGGATACCTGCTCTAACTGGGCCAGATTGTCCATTCTATAGTCAAAGCATATCTTGTCTTCCAACCCATGGCTCACAGCACAAATTTCTTCTGAGTACAGGTCAGGAGTGCCTTCAGGAGTGCCTTCCCTAAGTTGCATCTCTCCTTCACACTGGATAGCCTTCTCTTGCCCCTACCACACCCCACCGGAGCCTTCCTGGAGCTTGAACTCAGGGCCTGGGTACTGTCCCTGAGCTTTTTAGCTCAAGGCTAGCACTCTACTTCTTGAGCTACAGCTCCATTTCTGGCTTTTTGGTGGTTAATTGGAGATGACTCTCATGGATTTTTCTGCCTAGGCCGGCTTCAAATGTTAATCCTCAAATCTCAGCCTACTGAGTAACTAGGATTACAGGCATGAACCACCAATGTCTGGTACTTGGCTAAGCACTGATCATTTTTGCACAAGGATGGAGACATTGATTTTCAGCTTTGGAATCATGTATGATTCATTGATTCATTTTTCTTTTGTTTTCTTTCTTTCTTTCTTTCTTTCTTTCTTCCTTTCTTTCTTTCTTTCTTTCCTTCTTTCTTTCTTTCTTTCTTTCCTTCCTTCCTTCTTTCTTTCTTTCCTTCTTTCTTTCCTAGGACTTGAACTCAGAGCCAGGGTGCTATCCCTCAAGGGTGCTCTACCATTTAAGCCACAGCTCCGTTTCTGGCTTTCTACTAGTTAATTGGAGGCAAGTGTCTCATGGACTTTCCTGCCTTGACAGGAAATGCAATCCTCTGATCTCAGGCTCTTGAGTAGCTAGGATTACAGGTGTGAGCCACTGGCACATGCCCCATTCCCCTTATTATTATTTTTTTCCATTTCTCTTCTAGCAAACCCTATATTCTTGGCGGGAAACTCGCACAATTCAGCACCCTCCTATCTTGTCAGTCTGTCTTTCCTGGTATCATTGTGGCCTTGACCAGAGATTGTAGTGGTTTTCTGGCAGCCATTCCCACAGTGGCAGCTTCAGCTCCAGGAAATCCTGTCTCTACAGCAAAGGCCAAAGGGGAGGGGGTGGGGACCCAAGTGAGCCCAAGTTATGCATCCCCATCCACTTGGCTTCTCCCTGAAAATACTCTGGTTCTTGATAATCATGTGTTCTTCAAGACTAGATGGATTGCCAGCTTCTAGTCTGGGGTCACATAAGGAAGTTTGGGGTTTTTTTGACATTAGTTTCCTGAGCTCACTTTACAGGGTGGTGTGTATCTCTATTCCACAGGCTGCTGTTTGGATATGTTCATTTCTGCTGTCAGCACCCTGGTTTCCTTTAGGAGACTGTCCTGCCCCCACTCTCAGTTCAAAGAATTCCTGTGTGACTGACTCCACCCTCTCAACTCAAAGTTGAGAAATCACCCAGTCAGTCTTATGAGACTCAGTGCAGTTCCTCAGAACAATCAGAAAGATAAAGTCTTCCCAGAAAAGCTGATGCTATTGAAGTGGAAGTGGGAAGAGTGACCAACATAGCGGAAGGTAGATGCGGTGGGGGCAGATTCTTGAATGATTTGATCTAAATGCTTGGATGTAGTCATTCCTGAAGCTAGCTTCCTCCTGGATTTTACATCCTTTTGTTCATGGGGTTTGTTTGATGTATTAAAATGAACTTAGGCTGGGCACCGGTGGCTCATGCTTGTAATCCTAGCTACTCAGGAGGCTGAGCTCTGAGGATCAAGGTTCAAAGCCAGCCCGGGCAGGAAAATCTGTGAGACTCTCATCTCTAATAAACCACCAGAATACTTGGAGTGGTGCTGTGGCTCAAGCAGTAGAGCATTCACCTTGAGCTGAAGAGCACAGGGACAGCACCCAAGCCCAGAGTTCAAGTCCCATGACACACCAAAAACAAAAACAAAAAACCAAAAAACTTAGGGCCAGGGCACTTTCCCTTAGGTTTTTCAATCAAGGCTAGTGCTCTCCCAGTTGAACCACAGCTCCACTTCTGGCTTTTTGGTAGTGAAGTGGAGATAAGAGTCTCATGGACTTTTCTACTTGGGCTGGCCTCAAACCTCAGCCTCCCGAGCAGCTAGGATTATTGCTGAACCTATCCAATCCCCCCCCCCCTTTGTTGTTGTTGTTGTTGTTCTTGTCTAGGTTGATAAAAACAAAACAAAACAAAAAATCTAGGCATGGTAGTAAACACCTTTACTCCCAGTCAGGAGGCTGAGGTTGGAGGATTGTCAATTTGAGGCTAGCCCAGGCTCCATAGTGATACTCTATCTCAAGAAAACAATAAATAAATAAATAAATGTAATTTAATTGAAAAAATAAAATTCAAAACTAAATCACTCATATTAAAAGTTAAAAGTAATTTATAGCCACGCATGATGGTACACACTCATAATCTTGTAATCTCAGCACTCAGGAGGCTGAGATCTCCAGTCAGAGGTCAGCCTGGGCTACACATTCAGTTCCTATCTTCATCAAACAAAATAAATACTAAATGAAAGAAACGAAATCTAACTCATTATCTAACCTTCCTTCTGAACAAGAAATCAGGATTGGAGAGAGCCCGATTTCCCAAACAGGCCAGTTTCAATCTGCTGGATAGTGAGGATCCTTCTATTTTAACTCTTACAAATAAGATAACTCCCCCAAAAAAACTCATAATTAAATGTTAACTAATTAGTTATTTTCTTATCCTTTTTCCCCACATTCATTTGAGGAGGAAAGTAACTTTCAAAAAACTCATCTGCCTTTTAGTTTTTTTGTTTTTGTTTTTGTAGGCTATGGGGCTTGAACTCTGGGCTGGGGCATTGTCCCTCAGCGCAAGGCAAGTGCTCTACCACTTGAGCCACAGTTTTCTGGTGGTCAATTGGAGATAAGAGTCTCATGGATTTTCTTGCCCTGGCTGGCTTTGAACTGTGATCCTCAAATCTCAGCCTTCTAAGTAGCTAGGATTACAAGTGTGAGCCACTGGTGCCCAAACAGCCTCTTGAAGCTGGTGTGTAGCTCAATGGTAGTACATTTGCCTAGTATATAGTTTGACGTTGCAGAAAAACAATATCCCCCTCCCCCACCCCCAAAACAAAAACAAGAAAGCTTACCTCCTTTGCTTGGCTTATTGGAACATGTACTTCATTTATAGTCTGATTCTAGAATTTAAAAAAAAATCAAGCCAATTAAGCTTTTAAAAAAACTGTAATTATTTTCTTTTGAAAGCTCCTTGAGTCACTTTGGTCTGTGTGCTGAGCTCAGTGTCCTTGGTAGAGAGCAGAGGGACCTGGGTCAATGGCTGGGTAAGCTGTGGCAGGGAGACTGAACAGGAAATGGCTTGAATCCTTGAGTGCTATCTTCAGTCTGCAGCCCTGAGAGTGGAGCTGTGGTAGGATGTGACCAGGAGGAGCAGCAGGGGGTACTTGGAGGGTGCCTGTGGATTTAGGAAAAACTAAAGTACCCCCCGCCCCTCACCCTTCCTCCTGTTTCTCAGGGTTTGTTTGTTTTTGCCAGTCCTGGGGCTTAAACTCAGGGCCTGGGCTCTGGCCCTGAACTTCTCTATGCTCCAAGCTAGCACTATACCACTTGAGTCACAGCCCCACACCTGGCTTTTTCTGTATATATGGCACTGAGGAATCCAACCCAGGGCTTCATGCATACTAAGCAAGCACTCTACCACTAAGCCACATTCCCAGTCCCTGTCTCAGGGTTATCTGTCTGGGTTCAGAGAGATAATCAGTCTAGACTTGTCTTGCCCCACACCAGGAGCTACAGAAGTAAAGAGCTTGAGGTCTGAACATAACACAGGTATGGTGCTATCACTGGTTTATAAAGTACACATTTTAGCACCATTCTCCACCCTCTCTATTAATTGCTTGCAGTCCCACAAGATCTCATGAACAGGGAGTTCAGTCAGAGACCTTATCCCTACCCTTTTGGAGTGCTCAAACCTCTAAGGACTAGTTTATCTTACCTGGGGTCATTTCTTCTACCTCACTGATCAGAGCTTAAAGCCTAGTGCACATTACCTCAGAGTTCAAGCTGTCATTCATACTCCTGGGATCAAGGAATTTTCACTAGCTGGAAGAACCAGAGGGGTTTTGAAGGCCTCAAACCATAGTTGGGCAAAAATCATCATACAAGTGACTTCTTCCTCAAGAACCCAGGGACATCTTAAGATAGTCTAATAATTTGGAGCCTCACAGGAGAAGAGACTAGTGCTTCCTGTTATGCCTGGGAAACTTTTTTGTCCCCTACAAATATGTTGCCTTGCTCTTTATGTTCTGATCCTAATGGATCTTCCAAGACAGGCTGCTTTTGAGTGCTAGTGGCTCTCACTTGTAATCCTAGCTACTCAGGAAGCTGAGATCTGAGGGTTGTTCTGGAAGCCAACACAGGAAAACAATTCTGAGAGATTCTTATCTCTAACTAACCAGCAAAAAGCTAGATGTGAAAGGGCCTGGACACTGTCCCTGAGCCTCTCTGTGCTCAAGGTTATTTCTCTACCACTTGAACCACAGCGCCACTTCTGGCTTTTTTCTGTTTAAGGGGTACCAAGGAATCAAACCTGGGGCTTCATGAATGCTAGGCAAGCACTCTACCACTAAGCCACATTTCCAGCCCTTATGCACATAATCTTTACTCAGAATGCTGAGATTTGAGAATTTGCAGTCTGAAGTCATCTTGGGCAGACTCCAATTAACCATCAAAAAGCCAGAAGTAGAGGTATGGCTTAAGTAGGAGAGTTTCAGCCATGATTGGAAAAATTGGAGTAAGAGTGTGAGGCCTTGAGT
This sequence comes from Dipodomys spectabilis, assembly GCF_019054845.1. Classification (NCBI taxonomy): domain Eukaryota; kingdom Metazoa; phylum Chordata; class Mammalia; order Rodentia; family Heteromyidae; genus Dipodomys; species Dipodomys spectabilis. The sequence goes on from NW_024870680.1 coordinate 15,475,007, forward strand.
TTAAGCCCTAGTACTGCAGAGAGAGAGAGAGAGAAAGACAGAGACAGAGACAGACAGACAGAGAAAGAAAGAGAGACAGGGAGAAAGAAAGAAAAGAAGAGAAGAAGACAAAGAGGAAAGAAAGAAAGAGAAACTGAAAAGGAAAGAGAAACGAAAGAAAGGAAGGAAGGAAGGAAGGAAGAAAGAAAGAAAGAAAGAAAGAAAGAAAGAAAGAAAGAAAGAAAGAAAGAAAGAAAGAAAGAAAGAAAGAAAGAAAGAAAGAAAGAAAGAAAGAAAAAGAAAACAGAACAGAAAAGGAGCCTTTGTTGTCAGGGACAAAGGGCCCTGGTTTGTTCTCTCTGAGTCTGTTTACCTTTGATAATCTCAAGTCACTGCCAAATAGAGAAAGTCTCCTTCAAGGTGACTTTCTAAGTTCTTTCCCAAGAATAAAGAACTAGAAGCTTTCTGTGCTTGTTATATTTGACCTTCTCCAAGTGACTTCAGGGATGGATAGTCCAGGACTTTTACTGTGTGCCAAGGGATTTCTCAGAAAGGCCTCAGGGTCCTCTTCATGGGAAAGGGAGACCAGGAGCAAGTGTCCTTACACATGAGCAACTCCCACATATACACCCTTAGCCCCATGAGACCTCACCAGTCCTCCTTGCCTATAGTCAGCCCTTGCTACCCTCATGTAGCCTTAGAGTAATTTTATTTCTGATGAAAGGATTTTGTAGCTAACATAGGTTTAAAAATTTTATGTAGGCTGGGCACCGGTGACTCATGCCTATAATCCTAGCTACTCAGGAGGCTGAGATCTGAGGATTGCGGTTCAAAGCCAGCCCAGGGAGGAAAGTCTGTGAGACTCTTATCTCCAATTAACCACCAGAAAACCAGAAGTGGCGCTGTGGCTCAAGTGGTAGAGTGCTAGCCTTGAGCTGATGAGCTGAGGGACAGCACCCAGGCCCAGAGTTCAAGCCCCACAACCAAAAAAAAAAAAAAAAGTTTATCTAGGCCAACCACAGTGAGATATTACTTGCCATCATTGGGATGATTATTTCTTTTTTAAGAAAAAAGGGAAGGGAATAACAAGTGTTGCCAAGGATACAGAAAAGTTAGACACTTGTGCATTGTTAGTAAGGGGTAAAATGGGAAAGTCATTGTAAAATAGTTTGATGGTTCTTCAAAAAGTTAAACATAAAGGCTGATGCCAAGGGCTCATACCTTTAATCATAGCTACTTGGGAGGCTGAGATTGTTGGGGGTCACAGTTCAAGTCCAGCCCAAGCAGAAAAGAAGTTGTAGAGATTCCCCTTCTTAATGAAGAGCTGGATACAGTGGCATGTGCCTGTTATCCTAATTACTAAGTACTCTAATACAGGTGGATAACATTGACAGGTCACCCAGGTAGAAATGAGATTGTATCTTAAAAATAATGAGCAATCAGGGCTGAAGGTGTAGCTCAGTAGTAAGAGTACCCACTTAGAAAATCAAGGTCCTGATTGCAAAATCCTATTATAAAAATATCATCCAATATAAAGTTACTACATAATCTAACAATTTCATATGCACATATACATACATAAATGTATATGCCCCCAAGGAATTAAAAGTGAGGATATTATAGATACTAAAGTACACTAATGTTCATAGCAGCATTATTCAATATTCAAAAGTTGTAAATATCTCCATTGTCCATTAACAGATGCATGGATAAACAAAATGTTGGCTATCCAAAGAGTGGAATATTTTTTAATTTGGGAATGAATTTCTGAAATATGCTATCATTCCATTGAAAACCATTGAACATTGAAAACATTAGGCACAAAATGATAACTTCTATATGATATGTGTGTGTGATGTTAAACAGCAATTAGAGAAAAGTCATTGTTTTAGATAAAGTTCTATACTAGGCTCTATCACATTATGTTAAAAAAAATCACAATGGAGTCACTTATGCTAAATTTTCACTTGCCAAGCTGAAACTAAGCTGGTATGTGGCCTTCTGAGAAATCAGGAGAGATAAAAGCCAAGTTTTATGAACAGGCTAGTTTTCATTGGCAAGAAGACCAAGTTCCCTATGCTTCAACCCTTCCTTTCACAAAAGGACTGTAGTAATCTGATTTTAACGAATCAGTTACTTTTGTTTGTTATCCTTGTCTTATAAGTAATTTTCAGCCAAAGGCCAGGGCCTCATGCCTGTAATCCTACACAGGAGAGCTGAGGATCAAGGTTCAAAGCCAGCCCAGTCAGGAATGTCCATGTCTTATCTCCAACTAATCACCAAAAAGCCAGAAATGGAACTGTACCTCGAGTGGTAGAGCTTTAGCCTTGAGCAAAAAAACTTAGAGGAGACAGTGCCCAGATCCTGAGTTCAAGCCCCAGGACCAGCACCAAAAAAAAAAAAAAGAAAGAAAGAAAGAAACTTTCAAGTTTTGTTTCTATTTTCTTTCATCCTTTTCTATCTGTTAAACCAACTTCTTCCAATGCCTCCTTGCAACATTCACTCTATTGCCTATTTCTATCATCAAACATTTTTTTTTTCTGGTCCTGGGCTTGAACTCACGCCTGGGAATTGTCCATGAGCTTTTTCAGCTCAAGACTAGCACTCAACCACTTGAGCCATAGCTCCACTTCCTCATCAATGATCTTTAAATGAAATGGTGATATTGTCTTTGGGCAATTAAGTTGCCAGAACAGGCCAATTTATAGACAGAAGATAGAACAAGAGGATAGCAGAGGCTTGGGAAGGGAGTTGCAATGGTTGTCCAACATTGTGAGTATACTTCATGATCCTAACTTAGACATCTACAACTGATCAAAATGGTCAGTTTTATGTTATGTGTCTTTTTTTTTTTTTTTTTTTTTTTACCACACACTCATATAATACTAGGTCATCTTGCTTTGTCCAGAGCAAAGATTTAGTAGCTAGACCTCAGCTTGTATGCTCTTCTTGTCTAAAGGCATGATTTCTAAAGGGGCCAAAACAGCCTCTTTTCAGTTCTAGCTTTTCGTGGGCAGAAAAATTTCTTTTCCTCCATGGCTGTGAGTTAAAATGGTATGAGCGAGAGGGAATCACTCAGCCAGTGCCAGCTTTCTCCCCCCCCCCACCCCTCCCCCCTTGTCCCCGTAACAGCTTCTTCTTCATCCTTCCCAGGCTTCATCCTTCTAACCAGAGGGACTTTAGGACTTACAGTCCTCTCTTTATGGTACACATAGGAATATGGATATCCTCAGAGGGGTGTGACCTGCCTAAAACTGCCCATTTTTCTCAACTCTCTGCTCAGTGCTCTTTGGCCCTGGACTGGATGACCAAAACGGACAACCTGGGGCTGAGCTGAATATCTCTGGAAGGTGATGACCTCTATGTTTTGAACTCCAAAGCTACTTCAACAAAGGTGGGGACTAGGTCACCGACATCTAGAATGATCCCAAACCCAGAAGAAGAAGAAGGTGGGACACCCCACCTAACCTCAAACATATTCCTAACCATACCCCACCTCCCATCCTGTCCTCTCTTCCAGTCTGACATTCTGGTCACATGTCCAGCCTGTGTCCTCAGGAGACCCCTTGGGTACAGAATAACAAGGTAACTGATGGGCCAGGACATAAGGTTCCCAGATTAGTTTATCTGGTTAGCACACTGTCACATAAAAGCAAAGCCTTCTCCAGGCACTGGTGAGTACTGACTTGAAGGGCAAGCTTACTTGGGGCCCAAGTTCAGAAAGGACCCACTGGACAAACACTCCTTCCTACCCCAGGTATTCTTCCAGGCCTGAAATCCCCTGACCAAGGGACAGAGTCTCAAACTTTTTCTGAGCAAAGGGAGTTATTATTTTTATTTTGTTATTATAAAGGTGATGGAGAGAGGGGTTAAAGTAACATTAAGGGTGGAAGTTTTAACAGAATCCCAGTTTTAGAGCTGGGGCCCAATGGCTCACATCCTAGAAGGCTGAGATCTGAGGATTGCAGCTCAAAGACAGCCCAGGCAAGAAAAGCTGTGAAACTCTTATCTCCAGTAAGCCACCAGAAAAACTGGAAGTGGCCCTGTGGCTCAAGTGGTAGAGCGATAGCCTTGAGCTGAAGAGCTGAGCGCTCAGACCCAGAGTTCAAGCCCCATGACCAAAAAAAAAAAAAAAGAGAGAGAATCCCAGTTTCAGCCCCAAAGACAAGCTAAGATTTATATGGAACAATTCTCACGAGACCTGAAGGCTAGTGCAGTACCAAGCAGGGAGCCAGTTTCAGGACCTGCTACTAGGAGCTCAAAGTTGTAATCCTACCTAAACTCTGAGGGGCTGGGAAGATGGCTCAGTGGCAGAGAGCTTGCCTTCCATGCTTGAGGCCCTGAGTTTGATTCCTCAGTACCACATAAGCAGAAAAAGCCGGAAGTGGTGCTGTGGCTCAAGTGGTAGAGCGCTAGCCTTGAGCTGAAAAGCTAAAGCCAGGCCCAGAGTTCAAGCCCCACGACTGGCAAAGAAAAAAAGAAAAAAAGATAAGATCTGAGGATAGAGGTTCAAAGCTAGCCCAGGCAATCACCAAAAAGCCAGAAGTGGAGCTATGGCTTAAGTGGTAGAGTGATGGCCTTGAGCACAAAAGCTCAGGGACAACACCTAGGCCCTGAGTTCAAGCCCCAGGAGTGTAAAATACACAAACAAAAACTCTGAACCCTAACAGATTAGCAAATTAGGATTGAGCTAAATACAAATTAGCAAAAGTAGCAAAGAGCTGGAGGGATAGACAGGTGAGACATATAACCATGTAGCAGGGTAGGAACCAAAGTCTAGGAGGCTTTCCTAACAGAAGGCCCCTCCTAATTTGAGATCTAAGCTAACTGTGGGAGTGGAACAGACCCAAGGGTGGAAGTGGAAAAAGATCATCCAGTCAGAGACAGTAGCTCTGATACTTTTAGGGGCCTCTGTGCTGTGAGGGACCAATGGAGCTGGGAAGGGGGATAGGAGAGGCTTACTCTGGGTCCCTGGCAGGTTTGAGTTGGCATTGGATGTCCCATTAATAAACGAGGAAAAAGTCCCACACAGGTGAGACTAGGGGGAGAGGGGGAGAGGGTTAGTCCTCTGACCTCCCAGGAACTCCAGATGTGAAATCCTACCACCCAGAGAGGAGCCGAGGATCTGGCAAGGTGTAGAGGGTTTGGGAAGGTAAAGGCATAGTTAGTTCTAAGAGCTCTCTGACAGTGATTTTCTACCTAATGACCTTTAACCCTCTGCAGGCTTCCTCCTTTGCATCTCCCTGTCACCTGCCCTCCGGAGGTGCCATTTTTTTTTTTTTTTTTTTTTTTTTTTGCCTTGTAGCCAGTACTCAGTACAGCCTGGGGACCCAGGGAGATGTGGGTGAGAGAGAACAGTCCCATTAGACTTTGGAATCCTGACAAGGCAAAGCCACAAGGGGCCATAGGGATTATCTAACCCATCTTTATAAAGAAAGAAACCTGGACTTCAGACTCAGACCTAGAGAGGGAGTCCAAGGCCGCTCAGTTTGTTGGGAATGGAGATAAAATTAGAACATTGGCTTTCTGACCTCCAACTGAGGGCCTTTCTCTTCTTAAACCCTGCAGGAAGGAAACAAGCATTTTGGCTAGTGCAGTGAATCTCAAACTTGGTAAGTCTTGATGTTAAATGTGGTCACTTAGGAGAGTCTTTGGACTCAGTTTGCTGATAAGCCTAGACATGGGCTTTGACTAGAACAGCCTTCTTTATCAGACATGCTGCATTCCAGCCATGTCAAAACATTCTCATATTAATTTGATTAAATTATCACTGAAGTAGAGGTGCAAAACATTTTAAATTCTGTTAGAGGATTTGCAGAATCCTTTAGGATTATCTTCTAAATAAGACTGGAAACAGGGCATGACAGGGCTTGAACTCATGGCCTTGGCACTCTTGCTCGTCTTTTTCACTCAAAACTCTTCTACCACTTGAGCCACAACTCCACTTTTGGCTTTATTGCGGATTCATTGTAGATAAGAACCTTTTGGATTTGTCTGCCCAAGCTGGCTTTGAACCATGATCCTCAGATTTCAGCTTCCTCAGTAGCTATGATTACAGGCATGAGCCACTGGCACCCCTTACTTCTGAGACATCATCTTTCAGAAATAAAGCAAGAGGAAAAAGCATAGATCTTAAATCACCCTTTAGTTATAACCTGGAGTTTGTGTCCCCCTCTCCAAGCTGGCATTTTCACCCATAGATAATCATCAGGTCCTGTGGCAGTCCTGAAAGACAGGCCCTCCCTGACTTCCTTAGGCCTATGCTTCTTTCCCTCCTCAGTGATCTCAGGATGCTATCATTTTCATCCCACCACTACCTCCATGGGATCTGATGGATAACTTCTTCCTATCCTATGTTCCTGGAGCCTAGCAGCTCATTTGAACCAGAGTGAGAAGCAAGGAGCTGACTGAGCAAATCTGTGGACAACAAATGCTCCTGATACAAAGCTTCCTTTCCTAAGGTCCTAAACAGCTTTGCAGCCAGCTATCTAGAAAGAAACATTCAGAGAATCTGAAGTTGCATGCTGCAGGCCTGGGAAAGGCAAGGCCAGCTGACCTTGGTGAAGAAAACACCAGGGCTCAGGCCACCTCTTTTGGTTTGTTCTCTGCTGGCCTCCTAGCTTTTTTGGCTCAGCAACGCCCAGGATTCCGGGCATGTCTGTCTCTGGCCTTCTAAAAATACCCAAGCTGCCCAGTACCTCCCAGATGTCTGAGAGCTGAGTCTGTGATTTCCCTCCCTGTAATGGGACAGTCCAGACATGGGTGGCCGGGGATACTCAAGCAGCTGAAGCCACTTCCTCTGCCACCCACCCACTAATGTGCCAGGAGCTTTGCCCCACCTCCCGATGCTTGCAAAGCAAAGGAGGGTAGAGGCCTGACTGCCTGAATGACAGACTCAAAGACAGCTGACTTCTTGGGACAGATGGGAGAAATGAGGTTCAAGGAGTTGCTCAGGGAAATTGAGACATTAAGGCCCTCCCCACTGCCTACCCATTCAAGCATTGGTCTTGAGTTCAATTTGACTGACTAGCTTACCAGCCACATGCTCCTGACAGAAGTAATGGGGTAGATGCCTGGGTCCACAGTGGTGCTGGAGAATATCTAATCTAGAACATATGTCAGTGTTGTGTAGATTGAATTAAACCATGTAGTGGTAGACAAGACCATGTATAAGATCCTGACTGTTGGACAGAGCCTTTGGGTTATAGTACAGGGTAGACCACTATGACCCTGTGTGTCCATCAACCCTCTGGATGTTAGCTGAATTGAGGCTGGATGGTGCTTTGTTGTCCCAAAGCACTGTGTTGATGACTTTTCTATCATTATTATTATCATTATTATTATTGGTTTGTGGTACTGATATTTGAACTCCTTTATTTTTTAGGATAGAGTCTTGCTTCCTGTTCAGAGTGTGCCTGCAGCACCATCAAAGACTTCCTTATCACTGTTGGGATCACAGGCACAAGCCACCATGTTCCCATGTTTCCATGGAGAAAAATTCTCTGATTTTTCTGCCCAGGCTGGCCTTGAACTGCAATCCTCCTGATTACAGACTCTTAAGTAGCTAGGTTTAAAGACATGAGCCACCAGAGCCTTACTCTGATTGGTATTTCCATCTCCTCCTCTGCTCCACTGAATGTGGAAAAGATCTGCTAGTTCTGCCCAACTCCAGGCTCTCAGCTTCTCCTCCCTTCTGCGACTCTATCACACCCCTGTTCCCAGCTCTCTGGGCTTCTTTAATGGTGCCACCTCTACCTTTCTGTGGATGTGTGCTAAGGGATGAACAATCTTACTAACCATGTTCCCTGAGTAAGTTATTGCCCTTTTCTGGGCTTCAGTTCCATTACCTCTACAATGGAGAAAATAGGCTTGGGGATGTGGTTCAGTAGTAGAGCACTTACTTAACATATGGAGGCAAAGGTTTGATTCAAAGCACTGCACAACAAACACATAACTGAATAAAATAAAATAGAGGTAAGATCTACCTAGAGGAATGCCATGAGGATAAAGGAACCTACCAAATCTTCCCTAACCTCCCAGGAGAGTCCAGATGTCTTTGCTGGTTCTCCAGCTCTGTTCATTCCTTGCCCCCACCCTCATGTCCACACCATGTAGTCATTGTCTCTCTATGCACATCCTCCTCCAGGTAAGGGATTCCTGGAGGCCAGGAAACTCCAGGGTTCAATATAGGATTGTCACAGATAAAATTCCTAGGAAAGGTTATTACTGATAAAGTGTATGAATAAAACCTAGGGGAAAGGTCAAGGGTTGGACAGACAGACGGCTCTTACTGCTTTAGAAGGGGCTTCACTGAAATGACAAGTTATGGCAGTTAAGCATATTGGTAACTACTTCAAGCTTCTTACCCATTTCGCTGCCTCATGATTTCAAGGGTAGGCACTTTTCTTTTCCTTGTTTCTTTTCTTTTATTATACCAGTGTTGGGGCTTGAACTTAGGGTCTGGAAGCTGTCCCTTCTCTTTTATGCTCAAAGCTAGCATTCTACCATCTGAGCCACACCTTTACTTCCAACATTTTTGCTGGTTAAAGAGTCTCATGGACTTTTCTGCCCGAGCTGGCTTTGAACATAAATCCTCCTGAATAGCTAAGATTACAAGCATGAACAACTAGCACCTGGCCCAAGGCAGGCAGTTCATTTCCTTCCTTGAAAAAAGCAACTCACAGCCAGGTGCGGGTAGATCATGACTATAATACTAACTACTCAAGAGGCTAATATATGTGGATCACAGTTCATAGCCATCCAGGATAGAAAAATACATGACTCTTATCTCTAATAAACTACCCAGAAAGGGCTAGGAAGGTGGCTCAGTGGTAGAGTGCTTGCCTTGCATGCGTAAGGCCCTGGGTTGGATTCCTTAGCACCATATAAGCAGAAAAAAACCAGAAGTGGCACTGTAGCTTAAGTGGTAGAGTGCTGAGCTAAAGAGCTGAGGGACAGCGCCCAGGCCCAGAGTTCAGGCCCCACGACCGACCAAAAACCAAAAACCAAAAACAAAAAAACTACCCAGAAAAAGCCAGAAGTGGCTCAAATGGTAGAGCGCTAGCACAAACAGGCTCAGGGACAGCCTCTAAGCCCTGAGTTCAAGCCCCAGGACCAAAAAAAACAAACAAACAGAAACCCAGCTCATTTCTCTACTGGCACAGTTGGTTTTGTTATGTGTTTCTCCTCACTCAGATGCTGAGTTCCCTAAAGACTCAGAGAACTAAGCACTAGATCTAGCAAGAGTCCAAGAGAAGTTGTGAAGAGAAATGAATGACAGAAGACATGATTTCTGGATGCAGTTTGAAATTGAAATGCCTCATGTTGTAGTGTTGTAGTTGTTGCTGTGGATCAAACTCAGGGACTTGAGGATGCTAGGCAAGTGCTCTACTACTGAGTTAAACCTGAACCTCCTAAACCTTAATGCTCATACTAGCCTTGAGGATGATTTTAAGTTAGGAAAGGAGAGGCGTACAGAGGTGGGCCATTACCTTCCTTCCAGAGGCATCCTCCAATTGAGTGTGTAGTAATGGAATCAGTAAAGAACAATGAGAATATATTTTGGAACCTCATCTTTTGTGTCTCAACTCTTGTCTGCTGAAGGGCTAGAAAAACAGACCTTAAGCATAAAGCGCCTCTGGGTATCCAAAAGATGTAAGCCTTTTCCCCCTACAACCCCCACCCCCTCCCCCCGCTCTGATTGTGAGGCTTGAACTCCAGGCCTGGATGCTGTCCCTGAGCTCTTTTTTACTCAAGGCTAACATTCTACCTCTTTGAGCCAGAGCACCACTTTCAGTATTCTGGTGGTTAATTGGAGATGAGTCTCAGGGATTTTCCTTCCTGAGCTGGCTTTGAACCACTATCCTCAGATCTCAGCCTCTTGAGTAGCTAAGATTATAGGCATGATTCACTCCACTTTACACTTTCACTTTACATAGTTCAGCCTTTGGTGAGGTTTTGCTGACAGTTTAAAGATTAATTGGCAGGCAGTGTTTGAAGGGGTGGGGTGGGGGCAGTTGCTGCAGACAGGAGGGCAGGTACTCACTCACCAGGACCACAAAGAAGAGACACTTGCCTAGTTGAAGAGGCCTGGTGCTGGTTTGCTGTTTGGTCCAGACCCCTGACCTAGGCAAGAGGATCCTTGGAATGTAGCTCATAAAGAAATAAAACACCAGGTGTGGTGATGTGTGTCTGAGATCATCACTGAAGCCAACAAGTACCAGGTTAGGTTGGCAAAACCCTGACACAAGTAAAGAAATGTACATATACAGAGGATGCAGCTCAGTGACAGAGAGTTCTTGAATAACATTGATAAGCCCTTGGGGTTCAATCCTAGCACATCAAAACAGAAAAGGGAGGGTAGAGGAAGAGGAAGAAAAAAGGGAAAAAGAAGAAGAAAAAGAAGAGAGGAGATGAAAGAAGAGTGAGATACATAAAACAATATTGCTAATGATTGATGATAATAAATTTAGTCATTCCGTTTTTGGGGTAGCTCCAATGCACCTTGCTACATTCTGCTCTGAGCAAATCCTTTTTCTGGACCAAGGTCTCCCATCAAAGGTTAGAAGGTTCCTGAGGACTCTGTCCCTAACTATATAGGTCAAGACCCCAATCTTTAGGTTTTTGGGTAATCAGGCTTTCTGCCACAATCCTCCAAGGGTAGAGATTGTCTTTTTTTTTTTTTTTTTTTTTTTGGTCCGGTCATGGGGCCTGAGCTCTGGGCCTGGGCGCTGTCCTTCAGCTCTTCAGCTCAAGGCTAGCACTCTACCACTTGAGCCACAGTGCCACTTCCGGCTTTTTTCTTTTTGCTTATGTGGTGCTGAGGAATCAAACCCAGGGCCTCAGGCATGCAAGGCAAGCACTCTACCACTGAGCCACCTTCCCAGCCCCATGGTAGAGATTGTCTTTAGGGAAGTCTATTGCCGTTTCTGTCTGGCCTAAACCTTTAAGGAAAACAAAACTGTCCTGGAGCTAGCCCAGAGGCCCAGGGTCTGCCTGCTACCTACAGAAGCGGTGAAAAGGAAGTTATGACTTAGAGGAAACGGAAGTGCTTGAGGTCTAACAGTTGCTGTCTGTGTGTTCTAGGCAGTCAAGAGGGAAGTAAAACTGTCTGGACATCTGGCAGCTGCTGCCCTGAAATGGGACAGCTACAGGTGAGGTGCAGTTCTGGCTTGCTGTCTTGTCATAGTCCTGGCTAGACAAGGGGCCATCCTTGGAATATAGGCTGGTTCAAGGATTCTGGAATATAGGCTGGTTCAAAGAAAAAGCCCTGTACCTGGTTCAAATTCTTTTCTCTTTCTTTCTTTCTCTTCCTTCCTTCCTTCCCTCTTTCTTTCTTTCTTTCTTCTTTCTTTCCTTTTCTTTTCTTTTTTGTTGTAAAGATAGAGTTTGGGCCAAAATTGTGTAATAAGGATTTATGGACTGGTGTGTATTGGGAAAGTAGACAATTTGGGTATAAAGAACCTCTTTTTATTTTCATGTTACAAGGCATGTGTAGCCTGATAGATGACAGCAAAGGAATCATGAGCTCTGTACAAAAAGCTTTGGACAGAGATCACTCAACTGAGCTGGGTCGGGGGTGGAGTCAGGGAGATGGTCAGAAAAAGTTGAGTGATTTGCCAAGGCCACACAGCCAATCAGTGGCCCCACTGGAGACAGAATTTTGAAAGAAAGAATTCAGAAAGAGACAGTAGCTAACTAGAAGTCTGCCCATCATGTGCTTAGTGCTGTCAGGAAGATTAGAACAAAGCTAGGGCAACTTGAGCTACAAGGAGAGACCTTATCTCACAAAAATCGAAAACAGTATTCCAAGGAACAAAATAATCTTAACAAGATTGTAGGATTGTAGATTGGGAGGATTAATTCTGAGTTTGGGAAAGACAGAAGTCTTTAATAGGAACTGGGATTGGGGATTGGCTTGTAAAGGATAAATGAGGCTAGGGCTCAGTGCTGCTTGTTTGTAATCTCAGCTAGGTGAGAGGCAAAGATAAGAAGATCAAGATCCAAAACTGGCCTCAGGCAAAACCTCAAGAACTTATCCAAAGAAAACCTAACAAGAAAGGCTGGCTTTACAGGATATGGAAACAACCCAGATGTCCCACCACAGATGAATGATCTAAAAATTGTAGTATCTATACACGATGCAATACTATGCAGCCATTAGAAAGGATAAAACAATGGCATTTGTAGGGAAATGGATGGAGCTAGAAAAAATCATGTTGAGCAAGGTAAGCCAAGAGCAAAGAGACTAATGGCGTGTAGTCTCCTTGATAAGTGGATGTTAAATCCAAAGGTGATTTGACAAAGTTAACAAGGCTTAAGAAACAAAGGACTTCCACTCATCTGGTCGAATCACTACTAAATAACCCCATGCTGCCGATCACATATATAGTATATAGTGCACACTGGAGGGAAACCAGGAGGAGGGCACAGAACTAGAGGGAATCAGGGAAAAACATACAACAGCGGGACCTATCAGCTACACTGGACATTGATCAAAATGAACTAAGCAACTCAATGGCAGCGATGGGAGGGAGGGAACAAGTGGGAAAGAGGGAACAGCTGATGCTATGCAAACCAAAAGAAATGTACATATCACCCGATGTGGAAGAAATAACTGTATCGCAAAGCTCATAGAACTCATAAATGTTATAGAGCATGATAAATTGCCCCATGAAAGTTAGAATGTGTTTGTGACTTTAACTAGGCATCACTATCCCACAAAACTGTGAAATTTGGGAAATTATGTAATCACTTAATCACAATAAAGAATTTGAAAGCAAACAAACAAAAAAAAAGGATGGCTTTAGTGATAGAGAAAGCACTTGTCAAGACAGCACAAGGCCCATCTTTAATAGTTAGTACCGAAAAATATAAAAAATAAAATGTGAATGTGATCTTATCAGGCAGAGAAAAGGGAAAGGTGTTGAAAGCAGAGGGAAGAGCTTATACAGAAGTGTGAAGTTGTAAAAGGAGCCTGGTGAGTTGCTGAAATTGCAAATGAACATGACATATATGTGTAAACAAAATGATGCATTTGGGAGATAAGGCTGGGTAGATTCTGGCTGCAGTCATCTATTGAGGGGCCTTGAATGTCACATTGAAAAGCTGGGGCTTGCTGCTACCATGGCACTTATGACAATGCACCTAGGTGGCAGAGTTGGAACCCTTAAAAGGAGCATGATTGCCATAACTGTGACACTCTGTGTGTGTATACTGGGGCTTAATCTCAGGCAGGGTTGGAACCCTTAAAAGGACACACCAGGGGCTGGGAATGTGGCTTAGTGATAGAGTATTTCGCATGCATGAAGCCCTGGGTTCGATTCCTCAGTACTATATAAACAGAACAAGCCTGAAGTGGTGCTGTGGCTCAAGTGGCAGAGTGCTAGCCTTGAGCAAAAGTTGCTTAGAAAGTTCAAGCCCCAGGACTGGTAAAAAAAAAAAAAAAAAAAAAAAGGAGCATGCCCGTAATTGTAGCTACTCAGGAGGCTGAGATCTGAGGATCATGGTTCAAAGCCAGCCCAGGCAGGAAAGCCTGTGACACTCTTATCTCATAAACTCTCAGAAAAACTCTCAAACTACTCAAAAAAAGCTGTAAGTAGTGCTGTAGCTCAAGTGGTAGAGTGCTAGCCTTGAGCAAAAGGAGCTCAGGGATAGCATCAGGCCCAGAGTTCAAGCTTCAGGACTGGCAGAAAAGAAAAAAAAGGAGCATGATTGCCATATAACTCTGTGTGTGTGTGTGTACTAGTAAACTCAGGGCCTGGGCACTATCCCTTAGCTTTTTCTTTTTTTTTTTTTATTTTTGGCGGTTGTGGGACTTGAACTCTGGGCCTGGGCGCTGTCCCTCAGCTACTCAGCTCAAGGCTAGCACTCTACCACTTGAGCCACAGCTCTACTTCTGGCTTTTTGGTGATTAATTGGACATAAGAGTCTTACAGACTTTTCTGCCCTGGTTGGCTTTGAACTATAATCCTCAGATATCAGCTTCCTGAGTAGTTAGGATTATAGGCTTGACCCATTGGTACCCTGGTTGCCATAACTTTTTTGTTGTTGGTGGTGGTGGTCATGGGGCTTAAACTCAGGGCTGGGTGTGTTCCTGAACTCTTTTTGCTTAGGGCTAGTGCTCTACCATTTGAGCCACAGCTCCACTTCTGGTTTTTGAGTGATTAACTGGACATAAGAGTCTCATGGGGACTTTTCTGCCAGGGATGGCTTTGAACCCTGATACTGAGATCTCAGCCTCCTGAGTAGCTAGAATTACAGTCGTGAGACACTGGTCCCTGGCTTGCCATAACTTTTGAAGTTCCTTTTCCCAAATTATTGAAATATTTTTGGCGTTTCTAAAATATTGGAAGAATAATAATCCACATGACTGGTTGTACATAAGTTGTTAATAACAAAAAGTTATAAATTATGTCACTTCCAGGTTACCAAGGATGAATAAGAGGAAGATGAATATTTAAACTCACTTCTGTGGGGAGCTGGAGGTGTGGCTCAGTGACAGAGTATTTGCCTAGGAAATCTGAGGCTGTGAGTTCAATCTCCAGTACTACAAAAACAAAACACGAAAAGCCACAAAACTAAAACTAGCTTTTGAAATATTTTATATGAGTTCTTGAATAAAATTTGAGAACAACAATAATAGAAAAATCTTCGGTTTTTTTAGGGGAAGTAAAGAGCCATAGAAAGTCTTTGAGCAGAGGAGTCCATTTCCAGATAGCTTGCTATAGTTTGGTAAGAGGATAGAAAGTAGGAAAGAGTACAGGGCTGGGAGGCAGGCAGGAGTGACTGCCAGGAGGTAATGGCAGAAGGCTAAAGACACCAGGCCAGCCCTTGTTGAGAAACTAAAACAGGAGCCTACAGACGTGTGGAGGAAATGGAAACTGAAACTTAGGTCCTGCTGTGGCTGTGGTCTAGGCAGGTGTGGTTAAACAAGGGAAGTGAAACAGTTGGGGTGACTGGCAGCCTAGCTTTGAGGGAGAGGGACAGCTTGTGGTCTGTTTTAAGGTGGGTCAGGGTGAGGGCTTATACTGTAAAGGGAGCTAAGGGACAATGTATTCTTTTATTATTGTGAAAATACTGTACAGAGGGGTTACAATTACATGGACAAGATAATGAGTACGTTTCTTATCAAGCGTTGTTGCCTCCTCCTTTGTTTCCCCTTCCCATCCCTTCCATCTTCCTCCCCCCCCCCCCCGTCCCTCCCACCCCTCCACCCACCCCCCTCTGTCCCCCCCCCTCCAAAGTTCATTTTTAGACATAGTCTTGTGTCTTGTACATCTATCTCTTTGTTGCAATGGGTCCACCTGTATCCCTATTAAAACAATGTATTCTATCAGGTCCCTGTCCTTTGTTCCTCCCACAAGGAGCCTACTTCCTTCCCTCTCCCAAGCCTCTTTCTTCTGAGAGAAACCACCATACTCCATTCTTTACTTTTCCAGCCCCTCAGGACTCCTTCCCTGCCTGCACCAAGGCTGTTCTTCATTTCCTACCATCTTACTCTCCAACTACCTGATCAGTAGAATGATCAGGTTCTGCCACAGAGATAGACTTGGTTTTGTGATTTTGCTTTTCCATGTTAGTTACTGCTACTTGACTGTGCAGATGCCACTGTCTCATTTGTCTTTGCCTCTGGTTTTTGAGCGTGACAGAAATAATAGAATCAGGTCCTGGGCCTCCAAAAAATCTAGTACTGCATTTGCCTCTTCTGAAGCAGGAACACTAAAGTGGCTGATTGTGGGCTAGGCTGGCTGGTTCTCACTTCAGGAGAAAGTCTCGATCTGACTAATCCAAATGGCAGATCTAGGTGGAGGGTCCTGTATCAGCCAAAGAGACTTTAACAATGGGGCTCAGGCAGAGAGAAAAAATCATGAGGGAGAAGAATTATATTCCTGTAGTCAACTGAGAGATAGGACCACCTGGGATCAAGGAAAGAACACAGGGAGAAACATTCCCAGTTCTCTCTGATCTTTTTTGTTTCTCTTGGTTGTGGGGCTTGAACTCAGGTCCTGGGGGCTGTTCCTGAGCTCTTTTGCTCAAGGCTAGCACTCTGCCACTTTGAGCCACAGTTCCACTTACATTTTTTGAGTGGTTTAATTGGACATCAGAGTCTCATGAGGACTTTTCTTCCTGGGCTGGCTTTGAACCGTGATCCTCAGATCGCAGCCTCCTGAGCCACCAATACTCAGCTTTTCTCTGATTTTATTCCATAGTCTTCCTCATTGTCTAAACCAACATAAGTGAAGCCAGTTGGAAAGAGGTAATGGTGGTACAGCTCTCAGGAGTCAGCCTCCTATAAAGGGTATAAATGGAGACCGATCATTTCTAGATGTGCCTGAAAGTTTATTGCCCAGGTGTGACATCTGGATGCAGTCACTTCCCTGTGATCATTGCTGGGTTGGAGGAAGTTTTTCCAGCTGCCCCAGAGAAGAAAGGCAAAGTTCCATCTCTTCTCTTTTCTTCTCTTCTTGTCTCTTCCCTTCTCCTCTCCTCTCTTCTTTTCTCCTCTCTTCTCCTCTCCTCTCTTCTTCTCTCTCCTCTCTTCTCCTCTCCTCTTTTTTCTCCTCTCTTCTCTTCTTTTGTACTGTCAACCTCTTGAGTAGCTTGGATTATAGGCATGAGCCACCAGCACCACATTCAAATCTTCATCTTTATATTTATTTTGTTACCATCTCCAAAGTACTCTAATCTGATGGCTAAAAAACTAGAGAATTTGGGTGCCGGTGGCTCACACCTATAATCCTAGCTACTCAGGAGGCTGAGATCTGAGGATCGAGGTTCAAAGCCAGCCCAGGCAGGAACATCCATGAGACTCTTATCTACAATAAACCACTCAGAAAACCAGAAGTGGCACTGTGGCTCAAGTGGTAGAGTGCTAGCCTTGAGCTGAAGAGCTCAGGGACAGTGCCCAAGCCCAGAGTTCAAGCCCCACGACCACACCAACAACAACAAAAACCTAGAGAATTTGGGCTGGAGATGTAGGTTAATGATAGAACACTTGCTTAGCATTCATGACACCTTTGGTTTGATCTTTAGCACAGAAACAAAACAATAAAATCTCAAAACAGACAACTGTGTCCAGATTATCCAGATAAGGTTACATAGCTAGAAGGCAGCATGCCAAAAGTCAAACTGGTCAACCTGACTTAGAATTTAATTTAAACTCTTTTTTTTTGGGGGGGGGGGGAGAGTCCGGTCATAGGGCCTGAACTCTGGGCCTGGGCACTGTCCCTCAGCTCTTCAGCTCAAGGCTAATACTCTACCATTTGAGCCACAACGCCACTTCCGGCTTTTTTCTTTTTTCTTATGTGGTGCTGAGGAATCGAACCCAGGGCCTCATGCATGCAAGGCAAGCGCTCTACCACTGAGCCACCTTCCCAGCCCCTTAATTTAAACTCTTAACTGAGTATGCAGAGAGGATAAATGTGGGAGTTAGTGTAGCCTAACCTAAGGTGTCTTATGCTTCAGACCTATTCCATCCTCTCCTTATTGGCCACCCCCTTGGTAGACTAGCAGTGAGGTCACAGGCCCAGTGTAGCAGGTGAAGACAGAAGGTCAAATATCACTGGGCAAAGGACCAGACTGTGTGGGCCCCAGGCACACCTTCCTTTTAGCCTGCTGTACCAGGCCTCCTATTCTGGAACCTGGTTGCCCATGGTAAAGTGCTACTTCTGGTCAACCTCTGGGACTCTCAGACTTCAAATCTATCCATCCAACATGCCTGCTGGGTACTATACCTTATTTTAGGTGTGACACTATCTCCTGGAGGTGTATGGAGACAATGGAGCAATGATAGGATGGTCGAGATAGCCAATATGTATGCCTGTAACAGAGCAGGATAAACATCAGAAAAAGGCATTAAACATTGTTTTTATTTGTTTGAGACAGGATTTCACTATCTAGTCCAGGATGGCTTGGATCTCACAATTTCCTGCCTTAGTTCCCTGAATACTGGGATTATACATGAACACCAAGATGCCCATCTTACGTATTTATTTCTTTTTTGCAGTACTGGAGTTTGAACTCAGGGCCTCATGTTTGCTAGGCAGGTGCTGAGACATATCTTTAGCCCTTTTCTCAAGATAAGGGTCTCACTTTTTTTTCCCAGGCCTGGGCTACAACTATAATCTTATTTCATCTTCCTATCATAGCAGGAATGACAGACATATGCAACCATACCCAATTTCTGCTGTGATGGGGTCTTAGGGATCCCCCTCTCCAACACACATACACTGTCTGGAATGACAGTCTCCTAAATCTCAGTCTCCTAAAAGCTGTGATGACAAGTACATGCTACTGCACCTGACTATTGGCTGAAAGGAGGTCTCTGGAACTATTTGCTCATGCTGGCCTTGAACTGCAATGTTTTCAAAAATCAGCTTCCAAAGTAGCTAGAATTAGAGGCATGAGTTACAGTGCCTAGCTCCCCATGCTCATCTTTAAGGAGCATGGCTTTTTACAATTTATAGCAAACATCCAAGAGAGGAACCAATTAGAAGCTCATTTTTCTAGCATTCGTTTCTCAAGATTTTCCTCAAATATGCTTCAGGCTCATCACCTTTTTTTTTTTTTTTTTTGGTCTTACTGTTCCTCTATTGGGAGTGCTCAGCTCCTATGTATCAATGTGTACTTTTTTTTCTTTCCCTTTTTTCTTTTTTTCTGGTGCCAGTACTGGAGCTTGAACTCAGCCTGGGTGTTATCCCTTAGCTTTTTTGCTCAAGGCTGGCTCTACCACTTGAGCAACCCTTCATTTTTTGCTGGCTAATTGGAGATAAGACTTCTGCCCAATATTAGCTTTGAACCACAATCCTCAGATCTCAGCCTCCTGAGTAGCTAGGATATAGGTCTGAGCCATCAGCACTCAGCTTCAATGTGCATGTATAATGCGGCTTTCCAGGCTCCTTTTTTTCAGGCAGAGGCAATCTTCTCCCTACATAGAACTACCATAGCACTGTGTTTGGAATTTCTCACTCAGACTCAAACAATAAGGGGAGGTATAGGCCTTATCTGTCTGTCTATATTGAGAGCTCCTGTTAATCCAATTTGTCATTCTTCTCTCCTTGAACACTACAGATGCACACCCATTTTGCTCAGTTAAAATGCAGCAACCTCCATAAGGAGGGGCTGGGTGAATCCAGCAACTATGATGGAGTGGATAACCCCGGGACACAGGAGCAGAGCCATCTGGTGGTCCTGTTCCTTCCTAATTATGTGATCTCAGGCAAGCAATATAACCCCATCGTTAAAATCAAGATAATAGAGGTTGGGAGAATCACTAGGTTAACACATCAAAGCCCCCAGAGCCCTGCTTGGTACCTCCTAAGCATCCAAGAAAATGTTAGTTATTATTATGACAGCTATTGTTAGGAGTCAGCTGGGTGTGCTTTGTGAACCACTCCTTATACCCAAGCAAAGCTGGTACAGACATGCATGCTGGCTCAACACTGCCATACTTAGAAATGCAGGAGTCTGGGCAATCGGAATCCCATTTTAGAGATAGAGGTTCAGGGAAGTCAGGGGCCTTCATTTCTTTCTTCTTCTTTTTTTTTTTTTTTGGGGGGGGGGTCTGGTCGTGGGGCCTAAACTCTGGACCTGGGCGCTGTCCCTCAGCTCTTCAGCTCAAGGCTAGCACTCTACCACTTGAGCCACAGTGCCACTTCTGGCTTTTTTCTTTTTGCTTATGTGGTGCTGAGGAATTGAACCCAGGGCCTCATGCATGCAAGGCAAGCGCTCTACCATTGAGCCACCTTCCCAGCCCCTTCTTTCTTCTTCTTTTCTTTTTTCTTTTTGTCGGTCATGAGGCTTGAACTCAGGGCCTGGGAACTGTTCCTGAGCTCTTTTGCTCAAGGCTAGTGCTCTATCACTTTGAGCCATTGTATCTTCTGGTTTTCTGTTGGTTATATGGAGATAAGTCTCATAGTCTTTCCTGCCAGGGCTGGCTTTGAACTGTGATCTTCAGATATCAACTTCCTGACAGGGAGCTACCAGCACCTGGCAGGAGCCTTTATTTCTTTTTCTTTTCTTTCTTTCTTTTTTTTTTTTTGTTGGTCATGTTGGACTCTGGGCTTGGGCGCTGTCCCTGTGCTCTTCAGCTTAAGCCAAGCGCTCTACTACATGAGCCATAGAGCCACTTCGGGTTTTCTGAGTGGTTTATTGGAGATAAGAGTCTCATGGATGTTCCTGCCTGGGCTGGCTTTGAACCGCGATCCTCAGATCTCAGCCTCCTGAGAAGCTAGGCTTACAGGTGTGAACTACCGGCACCCAGCGAGCCTTCATTTCTTGAACACACATCTATTGAGCCATTTTTCTGAGCCAGGCAGACTCTTCTCCCACACCAAATGTAATACATCATTGTAGGAATTAAGCAAGAATCCCCAGGTATTTCAGCAATCAGCCTCTGAAAATCTCGAGAGTACGTGGATTCTAAGATAGTAGATACAGGGTTCCAAACTTCAGGTGTGGCCCTGTGTTTATGGGGGACACAATCCTCCAGTGGCAGCTCAGCATAGCAATGGTAACAGCAGGGACTGGCCTGTTTATCTGGGTACAGACGAGTGCCACTTAACTGGTTTTGTGCCCTTGAGACAAGTTACTTAACCTATCAATGCTTCTGTAAAATGGGGCTAATAATAGTCCCTACCTCAGACTTGTTGTGAGAATTAAATTAGTTATCTGACTGAAGTGCTTGGAATGGTGTCTGCCACATACTATTCTAAGGCATGAGCTGGTATTAATGTGCCCAGGGTAGACTAGCATCTGACAGAAGGAGGGGGCGGTGGCACTTCCCTGCTCTTTACCCAGGATTGGCTCTATGTGCCTTGTGGGTGGCATCTGTCTCTTGGGGAGACTCACCACCTGCTCCTTTCCGCTGGAAGTGCTTTCCTGAGCCAGGGAATTCCCTCCCATGGAGACCGACAGTCGCTTCAGGCATTCTGATACCAGATGCTCTGCCTACAGCAGCACAGTGAGAATTGGATCCTGTCTGGGGGCCTAGGCCAGCCTGGAAAAACAGACAGGCTCAGGAGTTGGGGGCATCCACTTTAGACGGCTGGAAGTGGGAAGACAGCATAAACATGGGGTCCCTCTTCTGCCCCCTCTGTGCCAGCTTTGGCTGAGGGTAGTGCTGCAGACAGGGGAAGGGCAAATGCCCAGGGACAACATACAGCTTGCCAGAATGTCTGCCAGCCTTCCAGGACACTCATTTTGGTTCCCTGCCTTCTAGTAGGGAGCAGGAGAGTGTGTTTTGTTTAGGCATTAACCGGAAGGCAGTGAGAAAATAGGGGGTGGGGGCAGGCTAAGCTGGGCAGAGTCTGTTTCCTTCACAAGCCAGCTACATGGTGATAGGTCTGGCATTTCTGTCCCTCCACTGTAAGTCCATCTTTCTCCCCTGGTCCCTGCCTGACCCTCTTTCCTTCTTAATAAAAGGAGGTCACAGACTGGCAGTATCCTGTGCCTCCCAGGTTGGGCCTCAGGGAAACGGCCTAGTGGAACCACTGGTGTTACAGATGAGGAAATTGTGGCTGAAGGAGAAGGGAAGGGACTTCCCAGGTCCTCACAGTGAGTCAGGGGCAGAACAGGGATCTTAGTTGAGCTCAGTTTCCCACCATGGGAATTCCTCTTCTTGTTTCTACAAACAAGCTGGACACTGGTGGCTCATACCTATCATCCTAGCTACTCAGGAGGCTGAGATATGAGGCTCAGGGTTTGAAGCTAGCCCAGGAAGGAACATCTTCCGATAAACTACTTGAAAAAAAAAAAAAGCCAGAAGTGGAGCTATGACTCCAGGTAGAATGCTAGCCTTGAGCAAAAGAAGGTCAGGGACAGCGCCCAGGTCCCAAGTTAAAGCTCCAGGACCAGCACCAAACAAAAGCTCAACAAAAAAAGATCAAAATGGAAGAAAATTCACATTTGTGGACCAGCACAGTTGCAAGCACTTTAGATGAACATTCTTATTTAATTCTCACCAGAACCATTATTTTCATCTATCTATCTATCTATCTATCTATCTATCTATCTATCTATCTATCTATCTATCTATCTATCTATCTATCTATCCATCCATCCATCCATTCATTCACTGGGCCTTGAACACAAGTCTTTCTACTCTTGCTTGGCTTTTCCCACTTCTGTTAAGTGAAGGGTCCCACAGACTTTTCTGCCTGGGCTGGCTTGGAACTGGGATCCTCAGATCTCAGCCTTCTCAGTAGCTATGATTACGTGTGACTTGTTTTCCATATTAAGAAAAACCAATTGAAAAGAGGTTTCAAGACTGATTGGAAACTTAAAGCTAGACAGAAGAGGAACCAGATGTCTAACTCATGTTTGCTGGATCCGGAACTCTAGAAACATCATCCTTCCATCCAAGATGACTGTTCTACTCTTTGGTGCTTGTTTTTGGAGCTGGAACCATTGCACAGTTACAGGTGGAAGACTATGTCAGAGTCCTACATAGGCACTCAGCCTCCCCTGCCATATCTCAGGACTAGCAGTCACCAGCTTACACAGATACTCAACCCTGCATAGATCAAATTCCTGAAAGTTAACTAAATTGTGCAATGGAGGAATATAGGACAAGTCTGCTATTCTCCTGCTACAATTGTGGAAACTGAGGCTGAGAGGAAATGATGTATCAGATTGGTGCCTGGCAAAAAAGGCTAGAATTTGATTTCTTGACTCCCAATATCAAAACCATGTGCCTGCCAACTCTTACCACAGTCCTGGAACTAAGTACTCACTACCCCCAACTTCTGAGCTATTATATTTACTTTATGGCAGAGGCACAGACTAACTAGACAATTACCTACCCCAGTACTTACCTGTTAAGGATTTGCCTCGGGCCTTAAGTCCCTAGGCCCTTATAACACCTTGGTCTTGGATGTCCCCATTCACTGCACTGACCTTTGGTCTTGGTACTGTAACTGGGAGTTTCTGTGGGGCAGAACCTTGGTCTTATCCAGAGATTTACTCATGATTAAGCTTAGAATAAGGGGCTTGCTGAATAGCACTGCAAGAAATCCAAGGCCTAGTTTTGCCACTGTGCGCCCTATGAATAGCCCTTGCCTTCTAGTAGCCACCATCCTTAGAGCAGGGATTCTATCTTGAGAGCTGGACACTCCCCTAGGGCTGTGTTGAGAGAATTAATTTGGGAGGAGCAAAGATGGGTAGGGTAGGGGGAAAGGAAGGCAGGGTAGGGAAAGGTGAGTGGGGTAAAATGGAGGTGAATGATGGAGGAGTGGGGTACTCACAAAGCACATTGTGTGCATCATCGTTCTGGATGCTTTGACTTGATGGGGTACAGGCAGGGAAGAGCTGGCATTAGGATGTGCTGACAAGGGTAAGGGATAATAAAGGCAGGAGAGGGAGTGGAGAGGGCTGTGAACTTCAGGTACAGGAAGAGTTTCTTGGTACAGTGACTACCTTCTCTGGAGAAGGCCTTGAATGATGTCAATTTGCCCTGGATCTGGAGTAGAGGGTTGCTCCTATCATAGTACTGATGATCTTTTATAAACTTTGCTTCCCTACAATTTCTCCCAGGAAGCTGGTGGAATATCAAACAAGCTGGTAGGTGTGTGTGTATGTGTGTGTTGGTCCTAAGGCTTGAACTCAGGACCTGGGCACTGTCCCTCCTGAGCTTTTTGCTCTACTACTTGAGCCACAGCTCCACTTCATGGTTAATTGGAATTGAGTCTCATTGATTTTCCTGCTTGAGCTTGGCTTCAAATTGTGATCCTCAGATCTCAGTCTCCTGAGTAGTTAGGATTACAGGTATGATACATTGACACCCAGCTCCTTGGCAGCTTTTGAACCTGGTTCTGACAACCTTACACTTGTATATAGTATATTGGGAGAGGTGTCCTGCAGCACACTAAAGGAGGGCTCAGCTTCAGAAGCCAGAGGGAACCTGGGCCAGGCCTGGTTCTCCTTTATTAGCTATATGACCTTACATAGGTCATTCTATTTCTGAGCCTATGAAATCTGTAAAATGGGGTCATATGTATACTGAGTGGTTGTTGTGAAGGTTGGGAACAATGTAAATAACATGTCTATCTCAATGTCGCAAACACACAGGCAAGTAGTAGCTATTAACTTCTTTCTAGGGTAAGAAGTCTATCTGTGACTGGCTGCTATCTCACATCTATAATCCTAATTACTTAGGGGGCTGAGATCTGAAGATTGGGGTATGAAGCCAGTTTGGGCAGGAAAGTCCACGAGACTCTTATTTCCAATTAACCACCAAAAAGCTGGGAAGTATTGCTCAAGTGGTAGAAATACCAGTCTCAGGCAGAAAAGGCAAAGGGACAGTGCCCATGTCCTGACTTCAAGCTCCAGGATAGGCACAAAACAATTATCTTAAATAAGTAAGTAAAATTCTATCTGTGGCTGCTTTGATGGAAGGGAGACAGTATTTGCTTATGTAGCCCCAGGGATGGGGAACATCCACTCCTGGGACAGCTCTGCCTGCAAAACCTTCTTCCTGAGATCCAGCTGAGGCCTGGCCTAGTTCTGTCTCTAGGGCCACAGTGCTTGCTAATCTGCATTTTTCCTAAAGAATCTCAAGAGATGGTACTGGTAACACAGTGCTGGCCTGTATTGTAAGAACAAGGCTCTGGAAATCCCTACCCTTGTTCAGAGGAGTCCTTTATTTTCTTTTTAAAAATTATAAATGATTATCTTTAAGTAGTTCTACAAAGGAGTTACCCTTGAACAAATCAGTTTATTAAGTAAAATGCATTTTGATGAATGTCGCCCCATTATCATTCTCCCTCATCCCTCAGATGAAGGCATTTAAAGTCAGGCTTATATAAGTCACAAAAATCCTTTGCTCTGTCCAATAGAGTTTAGAATGTATGGGTTTTATGTTCCTGATTCTGCTTACTTATTCTCCCAGCTCTTTTAAACATTCTTCATAGAGGACCATGCCCCATGAAAGAATTGGGTTCTATGCATTCAATTTTTGTTATTTTGAGACAAGAGTTTCATTGCATAGCTCAGGCTGGCCTCAAACTTGCAATCCTCTTGCCTAGCTTTCTTTCTTTTTTTTTGGGGGGGGGGGGTCTGGTCGTGGGGCCTGAACTCTGGGCCTAGGCACTGTCCCTCAGCTCTTCAGCTCAAGGCTAGTGCTCTACCACTTGAACCACAGCACCACTTCCGGCTTTTTTTTTCTTTTTGCTTATGTGGTGCTAACGAATCGAACCCAGGGCCTCAGGCATGCAAGGCAAGCGCTCTACCACTGAGCCACCTTCCCAGCCCTCTTGCCTAGCTTTCCGAGTACTGAGGTCCCAGGTGTATTCTATTATGCCCAACATCAATTATCTTATTCTGCAAAAGGACTCCAGAGAAGGCCTAGTAGATCAGGGGTCTAGGCTGGATCCTAAAGATCCCAACAACCAGCATTTCTATACCCTTGGTATTTACTTCTTGAGGAGGGAGGTAAGGAGAAGATAATGTCTGGGCTAGAGCAGTTGCATCCAACTCTTTGTTAGTCTCCTGCAAGTGCTGCTATCCCTCCCCAAGAGTCCAGTGTCATTCATGGGATAGTTGGTCTAGAACTTGGCCTTGGTATAGCATAGGCTGATGCTGTTCGGCTCAACTCTACATTTCCAGTGCTTGATAAGCTTTGAATAAGGAGTTGTTTTTGAGATAAAGGGGTGTGAGAAGGGTAAGCTGGGAAACCCACCAGTTTCCCACAAGTTAGAGTCTCAGACAGCTGTTCTCAGAAGTGCAATTCAGGCATAAGAGGAAGGTCAGTGAGGTCTGGATAGACCAGGGTACTTGCTAGATGGCCATATGTAGCCAAAAATTGGACAGTGGAATTTGAACCCAGGTGGTTTACACTGAGTTAGACTATAGATAAATCTTGAGCAACAAATGACCTTCCTTCCTTCCTTCTTTCCTTCCTTTCCTTCTTCCTGCTCTGGAGCTTGATCTCTGGGCCTGAACGCTGTCCCTGAGCTTCTTTTGCTTACTGTTCTACCACTTGAGCCACAGTACCACTTCTTGCTTTTTTAAGTAGTTTATTAGAGATAAGAGTCTCAAGGAGTTTCCTGTCTGGTCTGGCTTTGAACCGTGATTCTCAGATCTCAGCCTCCTGAGTTGCTAGGATTAAAGGTGTGAGCCACTGGTACCAGGCTTCACAAATGGTATTTCTTGAGTACTGACTATGTGTCAGGTCCTGTTAGGAGAAATTCTCATTAATACAACAAATGTGTGAGGAAGGTATTATTTCCCCCACCCTTTTTTTTTTTTTTTGGCCAGTTGTGGGGCCTGAACTCTGGGTCTGGGTGCTGTCCCTTAGCTCTTCAGCTCTACCACTTGAACAGCAGTGCCACTTCTGGCTTTTTCTATCTTCTGGTGCTGAGGAATCAAATCCATGGCCTCATGCATGCAAGGCAAGCACTCTACCACTGAGCCACCTTCCCAGCCCTGTAATTCCACTTTAATTTTATTTTATTTTGGGTCCCGTCATGGGGCTTGAACTCTGGGCCTGGGCGCTGTCCCTCAGTTCTTCAGCTCAAGGCTAGCACTCTACCACTTGAGCCACAGTGCCACTTCCGGCTTTTTTTTCTTTTTGCTTATGTGGTGCTGAGGAATCGAACCCAGGGCCTCAGGCATGCAAGGCAAGCGCTCTACCACTGAGCCACCTTCCCAGCCCCTGTACCTCCACTTTTAAAATGAGGAAATGACTAGCTTACAGTTCTACAATGGTGGGGGCTGAGACTGGAGCCCAGTCAGTTTGCTTGCTCTAGCTCTAGCTGTGGTCCCTCAGCCAGTCTGGGCTCCGCCCGGTACCCATTTGCTTGCCCCAGGCCTTTCCTGATCTAATTGAGATTTTAGTGGAGGACTTTCAAGGAAACCAGAAACTGAAAGATAGGTCTCCTAGTTTGTACCCAGTTCTAGATATAGAGCTGACTCCAGCAGAGCTATGGCTCTTTCCTGCACAAGAAAATAGTCTAACTCAGTGTGAACTACCTGGGTTCAAATTCCACTGTCCCAATTTTTGGCCACATGTGGCCATCTGGCAAGTTACCTTGGTCTATCCAGACCTCAGTGACCTTCCTCTTTTGCCTGAATTGCACTTCTTAGAACAGCTGGTTTACCCAGCTCACTCTCCTCACAGCCCTGTATTTCAGAACAATTCCTTAGGTATGAGGAAGAGCCATTTTCACTCTTTTAAGGAGCCCAAATAAGGCTGACACCACTCCTTCGGGTGGTGTGGGCAGAGCAAGAAGAGGTGTGGAAGGATCTTAGTTTAACCAGGCTACCAGCCTGTGACAAGCAGGATTGACAAGGACTTCCTCCAAGCTCCTTGCTGTGTCCTCTACTTTTCCCTATAGTTATCATCCATCTTTCTCTTCTTTCCTTTTTGTCCCCTCTTCCTTTTTATGTGGTGCTGAGTATGAACTCAAGGCCTTCACAATGGTAGGCAAACATTATACCACTTAGCCACCCCTCAGTCTCCAGTTCCTGCATCAGTTTCTTTACAACGAATAGAACCTCTCCTGACCTACAGATTCTAGTTCTGCCGTGTGACCTTCAGAGCATTTCCAGTTCTCTACAGACAATAGCCTTCACATATGACATGGGGCTGTGGCCTTAAGACCATTCTGTTCTCTTCCAGCAGAGACGCCGGTGACCTTCGTCTTGGGGGTGCACTATAGTAGAGCCATTTGTTCTTTTGCAGGACAACTGCTTGCCTCCTCCACCCCCCACCCCCCAAATCGTAACGGCCTGGCACTTGCGGTCAGTTGCAAAAGGACTCGTTCATGCTCAATCTCTTCGTGGTGGGGATCCAGAGGGAGGAAGAAAAACACCAAAAACCAAAACCGGTAACTCTCTTAGAGTCACCGGCATGCTGACCGCTCCCGGTTGCAAAGAAGAATAAAATCTCACTTCGAGCATCTCCTCCCACCCCTATCACACATCCCAATACAAACGCTGCAGTCGCTGGAGCCAGCAGGAGGCGGGGGGCGGCCTGTGCGCGTGCGTCGGCGCAGAGCCCTCTCTCGCCCACGTGCGCGCCCCCGGCCGGAGACGCGCACCGCGGCCGGCTGGCGGGAAAGCGCGCGGGAAGCCCCCGGCTGCCTCTCCATGTGGGGGAGGGAGGACTGGAGGCGTTTGGAACGTGCCACTCTCAGTGAGAAAGGGGGGATTTTCGCGCTCCTTTGGTTTTTCCACCTCTCCCATCCGTCCACCATTCCGTTAGTTCCCCCTATCCGCCAGCACAATACAGAGCCCCGCGCCGCAACCCCGCTCCCTCGCTTCAGCCTGGCTCGGGCCCCCTGAAGCCGGGCGCAGGACTGAGCTGTTTCCTTCGCCGCCGGAGCGGGGCGCTGCACCGCGCGGCGGGGCCGGAAATTCCCGCGGCCTGAGTGGTGGAGCTCTAGCTGGGAACGCGGCGCCGCCTTCCTCCTCGCCGGGCCGGGCGGGGGCGTTGGGCACCGCGAGGGCCGGGCTGCCCGAGTGGGTGGGGTGGGTGGGGTGGGGGGCCGCCGCGGCGGGCGGGGAGCGCGAGCGACGCGGCTGCTGTTCACCAGAGGCTCGGCGAGCCGGGAGACCCTGGCGCCCCCGCTCCCGGCCCCCGCCCCCTCGCGGTCTCCGCCTCCTTTTCCTCACACACCCCCCGGGCTGCCCGGGCCCCAGGCCTTCCCCGCGCTCCTCCTCCTCCGTCTCTTCACACTCTCTCCGACCTGGGTCCTTTTGCTGCCCGTCGGCCTGGCAGCCTCTGGGGCGAGTCCTCCTCGGGCTCCCTTTCACACGCACGCACGCGCCCTCGCTCGCAGGGCGGCCCCCTCTTCAGCCTTCCTCCTGACCGTCCTTTAAGGCCGCCGTCGGGGGAAGGATTGATGTCCCTTCAGCATCATGCAGCCGCCGCCGAGGAAGGTAAGGACGCAGCTGGAGGGGCTTTGGAGCTTTGAAGGGATGCGTACCCGGAACGCGACCGGGGCCACCACTGTGCCCCCTCCCCCTTTCCGCAAGGGGCCGTGACCGCTGGTCGCCTCTGGCATGTCACTGGGTTGCCGCCGGTTCCAGGCGGGGGTGCGGGAGGGGGGTGGGGGGAAGGGGTGGGAGGGGGTGGCGCGTGTGCGAGGTGCCTGCCTTTCCCCCCGAGGGGCAGCCAGGGACTCCGGTAGCGCTGGAGCCTCCCCCCCCCCTTCCCGATATTGTGCAAGAGTTTTGGGTGTGTATTTAGGTGTGTGCGCCCGCATGGTCGTGCCGCCCACTGCAAAGTGCATTCTCGGGGCTGCACCGGGGGGAACCAGGGGGAGCCCCTGCAGATTTGCAGAGCCCTTGTGCGTGTGTGATTGTTTAGTCTGCACCAGGTTTAAGCCCTCCAGTCGGTTGTCGTCCTGCGGCGTGTGTGTGTGTGTGTGTGTGTGTGTGTGTGTGTGGATTTGTTTCAAGCCTAGCGGTAAGGTTTGGCCTGTTCCCCCCCTCCCCTCCCCTTTTACCCGGGACTGCCGTAAAGAAGTTGGAGGAGTCACCGCCCTTCCACCCCAAGGAAAAGCAAATTAAGAATTGACGGATTCTGCCTTTCTTCCCCCCACCCTCCACTCCGCCCTGCCCCTGTCAAGGGGGCCAGGAAACCGAGGCACTTCCCCCAGGAAAGCGAGTTTGCGGCAGCAAGCTGGGTTTGGATGGCCAGGGTGGGAGTGACCGGTGTTTTAGGCTAGTGAGCAGCTTCCCTTGCGTTTAATCCTGCAGATGAATACTGGTTATCTACTCTGGGTGCTGGAGGGAGGAGGCCGTTCTGCCCTCCTCTTCTGGGCAAACATTTGCCGAATGTCTAATTCACCCGTCCCCAGCTTTCTCTTCTTTCCCCCTTTAAATGGGTGTTTCTCCAGCTGAATCTTTTTCTTTTGCATATGTACTACCTCTCCGGTGGCCAGCATTCCACTACTGGAACCTCGAACTCTAGGGTCCAGCCTTGTGGTCGAGGTTCTGGCCAGCTGGCATTTGCGGCTCTCGATGTTTGAAGTGGAGCCACCATGGGGCCTGGCTTGCTGGGTTAGTTTAAAAGAACTGTATATGCTGGAAGGTCACTTTTTGAGTTCTCCTTTGTGAGAAAGAGATTGTGGTTTGATGGGCTGTCAGCGAATGGAGGACATCATCCCCAGCCTGTCCTTTCTCCCAGCTATTGTGGAATAATTTATATAGTTCATTCATACATATTATTTCACGATGGTCTAAATTTTGGTTGTTAGGTATTCGGTATTTTTAATGTCTCTTCTCCCATCTGATCTCTGCTCATCTCTCCTAGTGGTCAGTATCTGTATCTTTTTTGGGGGAGAAGAAATGGAAGAGAGGTTCTTTTAAAACTGTGCTGAGCTTGTGCATAAAGTAGAATGTCTACTATATTTTGCACCTCTTTAAATCTGTCATTTTTTACTTGTGCACAAAAATGTGTATTCAGCCTCTTTCAGATTATTTGGTTATTATGTATCATTAGTAATAAAACTAGATGGCAAATAATGGATTTATGGTCTTCAAGGAGAGTAGAGCAAAAAGTACATATTCTGACAAGTTTTAAGTGTTTTTAAGTAGGTTGTGCTTCAAATTGTAAGAAGACTTTTATAAATATATGATTTATTCTAGGTGAAAGTTACACAAGAGTTGAAAAACATTCAAGTTGAACAGATGACAAGACTTCAAGCCAAACATCAAGCAGAATGTGATTTGCTTGAAGATATGAGGTAAGGTTATAGTAAATAGTTTGATAACTTATCTATGTCTGTTTCCAAGGACCTTTGAGTTGTTAAGCTCTTGGATCTGATGATGGAATTTCTTTCTTTTTTTTTTTTTTGGGTCAGTCATGGGGGCTGAACTCTGGGCCTGAGCGTTATTCCTCAGCTCTTTAGCTCAAGGCTAGCGCCCTACCACTTGAGCCACAGCTCCACTTCTGGCTTATGTGGTGCTGAGGAATCAAACCCAGGGCTTCATGCATGAGAGGCAAGCACTCTACCACTGAGCCACCTTCCCAGCCCTGGAATTTTTTTTTGGGTTTCTTGCTTTAAGACTGTTAGAACTTTTATTCCGCTGGAACTTGTAACTGAAATTGCAACAGAACAAACTTCCTTCAGTGGAGAAACCTTAATTTACAGATACTGTTAGGAAAGAAACAAAGGCTTAAAGGTGTTAGATTATGATCAATGAAAGAAAAATTATTTTTTTCATCTGTTTACTCTTTTGAAATAAAAATTCTTTTTTTTTTTTTTTTGCTGGTCATGGTGCCTGAACTCTGGGCTTGGGCACTGTTCCTCAGCTCTTCAGCTCAAGGCTAGTGCTCTACCACTTGAGCCACAGCACCACTTCCAGCTTTTTCTGCTTATGTGGTGCTAACGAATCGAACCCAGGGCCTCATGCATGCAAGGCAAGCGCTCTACCACTGAGCCACCTTCCCAGCCCCGAAATAAAAATTCTTATTTACATCTTTTCACTGAATTATAACGGCTATTTACTGACTTTAACAATTTTACATAGGTTTTTTTTTTTTTTTTTTGTCAGTCATGGGGCTTGAACTCTGGGCCTGGGTGCTGTCCTGCAGCTCTTCAGCTCAAGGCAAGCACTCTACCACTTGAGCCACAGCTCCACTTCTGGTTTTCTGAGTGGTTTATTGGAGATAAGAGTCTCACAGACTTTCCTGCCCGGGCTGGCTTTGAACTGTGATCCTCAGATCTCAGCCTTCTGAGTATCTAGGGTTACAGGCATGAGCCACCAGCGCCGCCTACACAGGTTTTTTTTTGTTTAAACTGACACCTGTAGTTAATGGTTAATATCTGGGGTGATTCAGTCAACCTTAGGTGATTGTATATTAGTGCTGTTCGTTACTGCATGAAATAACTTTGTCTTTGAATGATAAATACAACACAAACTGTGTTTCTCATATTTTGTTGTTACTTATATTTATAATCAAGATAAATTCAAACTTGATAAGACATCTTCTAACATTTCAAAAATGAGTATCAGAAATGTTACACACCTGTAATCCCAGCACTTATGAGGCTGAGCCAGGTGGATTACAGGCTCAAGGCTAGCCTGGGCTATATATTGAGAACCTATCTCAAAAATAAAACGGAAGACAAAATGAACAAAAAGAAATGAGAGTATTGTGAAAATGAAAGGGAAGCATGATTTAATTTATTGAAAGAAATGTTAATTAACAATCATTGTACAAACTGACAGGTCAACATGTATTTTTATAAATAGAAAAGATGATTTGCATGCTGAAATAGAGTGGCTACAATTCTTATTTCCTTTGAGTACCATAGTTATCAAGTGAGAGGTTTTGAGTGAAGGTATGGCCCCAGTAGTAGAGCATGGGCCTTGAGTGAAAATTCAAGTGACTGAAAAGTATTCTTATTTTAATTCTGAGTTATTTTCTTTCTCCTTTTGTTCTTTTCTTTTTCTTTTTTTGTTTCTTGTCGCTACAAGAGAAAAAAAAAGCTTCTTTTAAGTGGTGCTGAGTATTGAACCCAGGCCTTGTGTACACTAAGCACACACTCTTCACCGGCTCTTCTCCTTAGTTTCAGTGGGTTTTTTAGATTTAAAAAAACTCCTGTGTAAGATACCTATGGCTAAGTCTACCAATATATTTTTATAGAAATCTCTAGAGGAAGCAATCAATTTTCAGAAGCATTTCAAGAAGGCAAAATTAGTGTGTAAATGAAGATTCTGTGTGGAGTGTGGATGGTCACTGGTCATTAAGTCTTGCTGAGTATATGTGTCTTCTAAGATTTAATTAATTAAATTCTTTACTTCTGTTGCCTGTATGCAAGAGTTTAAGGCCTAGACTATGGACTTTGGAGTCAGTGTCAGATTCGTGTCAAATGTACTTGATGCAAGTGCTTAAGGTCCAGACTACAGACATTGGAGTCAGTCTTCAATTTGTGTCCGGGCTCTGTTACCTTCTAGATGTTCTGGATTCTGATAAAACAACTTTCTTATTCTAAACTTCAGTTTTCTTATTTGTAAAATGGGGCAGTAGTGGCCTGCATTCACAAAGATTGTGCACTGAATGTTGATATGGCATGTATTGGGAAAGTTGATGTAGATTGTTGTTCCTGCTGTTGTTTCTTCTGTATATTTTTGATTAATCAATTCTGATTGTATTGTTACAATATTCTAGTTATCATAACTGTGTCTTCATATCTTCTATATCCCGTCTCACCTTTTTACTCTGTCTTCTCCATTGCTGTCAGTTAGTTTCATTATATATGAGTTCTCTGTGGCCTTCTGGATAAAGGCTGGCCACCTTGTCATGGGATACATGACAGTAGCTTCCCTAATTACTATCTTGGCATGCCTATGCTTACTTGTTCTTCTGTCCACTCAGGGCATCTGATTATTTGTATATTCGATACTCATGCATTTGCTTTTGCTGTTTCCATTGCCTGTTGATACCCTTCCTGCCACTTTTTCACCTGATAATCTGGCTACGACAACCTCTGCAAGTTAATTGCCCTTTGTGATCTCAAAGGATTTCAACATTCTTATGTGAATTCTTTGAAGTTAGAGGCCAAACCTTAATCTTTTTTGTAACTGTGTACTTTTGTAATGACAAAATTATCAAATGAATATAACTGTTATATTTAAATGTACCCTTATTTTGTTCTTGGTAAAATATTTTATAAGGGCCTGTAGAGGTATCTTTCTGCTGACCCTACTTTATACTTTGATTTACATGGGCACTTTATACTGTGCTATTTGATGTAGACTGTATATTTATATATAAACAGTAAGTGCAGAGATTGGTGGTGCACCATGGATCAGCAGATTATATTTTAAAGGAGTCAGTGTGCTTTTCTATTTATTTGACACTTATATAGTTGTGACTAGAGTACTGTATTGCCAGAGGAAATGTGATTGAGGTCCCTCTCAGTCTCTGTCTCTGTGTGTTCAATTTAAGAGATTTAATTGTTAGAGTATGCTATGGTGAAAGTAAGGTTTATTATTTGACACATTTTATGAAATGAGATGACTGAGCCACATGTTACCAAAGATTGCTACATAATTCAACTTTCTAGAAACAAGGATTCTTTTTTTTTAAATTTAATTTAATTTTATTTGTGAACATACTGTACAGAGGGGTTACAATTACATGGGCAGGATAATTCGTACATTTCTTACCAAGCATTGCAGCCTCCTCCTTTGTTTACCCTTCACCTCCCTTCCCAGCCTCCCCCCTCCCCCCCCAATCCCAATCCTTCTCCTCCCCCCCCCCCCCCCCCCCCCCACCGACGTTGTTTGGACATGACAACTTGTACTTCTCATTGTTGCAACAGGTCTACCTGTATCCTTAAACAACTGGTTTTTCCCCATCTCCTCCACAAGTTATACTGACATCAAATATAGTGAAAGCAGGGGTTATCCTATGGGGGAGGGACATACAAAGCAACAAAGAGATAATCTTATAAATGCGTTAGAAACACATGCATGAAAGAAAAAAACATTAAAATACATATCTAAGGGTTCATTTTCCTGACATCACATTATCTGACCTTTTCCGCTTGACTCATACATATACTAGATATTGCAAATAAGGGAAACCATGGGACCTATGTTTCTTTGGGCCTGGCTTACTTCACTTAATATAATTTTTTCCAAGTTTTTCCATTTCCTAACAAATGGGGCAATGTCATTCTTTCTGATGGAGGCATAGAATTCCATTGTGTATATATACCACATTTTCTTGATCCATTCATCTACTGAGGGGCATCTGGGTTGGTTCCATATCTTAGCTATGGTAAATAATGCTGCAATAAACATAGTTGTGCTGGTAGCTTTAGTGTGGTCTTGTTTGTAAACATTTGGGTAAATGCCCAAAAGTGGGATTGCTGGGTCATAGGGGAGTTCTATGTGAAGTCTTTTGAGGAACCTCCATACTGCTAGAAACAAGGATTCTTTTCCCCTTCTCACTATACAGAACAAATGTGAAAGTGCTGAAAATTTTTATGATTTCACTTATTGGGAAAAGAATCCGTTGTGGAAATTATGCACCTTATTGACTCTTTTGGGTATGTCCACCCATAAATATTCTTTTTTTTTTGTGTGCTGGTCCTGGGGCTTGGTCTCAGGGATTGTGTGCTGTCCCTGAGCTCTTTCTGCTCAAGGTTAGCCACATGGGTTGGCTTTGAACTGCAATCCTCAGATCTCAGCCTCTTGAGTAGGTAGGATTACAGTCTTGAGCCACTTGCATCTGACTTCCATGAGTGTTCTTAAGAATGTATTTTAAGGAAGTGGCGCTGTGGCTCAAGTGGTAGAGCACTAGGCTTGAGCTGAAGAGCTCAAGGACAGTGACAGGCCCAGAGTTCAAGTCCCATGGCCGACAAATAAAAAAAAAAAAGAAAGAAAAAGAAAAAGATGTATTATAAGCAATAGGGTTATTGTAAGGAAAATATACATGCACGTCTGAAATATCACCACAGAACCCCTTAGTGCAATTAATAAACACTTAAAAAAATGAATGACAGGAAGAGTAAAACACGCTCTGTTGGGGATAGAATACCAGCAGAATCAGAGAGGGCTAATAAAGAGGGTGACTGAAGGTTAAAATGGTCTAAGTAACTTGTTTACATGATATATGTGTATGTATATATATGTATACATACATATATAATGTATATTACATGTAATACATATTATATATATATACACACTGAAACCCTCTTTGTACTGATATATGCTAACATGCTAACATTAAAAAAGAAAAAAAAAGGCTGGGCACCAGTGGCCCATGCCTGTAATCCTAGCTACTCAGGAGGCTGAGATCTGAGAATCCCGATGAGCAGGAGAGTCCATGAGACTCTTATCTCCCTCCAGTTAACCACCTGAAAGCTGGAAGTAGCTCTGTGGCTCAAGTGGTAGAGTGCTCCCCTTGAGCTGAAGCGCTGAGAGGCAGCACCCAAGCCCAGAGTTCAAGCCGTTTGACCGACCAAACAAAAAAAGAACATTAAAAAAAAAATTGGCATTGTAGTGCTTACCTATAATCCCAGGTTGAGGCAGGAGGATGGAGAATTTGAGGCCAGCCAGGGCTATATAATGAAACCCCACCTCAAAAAATCCTATCTGGGCTGGGAAGGTGGCTCAGTGGTAGAGCACTTGCCTTGCATGCCTGAGGCCCTGGGTTCGATTCCTCAGCACCACATAAGCAAAAAGAAAAAAGCTGGAAGTGGCGCTGTGGCTCAAGTGGTAGAGTGGTAGCCTTGAGCTGAAGAGCTGAGGGACAGCACCCAGGCCCAGAGTTCAGGCCCCACGACCGGACCCAAAAAAAAAAAAAATCCTATCTCAAAGAACTAAAACAAGAAAACGAGAAACAAAAAAAAAACATTTCATAGAAATGTTTCGGTTCCCCAAGGGGAACTAAGGAATACTTGCTTTGGTGCTGCTCACAAACTCAATAAGCCCATAAAGTACTTTATATAAACAACACCAGTTAATCTTTAAAAAGTCTCCATTAGCTAGGCATTTCCTTATACTGCTATACCATAGACAAGGGACTTTAAAATCATTAGCTTTAACTTTTCTATACATACTGTATTGGTTAAGAACACACAATTTTAGATGCCTTAGTGAGAGAAATACTTGAAACTGACATTCAAATAAGCTGTAACATTAACTTTAAAACATTACCAAGTCATCATCTACTTGTTTTCTCAATTTTATTTTTTTGGTGCTGGAGATTGAGCCCAGTGTCTTGTGCCTGCTAAGCATGCACTCTACCATTGAGCTATACCCTCAGTCCTTCCCAATTTTAAATAGATTGCAGTTGAGACTAGATTGGCAATTGGCTTTAAAATTGATTCAACATAAGCAAATTGGCGTTTATGGATACAGAAATGATAAAGACCAAGATCTGTCTTATGCAGCATTACAGTTTACAGAACGATTTAAACTAATATACCTACCTTCATTCAAACTGTAAAATAAAAACCCTGCTGAAAATCTATATGACACCTCTGCTCATGAGTGCATATTTTTTTTTTTTTGGGTCTGGTCGTGGGGCCTGAACTCTGGGCCTGGGCGCTGTCCCTCAGCTCTTCAGCTCAAGGCTAGCGCTCTACCACTTGAGCCACAGTGCCACTTCCGGCTTTTTTCTTTTTGCTTATGTGGTGCTGAGGAATGGAACCCAGGGCCTCAGGCATGCAAGGCAAGCGCTCTACCACTGAGCCACCTTCCCAGCTCCATGAGTGCATATTTTAAGGGCTCCATCACACCTAGAACTGTATATGTGTTTAAAAATTTAGTGACAGTTTGTGAAGACTGTGTCCCCAAATTCTATGCAAAACATTTGAAAAATAGTGAAATGCTAGCCTGAGAGGTTTTTCTGCTTGTCTCTTTCCTGCATCTTTGAGAAGCACAGGCTTTTACTGTGGCAAGCCTAATAATAATAAATGTCATATGATAAAAAGAGTTGAGGTCTAAATTCTTGTTATTAAATCCTGGCCTTTTATTTAAAGTTGGAAATTGTGTGAGTTACAGTAATCATAGTTTGTGAGTTATAGTAATCAAATCAAGCAGTTGTTCAAACACAAATTTACTATTACCAATTTATCAAGTATTGCTTTTTATAAACAAAGATACACATAAAATTCAAGCTAGTATAAGTCTAGGTTTGTGAAAACTGAATTAAAACATGGAATTTTCACTTGAGACCCTTAGAAAGTATGACTGTTGTTTTCTGAAAATATGCCTTGCTAGACAGGCACTGGGGGCTCATTTCTATAATCTCAGTTCAAAGCCAGCCTGTGTAGACAACTTCAAGAGATGACCTTCAGTTAACTAGAAAAACCTAGAACTAGAGATGTGGCTCAAGTGATAGAGTCCCAGCCTTAAGTAAAACAGTGAAATGACAATGTAAGACCTGAAGTTTAAATCCAGTAATGGGGTAGAGGTGGAGGCCATTTTAAATATATCATGTAGTGTGGTAAACACATTAGTAGATGCATCTTCGTTAATATGTATATTCAAATATTGAGTGTCTATATGAAAATTCCTTTGGATATAAGTAGTGTAAATTTTTTCATTTTTTTTTTTTTTAATTTAATTTAATTTTATTTGTGAACATACTGTACAGAGGAGTTACAGTTACATGGGCAGGATAATGTGTACATTTCTTACCAAGCATTGCAGCCTCATTTTATTATTTTTAAAAATTATTGAGAGAGCCGGGCGCTGGTGTCTCACGCCTGTAATCCTAGCTACTCAGGAGGCTGAGATCTGAGGATCGCGGTTCAAAGCCAGCCCAGGCAGGAGAGACCGTGAGACTCCTATCTCTAATAAACCACCAGAAAACCGGAAGTGGCGCTGTAGCTCAAGTGGTAGAGCGCTTGCCTTGAGCTGAAGAGCTGAGGGACAGCGCCCAGGCCCAGAGTTCAAGCCCCACGACCGAACAAAAAAAAAAAAAAATTGTTGAGAGAGGGTCTTGTTCAGTAACTCAATCTGGCCTGGAACTCATTGTTTAATCCATACTTGCCTTGAATTCTTGACTCCTCCTCCTGCCTTCAGAGTACTGGGATCACACCAGAGTACTGAGATTACACATCCTGTCTAGCATCTGATTTTCAAAAGTCTTTTAGGTATAGTGACACACTTCTTTTCCTTTTTCTTTTTGTTGGTCTCGGGGCTTAAACTCAGGGCGTAGGCGCTGTCTCTGAGCTCTTTTTTTCAAGGCTAGCACTCTACCACTTTGAGCCATAGCACCACTTCCAGTTTTCTGATGGTTATTGGAGATAAGTCTCAGGGACTTTCCTTCCCTGACTGGCTTTGAACCACACTCAGATCTTAGCCTCTTGAGTTGCTATGATTACAGGTGTGAGTCGCCAGTGCCCATCGATAAATTTCTTTTTCAGAGTGTCACACTAGATAAGTAGATATGGGAGAAGTTCATATTTTCAGCTGATGACTTTTCAGTGCACTGAAAGATAGATCTTGAAGCAGTCATTTTACTCTAATGTAATCATGAATACTGTATTTCCTTCTAAAGTACGAGTTTAAACTTATAATTTGTTTCTTTCCTTCCTTTCTCCTTTTTCTTTTTTCCCAGTGATACAGGTTGCACACCTGTAATCTGGAAATCTGAAATTATCTGCTAAGAAGGTTTTGGATTTTAGAGCACTTTTGTCTATCTAAATATGCTAAAATCCAAAAAACCTGAAATATGAAGTACTTTTAGTCCCAAGCATTTTGGATATGGGAGTTGAAATACTGAATTGAAGTCAAAGCTTACTTACTCAATGTTCATAACTTAAGCTGCTTGAGAAGGGAGGGAGGAGTTCTGACTTTTTCTACCTGTCTTAACAAGTGGGATGACCTTTTAAAAATTCATTGTGACTGGAGATGTAGCTCAGCAATAGAGTGCTGTAGCATGTGAAAGACACTTGAGTTTGATCCCCTGCACTACAAAACCAAAAAACTCATTAATGACCTCTGTATTCCGGCTTTTTATATATACTATGTTGAGTGGAATCTGGCTCTTTTTTTTTTTTCCTTGAAACTGTCTCATTATATACCTCAGGCTAGTCTCAAACACTATCCTTCTACCTCAGCCTTCTGAGTGCTGGGATTATAGGTGTGTACCACCATGTGCAGTATGTTTTTCTTTTCTGAGACTTCCACTATTCTCCTACCTGGAACTTTACCTTCTCACCAGATTCTCTATTAGTTTCATGCTCAACTTGTTAGTCTTAATTCATTCATTAAAAGAGGGCATATATAGGAGCTGGGAAGGTGTCTCAGTGGTAGAGTGCTTGCTTTGCATGCATAAGGCCCTGGGTTCGATTCCTCAGGACCATATAAGCAAAAAAAGCCTGAAGTGGTGCTGTGGCTTAAGTGGTAGAGTGCTAGCCTTGAGCTGAAGAGCTGAGGATCAGTGCCCAGGCCCAGAATTCAGGCCCCATGATAGACCAAAAAAAAAAAAAGAGGGCGTGTAACTTCTTATTCTTAACATAAATAAATAGCAGATACGTTTTCTTTTTTTTTTTTTTTTTGTCGGTCGTGGGGCTTGAACTCTGGGCCTGGGCGCTGTCCCTCAGCTCTTCAGCTCAAGGCGAGTGCTCTACCACTTGAGCTACAGCACCACTTCCGGTTTTCTGGTGGTTTATTGGAGATAGGAGTCTCAGGGTCTTTCTTGCCCGGGCTGGCTTTGAACCGCAATCCTCAGATCTCAGCCTCCTGAGTAGCTAGGATTACAGGCGTGAGCCACCAGCGCCCGGCTCAGATACGTTTTCTTAAAACAAAACACAACGCAGTGCCAGGCACTCGTGGCTTATGCCTATAATCCTAGCTACTCAGGAGCTGAGGATCAAGGTTCACAGCCAGTCCAGGCAGGAAAATCCCTGAGATTCATCTTCAATTAACCACCAGAAAACTGGACATGGCACTGTGGTTTAATGTGGTAGAGGTTAGCCTTGAGCTGAAATGCTCAGAGACAGTGCCCAGGCCTCAAGTTCTAGCTCCATGACCAACAACAACAACAAAAAGATAGTGTGGGGCTGGGAAGGTGGCTCAGTGGTAGAGCACTTGCCTTGCACACATGAGGCCCTGGGTTCGATTCCTCAGCACCACATAAGCGGGAAAAAAAAGCCGAAAGTGGTGCAGTGGCTCAAGTGGTAGCGTGCTAGCCTTGAGCTGAAGAGCTGAGGGACAGTGCCCAGGCCCAGAGTTCAGGCCCCAAGACTGGACCCCCCACCCCCCCCAAAAAAAAAAAGTTAGTGTGATCCTGTAGTCCCAGCTCAGGGACTGCGCCCAGGCCCTGAGTTCAAGCCCCACAACCGAAACAACAACAACAACAACAACCCCCCCTCCCCAAATCCACAACATATTAAGCTATAAACAGGAGAGCTTTATGCTGAATGTGACAAGTTCCTCTCTCTCTTTCTCATCTGGAATTGTGAATGGAGGATATTAGTGTGATACAGCTGTTTTCTTTGCTTTCCTCCCCTTCATTTCTTGTAGGGATGCATTTGGAAGCTGGCATGTTGGGAGCATAAGAGGAAAGATAACTTATTTGCTGTTAATCAGGAACATTCCATTCTTTGGGGAGATTTTATACTGATGCGTTTCCTGTTGATGTTTGCTGCCAGCAGTAGACAAGTACAGTTTACTTTCTTTTTAGTTTATTATTTATTTTTTTCCTCTTTGCTCTCAAGGCTTCTTAACAATTATGTTTCTAGATACTAGAACCTATGTGGCTTTGTTTTGTTTTGTTTTGTTTTGGTTAGTATTGTTTATTCTTATGTGCTGAATCAGAAAGTTTCTTTGCAGAGACTCAGAATATAAAGAACCTTCTTAGCAGATATCTTTAGGAGCTTATTATATAGTATGAGAAAGTTCTAGACTTTTAGAATGTGGTAGCTATATTGTGTTTGGTTATCTTAGGTGAAGGTGGAAACTGAAGCACAGCTTGATGAAGTAATTAATTTTGGTGAAGACTCTAAGCTATTGTACTGTCATTGTGTTTCTCAAGCTGTATGTGTATATTGGGGGCTTGAAATCAGGGTCTCTTGCTCAGCTTTTTCAGTCATGCCTGGTGCTCTGCCATTTGAGCCATACCACCTTTGGCATTTTACTAGTTTATTGGAGATAAGAGTCTTGAGGGTTTGTGTGCCTGGGCTTGCTCTGAATCTCGCTATCCACAGACCTCAGTTTGAATAGCTAAAATTATAGATGGGAACCACTAGCCCCTGGCTTCCCAAGCTTTTAACCAAGGAACTCATCATAGTTCCTATTTTCAAGTATTTGCTATCAAAATATGCATTATTAGCTGAGTGCTGGTGGCTTTTACCTGTAATCCTAGCTACTTAGGAGGCTGAGATTGCTAGGATCATGGTTCAAGGCTAACCCATGCAGAAGAGTTTATGAGACCTCTGTTAACCCACAGCTGGGTGTGGTAGTATATACATCTTATACTCTCATATGTGAGAGGCTGAGATTGGGAGAATTGTAGTTGCAGGTCAGCCTGAGCAGAAAAATCTTCAAAACTGTGTCTCAACCAACCAAAGCTGCTTGTTATTCCTGTACACTGGTCATCCTAGCTATGACTTGAAGCCTGAAATAGATGAATTGTAGTCCAGGTGCATGCCCATGCAGAAAATGAATGGTATGTAAATAAAAATAACTTGTGCAAAAAAAGGGTAGGGAGAGCTGGAAGCATAGTTCTGTGGTTGAGTGTCTGACTAGCATGTGTGAGGGCCTGAGTTCAAATCCCAGTAGTCAAGGGAGAAAAAGATTCAGAAGAGCTTAACTCTTTTGAGTTCAAATTCCAGCACTATCAAAGGGGAGAAAAGGATTCAGAATAGTTCAACACTGAAAGTGACCAGTTTTATCTTTTTAAAAATCAGGCATGAGAATATTAGATACAAAAATCTGACTATAAGTTTAAAAGAGCTTTGACAAGTATAAATAAAAATTGTGAGATAGGTAATACCTCACTATAACTGGCAGTATCTTTTCTTAGTGGGACATAAAATTGCATGATGTATCATGAAAACTTTAAGTTGCATATAAGTTAATGGATTCAGGTCTTTCCCTTCATTCCCTAATCATTATTGCTTTCTAGTCACTGTTCTTCTAGATTAAAACAAAAAATTAAACCAGGTGCTGGTGGCTCAGACCTATAATCCTAACTACTCAAGAAGCTGAGATCTGAGAATAATCATTTAAGCCAGCCTAGGCAGAAAAGCTCTTGAAACTTTGATCTCCAAATAACTAGCAAAAAGCTAGTAGCGTAGTCATGGCTCAAGTGGTAGAGCACCAGCAGTGATTAAAAAAGCTGAGTGAGAGTACGAGGCCTGGAGGTCATTCCCAGGCCTTGTACATACATTTGTATGTACACAAGCGCGCACACAAGTAACCTAGATCTTGAGAGGGAGATTTGTGGTACTGGAGGTTGAATCTGGGCCTCAAGTTTGCTACACAAACATCTACCAGAGAAGGAATTTAAATGATTTTAAAACTGAAGTTATAAGGAAAAAGATCAAATAAAACCATACTTAGTGTTTCTTTGGAGAGAGGCAAAAAATGATTAAAAAGATGTGAACATTAATAAAAGATAACACAGAATTTCATCTGACTAAATGAATTTAAAATTTAAATATAATATATCCTTTCATATTGTAGAGGGAAGAGACTAAAAAGAAGATATAAGCTAAGCAAAGGATGAAATACAATATGATAAAGTCTTTTTAATAAGAGTTTTTTTTTCATGATCACTGCTTGTTTAATTGAGTCAAAGTTTTGGTACTACCTCTTCCTATTGCTTATAAGCCATTCCTCAAAGTTCTTATGTGACCTTAAAATTAAAAGAGTTGATTAGATTTTAAATGGGATAGTCATTGTAGTCTACTGCAAGTTATTTTTAAGATTTTAAATGGGGTAGTCATTGAAGTATACTGTAAGTTATTTTTATGATTTACAGACTTGAATGGAGAATACTCTCCTGACTCAAATGGAATTCAACTAAAGCTAGTAAGGTTAATCGGATGTGGTGGCACAAACCCAGTAATTCCAGTACTTGGGGCTACATAGCAAGATCCTATCCTAGAAACAAAAACAAGCAAACAAAAACAAGTGCTGGATACTTTTCCTTGACCTGGTCGTTTTTTTAGCCACATCTAGATAATTAAATAAGAGAGATAGAGAAGGTGATCTGGTGTGATAGGGTAGGGTTATATATTGGAATAAGTGCTGCTTAGGAGCTTACTACCAGGGTACAACTCCTACTGCTTAGTCTTTTATTAAGTGTATGATTTTGGATACAAGTCATTTAAACTTCACTGAACCTTATGTTTCTTATCTGTAAAATGATAATAATTATAGTACCTTATGGACTTATTTTGATAATTAAATCAAGTAATGCATATAAAATATCTCTTGCACAGTGTGTAGAATGTAATAGGTGTTCTACAAATGCACAGGACTATAATTTTGTTAACTAATTGAGAGCATCAATTCAGAAATTATGGTCTGTGACTTATCCTCCAAAGAGTTAACCTGAAGTTGGGATCTGTAATTGCCAAAGATAAATTCTTCCTATGACGCAAAAGCATCTCTTTCCCCAAAGCCAGTGATCTAGGTATCTATTTCATCTTTCTGTGATTGTAATATGCTCTTATTTATTGCTGATGGCTTTTACAGCTTCAGTTATCATATTTTTTATAAGATTATTTGAGGTAGGGGCTGGGAAGGTGGCTCAGTGGTAGAGCGCTTGCCTTGCATGCATGAGGCCCTGTGTTCGATTCCTCAGCACCACATAAGAAAAAAGCCGGAAGTGGCGCTGTGGCTTAAGTGGTAGTGCGCTAGCTTTGAGCTGAAGAGCTGAGGGACAGTGCCCAGGCCCAGAGTTCAAGCCCCACGACCGGACCCCCCCACCAAAAAAAAAAGATTATTTGAGGTAGAAGAAGAGGAAAGAAGGAATTTTTCTCCTTGCATAGCTGTTACCCTTCTCTTCCTTCTTTCCTTCTACTAGGGAAGATGGTTTTTGCCAGTCCTTCTTAATAGACTTAACTTGATAGTCTCATTGATTAACTTTACTTCATATACCATGCATGCCTCATGTAAAGGAGCCTGAGAATTTATCTTCTTGGAAGTTGATCTTTGCTAAG
The DNA here is from genome assembly GCF_019054845.1 of Dipodomys spectabilis. Classification (NCBI taxonomy): domain Eukaryota; kingdom Metazoa; phylum Chordata; class Mammalia; order Rodentia; family Heteromyidae; genus Dipodomys; species Dipodomys spectabilis. The sequence goes on from NW_024870680.1 coordinate 15,519,580, forward strand.
AAATAAAGTTATAGTGGTAGTAATGTGACCTTTACTATGTAACTGTTTTGCCTAATCTGTCACAGGACTCCATTTCCAATTTACTCCTGTTGATTCTCATAGTAGTATTAAAAATACATTAGGCTTCAAATATGAAGTACATTGATAGAATTTCAAATGTCCCAAGCTGATTGTGGATTAAGAACTCCATCTAAACAATTTGTATCCTCTTCTTCCAACCCTTTTGAGCTCAGTATATTATTTTAGGAGTAGGGTTTTGTTTTTGCCATAGGTAGAGTGGCCAATAGGCAAGTGGCCTCTTAGGATACTCTTCAAAGGGATTGGTTAGAGTTAGAGATCTTGGTACTTTTGGTCATCTGATACTTTGGAGAAATGGTGGTTTAAAGGCCCTGCAGACAATTTTATTTTATTGACCACTTTTGCATCTCTGTTGAGAGTGCTAGTGAAATGACTGAATTGAAAGCAAGAAAGGGCAAATGAGGGCTACAACTGTCCCTGGCAGAGTCATTTGCCCTTACTAACTGAGGCAATTTAGTCTTGAAGTATAAGATGTGAAGCCTATTATATAAGGGGGCCTGTAATGACAAGTTAGTATTTTTCTTTATAAATTTGTGAAATAGATGTTAAGTCCCACAGAAGCCATTCTGTGCTGTGTCAGTCTTCAGAATAGGAGTTTGTTTTATAAATTGGTTTTATGATGTTGATTTTTCAATGACTAATTTGGGAACTAATTGTAGAAATTTGTATACCTTTCATTTGCTCTACTGCTGCAGATGTTCTCTTATGTGTTGGTCGGGACTAGCTTATAGTCTTGTAACTGGTATTTTAATTTTATTATAACCTCACAACATTCCTTTGGCTTGCTTTAGGTTGATCTCCTTCTAGGCATTAATGTATCAATCTCTTGTCTTCCAGATGCTTTCTAAAATTTGTCCACTTTGAAATAATATCAATTAAGAAGAAAGTGTTATATTTGGTGTTTCAGTGTCCATGGGCCCAAGGAAATTATTGGAGTATACATGTCTTCTGTGCTGTATTTTATTGGTACTTGTTTTCCTCCCTTTGGTGGCTAGAGGAAAGTGTCAGGAGCAGACTTTCATTATATCTTTTCAATTTTCAACTGTGAATATTACCAATTAAATGATTCAGTAATATTGATGAATATTTTATTACCTATCTGCTAAACACATTAATTTTTGCTATCATTTTTGCTTTTAACTAGTTTTTAGTAAATTTATTTTCATTATTAATAGACTTTAAAATTTACTTATAATATGTATAAGTATTAAGAATATTTAATTACAGACTTACAAAAATGATTGGATTCCAGCTGGCTGTAGCTCAGAATTTGGGAAAAAAAATCTTTATGCACTACTGTGTTCCCTTTTCTTCTTTTATCTTCAAATAAATATATTAGGTTGTTAGATTCCTGTCCAGCCTCAAGATTTTTAAAAACTCGTTTATGCTGGGGATCCAACCCAGGGCCTCATGCATGTTGGGCAAGTACTCTGCCATTGGGCTGTGTCCAAGAATTGATGGGTCAAATATATACTGTTAATTGGCTGTTTATTCTTTTTTGTGGTGGTTTTGTTTTTTTGGTACTGGCTCTGGGGCTTGAACTCAAGGCCTGAACACTGTCCCTGAGCTTCTTTTGTTCAAGGCTAGCACTCTACCACTTGAGTCATAACTCTACTTCTGGCTTTTTGATGGTTAATTGGAGATAAGAGTCTCACAGACTGCCCAGGCTGGCTTTGAACTGTGATGCTCAGATTTCAGCCTCCTGAGTAGTTAGGACTACAGGCGTGAGCCACAGGTGCTTAGCTGGCTGTTTATTCTTGTGGCCTAATTGTTTTCATTCATAACTATATATGTATCCCTACAGGTCTGTTGTTCTAGACTTGGAAACAACATGTGCAGATCCAGTATACGTTATCTGAAATTCTTGGGACCCAGAAGGGTTTTGGATTTTTTTCAGATTTTGGAGTATTTGCCAAGACTGTGTGTGTGTGTGTGTGTGTGTGTGTGTGTGTGTGTGTGTGTGTGTGTGTGTGTGTGTGTGTGTGTGTGTGTGTGTGTGTGTGTGTGTGTACGTGTACTGGGGATTTAACTCAGGGCCTTGGCGCGCGCGCGCGTGTGTGTGTGTGTGTGTGTGTGTGTGTGTGTGTGTGTGTGTGTACGTGTACGTGTACTGGGGATTTAACTCAGGGCCTTGGCACTTGTTACTTGCCAGAAATCTGCCTTACCAATTGGGCAACACTTCCAGAGAGTTTGTGAATATTTGCATATGCATGATGAGATACCTTGGGAATGTAATCTGAGTCTAAGCAGGAAATGAATTCATATTTCATACACACTCCATGTATGTAGCCTGAGGGTAATTTTATACAGTATTTTTAGTGCTCCTGTGTTTTGATTGACATGTCACATGAGGTCAGATGTAGAATTTCCTCATGTGGTGTTGTGTCCATACTCAAAAAGTTTTGGATCCTGGAATATTTCGTATTTTAGATGCTTTTGTTAATACTGCTTAGTATTCTCATTATTCTAGTATTAAAACAGTATTATCAAAGTCTGACTAATATCATTTTAATATTAGAATAATGATAATACCCACTATATAGTAGGCAGAATATTTTCATTGCTTAATTATCTTTTGGGGTTTTACCAAAGTTGGATTTTATGTGTTTGACTGTTTTATTATGTTTTCACTAGTTGTTTTTCCTTAGACTACTTTTTCAATTTGAATGTTTTCTTACTGTTCTTTAAAAGAGGTGCTTTTTAGGGAGAGGAGTCTCACTAGAGCCATATCCCAGTCCTTGTGCTATATAATAATCAAATCAGTTCTAGAAATATGAAGTGATGTTTGGGCGAATTACCTTATCAGATAAAAGTAAAATGTTTTACTGTTGGGATTATACTGTTTTTACATGACAGGTTCTCTGGGTGAACCCATTGCTAAACTGCCTTTATTTATTTATTTATTTAGTCACTATCAGTCAATCAGACTAGGAACCTTTATTAGCCTCGGTCATTGCCCTTCATTTTATCAAGACAGTGAAGAATAGAGCCAAGCTCTTGTGGCAGGGTTTTAAAGGGGCAAGCAGTAGTGTACATGATAGCAAGCAGGTTTATAGAAGCAAAACTAGCAGTTAGTGATCACAAATAACAATTACAATGTCAATCAACAAAGAAGTCATCAAGGTAAAGGTTGAGGAACCTAAGCAACTCCATTTCACTTAAGACCCCCATCTCAATTCTGCAACTTAACCCTTGACCCACTTCAGCCCCAATGCTAGGAATTAGGACTGCAAGCCTTGTACAAACAATTCTCGGAACCACAGATGGTGTTTTCTCAAGACAGTATGTCAAGGTATCTGAAATTCCAGAATTGCCCCTCTTGGGGTCTGGTGACCATTATCTAAACCAGACACACTGCAGGCTAAACTGCCTTTAAATAACTGTTTTCTGTTTGAAACCATACTGTGTAAATTATAATTTCACGACTGGGTTCTCTTACTGTCTTGCTTTAGATTAGTAACATTTGTACCTTTTTTTCTCTTTATTTAGGAGATGCAGAGTAAAGAAATAATTCCTTGTATGTTATTTAGTGTACCAGGCCTAATGTGTAGGTATTGTTTCTCACTGAAGCAAGTGAGGTCAAGAGAGCAGAACTAGAATTATACTGATAGCCACCACCAACTATAATATAGATTGCATTTAAGATGAGTTCTGTGCCCGGTGGGCAAGTGTGACTGTCAGGTCCTTGAGAGGTGTTTAAAGGGTTTAATAGCACAAAACATTTCTTTGTATTTTTGTCTTAACATTTGCAGTAGTGTTATTTACTAGGACTGTAGGTATCTTGTTTCAAGACCTTGCAAAAGTAAAGGATACAGAAGTGCTTTTAAATAATTTAAAAGCTATTACAAGCCTTCTCTGGAGGAAGATTTGCTTGTTTCTTGAGACTGTTAAAATAACATGTCAAGTTAATGTCACTTGTTATAATTAGAATTAATGAATATCTAAAATAAATTTTCATAAAAAGTGACAAAAGAATGCTGGTATTACAAGTTCTTTTTGTTGTTAAATTTTTAGAATTTTTTTCTTGAGTATATTTTTCTTCATTTGCAAGAATAATACTACTTATACTTCATATGATGGTTTTATATAGATACATTTCAGTTTAATTTGAATTTTCTATGTGCCAGCATACAGCTTAATCCTTGGAGTTAGAAGTGTGTGTGTGTGTGTGTGTGTGTGTGTGTGACACACATACACATATGTAATATAGTTAGTATTGACAGTACATGCTTTGAGAGTGGGAAAGATTAGTGCTTGGTCTGTAACAGAATTCAGGTAATGATTTCAGCAAGAGATAAAACCTAAACTAAGCATAAACTAAATCTTCCAAAAATGGAAGCAAGTTTTCAGACATGATAAACTTCCAATTTTTTATTTCAGTGTTTTTCAAGTGTTTTTATTTTTATTTTATTTTATTATTTTTTGTAGTAGTTGTTGTTGTTGGTTGTGGGTCTTGAACTCTGGGCCTAGACACTGTCCCTCAGCTCTTCACCTCAAGGCTAGTGTTCTACCCTTGAGCCATAGTACTACTTCTGGCTTTTTCTGTTTATGTGGTGCTGAGGAATTGAACCCAGGTCCTCATGCATGCAAGGCAAGCACTCTACCACTGAGCCACCTTCCCAGCCCCTCAAGTTTTGAAGCAGTGAAACTTAAAAAGGGGATAGTACTTGTTATTTTGATATTTACCTCTTTTATTATGTTTTATTTTTTCCTAACCTTGGGATATAATTTATACATGTAAAATTTTATCCATTTTAACTGTGTATAGTTTGATATATTTTAGTAATTGTGTGTCCTTTGATTGAATAATCACTACCACAGTGGATTTAAAGAATATATCATCTAAATCCAAAATGTTAGGTGATATGAGAAAACTAACAGGACTTAAGAAACAAAGAACTCCCACTCATCTGGTTGAACCACTACTAAATATCCCCATGCTGCTGATCACATGTATGGTGTATATGTATACACCGTTATGTTATAGACTGTGATAGACAGTTTGCTCCAGGAAAGTTAGAATGCACTTGTGACTTTAAATGAGCATCATTATTCCACAATACTGTGAAATTTGGGAAATTATGTAATCACTTAATCACAATTAAAAAAAACAAAACAAGAACCTCGGGGAAGGTAGGGAGGGAAGGGATGGTAGGGGAAAAACAATGGAGGGGGTAACAATGCTCAATAGGAAGTGTACTCATTACCTTACTCATGTAACTGTAACCCTCTGTATAGTATCTTTACAATAAAAAATAAATATTAAAAAAAATAAAAAGAAAAAAAAGAATATATCATCTTCTTAAAATGTATCTTTGATGCTCTAGTTTTAGGTAGCTAGTTTTCTACTTTGTTATTTATGACTCAGACTTCTTTTTTCTTCCAGTATTAAGGTTTCTTTCCTTTCTTGTTTGTTGGCACTGAAGTTTTGAACCCAAGGCTTCATACTTGCTTGAGCCACATGTCTCCCAGCTTGGAATTTTGCTGGTTATTTTGGAGATGGGGTATCATGGACTTTACTGCCCAAGCTGGTTTTGAACCAGTTTACTCAGATCTCAGCTTCCTGAGTAGCTAGGAGTATAGTTTTGAGCCACCAGTGCCCAGCTAAAAGATCTTTTTCTAATTGTTCATTGCTGATACGAAGTGCTATTAAAAATATTAGCCTATAGTGGTACTCACTAGACACTATGTTGAAAATGAACTATAGGGGCTAGGAAGGTGGCTCAGTGGTAGAGTGCTTGCCTTGCATGCCTGAGGCCCTGAGTTCGATTCCTCAGCACCACATAAGCAAAAAGAAAAAAAGCTAAAAGTGGCACTGTCGCTCAAGTGGTAGAATGCTAACCTTGAGCTGAAGAGCTGAGGGACAGCGCCCAGGCCCCACGACTGGACCCAAAAAAAAAAAAAAAAGAAAATGAACTATACAACTTGTGGGTGAAGAAGGGAGGGAAAAACTGGGAAGAGAGAAAGGGAAGGGGTGACATGCCCCAATTACTTGGCTTATGTAACTGTAACCCCTCTTTATATATCACTTTTATAATAACAATAAAAAGATAATACAGATATAATTTAAAAATGAACAGAGCTCATATTCTCAACAAAAAATATTAGCTTATATCTTGTGACCTTGTCAGATGCATTTAGAAGTTTAATAAGTTTTAAAATAGATTGTAAAAATATTTTCCCTCTGTATGAGCATGCCATCTGAAAATATAGTTTACTTTTTTCCTTCTAATTTATAACCCTCATTACTTTTTCTTCTTTTGGCACTATCTAGGTTCTCTAGTACAACAGTGAATAGAAGTGGTGAGAGTAGACATCTTTGTTCTTTCCTACTGGCTTTCTTTTTGGTCTTAAGTAAGGGCATTGAGCCTTCCACCATTGCATTTACAACTGTATATTTTTCATAGATATCCACAATCAGGTTGAGAAAATTACCTTTTCCTAGTGTCCTAAGAACTTTGTTTTTTAAATGGAATCTTGATATGTTATCTAAGCTGGCCTCAAATTGCTAGATTTTGAATTGGTCCTGCTATCTCAGTCTTTTTAGTAGCTAGGATTATAGGCATGTGCTATTAAACCTGGCCAAGGTTGATTATTTTTATGGGTGACTAATATTTCACCATATGATATACCACGTTTTGTTTATTCTCTGATCTATTGACGGATGGTTTGGTTATTTCTGCGTTTTGGCTCTTATGAGTAGTGGTGTTACAAACATTTGGGTATAAATTTTTGCTCTTCTACCTGTTGCTAGATCTGTTGACTATGTACCTAGACATGGAATTATTACGGTATCATATCATAGTACTATACCATATCCTCTTCTTCCCCCTCCTTCTTCCTCTTTCCTTCTCCCTCTTCCTCCTCCTTGTCTTATTGCTGTTCTTATTATATGCAATGCAGATGATCAGACCTAGGATCTTGAACACATTAGGCCATTTATCTTTGAGCTATATCACCAGCCCTAATTATTTTTCTAAATTGCTATTCTAATGAGTGTTAAATGGCATCTTATTGTGTTCCCTATTGACTAATGATGTTAAATATCTGTTCATGCTTTCATTGACCATTTATATATCTTCTCTGAGATCAAACCCAGGGCCTTGTACATGCTAGACAAATGTGCTCTTCTATTGAGCTATACCCCCAAGCACTCTGCCAATATCTAATTCAGCTTGTTTTTTCTTTTTCTTTCTTACTGAGATGCAGTTCTTTAAAAATTTTAGATAATAGACCCAGATAAACTATTTGCAAATATCTGTCCCATTCTATTATGATTATGAAAATGATCATCATTGGTAATTTTTTTAATATACAAGAGTTTAAAATGTAGACTAACTCCATTATGCTGTTTCTCTTTGTTAATGTGCTTTTGGTGTACCATTTAAGAGTCTGTTGCCAAACCCAAGGTCAAAAGATTTATACTTATGTTTTTTTTTCTTTAAGAGTTTTATAATTGGAATGAAATAAATCTCCAGTTTTATTCTTTTGCATATAGAATTCTTGTCTCAGCATTATTTGTGAAGCACTTATTTTATCCTAAACTTGGCACCATTGCCTAGAATAATTGGCTGAAGATGTTTGGTAGTTTTTTTTGTTTGTTTGTTTTTGGACTATCAGTTCTATTTCATTGAATAGTATAACATAAGCCACCTAGAGGTTACTAGTGTGTATAAAATACTCTATTGATGGGCTGGGAAGGTGGCTCAGTGGTAGAGTGCTTGCCTTGCATGCCTGAGGCCCTGGGTTCGATTCCTCAGCACCACATAAACAGAAAAAGCCGGAAGTGGCGCTTTGGCTCAAGTGGTAGAGTGCTAGCCTTGAGCTGAAGAGCTGAGGGATAGCGCCTAGGCCCAGAGTTCAGGTCCATGGCCGGCAAAGCAGGATATATATCTTCTCAAGTATAGGAATATGTTTGAATAGACCATATGTTTGGCTACAAACAATTATCAATGAATTTATAAAAATCAAAGTCATGCAGAGTATCTTTCCTGCCCATACTGGAAGGAGGCTAGAAATCAGTTCACTGAAAGAAATTAGGAAGATTGTTAGGCGTGTAAATTAAAAACACGCTCTTAAACAACTGTTGGGTCAAAGAAATAAAAAATAACTAGGGCATTTACAGAATATTTAGAAACAAATGGAATTTAAAATACCATATTTTAGAACTCCGGTATGCTATGAAGCTGGTATGGTGGGGGGTAGAATTTATTGCCACAAATGACTGTTAGGAAAGAAGGAAGATCTTAATTCAACAAATTTATACATTAAGAACCAGAAAAAGCAAACAAAACCCAAAGCCAACAGAAAGAAGAAAATGATAAAGATTGGATCAGAAATGAATGAAATAGAAAAAAACAAGAAAATCGTGACCCTGGAATTGGTTCTTTGAAAGGATCTGCAAATTGACAATACTTAGACTGAGCAAAAGTAAGAAGATATAAGTAACTAATATTGGAAAGTAGAAGGGGGCTTTTTCTTCCTGTTAGGACTGAATGGATGATAAGAGAATATTGGGAACAGTATTCTTTAGTAAGTTAGATAATTTGGATGAAATGGAAAAATTCCCAGGAATAGAAAAAAGAAATTCTCAAAAATGTATTAAAAGTAAAGAAAAAGAGTCAGTTTGCATAAAACCTCCCAACAAAGTAAGTTTTGGGTTTTTTTGGTGTGCTTATTTTGTTTGGTGCTTGAGCTTCTTTGATCAAAGCTATCATTCTATATCACTTGAGTCACAGGTTCACTTCTAGCTTTTTGGTAGTTAACTGGAGATAAGAGGCTCATGGCTTTCCTGCTTGAGTTGACTTTGAACCATGATTCTCAGATCTCAGTGTTCTGATTAGCGAGGATTACAGGCTTGAGCCACTTGTGCCTGGCTAGCAAAGGTAAGTTTTAAGACTGGATAGTATGGTAGCCTAATACTGTGTTTCTAGTTACTTAGGAGGCAGAGATGGGTCTTGGTTAGATGCCAACCTGGGCATAAGATTCATAAGACTGCATCTTAGCTAATGGCTGGATGTAGTGGTATTCTTGTTATCTCAGCTATAGGAGAAGTACAACGGCTGGGTGCAGTTGTCTGTGTGTGCCTGTCATCCTCAGCCACCCAAAATGTGCCTGTCATCCTTGTGACACAGAGTCACAAGTAGGAGAATTGTAACTCAGGCTGGTCTGGGCATAAAGCTATACCCTACCTCTAAGAAAAAGTAAAATGGAGCTGAAGACATGGTTTAAGGCATGGGCCCGGAGTTATTTTAATAACTCTTCCTCCCTATAACAACCAAACTGGATGCCTCAATGGTGTATTCTACTGTATAGTTAAGGAATTAACACCAATCTCACGTAGGATCTTCTAAAAAATAAAAGAGGAGGAAATAATTCCTAACATGTTCTGTAGGCCATCATTACCCTGATAAAGGTGTGGTAAATGAGACTGAGGCAGGTGTTTAAGGCCAGACTGGGGTACATAGTGAGTTGCAGATAAACCTGGGCTTCATAGCCAAGACCAGTATAACACAAAACAAAATGTAACTCCCAAACTTCCTCATCATGTTAAAGGGTGTATATGAGAACCTCATAAATAGCACCATAATGGTGAAGGACTAAAGCTTCCCCAGGTCAGGAGGAAGGCAAATACATTTGACATTCTGTAATTCTATCTGAAAATGGTACTTACTTCACCAGTTTCACAAAAAATAAGTAAAAATTTTATTTGAAATATTTGGTCATGCTGAGCACTGGTAGCGTATGCTTGTAATTCCTAGCTACTCAGAGACTGAGATCTAAGGATTGCAGGTCAATGCCAGCCTGGGCAGGAAAATCTGTGAGAGTCTTATCTCCAATTAACCACTAAAGGCGTCAGAAGTGGACCTGTGGCTCAAGTGGTAGAGTGTTAGCCTTGAGCACAAAGAGGCTCAGGGACAGTGCCTAGACCCTGAGTTCAAGCCCTAGGACCTGCAACAACGACAACAACAACAACAACAAACAAACAACCCCTCCCCTCCACAAAACCAAGAAAACAGAAGTGGAGGTGAGGTACTCAAGTGGTGCTGCACTAGCTTTGAACAAAAAAGCTCAGGACAGCACCCAAGGCCCCTTGTCCCCACCCCATTTTGTTTTTGTGTGTATGTTGTTCTTTCCTCCTTTTGGATTGTTAACTTTTTTTGTTGTTGGTCCTGGGGCCTGAACTCTGGGCCTGGATGCTGTCCCTTAGCTCTTCAACTCAAAGCTAGTGCTCTACCACTTGTGCCACAGTGCCACTTTCAGCTTTTTCTGCTTATGTGGTGCTGAGGAATTGAACCCAGGGCCTCATGCATGCAAGGCAAGCACTCTACCACTGAGCCATCTTCCCAGCCCCTGGATTGTTATTTTTTAATAGGGAATATTGTTTTTTACTATAGCACTTTTATAGATATCAAGCTGATAGCTCATGGTAGATACTGCTTTCAAAATTTCTAATAATTTTCTTTATGAGCAAGTTCTCATATATGAATTTTTAAAAATTCAGTTTCTTGGGCTGGGAAGGTGGCTCAGTGGTACAGCGCTTGCCTTGCATGCATGAGGCCCTGGGTTCGATTCCTTAGCACCACATAAGCAAAAAGAAAAAAACCGGAAGTGGCACTGTGGCTCAAGTGGTAGAGTGCTAACCTTGAGCTAAAGAGCTGAGGGACAGCGTCCAGGCCCAGAGTTCAGGTCCCACAACCGGACCCCCCCAAAAAAATTCAGTTTCTTTTCAGCCAATTTGAGCAGGGCTGAGCAGGTAGAGCAGGGCTGCTGCCAGGACTGCTCAGTGCGTGCTCTCACTATATGCCACACCAGCAACCCAGTTTCTGCCAACGTGGCTTGTTTGTGTGAGTCCTAATTTAGTTCTATCTCTTCCACTTCTTCAAATTATGAACAGGGATGCTTCCTCTGCAAGCCCATGTTCTCTGTTTTGTTGTTCCAAGTGCTGACTTTTAAGTTTTATACTCCAGGAAATGAGTGTGAAGGAATGTACTTGCATTGGAGTTTTGGAGTCTTGTGTCTTATCTTTTTCTTCCATCTCCAGATCATCTCTCTCACTTATTTTCCATTTATGTGTCATTTGCTTCCTAGTTTCATTGGAGATCATGTTCATATTCATGCTTATTCTTTATTGCTTTTAGGTGACTTCTGAGGGAAGAGAAAGACTGACTTTTCTCTGATGTTTAAGACCTGAAGAGCTCAAAATTTGTTTTTTGTTAGTAACTTGTTTATTCAATTAGTCAAATGTTTAAACGAATTTAAACTTCATAATTACAGACTGTGGAGTGTCATACTTTCATAGATGTAATAAATATTTTAGTAGTATTTGCCACGTGCCAAGTTTGTCCCAAGTACTTTACAAATAAGTACTTAATCCTCATAATAATCTTTTCCTTTTCCTTTTTTTTTTTGGTGCCAGTTCTGGGGCTTGAACTCAGGGCCTGGGCACTATCCCCCAGCTTCTTTTGCTCGACTAGTGCTATACCACTTGAGCCACAGCGCCACTTCTGGCTTTTTTCTGTGTATATGGTACTGAGGAATCGAACCCAGGGCTTCATGCATGCTAGGCAAGCGCTCTACCACTGAGCCACCTTCCCAGCCCTCATAATAATCTTTTGAAGTAGGCTTTCCCTTTTTTTTTTTTTTTTTTGCAGTTTTTTTAAATTGTGATTAAGTGATTACATAAATTTCACAAACTTCACAGTACTGTGGGATAGTGATACTTAGTTAAAGTCACCAACACATTCTAAGTTTCATGGGGCAAATTGTCTTTATCTTGGTCTATAAAGTTTATAAGTTCTATGAGCTTTGACAATACAATTATTTCTTCCACATTGGGTGATACGTACATTGCTTTCCTTTTGCTTAGTGTCAGCTGTTTCCTCTTTCCCACTTATTCCCTCCCTCCCATCTCTGCCATTGAGTTGCTTAGTTCGTTTTAGTCAATGTCCAGTGCAGCTGATGCACCCTGCTGTTGTATATTTTCCCCTGTTTCCCTCTGGTTCTGTGTCCTCCTCTTAATTTCCCTCTGATGTGAACATATATACCATATATGTGGTCAGCAGCATGGGGTCATTTAGTAGTTATTCGACCAGATGAGTGGAAGCCCTTTGTTTCTTTTTTCTTTTCTTTTCTTTTTTTTTTGGTCCGGTCGTGGGGCCTAAACACTGGGCCTGGGCGCTGTCCCTCAGCTCTTCAGCTCAAGGCTAGCGCTCTACCACTTGAGCCACAGCGCCACTTCCGGCTTTTTTCTTTTTTGCTTATGTGGTGCTGAGGAATCGAAACCAGGGCCTCATGCATGCAAGGCAAGTGCTCTACCACCGAGCCACCTTCCCAGCCCCCTTTGTTTCTTTTAAGCCTTGTTAATTTTGTGTATCACCTTTCCTTTTGGATTTAACATCTACTTATCAGGAAGACCATGTGCTGTTTGTCTCTGTTCTTGGCTTACCTCATTCAACATGATTTCTTCTAGTTTCATCCATTTCCCTGCAAACGGTAGGCTTTCTTTTTATTCTATTCTGATAAGAAACGGAAGCACATCTAGGAAATGGACACCTAATTGATAAGAAGGCAGAGCATTTCCCACTCCTCCTTTCATGACTGTAGCCTCTGTGGGCTCTACACCTTTTGATTATACCTTATGCTCATGAGTCTCTTAAAGTAAGAGCTGTGTCTTATTCATCTTTATAAAAGCATACCTTACTTTGTAGACTTGAGGTTTTACAAATGAAAGTTTGATGCTGAGTTTTGTGCTGGTACATGCTTGTTGTTTGAGCTACTTAGGAAGCTGTGGCAGGAGGATCTCTTGAGATTAAATTATAGTTGAACAGCATAGTGAGATTCTACCCCAAAAGAAAGTAAAGTAAGAAGAATGGCTGGGGAGTGGGGGGAGAATGATGTAAGGCTTGACATTGATCAAGATACATTGTACTTGTAAGTTGACCTTTTAAATTGACATTGATGAAGATGCATTGTACTTGTAAGTTGACCTTTTAAATTGAAGTCCCTTTATACAATTACTTAAAGATAATAAATGAAAATACTAAAACAAGGCTGGGCATCCGTGGCTTATGCCTGTAATACTAGCTACTCAGGAGGCTGAGATCTGAGGATCACGGTTCAAAGCCAGCCCAGGCAAGAAAGTCCGTGAGACTCTTATCTCCAGTAAACTACCAGAAAACTGGAAGTGGCCCTGTGACTCAAGTGGTAGGGTGCTCACCTTGAGCTGAAGGGCTCAGGGACAATACCCAGCCCCAGAATCCAAGTCCCACGACTGACCTCTGCCAAAAAAAAAAAAAAATACAGACAAGAACTTTGTGACAACCCTGTTTGCTATTTTTGTTTTTTCCATGCTGGTTCTGGGGCTTAAACTCAGGGCCTAAGTGCTATCCCTGAGCTTTTGAGCCCCAGGCCCACTTCTGACACCTTTAGTAGTTAGAGATAAAATTCTCATAGACTTTACTGTCTGTGCTGACTTTGAACTGTGATCCTCAGATATAAGCCTCCTGAGTATCTGGGATTACATGCAGGAACCACTGGTGTCTGGCAATAACCTTGTTTTAAGCAAGTCTGTTGGTGATATTTTTCTCACAGCTTGTTCTAACTTTGTGTCTTGGGGTCACATTTTAGTAATTCTTGAAATATTTAAAACTTTTCCATTATTATTTTGGCTATGTTGCTCTTCGTTGCTTTGATATTTGTTAGTTTTACAATTGTTTTGTAGTGCATAAACCACAGTCACATAAGATGACAAACCTTTGTGTTCTGACTGCTCTTCCACTAGCTGATGCCTTTTTTTGCCCTGTCTTTCTCTCTCTTGCTCTCCTGTACCTTCAGGCAGAGTGGCCTTTTAGTCTTCAAGTAACAGGAAGAGTCATACATGTTCCACTTTAATTAAAAGTTAGAAATGGTTAGGAATAGTGAGGAAGGCATGTCAAAAGCTGAAAGGGAGTATTTTTTTCTTTTTTTTGGTCCGGTCATGGGGCCTGAACTGTGGGCCTGAGCACTGTCCCTCAGCTCTTCAGCTCAAGGCTAGCTCTCTACCACTCGAGCCACAGTGCCACTTCCGGCTTTTTTCTTTTTGCTTATGTGGTGCTCAGGCATGCCACGCAATTGCTCTACCACTGAGCCACCTTCCCAGCCCAGGGGAGTATTTTTTTTTTTTATGCCAAATGTTTAGCAAAGTTGTAAATGCAGAAGAAAGTTATAGGAGGAAATCAAAAATTCTACTGCAGGAGACAAACAAATGTTTAACACACACACACACACACACACACACACAATGAGAACAAAATGTTTAAAGCACACACACCACAATGGGGACAAACAAATGTTTTTTTTTTTTTTTTTTTTGGGTCCGGTCATGGGGCCTGAACTCTGGGCCTGGGCGCTGTCCCTCATCTCTTCAGCTCAAGGCTAGCACTCTACCACTTGAGCCACAGTGCCACTTCCGGCTTTTTTTCTTTTTGCTTATGTGGTGCTGAGGAATCGAACCCAGGGCCTCTGGCATGCAAGGCATGCGCTCTACCACTGAGCCACCTTCCCAGCCCCACAAACAAATGTTTAAAATGCATACACATACACACACAAAATGACCTTTTGCTGATGTGGAGAAAGTTTTTAGGTCTGCCTAAATCTGGCTAGCTGCAGCATCCCCTTAAGCCAGAGCCTAATACAGAGCAAAGTCCTAACTGCAGTTCTGTGAAGGCTAAGAGGAGAGGAAGCAGTGAAAGGGAACTTTGAAGTTTGCAGAGGTTGGTTCATGAGGTTTAATAAAAGAAGCCATCTCCATAGCATGAAAGCACCATGGGAAACAGCAAATGCCCATGTAGATGCTACAGGAGTTTCCCAGAGATGTATTTGTGAAACAACAGATCTTTAATGTAGACACAGTGGCCTTATACTGGAAGAAGAAACACTTCGATAGTTAGAGAAGAAATGTCCAAACTTCAAAGGACAGGTACAGTCTTGTTAGAGGATAGGTGACTTAAAGTTGAAGCTATTACTTATGTTTCAGAAAATACTACAACATTAATACCCTAAATCTGTTCTCCACAAGGCAACAACAAAACCTAGATGTTAACACATCTGTTTACAGTATGGTTCACCAAGTGATTTAAGTCCACTGTCAAGACTTGTTGCTCAGGAAAAGGATTTCCCCATCGATGGACATCAGGACTGTTTTGACCTTCTCCCTTCTTCCCCTCCTCATCCTCCTCCCCCTCCTCCTCCCTCTCTCTCTCCCCGTTTCCTTCTCCCTCTCCCCCTTCTTCTCCTTCTTCTCCCTCTCTCCCTTCCTCTCCCTCCTCCTCCTTCCTGTCCTCTTCCTCCTGTCCCCTCTCTTTTGTCAGTTGTGGGATGTGAACTCTGGGCCTGGGCACTGTCCCTGAACCTTTCTGCTCAAGGCTAGTGCTCTATCACTTTAAGCTGCAGTTCCTTTTCTGACATTTTGGTGGTTAACTGGAGAAACAAATCTCATGGACTTTCCTGCCCAGGCTGGTTCTGAACTGTGATCAGATCTCAGCCTCTTGAGTAGGATTACTGATGTGAGCTCCTCCCCTCCCCTCCTCTCCCTTCTCCTCTCTTTTCTTTCTTTTTGGTTTCTTGCCTTCCTTCTTCCTTTTCTCCCCTTCCCCCCTTCTCCCCCCTTTCATGTGTCAGTCCTAGGGTTTGAACTCAGGCCCTGTGGTGCTATCCCTAAACTCTTGCTCAAGCACTCTACCACTGAGCCACAGTTCCACTTCTGTTCTGACCATTTATAATTAAATGTGTTTTTGTGTTCGTTTGTTTTGACTTTTTTTTTTGGGGTCTGGTCGTGGGGCCTGAACTCTGAGCCTGGGCACTGTCCCTCAGCTCTTCAGCTCAAGGCTAGAGCTCTACCACTTAAGCCACAGTGCCACCTCCGGCTTTTTTCTTTTTGCTTATGTGGTGCTGAGGAATCGAACCCAGGGCCTCAGGCATGCAAGGCAAGTGCTCTACCACTGAGCCACCTTCCCAGCCCATGTTTTGGCTTCTTTTTATAAATACCTAGTGTAAGGTCCGCTCCTGGATGGCTAGCAGACTCCACCCTCCTCGCAGCAAAGTCTCCACCCATTACCTGTGTTACCTAGGCAACTGGGACACCTGGAAGAGGTCACATCTGCATCCGCTGAGGTCACATCTGAATTTGATGTGGCCACACCTTTCCCCGCCCATACCGTACATAAGGCCTAGCCCAGGCCCAGAAGCTCTCTTGCTCTTCTTTTCTAGCTCTCTTGCTCTTGCCCTTCTTTTCTAGCTCTTTCCTCTCTTTCTCTCTCTGTTCATTTTTCTAGCTCTTGCTCTTGTTTTCTAGCTCTCTCTGCTCTCTCTCTGCTCTAGCTCTTTCCTCTCTCTTTCCCAGCACGTGGAGTGCCAACCTTGCCTGGTCCCAGCAGGTCTTCTGAATACCTGAATACCACGTGAGTGCTACTGTTCTTACCCCTCTCTCTGCTCTTTTCTAGCTCTTTCCTCTCTTTCCCAGCTCTCTCTCATTGCCAGGCCTTTCAAAACCACGTGGAGTGCCAACCTTGCCTGGTCCCAGCAGGTCTACTGAATAAGCCTACCCCTTACCTGAATACCACGTGCGTGCTGGTGCTGTTCTTACTCGGCTACCTCTTTTTAAAAACCTAACACCTAGCATTGCAGTTGCTATGGTAGAATAGAGACATGGTTAGTTATGTAAGAAATACCAGAAGCCAAACACAGGTGGCTCATGTCTATAGTCCTAGATACTCTGGAGACTGAGATCTGAGGATTGCCGTCCAAAGTCAGCCTGGGAAGAAAAGTCTACAAAACCCCATCTCCACTTAACCAGTTGTTGCTCCCAGTAGAGTTATACAGATAGTGCTTTTCTTCCCATTTGTGCAGTAATATATGTGCAAAGTTAATAATAAGCAGTAATGTATGTGCAAAGTATTGCTAATTAGCAAAGCTTCCCTAAGCCTTGGTGTGCAGAGTTTTATTGAGACTTAGTCACTTAGACAAGATTGATTTCTCACGTAGCTGACCTTATTCTCTGATATAGGCTATTTGATGTGATCCAAGGTCTCCAGGTAAATGAAAGCACTCTTATCAGGTAGGATATTCCAAGGTCTTAATGATTATCTCCCCAAAACTAAAGGTCAAACTTCTCTTTGAGCAAGGTTAATTGTTTATTGCACACTCCTATATTCTTGTTTTTTTTTTTTTTTAATTCAGGTAAGGGGTAGCTTTATTCCTCATTCTGGCTGGTAACAGGCCACATTGGCCCTCCACGCAGCTGGGAAAGGCCTGGGAAAGACCTGGGAAAGTGGTGGGAAAGCTAGAAAAGAGGGCGTCTGGGCCTGGGATAGGCCTTATCTAGGGTATGGGTGGAGAAAGGTGTGGCCACATCAAATTCAGATGTGACCTCTTCCAGGTGTGCCAGTTGCCTAGGTAACGCAGGTACTGGGTGGAGACTTTGCTGCAAGGAAGGTGGAGCCTGCTCACCATCCGGGAGCGGACTTTACATTCCAGCCTTTTAATAATCATAAAATAGGGCTCAGATTCTCTCTGGCTACTTCCTGCTGACAAGGGGCATCAATAATAGGGGTAAAAGGCTGGAATTTGGTCCCCTCCCAGAGAAGGCAGCGAGCGCAGCTGTCCCTTGGTGGCGTGAGTCCTTAGATGAAGTCTGGAGAAGTCTCATTAGCATTGAGGGACTGGAAAAAAAAATACTAGATAGCAAATAAATGACAAGAGGAAGGACTTGGGGCTGAAAATGTTGGTAGAAATGTCCCTAGCTACTTCTGACATCTGGCGACTAGGTAGAGGAGAAGTCAGGTGACAAAGACAATAAATTCCTGTTCAGTTAATAGGTAGACAGGTATAGACATTGGATGAGCAGGCTTCTTACTTCTAATAACCTCCCGGCTCTGGTTAATTTGGAAAGGGCAGGCACAAAGTAGCTGATGTGACATCATGTCCTCTTATTCCTCTCCGTAGTCCTTTGTTCCCCAGACTGACTGAGTCTAGGTGCCCATTGCTGGGATGGCTTTTCCCAGTTAGTATTCATGGAGGTTTGAACTCAATGCCTGGGCACTGTCCCTGAGCACTTCTGCTCAAGTCTAGTGCTCTACCACTTTGAGTTACAGTACCACTTGCAGTGTTTGTCTGGTTAGAGATAAGAGTCTTGAGTCATGCTTCCAGCCTGGCTCTTTGCAGGTTAGTTGGGAGATGGTGTCTTAGGGATTTTTCGGCCCTGGCTGGCTTTGAACTGCAATCTTTGCTACAAAAGCCCTTTATTATTTCCAATTAAAGCAACAAGGAAATCAAGTAGAATAAGTAGAGTTTACGTGGTTCTTATCTAGAATTGACCAACAAATATTTTGCAATGATAAAACTTGTTAGATGTAATGAGAATTTTAGTACAGATATGCCCAGTATTTTAGAACCATGTAGTCAGTAGTAGAATACACAACACAAAACAAAAAAGGCAAAACTCAAAACCTAAAATTTTGACAACAATGTTTAGAAATTTTTGCTAACAAAGCACATCAGATGATTGGGCCTCAGTTACCAGGGCCTGTGAAAAGAGCAACTTGTTAGCAGAGCACCTTAGAATAGATGGATGGAGTAGTAAGCATAGTGGAAGATCAAGAGTCAGATGAGACCCAATCCTTAACTCAAGATGGTGAATTTCTGAAAAAATGCAAAGAAAGCCTGAACAAAAGTGGACCCCAGCTTATCACCATGCACAAACATCAACTCAAAATGGATTAAAGACCTTAACATTAAACCTGAATCTCTGAAACTACTGCAGGACAGAGTAGGAGAGACTCTTGAACTTATAGGCACAGGAAGGAACTTCCTGAACAGACTCCCAGGGTCACAACAAATTGGAGAGAGACTCGACAAATGGGACTACCTTAAAATAAAAAGCTTCTGCACAGCTAAATCTATCGCAACTAAGCTAGAAAGACAATCAACTAGTTGGAAAAAAGTATTTAACAGCAATATATCAGACAAGGGGTTAACATCCTGTATATATAGGGAACTCAAGAAACTAATCCCTCCCAAACCTAACAAACCAATTACTAAATGGGCAAGGGAAATAAAGAGGGACTTCTCAGATGAAGAAATAAAAATGGCAATGAAACACATGAGGAAATGTTCATCATCCCTGGTGGTGAAGGAAATGCAAATAAAGACAACCCTGAGATACCACCTTACCCCAGTCAGAATGTCCCACATCCACAAATCAGCCGACAAATGCTGGAGGGGATATGGAGAAAGAGGAACCCTATTACACTGCTGGTGGGAATGTACACTTATACAACCACTTTGGAAAGCAGTCTGGAGGGTCCTTAGAAAGCTAAAGATTGACCTCCCTTACGACCCAGTCATACCACTTCTAGGCATCTACTCAGAACAACAGGAACCAATATACAAGGACACGTGCAACTCCATGTTTATTGCAGCACTGTTCACAATAGCTAGGATATGGAAATACCCCACCACAGATGAATGGATCCAAAAATTGTGGTATCTATACACAATGGAATATTATGCAGCCATTAGAAATGACAAAATAATGGCATTTGCAGGGAAATGGATGGAGCTAGAAGGAATCACGTTGAGCGAGGTAAGCCAAGAGCAAAGAGACAAACGGTACATGGTCTCCCTGATAAGTGGATGCTAAATCCAAAATGTTAGGTGATATGACAAAACTAACAGGACTTAAGAAACAAAGAACTCCCACTCATCTGGTTGAACCACTACTAAATATCCCCATGCTGCTGATCACATGTATGGTGTATATGTGTACACTGTTATATGTTATAGACTGTAATAGACAGTTTGCTCCAGGAAAGTTAGAATGAACTTGTGACTTTAAATGAGCATCATTATTCCACAATACTGTGAAATTTGCGAAATTATGTAATCACTTAATCACAATTAAAAAAAAACAAAATAAGAACCTCGGGGAAGGTAGGGAGGGAAGGGATGGTAGGGAGAAAACAATGGAGGGGGTAACAATGCTCAATAGGAAGTGTACTCATTACCTTACTCATGTAACTGTAACCCTCTATATAGTATCTTTACAGTAAAAAATTAAAAAAAAAAAGAAAGCCTGAACAAGTAGATCAAGCCTAATTTGGCTAGCCTTTGAGAGGGAGCCTAGAGGGGGGTCCCTAGGACCCAGCTTGCATGGCATTCTTCAGGACACAATCCAAAATGTTGTAGAAAAGAGAAAGGGAGAGATAGGGAAAGTTGGACTTGAATGGCGGAGAGAGAGAGCAAAGAGAGCCTGAAAGTAAACAGACTTCTGACCATTTACCATTGCAGTGGCAAAAACTGTCTACATCTGAGAATGGCATAAAAATTAGGCGCTCTGACTTTCCAGGGAGCGCAGGAGGCATTTCAAAGGAGTTTCATGGCTGGGGCATGACTCGCAGCACCCCATTAAATATGCAGGAGAGTCAGTCTGGTGAATGAAGGAGAGCTGACCAGGCAGAAGTGGCATCCCGACTCTCCCCAGAGCCCTCTAGAGAAAAATGGCCAAGCCCCCAAAACCAAGCGTCCTCGGCTTCAGAGGGACCGATCTTTCAGCTAAAGGCCGTACTAGCTCTCTGGCGTGGTGCCACATCTAGATAGAGACTGAGCAACAGAGAGCTGTAGAGAGTAGTTTCACTCACCAGAGTAGAGAAGTGGTGTGGACGTGTATGTGAAGGCCAGCAATGGTATTGATGCGCTGTGTCCGCAGCAGTCAGACAGCTTCGCAAAAGGCTGTCAGAACTGTGGGTATTCCTCAGAACAAAAAAGGAGGTGGAGGGGGGAATGGAAAGGAATCCCACCTATCCTGACTTTAAGCCCTTCCTGGGTTCAAACGACACCATTTGTGTTAGGTTTTTAAAAAGAGGTAGCCGAGGGGCTGGGAAGGTGGCTCAGTGGTAGAGTGCTTGCCTTGCATGCATGAGGCTCTGGGTTTGATTCCTCAGCACCACATAAGCCAAAAGAAAAAAGCCGGAAGTGGTGCTAGCCGGAAGCGCTAGCCTTGAGCTGAAGAGCTGAGGGACAGAACCCAAGCCCAGAGTTCATGCCCCTCGACTGGACCCCTCCCCCACCTCAAAAAAAAAAAAAAAAAAAAAAGAGGTGGCCGAGTAAGAACAACACAACGCACTTGGTATTCAGGTAAGGGGTAGGTTTATTCATCGTTCTGGCTGGCACCAAGCCATGTTGGCCCTCCACTCGGCTGGGAAAGAGGTAGCAAAGAGCTGGGAAAGAGCTAGAAAAGAGCTTCTTGGGTTGTTTTAAAGGCTAGTATGTACAAAATGGTTGCATTAACAGATTTAATTTACGCTCAAAGTCAAGAAACTTAACCTGTCTATGGGGATGTAAATTGTGATCTTGGTTCTCTGCCTCTCAGGAATTAACCAATGGAGCTATTTAATCTTAATTTATGAAGAATTGACAATCAGATTCTGTAGTTGTTTTCATTGATTAATTCAGGAAACATTTATTGAACTTCTATAGTGTATACTATGCTATAGATACAAATGATGAGTTACAAATACTCTTGTTCTTAGAGTGCTCCATAGTCAGTTCACAATTATAATATTTAAACTTATACTGGAAGACCTGGGGGAGGGGATGGCAGGTAGCTAAATCACAAGTAGAAATCAGAAGACTTCTCAGAGGAGAAGTTGAGTTTTGAAGAATGAGGAAGAGATAGGCCAAATAATTGGGAAGGAAATTCTAAGCTGAAAGGACTACATTTGCAGTAATATGAGAACATGAGCATACTAGTTCTTTTAAGGAACTTGTCTAGGACATGGAATGTGAAATGCAGAGTGTGCAGAGATGAAGATATGCTAGAGTCAGATTTTAATAGTTTCTTTTTTTTTTAAATTTATTTTATTTGTGAACATACTGTACAGAGGGGTTACAATTACATGGGCAGGATAATGCGTACATTTCTTACCAAGCATTGCAGCCTCCTCCTTTGGTTTACCCTTCACATCCCTTCCCAGCATCCCCCCTCCCCCCCAATCTTAATAGTTTCTTATGCCATGAAAAAGAAGTTAGCTTTTATTATGAAGGGGATGCGTCATTTCATAAGAGGTAAACAGGAGAATGGCTTGATCAAATTTAAAAAAGAAACAGGTTTTTATTAATGATTTAATTTTTGTATAAATATTACTTACTTCATAGCACTGGGGATTGAACCTAGGGCCTTCATGCATGCTAGACTAGTATGCTACTACTTGAGCCACATTCTTACTGTGGATACTTATTTTTATCTCTAGTACTGAATTTGTATTTTCTTCACTCAAATGTTTGAGTTGATTGAAAATTATTTTTTTCTTATAGATATAAATGATGAGGATGGGTGTTGTTCATTGGTTTAAGCACTTACCTAGTATACATGAGGCCTAGGCTTGATCTCCAGCACGGCAAGTAAAAAAGCTGGTGACTCACACCTGTTATCCTAGCTACTCGGAGACGGAGATCAGCGGGTAGTTTGAAGCCAGCCTGGCTAGACAAAACTTGGGGACTCTCTACTCATTAAAGAATAATTCTCCATTTTCTGCTTCCCCACCTACTGGCAATCACCATTCTACTTTCTGTCACTATGATTTTGACTATATTAAGAAGCTCATATATATTATATATTATATATTAGGATTGTTTGTGACTGATAGTTCATTTCACTAACATTCTTCATTCATGTTGTAGCATATATAGAATTCATTCCTTATTAATGTTGAGTCATTTAGCCGTTCACTTTTTTTCCCTTTCCCTTTTCCTGAGGATTGAGGCTGAGCTGTATCCATAGCCCTTTATAATTTTATTTTTGAGATAATTTTATTTTTGAGATAATTTTATTTTTCCTGTTCATGGTCCTTACTTCTCGGTATCTTTGTAGGATTTGTGATTTTTTTTGAAAACTTGACACTTGAATGTAATAATATGGTAACTGCAGAAGAGTTGCTGTCAGTTTGAACAGTTAACAGAAGTTTGTCTCAGTTTTTTTTTTTTTTTTGAACCTGTACCTTTCCCTAAACATATACTGTGATTTTCTGATTTCCCCTTGATATGGAGTGTTTTCTTAATGTCTTATCACTCAATATCTGGCTCATAAGAGGGGAAAAAAGAAAAAAAAGAATGGGAAGTGGGGTGCTGGTGGCTCATGTCTGTAATCTAAGCTACAAGAGGCTGAGATCTGAGGATCACAGTTCAAAGCCAGCCTGGGAAGGAAAGTCTATGAGACTCTTACTTCCAATTAGCCAACAGAAAACTGGAAGTGGCCCTGTGGCTCAAGTGGGAGAGAGCTCACCTTGAGTTGAAAGACCACTGACAGTGCCCAGGCCCAGAGTTCAAGCCCCACAACCGACAAAAAAAAAAAAAAAAAGAATGGGGAAGTTCTAGGCACATTAAATCAGCCAAAGGAAGAGAGATTTACATCCACAACAATGGTTGTCCTTTATTGTTCTCCTCTGATCAGGGGTAGCAATCTGTGATCAGACTACAGATCCTCAATATTTTAAGGAAAAGTGAGATCTTTTTGCTCATTTTGGCTCTTGTAGGTGTTTGCCAACTGCTCCAAGAACACATTTATGGGTGTTTGCCAAAGGTTAGAGTTGGAAAGTGCTGGCTCTTACTATGATAAGGGTTGAAATTAGATGAAATTAATTACAATTTATCATCCAAACTTAAAGTTGCATGCCTTCAGTTGACTTTAGGGTTCCAAATTGGTTATGTAGACAGATTTTATCTGTGCCATTGTGATCTAGAAGTTGGCAACAGATTCCTGGTTATCCCTTGAGTTTTTACTCAATCTCTGCTTGCTAGGAAGATGCTCAACCACTTGAGCTACTGTGGCAGCCCTTTTTTGCTGCACCATTATTATTATTATGATCATCATCATCATCATCATCATCATCATCATCATCATCATCATCATCGGTACCATTCCTGGGACTTGAATTTAGGGCCTGGGTGTTGTCTCTGAGTTTTTGTGCTTAAGGCTAGCATTCTATCACTTGAGCCACAGCTCCACTTCTGGCTGTTTGGCAGTTAAGTGGACAAAAGAATCTCATGGAATTTACTGTCCCAACTGGGTTTGAACTATCCATAAACAGATCTCAGCCTACTCCTGAACAGCTAGGATTTTTATAGGCCTGAGCCACCAGTGCCAGACATTCCTTGGTTGTTTTTAAGATAGGATCTCTCTTTATGTCTAGACTAATTTGTAATCCTCCAGTTTGTGCTACCTTGCTTAACTTGCATGACTGATGTGTATTACTGCACCTAGCAGTGCGTTGACAGGCATACCATTATGCCAATCATTGGTTGAGATGGATTCTCATGAGGTTTTTGCCTGGACTGGCTTTGAACTGTGATCATCCACATCTATGCCTCCTAAGTAGCGTGGATTATAGGTTTGAGCCACTGTGCCTGGCACCCTCTTACTTAACCCTTGAATGCACTAGGTGTAATTATTAGAGTCTTTTTTTTTTAAGTATTGGTATTTTAAATCCCATTAAATATATATCAGTCTTTAGGGTTAAAGTGAGATTTTTTTCTTTTAAATATTAAGAAATTATTTATTCATGCAAAAGGAATATAATAAGATCTTGAATAAGTACTACTCTTAATCAACAGTCATGTTAGTAAATTTAAGTTATTTTCAGGTGGTAATTTTAACTTCTTATCTTTTTCTTATTCTAGTGCTCCTTTTCTCCTTTATCTACTTCTTCTTTTATTTAAAAGATAGGGTCTTTCTAGTGTTGGCCCAGGGTGACCCAAATGCCTGAGCTCAAGTGATCTTCCTGCCTCAACTTCTTCAGTTACTGAGACTAAAGGAATATGCCATGGTGCCCAGCTGTAAATATTGTTAATGTTTGAAAAGTATGAACCCTAAAATTTATGAAATAATATGTGTTTGTAAAGTATAACTTGTAAAAACTGGATTAAAGGAAATGATTTTTCACATTGAGAAGTTGATCACTATTTTTTGTTTGTTTTTGTTTCTGTGCTGGTACTGGGTTTGAACTCAGGGCCTGGACTCTGTCCCTTAGCTTTTTCACTCAAGTCTGGTGCTCTCCCACTTGAGCTATAGATCTACTTCTGGTGTTTTGCTGGTTAATTGGAGGTAGAAATCTTGTGGACTTTCCTGTCTGAGCCGGCTTTGAACCATGATCCTCAGAGTAGTTTACAATTATAGGGGGTTTATTATGTGCTAGATACTTTGGAGCACTTCATATATTTAAAGTAACTAAATTTTACAATATTCCTATGATGCATTATTACCTCCATTTTACTAAGGGGGACACTGAAGCACATAGGAATGAAATAGCTTTTCAAAGATTATACTGGCATGGGCTGGGAAGGTGGCTCAGTGGTAGAGCCCTTGCCTTGCATGCATGAGGCCCTGGGTTTGATTCCTCAACACCACGTAACCAGAAAAAAAAAAGCCGGAAGTGGTGCTGTGGCCCAGGTGGTAGAGTGCTAGCCTTGAGCTGAAAAGCTGAGGGACAGTGCCCAGGCCCAGAGTTCAGGCCCCACGACCGGACCCAAAAAAAAAAAGATTATACTGGCAGTGGTAGAACTTAGCTTTGAACTATAGGTTGTCTAACTGTGGAGACCATGCAGTATTCCCGAGTGCATACATAGAGAAATAAAATCTTCATATTCTTTCTCTCAAGTAGTTTTCAAAGATGTGTGGATAAATTTACATGAAACTATTAAATTGTATTTTTTGGTAATTAATTTTGTTTGTATTTTTAGGACATTCAGTCAGAAGAAGGCTGCAATTGAAAGAGAATACGCACAGGTAAGCTTGGAGTTGGAGGTCTCTGTGCAAAGTATGCCTCACTTTGATGGGCTTCAGGTCAGCATCTCCATATCCTCTCTTCTCATTTCTGGGTATCCAACTCTGAGTCCCCTTTTGCTGCATTTAAATCTTCAAGTGAGGTGCTAAGTTGCTCCTTATTATAAAAAGATTGTAACTCTTCTGTGGGAAGACATTATTTATGTAGAGTTTATAGATAGTAATGATAATACATTTAACAAATATGTATATGTGTAAATACATATATACACAAAACATATACATATATACACACAGACCTTGTTTTTTGAGAGGCTGCTGGTACTGGGGTTGAATTTAGGTCTTATGTTCTCACTTGGCTTTATCCACTCAAATCTGGCACTCTACCACTTGAGCCATGCCTCCACTTTCTGAGTTTTTTTTGCTGCTTTTTTTGAGACTTATTAGGGATTTGTTGGGTTGGGCTAGCTTTGGACCCAGTCTTTGTATTTCAGCCTCTTCAGTATCTAGGATTATAGGCATAAGCCATTGGCTCCCAGCTTAACAAGAATATACATTCTTCTTTCTATACCCCAACCCATCCTCTGTACTTTAAGAAAAGTTGATTTTTGTATTTATTTAGTTAGGTTCTTATTTCTCATCACAGCCCTGGTAAATAGTGATATCTTTTGTGATGGTATAGAGTTGTTTTAGGGAAATTAAAGCAGCAGCTGCTTCTTTCCTCCTCTTCCTCTTCTTCCTCCTCCTTGTTGTCGTCCTCATCCTTCAACACAGATTAATTAATTTTCATTATTTAAATACTGGAAGAGGGGTACAGCATCACATGGATTCTGTGTCCAATGGCTTAACAGAAATTTGGCATGAACCATGAGCACAAGTTACCTTTCCTCAGATTACTCCGATTTTGTTTTGTTTGCCGCCAGGAGCCACTGTGTTGTTTTTGCTTTGTATTCCTAAGCACATCTCTTGCCCAAGTAGAAGTCGGTTATCACCTTGGGCATAAACACCTTCAATTTCAAGGAGAGTGGTGTGCTCCTTTGGTTCTGGAGACCTCACTTAGAACCAGCAAAAATACTGCCTTTTGGTCCTTTTCCCAGCAGGGCTCCATAGGCTTCAAGATGGCAGAGAGAATTCTTTAATTTTAGTTAGATCTTTATTTGTGTCCTGATAACTAAATATCACAAGAAAAAATTATGTTACTGTATTATTTTGTGGATATGTAGGAATCTGTAATCATAAAAAAATTACTTTATTGTTATAATAGAGGTGATGTACAGAGAGGTTTCATTATGTGTCAGGTAATGAGTATATTTCCTTTCATACAGTGTCATCTGTTCCCTCATTCTTTCCCAGTCCCTCCTCATCTCCACCTGTGAGTTGTGTAGTTCACTTTGATCAAGGTCCAGTGAACTCCACTGGTGCACTTTTTCACCCTTTTTTCTTAAGGTGTGTGCCCTCCCACCCACCCTGTCAAAGATATACACGTGAATACGCTGAATATAAGGTAAAGAAGACAGAATCATCAGAAAAAAAAGGAAAAAAAACCTAAAAACTAAAAAAGAAAAAGGAAAAAAAGTCTTTTGTTTCCATATTATAGGAGTTCATTTTAGTATGTATATTATTTCATATAAATATAAAGAGGCGCGTAGGCATTGTGCTTTTGTGATTCTCTCATAAGAGAGAATCTTTTGGTCTCACTGTATGTGAGTATCTAGAATCCTGTGTAATTTATCACATCCCAGTATTATTTTCAATCTAATTTCTACATATCAGAGAGAACATGTACTGTTTGTTTCTCTGAGCTTGGTTTACCTTGCTTAACATGATTTGTTCTAGTTCCATCCATTTCCCTGCAAGTGATATTATTTTATTCTTTCCAATGGCTGTGTAAAATTCCATTGTATATAGATACCACATTTTTTTAAAATCTATTGTGGGACATCTGAGCTGTTTCTATATCCTGGCTATTGTGAATAGTGTGCCCAGTGAACATGGATGTACAGGTGTCCTTATCATATCCTTGTCTCATGATGCTCAGGGTAGATGCCATATGGCTGGCTTGTAGGGAAAGTCTAGTTTAGTTTTTTGTAGAACCTCCAGACTGCTTTCCAGAGTCGTTGTATTAGTTTACATTCCTACCAGCAGTGCAGTAGGCTTTCCCCCCACATCCTCGACAGCATTTGTTGTTTGAATTAAAAATGGTCAAGAAAGTGGGTGAAAACAAGGGAGGGGGTAACAATGCTGGACAAGAAATGTACATATTGGGGGGGTGGAGTGTAGTTGTGGAGATGGGAAGGCAGGGATGGTAAGGGAAAAACAAAGGAGGAGGCAACAATGCTTGATAAGAAATGTACTCATTACCTTGCTCATGTAATTGTAACCCCTCTGCATGGTATTTTCATAATAAAAAAACTTATTAATAAAAAAGAAATATTACTTACATAACTGTAACCCCTCTGTACATTACCCTACAATAAGAAACAAACAAATAAATGTAGGCCAATCTAACTGGGGTAAGATGGAGTCTCAGTGTTGTTTTGACTTGCATTTCCTTTATGCCAAGGGATGATGAGCATTTCCTTATGTGTTGCTTTGCCATTCTTACCTCTTCTTCTGAGAAGTTTATCCATAGTTCCCTTGCCCAATTAGTGATTGGTTTATTAAGTTTGGGAGGGGCTAGTTTCTTGAGCTCCTTGTATATATTGGATATTAGGCCTTTGTGTGATAAATTGGTTGGCTGTCTTTCTAGTTTAGTAACTATATCCTTAGCTGTGCAGAAACTTTTATTTTTATGTAGTCCCACTTGTCGAATCTCTCTCCTGTTGTGCCCCTGGGACTCTATTCAGTAAGTTTCTGTCTATACCTGTAAGTTTTAATGTTTCTCCTACTCTCTCTTGAAATAGTTTCAGAGTTTTGGGTCTGATGTTGAGGTCTTTGATCCACTTTGAATTGATACCAATGCATGGTGACTAGTTTTCTGCATATGACTACCCAGTTTTCCCAACACTAGTTGTTGAAGTGGCTATTTTTTTTCACTGCATGCCTTTGGCTTCTTTGTCAAATATTAGTTGACTGAAAGTATATTGTTTCATTTCTGGGTCTTCTAATCTGTTCTGTTAATTTTGGACCTATTTTTGTGCCAATACCAAGCTGTTTTTGTTATTATGGCTCTGTAGTGGAGTTTGAAATCTGGTAGTGTGATACTACCTGCATTGTTTTTGTGCCTAGAATTGCTTTGTCTACTCTAAGTCTTTTGTTGTTCTATATGAATTTTTGGATTGTTTTCTCTTTTTTTCAGTAAAGAATGTCATTGGAATTTTGATGGGGATTGCATGGCTATTTTCACAGTATTGAGGAATCTGTAATTTTTATTTATAAAAACTCTTTAACATAATTTGACTATGTTGGTCTTTTCAAGCAGTTATATTTTATACACAGTAGAATTCTAAAAAATTCTCTTCCTTCATCTCCACAAGTGGTATTTGCAGCAAAAACTTAAAATACAGGATTTTAAAAAGTGATACAATTAGTATTCTACATGGTAACTATTACTACCTTTTTTTGAAGTTTGAACTCAAATCCTCAGATTGCTAGTCAAGTATTCCTGTCACTTGAGCCATACCTACAGTCCTTATTTTGCTTCAGTCATTTTTGGATAGTGTTTTATACTTTTCCCTAGTGGCCAGCTTAGACTTTGATCTTCTTATCTGTGCTTCCCCCATAGGTGTACACTATCATATCTGGATTACTTGTTGAGATAGAGTCTTGCTTTCCCCAAACTCTGTCCACCCTACCCTCATCTATGCCTTCTTAGTAGCTAGGATTAGAGGCATAAGCCTCTATATTGACTTTTTTTTTTTTTGGAAACAGAGTCTAGTTATATGGCCTGGGCTGGTCTAGAATTCATCTTTTTACTTCAGCCTCCTGAATGCTGGAATTATAGGTCTGTATCACCATACCTACTTTTTTTGTCTGTTGTGGAGCTTGAACTCTGGACCTGGGTGCTGACCCTATGTACTTTTATTTTTATTTCTGAGACAAGAACTTATCTGTAGTATATACTGGCCTCAAATTTATGATCATCTTGCCTCAACCTCCTGCATATTGGCATATACCTAGGAGTAGAACTGCTGGCTCATTGGGTATCTAATAAAGTTCTGCTTTACTAGATGTTGTCAAGTAATTTTTCCAAAGTCAAAGTCACTAGTAGTATTCAAATGTAGTTCTCCATTCCCCTCGCCCCGCCCCCCCCCAACCTCTGTCTCTCTTTCTTTTGTCCTAGTACTGGGCTTGAACTCAGGGTCTTGCCCTCTTTGGCTTTTTTGCTTGGGGCTAGCACTGGCCCTGAGCTTTTTTTCTTTGTTCTTTTCCTTAAGGCTAATGCTACCATTGCAAGAGAGACTAGGAGAAACATTAAAATTTATAGGTATAGACAGAAACGTCTTGAATAGAGTCCCAGGGGCACAATAAATAGGAGAGAGATCTACAAGAGTCGCTCTGGCTGTTTTGCTGGTTAATTGGAGATAGAGAGTGTCATGGGTTTTTCTGCCTAAAGTGGCTTTGAACTTTGATCCTCAGATCTCAGCCTCCTGAGTAGCTAGGAATAGATGTGAACCTATGCCCTGCTCTATATGTGGTTTGTTCTAAAATTAAAAAGTACCATTTTGCTAAGTATACAGTTAGTAGTATTTGATTGTTCTTTCGTTCTTTCTTCCTTTTTCCTTCTTTCTTTCCTTCCTTCCTTCCTTCCTTCCTTCCTTCCTTCCTTCCTTCCTTCCTTCCTTCCTTCCTTCCTTCCTTCCTTTCTTTCACTTCCTCCCTCCCTCCTCTTTCTCCTTCCTCCCTCCTTCTACTTCTCCCTTCCTCCCTCCCTTCCTCCCTTCCATTCCATGGACTGTTTTATTAGGATAATCACTTAACTTAATTTTTAAAAAATTGTTATTATAGAGGTGATGTACGGAGGGGTCACCGTTATGTAAGTCAAGAGTACATTTCTTTTTAGACTATGTCACTCATTCCCTTGCTTGCTTAACTTTTTAAAAAAATCTTAAAGTCTTTTAAAGTTTAGCTGTAACTCAGACTTTATAATGGAAATCTATATATAGTAGTACCGACTTTACGGAAATTTTATTTATAATCCAAGTTACCTAAAATGTATTTCTAAAAAGAACAGTATTACTTTAAGCTATAAGAGATTTACAAATAGAATTTTTCAGTGTGTTAAGCAGCATTGGATTTTGTAATATACTTACTAAATTGAGTTGACAAAATATGAAGAAACATTTTGGCCTAATAATGTTTTAATTTTTATTAGAAAACATAAATCTGTAAAAATGTTGAAAAATAATATACTAGGAATTTTATTTCCTATTAAATAGTTACTGACATTTTGCCACATTTACTTCAGCTTCATCCCGTTT
Organism: Dipodomys spectabilis; assembly: GCF_019054845.1. Classification (NCBI taxonomy): domain Eukaryota; kingdom Metazoa; phylum Chordata; class Mammalia; order Rodentia; family Heteromyidae; genus Dipodomys; species Dipodomys spectabilis. The sequence goes on from NW_024870680.1 coordinate 15,550,891, forward strand.
AAAAGCTGGATTATTTGAAAGTAAATTGTAGCTAGTATACTTCGTTTCTACAAAGTTCACTCTACATCTTCTGAGAAAAACTATTTTCCAAAATAACTACTGTCCTTATCATATCCAAGATGAATAATTATTCTATAATATCATTCAACATGTAGAATACATATTTCAGTCTTCTCCTTTATCACCTGAATGTCTTTCATAGCTTTCCTTCAGTTAATATTTACATACTGCTTTTCATGAAGTATCTCTTGATTTTTATGTGAATATTCCCTTTAAACTTTCTTTTTGTCTTTTATGACATTAACTCTTTGAAGAATCTTGTTAATTGTATTGTAGAATGCTCTGTATTGAGGGTTTGGGTTTTTTTTTTTTTTTTTTTTTTTTGCTTTTTTATGATTAGAGTTAAGTTAGATTTTAGCAAAAATGCTACATAGGTGATGTTGCACATGATAATATTTGTGGCTTATTTTGGTGGACTCTGATATTTAAAAAATAAAAACATGAACAGGGATTGGTGGTTTATACCTTAAATTCCATCTACTTCAGAAGCAGAGATTGGGAGGATTGGTATTTGAGGCCAGCTCAGAAAAAAGTTGGGGAAATTTCATTTCAACAAATAAACTTGGCAGTTCACATGTTTAATACAAGTTGTTGGGATGTATAGGTAGGTAAGAGGATTGCTGTTTGAGGTCATCAACGCAAGATCCTATGTGAAAAATACCTAAAGCAAAAAATAAAAAAAGAGAAAAGAAAGGAAGGTAAAGAATAAAAACTTTGGGCGGATAGTTCAAATGGTAGAGCACCTGCCTAGCACACCTTAATTCAAAGTCTAGTCTCTCCACGCCCCCCCCCCCCGCCACCCAAAGAAGAAATATTGACATTGGCCAATTTACAAGCTTGATTGACTCTATAATAATAATAATAGTTTAAAAAATTCCAAAATTGTATCTTCTATTTTTAGACGTGTGTTTCTATATTTGGTTTTGCCTATGCTCTAAAAATAGGAATCCTGGGCCTCACACATGCTAAAAAAATACTTATTATGGGCTAAATTGCCAGCCTAAATAATACATTATTTTAAAATTAAAAAAATTGTAAGGACCTGTTTATTTACATTAAGAAAACACTTATTGAGAACTGTTCTAGGAAATGTGGATATAGCAGTGTCTAAAAAGGAACATATACAACTTAAATATACACAACTTGTATTCAGTGGATGTACATAGCCTCCTTAATGAAATATATGAATTTGTCTTCAAAGCCACTTATGGCATTTTGGCAATTTGGAAAAGAATGACTTTTATAGAATGATTAATGTGGTATATACTTCCATTCTGTATACAAAACATTGATTAACCAAAATGATTGAACATTTGTGAGATTAAATAGTAAATATTCAGAAAACTATTTGAGTGAAATAAATTTATGTGAACTTGAGGTTAACCATTTGCCAGTACAGTTGTCTCTTGCTATATCATGGTTCTCTTATTGCAGCTTCACTTCATTGCGGGTTTTAAAAAAAGAAATCTAATTCCTGGTTGCGGAGTTTTTTGCCATATTGCGGGATTTTGCTTATATAGATAGGTACTTATATAATATTTATGATTTTAATTATTTTTGCCTAGAAATTTTAAAACAATATAAAATGTTAATTCAAACATATTAAAAGAATTATTAAATTGAAATAAAATACAGTATGTATTTTATCAGCGGATAAATACTGTACTGTATGCAGTAATAGCAGTGTGTAAGTTTGCAGTACGGGTTGGAGAAGATTGTACACAGCATACTGTTGGCTGATGGAATGTTTTTGTATCATGAACACTGATTGGCTCAGTGAGTGTAGCTTCACTCTGTTTGCTCTCCTGCATTGTGCCTATACATTCAGCATCTCTCCTTGTCTACTTCAAATTGATGTCTAAGCATAGTGTTGCTCTGCAGTTTTATATTTTTGTGAAATTTTCATAAAAGTTTGAATTTATTGCAAGCCCCATGGTGCCACCCAAACATTCTGTGCTTTCTAAGGCTTCTGGCAGTGAACCTAAGCTCCAGAGGAAGATGCTTGCCATCAGAGAAAAGGTGGAACTTTTTGACATGTTAAAGGAAGGCAAAAGCTACTCAGCTGTAGGTCGCCATTACAGGATCAACAAATCTACTGTTAGGACTATGGCAACAATGACTTTTAACAAGACGGCAAAGAGGTGGTCACTTCTTGCAATAAGGCCATTGAGAGGATGGAGTCTGCATTGGCCCTGTAAATAAATGACTACAGGAAGATACTGGACTGGTAGATACTGCTGAATACCAACACCATCTGGATGAAGGTCAAGAAACTTCATGATAGTTTTGTGGAAAGCATGGACATTCATGTTGATGATGAGGATAAGGATGATGATGAGGACAACAATGCAGAAGCAGGACCGTGGAGTGCTTCTTCCACCAGACCAACCCCATTCAGTGCTAGCAAGGGCTGGTTTGACGCTTTGTACTCAAGAATGTTTCCCTGCATGAAGAAGCTTCCTCTGCAGATAAAGCCAGAGCCAAGGAGTGCATGAAGAACATGTTCAAATCCATCATCAAGGAACGGGGCTATAAGTCTGAACAAGTTTTTAACATGGATAAGACAACGTCAGCAAATGAAAAAGGATAAGAACAGATGAACTACGGGTTGGAGAAGAGGAGGTGGTTGGCCTAACACTGGCTCATCTTGCAACAATTGTAAGAATGGCCAAAGAACTTCAGAGAGTGGCTGAAGAATGGGACCTCCAGATACTTCTTTCGTTGCATGTCATAAATACAATGGAGAGTTGTATACCAGTTTATTAAAACCTTCTTAGAAGAAAAAGCAGCACCAGCAACTCCCTATAACTATGTTCATCATTCAGACAAAGAGATCAGTTATGCCTATGCCTTTAATGGATATAGAAAAGTTACAATCCAGGGCAAAGATACTGCAACCACCTGATAATGTGCCTGATGATGTGGTGCCTTCATAAGATCTGTAATGTTCTTCTTGGCTGTGCATTACATTAATTTCATTTTCATCACCTTCATCACCATCAATACTGCACAGTTACATAATTCATGATCTTCAGTCATTCAAATTGTACTGTAGTATACTTCACTGGTGAGTACCCATATACAATTTTATATGTTGTTAAAATTACGCATAGGTCTAAGAGTGTAGAAAGTGTTTAAGAGCATATGAAATATTTATAAGAGTGGGAAAGGTTAATAAGGGAGTGGGAAAGGTTTGTAGGAGAGTGGGAAGGGTTTATGAAGCCTTAAATAAATATGTACATATATAAATAATATAATAATATAATTGCAAATTTTCACCTATCATGGGGGTCTCTGGAACATAATTCCCATGATAAGTGAGGGATACTGTAATTTCAATAACAGTACCTTAAGCACAAGTAAACTTCCAACACATGTTAGGGGAATAATAGAAGTAATAATGTCTGAAAACTCAAAATTTTATTTAATTTTGTTACCAATTCTAGGGCTTGGGTGCTATCCCCAAGCCTCTTTGTACTCAAGGCCAGTGCTCTACCACTTGAGTAACAGCACCATTTCCAGCCTTTTCTGAGTAGTTTATTGGAGAGAAGAGTCTCACGGACTTTCCTGCTCAGGCTGGCTTTGTACCGGGATCCTCAGATCTCAGCCTCCTGAGTAGTTAGGATTATAGGCGTAAGCCACCGGCACCCAGCTCAAAAACCTCATTTTTTGCTTGATGTAATTGGAACAGTGAACCTTTTCAGGTTGCTTGGTGGCTTCAGTGTTCTGCAGAAATATTTATATTTTATTTTTAATTATGGTTTGTGAAGTTCACTTTCTAATTCTATAGAAATGCAGATAAATTCTTCATCTATATACACGGACAAATTGATCTAAAAACATAGAACACACCTCAGAATCACTGAAGAGAAAGTGTTAAACCTGAGGATAAAATCAAGTCTAGATTATGGCTGAAGTTAGTCAACCTCTGAGGTGTTGGTAAAACCATTTGCAATACTTACTGAGATTGCTTCAGGCAAGTTCTGTGTATTAATGTATTTCCTGTAGTCTTTGGCAGAATGCTGCTAGTGAAGGAAGGATATAAAAAGGTTACTGTGGCTGGAGAGAAAGAGCAGGAAAAGAGTGTGGACTTTGAGGGCGGCTCCTTGCAGAAGGACAAACAAAGTAAACATGGACATGCTGGCAATTTCCTAAAAGGTTTTGCTATTTTTATTCTTTTAAGAAATAAAGTAACAAGGAATTAGGTGTAGTACTCAAGAAGTTAATGTTATGGGTGTGAGGTAGGCATTTTTTTAGGGTATGTGTGTATGTGAATTTCATCCATATAACTTAAAACTAGCTTAGTTCAGATTTATATTACTAGCTTTCTGTATATTGCTATTGAGAGAGAAATGGTTGCTATATATTTGAAGGCTGTATATTTGCCAGGTTGTCCTATAAACAATCAGGAGAACTCATACAGGAAAGTTTATCAGAATAAAATTCAAGATTATTTTTTTATGTCCATGTTTTAAAATCGTGTGTGTGTGTGTGTGTGTGTGTGTGTGTGTGTGTGTGTGTGTGTGTGTGTGTGTGTTGATACTAGGACTTGATTTCAGGTGTAGGCACTATCCCTGAGCATTTTTTGCTTAACAGTTGTGCTCTACCACTTGAGCCATAGCTCTACTTCCAGCTTTTTGGCGGTTAATGGAGGTAAGAGACTCATGGACTTTCCAGGCTGGCTTTGAACTGTGATCCTTAGATCAAAGCCTCCTGAGTAGCTCGGATTACAGGTGTGAGTCACAGCCACCTAGTCAGTCTAATATTTTCATCTTGTTTTTCTTTTCTCTGGCTTGTAGAAGTGGGTAGAAATATGTCTAGAAAAAAGAACAGACTAATCCTCCCCCAAATTCTTGTGATTTGATTGTTAAGGTTTTTAAATTATATTAAAAGAAGAAATAGTGATAGAATTTGATAACTTATGAGTTACATAGATTTTCTAGATAGCTATATTTTCATGGCTGTTCAAGCATGCCTTTCAAAAGAAAGCAAAAAGTCCTTGCCTATGCTTCCCCATTCTTTTCCTTCCCAGATCCTGTTTCTATTAATTAGTTTAGTGGTTAGGTTAGCATAAACATCATGGCATGAGAAGACAGAAATTCAGATGAGAATTGTAGTTTTGAAATTTTCTTATATAATGTGTCGAGCTCAGGCTACAAGGTGAATTTGGAGCTAGCCTGGGCTATATGGTGAGACTTTGACTCTGAAAAAAATCAAAGTAGAGCAAGTCTCTCTGCTGTGTAAAGTACTTGGTTTTCTTTTTTCACCTTTGAGTGTTTGGTCCTTCTTCCTAAATATGAACATATAGGGCTGGGAAGGTGGCTCAATGGTAGAGCGCTTGCCTTGCATGCATGAGGCCCTGGGTTTGATTCCTCAGCACCACATAAGCAAAAAAGAAAAAAAGCCGGAAATGGCGCTGTGGCTCAAGTGGTAAAGCGCTAGCCTTGAGCTGAAGAGCTGAGGGACAGCGCCCAGGCCCAGAGTTCAGGCCCCACAACCGGACCCAAAAATAAATAAATAAATATGAACATATATAATTATAGGTATTTTATTTATACTGCTAGGATAAAACTAAGGAATTATTTGTCATCTAGGCATAGTGGAACACCATTGTAATCACAACTTTTTAGGAGACAATGACTTTGAGCCAACTGTGGCAAAGTTAGCATAAGCATGGCTCAAAAATAAGAACAAAAGGACTACTAGTACAGTTCAAATGGTAGAACACTTGCATAACAAGTTTGGGGTCTCTGAGTTCAATCTCCAGACTGAGGAAGAAGAAAGTTATTTGTCAGTTTGAGTCTCTTGCCTTCCTTCAGTTAATTTTGCAAATTTTCTTTCTTCAACATTTTTATTTTATTGCTGGGTATTAAACTTCAGGTCTTATACATGCAAAGCAAACACTGTATCACTGAGAGCTATACCCAGGTCCAGCAATTACTTTTATCTGCTTCTTTGTTTTATCTCAGAATCTCAATCTGATAGCTCTTAACTATTCTTTCACATTTTTTTTTTTCAAATTGTAAGGCCTGAACAATTGATTTTTCTCAGTAGCCACAGCAGAGAGTTAACTCCAAGTTCTTGAGTGGATATATGTCCTGCATAGGCAAGTGTGGTTGTCTCTTCATCCCCATCACAGGCAATTCCACTGGTCCCTTTCCATCAGCTTTGACTATTATTTCCTGTCCCCCACCCCAGTGGTGGTTCGGGAGCTTGGGACTCACAAATGGCTCTAGGGGTGGGGGACCCTGACTGGGTCTTAGCAACCTCATTGCATTAGCCCTTACAGCTGGGGATTACTCCAAAAGTACAGTGCTGTCCATTGCTCCCAGGACCTTGATCTTCTTGGTCTTGGGATTAGCTATTTCAGCTATGATTTCCTGCAGCAAGGATTCTACCAGCTCCTTGGCTTGGACAGGGTTTATGCAGTGAATGCAGTTCTTGATCTCCTTGATCAATTTCACTTTGTCTATTGGCTTTGTCTCTGTCATTTGTCAGATGGACTGTGAAATATGTCCAATCTGTTTGCAGAGGCCTTTCAATGCTGCCTTGGAGCAGCTGTGTCAGAGATAGCCACTGTTGGCATGAGACTGACATCCTGGATCTTTAAGTTTCTTCAAGAGCTTACTGAGGTCTGAAATATCCAGGAGCATGAGGTTAGGAAGTCCTGCGTTGGATTTTGAGAAGTACTCCTTGGGGCATTATCCAGGAGTGCAGTGGTGAGGCACATTCTTTTATCTGTCATGGGACAAAGCACTTGGCACTCTATCTTGTACAGACAGCCAGTAGTGCAGAGACCAGAGGCACTAGTGGTCTGTTTGTTCAGGTCCACCATCACTAGGGCCAGAAACTACCAGCCAGGATTATGATGACTTCCAAGAGACTTCAATAGTGCCTAAGAGCCTTAGGAAGCCACATAATTAAGCATGGTAATCCTACTGAAACCACAGGCTTCAAGGTTGAATGTGTTAATCTAGCATGTGCATTTTGCTACAAGAAACCTTTGGAAATGTGGGGCCCTGGGCTATGGCACTGCTCACAGAATAGCACTGTGCAGCAAGCTAGGAAGCTGAGGCCTAGAGTGGCACCCAGGGTTACCTGGGCTATGCAGCCACAGAAGGTAGCTACTTGCCCACTGACTTTTTACCAGACCTGGCCCAGCCCATGACCTTCTGTCATTCAGGGCCTTTTAGAACCTGCAGAAATGGTCAGGACTCCAAAGGCCAAGATGTGGCCACCTCAGATGGCAGATGGTCACAGCCTTCTTCAACATGTGAAACATTCTTTGACCCTGGTGTTGGTTGCTCAGATCTCAGGAGACTGAGATGTGAGGATCAAGGCTTGAAACCAGCCCCTATAGACAAATCTGTGAGACTACCTCCAATTAACCAGCAAGAAGACAGAAAAGTGAGCTGGGTGCTGGTGGCTCATGTCTTAATCTTAGCTGCTCAGGAGGCTGAGATCTGAGGATTGCAGTTTGGGCAAGTAAGTCTGTAAGACTTGGGCAGGTAAGTCTGTAAGACTCTTACCTCCAATTAGCCACAAAAAAAGCAGAAGTGGAACTTTGGCTCAAGTGGTAGAGTGGTAGCCTTGAGTAAAAAAGCTCAAGGACAGTGCCCAGACCCTGAGTTCAAGTTCTAGGACTGACATACTCATAGATACAAACGGTGGAAGCATGTCTTAAGAGTTACAGTGCCAAAGGAGGGGGTAACAATGCTGGACAAGAAATGTACTCATTACCTTACTCATGTAATTGTAATCCCTCTGTACAGCATCTTTACAATAAAATAAAATTTAAGCACAAAAACAAACAACAACAATAAAACAAGCAAGAGTATGTGGCCTTCAGTTCTATCCTTAGTAGGACACACAAAAAAATTTCTTCATATGCTTTATTTTAGATGAATTATCCTCTTTGAACTTCCATTCACCAATTCTCCATTCAGTATCCTGAGACACTTTATCTTAGTACATTTTATCAGAATAAATTGAGATTTTTTTTTTTTCTTTTTGCTAGTACTGAGTCTTTCACTTGTGCTTTGGCTTTTTCACTCAAGGCTGGTGGCACGCTACTCTTGAGCCACACCTTTACTTCCAACTTTTTGCTAATTCATGTTAAGAGTCTCATGGGCTTTTCTGCCTGGGTTGATCTTCAGATTTCAGCCTCCTGAGTAGCTAGAACTACAAGTATAAGCCATCAGTGACTGGTTAATACATTGACTTTTTTTTAAAGTTGTTAATTGCTATTATAAAGGTATAATAAATAGAGGTTACAGTTATATGTCAGGTAAAGAGTACATTTCTTTTTGGACAGTGTCACTTCTTCCCTCACTCCCAGTTTACATTGACTTTTTTTAGTGATCATATTTCATCTGAGATTTCTGGGCATTTTAAAGGACATACATATCTGTGTATATACATATTGTATATAAATGCAATCTTTACACCAGTGTTTGTTTTACTTCCATGTACTTCTCCACTTATTTTTTAAAGCAGAAATGATTTTAAAATGTATCTTTTTTCTTGCCCATGTAATTGCAACGCCTCTGTACGGTATTCTCACAATAAAAATAAAAAAAATGTATCTTTTTGGATATTTGAAGGCTTAATGGTTTTATTTAGACCTTGAGGTTCCAGGTGATTCAGGCTCCTCTCAGATATCTCTAGAACTGGTGGGGGAGCCCACTTCTATATAAGCATTGGACAAAATATGTTGTCTGGGAAGCTCTGGCTTAAAGGGATAGGGACTGAGCTTGATTTAGATTAGGGGTCATAAAGAACCCTTTGAAAACAAGCATTTTATTAGTAATGAACAAACTGGGACCCTTATTGTGACAGTATAATGTTCAATTAAACAGGTATTTCTCTCTCCTTCCTTTGCCTTTCCCCTTCTCTCCTCTACTCTTTGATCTGTTTATTCCCCAATCACCCACATATCTTCTATCATACAATTTTCCAGAGAAGGCCTACGGCCATTACTATGAGAACAGGAAACAGATACCCATAGTCACTACAAAGAGGATGATGTCTCTAAATGACTAGCATAGGCATAGTGCATGGGCACTAAGGCCAGTAGGGGAAGTAAAGCAGAAGCCAGAGAATCACAAGGAAGAAAAAGCAGTTTCTATTGTATGTTCCTAAAGGGTGGAGATTAAGTTCTAAGAACCTAATAGGTTGTTAGGGAAATTCATTGTTGTGCAAACAACACAGTATGCAATTATACAAGCCTAGATGGCACAGTCTACTACATATCTATGATTCATAGTTTATAATTTTGTATATGGGGCTAGACACTGGCTGAAACATTGTTATTCATCACGTGTATGTGTGTGTGTGTGTGTGTGTGTTGGGGTGGGGAGGGCTTTTGCTTTTTTGCTCATGTCTGTGCCCTACCACTTGAGTCATGATTCCAGTTCAGTATTAATTGGAGATAAGAGTCTCTTGGGGGCTGGGAAGGTGGCTCAGTGGTAGAGCGCTTGCCTTGCATGCATGAGGCCCTGGGTTTGATTCCTCAGCACCACATAAGCAGAAAAAGAAAAAAAAAGAGTCTCTTCGACTTTTCTGCTCTGGCCCAGCTTTAAAAAATTGGTGATTCTCAGATCTTAGCCTTCTTAGTAACTAGCATTACAGGCATGGTACTTGTTTAAAGAACTGTTAACACTGTTATTAATTCAAACAAACATTGGCTTAAACATTGGAATTTAGTTGTTAAGGAATATGAGGGGCTGGGAAGGTAGCTCAGTGGTAGAGTGCTTGCCTTGCATGCCTGAGGCCCTGGGTTCGATTCCTCAGCACCACATAAGCAAAAAGAAAAAAGCTGGAAGTGGCGCTGTGGCTCAAGTGGTAGAGCGCTAGCCTTGAGCTGAAGAGCTGAGGGACAGTGCCCAGGCCCAGAGTTCAGGCCCCACGACCGGATCCAAAAAAAAAAAAAAGGGGGGGAATATGAGCAAGTGGTTTCTCAAGTCAAATTTTTTTTATTGTTATTGTTGTTGCTCCTGGAGCTTGAACTCTGGGCCTGGGAGCTGTCCCTCAGCTCTTTAGCTCAAGGCAAGTGCTCTACCACTTGAGCCACAGCACTACTTCCCGTTTTCTGGTGGTTTATTGGAGATGAGTCTCATAGACTTTCCTGCCTGGGCTGGCTTTGAACCTTGATCCTCAGATCTCAGCCTCCTAAGTAGCTAGGATTACAGGTACCAGGCTTAAGTCAAATTTTTTAGGCTAGATGTAAAATTAAAAGGTGATTCTTCAAAGGATCTAAATCAAGTAGCATAAACAGATTATGTGTAAGACAAAACAAAATTGTTTGGAAGTCTGCATTATATGTAGCAAGATGATAAGCAGAGAGAAACAATCCATACTAGTCAAAAGAGCAGAGACTATAGTAATGACATTCAGATTGTTAATTGTTTGTTTTTTTTTTTTTTGGTTCAAGAACAGGACTTGACATTTTTACTCATTGGCTAGGGTTCCACCAACTGAGCCATACCTCCAGCCCCCAGTGTTTTTTTTGAAAAAGACATTCAGTATTTGTTACTGTTGAAACATTGTACACCAGCCCCTGATTACTGGGGCCCTCTTTAGCCCATTTGTCTCAATTCTTTGCCTACTTGCCTTAAACACTACTTATCTTCAGTATTTTCAGATTTTATGCATTAGAAATCTTGACTCTTTGTTATAAATGGATCCCTAGAAAATTCTTGAATTTTCTCAATTTCGAATATTGCCTGAATGTGGTTTGAATTTTAGCTATTCCACTTAGTGGTAAATCCTTGGGAGTTTACTTAATTATATTGGACTTTAGCTTACCAATCTGTAAAGCAGAATAATAACAGCAACATGTAGAGTTGTTACTTGTTTTTACGTCTTATTAAGTATATTTTCTCATGAATAAATACTTTATATTAAAATAACTGTTTGGAGACTTTAAGACAACCAAAACAGTGCTTATGTCTAAATGTGTCTGTACCAAAAATCCACCTGAAGAGCAGCATGAGAGACTGTTTTTGTAGTAGGTTTAAATTTTACTTATTTGAAATAGGGTCTCACTGTGGAGCCCAGGTTGGCATTGAGTTTGTGATCTTCTTGCCATAGCCTCTGTAGTGATAGAATTACAGAGATTTGTTACCATGCCTGGCTTAGGTTAGGTTTTAAATTGAGAATATTCAATTTGTGCCCACAGTTTAGGCAACTGCATCTTTACTAACAAATATTTCTTCTCTACCTCTTCCCTTTTCCTTCTCCTTTTCCTCTACCTCTTCCTTTTCCTTTATTTTTCTTGTCTGATACCTCTTCTTCTTCCTCTTCTTTTCGACTTTTAGGTTAAGAGCAGTTTGTAATAGAGGATTCTAGAAGGCTGGATACTTGTTAATCTAGTTCAAAAAACATTTTCTCAATTTGGGCATTGATGGCTCACACCAATAATTGTAACTACTTGGAAGGCTGAGATAAGATGATTGTGGTGTGAGGGCTGCTGGACAAAAAGTATACCTAGACCCCATCTCAGCAGAAAAATCTGCCTATGGGACACGTGTCTGTTAACTCACCTATGTAAGATGTGTACATAGGAGGATCATAGCCCAGGCCAGAACCAGCAAAACTTAAGACCCTATCAAAATAACCAGTTTTAAAAGGGATTGGGGTTGTGGCCAGAGGTACAGTACCTGCCTAGCCCATAAAACATTTTTTGGCTTCTGAACAAAGGTTAGAACAAAATGAGATCATCTTCCTTTCTTCAGCTTAATTTTCCATTAATCCATGCTGTTAATGGTTTTTGTGTTTATGTATTGGTAATTCATATCAAAACAATGTGTTCTTGTGAATTAAGTTTGGCACATTCCAAATAATTTTTATAGCTATGTATTTTATGTTCAGTTCTTGAGCTGCTATCAAATTGAGGAGGTTAAAGTGTTAATATGTTTAATTTTGTTCTTTTTTACCGAATATTTCTAAACATCTAGCAAATTTGAAAGAATATTACAGTTAACACTCAAATACTCCTCATCTATATTCTAACATTTAGATACTTTAAGATACTGCTCTCTCATAGCTATCCATCTATTGATCTTCCTACCTCTATTGATTTTTCTTGTTTTTAGTGCTTTTTAGACTAACTTGTAAAAATTTTAGGTTCTGAATGCCTCAGGCAAACCCATGTAACACCTCTTATAACCCATCCCCCAATCTTGGTTTTGGTATTTCGCCTAGAGGTGGCTATCAGTATCAAGAGTAGTTGGTACTGTAAGTATGTATCATGGGGCCTGGCTCCTATGCTTTGTCTTAAAATTTCTTTCTTTTTTTTTGGGTCCGGTCGTGGGGTCTGAACTCTGGGCTTGGGCGCTGTCCCTCAGCTCTTCAGCTCAAGGCTAGCACTCTACCACTTGAGCCACAGCGCTACTTCCGGCTTTTTTTTCTTTTTGCTTATGTGGTGCTGAGGAATCGAACCCAGGGCCTCATGCATGCAAGACAAGCGCTCTACCACTGAGCCACCTCCCCAGCCCCCACCTTTTAAAATTTCTAATACTTTCTCCTCTCTATTTATATGCCTTATTTTATTTTCAGAAGGTATTTACTCTGGCTAATTGTGTTTCTAAGTCTTCCTCTTAATATTCAAAATTAAGTTAGTTTTTTTCCTGGAGGTGTAGCTCAGTAGTTGAATGCATATTTAATATGTTCAAGGCTCTGATTCCACCCCTCCAACACAAACATACATACATATGCTTTATAATCATTTTAGATACTTGCCTTGAGTATTTTTAGTTTTTTTATTTTTATTGTTACTATAAAGGTGATATACAGAGAGGTTACAGTTATATGAGTCAGGTAATGAATACATTTGTTTCTGGACAGTGTTACCCCTTCCCTCATTCTTTCCCAGTTTTTCCCTCCCATTCCCACCCACAAGTTCTATAGCTTATTTTCAACATAGTGTCTAGTGAGTACCAGTGCTACATTTGTACCCTTTGTCCTTGCATTTCTGTGCCTCCCAAAGACAGATAAATGAACAAACAAGACTAAAAGAAAAGAAAGCAAAAACAAAGAATAAACCTTTTGTTTCCATTTCCTGGAGTTCATTTCAATAAATATTATTTAATATGATCAGGGGACATAGGCATTGCACTTTGTGTTCTTCCCCTAAGAATAACCTTGTTTGATCTCACTGTGTGAGATGCCTAGAGTCCTATATAAATGGTCAGTTCTGGTGTATTTTAGATGTATCTTCCACATATGAGAGAAAATATGAGCATTTGTCTGAGACTTTGAGTATTTTGTGTAGCATTTTTCACTTGTGGGTGCAATAGTTTAGACCATAATGACCAGTAAAACAGAAATTTCTCTATACTTTTAGACATAGAAGCATTATTTGCTTTTAAACTACTTAGAAGACTTCAAGTTGGTTTTGGACTCTTGGTGGCTAGGGATTGTTATCATGGATTCTTACAGTTCACGGCTTCATGAAGGGAAGAACTCAAATACATGATAGATTAACTCTTTGATGAAAGTACTCAAAATATGCTAGCACTATTGTTCTCAAGATAAGAGATTTAAAAACAAATCCTAACATGTTTGCCAGCAACTTTCAAGAATATATACATGATGTATATTGTAATGGAATTTTTAAAAAATCATAGGAAATTATTTAAGAGGTGTGTAATAGTGAGGCATTGTTCTCAGAATAACAGGATATCCTTCTATTTTACAGACTTTACATGTATAATTCAGAAAAGACTAATGGCTGACTGTGGGCATAATTAAAACAATTTTATTACTATAGTTATACAAGGTGGGTTTCATTGTGACATTTCCATAATTCATATAGTATACCCTATGAAACTTACTCTGTCTAGCTTATTAGCCCCTTACCCCCTTCTTAGAACATTTTCAGTTGGTTTCATTGTTTTTTCACACATGCATATAAAATACCTTGATCATATTTACTTTCATTTATTCTCTCCATTGCTCTCCCCCTCTGGATATAATTATTTACAAAAAAATTATTTTCAAATAATTGAGCTATGGATATTGAAGTATATAAGCATAATTCAATATATTTAACATATTTTAAGATGAGAGTCTAAGTAGCAAAACCAGCAATGTCTTGAATTCTATACAAGCCATTTTTTTTTGAAAGTGTTGAAAATAAAACTAGGAAGATATTTTTTTCTCATGACACACACTGATACAGTTGAAACACTTGATTTTATCCCTGTCAGAAGCAAACCATATTTTGATTCTTTTAAAATCAAAATTGTATAGAAATTTTTGGCTTTAATATGATAAGCTCTTTATTCATCTTCACTCTTTATTCACCTACACACCTGTGTGGGTGATTGATCCTCTATCCAATGCCATAACGCTAATTCAAATCAAGGGATGGATTCCTGGGCTCTCATCTGAAGCCTGAAATCCTGGGTGAGTCAAGCTAGAGAGAACATATCAACACAAACCCTTCAGGTTGGTCTTGCTTCTTTTCTGGTCTCTAAGCACCATTAACTCACACTGGAGGACTCATCCCATTTGTTCAGATTCTGCATCTTAAGTGCAACTCTATGAACTTAATTAATTTAGAAGAAATGTGATTATGTAATTTGACTATCAGAATCTGTCATTCTTTCATTTCAGCTGTTCTCTAATGATCCATGAACACTTCTGTCTGCTCACTTGTGTAAAGGCTGGCAAAGCTCTGTGTTGACTAGGCTTGAGGCAGGTGCTGAAGATCATGAAGAGCACATGCTCTGTGTATTTGTCACAGCCTCAGTGTTGTTGAAGAGGTAGAAGTTAGTGACAGTGGAGAACAGACACCTCAAACCTGTAAAGCCAGGGGATAGTCTAGTCCTCAGAGTAAGTGTAGAGTCTGCTTCAAGCTATGGTTCCTTTGGAAGTCATGGTTGTTCAGTCGTGACCAGTGGGTATGGTTTACCAGCATGCATTTCAGGCTTTACACATGTGTACCAGAGCTCTGTTGATATGAGACTCTGAACAAGATGTTGTCAGTGTGGTTGTTGAACCTTTCCATACTGTATCAGACAGTGTTGAAGATTCCTGTGTCACTGGTCTTTATTGCTTTGGGAAATTGTCTTAAGATCCCAAGAATATGGGGCTGGGAAGGTGGCTTAGTGGTAGAGCGCTTGCCTTGCATGCATGAGGCCCTGGGTTCGATTCCTCAGCACCACATATGCAAAAAGAAAAAAGCTGGAAGTGGCGCTGTGTCTCAAGTGGTAGAGTGCTAGCCTTGAGCTGAAGAGTTGAGGGACAGTGCTCAGGCCCAGAGTTCAGGCCCCATGACCGGAACAACAACAACAAAAAAAAGGGACTCTCAAAAGACAAGGCAAAAGATGAGTAGTGTCTCAGCCAGCCACATGGCTGCCCATGCAGCCAAACTATACTTTTTCTTGCCCTCTGTCTAGAGGTCATTTTAAGATTCTTGACCTCTGTACTATCTTAGTGTTTTCAATGACTAGAGGAGGAAAATAGAGAAGTCCAGCCATCCAGTGCAGGGATTGGCCAGGGATTGCTCCCCCAGTGGATCAAACAGGAAATAGTCTCTGTTATGAGAGCCACATGGTCTTTGCCAAATTACCCAACATTGCTGATATAAAGTGAAAGCAACCATAGACAGTTGGCAAACAAATGGATGGAACTGTGTTCCAAAGTTGATTTAGTGATGAACTAGACGCTAGGCTATAATTTGCCAACCTGTATGTGCTTAAAATACCTGTTGTGAAGACCTCTCTGTCCCTTATAATGTATGAATAGCTATTTTGGCAAAATATAATAAAAAGGTTATTAGAAACTGGACTTGGTGGCTCATGCCTATAATTCTAGTTACTTGGGATGCCGAGATCAGGAGGATTGTGGCTCAAGACCAACCTGGAAAATAATTCATGAGATCCCTCCTTATCAATCAATAACTGGGCATAGTAGTATGTACCTACTATTTCAGCTATGTAGAGCAGGAGGATTATGGCTCCTGGCCAGCCTGGACAAAACTGTTCATGAGACTTCTATCTCAGTGGAAGAAGCTTAGTGTGGGTCTGTGGGCCTGTCATCTTAGCTACTGTGGGAAGTGTACAGTAGGATCATAGTCTAGTCATGGGCCTAAGCAAAAAGTGAGATCCTATCTCAAAATAAGCAATGCAATAAAACCCTGAAGGAATGGCTCTTCAGTAGAGAACCTGCCTAATTCACATGAGACCTGGCATTCAAATCCCAAGACTGCAGAATCATTATTGGATTAGCAGCATAATAGACCTAATTTGTGAGTTTAAATTCAAAGACAGTAAATTACATTTCAATAAATAATTGAACATAGAGGAAAAAGAATGAGAGTCTCTTAAATGTTATTGAATATATATTCTTGCTTATCAATATGCTTATTATGTGTGGAATGCCACAATACTAACTAAACGAAACACTGGGTAAAATTTGCAGTTCTGGATTTATTGGATACACCACCTCCACACTAAAGTAATAACTCTGTAGATCAATATTTAAACACTTTAATATGACATAAATTTGCTTCTTTTTTACCTTTTAAAAATTATCTTTAAGTAGTTGTACAAAGAGGTTTTGATTCAACAATTCAGTTTCTAAGTACAATGCATTTATTCAGTGTTACCCCTTCCATCATCTCATATTTGCTTGTTGATATTAATATATTGAATCTAGGATGACTTGACAACATATAAGAGATAATATATATGTAAACTTTTCCTTGGGGTTTTCTTACATTTTTAAAATTATCTTTAGGTGGTTGTACAAAAGAGTTGCCATTTAACAAAGGAGTTTATGAATACAATGTTATGTTTTAACACATTCCTTATAAAGAAATGAGATGCAGAAGTCTGATTTTGAGAATTGAATAGATTTAAGTGTGCTAATTCTTCCCTGTAATCCACCTACTTGGGAAGTTTGAGGCCAGTCCTAGCAAAATAGAGCAACTCTCATAACAACGTGTTAGGTAGGCTTGGTGGCTCTTATCTATAACATAGGAGGCTTAGAAAGGAGGATAGTGGTCTGAGGCTAGATCTAAGCAAAAAGTGATATCCTATCTGAAAACAAATGCAAAAGAAGGACTGGGGATATGGTTCAAATGGTAGATCATTTGTCTAGTCTAGTATCACAGCTAAAGGATTTAAAAGAATTTTAACAAGAGATTGTTTTCAGAATCTTTTAAAAAAATCTTTTATTAGTAATGATTTCCAACAATTTGTTCTATGAGTTTGTGTCATTTAAAGAAATGGGTCATGACTGGTTACCAGTGGCTCATACCTGTACTCCTAGCTACTTAGAGGCTGAAATCTGAGGATTGCAGTTCAAGGCCAGCCTGGGTAGAAAAGTCTTGAGACGTTTTATCATCCAATACATTTCTCAGAAAAAGCTTCATGTGGTGCTATGGCTCAAGTGGTAGAGCGCTAACCTTGAGTACAAAGAGGCTCAGGGACAGCGCTCAAGCCCTGAATTCAAGCTCCAGGACTGGCAAAAAGAAAAAAGAAAAAAATGGAAATGGGTCATATATTCCTATATTTTTTATATATGAATATATTGGAAAATATTGAAAAAGTTTACCAAATTTGTAAGAGGATTAGTGATAATATTTCAACCAGGTACTGCACACACACATGCTCTCTTTCTCTCTCTGTCTCTCTGTCTCTCTTTCACACATACACATATTGATGTATTTATTTTTATTTATTTATTTATTTTTGGGTCTGGTCATGGGGCTTGAACTCTGGGCCTGGGTGCTGTGCCTCAGCTCTTCAGCTCAAGGCTAGCGCTCTACCACTGAGCGCTCTTCCCAGCCCCCCCCACCCCCACACATTTATTTTTTATGTATTTGTATTTGTTTTTTAAGACAGGGTCTTGCTATGTAGCATAGGCTGGTCTCATGCTTTTGATCCTCCAATATCAGTCTTCACTTAGAAGCGCTGGGATTACAGGTATGTGTCACCATGCCTGGCCTGTAATATCTTATTATACTTTTTAAATAAAATTATTGCTAATTATGGGATATGTTGTAAGGCTCTTTAGAAACTGATCTTTTCATCCTATTAACTTCTAGTTTTGTCCTTAGATTTTATTGACCTTTTAGAAACATGGGTATACCTTCCTTCCATGACAGTATGAAGATCATTAAAGATACCAAATACATAAGCCAAATGTCTAGCTGTCTAATTCACTTTGTTAAATATTAGAACTGACATTTAAAACATTTTTATCTTGTAATACCATTCAAAATTTGTACCATGGTTGTCAACATTTTTTGTTGACAACCATGGAACCTTACAGCATGTGAGCATAGCAGTAACATAATAGTAATGTATGACCTAATTCCTCTACCATTGGAGAGAACATAATACCAGTAATCCATAATTATTTATCACTAATCATGCTTTTTAAAAATTATTGTAAATGGGCTGGGAAGGTGGCTCAGTGGTAGAGCGCTTGCCTTGAGGCCCTGGGTTCCATTCCTCAGCAAAAAGAAAAAGCCGAAAGTGGCGCTGTGGCTCAAGTAGTAGAGCGCTAGCCTTGAGCTGAAGAGCTGAGGGACAGTGCCCAGGCCCAGAGTTCAGGCCCCATGACCGGACCCAAAAAAAAAAAATTATTGTAAGTTAGGGCTGGGAAGGTGGCTCAGTGGTAGAGTGCTTGTCTTGCATGCATGAGTCCCTGGGTTTGATTCCTTAATACCACATGAGCAGAAAAAGCCAGAAGTGGTGCTATGGTTCAAGTGGTAGAGTGCTAACCTTGAACTGAAGAGCTAAGGGACAGCGCCCAGGCCCATGACCGACAAAAAATTAAAAATATATATATATATAGAAAGTTTTCCCATGAGATAAGCTAGGTATTAGTTTATGCTCAATTTGGGTAACTTCTCCAATGTATTTTCCTGTTGTTATAACTATACTACTAGACTATACTGTGGCATAAAATTTAAACTTTGAATTATAGTTAATCATCTAATCCTTTATAGATTTAGACAGTTTGGAATTATGTTTGGTACTAAAATGGAAAAAAAAAACTTCATTCAGAAAACTATTGCTAAAATAATTATGTTTCCCTTGGAATTGTTAAGTTTCAGTTCAAGACACTGCTAGTTTTATTGTGTGAATTGGTCTCCTGAATAATTAACCAGTTGCTGAATATTTCTAACCATGGTGGTGTTAAAAATAGATTCTTTGTTGCATATTCACTGTATATTTCTTTTTTTTTTCCACTGTATATTTCTAAGCAAACAACTTCAGTGGATTTTCTCAGTTATGCTACTGCTGTTTCTGCTGGTGTGTGTGTGTGTGTGTGTGTGTGTGTGTGTGTGTGTGTGTGTGTGTGTGTGTGTGTGTGTGTGTGTGTGTGTGTGTGTGTGTGTGTGTGTGTGAGTGAGAGAGAGAAAATATTAACATTACAAAGTTCTCCTGTATGAGAAGCCTGGAATCGCCAAAATGTAAATGCACAACATTGAGCATCTGCTTCTGATGTCTTTGCAGTTTAGAAGCCTTTAATTTACATAATTTGTTTTAAACTTCTTTTATTTTCTACATCAGTGGTGATTAGGTTTTGATGGTTTTGTCTTATAGACAGCACATCTGCAAAATAGCACTCTGCTTGCAGAAGTTCACTGTCAGTCTTACTTCTAAGTAACATCACATGGACTCTTTGGTCTGCAATTCTTTGAATAATTCTTCTCCTCTTCTTCCTCCTCCTCCCCCCCCCCTCCCCCCCTCCCCTCTCCTCTCTCCTCCTCTACCCTCCTCCCTCTTCCTCCCTCCTCCTCCTTCTCCTTCTGCGCCTGCCTGCCTGCCTTCCTACCCTGAGCTCTGGGCCTGAGCGCTGTCCCTTAGCTCTTCAGCTCAAGGCTAGCGCTCTATCACTTGAACCACAGTGCCACTTCCAGCCTTTTCTGTTTATGTGGTGCTGCGGAATTGAACCCAGGGCCTCATGCATGCAAGGCAAGCACTCTACCACTGAGCCACCTTCCCAGCCCCTTGAAATCACTTTTCATTGCTCTTGTTTAGCCTATTATTGCTGCCTTATTCAGAGAAACTGTATCATTTCTCTTCAAAGATGATCAGACAAACCTTTTGCTATATACAGATTAGAAGTTAAAATACCTAATTGTTTCACCGATTTAACAAAAAATTAAATTATAAACTATAAATTGATTAAATTTAAATGGTTATAAAATAGCTAATTAGGAAAATAAATGCTTATATTTTTCAGATTGTTTTATATTTGCATCAATTACAATTTACAAACAAACCAATACCAAATTGTTATAGATACCAACTACCTATTTCTATGGTTATTTGTTGTGGATAAGTCACAGTTGGAGGACTGTGTTGTATTCTGGTGTGGATGCTGTAGAGGAACATGGTAGCGGGGGAAGGAATGTCTAACTTAATTTTCATATAGTAGAAATTCTTGACCTTGGGCTGGGAATGTGGCCTAGTGATAGAGTGCTTGCTTAGCATGCTTGAAGCCCTGGGTTCGATTCCTCAGTACCACATAAAGAGAAAAATCCAGATCTGGTGCTGTGGCTCAAGTGGTAGAGTGCTAGCCTTGAGGCAAAAAAATTAAAAAAAAAAGCAGCTTATAAGCATCACACGTACAAGAAATTCTTTTTTTTTTGGGTCCGGTCGTGGGGTCTGAACTCTGGGCCTGGGCGCTGTCCCTCAGCTCTTCAGCTCAAGGCTAGGGCTCTACCACTTGAGCCACAGCACCACTTTCGGCTTTTTTCTTTTTTGCTTATGTGGTGCTGAGGAATCGAACCCAGGGCCTCTGGCATGCAAGGCAAGCGCTTTACCACTGAGCCACCTTCCCAGCCCCATACAAGAAATTCTTGACCTTTGTTGAAACCAAGTTCTTTTTTGTTTGTTTGTTTGTTTGGGGTTCTGTGTATGAAGATGTAACACTCAACAGATATGAAAAGACTTTATAAAAGCTCTTCACAGGTGTCTTGTCTCATCTAGAAAAAGAAAGGCTTATTGAAAGGCAGAAGTCATCATATTCTGTAATGAATATAGTAATGAAGTTGTTGATTTGCTACTGAAATGTCGTTATGGTAGAACCTGGATTCCTATGTCTATTTTCTTATTACTTTGAGGTCTACCTATAAAAGGGAACTTTGTAAGATCCTGTGTTTAGCAGGAGGTGACCTGTTCTATATGTGTTTATAGCAATTTTATTTCTATGTGACTTTTTAAAAGGCAAGTGGAGTAAGTTTATTTGAAAGTGAAAAGAAACCCATGAAAGGAAAGTAGTGAGACTCTCCATCAGGAGAGGGGGCCCCAAAAGGAATCTCTATTTCTATGTGACTTATAAATTCCATATACAATTGTATATGGTCTCTTCTGCCTAAATACATCCTTTTTCCTCCTCTTTCTGTGTATTATTGAATTGCTTTAGTGACTTTCATGGTGCCTTGGAACTGGAAGTGGTGGTAGGTCATATGGTCCAACCTTCTTGGCATTCTCTCTCTCTCTCTCTCTCTTCCCTTCTCTCTTTTTGAATATAGAAAAGAAGTTGGCAAACTATTGCCATCTGGCCTGACATTTATTTTTGTAAGTAAAGTTTAATTGGACCATAGCCATACCATTTGTCTACGTGTTCTCTATGGCTGTTTTTCTGATCCAGTGAGTAGTTGCCATGGGGACCTTCTGGTCTGCAAAGTCCAAATGTTTTACTTTTTGGCCCTTTACAGAGTTTACCAACTGCTGTGCAGAGGCACCAGAGCCTCTAACTGAATCCATTTAGTATTTTACCAGCTTTCAAAGGATTCAGGTTTTAGTTAGAAAGTTTTCATTTATGTTGAGCAAAAAAACTTCCCTTTTAACTAACCTTCCTAATCTTCTAGGAATTGGATGACAGCTTTTAGGCTTGTCCCTCTTTGTATTGATCTTCATCCCTTTCCTAGGTTTTCCACTTCTGAAAACCTGAAGTTCATTCAGATCACACTTGAATGTCCTATGAAATCCAGTTTTAAGCCAGTGCTTCCTGTTGTCACACTTTAGGCATTGACACACAAATATAATACTTCAATATGTAATACTCCTATGGGCCTGCTTGGCTAAGATTCTTTTTTATGTTTTTTTTTCCTTTTAGATTTTGCTGTGTATTTCATACAACATAGCTGAGTGCTAGTGTCCTTTTAGATAGCTATGTCATATTAGTAGATCATACTGCCCTTAAACTAAAAACCACTAAGTCTTTCATATATCCTGCCATTAAATTAGATCTTCATTTTTTGCTGAACACATGCAGGACTTCTGTGAGATTCTTTTACACTAGGCTTAGCCTGTTGTGCCAGTATGTTGAAAGTTTTTATATCTTGATTCTGTCGTTCACATATTTACTGTTCCTCTTAGCTCTTTGTCATATAAGAATTCAATAGTAGTAAGTTACTTCATCAGCACCTTACTATGTTTGTGTAGCCTTTATTGAAATTGTTCTAGGGATTTCTCAATTTCCCATAAATTGAGTTATTGCTTAACAAATATTCCCTACCCTTTACCTTGAGTTGAAGACTAAATTCTTGCCCCACAAACTTTAGACTTGGTCATGTGATCTATTTAGGCAAATAGAAAAAAGGTAGAAGAAACAGTAGGCTATGTCTGCAATGAAGCTTTTTTCCCCCCAAAGAATAGTGTCACCATCTCGCTCTGTCTTTCAAAGATAGTAGTTCTTTATTTTGAATAAATCCGTTATTTTTTTCTTTTTTAAAAAAGTTTATTGTCAAGATGTACAGAGAGGTTAAAGTTACATAAGCAAGGTAGTCTAACTTGTTACCCCTTCCCTCATTTTCCACAAATGAAGCTTAAAAAGGCCTGGCAAACTCTTCCAGCTCTCTTACACTTCTGCCATGGAAGAAATTGCTCCAGATAACTACCTCTCTCTTTCAGAGTAGGTGCCAGAATAACAGACATGTTAAAGATACTTGAACTTGACATGCATCTTGAAGCAGAGCTGCTCTAGACAAAATGAAGATTCATCTTGTTCAGTGACACTCTACCAGTTGAGTTAGACCTCCAACCTGGCTTCTATGATAGTTGTTTTGGAGATAGTCATTGGAATTTTTCTTCCTAGGCTAGATTCAAAGTTTGATCCTCTGGATCTCAGGCCCCTGAGTGGCTAAGATTAGAGGTGTGAATCACCTGGCTTAAAAACAATTTTTAGTTATGAAAAATAACAGAAGCAAATAAAAATGCAAGACATACAAATTCACTATTACTTTTTTTTTTTGTCGGTCGTGGGGCTTGAACTCTGGGCCTGGGCGTTGTCCCTCAGCTCTTCAGCTCAAGGCAAGCGCTCTACCACTTGAGCTACAGCGCCACTTCCTAATTCACTATTTCTTATGTAACTATGTTAAATTAAAAAATGATAAAAAAAAAAAACAAAAACAACATTGCTAGTACTCAAGTGCAAAATACTACTTGTTCTACCCAGATATACACTTTTTCTTTACAGAAAACCGTATTTATAGTTTGTTTATTTATTTAGTATGTTCCATAAGGAATATAGTATACTTTTTTCTTTTTTCTTTTTCTTTTTATGCTGGTCTTGAGGCTTGAACTCAGGGCCTGGGTGCTGTCTCTGAGCTTCTGTACTTATAGCTAGTGCTCTACCACTTGAGCCATAGCTGTACTTCCAGCTTTTTGTTAGCTAATTAGAGATAAGAACCTCATAGACTTTCTTGCCTTGGCTGGCTTTGAACCATGAGCCATAGATCTCAGCCTCAGAAGTAGTTAGAATTACAGCCATGAGCTAATAGTGCCTGACAGGTTTTTTTTTTTTGTTTTTTTTTTTTTGCTATTTTTGAACTTAAGAAGTACATTGTTGTAATTTTTTAAAGTTTTATTCACTGTGTTCATGAGATTCAACCTAAGGGGTGTGTGTGTGTGTGTGTGTGTGTGTGTGTGTGTGTGTGTGTGTGTGTGTGTGTGTGTGTGTGTGTGTGTGTGTGTGTTGTTTTTATTGCTATATAGTTTTATAAGTAGAATATCTGTAGTATGTTTATCCATTTTACTGTTGTAGACATTTGTTATTTCTACTTATTGGCTCTTTTTTTTTTTCCTTTTATTAGTATTAGGGTTTGAACTTGGGGCCTTACACTTGCTAAGCAAGTGTTTTATCATCTGAGCCATACTCCTAGCACTAATAATTGCCTTTTTTGATCATTCCTGTACCTTTTTATTGGTGCACAGGAATGTGTGCTGTTCTCTGTCATACACTAGAAATAGGGTTGCTTAGTTTTTGGATTAAATGTGTCTTCAGTTTCACTGGATAGTTTCACAGTGGTTGTAACAGTTCATACAATTGTCAGTGTGAGTTGTCATGCCATCTGCTGTCAGAACACTTCTTGTCAGATTAAATATTTGCAACCCTGTGTGCAGTAAATGGTATCTTATTTGCTTTACATTTGCATTTCCTTTATCATGAATTAAATTGAAAACTTTTTGTTATGTTTATTATATTTTGGGGGATCAGGTCTTACTTTGTAGCCCAGGCTGATCTCAGACACAGATTCTTCTGCCTCAGTGTCCTGAATGCTGGCAGTACGGGAATGCCCTCGAAACCTGATATTTTTAAATGAGCCTTTTATAAGTAGTTATGTTTTTCCTGTAAGTTTGTTTTTCTTTTTCTTACTGATTTATAGGAGTTTGGTATGTAGTCACAATAAAACACTCCAGTAACATAGACTATCTATCTATCTATCTTTCTATCTATCTATCTATCTATCTATCTATCTATCTATCTATCTATCTATCTATCTATCTATCTATCTATCTATCATCTATGTTGTTGGTCATGGGGCTTGAACTCAGGGCCTGGGCGCTGCCCCTTAGCTCTTCCACTCCAGACTGGCACTCAGGGCTGGGAAGGTGGCTCAGTGGTAGAGTGCTTGCCTTGCATGCATGAGGCCCTGGGTTCGATTCCTCAGCACCACATAAGCAAAAAGAAAAAAGCCGGAAATGGCACTGTGGCTCAAGTGGTAGAGCGCTAGCCTTTAGCTGAAGAACTGAGGGACAGTGTGCAGGCCCAGAGTTCAGGCCCCACTACCGGCCCCCCCCCCCCCAAAAAAAAAAAAAAAGATTAGCATTCTACCACTTTGAGCCACAGCTCTACTTCTGGTTTTCTGGTGGTTAATTGGAGATAAGAGTCTCACAATTTTCCTACCCAAGCTGGCTTTGAACTGTGATGCCTGGATCTCAGTCTCCTGAGTAGCTAGGATTACAGATGAGAGACACCAGTACCCAACTAAGTTAAGATATTTAGTTCCAATACAGGCTTTTTAATTTTCATTTTAAAACATACACTATTGAAATGGTTGTCACATCCCACGAAGGATTTTAGCTTTTACTCTATAGTAGACCCTTGTTACCCACAGGGTATATATTTCATCGAGACTATCTTTGAAATATCTCCACAAATGCTCAGGATGCATAGAATTCAGTCACTCTAAAGTTACTGAGATTTACATTGTACATACAGTAAGTTTGAGCATCCATCAGTTGAAACCATGTGGAGTAAATTGCAGTTCTGTCACAAAATTTGCTGTTATGTACATTAGTACTACTTAGGAAAGGCTAGATCTTGTGTCATGCTCTTTATCTGGAGCACTGCAGATGCTTGTTTCATTTTTCCCATAACACTGCCCAACTTCTGCTAAATACATACTTCCTTTCAATAAGTCTGAAACATTTACTTTATGACTTAAAATATATTATATGTACTTTTTGTCTCGGGAAGGTTACCAGTTTTACCTTGTTCTTTGGCACCATTTGCTTTTTAAGAAGCATACTTTTATAAAATTAAGGGCAGGAGAACAATGAGCATATCACATAATATAAACACAACTAATGGTAACTCAGAGGTAACTGAGCTGCATAATGCATGTGCAAGAAGTATAAAAATTACTTTGATGTTCCTGGGGCATTGAGCTTTTGCAGCTTGCTTGCTAGGCTGACTCTGCCATTTGAGTCATACCTCGGGTCTTGCTTTTTACTGGTTGTTTTGGAGGTATTGTTTAGAGAACTTTTGTGCTGGCACCGTGATCCTCAGATCTCAAGCCTATTGAGTAGCTAGGATTACAGGTGTTAGCCACTAGTGCCTAGCTTAAAGTAAGTTTTGATATCTGATAGCATTATCCCCACCTTTAGTCCTCAGCTCCACCCAGACCGGAGCCCCTGTAATAAACTTTATAATAATCTTTCTTTTGTGCTTGCCTGCCTCTGTGTGGTCCCTTGGGATGGTTGTGATGGATCCTAACAATACCTGTATAGCAAGACCTTTTACATTGTTCTTTGTTTTGCTTCTCTTTGATCCTTGGTGCTTTCATTTTGTAGTCATTTTTTCAAGTTTCACTAAGAGACCATTTAGGGTTTTAGTTGGAATGAGATTGTCTTATTTATAGATTAGTTTGTAAGAAATTAACAACTTTTGCAACAAGTTGTCCAATCTGTTAATGTGGTATATCTCTCCATTTAAAGACATTCTTTAATATCTTTCTAGAGAAAGCGGGGTTTTATCTATGTTTTTGACAGTACTGGTTATTGAACTCAGGGCCTCATGCTTGATAGGCAAGTACTCTACCACTTAAGCCATGACTTGAGACCCTTTTTTCCCTGGTTATTTTTGAGATAGGATCTCTCTTCCCTGGCTGCCTGAGTTGTACTCCTACTTGTGTTTCCCCATGTCACTGGGTAGCATTATAGGCACATACTACTGTACACACCCTATGTGCTTTTCCCATAGCTGTGATAACAGGCCCATACTACAGTGTGTAGTTGGTAAGCACTCAATAATAAATACTTGTGGGTATATAAATATAAGTAATATTAAAATGATATATTAACCTACTATGTCTATCACTGGTAATCTTTCCTAACAGCATTATTCTTCAGTGTGTCTATTTCAGAGTCTTATCTCATTTTAATGTCCAACAATCATAATATAGGAAGTCATCTTTTTCACATACCTACTATAGTTTGAGTGTGGTTTGTTACCCATCAAAATGCATGTTGAAGCTGGGCGCCGGTGGCTCACACCTGTAATCCTAGCTACTGAGAAGGCTGAAATCTGAGGATCATGGTTCAAAGCCAGCCCAGGCAGAAAAGTCCATGAGACTCTTATCTCCAATTAACCACCAGAAAACCGGAAGTGGTGCTGTGGCTTAAGCAGGAAAGCGCTCACCTTGAGCTGAAGAGCGCAGGAATAGCACCCAAGCCCAGAGTTCAAGCCCCATGACCGACAAAAAAAAAAAAAAAATGCATGTTGAAGCTTAATTTCTCAGTGTGACAGTGCTAAGAGGTAGGGCCTCAGGGGAGGTGTTTGGGTGATTGGCAGAGCCCTTATAAATAGATGAATGTCACCTTTCAGGAGTAAGTTTTCACTCTTATTGAATAATTTATTTTTATTATTCTTTTTTTTTTTTTTTTGGGGCAGTCAAGGGCAGTCAAGGGCTTGAACTGTGGGACTGGGCCTTGTCCCTGAGATCTTCAGCTCAAGGCCAGAGCTCTACCACTTGAGCCACAGCACCACTTCCTGTTTTCTGGTGGTTAATTGGAGACAAGAGTCTCACAGACTTTCCTGCCCCAGCTAGCTTTGAACTGTGATCCTCAGATCTCAGCCTCCTTAGTAGCTAGGATTACACGTGTGAGCCACTGGCTCCTGGCTATTTTTATTATTCTTAAGTAGTTGCACAAAAGGATTTCAGTTTAACATGTCAGTTGGTGAGTATATGCATCTTGGTCAATATTACCCCTTTAATAATTCTCCATCTCTCCCAACTCCACCTATCCCTTCAAGTTACCTAGTTCTATTTTCGTATGCATACATTGAATATTATAATTTTTTTCCTCTCTTCATTCATCTCTCTTCTTTCCTTTGACTTTACCATCCCTACAATACATGTTCCAGCTTCTTTGTTTTAATTTCGTTAAACTATGTTAGTTGAACAGAGGTTTTCTATATACCTCAGGTGATATTCTGGTAGCAAACAAAATTAAAATCACAGTGGCTTATATTAAAATTTAAATCACAGTGGCTTATATTTTTGTTTTAAATGTTCATCTTGAGCTGGCAAAGGCTCAACCCCACATTTTCATCACATTATCTTAATTCTGGCTCTATTCGGAATATTTGTAAATAGAAAAGAGCCTAGCAAACCATGACCACATTCTTATAACTTGTGTTTGGAGAGAGAGAGAGAGAAAGAGAAAGAGAGAGAGCTTCATTGAATTTAGACAATCACATACTCCTATATACATGCACTTTTGTTTTTCTAGTGCTGGTACTATGGAATGAACCTATGTCATTGAACATGAAAATATTCTACCACTGAGCTACATCCCTACCCTTGAGATACAGTCTTGCTATATAAGACCAACTTGACTGCAGGCTTAGGATCTGCTTCTGCCTCCTAAGTACTGATATCTTGTATTTATACTCAGGCTAGGCTGGACCATGATTCTCATTTATTTATGCTTCCTATGTAGGTAGGATGATAGGCTTACACCACTGTACCCAGCTTTTTAGGTTGAGATAGAATCTCATAAACATTTTCCAGTGGTGATCCTTCCCCAAGTAGCTAGGATTATAGGTGTGACCCACTGTGTCCTATTTATTGGTTGTAATTTTGTGTGTGTGCCAGTACTGAGCTTGAACTCATGGCCTTATGCTCCTGTTCACTTTTTTTTCTCGTGACTTTTTTTGCCTTATGTCTGGTGCTAGAGCCACATCTCCAGTTTTGGCTTTTTATGGGTTAATTGAAGATAATCTCTCAGATCGTCTATCTGGGCTGGCTTTGAACTCTTACCCTCAGATCTCACTTCCTAAGTAGCTAGTATTGTATGTATGAGCCACTACCACCTGGGTTGACTATAGTCTTAATTCAAATGTATGTATTTCTAATTAAGCATTAAAAATTATGACATCTTATTTTAAAGTAGTATATTTGACATGTATGAACAATTTCATAATCTCTACTTGTAAGTATTTGAGAAAATTTACCCCCTTAAATAAATTGAGGGCAGAGCTACTTTGTATAGTGTTAAGAGTTGTAGCTGAGTTTCACATTGGTATTGAAGGTATTTGTGTCAAGCTCTTTACCAAAATAAGCAGGTCATTCCCACTTTTTACTATATAAGAGAGAAATGAGAGGTGAACAGGCCAAGAGAAGTAAGAAAAGTATATTGTTTTTGAGTCCTATAGAACTAGACACCCATCAGCAATATTAGAAATAACTACTTCTAGAGAGACTTCTAACATCAGTTGTTAGAGTAAATTTAAAACTTCCATTTAGAAACCATGGAGCCTAATGGATTTACTTAAATAAAAATCCAAGACATTTTGGTAACACAGCATTAATAAATGCTAGGAAACAGTGTTCTCTTATCAGTTTTCTACTTCAAATCTAATGGGTTTCTATATTCTTCTTGTTGAATTATAAGTGGATGCAAAAGAAAAATGATTTACATGAAGTAAAAATGCATTTTATGGGCTGGGAAGGTGGCTCAGTGGTAGAGTACTTGCATGCATGAGACTCTGGGTTTGATTCCTCAGCACCACATAAGCAGAAAAAAGCCAGAAAGTGGCACTGTGGCTCAAGTGGTAGAGCACTAGCCTTGAGCTGAAGAGCTGAGGGACAGTGCCCAGGCCCAGAGTTCAGGATATTTATCTCTTGCTTATAAAATAGAGTGGCCCAAAATATAAATTCATGACTGGGCTGCTGTAATCCCAGCAATTTGGGATGCAGAGTTGGAGACTAGCATAGGCCACATAGTGAAAATTTTGTCTCAAACAAAAAATTTTTAAGTTCCTGTTTGTGTTTTATTGATAAGGGAAGGTGTGACCAATAAGAGAGATAAGAAGATAGAGACCTTAACCTAGGGGACCTTGAGTTTGAGGGCGAGATAAGCTGTGTATGGTTTTGAGAAATATACTTTAAATATACACGTGTGTATGTGTCCATATATCTTACACATATTGAAGCAGTGTTCTTGATGAAAACACTTTGCCTCCAGCAATTAAGAAAGAAAAAAAAAGAACCGAACTCTGCTTGTTTTTCCACATGACTGCAGAACAATCGCAGCTTCTACTAGGAGCCCTTCTCCTGTTCCTGGGAAAATACTCAGCTCACTGACATTTGCATAATCATCTTTAAGGCTATTGTGGGTGGGTTTGGGCTGCTGACACAGAACTGCAGACTGGCCACCTGTCCAAAACAAATGAACTCAGCCTTTGTGCAACATTATCTGGTCTCCACAAGTGTTACTTCTGAGTAATGAATAATTTGATTAAAATACTTTGGAACTATTTTCTAGGAAATGTGTTGAACTTAAGTCTTCTATTTAAGGGGAAGAGAAAGTTCTTTTTTTTTTTCCTGTCACTGGCATAACTAATATTTTCATGCTTCTCTGGAAGAGTTTTGTAGCTGCTTTTGTGAAATTATCCTCATAAATATTAATTAGGGATGTGAGAATTTCACAAGAAACTTTGAAAATGATTTGTATTCATCTATAAATTATAAATTAAGTGTTACTTTATGTTTTCATTTATGTGAAATAACATTGAAAGTAAGCAAAGAAAGAGGAAATGACTAAGGTCTTGAAATAGTAACCAGCTTTTATTTATTTTCCTTGATAATTAATCTGTTGATTAATACATGATTGTTAGGAAGTTTTTTTCCCTTATAATATACACACTGCTATGTTAACAAGTTTTAATAAGTCAGTATTAGCTTTTGTTAAGTATATATATATATGTACATGCAGCTTATTTTTATTATGATTTGTTTTGTGCTGGTCCTGGGGCTTGAACTCAGGGATGGCCAGAGTGCTATCCCTGAACTTTTTTGCTCAAGGCTAGTGTTCTACCACTTGAGCCACAGCTTCCCTTCTACCTTTTTTGTTGGTTAACTGGAGATAAAAGTCTCAAATTACTTTCCTGCTTGGGCTAGCTTCTAACCAGAATCCTCGTCTCCTGAGTTGCTAGGATTACAGGCATGAGCTACCAGTGCTTGACCATTCAGTTATTTTTAATTGGATATGATATAATGATGATATATTTCTTGTACATAGTGTTCAACTGAACTTATGTATTGCAATTAACTTGTAATTGGTAGGTTCTATAATTATACTCTATAATTCACAGTGCCAAATAAATGATTACTGAATTAATAAGACACTTAAAAAATTAGTTGCCAGTTTTCTTTTTTTTGGGGGGGGTAGGATCTAGTCACTTCTGTTTGTTTTTAAGAGAGACATTAGAATATACATCAAGTTACTTTATGTTCAGTACGTCAAGTATTACATGTCTTTTTGATTGGCATGTATTAAATTGTACACAGTAAGGGGTTTCGCCATGGTACTACTCTCTTACTCTTTACTTCCTATGTTTCCTTTTCCTTTCCACCTCCCTAGTAGTCTCCCTTTTACTTTATTGACAGTTTTACTTTCTTAGTGGTTTGGTTTTGTTTTCTTCTACCTTTCCTAAATGAGAGAAAACGTGATACTTGTCTTTGTGGGACTACCTTTTTTCACTTAACATGGGTGGTCTCTAGTTTCATTCATTTACTAGAAAACAACATAATTTCATTATTATAAAATGGCTGGGTAAAATTCCTCACATTTTCTTTATTCATTTATCTGTTGATTAGTACCTAGATTCCATAATTGATTGTTGTGAATAGTGCCACAGTAAACATGGGTATATGAGTATCTCGATAGTTAACTAATTCTTTTGGGTATATATTCAGGAATGATAAGGCTAACTCATACAGGTATTCTATTTTTAACTTTTTCAGAAACCCCATTCTGAATTCCATAGTGGAACATTGCCACTAGCAGTGAATAAAAGTTCTTATACTTCCCAGTATTTGTCTCCTATTCCTGCCAACATTTGTTATTTGTTCTCTTGATGGTAACTATTCTGACTAGAGTGAAGTGCAGTCTCATTTGATTTGCATTTCTCTGATGACAACAGCCTATTAACATATATTGCTGTTGCCCTTAATTGTGTGTGTCTGTGTGTGTGTGTGTTGATCCTGGGGTTTGAACTCATGGTCTGGCACTGAACCTGAGCTTTTTTGCTCAAGGTTGGTACTCTACCACTTGAGCCACAGCTCTGCTTCTGGTTTTTTTGGTGGTTAATTGGAGATAAGCATCTCAGGGACTTAATCTGCCCAGGTTGACTTCAAACTTTGATCCTCAGATCTCAGCCTCCTGAGTAACTAGAACTACAGGCATGAGCCACTGACACCTGTCTATCCTTAATTTTTTTAGTATCAGTAAGTTTTTGGATCATAACCAAATTGAACAGGAAATATAGAAAGGTTCTTATATAACTTGTCCTACACATACACAGTCTCCCCTACTGTCAACATCCTACACCTCGGGCATATTTGTTATAGTCATTTAACTTGATACACATTATTACCCAAAGTCCATGATAGGATTTACCCTGGGTGGTATACCTTCTATGGATTTTGATAAATATATAATGATTTATCCTCCATTATATGATACATAATACATAAAATGATATAGAATACTTTCACCACTGTTAAACTCCTCTCTGCTGTCTACCTCTTTCTTCCCCAGCCCCTGTCAGCCAGCTTTCCCTTTGTCTATCATTTTATCCATCTATCTTTTATCTGTTCATCATTTTCATGTAAGATGTAGTTTTTCAAGTTGGCTTCTTTGGCTTGGTCATATGCTTTTAAGGTTGTTCCATGTCCTTTTTTTTCTTTCTTTTTAATGCTTATAGTAGGGCTTGAACACAGGGTTTGGGAGCTGCCCTGTTGCTTTTTTGATCAGTGTTGTACTCTATCATTTGAGCAATACCTCCACTCATTAACTTTTCCTGGCTAATTGGAAATAAGAGGCTCACAGGTTTTTCTACCAGAGCTGGCTTTGAACCACAGTCATCAGATCTCAACCTCCTGAGTAGGATCACAGTCATGGTGCTTGGAATCAAACTCAGGTTTTGAATATTTTATGCATGCAGGCTCTCTGCCATTCAGATACATCCCTAGGTGCCCCCCACCTTTGTGGTATCAGCTCAGGGCTTTGTGCTTGTTTGGCAGGAACTGTACCATCTGAGCCATTCCTCCAGACCTTTTTTATTCTAGTTATTTATTTTGTTTCTTGCTCTGGTTATTTTTGAGATAGAGTCTTGCTTTTTAACTGGTCTACACTGGACTGCAATCCCCCTATTTATACTTCTCAATGTAACTGGGATGACAGATATGAACCACACACCCAGCCTTTTCTGTTGAGACAGGTTCTCGTGAACTTTTTTGTCCAGGCTAGTCTGGAACTGTGATCCTCCCAGTGTCTGCCTCCTAAGTAACTGGAGTTGCAACTGTGAACCATCAGCACTTAGTAGCTTTAGATTTTTTTGAGACAAGGTCTCACTGTAGTTGCCCAGGATAGCCTCTGAATTAGGATTCTCCTGCCTTTCTGAGTGCTGGAATTACAGGCAAGCTCCCTCATATCCAATGTCTTTCTGAAATTATTATGGAGACTTGGAAAGTGTTGGAAAGTTGTAAGGAGATTCATGTGGTATATGCTATTGATAATAACTAATACAGGTTATGAAGAATATGTTAGAGGTTAGTAGAGAAATCAAGCCAACACAAAATGTACTGTAAATAGAAGTAGGAGAAATGTCAAAATGTACATAGATGTTGCTTGTTACTTCGAGATCCTGTTTAAGTGCTTAGTTGTTTTGTTTTGTTTTTGTTTTTATCTATGAGAGTTTAACTGCATAATTCTGAGGTCTCAAAATCAATCAAGATTTCTTAGTGATAAATGCTATTGTATGTGACATCTCATCTCTGAAGCTATTTTTGTGTCTAAAAAAAACTTGATGTGAAAAAAAACAACCCTTGATGAGTCTTTTTGTTAGAGTATCCTATTTTTGGAAGGATTATTTCATGTAAAAATAAAATAAAGTTTCCTTACTCCTCATTGTAGAATTTAGTCAGGAATTAGATACAAAGATATACTATTATACCCGGGAGAAGTGTCCTTATTTTTTGTGTCCTGCTACCCCCATCTTTATAGGTTATTCTGTAAATAACAAGTTTGTTAGCTGTTCTTTTGAGACCGGTTCTTGTGAACTTTTTTGTCCAGGTTAATTTGGAACTGTGATCCTCCCAGTTTCTGCCTCCTAAGGGGAGAGATGTAACTCAGTGCAAAGTGCTTGCCTAGCAAGTGCAATCCTCAGTACCAAACAAGAAACACACACACACACACACACACACACACACACACACACACACACACACACACACACACACACACACACACACACACACGTGCGCTCACGGAAATAAGACTGCTATATTCAAAATGTAGTTGACAAGGGAAGACAGATATAAATGAAAAGTTAAATATATTTTATCACTAGACCTTTGTCAGATGTATGTGATTAAATGCTGAATTCATGATATAATGTAAGAGTCATAGATCTGTAGGAAGATGTGAAATGTAGGGTTAATCTAGAGAAGGCAGGAATATTGACTGGATATGGAGGAAGAATACATTGTTTACTTTGAGGACTTGATTAAAAAAGTGCAAAGGTAAAAATAATTATGTACAAATCTATGAGATAGTAAAAAAGATCATTAGTTTCCTCATCCTCCATATCTGACTCAGCAGGTGACATTTGTTCTATAGTATAGCCAAGAGGAGGTGGAGGCAGGAGAATCTCAAGTTCAGGGTCAATCTGAGGACATAGTGAAAATACCAAAATCTGAAGGTGTGGCTCAGAGGTAGAGCACATGCCCAGTATGCCTAGAGCCCTGGATTCATCCCCAGTTGTTGACTGACAGATTAGCAGCCTTGATTCTTTGAATTTTACTCCTGTAATTTATTCTTTTTAGCTACTTAATAGTTCTGTGTCAAAATTTACTTGATCTCTGATTTTTTTTTAAACCACTTTGCTTAATTTTACTTTGGAATTTTTAGATAATGATTGAGTTTGCAAATCAGCTTACTGAAGTTGGAAAGAAATGGAAAACTTCAGTGGTACAGGTTTTATACTATGAAAAGTGTTAAAACTTACTGTGATTTTGGGGCTGGGAAGATGGCTCAGTGGTAGAGCGCTTGCTTTGCATGCATGAGGACCTGGGTTCCATTCCTCAGCACCACATAAGCAAAAAGAAAAAAGCCGGAAGTGGTGCTGTGGCTCAAATGGTAGAGCACTAGCCTTGAGCTGAAGAGCTGAGGGACAGCGTCCAGGCCTAGAGTTCAGACCCCACGACCGGACCCAAAAGAAAAATTTTTAAAAAAAAAACAAAACAACTTACTGTGATTTTTTTAAATTGTGAATTTGTGACTTGCTGCGGTCTGAAATGTTATGTTTTATTAATGTAGTGCCTAACTTGAGATCTTTTCATGATAGTGGGAACTTTGATCTTTATTTTATGAGTACAGGCTCAGGCTCTGGAACCTGATTTTAATATTAGTAACAGTTTCTTGTAAGTAATCATTTATGTTGAAAGTTAAAACAGCTGCAAGTTGCTTCTCTATAAGGAGGAAGAACAATATTTTCATCTTTACTGCTAATGCCAAATATTTTCATCTTTATTGCTAACATCAGATTAGACATGCTACTTGAGAGTTGGGTTTTTTTTTGTGCTTTGAAGTATGTGTTAGCAGTTGTTCTTTCTTTAAAATGCTTTTAAAAATTCAGTTACAACATCTATAAATGTAGTTAAAACTTTAGAAGGAAGGGCTGAAAAGGTGGCTTAGTAGTATAGAGATTATTTAG
This sequence comes from Dipodomys spectabilis, assembly GCF_019054845.1. NCBI lineage: Eukaryota > Metazoa > Chordata > Mammalia > Rodentia > Heteromyidae > Dipodomys > Dipodomys spectabilis. The sequence continues at coordinate 15,586,717 of NW_024870680.1, forward strand.
CGTACATGAAGCCCTGGGTTCCATTTCTTAGTCCCACATAAACAGAAAAAGCCACATGTGGTGCTGTAGCTCAAGTGGTAGAGTGCTAGCCTTGAGCAAAAGAAGCTCAGGGACAGTGCCCAAACTCTGAGTTCAAACCCCAGGACTGGCAAAAAATAAAGACAAAAAAAAAAAAAAAACTTTAGAAGGAATAGTTGGCTTATTGAAAAAGGCAGTATATTTATTAATATTAAAATTGTCTCTTAAATTTCCATTATTTCTTTTTGCAATATTTACATGACATATGCTTCTTTTAAAGCAACTGACACAATTGAATGTTTCTGTGTTCTAAGCAATGTTTATTCTCATATATAAAATTTTCTATTTTTCATTTTCCATTTCTCCATTTTTCAATAATCTGATCCCTGAAACTCTTTCACCTTATATTGAGAACTTAGTGTTAAAAATAGATATTATGGTTGCAACTTGTGGGCTGGGATAGGAGGGGGAAATTGGAGGAGAGTGAGGAAAGGGGTGACATTGTCCAAGAAGAATTGAACTTGCTACATGACTTAGGGAATTGAAACCCCTCTGTACAAAACTGTAATAACAATAAAATTATATTTATATTTATGAAGTAAAACCATACTTATAAAATGGTAATCCCCTCTGTATAACATCTTAATAATAACAATAAAATTATATTTTCTAATTTTTTATTGTTATTTTAAAGGTGACTTACAGAGGGGTTACAGTTACATAACTCAGGTAAAGAGTACATTTCTTTTTGGACAATGCCACTCCTTCCCTTGTATTCTCCCAGTTTTTCCCTTCCATCCCTACAATCAAGTTGTATAGTTCATTTTCAACATAGTGTCTAGTGAGTATCATCACTACATTTGTCCCTCTATTTGTCCCTCTATTTCTGTGACTCCCTTTACCCCAAAGACAGATAAATGAATGAACAAGATGGAAAAGAAAACAAAAATAGCAACAAATCCAAAACCTCTTCTTTCCATTTCCTGGAGTTCATTTCAGTAAATATTATTTGTAAAATTATGTTAAAAAATAGAAATAAAAAAGAGATGTTAGAGTTAGAGGTGTGGCTCAAGTGATAGAGCACCAGCTATTTATTGAGCAAAAGCAAGGGTCAGATATCGAGTTTAAGTCCCAGTCTTGGACAAAAATAATAGATGTTAAATGAAAACTGTTCTGAGGGAGGTACTGTTTAAAGAATGAAAGACAGGCTACAAACTAACACATCTGATAAATGACATATCAACAATATATAGATAAATTTTAAAACTTAGCAGCAACAAGATAACCCAGTTTAAAAGTAGGCGAAAGACTGGAACAAACACCCCAGCAAGGAAGGTATATAAATGACAGCTGGGCAATGCCGGTAGCTTGTGTCTGTAGTCATGGCTACTCAGGAGGCTAAGATCCAGAGGATTGTGTTACAAAGTCAGCCCAGGTACACAAGTCCTTCTCTAAAGTAATCAGGAAAAAGATTAGGCTGGAGGCTTGGCTCAAATGGTAGAGCACTAGCTGAGTAGTAAATCAAGCAACTGTGAGACCCTGGGTTCTTGTACTAACAACAAACAAACAAATACAGCAATAACTGCAAGAGTCTATATATGGAAGATGGCCAACACCACGTCATTGGGAAATTACCAATGAGATACCATTACATGCCTGTTTGAATGGCTAAATTTTAAAACAATGGCAACACCAAATGCTAGCCAAGTTGTGGCGCAACAGAAGTAGTAGAATGCAGAATGTCACAACCACTTTTGGAAGCTAAATGCAGTCTTATATAATCAATCAGTTATTCTCTTTATTTTTTAAAATTATGCTCTTTAATACTTAACCCAAGTGTCTTGAAAATATATGTTCACGTATCAACACATGTTTGTAGCTACTTTTCCATAATTTCTAAAACATGGAAGCAACTAAGAAATCCTTCAGCAGGTGAATAGATAAATAAACTGGTAAATCAGACATTGGGATATTACTCAGTGGTAAAAATAACTAACCTGTCTATTCACTCAAAGATATGAAGAAACTTTAAATGAGAAAGAAACCCAACAGAGAAAGGCTATATACTGTATGACTCCAAATACATGCTGGAAAAGTGAAAAGATCAGTAATTGCCAGAAGTTATGGGGAGAAGTTGGAGGAATAGAGATGGATATATGGAACATCAAGAAGCTTTAGGGCACTGAAGCTGTTACCGTAATGCAGTGGTAGATATGTGACATTGTCTGCTTGCCAAAACTCCTGAAACAAATAAAACATAAGAGTAAGCCTAATGCAGATGAGGAGCTTTAGTAAATCGCATGCTAGTATCACTAGTATATTATTTCATCAGTTGTAACTAACGTCTTATACTAAGGGAGGATTTTAATAATATAAGAAACAGGATTACGGGCTGGGAAGGTGGCTCAGTGGTAGAGCGCTTGCCTTGCATGCATGAGGCCCTGGGTTTGATTCCTCAGCACCACATAAGAAAAAAGCCGGAAGTGGCGCTGTGACTCAAATGGTAGAGCGCTAGCCTTGAGCTGAAGAGCTGAGGGACAGCACCCAGGCCCAGAGTTCAGGCCCCACGACCGGACCCCCCCCCAAAAAAAGTCCCATGGACAAAAAAAAAAAAAAAGAAACAGGATTACATGGAAATTGTACTTTTTACTTAATTTCTCTGCTCTGAAAAACCTATTTATTAATAAATTTACATAATTGTGTATAAATTAGAACTATTTCAGTTCAATTAACTGAACAAAGATTGTGAACCATGTTTTTTATAACTGTTCTTTTAAGGAACTTAAGGATAGTACTCATCAAAATGGTATAGTAATTTGAAATATTGTACTTGATTGTATCTGAATACACTGAGTAAGCTGAAAACATCTTTAAGTTTTGAGAAAAAGACCTGGATTTGAACCTATGTTTAGCTGGGTGATCTTATGCAAATTACTAAACCTTTTAAAACTTCTGTTGCATCTACTGTAAAAGGTGGTGGTTCACTAAGAAATGTGAACTGCCTTGCATCTAGTAAACAATTAAATATTAGCTCCAGTTATTAGATATTTGTCTATCTGACAAGGATAGACAAATATGACTGTCACTTGTCTTGAATGTTCAGTCACATTTTGGGTGTTTCTTCTGGATTTCTAGCTCTCTAGAGACAGAATATATCTATTCTACTTAATACTTTCTAGAAAGAACAGCTCAAACATGCTAATATAGCATTTTTTATTGTTTGAAAACAACAGAAACCAACTTATCTCCTACCAAAAAAAGCCTCATTTTAGAAGTCTTGTATTTATATATCAGCTAATGTTCATCTTGAAAATATAACTAAGAGCCGGGCGCTGGTGGCTCACGCCTGTAATCCTAGCTACTCAGGAGGCTGAGATCTGAGGATCGCGGTTCAAAGCCAGCCCGGGCAGGAGAGACTGTGAGACTCCTATCTCCAATAAACCACCAGAAAACCGGAAGTGGTGCTGTAGCTCAAGTGGTAGAGCGCTTGCCTTGAGCTGAAGAGCTGAGGGACAGCGCCCAGGCCCAGAGTTCAAGCCCCACGGCCGACCAAAAAAAAAAAAAGAAAATATAAGAATTTTTTAAATTACAGTTTTAAAGATGTTTATTAAGTTATTAATGTTCAAAATAAACCAGAATTATGGACATATTGCTCTAAAAATCTTGACACTGATTTCTAGCACCTGATTGGTGCTAGAATGTAGTGTCTCAGGCATATGAGGCACTACTGAGCTACAACCCTAATCCTGATAATGTGTTAATAAACTCTTTTTATTAGATGGTTCTTAGCTAAACCATCTAATAATTTAAGTCTTTATTAGAAGATTATTGTATCAGTGAAAAAAAATTGCTTTTCTTACCAATAGCTTCCAGTAATTTGGAAAGAAAATTCATAAAACATAGATGGGGAAGACACAAGGAATCACAAAATTAAAACTATCAATTCTTAGTTAAGCAATCTAATGAAAAGTGGGAAACAGATTAAAAGCTTGAAGTTATAGGCCAAGTTTGTACATTCTAGTCTGGAGGGATTTCTTTTGATTAAAGCTTCAATAAAAATTAGATTAGGAATAAATGTAGGAACATTATAGGATGAAGCAAGGTTTTGTGGGTTAGAAGAGTGAAGAAAACTTTAATTAATTGGCTTTTAATATTTATCATTGGGTAGATTTTTGGTCTTTGTGCCTTCTCAAAAGGGGAGGATGCATTTTATTAAATTCACTTTCAAGTTAGGCACTCACATTAGCAGCAGCAGTATGTAATCTGGACTAACATGTTCTTCTGTTTGTTTTATGGAATTGTCTTAGTAATAGCATTTAGCAGATGGCTAAGGCAACACTGAATTTTATGTAAGCAGAATAAATGAAGATGGCACATTCTAGTTATTAGAACTGTAACTTTCCAAGAAAACACCTTTTCCAATGTGTTTCTATAAGTCTGCTTTAAGCACAATAGTAATGTTGCTTTTACTCCAAAATGAGTAAAAGAAAGACATTGGAGGGCTGGGAAGGTGGCTCAGTGGTAGAGCGCTTGCCTTGCATGCATGAGGCCCTGGGTTCGATTCCTCAGCACCATATAAGCAAAAAGAAAAAAGCTGAAGTGGCACTGTGGCTCAAGTGGTAGAGTGCTAGCCTTGAGCTGAAGAGCTGAGGGACAGCGCCCAGGCACAGAGTTCAGGCCCCACGACCAGACCAAAAAAAAAAAAAAAAAAGAAAGACATTGGAAGACATTTTTGTTAGTTTGTTAGTTTTTTGTTGTTGTTTTTGCTGGTCCTGAGACTTGAACTCTGGACCTGGGCAGTGGCCAGAGCTTCTTTGTGTTCAAGCCTAGCTCTCTACCACTTGAGCCACAGTGCCACTGCTGGCTTTTTCTGAGTAGTTTATTGGAGATAAGAGTTATGGGCTTTGGGGGGGTAGGGGAGGGAGGATGGGAAGGGGAAACAAAGGAGGAGGCTACAATGCTTGATAAGAAATGTACTCATTATCTTGCCCATGTAATTGTAACCCCTCTGTACAGTATTTTCACAATAAAAAATAAAAAAAAGAGTTATGGGATTAACTGTCCACACTGACTTTGAACTGTAGCCCTCAGATCTCAGCCTCTTGAGTAGTTAGGATTACACATAGGAGCCACCGGCACCCAGCTTTTTGTTTGTTTGTTTGTTTGTTTGTTTTGTTTTTTGTTGTTTTTGGGTCCGGTTGTGGGGCCTGAACTCTGGACCTGGGCGCTGTCCCTCAGCTCTTCAGCTCAAGGCTAGCGCTCTACCACTTGAGACACAGCACCACTTCCCGCTTTTTTTCTTTTTGCTTATGTGGTGCTGGGGAATCGAACCCAGGGCCTCATGCATGCAAGGCAAGTGCTCTACCATTGAGCCACCTTCCCAGCCCCAGTTTTGGGGTTTTAAGATAGTTTCCCACTATTTATCTCAGGATGGCCTTGAAATCTAGCTCCTCTTACCTCAGCCTCCTGAACACTGGAATGACAGGTATCACTATTCCTGGCCTGGAGAGACTTTTGAAAGAAAGAATAATTTAATGAAAAATGAGTAGAGATGTCCTGGGCACTAAAGGATTAATTGTATAAATAAGGCAAGCTTCAAAGAACAAATTGGATTCATAGAAGTCAAAATGTGCCCTGACAACCCCTCTTCCACATTTTTCCTTCTATTTTATAACATCACAGTTTCTTCACCTAAGTTGACATTCCCTAGACTTCATTTTTTCTTGCTTTTTTGTTGTTATTGTTGTTCGTGGTGGTAGTGGTGGTGGTCATGGGGCTTGAACTCTGGGCCTGGGTGCTGTCCTTCAGCTCTTCAGCTCAAGGCAAGTGCTCTACCACTTGAGCCACAGTGCCACTTACAGTTTTCTGGTGGTTAATTGGAGATAAGAGTCTCATGGACTTTCATCCCTGGGCTTGACTTTGAACCGCAATCCTCAGATCTCCTCCTGAGTAGCTAGGATTACAGGTGTGAGCCACCAGGGCCTGGCCTTATCCTTGCTTTCATTGGTCACATTTTATTGTTCTTCATGTTGGTTTTCCTGATACCTTTTACTTCCAGGGTGATAGGGACCACTTCTATTTTCTTATACTTCTTCCAAACCAAGTTTTGACTTATCATAATCCATAATCATTAAATAGCTTACCAGTATATTCACTCCTAGGGGAGATACCATCCCACATCTAGATGTAGAGGGCTAAAACCTGAGAATTATCTTTGTTGCTTCATTCCATCTTTTCTTTTTCATAGCTCCTCATTATTTCTTTATATTCACTTTTCATAATAAATGTTTTAATTTTTTTGTATTTTCATTTTTTTATATTCTATTTTTATTTTGTTTCTGTATTTCTGAAGATGGAATTAGGTCCTTGCTAATGTTAGGTAAGTGCTCTGCCACTGAACTACACTGCTCCCAGGTCTATGTAATTTTTTTGTGGGTGCCCTTGAGTTTATGCTATGTTTAATGTTGTATAGTTACAGCACTCTGATTTGAATTTACATCACTACGACTTCAATAACATAACATACTCTACTCACCTACAACTTTTCTCCTTTCAAGTTACTAAGGTTACAAAATATGTATTTGAACATAGGTGTCCGAAAACATAAACTAATAATTTATTAATGTATTTAATATATTAATCCTTTTTTGGGCTGGGAAGGTGGCTCAGCTTGCCTTGCATGCCTGAGGCCCTGGGTTCAGGCCCACGACTGGACTCCCCCCCAAAAATATATATATATATTAATCCTTTTTTAAATTTTTTTATTTTTGGGTCAGGAATCGATTCCTCAACACCACATAAGCAAAAAGAAAAAGCCGGAAGTGGCGCTGTGGCTCAAGTGGTAGAGCGCTAGCCTTGAGCTGAAGAGCTGAGGGACAGCGCCCAGGCCCAGAGTTCAGGCCCCACGACTGGACCCAAAAAAAAAAAAAAAAAAAAGAAGCATAAAATACATGAAAAATAAAATGTAGTGCTACAAACCACTTTAACAGTAGCTTTTGCAACTGCCAATGTTCACCTTTATTGAGGTCTTATTTATTGAGTCAATTTCAAGTTACTAACTAGTGTCCTTTCATTTCTTCCTGCCTGATTCTGTTTAGCAGGTCTTATGAGGCAGATCTGATGATGGTGACTAATGCCCTCAGTTTTATAGAACAGCTTAATTTCTCTTTCACTTTTGAAAGCTTTGCTGCACCTACTGTTCTTGGTTGCCAAGTTTGTTTTTTCTTTTTCTTTTAACCCTTGGAATACATCAGCCCATTTACTATCTTCTGGCATCCAAAGTTTCTGATGAAAGGTCTGCCTATATATAATCTTACTGAGAATCCCTTATATGTGACAAGTTGATTCTCTCCTACCACTTCCAGAATTCTGTTTTCGGAGCTGGGAAGGTGGCTCCGTGGTAGAGTGCTTGCCTTGCGTGCATGCCCTGGGTTCTATTCCTCATAAGCAAAAAAAGCCAGAAGTGGCACTGTGGCTCAAGTGATAGAGTGCTAGCCTTAATCTGAAGAGCTGAGGGACAGCGTCCAAGCCCAGAGTTCAGGCTCCAGGACCGACAAAAAAACAAACAACAACAAAAATTCTCTTTTATGAAAGTTTTATGTGTCTCTGTGTGAGTCTCCTTTTCAGCCTACTTAAGAGTTTGTAGAACTTAAGTATTTATATTTGTACTTCAAATTTAGAAAAAAAAATTGGCTATTATTTCTTCAAATATCTGCCCATTTCTGTCTCTTCTCATACTCCCAACAATATGTGTGCTTGTCCATTTGAGTATTATACATGTCTATATTTGAGTGTTCTACCTAAGCTATGCCTGCTTTCTTCAGTCATTATCTCTCTGTTCCTGAGGTGGAGTAATTTGAATTGCTCTGTCTTCATGTTTGCTAATGCTTTTTTCAATCCCTATATAGAATTTTTCATTTTAATTAATTGTACTTTTAGCCTACAGAACATTTTTGTTTCATTTTGTCTTCCTCTTGTTATCTACATTTTTGCGCACACATCCTTTTCTTAATCTCTTCCTCCTCTCTCTGTCTCTCTCTGTCTCTCTGTCTGTCTCTGTGTCTCTCTCTGTGTCTCTGTTTCTGTCTCTGTCTCTCTCTGTCTCTGTCTTTCTCTCTCTCTCTCTCTCTCTCTCTCTCTCTCTTTCTTGCCAGTCATACGGCTTGAACTCAGGGCCTGGGCACTGTCCTTGAGCTTCTTTTAATCAAGGCTAGTGTTCTACTATTTGAGCTACTTCCACAGTGCCATTTCTAGCTTTTTCTGTTTATGTGGTACTGAAGAATTGAACCTGGGCTTCATGCATGCTAGGCAAGCACTCTACTACTGAGCCACATTCCAAGCCCCACATTTTTCTTTAGTTCCATTTATTTTCCTGCACACAACATTATTTCATTCTTTATAAATGAATAATATTCAACTGTGTATATTTGCCACATTTTCTTTGTCCATTCATTGGTTATTGGATACCTAAGCTGATTCCAGTACCTTGGATATTATTGTATATAGTGCTGGGGTAAACATGGGTGTGTAGATACCTGTCTTATATGTTGATTTATTTATTTTTTTTGCGGGGGGGGGGGTCCGGTCGTGGGGCCTGAACTCTGGGCCTGGGCGCTGTCCCTCAGCTCAAGGCTAGCGCTCTACCACTTGAGCTACAATGCCACTTCCGGCTTTTTTGTTTTTTTGTTTATATGGTGCTGAGGAATTGAACCCAGGGCCTCAGGCATGCAAGGCAAGCGCTGTACCACTGGGCCACCTTCCCAGCCCATATGTTGATTTATTCTCTTTCAGATATATGTTCAAGAATGGTACAGCAGGAACACATTTCATTTAAAGTCTTTTTCTAGTAGATTTACTATTAAATATTCCTTTCTTTCTTTCCTTCCCTTCCTCCCTCCCTCCTTACTGCCTTCCTCTCTCCCTCATTTATTCTTTTCTTTCTTGTGCTGGTTCTGGGCTTGAACCCTGAACTTTTGTGCTCAAGTCTGGTGCTCTACCACTTGAGCCCCAGCACCATTTTCAGTTTTTAGTGGTTGATTGGAAATAAGAGTCTCTCAGACTTTGCTGCCTGGGCTGTCTTCAAACTTCAATCCTCAGATATCAGCTTCCCAAGTAGCTAGGATTACAAGCATGAGCCTGCTGCACCTGGCTCAAGTCTTTCTTAAAGCAATTTCTATTGATCTTTTTTTTGTCTCTCTCTTTTGAATTAAATATATTATCCTTCCTTCCTTCCTTCCTTCCTTCCTTCCTTCCTTCCTTCCTTCCTTCCTTCCTTCCTTCCTTCCTTCCTTCCTTCCTTCCTTCCTTCCTTCCTTCCTTCTTTCTTTCTTTCTTTCTTTTCTTTCTTTCTTTCTTTTTTGTCAGTCGTGAGGCCTGAACTCTGGGTCGGGGCACTGTCCCTCAGCTCTTCAGCTCAAGGCTAGTGCTCTACCACTTGAGCCACAGCGCCACTTCCAGCTTTTTCTGCTTATGTGGTGCTGAGGAATCAAATGCAGGGCTTCATGCATGCAAGGAAAGCACTCTACCACTGGAGCCACCTTCCAAGACCTGTCCCATTTCTTTTAAAGCCTACTGATTTGTGTTGAAAACCAGACTCTTGAATCTAATGATATGGTGATATTGGAAATCAGATTTTTACTTTCCTGGGTTTTGATGTTTCATGTTTTCTTAACTTTTGTTTTTGGTATTTATAGTTTATTTTTGTGCTGAAGATCTGAGTTGTAAATTTAGTCTTCTTAGATCTTCATCTGTGTCTTTCTTTGTATTATGGTGGCTTTTTGTTAAAAATTTTTCTCAAATACGACATTGTTTCTGAACATCTCAATCTTTGTCTCCCAAAGAAAGACAAGAAAAATAAAAGAACAGGCTCTTTAAGTGCCTTTAAGGTGATTTCAGCAGAGACAAAACTTACAACAGAGAGAGAAGAGTTAACAGAAGCTTCCTGCCTCTGCCTGCACCTCTAAATCATAAGCAGCAATCAATAATTATAGCACTGTGTTTGGCTCCATTTGTCTCACTGGTTCTTACAAGCTGAATTGGAGCTGCTGGTGAGCAGCACTCACAAGGCTGCCTACCACTAGTCTTAGGGATAGGAAATGGATAGCTTTGTAGAGCCAAAAGCTGAAGTTAGCCAGCATTAACTGTGCAAGTCTTTTTTTTTTTTTTAAGTTGTAAAACTTCAGTAGACCTCAAAATTGCCTCAGACACATTCTGACAGTGCCATTATGCCTATTGCTGGGAGACAGATTCTTGTTGCCTTCTGTTTGTCCTAGGTTTTCTCTCTTATTGTCCTGTAAGTGGTTTCATTATCTTTTGCTTTCCCCTAATGTTAATTTCCACATAATTGGGAAATTATCTTTAAGAATGCAAATTGATTTTTGCCTTATGTAAAACTTTTCAGTAGCATTCTGTTGTTTCTGTTGTTCACTCTTGTCCTTAAGGTGATTCTCTTAGTCATAATAGTTTACTGGCTGCCTCTCTACCTTAGTTCCTGGGTATATGGCTTCCCTTAGCCAGCTTACTGCCATTTATATTTCTGATCTTCAACTATATGTACTTCAATCAATTTTATCTGGATATGCAAATCACTTACTCATAGTCTTTTCTCTATTTTTTTCTTAATACACTATGTATGTATAGTAAACTGCGCACGCACGTGTGCATGCCCCCCCCCACATACACCTGCTTTTCTTTCTTTTTTTTTTGTAATAGCCTCAATATGTAGCTCAAGTGAGCCCTCAGTCTCCCAAGTGCTCACATTCTAGTCATACACTAGCTTTGTATAGCTGCTTTTTGTATTCTGTTAAGTTATTATATTTTCCCATGTAAGTTTTTTAGTCAAAATGTAAAGCATATCTGTGTATCAAGTCATGTAAGTGGAATCGAGGATAACATTCATTATTATTTAGCAGAATCCATTGGCATATGTGGTGTTTATTTTGTTTTGTTTTGGCAGTACTCAAGGTTGAATTCAGGGCCCTGTGCTTGCTAGGTAGGCATTCTACACTTGAACCATACTTCTAGCCTCTTTCTGCACTGGTTACTTTTGCGATAGAGTTTCACTGTATGCCTAGGCCAGCCTGTACTGTGATACTCCCATTTGTGCTTCTTCATGTCATTGAGGGTGATAGCCATGGGCCACTGAGCCCAGCCATTGTGTTTCTCTCACAATTGAGATAAGAAACACTCTTGTTATTCCACTCTTGTTGTGCCCAGACTGGCCTTAAATTATGATCCCTCGGCCATTGTTTTCCAAGTAGCTAGATTACAGGCTTGAGCCATTGTATCTGGCTTACATATGTCTTTTGGCTATTATATTGTATATGTTTTTAACACAGATATACTGATGTAGAGGCTTAATTTACTCACAAGCATAAAAATTATAAAGACTAATTCAGGATGATGTGTATCTGATCTTTAAGTATCATTCACTTACTCAAATTCTAATATACTAAAAACAAACAGGGCTGGATGCCAGTGGCTCACACCTGTAATACTAGCTACTTAGGAGCCTGAGATATGAGGATCATGATTCAAAGCCAACCCAAGCAGGAAAGTCTGTGAGACCCTTATGTCCTTAAAAATTGCAAGTGTAACTGTAGATCAAGTCATAGAGCACTAGCCTTGAGTGCAAAAAGGCTACAACACACACATAGGCCCTGAGTTCAACCCCAGTTCTGGCAAGATGAAAAAACTGTTACCTTGTTCATCATTGCTCGGGATAGTACACATACAAGTGTTTTCTTTTTCTTGCAACTTTTAGCCCTTTTAAAAATATTTTATTAGAGAAAAATGGGACAAAAATGTTATCTAGCTTATCAAACTGTTTAAAGTACTTAAAAACACTTTAAAATATGGTGACTAGTAAGTCCAATTTGGCATTTTACTTAGTAGCAACAAACTTATACACATATGTATGCATTAACTAAAGACACTTTCTAATAACATCTTGTGATCACTCTTTGTCTAAAGACAAAAGTCAAAAATTACCACAGCACCACAATTTCTTCAACTGTTAAAAAATTCAAGCTGGGCACCTGTAATCCCAGCTACTAAGGAGGCTGAGATCTGAGAATCACAGTTCAAAGCCAGCCAGGCAGGAAAAGCCATGAAACTCTCATCCCAATAAACCACACAGGAAACCGGAAGTGGCACTGTGGCCCAAGTGGTAGAGCGCTAGCCTTGATCTGAAGAGCTGGGACAGTGCCCAGGCTCAGAGTTCAAGCCCCATGACTGACAAAAAAGAAAAAGAAATTCAGAAATTCTAAAGTAAGATCCAAAGGCTGTTTTGTTTCCTTTTTTTTCTTAAAGAGTAATCTTAAATTGATAGAAAAAAATCACAAAGATAGCACATGATTTCCATATGCCATTCACCTTATTTTTTTTAATTTAATTTAATTTTATTTGTGAACATACTGTACAGAGGAGTTACAGTTACATGGGCAGGATAATGTGTACATTTCTTACCAAGCATTGCAGCCTCCTCCTTTGTTTACCCTTCACATCCCTTCCCAGCCTCCCCCCTCCCCCCCATTCACCTTATTATGATACATTTCTAACAAATGTAACATAATGTAGATTCACTTATGATACATTATTACTAAGAAATATTAATACTTTATGACTTGGAGTTCACCAATTCTTCCCTCCTTCCTGTTTCCTGCTCTCTCCTCTCCCTATCTTATTCTCTCCCTTTCTCTCTTTCTCTCTTTCCTACCTTCCATTGAGCATATCACATTCTGTTTTTTATCACCTTAGCTTCCAATGGTCTGTCACTATGTTTCATGGTTTTATTTTCCACAAGCTTACACATACACACACACACACACACACACACACACTTTTTTAGGCAGGGTCTCCCTGTGTAGCCCAGGATGATCTGAAACAAACTCGGGTCACTCAAATTCTTGATCCTGCTTCCTCAGCTTCCAAAATGCTGGTATTGGAAGTGTGAACTATCATGTTTAACATAGTCTTGAGAGTTTTGAGGAAAGTATTAGTCAAGTATTTTGTACAGTGTTCCTTAACTTGTGTTTATCTTATTTTTTTCATAATTTAACTAGATGAAGACAGGTTTCTGGGGGAACATTACAGAGACAAAGTACCAACCATAACATACTATATAAAGCCTACTTTGCTCAACATGATTTATTACTTATGGTGTTAATCTTAACACTTATCCAAATACTTCTGTGTGAAATATTCTTTTCTTTTCGTGTGTGTGTGTGTGTGTGTGTGTTGCTGGTCGTGGGGCCTGAACTCTAGGCCTGGGCGCTGTCCCTAATGTCTTCAGCTTAAGGCTAGCACTCTGCCACTTGAGCCACAGCACCACTTCCAGCTTTTTCTGCTGATGTGATGCTGAGGAATCAAACCCAGTGCCTCATGCATGCAAGGCAAGCACTCTACCACTGAGCTACCTTCCCAGACCAATATTGGTTTCTTCCTACCCATTTTTTATTAATTTTTTATCAGAATAGACTCGTGGGTATTTGTTTTATACTTTAGATTGATTATAGTCCAACATTATTTTATAATTTGTTCCATTCTTGGCCATTAAGAGATCTTCCAGCTTACCTCTATCCCTCTAATTTTGGCAGTACGGGAACATCCTAACTATCTCCAATCCTACTTTCAGAATCAGCCTTTTTTCAAAGATATCTTGATTTTTTTTTTTTTTTACTGGAAAGTATTATTGGACATCAAGATCTGGACACTGAATGTACTACTTGCTACAGAGTATCATTGCTTCTAGGCATTTTCAGTGAACAGTGTTAAGATACACACATATTTATATTATCTACACAGACACACCTGGCTATAATTATTTTATGTATATGTTGAATTTGAAATATTGACACTAACTCTTCCCTAAGGTATTCCTCCTCTTGCTTTTTAAAAAATTTCCCTGCTTGCTTACTTGTAACTTTTCCCCTCTAACATTGAGCAACCTGTCTTCTGTCATCAGTCATCTGTTTACTTAGTTGTTTAACCCCAGTATAGATGCACCACATTTCAGAATTGTTAATTTATAGCCATTTAGAAATATCTTTATCAGCTACTGTACAATCTAGTTTTATGATTTTCAGTCAAAGTATTATTTTCCAAAATTACATGTGCCCATTTATAAAAATATTGTTTTACGCAGTTGCAAAATTTTCTTAACTCCTCACACCCATCTCTAAGGTTATGTCAGATATTACAAATGTACTTAGATTTATTTGTTACTATTTGCATTCTGTTCTGGGTTCCCTCTATTTCTTGGTTGATACTTTAAAATTTACATATATCAAGAATGATTTTTTTTCTTTTTCTTTTTTTTTTTTTACTGGTCAGTCATGAGGCCTGAACTCTGGGCCTGGGTGCTGTCCTTCAGCTCTTCAGCTCAAGGCTTGCGCTCTACCACTTTGAGCTACAGCACCACTTCCAGCTTTTTCTGCTTATGTGGTGCTTAGGACTTGAACCCAGGGCCTCATGCATGCAAGGCAAGCACTCTACCATTGAGCCACCTTCCCAGCCCAAGAATGATTCTTTGTATTGTACAGTTGTATGTACTTTGACAAACATATACTATATCCTCTACAACAGTACTCTGTAAATTAGTTCACAACCCTCAAAGTAATATGTGTTAGGAGTTTTTCATCACTGTGACAAAATGCCTAAGAAAATCAACTTAAGAAAGGAAAGATGACAGGTGCCAGTGGCTCATACCAGTAATCCTAGCTAAGGAGGCTGAGATCTAAGGATTACAGTTCAAAGCCCGCCCAGGTAGAAAACTCTGTGAGACTCATCTCCAATAAACTACTTAGAAAAAACTGGAAGTACACTGTGGCTCAAGTGGTAGAGCGCTAACCTTGAGCACAAAGAGGCTCAGCGCCAGTGTCCTGAGGACCAGCAAAAGAGAGACAGAGAGAGAGAAAAAGGAAAGATTTGATTTTGGCTTAAGTTCTAGATATTTCAGTCCATGGTCAGCTTGTTCCATTGCTATCTGGCAGAAAGACATGATGTTTCTGTCATGCCTTGAGAGCATAGCTGCTCATCTCAAACAAGCTAGGAAATAGAAAAAGACAGGAAGGAGTAAGGAACAAAGCATATTCTTCAAAATTCTCCAATGAGGCTCCACCTTCTAGTTTCTACCACTTCCCTATAATGAATTCATCTCAGGATTAACCCACTGTATAGGTCAGAGCTCCCATGGTCCAATCATTTCTTCATAGTGTAACCTGCTGGAGAACAAGCCTTCAGCACTTGAGCCTTTGTGGATATTTTATATTCAAACCAGTATGTCATCAATACTAGCCAGAACTTTTTCCTACCCAAGCCCACTGATCTGTTTTCTGTTCTTACAAACTCATCTTTTCCAGAATGTCATTTGGATAGAATAAAACAGTACATAATTTTTTCCATTCGGTTTCTTTCACTTAGATTAATCTAAGTTGTATGAATTAATAGTTGCTTTCTTGTTATTGCTGTATAGTATTCCACTGTAATGATATACAATAGTTGATTTATTCATTTGCTTATGAAGGAAACCTTGGTTGTCTCAAGTTATGAATAAAATTGCTACAAATATTGCAGTATTTATTCCAGAGAAAATAGATAACTTTGATAAGGTCAATGTTTATTTAATGTTTATTTAAATTTTCAAAGTCTAATTTCTCATTGCAGGTTTTATATAGATATAAGTAAGTTTTAAAATCACTTTGCTGAATACCTAGAATACAAGTAGCAGTTAAACTGAAAGTCTTTTTAGCTTGATAAAAAATTTCCAAACTGTTTTCCAAAGTGCTGTTCCATTTTGCATTTTCAACAACAATTGAGGTTGTCTTATTGTTCTGTTTTCTTTAACATTTTGTTCTATTACTATATGGCTATTTTACAGGTGTGGTATAGAAAGTGACTTTCCATTGTTTAATCTTCATTTCCACAGTGACAGAGATGTCAAACATCTTTTCATATGCTTACTTGCCATCCTTTTTAAACATTTCTTCAATGAAGTGTCTGTTCAGATCTTTTACCATTTGTTTTTTTTTTTTTGAGGGTCCGGTCATGGGGCCTGAACTCTGGGCCTGGGCGCTGTCCCTCAGCTCTTCAGCTCAAGGCTAGCGCTCTACCACTTGAGCCACAAGGCCACTTCCAGCTTTTTTTTTTTTTTTGCTTATGTGGTGCTGAGGAATTGAATTCAGGGCCTCAGGCATGCAAGGCAAGCACTCTACCACTGAGCCACCCTCCCAGCCCTCTTTTACCATTTGTAAATGTGCTAATTTTTTTCTTACTGGTAATCTTTAAGCGTTCTTCATATATGTCAGAACGTGTTCGTTGTCAGATACATGACTTATGAATTCTTTTTCCTAGTTTGCAATTCTTTTTATTATTTTTACAGTATTTATTCCAGAGAAAATAGTTAATTTTGATAAGATCTAATTTTTTTCTTTGACGTATCTTAGTTTTGGTGTTGCATATTAATATTCTTAAGCAAATCAAGAAGATTATTGCTTTTGTTTTTAACAGATACAGTTTTGTACTTTATATTCAAGTCTGTGAACCATTTAGAGTTAACTTTTGTTTAAACTGGAAGTTCTGTATTGACTTGATATTCATTCATTCATTCATTCATTCATTCATTCATTTGCACATGGTCATCCAGTTCTGGGGCCATTTGATGATAAAGACTATTCCTTTTTCATCAAATTTCCCTTGCTCCTTTACATGAGTCTTTCTGGTGTCTCTGTTATATACATTTTTTTTTTTTTTGGCTAGTACCATACTATTGTAGCTTTTAAGTATACCTTGAAATCAGGTAATTAAATCCTTCGATTTCTTTTTTTCCCCTTCCTTCCTCCATACTTTCCTCATTCTTTCCTTCCTTTCTTCCCTCCCTCCCTCCTTCACTCCCTCCCTCCCCCCCTTCTTTCCTTCTTTCCTTCCTTTCATTAGTTCTGGGCTTGTACTTAGGGCCTGAACACTATCCCTGAAGCTTCTTTTTCCTCAAGGCTAGCACTCTACAACTTGAGCCATCTACTTCCACCTTCTTGGTAGTTTATTGGAGGTAAGAGTCTCATTCACTTTCCTGCCTGGCCAGGCTTTGAACTGCTATCCTCAAATCTCAGCCTCCTGAGTAACTAGGTTTATAGACATGAGCCACTGGTGCCCAGATTCTTTGTTCTTACTTTTAAAATTTGTTTTGATCATCTTACTACATCTGCCTTTTCAAACATTTTTAAATCAGTTTTTGATATCTACAAAAAGGTTTTCAATGATTTCAATTGTTATTACATTGAATGTAAAGACCAGATTGGGAACAGATGACATCTTAGCAGTACCAAGACTTTTAAATATATTAATGTGGAATGTCTTTGTATTCATTTAGATCTTCAATTTCTTTCACAATATTTGGAAGTTTTATGCATACTGATTCTGCATGTATTTTGTTAAAATTATTCCTGAAGTACTTCATTTTCCCCCATGTTATCACATTTTTTTAAAATTTCAAATTCTAACTTCTCATTACAGGTATGAAGAAGAGTAATTAGTTTTGATAAATTGACCATTTGTCTTAAAACCTTTCTTAAAACATTAGTACTTATTAGTTGAATTTTTTAACATAGGAACTCATGTTATCTATGGAAAGTATAGCTTTATTTCTTCCTTTGCGATGTCTATACTTCCCTTCTTTCTTCTCTTCCTCCCTCCCATCCATTTAGTCTGACTTTGAATTCTGGGCCAGCCTTTAGTAAGCTGGTACTCTCCTCTTGAGCCCCATTTCCAATCATTTTTGTTATTTGTGAGATAAGGTCTCACCTTTTTGCCAGGACCTATACCTGAACTACAGTCTTTCTATTTTATGCTTTCTTCTGTAGCTGGGTGCTACCATGTCCAGCTTTTTTCTGTTGAGATAGAGTCTTGAGAACTTTTTTGTCTGGACTGGCCTGGACTGAAGTATTTCCTGATCTCTGCTATCCAAAAAACTAGGATTACAGACGTGAGTCACTGGTACCCACTTTATGCCCTTCATTTCTTAAAGTTTCCTTTTACTTATTATTTTTTGTTTTCTTTTTTAATCATAAATGATTGTTACATTTTAATTAATTTTAATACTGTGTTTGGTCTTTAAATTGAATAGGATAAACTATTTAAAATTTCAGTAGAGCACAGGGTCTGGTGGCAAAAGCCTCTGAACTCAAGTTCAGGATGTTGAGCCTGGAGAGTTGCAAGTTCAAGGCCTGTCTTGTCAACATTGAAAGATACTGTATCTTGTATAAAAAGGGGATGGTTTGGGAGAAGTAATACTCAGTTGTAGAATGCTTTCATAGTATGCAGAAGACCTTGTGTTCAATCTCTAGTACAACATATACACAAATCAGCAGTAATATTTTTTTTTTTTGGGGTCGGGTTGTGGGGCCTGAACTCTGGGCCTGGGCGCTGTCCCTCAGCTCTTCAGCTCAAGGCTAACGCTCTACCACTTGAGCCACAGCGCCACTTCCGGCTTTTTTCTTTTTGCTTATGTGTTGCTGAGGAATCAAACCCAGGGCCTCAGGCATGCAAGGCAAGCACTCTACCACTGAGCCACCTTCCCAGCCCCAGCAGTAATATTTTTAATACTCAATTTAACTAAAACTGATCTTTCTTTCCTGTAAAAGAAAAATGGCTGCCAATGGTGTTTAATACAAATAACATATAACATGAAATTCCTATTTCATTTCACCATGAAATTAATAGAAAAGTCAGTAAAAGCTTTTTATTATGTTATTTAAAATAATACATGGATTCATTTTTCCCAGTGCAATTGTTTTTTTTTTTATGCGATGTCACTTTTTTTTTTAATTGTGAAAATACTGTACAGAGGGGTTACAATTACATGGGCAAAATAGTGAGTACATTTTTTATCAAGCATTGTACCCTCCTCCTTTGTTTACCCTTCCCATCCCTTCCCATCCTCCCTCCCCCCCCAATCCTTCCCCCCTCCCAAGTTGTAAAGTTCGTTTTTGACATGACAACTTGTACTTCTCATTATTGCAACAAGTCCACCTGTATCCTTATTTAAATGACTTGTTTTTCCCCTTCCCCTCCACAAATTATATGGACATCAAATACAGTGAAAGCAGGGGTTATACTGTGGGGGAGGGACATACAAAGCAACAAACAAATAATCTTATAATTGCGTTAGAAACAAATGCATGAAAGAAAAAAACATTTAAAATACATATCTTAGGGTTCATTTTCCTAACATCACCTTATCTAGCCTTTTCTGCTTGACTTATACATATACTAGATATTGCAAACAAGGGAAATCATGGGACCTATGTTTCTTTGGGCTTGGCTTACTTCACTTATGCAATTGTATATGGCACAAAGCAATAAAAATATTTTAAAACGTTCCTTAAGGAAGATGAGAGTAATTTTGTTGCTATTGAATTGATGGATGATTATAGTACATCAATTGGAGAAATAAAGATCAATTTTGTACATTAGGAATTTCATGGTACGTCAAGAATGTTTTAAAGAGCTATCTGATGGCAGAATCTTAGTAAAATTTAAACAGTATTTTTACTGTATGGTGGGGAAAAGATAGATTTAGGATAACCTGTGGGAAAGCTAAGGAGCATATTCATGCTCAGTTTGTGGTGGTGAATGGGCCAAAGGCTAAACTAGCAGTCCATTTCCCAGTATCTACTCAACAGTGGCCTTCTTTGTGTGTCTTTTACTTGTTAGAGTTATTGAAAGGTGAAACAAAGCTAGTCTTACATTAGAAACTGACAGTGTTTTTAAAAGTTGGAATAAGATGTTATTGGATGTTTCATTGGCAATACTGCAAATTATTAGAAGTTACTGCTCCAGAGTGAACCATATTGCAAGTGAAATCAACTTTATTCATCAGAGATGCTTGTCAATATAAATATATGTACTCCTAGTGAAGTAGTTTTAGAAAGTAATGTCATGGGCCAGGGGAGTGATTATATAATTTAAAAAAAAAACACTTAAAATTACAAGACATGGTTTATTCTCTTTCACACTTAATTAGGATGGATAACTTTCTATATAAGTAAGCCATCCATCTATCAAATGTAGCTAAAGCATAATATTAAAGGCAAACTAATCTATTTAAGGATAGAATGCCTTCAGAGGCAGGAAATGTTAGTTAGGACCCTTTTGATAATGGCCACAGAGTATTTTTGAGCAGCCACACAAATTAAATCTTGAACAGCTGCACAGAGCACACAGAAGTCATGATTCCAGCCTCTGTGAACTAACTTGAATAAGTCTTTCATCTAGAGATCTCACTGTTTGTCTATTTCATGAATCCCTCATTTCATCTCTGAAGGGCTCATTCAGTTTAATACAGTTCAGCTTTGTACCTTAGAGTTCTACAAAATAGCAAGTTAATGTAGTTTCATATTTTTAAGAATTAGATAAAATCCACTCTGAAGTAAATGGGTAGAAGTGAGTATAATAATATATAATATATCTATATATATTATAAAAGGCTTTGTAAGAAAGACACAGATACTCCAAGATTAAGGACATGCCTAGATGTGTACCCTGAATATTGTTTTACTCTTAAAGTAATCATGATTGCACAAAAACCTAGTTTATTGATGGTCTGGGACAGGAGCTGTAAAAGAAAACAAGCAATCAGAGTCTATTAATGTCATGATGTAGGAGCCAACTTGGGGGGACTTGAACAGACCAAAGATATGACAGTTGTGCTTAAAAGAATAGTAACTATGAGGGGGGGAGCAGAGTGGGAAGCGGGAGAAAACAAGGGAAGGGGTAACACTGTTCAAAAAAGAAATATACTCATTACCTTGCTTAGGTAACTAACCCCTCTGTACATCATCTTTACAATAAAAAGAATAGTAACTACAGTTAAATTGGAACACATTCATTATTTAGGTATATGAGTTTGTAATGTTACTTTAAAATGTATTACCAGGCACCAGTGGTTCACATCTGTAATTCTAGCTATTCAGGAGGCTGAGATCTGAGGATCTTGGTTCAAAGCCAGCAGGAAAGTCTGTGAAATTATTATTTTTTTTTTTGTCAGTCATGGGGCTTGAACTCTGGACCTGGGCACTATCCCTCAGCTCTTCAGCTCAAGGCAAGCACTCTACCACTTGAGTCAGTTCCCCTTCTGGTTTTCTGAATGGTTTATTGGAGATAAGAGTCTCACTGAGTTTCTTTCCCGGGCTGGCTTTGAACCACGATCCTCAGATCTCAGCCTCCTGAGTAGCTAGGATTACAAGCCTGAGCCACTGACGCCCGGCTGTGAAATTCTAATATCCAGTTAACCACCAAAAAAGCTTTAGCTGTGGCTCAAGTAGTAGAGTGTTAGGTTTGAGCAGAAAAAGTCAGGCCCTGAGTTCAAGCCTCCTCCCCCACATTATTCATTGTTAGTCCAGAACTGGACAGATATTTATCCTGTCTTTCAACTAAGAGCTTTACCTCAGGAAAACCACATGGTTTAGGAGGAATCCTTCTTTATAGAATTACAGCCAATAAATGCAGGAAAAATATTAAATTATTGTAGTAGAATGAAGTAAAATTAAATACCTATGCAATGAAACTTTTCACATTTTACTGTATATACCTAGGAGTATTTTGTGTTAAGAATTTTTAAAAATTAGGATAAAAGGGAAGGAGATAAGAATTTACCAAGCATCAGTGTAATTTGTGGAAATATACTTCGTGTGATGAGAACAGTATGTACAAGGTACAGAAGTGACAAGATAATGTATAATTTAGAGAAGACTTAATAACTGGGCTTCCCAAAGTACAAGATTTGTTAAGTGAAAGTATGGATTGTAGTTGTGAATTCTCAGAATACATAGTACTTGGAAATAGTGAAGTTGAATTACATTGTAAAGTTCAGAAGGAACTTGAGATTCAGTGGTTCTTCAGTTCTTTTTGGACTGAAGTAATTATATTTTATCAAAGGCATTCAGCTATAAGTTTAGGCCAAATTGATTTGGCAGCAGGTTCCATGTGTAAAGTGAAGCATTTATTTTACTTGTGCAGTCTTTGCTTAAAGTGTACAACTACTGTGATTATTCTTCATTTCACCTTGATACACTTTCATAGCTGCAAATATAGAAATAAATACCACAAGAATCAATTATGTGTATATCTATTACAGGGGCCCTACTGGAATGTTAGAGGATCATATTTGATTTAAAAATTATATATATTTGCGATGAATAGTTTAACCTCACTTCCCAACAAAATGATCTTTTGTGTTCAAATTCCAAAACCTCCCATACATTATAGACAAATACTCTATTTTGTTTAGATTCATGTTATAGGAATAACAGGGGGTAAATTTTTCAGTAAAATTATTTTTCTCTGAAGTGAGCTGTATCATGATATTTTTTAAAATGGAAAGATCCTTAAAATCAGTCTTGAGAGTTCCCGGTATGAAATTGCCTCAAAGACTGTTTATTAATTTTACAAGCAAATATTTGTCTGCTCCAAATTGGATGCATTTTTCCCACTTCTGTTATGTCAGAATTTGTTAGAAATGTATCATTCTTGACACAGTGGAGGAGTAGCGAGAGAATAAAATGTGAAGCTGTGTAATCAGAGCTTTGTGGAGATGGACAGCTATGTCCCCTGTGACATCTTGGAGATTGTTTGTATAGCTAGTCAAATAGTTTGGTGAAGTGAAATGTATATAATGGAAGTTTCTGTTATCTCATAAATATGCTCATGTTTTTCCTAAAAATAGAGGCAGGAAGGACTGGAGAATGATGAGATTGTAGTGTTCTGTCATTTATCATTGGTTTTCAGAATAAATTTACATTTAGAAAATCTCTATTTTCTAAGTATTGTATATTAAAGAAAATAACTTTTTCATGGTACAATACTAATTTTAAAACAATGTACTTTTTTAACAGGGCATCCAGAAGTTGGCTAGTCAGTACCTGAAGAGAGATTGGCCTGGAATAAAAGCTGATGATCGGAATAATTACAGGTAACTTATTAAATACCTTTGGCTTTTGTTCTTTAAAAATAGTTTAATTCTCAGGTGGCTCATGCCTGTAATCCTAGCTACTCAGGAGGCTGAGATCTGAAAATCACTGTTCAAAGTCAACCTGGGCAGGAAAGTCCATGAAACTCTTGTTTTTGGTTTTGTTTTTTTTGGGTTCGGTCGTGGGGCCTGAACTCTGGGCCTGGGTGCTGTCACTCAGCTCTTCAGCTCAAGGCTAGCGCTCTACCACTTGAGCCACAGCGCCACTTCCCGGCTTTTTTTCTTTTTGCTTATGTGGTGCTGAGGAATCAAATCCAGGGCCTCATGCTTGCAAGGCAAGCGTTCTACCACTGAGCCACCTTCCCAGTCCCTCCATGAGACTCTTATCTCCAATTAACAACCAGAAAACCAGAAGTGGTGCTGTGGCTGAAGAGGTAGAGCTCTTGCTTTGAACTGAAGAGCTGAGGGACAGTGCCCAGGCCAAGAGTTCGACCTACAAAAAAAAAAAAGTTTAATTCTAAGCTATATTACATTTAGATAATAAAACATCCCAGTTTTTAAAAGTATTGCTACCCTTCTCTGCTATATTTTTAGACATACTTCTAAAACTGTCAAAAAATCTTATGCTTCATTATACTTACAGCTGTTCTATATTAATTAGATTATTTTAATGCTATAAGCAAGTTATATTGTTTAATTAATAGCCATATGTAGAATTTAAAAGATTGATGACAGCAGACTATAGATAGTACTGGGGATTGAACTCAGGGCCTCACATATTCTAGGAAAGCACACTAAACTGAACTATATACCCCAAAGCTTCCACAATGTAATTTTTAAAAAGAACCCAGGTTCCTCTCACACTTATAAACCTAAATATTCAGAAGGCTGAGACATGGAGGATCTCAGTTCAAAGCCAGCCAGGGAAGAAAAGTCTGTAAGATTCCATCAACAAAAAGCTAAACTAAAGCCAAGGCTCAAGTGGTAAAGTGCCAGCTGTGAGGAAAAAAGCTCAGTAAGAGTTTAAGACCCTGAGTTTAATCCC
Source organism: Dipodomys spectabilis (assembly GCF_019054845.1). Taxonomy (NCBI): domain Eukaryota; kingdom Metazoa; phylum Chordata; class Mammalia; order Rodentia; family Heteromyidae; genus Dipodomys; species Dipodomys spectabilis. The sequence goes on from NW_024870680.1 coordinate 15,610,740, forward strand.
CCATATCTACCGTCCCCCAAAGTGTAGCTTTTTAAATGTCTTTTGGGACATCAGTAATTGAACATATTAAGCCAGGCGCTGGTGGCTTATGCTTGTAATCCTAGCTACTCAGGAGACTGAGATCTGAGGATTGCATTTCAAAGCCAGCCTGGGCATTAAAGTCCGTGAGACTCTTATCTCCAATAAACCGCTCAGAAAACTGGAAGTGGCACTGTGGCTCAAGTGGTAGAGCACTAGCCTTAGCTGAAGAGCTGAGGGACAGCGCCCAGGCCCAGAGTTCAAGCCCCACAACCAACCAAAAAAATTATTTTTGAATATATTTATTGTTTTTTGGCTAAGGGCTTTCCTATTTATTTGGGGACCCAGAAGTCAAGGAACTTATATCTTACAATTTAGTTTGAATTAATACTAATGTGCATCAAAACATAATAAAGATTTCAGAGTAATGACAAACTCATTATTGAAGTATATGATTTAGAGTCTGAAAATGAAATGAAGCTGCTGAAATTGTCAGCAGTGACTAACATCATCAACATCATCAGAGAATTTATTTTTTTTGTCAGTCGTGGGGCTTGGACGCTGTCCCTGCTCTCTTCAGCTCAAGGCGAGCACTCTACTACGTGAGCCACAGCGCCACTTTAGGTTTTCTAGTGGTTTATTGGAGATAAGATTCTCAAGGACTTTCATGCCCAGGCTGGCTTTGAACCAAGATCCTCAGATCTCAGCCTCCTGAGTAGGTAGGATTATAGGCATGAGCCACCGGTGCCTGGCTGTCAGAGAATTTCTTAAGACTGGAAATGAGAGAAGAACAGAAAAGCACAATGCCTATATGCATCTGATCATATAAAATAATTTTTATTGAAATGAACTTCAGGAAATGAAAAAAAGAAGTTTTTTCTTTTTTGTGTTTTTTTTCTTTCCTTTTTGTTTGTTCATTTATATGTCCTTGGGAGTGTAAGAAGAAACACAGAAATGGAGAAACAAAGGGTGAACAAATGAAGCAATGGTACTCACTGGACACTAGGTTGAAAATGAACTATACAATTGGTGGATGGAATGGGAGGGAAAAACTGGGAGAGAGCAAGGGAAGGGATGTCATTGTCCAAAAAGAAACATACACTTTATCTAACTTATATAAATATAACATATATAAATATGTCACCTTTATAATAACAATAAAACAATTAAAAATAAAATTTTTAAAAAGAATGTGGAAATGAGGCTAGAAAATGGAAGGCTATACAAGAAAAACTAATAGTTCTTTATAGTGGTAGACTTGGAAGGTGGCATGATAGCTATAAATAATAGAATGGTATAATTTCACTTTATAATATTACAGTGAAATAAGCTAGTGTTGGTGGCTCATGCATGTAAACCCTAGCTACTTGAGAAGTTAGATTGGAGGATCATGATTTGAGGCAAGCCCAGGTGCCTTGTTTCAACCAAGAGCTGGGAATGGTAACACACACCTATCATCATATCTATGATACGATGCTTAAGTAGATGGATCATGGCTCTAATATTTTCTCAGGTAGGAAGCAAGACCCTATCTCAAAAAACAACCAGCATATTAAAGGGTTGGAGGCATGGCTTAGTGTTAGATCACTTATCTAGCAAGCACGAGAGAGCCTGAACTCAAAATTGGGAAAATATTAAATGACAAAATAAATCTAGAAGTGTCCTTCAGATTTTCTAGTATATATAAATTTAAGCTAAAAAGAGATAGGAGATGAAATTTTAGGCAAAAGAGATAAGAGGATTAAAACCTTGAGGTGAGAGTGAACATATTCAGTGATATTGTTATACAGTCAGCATTACTAAGAAAATCATGATATTGGGGATAAAATTTTATAACTTAAAGATGAGCAATATTCCAAGCTTGTTGGAAATTCAGATTTCAGGTGTCAAAGAATGAGTCTACAGGCTGTGTTCCCAGGTTAGGTATTTAATTCTAACAAGTATTTTAAGCCAGCATTTACTAAATAGTTACTTTTAGATCCTATGGTAGCAACTTCATTCATGTCTGTGATTATTACCCTAATTTTTTACTAGGTCACTAGGTCTTGGGTTATATATGACTTAAAGAAGATCACACACATGTAAAGAAGGTGACCTTCTTTAAGTCATATATAATAATGTCATTATTTCTTTATTGATGATATGCATATAAAAAACCAGCTTTTAAACTAGACTTCAGGATTAGAGACACCAAAAGATATGGTATCTATCCATTAGGAGCTTACAGAAGAAAGCTATTGTTAAAGGTACAGTATCAGGAAGTACTCTAGAGATGCATTGGAACCATAGAGGAAAACCTAGATTTGTAGAGCTTCACCTTAAGGAATGTACAAGAGCTTGTCAGGCATACCGTTTGGTGAAAAGAACTCCACACAGAAATTGCATTTTTTTTTAATTTTGCTTATTTATTTTTGTACCCATACTGGGGTTTAAACTTAGGGCCTAAGCTCTTGCTTGCCTTTTTCTTTTAGATATGACACCTTAAAGGCATAGAGTATAGGAAAATGCAAGTATTAGATGAATTATGTGCAGTTCAGTATGGCCTGATGTGAAATATATGGGTTGGAGGGTAGAATAGTGGATATGGATAATACATACATAGGTATCCAAGAGGACTTTGCAAATCAGGTTATGGAGTTTATGTTTATTTGGAAGACAGAAGCATTAAAGGATATTCAGGAGAAGAATGATATGATCAACTCTCCTATTATGAAGGTGATTTAGATGGATATGAGAAAGAATTCCAAACTTTATTCCCACATTGTATCCGTTCATTTGAACTATGGATATTATAGTGAAAATCAGGTTGTGGGGGAGATTTCAGAGGTATTTAAAAAACTGAAACTAGAGGACTAGCAGTTGATTTGGCAGAGATTTGTTTTTTGAGTTTGTCCCATTCCGAGGCAAACTAAATAGTTTGCTTTGTATTAAAATAGCTCCTGGCAAGTGGGAGGCACTTGATAAATATTTACTGGCTGGATGAATGAAGTAGGAGGAAGGGAGGCAGAGTAACATAATCATTCCCAAGTTTTTTTATTTAAGCAACTGAGAGAATAGTGGTGTCATGCTAGAAAAAGACAATAGAAAGATCAGAATTGATGGTGAGAATGGCAATTGCCCATTTTTGTTTTATTCTGAGTTTATTTGGTTGTGGTCAGTTTAAATTGCTTCTTTAATTTTGTTCACTTAAATTCATCTTGGAATTTAAAAATATCTTATCCAAGAAATACATGGTTTTCACCAATTAGCTTAATATTACAAAAGTTACAGAAGTACTTTCTCAAGCCTCTTTCATCCTTATTTCTACTCTCTGGAGTAATTCCTATAAAAAGCATGTAGTCTTTCCTTTCACATTTTTTCCTGTATGATTCATTTGTGAAAATATACAGTTTTGCTCTTTCTAAAGGAACTAAGATACACATATACACACACATATGTATCTGTAAACTGCTCTCTCTACCAAATTGTGTTATGCATATGTATGTGCATGCACACACAGTCAACTTTACACAAGCCTTTTTGGCAGTTGTTTTTTTCTTTTTTTGGTCATGGAGCTTGAATTCTAAAGGTCTGGACGCTGTCCCTCAACTCTTCAGTTCAAGGCTAGTGCTCTACCACTTGAGCCACAGTGCCACTTTGGGTTTTCTGGTGGTTTATTGGAGATAAGTGTCTCATGGACTTTCCTCCTGGGATGGCTTTGAACCACAGTCCTCAGATTTCAGCCTTCTGAGTAGGTAGGATTACAGGCATGAGCCACTGGTGCCCAGCTTATTCATTCTTTTTAAGTGACTTTTAAAGTCACAGTATGAATGAACTGCAATTTTGTTATCCATTTCCTTATTGGTGGTTATTAATTTATTGCTTCTATAAATAATGCTACAGTGAATAATTCCTATATACACATATGTGTATTGTCTGCCTGTAGTGTAAATTATTTCAGGAAGAAAAACTGTATAGAGGGTTTACACATTTAAAATGTTGATTTTAGAAATAGTCTTTTATAAGTTCTGTACCAATAAATTGTTCATTTCTTTTACTATGATTTAAAATTGCCCCCTTTTTGTTTTTCTTTTCCTTTTTTATTTTTTGGTTGGTCGTGGGGCTTGAACTCTGGGCCTGGACACTGTCCCTGCACTCTTCAGCTCAAGGCGAGCACTCTACCTCTTGAGCCACAGCGCCACTTCAGGTTTTCTAGTGGTTTATTGGAGATAAGAGTCTCACGGACTTTTATGCCTGGGCTGGCTTTGAACCAAGGTCCTCAGATCTCATCCTCCTGAGTAGCTAGGATTACAGGCGTGAGCCACGGGCGCCCAGCTTGTTCCTGAGCATTTTTGCTCAAGGCTAGAACTCTACCTCTTGAATTAGCTCCTTTTTTGTTTTTCTGTCTCCCTGTCTGCCTGTCTACCTAGCCACCTACCTAGCTACTTAACTAGCTACCTACCTATTTACTTAGCTTCCTACCTACAAACTGATCCATCTTTATCTGTGCATATGATCAGTCTTTTAAATTGTTTTCCAATCTAGTGATACTAGCACCATTTAATGTCATGAAATTCCCATTTCCCTGGAAACTAAACTTCTAAAGTACCTGCTCTTGTACATTTTTTTTTATCGTTGAGGAATGTTTCTCTGAATGTTTCTCAAAATTTCCTCAGCTCTGTTGTGATTTTCTCAATAATCTCTACATTGTTAGCTCTAAATATTGTCTCTAGCAATGATCATATATTTTTGTTAACTTTTGGCTGGGAAAATAAAGCCACATGCCTACAATTTCAACACTTTTCTGTTTCATCTTCTCTTTTCTGGAACATTATATAGCTGCTCATCTGCCTGTGATCTCTCCCTTTCACAATTCCATTTGCTACAATGCAACAAACTATGTTTGCCTTTTATCATAACCATCCTATGTCTTTGTAAAATGCTATTTACTTGAAAGTCTCTTTTATGATATTCAAAGCCATGAAAAAACCTGGCTCCAGATCCTATGTCTCCTCATATCTAGCTATTTATCCCTCTTTTGACCTTGGTTCCAAACCTATGTGCTTCAGCCACAGTTGTGCTGTAGTTCTTACCACAGCTCACCTGCACAATTAGTTGTCTTCCTTCTGGATTTTTCTTCTGTTTCCTGGGTTTAGTACATTCTCCCTTCTTACAACCAAGTCCAACATTACAGGAACACTTAGTCATTAACATACCATACCTTCTTCTTATTACCAGTTACTGTATAAATTCATCTAAGTTGTAAACTTAGCACTTTTTTTTTTTGATCAGTTGTAAGGCCTGAACTCTGGGCCTGGGCACTGTCCCTCACCTCTTCAGCTTAAGGCTAGTATTCTACCACTTGAATCACAGCGCCACTTCTGCCTTTTTCTGTTTATGTGGTGCTGAGGAAACGAACCCAGGGCCTCATGTATGCAAGGCAAGCACTCTACCACTGAGCTACCTTCCCAGCCCAAACTTAGCACATTTTTTAGAGTTGACCCAAGGTGTGATACCTAGAAAGAAATTATTTCTAGGCCTGGAGAAGATTGCAATTTTGTTAATTTAAAAAAAAAACTTATTTTGAGGTAATTGTAGCTTAATGTAAGAAATAATATAAAGAATGTTGATATCCTTCATTGAGTTTCCTCAGTGATAAATCATAACAAGGAAATTGTACTGATACAGACTGATAATATAGTTCAGAATACATCAGTTTTTAATATGTTTATAAATATGTTCATGCATATTAAATTCCATGCAGTTTTTTAATAATACGTAGATTTCAATGATCACCATACTGATAAAGATTAATTTGTTGGTTTCATAATGAAAAAAAAATTTTTTGCGATACTGAGGATTTAACTCAGGGCTCTAATACATAGTAGGCAAGTGTTCTACCACTTGAGCCATGCCTTTACCCATGTTTTTGAGATTGGGTCTCTAACATTGCTTGACTGGCCTCCAGCTTGGAATCAATTTCCTACCTCCACCTCTAGAGTAACTGGGATTATAAGAGTAAGCCTCCCTGTCAGGCTTTATAATGCAGAGTTCTTTCTGGTAAAGTTTTGTTTTCCAATATGATATTCATATAAAAATACTTTACAACATGTTCTTAGGTAGCATGTAAATGAGTATTTTTGTGTTTTATTAGTTACAGTTTAATTATTATGGCCAGTGTTTGTTTTCACATTTAAAAAGTGATATGAAGTTGTAAAAGCAATATAAAGTTACATATTTTAGTTTGCAAGGTACGTCAGTTAAAAAAAAAGATAAGAAAATTATTATATAGAAGCTTGAGACAAAAATTGTGTAGGACATATATATATAAAAGACCTAGGATATACAAATCTTGGTATACTATATACCTTTATCAGAATGAAAAGATCCTTTTGTATGTTTAGCCTTGTTACTAAAATAAAGGCAGTCCCATCAGCCTTAAGAGCAGAGGTTTGGAAGTCAAACAACTCTGGGCTTTCCTCTTCTCCTTCCCCTGTGTTTGCAGCACTATACTCCATTCTAGATACAGTGGCGTATACAGTGGAGTATAAAACAAAGGTTATGCCACATGGAGCCTACATTCTAGCTAGGGAAGAAAGTAAACAAGTGAATAATTGAATATACTAGTTAGTGATATGACATGCATTGTAAGGTGAACCAAGAGTGCCAGGGAGCAGTTGCACTTCAGTTGTTTAATGCATACAACATAGACGTTGGATACAGAGCACAGGTAGAGAAGTCAGTTAAGAAACAATTGCAGCTGGGAAGGTGGCTCAGTGGTAGAGCGCTTGCCTTGCATATCTGAGGCCCTGGGTTCCATTCCTCAGCACCACATAAGCAAAAAGAAAAAAGCTGGAAGTGGCACTGTGGCTCAAGTGGTAGAGCGCTAGCCTTGAGCTGAAGAGCTGAGGGATAGCGCCCAGGCCCAGAGTTCAGGCCCCACGACCGGACCCCCCCCCAAAAAAAAGAAGAAACAATTGCAGTAATCCAGGCACAAGATAATCATGGCTGAAAATAGGTGGCAGCAGTAGAAGAGATAAGCTATAATCAGAGCCTATTTCATTTTGTAAACCTAGGCAAAGATGACATCTTTTGCTTGTTCTTTTTTGTTTTGTTTTGTTTTTTGGTCTGGTCATGGGCCTGAACTCTGGGCCTGGGTGCTGTCCCTCAGCTCTTCAGCTCAAGGATAGCACTCTACCACTTGAGCCACAACACCACTTCTGGCTTTTTTCTTTTTTGCTTATGTGGTGCTAAAGAATCGAACCCAGGGCCTCATGCATGCAAGGCAAGCGCTCTACCACTGAGCCACCTTCCCAGCCCATCTTTTGCTTGTTCTAAGGCTTGACCTCAAGGCCTCTTGCAGGCTTTTGACTCTGAGCTGGTGTTCTATCACTTGAGCTATGCCTTCACTTCTGGCTTTTTGCTGGTTATTTGGAGTTAAGAGTCTCATGGATTTATCTACCTGGGATAGCTCTGAGATGTGATGTTTAGATTTCAGCCTCCTATGTAGCTAGGATCATAGATGTGAACTGGCAGTTTCAGGCAAAGATGATTTCTTGAAACACCACTGTGGTATATAAGTGGAGAAAAAAGAATCAGTGATGATATTAACATTTTAGATTTGAAAAACTAGGTTTGATATGGAATAATTTGCCAGGGTGTAATCTAAGGAAATGAAGACTTTGTATTTGAACACGTTAAGGTCTTACGATCCCATTAAATTTCTAATGTGAGTATGTTATATAGGCATTTAGGGGTTAGGGAAGATGGTGGAAAGGAATGCAGAGTTCAGGACTTAAGCATAGTAATAACAGTTAAAGCCATGATCGTAGGTGAGCGGTTGTTGATGAACGTAAAGAGAAAGTGGTCAGTGGTTATATAACACTCCAGTATTTACAGGATTGGGAAAAGGGGAAAACCCAGCAAAGTAGAATTGAGTGGCCCTGAAGGTAGAAGTGGATCAAAGAGCAATGTCTTAGAAGCCCAGTATTTTTATTTCTTATTTGCACATTGGGAAGTAGTGAGGGTGTATTACTTATGGTTAGATGGATTCAACTGGAATGTGAGCACAAGTCTTCTGATTGACAGCTGGATACATTATTTTCATGATGCCTAGTTGTTCAAGGATGTATTTGCCTGCTATAAATCTGCTAATCTCTAATAGCCTCTTTTTTTGGGGGGGGGGTCCAGTCGTGGGGCCTGAACTCTGGGCCTGGGCGCTGTCCCTCAGCTCTTCAGCTCAAGGCTAGCGCTCTACTACTTGAGCCACAGCACCACTTCCAGCTTTTTTCTTTTTGCTTATGTGGTGCTGAGGAATCGAACCCAGGGCCTCATGCATGCAAGGCAAGTGCTCTACCACTGAGCCACCTTCCCAGCCCCTCTAATAGCCTCTTTTCAAAATCTCTTTTGATGAAAAGATTTATCTTTTTATTGTGCAGTCCTCATTACTATATTCATCTATTCATCTATATTATAGTATTGTAACAATTCTGTATTTGCTAGGCCCTAGGAATACTATAGTCAGCATGAATATACCCCTACCTTTATCTAATTTTCACCATAGAGAGAGGAAGGACATCAGCTATAAACAATTACATAAAACTATTTTTAATTGGTCAGACACCAGTGGTTCACATATGTAATTCTACCTACTTAGGAGGTTGAGATGAAGATAACAGTCTGAAGCCAGCCCAGACAGGAAACTCCATGAGACAAGTCTTATCTCCAATTAACCACCAAAAAAATGCAGAAGTAGAGCTAATTCAAGGGGTAGAGTTCTAGCCTTGAATAAAAATGCTCAGGAACAAGTTGGGTGCCTGTGGCTCACGCCTGTAATCCTAGCTACTCAAGAGGCTGAGATCTGAGAATCGTGTGGTTCAAAGCCAGCCCTGGCAGGAAAGTCTGTGGAACTCTTATCTCCAGAAAACCTGAAGTGGCACTGTGACTCAAGTGGTAGAGCGCTTGCCTTGAGCTGAAGAGCTGAGGGACAGCGCTCAGGTCCAGAGTTCAAGCCCTATGACCGACCAAAAAAAAAAAATGCTCAGGAACAGCACTCAGGCCCCAAGTTCAAGTCCCAGGACTGGCACACACACAAAAAAAGAATAGCCATTGAACCAGATTTCCCCATTGTGCTTCTCCATGTACTATAATAAAATATTGTTTGTAACCCAAAGTTAATATATTACAGTAATATAAAAGATTATCTTCCTTTTGGACAATGGAAGCTTTTTCTTCTTTTCCCTGCCTAATTCTTTTCTCTCCCTCTTTAGGAGTATGTATCCTGTTTGGAAATCTTTTCTCGAGGGAACAATGCAGGTAGCCCAGTCTCGGATCAATATATGTGAAAACTACAAAAACTTCATTTCTGAGCCTGCAAGGACAGTGAGAAGCATAAAAGAACAACAACTAAAAAGGGTATTATTTCTATTTCTGTTCTTATATATATATTAATATTTCAGTGTACATTTGTAATCTGTATGATTATACTAAATTGCATTGAAAACTTTAGCTTTTTAAAAATAAGCTTTTTAAAAATAATGCTTTTTACAAATGTTTTGGTAGCATTTTACTAAGATTTCCCAACATTCTTTCACTATTGTATTTTGTTAACTGATAAAGGTGTGTATGGAAATTGGAAAAACTCTTAGAAAACACTTAGAAATATTGTTTTTCGGTCTAGCACAAGTAAATATGCCTACATAGTTTCAAAATATCTGTTTTATATGCTTTTAAATAGTTACATTATTAATCCTACTAAGTCTTGAAAAAGTTTGCATTAATCATCTCAGTTTCTGCTAGAGCCATTTTGCATAATTGAAAGGAAGTTAACATGTTTTAACCAAATATATTAGTAACTTTATTTTAAAAAAAACAGTTTGCTTCAAAATTTAACAATACTAATTATACATATGAGTAAACATTTTTTTCAAAAGGACCTCTTTCTTTAATTATACCTTGCATCTTGTGTATACATTTGTCTAATCTGGGGAGGGGAAGGGAAATAACAAAACGGTAAAACAAGAATACAACATGACCCATTGCAACAATGAGACCCACAGAACAGTATTTGGGAAACAAACTTTACAACTGACGGTGGGGTGGGGGGGACTGACGAGGAGTGTAGGAGGTAGGGGAGGGAAGGGATAGTGGGACAACAACAAGGGAAGGGTAACAAGTAATTTCAAATTAGAGAAAAATATCTGTGTGTCTGTGTGTTCATTCATGTAGCAAGAGTGGAAAGCAAGCACAAAGACTTAATAGTAGTATAATTTTATACTTGGAAAGACTGTCTCCTACTGCCAATGTATTTACCAATTCTACTTCAATGACTAGGGCTATTAGAATGTTTTGAAAATATTAGAATGTTTTTCAATATTAGAATGTTTTAAAAGCATTTAACACATCTAATGCTTCTTTCCACTGAGTGAAATAGTGTCAGACCAGAATTCAATACCTAGGCAAAAAATGATTGATGAGATTTGAAAATTACTTAACTTGTTTTGTTATAGCTGATAATAATGGTGTTTATGTAAATCCTTTTAAGGCAGGTGTGGAACACTTAGTATATATTAGACATACTTGTCAGGACTTTGAGATTGCAAATAACAAGTCTACTTCAAATTGCCTTCAGCCAAGATGAGAATGTATTAAATTTTTTTTTTTGGGTCCAGTTGTGGGGCCTGAACTCTGGGCCTGGGCGCTGTCCCTCAGCTCTTCAGCTCAAGGCTAGAGCTCTACCACTTGAGCCACAGCGCCTACTTCCGGCTTTTTTCTTTTTGCTTATGTGGTGCTGAGGAATCGAACCCAGGGCCTCAGGCGTGCAAGGCAAACACTCTACCACTGAGCCACCTTCCCATTCCCAGCCCCTGAGAATGTGTTAATTTTTATAACTAAAAATTCTCTAAGACTTGGGCTGACCAGATCCAGGGCACAAATTAGAACCCATTCTTTCTTTCAGTCTGTTGTCTGCTGTCCCCAATGGTTTCATTCTCTCCACCTTGTTGGCCTCAGGTGTATAACTCTTAGCAGTTCTAGATTATTTTCAAAGTTTCAATAAAACTAACAAGATGATTCTCATAGTGAATACATTCCCACCACAGTATACAAAGGTTTTACTTTCTTTACAACCTTACCAATACTTTGTTTTTTTAAATTAAAATAATAGGTGTAATAGGTGTATCTAACAGATGTGAGATAATATTCATTGGCGTTGTGAGATAATATTTCATTTTGGTTTTGATTTCCCTTTGATTACTGATATTGAGCAATCTTGTGATTTATTTTTTCTTCACAATTAGCTTCTTAATTTTATAATTCTATATTTTTTCTTTTAATAATTACCTTAGACATTGCAATATGCCAATTTATTCATTATCTTAAATCAATAATTTTACTATTTTCAAACTTGGTTCCCAGTCCTTTATAATCAATTTTGATCAGTAGTTTACTACCTCATTAACAGTAGAAAAATATATATTTTTTTGGGGGGGTCCGGTCGTGGGGCCTGAACTCTGGGCCTGGGTGCTGTCCCTCAGCTCTTCAGTTCAAGGCTAGCGCTCTACCACTTAAGCCATGGCGCCACTTCTGGCTTTTTTCTTTTTGCTTATGTGGTGCTGGGGAATTGAACCCAGGGCCTCAGGCATGCAAGGCAAGCTCTCTACCACTGAGCTATCTTCTCAGCCCCTAGAAAAATATTTTAACAGTATAATTCTATTACTTTTGCATTGATGACTTTACCACTGAGCCACCTTCCCAGCCCCTAGAAAAATATTTTAACAGTATAATTCTATTACTTCTGCATTGATGACTTTATTTTGTTAGATTTTGTAACTTTGCCCATGTCTTTTACAATTTTTCTTTATTTCTACCCTGTGTTTCTCTCTCTATTAATCTGAATATTTCCCATTGATCTGCCTGGCAGTGCATCAACACTCAGTTCTAACTTTTTTTTTTTTTTTTTTTCCAGTTGTGGGGCTTGAACTCTGGGCCTGGGTGCTGTCCCTCAGCTCTTTAGCTCAAGGCTAGCACTCTACCACTTGAACTACAGCTCCACTTCTGGTTTTCTGGTAGTTTATTGGAGATGAGTCTCATAGACTTTCCTGGTGGGGCTGGCTTTGAACAATAATCTTCAGATCTCAGCCTCCTGAGTTGTTAGGATTACAGGTGTGAACCACTGGCACCCTGCTTCTAACTTATTTTTTAAACCTATTTTTTTGGAATCTTGATGCATTTTTAACTTCTAAAATTTTTTTTGATTTGTAAAAAATACATGTTCTGATTCAGATACAGTTCTCCACATTTTTTCCTTTGTCCTCTTTTCCCCCTACCCTTGAATCCAGAGTCTTGTGCATATTAAGAAAGTGTACTACCACACTACATCCTAACTCTTACCCCTTTCCTTTAGCTTCTCTAATATGTTACTCCTGATCTGTTTCATAATTCTACTATCTGAGCCACTTTGGATAGTTTTTTTTTTTTTAATCAATACCAGTATTTTAGTTTCTTCATTTGGGTCTATAACATTAGTATGCCTCCTAGTGCTGGAGGTTGTAGATAAAAATTATGGAAGCTCTGAGAGATGTTATTTTCAAAGTTTGACAGGCAGATAGAATGCTGAAATTTATAATGAGAAATTATCATAAGAATCATATGGTAGCCTTTTCTAGATCTATTTTTCTGTCAGTTGTGGGGCTTGAACTCTGGGCCTGGACTCTATCCCTGAGTTCTTCAGCTCAAGGTGAGCACTCTACCACTTCAGCCACAGCATCACAGTGGTTAATTGGAGATAAGAGTCTCACAGACTTTCCTGCCCGGGCTGCCTTTAAACCATGATCCTCAGATCTCAGCCTCCTGAGTAGCTAGGATTACAGGCATGAGCAACCAGCACCTGGGATCTAGATCATTTTTTTTATCTGCTAACATTAGCTTATAAGGGAAAACATGAGCCATCATAACCTAAGGCTTTGTGCCATTCTTATATTTGCTTGTCCATGCCTTTCTCATTTATACTAACATTTACTTACTTCTCTTGAAGTAATTCTGATTGAGAGACTGTTGATGTAACTCAATGTTAAAGTATATGTTTAGCATGTATGGCCCTGAACTATACCCCTAGCACCACACACATGAAAAGAAATAATTGTGATTCAAATTTGTGTAACAGTTTATAGTTTTCAAGTGGCCACAATATCCATTATGGTCTCATTTGATTCTCATCACTGCCCTGACCAGGAGTGTATTACATTTTTCAAATGATAAAACTAAAGCCAAAAATTGTTAGAGAGGTTTAGTAAATAGGAACTTGAATGTACTACTTTCTAATTCTAAACTCTATATAGTCTTAAAAAAAAAAAACAGAAGTCTACAGAAAAAATGTAATTTAACTCCAATACTTTAGTATACTACTTAATTCTCTGACTCCTTTTATCAGCTTTTGTGTTTGCAATCAAACTTATTAAGATTTTGAAGGAATACCAAATGGCTTTATTCACGTGCCTTTATTGCCATGATATGTGCAGCAACAAGTTTTTCATAGCTGTTCTTATGCCTTAATGTCAGTCAGCAGCAGAACTGGGTTATTTTGCAAAGCATGATTGTTAGGCAAACTTGATGCTGTTTGATATACTACTTGATATGGAAGTGCCAGCTGTTCATCAGATTTTAATTTATAATTTGAAGGACATTTAAAAGTGCAGATTCTTTTCCAGGGTTTCTTTCCTGAAGGGTGTCACATAGTCTTTAGGAAAAATGCATTTTCTGTGAACTTGAAAACTAAAATTACAATAATTGCACTTTTATATTTTACAGTGTGTGGACCAGTTGACAAAGATCCAAACTGAATTACAAGAAACAGTGAAAGATTTAGCTAAAGGCAAAAAGAAGTACTTTGAGACTGAACAGATGGCTCATGCAATACGAGAGAAAGCTGACATCGAGGCAAAGTATGTGTTTTTTGCCTTTCTTAGAAAATGATTATGCAAATAAACATTATCTCTGATAATATTTTGTTTTCTGTCAGTACAGACCATAGACTTACTCTTATGGTGTATTGGTTTTTATTTGACCTACATTTGTTATGTACTTTAGGTTACATTTTTCTTTTATATTGGCTAGTTTATTTTTAGTAATATAACAAAATGGAACTATTTGATTATTAAGCTGAATTTGGAAAGGAAACAAGATAAATGAGGATTGTGTTTATAGACTTGAAAGCTTAGGGAAAACTTTTGGTTTTGGGGGGTTTTTTGGGGGTTTTTTTTTTTGTCGGTCGTGGGGCCTGAACTTTGGGTCTGGGTGCTGTCCTTCAGCTCTTCAGCTCAAGGCTAGCACTCTACCACTTGAGCCACAGTGCCACTTCCATTTTTTTCTGCTTATGTGGTGCTGAGGAATCGAATCCAGGGCCTCGTGCATTCAAAGCAAGCGTTCTACCACTAAGCCACCTCCCCAGCCCTTATCGAAAGTTTAAAGTTGCTATGTTGTCTTAAATTTGGGGCTTAAGAACCTAATATTTATCATGCTAGAATGAATTCAGTTGTAGTTGAAAATATCATGATTCTCCACATGCCACTGAAGGACTGTGGGTATATCAAGTGCACAAGTGCTCTGATCCCCATGAAAGTTTGCCCACGCAGTATATTTTAATTTTGCATGAAATTCTAGTACATATACATTTTAGAATATGTTTTAGCAATTCTGCCAATTTCACTTTCAATGTTTGTAAGTTACAGTCTTTTATTTAGACAATAACAGGAAAAGAAGAAATTGGCAGGGTTTTTTTTTTTTTGCGATTGTGGGACTTCAATTCTGGGCCTGGGACTTAAACTCAGCTCTTCAGCTCAAGGCTAGCACTTTGTCACTTGAGCCACAGTGCCACTTCCGGTTTTCTGATGGCTTATTGGAGATAAGACTTTCCTGCTGGGTTTGGCTTTGAACCGTGATCCTCAGATCTCAGCCTCCTGAATAGCTAGGATTACAGGCATGAGCCACTAGCACCCGGCAGCAATTACTTTTAAGGTTATAAAATAAGTAGCATAGCAGAGATTTTTTGCAGTGACAACTGCATCATATATGGTAAGGAAAAAATAAACATATTATTGAACTGGACTCAAAAGGTGTATGAGTAGAATTGCTGAGACCCCCTTTCACTGTGCTGACTGCCTCAAAACCTGAGTCTGAACTCCTTGACATGAAATCAGACAACTTTGGACATTTGTAAAAATAGTCTAGCAAGGAAAAGGTGGCTATCTATCATGCTTTTTTTTCTACAAAGATTTTAAGTGACTTTGTAAATATCTTGTGAAAATTTAGCGATTACTGGAAAATTTAGTACAAAAGAATACTAAATGAATGTTCATAGAATTCTTGATGTTACCAGAAAGCATGTTAAATCTTTCCCTCAGTTAATTATTTTTCTTCTTTTATTTTTTGAACATACAAATATTTCTTATATTTTCATAGTCACTACACTCTTATTCCCAGTAAAATCTGAAGATTTTAGATTAGGGGAACTTGATTGGGGCTATCCTGCCATGATGGCTTATAGGAATTCTAGAACTGAGAACTCCAAGTTTGTTCAGCTTGTATACATACTTAATTTAGCCATGTCCTATAGGATGAAATGAGGGTAATGTCAGGACTGTTCCTGAGAAGTACAGACTTGATAGTCATTTAATTCACAGAGCTGATCATAAGGAACTACTTTTTAGTATGGCTCAAATCCAAAATGAAACATTGTAGTTCAGTATGTAATTTTTCTGGAAAAATAATTCAAGTACAAAATAATAACTACCTTTGTCTTCATTCATTCACTGTTTGGTACAGTTGGTACAGGGTTGATTAGGGTTAGAGTTAGCTTCATGCCATCAAGGAAGTTGGAGCCTAGAATTAGGAAGTACATTTATTCATTAGTAAATACAAAATAATTTAGTATCTGAAGTCATTTACTCAGTAACCTATTATTATAGAAATATGAAGCTGTTAGAACGCATGGAAAATCAAAAGATGAATTTTGCCTCCTGATAAGATGAACCTTTATAGAAACAGTGGTGTTTGGATAGAGTCTTAAAGATGAATATGGTTTTCAAAGTAGAGATAGCTACATATGATTTCAAAGATAGTGAGTAGACACCTTAACAGAGACCAGAAAAGCAAGAAGGATGCAGTTTGAAGGAAATGGTGAGCTCCATTTTGGATACATAAATTCTGAAGAGCCTTGGAGAAACTGACTTGGATATTTTTGGTAGGTAGTCAAGTACCCAGTCTTAGATGATAATTTGGAACTGAAGATCTCACTTTGGAGGTCAGTTACCCGTCAAATTGATGTTTTAGGGGTGCAGTCAAATATATAATTAGATATGATTTTGAAGAGTAGATAGTAAGGTATAGTACATAAAATAGTTCATTATTTGCACAGTGTATAATTTGTCAGAATCTTGTCTGTTTATTCCAGTCTTTGAAGGAAGATACTGTTTTGGTCTTATGTAGGTTGATAAAGAGCTAATTCAAAAACTTAAATCCTTATTTTGGAAGATAATGGTGTACAACTCAGCCTAATTTGGCTAATGACTAGAAAAAGGAGAACTAAGAATGCTTCAGCCACAGTCTTATCCTGAACTAGTGCTCACTTGCTTAAAGTGTGTGATCTTTGCTTTTCTAAATCAAAATGAATAGGAATCTGATAAAAACAAAAAATACATGAAAGATGAATATGACAAAGTAAGAAATATCAGGAATATCTTAGACCCAACTTTTTTTGTGGGGCTGAGAATAGAACCCAATACTTGTACATGCTGTGCAAATGTTCTATCACTGAGCTATACCCCAGCCCTAGATCCGTGTTTTTTCTAACAGGGCAGAAGAGTGGGGTGAATATACGTTCATCACTGATTGCTTTCTTTCTTATTAGAGAGATAAGCAGCTACCTTTGCTGTGTTCTTCACAGTTGCTCTGCAGAGACTGGTTGCTTTGTCTTCCAATCCCAAGTGGTCTGCAGCTGTAATTTATATGAAGGCATAGCTGCCAGCACATGCATTTAATTCTCCTATGGCAATCTCCATGACACCACAGTTAAGACAAACACTGCATCTTCAGAAAAATCACTTGTCACAGGATTGTTGCTTGTTCCTTAGCATTTGTCTGTTGACTTTCTCTGTGTGGTTGTCTCTAGTCATTTGGATTCAAACCAATATATTTTACTACTGATTTTTAGATTATAGTTCCCCTCCCAAACTTACAGGAATCAAGAGATATGAACATTACAGTGGAAGATTAAACACAGCAGTGTCCAAGGACCTTCTCTGTAAGTTCAGCAGAATACCTTTTGAAGTGGAGAAAGTATACATAAGCAGGCACCCATACATGAATAACTTCTAGGGGAAGGAATATTGAGAGAAAGAATTTTTTAAAGATTGCAGATTGCACTTAGCCTACTAATCTTTGCTTTTACAGTTTTGTTGTCTCTTAAGTTTCTCTGACCTTTCTTACAAGAACTAGAATGTGTGAAATTCTATGTTATGGAATAACTAACAGCTCATCATTCTTTTAATTAGGAGACACCGAAGTATTTTCTTTGTTAAATTTTATTTTTGTCATTGAGGATATTTTATTATGTTGATCTCTGTATTTATCATAATATTAAATTCTTCCTGTGATAAAACAATGGCAAATCAACATCACTCTTAATTTTCTATTTTTAATTAGTTTTAGAATAGTATCTTCCAAAAAAGTTATTTAAAAATTAATTATAATGTTAGTAATTGTACAATTTATAATTTTATTAAACATTCATTTCTATTTTTATTATAGGTCTAAACTTAGTCTTTTTCAATCAAGAATCAGTTTACAGAAGGCAAGTGTAAAGGTGAGGTTTGAAATCGTATATTAATAATTGAGTAAATAAAGAATTGGATCTTTCAAGGGTGGAAGTGGGTTACTTCTACTTTACAGAATCATTTTAAGGTTGTTTTCATTCAGCTGTCACCACTTTGGATATAAGTTACTTCTCAAGACTATGTTAGGTGTTAGGTTTTTATGCCTTACCTGCTTAGGAAGTGTATGTCTAACTCATAGTATAGGAGACAATGCAATGGCTTTAGGAAGTGCTACAAAAACTAGTTTACTAGCCAGGCGCCGGTGGCTCAAGCCTGTAATCCTAGCTACTCAGGAGGCTGAGATCTGAGGATCACGGTTCAAAGCCAGCCTGGGCAGGAAATTCCGTGAGACTCTTATCTCCAATAAACCACTAGAAAACCAGAAGTGGTGCTGTGGCTCAAGCGGTAGAGCGCTCACCTTGAGCTGAAGAGTGCACGGACAGCGCCCAAGCCCAGAGTTCTAGCCCCATGACCGACAAAAAAAAAAAAAACTGGTTTACTTAACCTTAAATCCCTGGGCAAGTCTTCTCAGATGAAAATGAGTTTTCCTGGGAGGCCTTCAAGCTGTAGAATGTTCAATAAGTTAATACTTACTTTACTGCAAGGCTCCCCACCAGCAGGCAGTTCTAGCATATTAGAAGTGTTAATAGTTTAAAAAACTATTTTCTAACTCCAATACATTTATTTATGTCCTCTGAGATAGGATAGTTAATTTCAAACCTTTATTTTTCCATTTGCATAAAATGAGCAAAGTATTTCTTTCTCTAGAAAGTTTTAGAAGTATGTTTAAGTGTAACAACTATTTTAAAAGTGTTCTTCTATTATTGTATGTAGACACTATTTTGTTCCTCGAAGTGATGAGTAATTTTGTGTATATATAAATGTGTTCTTGATATGGTTATGTTTATTCCTGGTGGGAAGCCATTAATTGCCAGCTGGAAATTCATAAGTTCAATAGCAGTTTGCACTGATGGTATTTTTATTTTACTGTGTTCTAGTTGAAAGCCCGACGATCTGAGTGCAATTCCAAAGCTACTCATGCAAGGAATGACTACCTTCTCACACTAGCAGCAGCAAATGCACATCAGGATCGCTACTATCAAACTGATTTACTTAACATTATGAAGGTAATACAGTTTTAATTTCTATGGTAATCTCATTTTGTTAAAAACAAAACTAGTGCCTTAGAGATTTAGTTCCAGTGGGAGAATGTGTGTCTATCTCTGGGTTCAAACCCAGGTACTGTACCAAAACAAAAATCAACTCATGAATATTAGGTATTTGGCATTGAGTCTCTAGTAGTAAGACTACTTTGTATTTTATTGGAATGTATTTGATAATATTTGGATGACCTATGCTTTAAGTAACTTAGAATTTTTAGTGTTAGAAAATGTTTAGGGTTGGTAATAGAGTTCAGTGATAGAGTGCTTGCCTAACACATGTGAGACCTTGGGATTGATCACCCATACTGCCAATAATAAGTAAATAAAGACAAAATACTTAAATCCAAAGCATAGTAAAGGGTCCTTAGCTACTGTAGATATTTGCTGTGTAATGATTATTGATATATAAGATGGGTATATAAAGATATAAGATAATTACTCTTAAACTAGGATACTACTTCTGAGTCATTTCTTTAGAAGCATTAGAATTGATAAAATATTGGGTCAAAGCAGAATCTTCAAGTACCTTATGAATCACCAGAGAAAGGCTGTATATTGCAGGTTTTTTTAAGGTTATATCTTTATTTTCTGAAAAGCATTTCTGTTAAAAATTATATTTAATGCTTATGCTTATTTTTGTTTTTTGGTCCGGTCTTGGGGCCTGAACTCTGGGCCTGGGCGCTGTCCCTCAGCTCTTCAGCTCAAGGCTAGCACTCTACCTATTGAGCTACAGCGCCACTTCTGGCTTTTTTCTTTTTGCTTATGTGGTGCTGAGGAATCGAAGGGCCTCAGGCATGCAAGGCAAGCACTCTACCACTGAGCCACCTTCCCAGCCCCTGCATATGCTTATTTTTATAGAAAGTATATTTTTATAGTATATTTTTTAAGTAAAATATTAATTAGAATTTTGGCTATTAGCCATGTTTATTATTAAACTGGATTTTAAAATCTTTCTAATTTTATCTTTAATATATTAAGGTTTACAGCTGTATTTCATGGTTTTGAATGTCAATGGGACAAAGAAAAGGAAATATCTAGTGGTTAAGTGAAGATATTTCTAACTGTAGGTATTATTTTGAAATGGAGATAGATTGAATGGTAGTATATCCAAACTCCATCCTGGTCTTTCCCCATCTACATAACTTGTATTTTTTTCTAGTTCTAGGCCTTAAACTAAGGACCTGAACTGTTTTGCTTAAGGCTAGCACTCTAGCACTCTACCACTTGAACCACAGCTCTACTTCCACCTTTTTGGTGGATAATTAGAGATAAGAGTCTTACAGACTTTCCTATCCAGACTGGCTTCAAACCACAGTCCTCAGACCTCAGCTTCCTGAGTAGCTAGGATTATAAGCATGAGCTACCAAGACTCAGTTCCACCTATATTTTGAATCTTCACTCAAGATAAAAAAAAGAAAGGGAGTAGAGGAGAAGAAAACCATTTTAATCTACTGCCACTTGTTCCCGTTGCTTCCAGATAAGCCCAACCATGGAGTGCTTTCCTATTTTACCAAGAACTCAAATGTGGGATCAATTCTTTCTCAAAATGCTGTTTTTCAAAATGCTCTTCTCAAATATATGATTCTTAACCATTCTCCAACAAACACAGTGCTATGGTGAAATGGCTTGCTAAGGAATAGGAGGCCATTGAAAATGGGAATGCAGCTGGAGCAGATACTCTTTTTTTCTACAAGGATCTAGAAAAGAGATCAACTGTTCTAGAAACTATAACGTAGAGAGGACATTTTCTAAAACTTTTGCAGACAAACAGGAGTGTTGGAAGAAGTCATTAGATTAGAAACTATTTGAATTTTTTCTTTCACTTTTATTCCTAAAACTCCCTTTTTAAAATCATCTGTAAAGCTACAACTTTTGCTAATTAGAATACAAGTTAGAATAGTGAAAGACATAGAATTGTTTTGACATTCAAATGAAAACTCTGCATATATTTAACCATACAGTATTGAACCTAGACACATAGGTGTCTTATTTGGATATTGTTAGGCATAGTGCTTTACACATAAAAGGACAATTTGGAGACTAAGCCTCTCATTCTCACCTGTTCCTCTAAGGAAATATTGTATAATAAGATTCAAACAATGCATTTACTAAAGACAATTTTTAACACAGCTTGTACTTAAGGTTATGCTATATGCTGTATGTGTCTACCAGCTGGATCCGCTTGATAACTACCAGTTGAATGTACTTGACCAGAAGTACTTTATACTTTGGAGGATTTCGGATTTTATTTTTTTATTTGTATGTTTCTTTTTATTTTTAAACATTATAAGGTATAAAATTTTGTTTGAGTCATTAACAAATTCAAGTTCTTTCTAGTTTTTAGAGGTTCCATGCAATGCAGATTTATCACCACAGACTTGTTGTAGATTAGAAGTCCAAGAACAGTGTGGCTTAACTGATTCTCTGCTTAGTCTCATCTGGCCAAAATCAAGGTGTTGACAGGATATAATGTTCCTTTCAAGGGTATCTGTGGGTGAATTATCTTCCAAATCCTGGTTGTTAGTAGAATTCTATTCCATGTGATTATAGGACTGAAGTCTCTCTCTCCTAGTTGGCTTTCATCTGGGTGAGTCATTCCCAGCTTTAGAGGTGGCCTGCATTCCTTGGTTTATGGGTCCCTTCTTACATTTTCAAAGCCAGCAAAGCAGATTATAAAATTAAGCATGCTTAACCTATATATGTATGTGTGTATATGTATTTTTTCAAGAAAACTTTAGTTTTATTTTTCATAGTATGATTTAATTGTTTTTCTTTTTCAAGCCTATTTCTCTTGCTTTACATCCTCTTTTTTTTTTTACATCCTATTTCTTGGGAAGATTAAACATTTGACCCTATTTCTATTAATACTATATATACCATCCTCAACTCTTTTCACAGCTTTGTCCTTACAGTTATCTGTATGTGTATTTTTCCTCTCAGTGGCCAAACTTTTCAAGTTAGAGGCAACTCTTTTGTCCCCCATAGTTCCCTTCAGTAGCCAGCCCATCTCAGGTTTAGCTAGCTGCTAGGGCTCTAAAGTTGTACTCTAATGTGATGGTCCTAGGAATGTATGGAATGAATACATTTTAATGTTCTTTTCATCAGTCACAACAGCCACATTTGAAGTGCTCAGAATACACATATGGCTAGTGACTATCATGTTGGATTGTGCAGTTCTGTTGTTCAGAAATAATATGTAGCTTTTTTAGTTTTTGCTGTTTTGTTTTTTTTTTTTCTGTTGCCCCTTGCTCTGTCTGGCAACAACTCTGATAACCATTTTTTTTCCTAACATCCACAGCCGTGATTAAATTCAAAATTAATTGTGCCTTTGTTTGCACTTTAATTTAGTTGTTCCTCATATGGAAAACTTTCATATGGTAGTTTCCAGTATTACTCTAAATGTTAGGTTTTAATTTTTTCAGTCAATTCTTTTTTAATATGTGGAAATATATTTTTATATATTAATTTGTTCTAGTCACTATGTAACCCTGCATAGCAAATGACTGCAGAGTTTAGTGACCTAAAATAATAACATTTATTTTGCTTTTATATCTGTACTTTGGTTAGAACCAGTAGAGATTACTTTACAATTCCATATCATCTAGAATAGCTCAAAGACTAGGGTCTGGATTCTAAGAGCTTAACTTTCCAAAGAAGCCTATTACATGAAGCTTCTATCTTGGCTCTCCTGGCTTTCTCACAATTGTATGATTGGGTTTGCATGACAAATGTAAATGAGACAGAGTTAGAGCACATGCTAGGCACAGACCCTGTCACTTTTTATTAAAGTCTACTAGATAATACTGTCTCTCTTCTGATGCATTGTATTTATTGAAGTAGTTACAAAGTTTTGACCATTATTCAGGGGTGTTGAGGGATTAGATTTTACTTGTTAATGGAATCTGGTAATGTTATGGAAGTTCGCAGGTAACTAGAAGTACTGTTATGACCATTTATTGAAAATATAGTCTGCCAAAAAAAAAAAAAGAAAATATAGTCTGCCACATGACCTTGTGTCCTGCAACCTTACTGACATAGTTACATCAGTAGATTTTTTTGTGTGTGTGGACTCTTGATAGTTTTTAATAACTATGATCATGCAAAATTGAATAAAGAAAGTTTTCCTTCTTTTCTCCTGATCTATAAGGGTATACCTTACTTGATTGTAGCAACTAAAATCTTGCAAAATGTTAAATAGAAATGGTAGAAGTGAAGCTGGGCACCGGCGGCTCATGCCTGTAATCCTAGCTGTTCAGCAAGCTAAGATCTGAGGATCACAGTTCCAAGCCAGTGCAGGCAGGAATGTTCATGAGATTCTTACTTCCATTTAACCATACAAAGAAAAGCTGGAAGTAGAGCTGGGGTTCAAGTGGTAGAGTGCTTACCTTGAGCAAAATCACTCAGGAACAGCTCCCAGACCCTGAGTTCAAGCCCTAGGATTGGCACAAAGAAAAGAAAAAAGAAAAAGAAGAAGTGAGAGTAGACAACTTAGTCCTGAGATCTTTTGGGGTCATTAAGAAAACTTTTTTAAAAATTGTGGTAAAAAGTACTTAACATAAAATTTGTCATTTTAATCATTGTTAGATAAATAGTTTGTTGGCATTTAGAACACACTTGTGCAATAATCACCACCATCTACCCCCAGGATTTTATTATATTTCCAAATGAAAACTCTATAACCAAGTAACTCCCTAGTCCTCTTTTCCTTGTCTCCTGGCTACTACCATTCTACTTCCTGTCTGTATGAATTCCACTACTCTATGAACCTCATATAAGTGGAATCATTTCCAGACACTAGTGACTCATGCCTGTGATCTAGCTACTCAGAAGGCTGAGATCTGAGGATAATGGTTGAAGCCAGTCTGGGCAGAAAAGTCCCTGTGCAACTCTTACCCAATTAACCACCAGAAAACTGGAAGTGAAGCTGTGGCTCAAAGTGGTAGAGCATTAGCCTTGAGCAAAAGAGCTCAGAAACAGCATCCAAGCTCTGAATTCGGTATCCATGATGGACCCCCAAAAAAGGTGAAATAATATAGTGTTCTTTTGTGTTTGGTTTATTTCACATAGCATTATCTTCCAGATTCATCCATAAGGCACTAGTGTATAGCTCATTGATAAAATGCTTGACTCTCATGTGAGAAGCCCTGGCTTCAACCCAAACCCACCCCCAAAAAGAGATAGAATTATTCATGTTGTAGTATGTATCTGTGTATTATGTTTATTCATCCATTGATGGATAGACACTGAGATTCTTTCCATCTTTGGCTATTATGAACAATACTGCTATGATTATGGATGCACTCAAGCTTTGAATTCCTATTTTCCATTCCTTTTAGTGTATACCTAGAAATAGAAATACTAGATGAAATTGTATTTCTGTGTTTGATATTTGAAGAATCACAATATCATTTTTGCACAAGGTCTATACTGTTGTACATTTTCATCACCACATAAAAATGCTAATGTTTTTACATCATTTCTGATTCATTCTGCTTTCTCTTCCCTCCCTTCTTCCTTCTCTTCTTTTCCCTTTCTTCCTCCATCCCTCCGTCTTCTCCCTCCTTTCCTCTGTCCTTCTCTCCCAACCTTCCTTTCTTCCTCCCTTCCTTTCCTTACTCCCTGTGAGGGCTGGGCAGTAAGGAATATACTGACTGCTATTACACGGCATAGATTTATGTCAGCACTCAACCATTGCTTTTTTTGTAGGGGGGTGGTAGGAGGGGCTTGAACTCTGGGCCTGGAGGCTGTCCCTCAACTCTTCAGCTCAAGGTGAGTGCTCTACCACTTGAGCCACAGCTCCAAGTCTGGTTTTCTGGTGGTTTATTGGAGATAAGAATCTCGTGGAGTTTCCTGTCTGGGCAGGCTTTGAACTGCGATCCTCAGATCTCAGCGCCTTCGGCGCTAGTATTACAGGCGTAAGCCACCGGCGCCTGGTTAACTGCTGCTTTTTGTAGCATTGGTACAAATGTGAACACAGTGGAAAAGGGAAATATTAATCTTGGTATTTATTTTAAAATACTTTTGACCTAATGGATCTCCTAAAAGGGTTTCAGCAACCTCCAGTAGCATTCAGATTACATTTTGGAAAACTTTAAAATACAAAAACCACAGTTATGGGTCAACACTGGTTAGCTATTCAAGAAGCTCAGATCTAAAATTGTGGTTTGAAACTAGCCTGGGCAGGAAAGTTCATGAGACTCTTACCTCCAATTTACCACCAAAAAGTCATGAGTGTAGCTGAGGCTCAAATAGCAGACCTCTAGCTTTGAGCACAAAAAAAAAAAAAGCTCAGAGGCAGTGTCCAGGCCCTGAGTTCAAACCCCAGAAACAGCAAAAATAGAAAAAAACACAATTGTGGTTGAAAACATGACATGGCAAGTGTTGCCAATTTTATTGTTTTGTTTGCTTGTTTGTTTTCGTCGGTCATAGGGCTTAAACTCTGAGCCTGGGCGCGGTCCCTCAGCTCTTCAGCTCAAGGCTAGCACTCTACCACTTGAGTCACAGCACCACTTCCGGTTTTCTGGTGGTTTATTGGAGATAAGAGTCTCATTGACTGTCCTGCCTGGGCTAGCTTTGAACCGTGATCCTCAGATGTCAGCCCTTCTTTATGGAGAACCTCCCTTATCTTCTTCATGGAGAACTTACCTTCATACAGTAGGTGGCCTGTCAAAACAGCCTAGCTTTTTTTGGTGAGTAGGAGTCAGCAATTGGGTGGTAGAGGATGAGGCTTGGACTTGTAAGAGAATGGCACAGCCAAAGATAAAAAGAAACTCCGAGTGAAGGGATGGAAAAAGATCTTCCATGCAAATGCACCTTGTAAGAAGGCTGGAGTAGCCATTTTGATATCAGGTAAAATGGACTTCTCATTAAAATCAATACCAAAAGACAAGGAAGGTCGTTACATATTAATAAAGGGAATGATCCATGAAGAGGAAATCACGGATCAATATCTATGAACCAAACAGTGGAGCATCTAAATAGCTTAAACAAATGTTCTTGGACTTACAGAACAAAACTCAAACACATTAATAGTGGGAGATTTTAACACCTCACTCTCACAAAGGACAGGTCAACCAAACAAAAAATAAGCAAAGAAGTCTCTGAATTAAATAACATAATAACCAAATGGACTTAGCAGATATCTACAGAGTTTTACACTCAACAATAACCCAATACACATTCTTCTCAGCAGCTCATGGAACATTCTCCAAAATAGATCATATTGGATATCATAGTTGACACAAAGAACCTAAGAAAATACAGGAGGATTTACATAATCCCTTGCACCCTGTCTGACCACAGCAGAATTACTCAAATACATGGAGGATGAACAGCACACTACTGAATAACACCAGAAGAAATTAAGGAAGAAATTAGAAAGTTCTTTTTTTTATTTTTATTTTTTATTGTGAAAATACCATACAGAGGAGTTACAGTTACATGGGCAAGGTAATGAGTACATTTCTTATCAAGCATTGTTGCCTCCTCCTTTGTTTCCCCTTCCTATCCATTCCCATTCCCTCCCCCCTCCCACCCACAGTAAAAAGTTCTTATAACTCAATAAAAATGAAAACATTACAACGGAACCTCTGAGATACAGCAAAAGCAGTGCTGAAGGGAAAGTTTATAGCCCTAAGCACACACATAAAGAAAACAGAAACAGCTCAAGTAAACTTCATGATACAATTAAAGCTGCTAGAAAAGCAAGAAAAATTAAATCTAAAGCTAGTAGATGGCGAGAAACAGCAAAGATTAGGGCAGAAATCAATGAGATAGAAATTTAAAAACTACATAAAATTAATGACGCAAAAAGCTGGTTTTTTTAAAAAAATTAATAAAATTGACAGACCACTTGTGAGATTAATAGAAAAAAGAAGAGAGGCAATTCAAATCAATAAGATTAGAGACACCATGGGAAAACTATAACAAACATCCAAGAAACACAAATGATTATAAAGAACTCCTTCCAAAAATCTATACTCACTAAAGAAAAACCTAGCAGAAATGGAAGAACTTCAAGAAACATACAAACTGCCCAACCTGAACCAAGAAGATATGTCAACTAAATAAACCAATAGAAGAAGTCATCAGAAGTCTTCCAACAAGGGAAAGCCCAGGCCCAGATGGAGTCACCACTGAATTCTCTAAGACTTTTAAAGATGAACTAATACCAGTACTCCTCAAGCTTTTCCATGAAATAGAAGCAGAGGGGGGCAATCCCAAACTCATTCTATGAAGCCAATATCACACATTCCAAAACCAGGTAAGTATCCAACAAAAAAAAATAGAACTATAGACCAAAGTCTCTGATGAACACAGATGCAAAGCTCCTCAATAAAATATTAGCCAACAGAATGCAGAAACAAATTTTTAAAAATCATACATTTTGACCAAGTAGGCTTCATTCCACAGATGCAAGGCTAGTCTAACATATGCAAATCAATAAATGTAATTCACCACATCAACAGAGCTAAGGTCAAGAACTATTTGATCATTTCAATAGATGCAGAAAAAGCCAGATACAACATCCATCCATATTAAAAGCTCTGGAATAGAAGGAACATTGTTTAAAACAAAGCCATATACGACACATCAACAGCCAATATCATTCTAAATGGGGAAAAATTAAAATCATTTCCCCTAAAATCAGGAACAAGCAAGGATGCCCACTCTCTACACCCCTCTTCAACATAGTTCTGGAATTCTTAGCCAGAAATAAGGCAAGAAAAGGACATTAAAGGGATCCATATAGGGAAAGAAGAAATTAAACTATCGCACTGGGAAGGTGGCTCAGTGGTAGAGTGCTTGCCTTGTATGCATGAGGCCCTAGGTTCAATTCCTCAGCACCACATAAGCAGAAAAAGCCAGAAGTGGCACTGTGGCTCAAGTGATAGAGCTCTAGCCTTGAGCTAAAGAGCTGAGGGACAGTACCCAGGCCTAGAATTCAAGCCCCACCATTGATAAAGAAAAAAAAAAGAAATTAAACTATCTCTATTTGCAGATGATGCAATCTTATATCTGAGGGACCCAAAAACTCCACCCCCAAACTCATAGAACTAATTGACCAGTTTGGCAAAGTAGCAGGGTACAAAAATAACCCATGAAAATCAATAGCTTTTCTATACATCAACAGTGTACAAGCAGAAAGGGAAATCATGAAAACAACCCCATTTGCTATAGCCTTTAAAAAAAAAATCTAGAAGTTAACCTAACCAAAGATGTAAAAGATCTGTCTAGTGAAACCATAAAAATCTAACAAAAGAAATCAAAAGAGGACACCAGGAAATGGAAAGAACTACCATGTTCATGGATAGGTAGAATCAATATTGTGTACTGCCAAAAATTATATGCAAATTCAATACAAACCCCATTAAAATCCCAATGATGTTCTTTACTGAAATAGAGAAAACAATCAAAAAATTCATATGGAACAACAGAAAAACCTAGCCAAATCAATTCTAGGCAAAAGACGCAATGCAGGCAGTATTACAATACAAGATTTCAAGCTCTACTATAGAGCCATTAACAAAAAAGCTTGGTATTGGCACAAAAATAGACCAGAAGATCAATGAAACAGATTAGAAGTCCCAGAAATCAAACCACATACTTACAGTCATGATATTCCACGAAGGAGCCAAAGACATACAGTGGGAAAAACAGCCTCTTCAACTATTGGTGTTGGGGAAACTGGGCAGCCACATGCAGAAAACTAGAAGTGGATCCCTGCTTGTTACCATGCAGTAATATCAAGTCAAGATGGATTAAAGACCTCAACATGACCCAAAACTCTGAAACTACTGACAGAGTAGGAGAGACATTAGAGCTGATAGGCACAGGCAGGAACTTCCTGAAGAGAGTCTCAGGGGCACAACAGATAGGAGACAGACTCAATAAATGGAACTACATTAAAATAAAAAGTTTCTGCACAGCTAAAGACATAGCTACTAAACTAGAAAGACAGCATACCAATTGGGAAAAGATCTTTACCAGCAATATATCACACAGAGGCCTCATATCCAGTATATACAGGGAGCTCAAGAAACTAACCCCTCCCAAACCTAATAAACCAATCACTAAATGGGCTAAGGAGCTAAGGAGAGATTTCTCAGAAGGAGAGGTAAAAATGGTAAAGAAACACATGAGGAAATTCTCATCATCCTTGGCCATAAAGGAAATGCAAATCAAAACAATACTGCAGGCCCGGCGGGGGAGCGGGGAGAGGGAAGAGGGAAGCGAGGTGTGGGGAGCGGGTCCCGGGCGGGCCGCGGGACCCAGAAAAAGGCGAGAGGGGTGTCTGGGGGGGGGGGGGAGCCTCCTCGCCGGGACTCTCGGGAGGCCTGATGGAGTAAGAAGAAGGGTCGGCTGTGAATGTATGACGTTGAGTGCTTCAGATCTGATCACTATGGTACGGGAACGAAAATGCATATTGTGCCACATTGTGTACAGCTCCAAAAAGGATGGATCTTCTCCTGAACTCCCAAGTCTTGAAAGAAAAAATAAAAGAAGGAAAATTAAAGGAAAGAAAGAACGTTCTCAGGTTGACCAGCTGTTGAGTATTTCCTTGAGAGAGGAAGAGCTAAGCAAATCACTTCAGTGCATGGACAACAACCTTCTGCAGGCTCGAGCAGCCCTGCAGACAGCGTATGTGGAAGTTCAGCGGCTGCTCATGCTCAAGCAGCAGATAACTATGGAGATGAGTGCGCTGAGGACCCACCGAATACAGATTCTACAGGGATTACAAGAGACGTACGAACCTTCTGAGCAGCCAGACCAGGTTCCCTGTAGCCTCCCCAGAGAAGCAAGAAACAGATCTCAGACCACTGCGGATACCACGCTGTTGCCTAATCCCTTCTTCCCCCTTTTCCTGGAGGCAACTCCTTCCCATGTGTCTCCATCATCCACCAGAGCCTCTCTCCAACTAGCCACTTCTCCTGCTTTCCAGGCTCAGGGCAACATCCCTGCCCCAGATTCATCGGTTCAGATTAAACAAGAGCCCATGTCCCCAGAGCAAGAGGGGAGTGTGAATTCTGGGTCACAGGGCTCTGATTTCAGTGTGTCCAAGGAACTACTGCACACTCAGGGAGAGATGAGTGACAGTGGTCCAGTTCATCCAGTCCTCCCTGCAGGGCAGTGTGTTTCAGAGCTGACAGAAAGTGGCCATGAGCCCAACCAGGATCTGAACCTTTCTGTGGAACAAGGAAGTAGCAGAAGCCGAGCAAACTCTCCATCTTCTCAGTCCCCCGATCTTCCAAACCTGCATAGAGGTGAATTGTCAGCCAAGGGCCACAGTGGGTCTGAAGCCTGGAGCAGTTCTTTCCTGAGATCATCTTTGACTTCAGAAACCCCTGTGCAGAAGGAAGCTCACAGTGCAGCTGAGCAGCCCGAGCAGCAGGCAGAGTCCAGCCTGCCCTCTGCCGAGACCAGAGCAAACAAGAAGAAGAAGAAACTTCGGAAGAAGAAAACGCTCCGGGCTGCCCATATTCCGGAGAATAGCGACACGGAACAGGATGTGTTTATGGCTAAACCTGTAAGGAAAGTAAAAGCTGGGAAGTTCGCTAAAGGGGGCAAAGTAACAACCTCTACCTGGGAAGACAGCAGACCCCGCCCCGAGCAGGAGAGGGCAAGAGATGAGCAAGAGAGCTTCAGAGATGAGCAAGAGAGTGACTCGTCTCTGGAAGTCCTAGAAGTGCCTAATCCTCAGTTAGAAGTGGTAGCCATTGAATCGTCTGAATCTGGCGAGGAGAAGCCAGACAGCCCATCCAAAAAGGATACTTGGAACTTGGCTGAGCAAAACCCACTGGGAACTTCTCGCTCTGGGTGTGATGAAGTGAGCTCTACCAGTGAGATCGGCACTCCCTACAAGGATGGCGCCCCTGTGAGCGTGGCAGAAACTCAGACTGTGATCTCCTCCTTAAAAGGATCAAAAAACTCTTCAGAAATATCTTCAGAGCCAGGTGAGGATGATGAGCCTACAGAAGGAAGCTTCGAGGGCCACCAAGCAGCAGTGAATGCAATACAGATATTTGGAAACTTACTGTACACCTGTTCCGCGGATACAACCGTCCGGGTTTATAGTTTGGTGAGTCGGAAATGTACTGGTGTCTTTGAGGGCCATACTTCCAAAGTGAACTGCCTGCTGGTCACCCAGACCTCTGGGAAGAACGCAGCCCTTTACACCGGTTCCAGTGACCACACCATTCGCTGCTATAATGCTAAGACCCGAGAGTGCATGGAACACTTACAGCTGGAAGACCGAGTTCTCTGCCTTCATAGTAGGTGGCGAGTCCTCTACGCAGGCCTTGCAAATGGCACGGTGGTGACCTTCAACATAAAGAACAACAAGCGACTGGAGATCTTTGAGTGCCACGGCCCTCGGGCGGTCAGCTGCCTAGCCACAGCTCAGGAAGGGGCCCGGAAGCTGCTGGTTGTGGGCTCTTACGACTGCACCATCAGCGTACGCGACGCACGCAACGGGTTGCTCCTCCGAACTCTGGAGGGCCACAGCAAAACCATTCTCTGCATGAAGGTGGTGAATGACCTTGTGTTCAGCGGCTCTAGTGACCAGTCAGTCCATGCTCACAACATCCACACCGGGGAGCTCGTGCGCATCTATAAAGGCCACAACCATGCCGTCACCGTGGTCAACATCCTGGGGAAGGTGATGGTGACAGCCTGCCTGGACAAGTTTGTTCGAGTCTATGAACTTCAGTCCCATGATCGGCTGCAAGTCTATGGAGGACACAAAGACATGATTATGTGTATGACCATCCATAAGAGCATGATTTATATGGGCTGTTATGATGGTAGTATTCAGGCTGTGAGGCTAAATCTGATGCAGAATTACCGCTGTTGGTGGCATGGCTGCTCTCTGATATTTGGGGTCGTAGATCACTTAAAACAACACCTGCTGACTGACCACACGAATCCGAACTTCCAGACTCTGAAATGCCGCTGGAAGAATTGTGACGCATTTTTCACTGCTCGGAAAGGATCCAAGCAGGATGCTGCTGGACACATCGAACGACATGCTGACGATGACAGCAGAATTGATTCATGAAGTTTGTTGCCTCCCATGTTGGGAAGTCACTAGTAGAACTATTTCGTTGTGGCCTCTTCACACAGACCACTCCCTCTCCTTCCCCCGGAAGCGGGGAAGGAAAAAGCCAGGCTTACCAACTAGCAAAAGCCTGCGCAGCTCTGTGAGGTCAGAGGTCACATTTCAAGTTTGTGCAGGAGGGTGCAATGACATTGAAACAGATTTTTTTAAAGGATACCTATACTCCTCTGAGACATAGAGTGATTCATGCGACAAGCATTCTTTCCATGTTTATTAAAACTCCAGATCTTAATTGGTTACCTAAAAAACAAAAACAAAAACAAAAACAAAAAAACAATACTGCAGTTAGACTGGCCACATTCTGAATTCAGACAACAAACAAACGATGGCAAGGATGTGCACTGCTGGTGGGAATGTAAACTAATACAACCACTCCAGAAAGCACTCTAAACATAGACCTTTCCTACAACCCAACCATACACTGTAGGCATCTACTTGAGCATCATGAACTAGGATATATGACAAGGACACCTGCACATCCATGTTCATTGCTGCACTATTCACCACAGCGAAAATATGGAAATAACACAAGATATGGAAACAACACCCCACAATAGATGAATGGGTCCAAAAAGTATGGTACCTATATACAATGGAATTTTACACAGCCATTAAAAAGAATAAAATAATGGCATTTGTAGGGAAATGGATGGAACTAGAATATATCATGTTGAGCAAGGTAAGCCAAG
Organism: Dipodomys spectabilis; assembly: GCF_019054845.1. Taxonomy (NCBI): domain Eukaryota; kingdom Metazoa; phylum Chordata; class Mammalia; order Rodentia; family Heteromyidae; genus Dipodomys; species Dipodomys spectabilis. Next base: position 15,643,573 of record NW_024870680.1, read on the forward strand.
ATCAGAGAGACAAATGTCACATGTCTCTCTGATGATCGGATTTAAAATGAAACAGAATATCACAAAGTATACAAGATTCTAAACACACATACACAGTGAGACCAAAAGAGGATAGTATAAGGAGAAAAGCACCGAGTTGTAATACCCAAGCACCTCTTCATATGCAAATAAAATAATACATACACTGAAATGAACTCCAAAAATAAGGAAACAAAGGACCTTTTCTTGTCTTTTCATTTCTAGATGACTCTGTTCTTTACCTCATATATGGTGTATATATGTGCACATCTGAGGGAAGGAGTGGGGAGGGAAGGCACAGACAGAATCAGTGGGAAATGGGTAAAATGTGCAGCAGTAGAACCCACAGGCTGCACTGGATATTGATGAAAGTGAACCAAGCAATTCATGGGCAGAGATAGCAGAAAGGGAATGAGAGAGAATGAGGGAACAGATGTACTAAGTGAAAGGAAAGAAATGTACTTAATACCTGATGTATGTAAAGGTAACCCTGCTGTGTATCACCTCTAACAATAAGTAATTTTAAAAAAGGAATAGGAGAGTGAAGGTGATATACAAAGAAATCACAGGTTCTCATGACCTTGGGGAGAGGCTTGAGGGTACTTGCTAACAGTGCTAGCAAGAGGTTTTAAAAATGAAGCTGGAAAAAAATTATTTGACCTTGAGGAAAGAATTTTTAAATGTCATAAAAATTGCTTTTGAAAAAGCAGGTTAGCTCTGTTTTCACTGTATTTGATTCCGGTGCCCTGCATCTTGGATATAGATTTTTCTAATTTGGGGAGGGGAAGGGAAATAACAAAATGCTTAAATAAGGATACAAGTTGACCCATTGTAACAATGAGATGTACAAGACACTATGTTGACAACAAATTTTACAACTTCAGGAGGAGGGGTGGGGAGGAGGAGTCGGGGAGGTGTGGAGGGAAGGGATGGTAGGAGAAAAACAAAGGTAACAATGATAGGAAATGTACTCATTTCCTTATGTAACTAACCCTTCTGTACAGTATCTTTACAATAAAAATACATACAAAAAAAGCAGGTTAGAATATAAATATTTGGTTATTATCATTTTGGAGGAAGTATGTTGTGAAGTATGATAGTTTCCCATTAGATTTGATTATTGTGGGTATCTTTGCATGCAAAAGCCATTTTCATGTATTAGAAATATCAGATTATTTTTACTCACTGCATTGTATGATGTTAGGTTTTTGGCAGTTTCCTTAAATTCTGTAACATCTATCGTTGGTTAAGAATCTGGCACTGGACAGCTTTGAGGTTAAGAAAGGAAGTAGTATATGACCAGATAGAATTTTATCTGTATAAAATCCTTATCTATTTCTAGCTTTAGCAAGTTTGCTAGATTTAATCCCCTCTATTTTTTTCTTTTCAAACCATTTTTTATTATTTTATTGTAAAGGTGATATACAAAGGGGTTATAATTACATAAGTAAGGTAATGAATACAATTCTTTTTTTTTTTTTTTTGGTCGGTCATGGGGCTTGAACTCTGGGCCTGGGCGCTGTCCCTCAGCTCTTCAACTCAAGGCTATCACTCTACCACTTGAGCCACAGCGCCACTTCTGGCATTTTCTGCTTATGTGGTGCTGAGGAATCAAACCCAAGGCCTCATGCATGCAAGGCAAGCACTCTCCCACTGAGCAAATTCTCACCCCTATGTTTAGTCTTTTTTTTTTCTTTTCTTTTTTTTTTTTTTGTCAGTTGTGGAGCTTGAACTCTGAGCCTGGGTGCTGTCCCTTAGCTCTTCAGCTCAAGGCAAGCATTCTGCTGCTTGAGCCATAGCTCCACTTCAAGATTTCTAGTAATTTATTGGAGATCAGAGTCTCCCAGTCTTGGGGCTGGGAAGGTGGCTCAGTGGTAGAGCGCTTGCCTTGCATGCCTGAGGCCCTGGGTTCGATTCCTCAGCACCACATAAGCAAAAAAGAAAAAAGCCGGGAGTGGCACTATGGTTCATGTGGTAGAGCGCTAGCCTTGAGCTGAAGAGCTGAGGGACAGTGCCCAGGCCCAGAGTTCAAGCCCCATGACCGGACCCGCCCCCCCCCCCCCCAAAAAAAAAAGAGTCTCCTAGTCTTTATTGCCCAGGCTGGCTTTGAACCATGATCTTCAGATCTCAGCCAGGATTACAGGCATAAGCCACCAGTGCCCAGCCTATGTTTAGTCTTTTGAGGAACCTCCATACTGCTTTCCAGAGTGGTTGAAACAGTTTACATTCCCACCAACACTGTGATAGTCTTCCCTTTTAGCCACATCCCGCCAGCATCTGTTACTATTTGTTTTCTTGAAAATGGCCATTCTACCTTTGATAAAATTCAACATTCATTCATGCTAAAAGCTCTGGAGAAAATAGGGATAGAAGGAACATTTCTTAAAACAATAAAAGCCATTTACGACAGACCAATAGCCAATATTATACTTAATGGGAAAAAGCTACAACCAATTCTCTTAAAATCAGGAACAAGGCAAGGATGCCCACTGTCTCCACTCCTCTTCAATATAGTCCTGGAACCCTTAGCCAGGGCAATAAGGCAAGAAAAAGACATTAAAGGGATCCACATAGGGAAAGAAGAAGTTAAACTATCCCTTTTTGTAGATGACATGATACTATACCTTCACGATCCCAAAAACTCCATCCCCAAACTCTTAGAAATCATAAATCACTTCGGCAAAATAGCAGGATACAAAATCAACCCACAAAAATCAGTTGCCTTCCTGTACACTGACAATGTACAAGCAGAAAGAGAAATAAGGGAAGCAACCCCATTCACAATAACCTTCCAAAAAATAAAATATTTAGGAATTAACCTAACCAAAGATGTAAAAGAACTATTTAATGAAAACTATAGAAACTTAAAGAAATTACAGAAGATAATAGGAAATGGAAAGACCTCCCATGCTCTTGGATAGGCAGACTTAATATAGTGAAAATGGCAATACTGCCAAAATTAATATACAAATTCAATGCAATTCCTATTAAAATCCCAATGACGTACATCTCTGAAATACAGAAAACAGTCCAAAAATTCATATGGAACAAAAAAAGACCTAGAATAGCCAAAACAATTCTAGGGAATAAAGACAACATGGGAGGGATATCCATGCCAAACTTCAAACTCTACTATAGAGCTATAATAACAAAGACAGCATGGTACTGACACAAAAACAGACTTGAAGAACAGGAATAGAATAGAAGATCCAGAAATAAATCCACAGGCCTACAGTCAGCTGATATTTGACAAAGGAGCCAAAGACATACAATGAAAGAAACACAGCCTCTTCAACCACTGGTGCTGGGAAAACTGGGCGGCCACATGCAGAAAACTAAAAGTGGACCCCAGCCTATCAGGATGCACCAACATCAACTCAAAATGGATTAAAGACCTTAACATTAAACCTGAATCCTGAAATTACTGCAGGACAAAGTAGGAGAGACTCTTGAACTTATAGGCACAGGAAGGAACTTCCTGAACAGAGTCCCAGGGTCACAACAAATTGGAGATAGACTTGGCAAATGGGACTACCTTAAAATAAAAAGCTTCTGCATAGCTAAAGCTATTACAACCAAGCTAGAAAGACAACCAACTAATTGGGAAAAAATATTTAACAGCAATATATCAGACAAGGGGTTAATATCCAGTATATACAGGGAACTCAAGAAACTAATCCCTTCCAAACCTAACAAACCAATTACTAAATGGGCAAAGGAACTAAAGAGAGACTTCTCAGATGAAGAGATAAAAATGGCAAAAAAAAAAAAAAAACACATGAGAAAATGTTCACCATCCCTGGTTGTGAAGTAAATGCAAATAAAGACAATCCTGAGATACCACCTTACCCCAGTCAGAATGTCCCACATCCACAAGTCAGCCAACGACAAATGCTGGAGGGGATGCAGAAAACCCTATCACACTGCTGGTGGGAATGTACACTTATACAACCACTTTGGAAAGCAGTCTGGAGGGTCGTCAGAAAGCTCAATATTGACCTCCCTTATGACCCAGTCATACCACTCATACCACTTCTAGGCATCTATCCTGAACAACAGGAACCAATATACAAGGACACATGCACCTCCCTGTTTATTGCAGCACTGTTCACAATAGCTAGAATATGGAAACAACCCAGATGTCCCACCACAGATGAATGGATCCAAAAATTGTGGTATCTAGACACGATGGAATATTATGCAGCCATTAGAAATGACAAAATAGGGCTAGGAAGGTGGCTCAGTGGTAGAGTGCTTGCCTTGCATGCACGGCCCTGGGTTCAATTCCTCAGCACCACATAAGCAAAAAGGAAAAAGCCGAAAGTGGCGCTGTGGCTCAAGTGGTAGAGCGATAACCTTGAGCTGAAGAGCTGAGGGACAGCGCCTAGGCCCAGAGTTCAGGCCCCACGACCGGACCCCCCCTCCAAAAAAAAAAAAAGACAAAATAATGACATTTGCAGGGAAATGGATGGAGCTAGAAGAAATCATGTTGAGCGAGGTAAGCCAAGAGCAAAGAGACAAACAGTACATGGTCTCCCTGATAGTGGATGTTAAATCCAAAATGTTAGGTGATAAGACAAAATTAACAGGACTTAAGAAGCAAAGAACTTCCGCTCATCTGGTCGAACCACTACTAAATAACCCCATGCTGCTGATCACATGTATGGTATATATGTGTACACCGGAGGGGAACACATGTATGGTATATATGTGTACACCGGAGGGGAACCAGGAAGATGACACAGAACTAGAGGGAATCAGGGGAAAACATACAACAGTGGGACCCATCAGCTGCACTGGACATTGCCCAAAATGAACTAAGCAACTTAATGGCAGCGATGGGAGGGAGTGAACAAGTGGGAAAAAGGGAACAAATGGGAAAGATGGAACAGCTGATGCTATGCAAAACAAAAGAAATGTACATACCACCCAATATGGAAGAAATAACTATCGCAAAACTCATAGAACTCATAAATGTTATAGACTGTGATAGACAATTTGTACCAGGAAAGTTAGAATGTGTTTGTGACTTTAACTATCACTATCCCACAATACTGTAAAATTTGGGAAATTATGTAATCACTTAATCACAATTTAAAAAAAGAAAAGAAAAGAAAATGGCCATTCTAGCTGGGTTTTCTGGTTTAATCTCCCTCTATTTTTTTGGTTTTGTTTTTGTTTTTCTTTTCAAACCAGTTTGAAAAGGCAGGTCCACTCATTTTGCTGGTCTTCTGGTGGCTGTTGATTATGGTTCTCAGGCTGATATGATGTCACAAAATACAGTTGAGATATTCTGTCACTGAGGTGCTTAGTCACAGTTTAAAATAGTCACTGGCTGCAAATGAATATTTTCTGAGCAAAAAGCCCTCTTGTAAAGAGAGCGAGGTTTATTTGTATAAGGCAGGTGATATTTACCTCTCATGATCAACTGTTAAATGTTCATTAAAGTTCCTAAACTTAAAGAGTTTTATTTCTTTATGACAACACATTGTGGAGTTTGTTGAACTCTATTTCAGACAAGGCTTTATAATTTCTGATTTAATTTCATGTCAAGCTAACATTTAAAATGTTTTTGTTTTAAGTTCAGCAGTCAACACATGCCATATTAACTTAACTTGATTCTAGTACTTGAACTTTTTTATAGTCTTGAAATGTTTTTAAAATCAGTAAAACTTCCTATTTTGTTAGGCCTTTTCAAAAAGAGAATATTGTTTTGTCTAAATTTCCACTATTGTAAGGCATAGAAGAATGAATGAATACTCTCTAAACTTAAAACATTAAAAGACTGCCCTATCTCTTTCTCTCAAACATACACTCAGAAAACTTAACTAACAACACATGGTAGTTAAGCCTAAATGCCAGTCAGCTTTTCTACACAATTCATTAATCTGATTTTTATTCCAGATATAAATAACTCAAAGCCAAGTTAGATGAAATGAACCCATTCTAACATGATCCAAGAAGGAGAGAGTCTATAGATGAAGATAATAAACATTGGGATGCAGCTCATTCTCTCATATCAGGTTTTTGAAGGGAGTAAGTAGACTGTTACCCTTGAATTTAACGTTCTACACTAGAGAGTTCAAGAATTAACTTAGCTCTGACAATAAGGATGAAGTTTGGAAGATGTAAGAAAACCAGCTGCCTAAGTGATATCCTATGTGTACTATCTTAAATTGACTTCTAAAAATCTGTTTACAGGTAGGATATATAATGTCAAGTATATGCATATTTAAATGTGTGTATAATAACCATGTTTTTCATGTAAGATTCTTAGATACAGGCCTTTATATTAGCTATTAGTTTTTTGAGAGAATAACTATATTTTGGTTTTATTTCCTAGCCTGTAGAAATTTTAATATTATTATAAAGTGATTAAAACTCTAAGAAGTATTGGTCAGAGAGTGCTGGTATCCTAGAGTGAGAGGAATTTGCTGAAGTGTCCTGACTTTAAGCAGGTTTTGTGTTCATGGAAAAGTTCTCAAGTCTTTAGTACTACAAAGTAGCATGTCTGCCAACTTCTTGGAATTTCATGGCAGCAATCATTCCAGAAATCAGAATACCCTCTATATCTAGAAATTGTAATTTACATATTTCAGTATAACTAGAGACAAATATTGTTTACCAAGAGGGGTTCTTGTTTAAAGCTCTCTTCTGAGAGACCTGTACCACAGTTGTTCTAATACTGCCTGTTGCCTTCTGGTGCTGGTTAATCCTCATGGAATCTCTTTTACTGATACCTCAAGAAGTAACTGCAGGTAAAAATAGCAGATATGACAGAAGGCCCTTTGGAGAGACATAGTCCTTTGTGAATGAAAGCTTCAGGACCACCTGAGGTCTTCCAGTGTTATAAAGAGAGTACTAGGTTATACATTTTTATGACTTTTTATTTACTCAAAAAGCAAATTTGTAACATCTGCAATGTGCCTACATATGTGCTTCAGTGGCTTGGAGGGAGGCATGGTACTGGGACTTGAACTCAGGGCCCAGGTGCTCTCTCCTTTAGCTCTTTCATTCAAGACTGAGGCTTTACCACTTAAGCCATGTTTCCATTTTCTTTAGTAGCTTCTTGTTGTTGGGTAAACTGAAAAACCTGCCTTATATAAGCCGGTGCCAGTGGCTCACACCTATAATCCTAGCTACTCAGAAGGCTGAGATCTGAGGGTTATGGTTTGAAGCCAGCCCAGGGAAGAAAGTCTTATCACTAATAAACTACTCAGATGTGGTGCTGTGGCTTACATAATAAAGCACTTGTCTTGAGCAAAAGAAGTTCAGGGACAGCTCTTAGGCCTAGCGTTCAGGCTCCAGGACCAGCAAAAAGAAAAAAGAAAAAAAAGAAAACACTGGGCACTGGTGGGTCACACCTGTAATCCTAGCTACTCAGGAGGCTAAGATCTGAGGATTGCAGTTCAAAACCAGCCCAGGCAGGACAGTCCATGAGACTCTTATCTCAATTAACCAACAGAAAACCAGAAGTGGCACTGTGTGTCAAGTGGCAGAGGGCTAGCCTTGAGCTGAAGAACTGAGGCACAGTACCCAGGCTTCACAACCAACAGCAACAATAAAAAAGGGCCTTACAGGTTCTGTTCTCTGCCTAGCTATTGTTTTTCAGAAACTGCAATATAGGGCTGGGAAGGTGGCTCAGTGGTAGAGTGTTTCCCTTGTATGCATGAGGCCCTGGGTTTGATTCCTTAGCATCACATAAGCAGAAAAAGCCAGAAGTGGCTCTGTGACTCAGGTGGTAGAGCGCTATCCTTGAGCCGAAGAGCTGAGGGACAGTGCTCTGGCCCAGAGTTCAGGCCCTGTGACCAACAACAACAACAAATAAAAGCTGCAATATAGAACATGTACTATATAGTTTACCTTTTTTTTGTCGGTTGTGGGGCTTTAACTCTGGGCTTGGGCACTGTTCCTCAGCTCTTCAGCTCAAGGCGAGCACTCTCCGCTTGAGCCACAGCACCACTTCTGATTTTCTAGTGCTTAATTGGAGATAGGAGTCTCACAAACTTTTCTGCCCGGGCATGCTTTGAACCATGATCCTAGATCTCAGCCTCCTCAGTAGGATTTTGTGGAGTTTAGTTTACTCACAATTGTATGACCATTACCATTGTCTAACTCCTGAACTTTTCTATCACTCCAAAAACAAGCCCCAAACCCCTGTCTCTATACCTCCCAACTCCTTGAAACTACTAATCAGTTGTCTCTGGATTTTCCTCTTAGAGACATATCATAGAAATGGAATCACATAATAGAAAACCATGTGTGTCTGGCTTCTGTCGCTTAGCACAGTATATTCAAGATTCATCTGCGATCTAGTAGCCTGTATCAGTACTTTATTGGATTGTATGGATATATTACATTTTATTTATTGATTCACCTGTTAATGGACACATAGTTTGTTTTTGTTTGTGGACTGTTATATTTCTGTCTTTATCTTTGTCTCCTGTCTCTTCTTTCACTCTTTGTACTTCAGTGGGTGATTCCCTTTAGTTCTACAGCAGTGTCAAGCTCCTTCATATATTAGTGCCTACTTCCTATTCACATTTGCTTTCTTAACTCTTAATCAGGATTCATATCCCAGTTGTAGTCTGTTTCTGTAGAGAAACCATATCATACTCTTCTATTATATATTCTCTTGGCACCAATTATTTTTCCTTCATAAATTCCTTTTAATTTGCAGTTGCATACTTGATTATATTATCTGTCTTTACCTCCTAACCTTCGTATACTACAAACCTGATGAAAGCAAAAAGAGAATAATTACTGCTCACAGTTATATCCCTGGTCTAGAACAGTACTCTTTCTCTGTGTGTGAGTGTATAGATGTATTAATGTGTGACATTGTTTGCAGTGCCAAAATGAGAAACACAGTCTTTATCCATGTAGAATTACAATGTAGTTAGGCAGGCAAGTAAATAACCATTTTGCTCTAAGTAATGTGGCAATGGCAGTATGTATAAAAGTAATGAGATCATAGAAAATGTGAGGGAAGTCAAAAAGACTTTACAGAAGCAGCTTTTAAATTATGAGTTCTTTTATATCATCTGGAGAAATATAAATGTCTTAAAGGAGTTGTATATTGTTTACCCTTGTTTCATTGCACAAAAGAGTACTTACTAAAAATTCACTGTACTGAATCAGTTTTCCTGACATATAGGCAAACTGAGAACATTCTACTTATAGAGACAACATAAATCCTGGCATAACGTTATTAGTAGTCCAGTATTTCTGCAGTATATTTTATAATAGTAATATAGAGCAAAAGAAGGGCCTAAATTACAGGAAGACTATGTGAATGGCTTACATTGCCCTGCCAAAAAGATTTAGGTCTATTTTACAAGCAATGAAGAGACATTAAAGACTATTGAATTAAGTGGAATTATCAGCCTGGTGTTGTGTCATGCCTATAATTCTTACCTACTTGGGATACTGATATCAGTAGGATTGTGGTTTGATGCAAGCTTGGACATCAAGATCCTTTCTTAACCAATAGCTGAAAATGCTAATAAATGCCTGTCCTAGGGTCTGGGAGTGTAGCTTAGTGGTAAAGTGCTTGCCTAGCACGCAATAAGTCCTGGGTTGGATTCCTCAGTACCATATTCACAAAAAAAAAGCCAGAAGTGGCACTGTGACTCAAGTGGTAGAGTGCTAGCCTTGAGCAAAAGAAGCCCAGGCCCTGAGTTCAAGCCCCAGGACTGACGGGGAAAAAAAAAAAAACCTGTCCTAAGTACATGGAAATCTAGGATCAGATAGATTGTGATTCCAGGTCAGCCAGGACAGAAAAATGGAAGCAGTTGGGTGTCAGATCTATCTATCTATCTATCTATCTATCTATCTATCTATCTATCTATCTATCTATCTATCTATCTCTACATCTCTACCTACCTTCCTTCCTTTCTCTCTTTCTTTCTCTTTCTCTACCTCCCTTTCTCCATCCTTCCTTCTCTCCCTGTCTCCTTCAAGACAATATCTCAACTTTACATACTTCCTGTATTTAAAATAGCACCAAATGCAGAGGTCAAAACAACATGGAATAAGGTGGGTGCCAGTGGCTCACACCTGTAATTCTAGCTACTCAGAAGGATGAGATCTGAAGATCATGGTTCAAAGCCAGCACCAGGAGCAAAGTCCTTGAAACTTTTAACTCTAATAAACTATTCAGAAAAGGCTGGAAGTAACACTGTGGCTCAAGTGGTATAGTGCCAACTTTGAGCACAAAGAAGTTCAGGCCAGGAGTTTAAGCCCCAAGACCTACCAGAAACAAAAACAAAACAGCAATAACAAAAAAATTGGGAAACACCTGGGTTTTATATACTTATAGAGCAACTAAGAATTAGGAGGGTAGAAAGCATATTTTAATACCAAACATTAAAGAAGAAAATCCAAAGTTGCAGTATTAGAGCTGGAAACCATAAGTTGTAAGCAGTGCTGAGTTCCCCCAAGTGTTGGACCTTCCCATTCCTACATTGCCATCTGTCTGTCTCATAGTGCAATCAACAAAAGTGATTTTGTTCAAAAGTAGGAAATAGTGGTGAGAGGCTAGTATGTACCTCCTTCCTTAAGCATAGTTAACTCTGTGCTTTCATCCTGAAATTTCTGATTAGTCCTTCTTATACCTTGGGAATTCTTCATTTCAAAATCTTTCTTTGCCTTTCTTTATCCTTATTAACAGAGTTTATTTGAAATTCCAATGTTCTTCATTATTCTCTCCCATACTGTTCGGTTCCCCATACCCCAAGATAATTACAAAAGTGAGAATTTTCTGTTGCCCTACAAAATGGATACTGTTTTGCTGGATGTACAAAAGTAATGAGCTCTTTGTAACTTTAAAGGAAGGGAAGGTCAAATAAGTTTTAGTTTATGAGTTTAAGTAACCAAAACAACAAAAGTAGAATTACTCTAAAAATATTAAAAGCTAATTTGTGTTTTCCCTCACAGACTTTACATATCTTTCTGGGATTAAAATAGAGGCAGACGGCTTCATCTGAGTGACCAAGCAGGACCAACAGAAGTTAGAGTGTACAGAGAGTTTCTAGTTTACTCGCTGATGCTCTTCCTCCCGACCTTTGTCCTCAGTTAGTAAAATAAATACAGTTATGCCAGGAAGTTTCGGGGATTTTTTTGGTTCTTGCCTCAAATAAAAACACTCTAGAGTATATCTGTTGAGAGTGCCAACAACATTGAGAATCTCAAAGTTATCTTTCAAGTGAGAGGAGCATACATAAAAGCTAACATTTTCCCTCAGCCTTACAGGAGTGAAAATTTTATCTGCTATTCTGAACTCTTGTTGGAGTTAGACATTAAAATTTTATAGCAAAGGCTGGACACGGGTGGCTTGCACCTGTAATCCTACCTACTCAGGAGACTGAGATCTGAGGGTCGTGATTTGAAGCCAGCACAGTAAGGGAAATTGTAAAATTGGAGACTCTTATCTTCAATTCTCCCACTCCCTCCATCTTCCCCAAGTGGATCTGTGGCTCAAATGGTGGAGTACTACCCTTGAGCAAAAAAGCTCAGGGACAGCACCCACGCCTTGAGTTTAAGCCCTAGGACTACAGAGACTGGGGAAAGGTAGACTTCAAATCAGTGGGAAAGTAACAGATTATGGAAGATATGATATTGAGGTCTTTTTGAAGAAGAAAAAATTTACCTTTAAATCATACAAGACTAAAGGAAATGATAGGTTTGTTAAATCATGTGGCTGATTTATAGCTCTGGCCTGCTTTCCTGTTATCACAAGCAACAATTATTATATGTATAGCCAGCATTACTTGCTTTTCAGTCTTCACTACATTTCCTTGCTATGTTACTTTGTCTCTTAGCAGATACCCTGTGATTTTAGTCTTTTGCTTTAGCCACATCCCACTGTAAAATATAAATTTGGTATCAAAGGAGAAACAGCTAAAATAGAGAAATACAAAATGAAATTATTCACACAAAGTAAATATTTCTTATGGGGTAGTTAAGAGCAGATGAGTGGGTTCTGCCTCGTGAAGTTTTATTCAGAGATTCAGGTAGCAGAGTGGCTCCACCACTTTGTCTAATCATTGACCTGGCCAAAACTGAGGCTGTGACTAAGATTCAGTCATTGAATAGGAGAGATGTTGTGGTGAAGATATACCTATTCTCCTAAGATCTAGTCCAGAAAGTGTCATATATTACTCTGCTCATATAATAGAAAGAACTTAAGTCATATGGTCATACCTAACAATAGCAGGGGCAGCAAGGAAGTATAGAGTCCTACTGTGTGCCCAGAAAGAAAAGAAGAGCCAACAGTTTCTACCCCAAAGTGCCTCTAAATATCTGCTAAGCTACATGATAACATGAAAGTTAGTGTTTCTGTAAATCAGTAACAAAAATCATCCTAATGGAAATATATCCACAGTCTCAGTTTTACTGTAGAATGGAATATATCTAATAGAAGAATTATAAATATTTGGGCTGGGAAGGTAGCTCAGTAGTAGAGTGCTTGTCTTGCATGCATGAGGGCCTGGGTTCGATTCCTCAGTACCACATAAGCAGAAAAAGCTGGAAGTGGCGCTGTGTCTCAAGTGGTAGAGTGCTAGCCTTGAGCTGAAGAGCTGAGGGACAATACCCAGGCCCAGAGTTCAGGCCCCACTACCGACAAAAAAAAAAAGAATTATAAATATTTGTTAAAAGACTGTATCGTTGGAAAAAATGATATTAAGTGAAGTAAGCCAGGCCCAAAGAAACATAGGTCCCATGGTTTCCCTTATTTGCAATAACTAGTATATGTCTGAGACAAGCAGAAAAGGTCAGATAAGTTGATGTTAGGTGAACCCCAAGATAAGTATTCAAATGTTTTTGCTTTCATGCAATTGTTTCTAACATATTTATAAGGTGATTTCTTTGTTGCTTTGTATGTCCTTCCCCCATGCTATAACCCCTGCTTTCACTATATTTGATGTTGCTATAATTTGTGGAGGGGAAGGGAAAAAACAAATTGTTTAAATAGGGATACAGTTGGACCTATTGCAACAGTGAGATGTACAAATCAATATGTTGAAAAATGAACTTTACAACTTTGGTGGGGGGGGAGGTAGAGTGGGGTGGGTTGGGAGGAAGGGATGGGAAGGGGAAACAAAGGAGGAGGCAACAATGCTTGATAAGAAATATACTCATTATTTTGCCCATGTAATTGTAACTGCTCTGTACGATATTTTCACAATAAAAAAAAAAAGATTGAGAGGAAGTGTACTCATAACCTCACTCATGTAACTGTAACCCTCTGTATAGTAGCTTTACAATAAAAAAAAAAAAAAAAAAAAAGGAAAAAAAAAAAAAAAAGATTGTATCATTGAGTTTGTATCAACACAGTGACTAAAAACTTCATATCCCTTACAGGACTCTACAGATCTATGCATATAGCATTGTTATGAGATGTTGGCCACTGTGGGATACAAGTCTATTAAACCATAGTGATTCCCCAAATCACTGTCATCTCATTGTCATGGACCCATGTCTCCTATGGGTCTATATTAGGAAATGGGGTTGGGATGCGAGGAGAGTAGGCTCTAGGGAGCTGTATGAGCTATTACATGGTCTGCATAGAGACTTCCTACAGGTTTCTACTCCTAGCATTACCTTGCTGGCAGGCTATCATTTTTGTTATATATCTTTCTGAAGATTATTCTTGTACATGTGAATGATTAATGTAACCTAACACCCTATGCTTGACTTTTTTTTTGTCTGTCGTGGGGCTTGAACTCTGGGCCTGGGCACTGTCCCTCAGCTCTTCAGCTCAAAGCGAGCTCTCTACCACTTGAGCTACAGCACCACTTCCTGTTTTCTGATGGTTTACTGGAGATAAGAGTCTCACGGACTTTTCTGCCTGGGCTGGGCTTTGAACCGCAATTCTCAGATCTCTCAGCCTCTTGAGTAGCTAGGCTTACAGGCATGAGCCACTAACACTCATGTCTATGCTTGACATTTTGAGATTACATTTATTACCCAGTAAAATGAAAGTATTAGCTATCTTATAGGACTTTGTGAAATTTGAAATACCTTACAAAGCATCTTGTATAAAGTAAGATATTCTGTAAATAACAACTGTTACTTTGATCATACCATATTTTTTTGAGGAAATTAGAAGTTTGGTTTTTTTTTTTGGGGGTCCGGTCATGGGGCCTGGGTGCTGTCCCTCAGCTCTTCAGCTCAAGGCTAGCGCTCTACCACTTGAGCCACAGTGCCACTTCTGGCTTTTTTCTTTTTGCTTATGTGGTGCTGAGGAATCAAACCCAGGGCCTCATGCATGCAAGGCAAGTGCTCTACCACTGAGCCACCTTCCCAGCCCCAATCATACCATATTTTTATTATTTTTATGTAAAGTGTGCTAGCTGTTTTCATAATGGCTTTCCCCATTTATATTAGAAGATGCTGTCAAATATTTTGAATTTTTATTTGTTTATTTTTATTTATTTATTTTTTGGGGGGTGGGGGTCTGGTCATGGGGCCTGAACTCTGGGCCTGGGTGCTGTCCCTCAGCTCTTCAGCCCAAGGCTAGCACTCTACCACTCGAGCCACAGTGCCACTTCGGCTTTTTTCTTTTTGCTTATGTGGTGCTGAAGAATCGAACCCAGGGCCTCATGCATGCAAGGCAAGTGCTCTACCACTGAGTCACCTTCCCAGCCCATTTTATTTGTTTATTTTTGATGCTGATAACAGGCCTTGCATTCTTGGTTGGCACTCTTGCTTCCAGCTGGCATTCTACCATTTGAATTATGCCTCCAGCTCAGCATTTTACTGGTTAATTGAAGATGGATTTCCTTTTCTGCCTGGACTGATTTTGTGCTCCAGTCCTCTTGTGTCTAAGCCTCCTGAATAGCTAGGATCACAGGCATAAGCTACTAGTGCCTGATGTTGAATATACTTTTTATTGTTTTAATTCCTTGCCATGAAGTGAAAGTTAAAGATGGCAGTATCATAATGAATAGTGACTAAAGCCTAAATATTTATTAACCCATTATCATCATATTACTTGGTTTAGCAGTTCATCATATTTTATGTGCCCTAAAAATAAATATCTCAATTATAAATGTCTGTCTGAAACTTTTTGGAGCTAATGAACTAAGAGAATAATAAAATGTAGAGTTTAGCTATCTTGTCATGTCATTCATAAATGTCTACTGAATAAGTACCCGTTTTTACTATCTCTTTTTGTTCATTGATCCCAGGTGCCACTTTCAGTGCCTGGGGTCAGTGAACAAAAAGACAAGATCTTTTCCCTTTGAGCTTTACATCTAGTGAAGAAAGACACAGGAAAAAGGATAGTAATTGTGTTTACGATTTCCAGTTCAATTTTTTAAGTTACAAAATTTTTCTTTATGTTCTTTTATTTTTGTATTCATTCCCCTAGATGAAAATATCCTTACATCTGTTCTTTTTTTCTTTTGGGGGGGGAGGGGGTCCGGCCGTGGGGCCTGAACTCTGGGCTTGGGCACTGTCCCTCAGCTCAAGGCTAGAGCTCTACCACTTGAGCCACAGTGCCACTTCCGGCTTTTTTCTTATGTGGTGCTAAGGAATCGAACCCAGGGCCTCAGGCATGTAAGGCAAGCGCTCTACCACTGAGCCAACTTCCCAGCCCTCATTACATCTGTTCTTGTTCTAACCTGTAAAATATGCACATATCAACATTACTATTGACAATAAAACTATAAAGTAATATTTAAGATTTCCTTAATTCTATAGGTCTTTAGAATGTATCCCACTACGGCTATAGTTACATTTTAGACAGTGTTAAAATTTGCTTTTTATTCTTTTTAATTTTATTTTTTGAATAAAAAAAACATTTAAGACATATATTTGTTTGAAAGTCATATCTACCTATTTAATTCAGTCTCTAGCCCCTTTACCACCTTCTTACTCACTCTCTAATCTCTTCTATCATCTTCATTTCCTCCCTTTTCATTAACACTGTTAATAACTGACTCAAGGTAATGTGAATTTCACCTCTGCCACCTTCCTACAATCAAAGGGTAGATACATTATTGCTTGGTGATACTAGAGAAAAACAAGAAACAAGGGAAATTTTTAAGGCTTCAAAATTAGACATGAACTAGATTCATTTAGTACACAATTGCAAGTCTCTATCCAATAGTTAAGCCTTCCTGGTCTTTTGTGCTCTCCCATCCCTTAGCCTTCCACACTGCATATGTCCTAATTCAATCTCCCACTAATTCCTTCTCTCTCACGCCTTCCTATCAAGTGTATTAGACTATTCTAGTAAACAAATCCCCTAATTCTTCAACTCAAAAATATATAGAAAATATTTCAACATCATAGAAAAATACATAGAATAATAAGGATTTATATATCTATCATTTAGAATTACACGTAAACACCTTCTAAAATGAGATACATTTTTTACTCATAATCTGCCTTGTTGAATTGAAATCCCTTTGTACAACTAATCAAAATAAAGTTTAAAAAATAATACAAAAGTAAAACAACTCATTTCTCTCTTTTTCTTTTCCTCCCCGCCCGCCTTCCCCCCCCCCTCCCCCACCCCCACCCCCCCCCCCTGCGAGGGAACTGCCTCTGAGTTCTTTTGCTCAAGACTAGATCTCTAATTCTTTGAGCCACAGTGCCACTTCCTCTTATGTCTTTCAGTCTCATGAGTGGTAGGATTTATAGGCATAAACCACCAGCATCTGGCTATAATTTACTTTTGTATTATTATTTTTAAGATAGAGATTCCATTTTTTTTTAAGATAGAGATTCCATTTTTCCCACTTTTGTCTTGGTACCATTTTATTGAATAGCAAAGTTTGAACTGACCTTTGTTATAAACAATACTCACAAAGATTCAGATCTTTCTGTGTTTTTTCCCATTGGTGTGTTGTTATCCTTTTGCTAATACACCATCCTTCAAAATTATGATTCATTATAATAGTCTTTCGCTCTTTAGATCAACTTGTTAATCTTATGTGTATTTTGGTTGAGATTATATTGAATTTTTAAAAATTTTAATGATGTATTTTACTATTGAGTCTTATGTGCATGTGTGTACACATACACACCTATAGTTTTTTTTTTTAGAAAAATAAAACCTTCAATGTTCAAATCTTTTAATGCTGAAATTTCTTCCTGTGATGGCTATTTTTCTATCTTATTGTTTTGGTTACTATTTTGAGCATTTTGTTACATTTTAATGTGTTGTGGTTGCATATAAATACTTCTGATGTTAGTATATTAATAATTTCTTTCTTTTTTTCTTTTTTTTTTTTTTTTGTCAGTCTTGGGCTTGAACTCTAGGCTTAGATGCTCTCCCTCAGCTCTTCAGCTCAAGGAGAGCACTCTACCACTTGAACCACAGTGCTGATTCCAGTTTTCTAGTGGTTTTATTGGAGATAAGAGTCTCACGGACTTTCCTGCCCAGGCTGGCTTTGAACCGTGACCCTCAGATCTCAGCCTCCTGAGTAGGATTACAGGCGTGAGCCACTGGCACCAGGCCTTTCTTAATTTTTATAACAAGTTTCACCCATTTTGAGTATAAAATTCAGTGATTTTCAGAAAATGTATATACAACCACCACTACACTTCAGTTTTATGTTTTCACCATTCCTAAATTGTTTCTTCATTCCCTTGCATAGCCAGTCCCCACTGTAACCCTCATCCCCAGTTTACCACCAGTCTACTTTGTATCTCTATATATGTGCCCTTTTTGGACATTTTATATAGATGGAATCAAACCGTCTTTTGGGCCTTGCTTCTTGCAGTTAGAAGGTACAGGCAGGTGTTCTATCAGTGAGCCATGCCTCAGGCCTTTATTACACTGGTTGAGATAGGATCTTATTTTTTGTCTAGGACCTACACCTAGATTTTGATTCTTCTAACTTATACGTCTTCCTTTAGCAAAAGATGATACATTTACACTGTCATGCCCACTTTGTTCTGTTGAGACTTCGTCTCACAGATATTTCTGTCCAGACTAGAACTATGATCTTTCTAATCTCAGCTTCACATGTAGTTGGGATGTCAAGTTGTATCACCATGTCAAGCTATTGGTTGAAAAGGGTGTCTTGCAAACTTTGTGCCAGGCTGGCCTTGAACCATGATCTTTCCAAAGTCAGTCTCCTGAGGAGCTAGGATTATAGGCCTGAGTCATTGCTCCTGACTTGGATTCTTGTGTGTGTATGTGTGTGTGTATGTGTGCACATGTGTGCACACATGCAAACCAGTCATGGGGTAAATTCAGAGCCTGGATACTAGCCCTGACCTTTTTTTTTTTTTTTTTTGCTTTAGGCAAGCATATTCTACCTCATGAGGCATGGCTCTGCTTCTGGCTTTTTCAGTAGTTAATTGGTGATAAGAGTCTCACAGACGTTTCTTACTCAGGCTGGCTTCAAACCGTAATTCTCAGATCTCAGTGTCCTGAGTAGCTAGGATTACAGGCATGAGACGCTGGCATCTGATGGATTATTATATTTTAAATGGCATATTTTGAGGTAATAATGTTTATAATTTTTTATAACCCAATTTAGATCTTTTATTCTTCTGGTGTCATATCTTTTTTGTTAATTTTCTTTTATTATTATTAAGATGATGTACAAAGGAGTTATCATCTCATAAGTCAGATAATAAATACATTTCTTTTTGAGCAATGAAAGCCTTCCTTAACTCTCTTCCAGTTTCCCCTTTCTATCCCCACCCATAAGTTGTATAGTTCATTTTCAACATAACTTAAAAAACAAAAGTAAAAAAAAGTAACCTTTATCATTCCCAGTATCACAGAGCTTTTCTCCTGTGTTTCTTTTGACATTTTGTACTTATAACTCTCTCACTTAGGTCTGATACTTGCTATTCCATTGTATATATGTATCACATTTTCTTTTTTTGATATTGATGGACAACTATGCTGATTCCATATTTTAACTATTATAATGAGTGCTGGTATGTAAATATGGGTCATGCAGTTATCTCACCTGTAGGCTGATTTACATTCCTTCAGATATATGCCGAGAAGTAGCATAGCAGAATAATATGGTGTATTTGTAATCCAGTGATGTACTTTTAAAGCATATGTTGCCCATTTTATTTACATGTTTGCAGATTTTATATCTGCCTTCCTAAATACAATTTATCTTTAATTTCCTTTTTTAAAAAATTTGTGTTATTCTGAAGCTTCACTAATCCTACGGATTAGCTTGGAGTCATTCTCTAATTTTTTTTTTTTTTTTTGGTGTCCTATCTAAAAGGGGGAAAGAGGGCTTAAAGGTATAGCTTAGGTAGGAGAGCAAAAGCCAGTGAGTAAAAGCCTCAAATATCAAACTCAAGTCCTGGTCTTAGAAGAAAAAAAAAAACCTTTACAATTCCCAATATCACATGTGTCAACTTCACTTGAATATTTTTATTTTTTCTTTAAAAATACATTAAGAACTATTCCTGCCTTTAAACATTACTTGAAAAATATTATTAATTCTGCCAGTTTTTTTTTTAAGTATGAATGTATGAATACTGGTTCTGGAGCCTGAACTCAGAGCCTTGCACTTTGACTTAAGCTTTTTCCCTCACATCTGGCTCTCAACCACTTCAGCCACACCTCCATTTCTGCTTTTTGCTAGTTAATTGTAGATTCTGTCCAAGCTTGCTTCAAACCACAATCCTTAGATCTCAGCCTTCTGAGTAGCTAGGATTACAAATGTGAGTCACCAGTGCCTGATGCCATAGTTTTCTTATACCTTTTGTTTCTGCTTTTGTAAATCCATAGTGAAGACTCTCATATAAATCTTTAAGACTCTCTCATATAAATCTTTAGATACTTTTTAAAATGCATTCTATGGTCAAAACATTGTTAATACTTTATAGATAGACTATTTGCCTTCCAAAAAGAATCTACCAATCTATTCTACTAAAAAAAGTATAAGAGCTGGGTAGCATAACCTTGTAATCCTAACATTCTGGAGACTGAGGTAGGAGTATTTTATGTTTAAGGCCAGGCTGGGCTACATAGTAAGTTACAGGCTAATTTGGGCTATATAACAGCCAGTCTTGAGACAAGACCCTGTCTCAAAAGAGAAACAGAACCCTCCTAAGTTTTCCCTATATTTTATAATTAGATATTTGTGTGGGGGAGGTATATATGAGCAATAATTTAGATTGAGGACTGTGCTTAGTATTTTTATTTAATTCTGAAGTGGTTGCTAAGTAAGTTGAACACATTCATTTTGTATGATTTAAACAACTTATCTGACCAAAAATGAGTAGAAGGAAAGGATGGATCATTGAAAAAAGCAAGACGGTTAATGCTAAAAGTAATAATGTTAAATTAGTAGAATTGGGATTTATCTTTTTTTTTTTTTTTGCCAGTCCTGGGGATTGAACTCAGGGCCTGAGACTGTACCTGAGCTTTTTTTGCTCAAGGCTACCACTTGATCCACAGCACCACTTCTGGATTTTTCTGTTCATGTGGAACTGAGGAATCGAACCTAAGGCTTCATGCATGCTAAGCAAGCACTCTACCACTAAGCCACATTCCTAACCCCAGGATCTATATTTTATACTAAGCAAACGGACATCCAAGATACTTTGCTAATTTACATCCTCTAAGATACTAGTTTAGACATGGACTATACAGTGTCTATTAACAAACATTGTTATTTCAAACCCTTCCTTAAATCACAGCTTAATAGGGGCTGGGAAGGTGGCTCATTGGTAGAGTGCTTGCCTTGCATGCATTGAGCCTTGGGTTTGATTCCTCAACACCACAACAGCAGAAAAAGCCAAAACTGACCTGTGGCTCAAGTAGTAGAGTGCTAGCCTTGAGCTGAATCGCTGAGGCCCAGAGTTCAGGCCCCACAACCAAAAATCACAGCTTAATAAATATCTACTGAGTACTGAATATCTTCTTTGTGTCATTTTCTGGGTATACAAAAATAAACGTGACCCATCTCTTCCTTTTGAAGTGAAATAAAAATATTAAAATAGCTTTATTTACTAAATACTTATTACTTGCCATACATTGATAACCTCATTGCATATATTACTTGCTTTAATATTAAAATCCTACTTGAAGCCCGGCCCTGGTGGCTCATACCTGTAATCCTAATTATTCAGGAGGCTGAGATCTGAGGATCATGGATCAAAGCCTGCTGGGACAGGAAAGTCTGTGAGACTCTTGTCTCCACTTAACCACCAGAAAGCTAGAAGTAGTGCTGTGGCTCAAGTGGTAGAGCACTCTCCTTGAGCTAAAGAGCTCAGGGACAGCAACTAGGCCCAGAGTTCAAGCCTCATGACCAGAACAACAAAAAATCATACTTGATAACTGAAATTCTAAACATGCTTTTTTTTTTTTTTTTGCCGGTCATAGGGCTTGAACTGTGGGCCTGGGCGCTGTCTCTCAGCTCTTCAGCTCAAGGCTAGCGCTCTACCACTTAAGCCACAGCGCCACTTCCAGATTTTCTGGTGGTTTTTATTGGAGATTAGAGTCTCATGGACTTTCCTGCCCAGACTGGCTTTGAACTGCGATCCTCAGATCTCAGCCTTCTGAGTAGCTAGGATTACAGGCCTGAGCCACCAGAGCCTTGCCTAACGTGCTTTATTAAAGGCCTTTTAGTATTAAAACTGTGGTGCTTATTGTGATAATCATAAACATACAAACAAATCTTCATTTAAATACCATTGTGAGGCTTGAGCCTTTGGATTAGTAGTTAGAAGTTTAAAGGCAAGACTAGCGAGGTGGTGGCTCACTCCTGTAATCCTAACTATTCAGGAGGCTGAAATCTGAGGATAGAGGTTTGAAGCCAGCCTGTGTAGGAAAGTACATGAGACTCTTATCCCAGTTAGTGACCATAAAGCCAGAAATGAAGTTGTGGCTCAGGTGGGTAGAACACCAGCCTTGGACAAAAAAGCTCAGGGACAGTGCCAAGGCTCGGAGTTCCAGCCTCAGGACTGGCATACAACACACACACACACACACACTCACGAACACACACACACACACACACACACACACACACACTCACATAAGGTTGATGCCAAAGCTATTTCCTACTTAAGACAAAACTTGCTTGTACTGCTTTATGAAATTAGAGCTGAGCCATCTGTATTAGGCTATAAATGCCTTTTCAATTTGAATTTCTTTTCACTTTCTACACAGAAGCTATTGGACTGTCCCACAAGACACCAGGGGTCTTGCCAGATAAGACTATGTAAATAGTCCACAGATATTTTCAAAGAAACTCCCTGGAACTTGCTTACAGAAAGAGCCACCAACCAGCTTCATAGGTTACCTAAAAGCCACAAAATTTTCCCTAAAATCTAGCAGAAATGTTAATGTTTTTATTAGCTACAGTTAACTTTTTTTTTCTTGCCAGTACGGGGCCATGAACTTGGGGCCTCATGCTATTGCTTGACTTTGCTCACTGCTGACAATCTACCACTTAAGCCACACTTCATCTTAGCTTTTTGTTGGTTAATTGGAGATGGAGTCTCTGCCTAAGCTGGCTTCCTAAAGTTTCTCTAGGTTTCATCCTCCTTAATAGCTAGGATTAGGCGGGGTGAGCTACCACATCCAGCTAGCCTGTCAACTTAAACATGTGAATCACCTTCTGTTACTCTTTAAAGAAAAGTAAGTTATAATTGTAGGTATCTTCAACTTTGGAATAGGGAAATTAAAACTTAATTTTGTTTCATAATTTAAATCTATTTTTTCAAAAACTTTTTAAGGTACAATCAAGTTTAGCCACAATCTTACTAGTTGAGAGGAAATATTTAGTTGTAACTTTTTAGGGAGGAATTACTGTCATTGCTCCTGAGAAATGGATCCTGTTTTTTAACCTTCCTTCCTTTTTAAATGTCCTTGGCTAATGTTTTTTTTCTGTGTTTCAAATACTGCTTAGACCAGCAGAAGTTTTTGCTGGAATAGACTTCAGAATAGATATGTCAGTGTTTACACTAAAGAGAGCCAGATTCTTTTTTTCACAGACTATGTACTTGAAAGATTTGATATTTTGAATATCAAAAGAAGTACAACTTGGATATTGCATTAGACATTGAAAATATCCTACATTACCTATTTAGTAGCTCAGAAACAATTTTATGAAGTATAAAGGCAAAAACATTTATGACTCTAATCTTTGTGTGTGTGTGTGTGTGTGTGTGTGTGCATGTGTGTGCGTGCGCATGTGTGTGCATGCATGCATGTGTGCCAGTACCAGATCATAAATTCAGGACATTGTGCTGTCACTCAGTTTTGCTCATGGCTGGTACTCTCCACTTGAACCATACCTCTAGTCCCCTAAAATTTCTATCTAAAGGGCATCCAGGTTGCCAGAATTAGTGAGACAGCTTCCTGAACAAGGCTTGATACTCTTTATCGTAAATATGTTACGTTATTTTAGTACTTTAATGTAAAAACATACAGAAAAGATGCCCTTTAAATAACACAACCAAAAGGCAAATGAGAACTAATTAAAAATTCTAGAACTAAATTGGAGTGCTAGAGTTTTGGTTTTTTTTTTTGTTTTTTTGTGGGTTTTTTTGGGGGGGGGTTGTTTGTTTGTTTTGTTTTTTTGTAGAAGCATTTCTCCACCAGGCCTCTTGTGCCTTGAACTCTATGCTTCTAACTATGTAACCATGCCCTCTCCTCACTACCTGTAATCATCAAGACCATTGCTAAGGAAGAGCTCCTTTTGGCTGCTTGGTTGTCATGGTTGGTAAGCATGAGTCTGCTATTTGAATGTTTAGTTTTTACCAAAAAAATGATAGGAGATGGCCGGGCGCTGGTGGCTCACGCCTGTAATCCTAGCTACTCAGGAGGCTGAGATCTGAGGATCGCGGTTCAAAGCCAGCCCGGGCAGGAGAGACCGTGAGACTCCTATCTCCAATAAACCACCAGAAAACCGGAAGTGGCGCTGTAGCTCAAGTGGTAGAGCGCTCGCCTTGAGCTGAAGAGCTGAGGGACAGCGCCCAGGCCCAGAGTTCAAGCCCCACGACCGACAAAAAAAAAAAAAAAAAAAAAATGATAGGAGACACATGAACATACACAGGTGTCTGGATGGCTCATATATAGGGGAAAAATGAGTCAATAGAAACTGCCCCTGAGAACTGTACTGAAGTCTATTATCTGGGACTTGCTAAATAATCATTTTAAATTGCCTGCTTTCAAAATAAAGAAGTTCATGTATAAAGAACAAAAAGAAAATGTGAAAGTGAACCTCACTAAACAGGAAATATCAACAAAAATTAGAAATTATAAAAGGGTCCAGGTGCCAGTGACTCACACCTGTAATCCTAGCTTCTCAGGAGACTGAGATCTGAGGATCATTGTTCAAAACCATTCTGGGCAGGAAGTGTGACCTTCCTTAAGTGCAGAGCTGTGGGACAACACCCAGGCCCAGCCCCACAGTGAAAGAAAGAAAGAAGAGAGAGAGAGAAAGAGAGAGAGGGAGGGAGGGAAAGGAAAGGAGAGGAGGCAGGCCAGCAAGGAAGGAAGGAAGGAAAGAAAGAAAGAAAGAAAGAAAGAAAGAAAGAAAGAAAGAAAGAAAGAAAGAAAGAAAGAAAGGAAGGAAGGAAGGAAGGAAGGAAGGAAGAAAGAAAGAAAAGAGGAGAGAGAGGTGGGAGGAGAGAGGGAGGGAGGGAGGGGAAGGAAGGAAGGGAGGGAGGAAAGAAAGGAGGGAAGGAGGGGAGAAGGAAGGAAAGGAGAGAGGGAAAGAAAGAAAAAGTCAAAGAAAGAATGTGTGTGTGTGTGTGTGTGTGTGTGTGTGTGTGTGTGAATCAAATAGAAATTCTATATTTAAAAAGTAGTGTGCTGGTAGCTCTCACCTGTAATCCTAGCTACTCAGGAAGCTGAGACCTGAGGACTGAAGTTCAAAGCCAGCCCTGGCAGGAAAGTCTGTAAGACTCTTACCTCCAATAAACCACTCAGAAAACCAGAAGTGGCACTGTGGCTCAAGTGGTAGAGCACTAGCCTTGAGCTGAAGAGCTAAGGGACAGCGCCCAGGCCCAGAGTTCAAGCCCTACAACCAACCAAGGGGGAAAAAAAAGTAGAATAACTTTCCAGGGGCTGTATCTCAGTGTGAAGGAACTAGCCTGGCATATGTGAGGCCCTGGGTTCAATCCCAGGCATAACTAAAAGAGAAGTACAATATCTGAAACAAAAATACACTAAATGGATTCAGTAGTGAAATTGAGCTAGCAGATAAGTGTGTGAACTTAAAGGGAAATATATTGAGATTATCCAGCTCAATAAAGATTGGATAGTGCAATGTCTGTTTTAAATACAATGCATAAAACAACAATAATAAAACATTCTGGTGAGCCTATAATGTATAAAGATATGTTTGTTCTGAGCACTTGGGGCTCACACTTGTAATCCTAGCTACTCTGGAGGCTGAGATCTGAGGATTGTAGTTCAAGGTCAGCTTCAGCTAGAAAGTGGTGAGTCTCTTATCTCTAACCACCAGGAAAGCAGGAGTGGAGGGAGTTGTGGCTCAAAGTGGTAGAGCACTAGCCTTTAGCAAAAGAGCTCAGAGACAGCACACAGGCCCTGAGTTCAAGATGTTTGCATGATAATAGGAAAGAGCTGAGAGAGAATAGGGCAGTACAGAGTAAAAAGTCATTATATGTTGTTGCAATTAAATTTGTATTAATCCAATCCAGATTGTTGTAAATTAAGGTGTTAATTGTAATCCCCACATAACTCCTAAAATTATATAAAATCATCAACAAATAAATTAAATGGTACATACGGTATACCTGTTCAACAAACTCCTTGTGGAGAATTATCTAACTCATTTACAAGTAACATACTGTTTTGACTCCATTGCATCTGGAAATTAAAAGTTGAAGAAAGTTCAGTGTTTTCCCAGAGTGACTTTGCTAATAAGCAGTGGAGCAGGAATTTGAATGCAATCATGTGTGGTTCAAAGCATTCTTCTGGCCTTTGCTGCAGTGGGATTGCAGTCTAAGTAATATGTAGTATACAACCGGATGGCCATAAGTAGTACCACAAATCTCTCTCTGCATGACTTCTCTGCATGCTATTAGATACTCAAGTGGACAGCACAGGCTTTAGAAAAACAGAAGTGAACTTTCTTTTCTTGGCTTTGTAATTCACAGACAGAAACTTTCATTTGCTTCCTCTTTCACACAATGAAAGCTCTCAGAGCATTTAAATAAAACAACCAAGTATGAAATTAGGTGACCTGTTGCTGATTTTAATGTCAGTTAACAAATTCAGCTGTGCGTTAGGGTATTTACAGTAATACAAATGTAGCCTAAGACTTGCTTTGATTTTTTTTTTTTTTTAATCTTTCTCTTTGCAGGTAGAATTTAAAGGCTTTTGAGAAAGATAGCAGCAGTCAGGCCATTGTTGTTTTCTTCCAACATCAGCAAAGGAAGGCTGTAAAATACCATCTTTTAATTTCAAAACGGCTCCCATTTATCATCTTGATATTTATTTCCTTGACTTTTACCAGAGACTATTTTAGAAATGCTCTCTGAAAAATCTGTTTTTCTAGGTTTCATTAAGGAAGCTCAGGAGATTTCAGCATAATGCTGTCACTACAGAATCTATGACCTTCCTGAATCTAAACAAGGAGGCTACTGTTTAATGTTCTCACTTGAGAGGAAATTGCATCAAATGCTTAGAAAAATATATTTTTTTCTCCTAATTCCCAACTCATCATAATTTTTTCCACTTAAATTCTTAGGAATTTATACTTCTCTGTAAAATAGATTTACTGGAAATAACATTCTCAAATTCTTCATTCCTAAATTTTACCATGAGGATATCTGCTGCCACTCTTCCCTTTTAAAAAATATTTTGAGTATTTACATTATGAGTTTGGGTCCCAAACAACTGATTTTAAAGATCAAGCAGATAGAATGAACGAAGAGGGCGGAGGTCATGTGTGAGGAGCATTTATATTTAGAGGAAAACATGGATGCTTAGAGGCATTTCAAATTCAGGTTTTCACAAGTATTGCTGGACCAGTAAAATATATTCTGGACCAAAGTTCCCATAGTTTTTCAGTTTAAATACTACAAAATGATTCTCTTAGATATTTGTATTAAATGGTCAAAAGTTTGACTGCTTTTTGAAATATAAAATGGATGAGTTACCTACCGAGGTTTTGCATGTTAGAGATTAACAAAAACTCACATTCCAGATTAATTCTTATTTGTGTTTCTGAGCTTGTATGTGAATTCTAATGCATCACTGATTAAGATTTTTACAGCTCTTCACCTAGGCCTCCTTTAACTGAAGTTTGTGAACATCTCATTTGAAATTGAACAAATAATTTGTACTTTGAGAACATTCTTGTGCCTTGCTCATTTAAATTGCTAGACAAATCTCAGATGCAAGTTTGCCATATCTGCCCTAGTCAGATTTTTGTGTATGATTGTTTATCATCTATCAAGTATAAGTTTTAAAGAGTTTTTACTTTGAATTTATAGAACATTTATGCAGTACTTGGATTGTATTTGATTCCAGTTTGAAATAAAAATTGTAAGGTTTGCAATCTGTTCAGTTGAAGAGAACCAGAATATAGAAAAATGACTTTGAATTATGATTATTTACATCTAATATTCTGTATGAATCAATGTTTTTCTTATAGTGCAACCAAAAGATAAAATTTGAATATGGCTTTATAAAACTACAGTTAGCGCTCATTACCCTTTAGTGAGGAGTCCTTTGGTGACAAGTAACAATAACTCAACTTAGAGTAGCTAAAAAAACAGGGAATTTGTTGGCTTTAGTAACCATATCACAAAAAGATGAGGTGAAGCTTGTTCAGGTCAGGCAATGTCCTTGGGGTTTCATCTCCAGTATTACAAATAAATAAATAAATAAAACAAAGGACTTGAGTCCTTTTAAAAAAATTGTCCTGCTTCCTGACTCTCATACCATATAGCTAGGTACAGGCCTTGCTTAGTAATGAGAGTGTAGAAACTGTGGATATTTGGCTTGCCCTAAAATGCATGCTTCCTTTTTTTTTTTTTTTTTAGTTCATGATGTATGTACTATTATTTGCTATACATAAGTAAAATATTTTAGTGGTTTTCTGAAAATTCAACATTATGACCACCTACAAAGCATTTCTAAACAAAAAAACTAGGCCAGATGCATTGGCTGATTGGTATAATTCCATATATTCCTTAGGTAATATAGATCAGGATAGCAGTTCAAGGCAGACATGGGAAAAAAATTAGTGAGATTCCATTTTACCATAAAAGCTGAGTGTGGTGGCACACACTTGCCACCTAAGTTATATAGAAGTTATATAGTACCTGCCTGGACATAAACACAAGACTCTATTGAATTTATTTATTTTTTTATTTTTTTGTCAGTCGTGGGGCCTGAACTCTGGGCCCGGGTGCTGTCCCTCAGCTCTTCAGCTCAAGGCTAGCGCTCTACTACTTGAGCCACAGCACCACTTTTGGCTTTTTCTGCTTATGTGGTGCTGAGGAATCAAACCCAGGGCCTCATGCATGCAAGGCAAGCACTCTACCACTGAGCCACCTTCCCAGCCCTTTGAAAATAATTTAAAGCAAAGGAGACTAGGGTAGAGCACCTACTTGGTTCTGAGTCCAAACCCTATTATTTAAAAAAAGAAATAAAGAAAAAGAAGAGTCTAAGTGAAAAACCTTTGTAGCTCATGCCTATAATCCTCTACTCAGGAGACTGAAATCTGAGGATCATGGTTTGAAGCTAGCCCAGGCAGGAAAGTTCATAAAACTATTATTTCCAGTTATTCAGCAAAAAGTGAGAAGTGGAGCTCTGAGTTCAGTCACAGTACAGGGGCTTTGTATTATAAGTTACGTGTTTCTTTGAAAAAACAAAAACAAGGGGCTGGGAAGGTGGCTCAGTGGTAGAGTGCTTGCCTTGCACGCATGAGGCCCTGGGTTCAATTCCTCAGTACCACATAAGCAAAAAGAAAAAAGCCAGAAGTGGCGCTGTGGCTCAAGTGGTAGAGCGCTAGTCTTGAGCTGAAGAGCTGAGGGACAGCGCCCAGGCCCAGAGTTCAGGCCCCATGACCGGACCCAAAAAAAAAAAAAAAAAAAAAAGTTCATAAAAACATGCCTTAAGGTAGGACTTTTATTCTGTTTCAACATCAACTGTATGTGTTACTTCCATAACTACATACATGGGAATTATAGTATAGGTATTTGCATTCTGTATTTAAAGTGCTTGATAGTTCCATCTAGTGGTGTACATACGACAGAAGGTTCAGTTTTGCTACTTAATATTTGAGGGACAGAGTGTTTTAAAACTAGGTTTTTTAAATTAATTTTATTGTCAAGGTGATATACTTAGGGGTTACAGTTACATAAGTAAAGTAGTGAGTACATTTCTTGTTGAACTTGTTACCCTCTCCCTCATTTTTCTCCCACTTTCCCTTTCCCTCCAACCCCCCTCATAAAACTAGTTTTATAAGATTAATGCAATAGGGTAAGATTTAAAAGGGATTTTATTGTAAAACAATTCTTATATATAACATAAACACCCACACAATAAAATAAACGGCATCAAAAATTTAAACCTTCAGCAAGTTTCTAGTGGCTCACACCTCTAATCCTAACTACTAAAAAGTCCGAGATCTGTGGATTCCAGTTCAAAGCTAGTTCAGCTGACAAATCAAAGAGAATCTGATCTCTAGTTAATTAGCAAGAAGCAGGAAGTGGAAGTCTGGTTTAAATGGTAAAGAACCAGCTTTGAGCAAAAAAATAAAAACTGAATTCAAGCATTAAATTAAACATTGTATCAAAAAACTATCAAGAAAGTAAAGCATTCCACAAAATAGGAGAAAATATTTGAAATTATTTTTTCTTGTAAGACTAATATCCAGAATATATAAAGAACTCTTACAACTTAACAGCAAAATGACAACCTAATTTAAAAAATCAAGTCAAGGAGTTAAATAGACTTTTTCTCAAAAAAAATCTATAAATATCCAATAAGCACATGAAAAGATGCTCAACATCATTGGTAATTAAATAAATGCAAATCAGACCCTGAGTCCAAACCCCAGTATCTCCAAGAGAGAGAGAGACTGAGACAGAAACAAATAAAAATGACAGTAAGATATTATCACCTGTCAATTAAAATGGCTTTCATAATTAAAAAATTTTTAATGTAAAGTTTGGCAGAGATATGGAGAAGTTGGAGCCTCCATTCATTGCAAACTGATCCTTAAATTAAACATAAAATTCCCATATGACCTAGTAATTTCACTCACAGGTGTATTCCTAGTTGTCAAAGCTAACATAAAGGTAGAGGTAAATTTTTAAAAGCAAAACAAAGATTTGGGAGTAGTATAAAAAAATTAAGATTATAATCAGGGTACATGTACACAGAGTGAAATGGCCACTGGAATGTCTAGAAAACAAAGGAAGGATTGGTGGTTTTGTTAGGACAAATAAATCTAGCAAGTCATTATGAAAGAAAATTCATTGGACTTTCTATTCTTGGAGCTGGCGAGCTCTTATTGGTGAGCAGCAGCTGTCACTCTACAAATCTAGCTGGTTGCCAGTTTTGTCAGTTGCTAGGAAAAAATGGGAACTTAAGAGATAAGATGAACTGTTTTACTGAATTGTCCTAGCAGAGTTCCTGGAACAATCATTAGGACCTGAGTGTTCTTTTCCCCATGACTTTTGGGCTCTGTTTTAGATGTGTGTGTGACAAGAATGTTTTCATTGTGTGCTGAGTTTCCACACAGGTGGTCAAATAAAAACCTGTATACTAATGTTCATAGCATTATTCATAATAGCCAAAAGGTAGAAAAGGAACTTCTCATTTAGTGATGAATGGATAAAACATAATATATTCATACAATGGAATATTATTCAGACATAAAAAGGAATGAAGTGTGATTATATTGATGAGCCTTGAAGATGTTATGCTAAGTAACAGTAGCCAGGCACAAGACCACATACTGCATGATTCCACTTATATGAAGCATCTGGAATAGAGACAGAAAGCAGGTTAGTGCTTGTTGGGGAATGGAGAGAAGAATAAGGAGTAACTGCTTAATAAATACAGGGGTTTGGTTTGGTTTGTCCATAGTGGAGGCCCTCAGGGGCCTATTCTTGCTCAGTAGACACTCTACCACTTGAGCTGTTCCCTGAACCCTAGATAGGCAGTTTGGACTGCTACTCACCAATTTATGTTTCTCAAATAGCTGGAATGACAAGCATGACTGCAAGGCCAACTTTTATTGATTGAAATAGAAGTCTCACTAACTTTTTGTCTAGACTGACCTCAAACTACAATCCTCCTAATTTCTACCTCCTGAGTAACTGGGATTGTAAGCATTAGCCACACTGCATTTAGCTCAGGAGTTGTTTTAAGTGGGGATGATGCAAGTGCTCTGAAATTAGATAGTGGTGATGGTTGTACATACATGAAAGTATTAGAGGACACTGAATTATACACTTCAAATTATTTAAATTGTCACTTGTATATTAGGTGAATGTTGCCTCAATGATTTTCCTCTGTGTGTGTGGGGGGGGTATATGTGTGTGTATGTGTGTGTGTGTACCAGAGCTTGAGCTCAGGGTTGCTTGATCACACCTGGGCACCTGGTGCTCTACCATTTGAGCCACACCTCCAGTCCAGCTTTTTCCAAGATAATTAGAGATAAAATCTTGCAGACTTTTCTCAGGAGGTTGGCTTCAAACTTTGATCCTCCAGGTCTTAGCCTACTGAGTAGCCAGGATTACATGCCTGAACCACTGGTGCCTGACTGGTTTGTTTGTTAGAGTGTTGTTTTTAGTAAGGTCTTCCTGTGTAGTCCAGACCGGCCTGGAACATGTGAGCTTTCTGCCTCTGCCTTGGCCTTGAATGCAGTACCATGCCTGCCTTGCCTGTTTTTTTTCAGTAATTTTTTTAAAAATTGGCATACATTAGTAGTACAGGGAATTTTATTGTGATAATTATATACTGTGTACAGTGTACTTTGATCAAGTTCACCTTCTCTGTCATATTCCCTTACTACACTCTTTTTTTTTTTTTTTGCCATTCCTGGGGCTTGAACTCAGGGCCTGGGCACTGTTCCTAAGCTTCTTTTGCTCAAGGCTAGTACTCTACCACTTGAGTCACAGTGCCACTCCCAGCTTTATATGTTTATGTGGTACTGAGGAGCCTAACTTAGGGCTTCATACATACTAGGCAAGCACTCTACCAATAAGCCACATTCCCAGTCCCCTCATTATCAAACAGTATTTGCTGTGTTTTATTGTGTTACATTAATTCCGTGTGTGTGTGTGTGTGTGTGTGTGTGTGTGTGTGTGTGTGTACTTTGATCCTTCACACTCCTTACTTACCCTTTACTTTCTTCCTCTTCCCTCTCACTGATCCTCTAGTCTCCCTTTACACTCTCATCCCTTTATCATCAACCACAATATCATCAACATCATTATCATTTTAAGTCTGGATTCTACAAACGAGCAAGAATGCAGTATTTGTTTTTGTGAGCTTGGTTTATCTTATTCAACATGATAATCTCCAGTTCAAGTTATTTTCCTGAAAACAATGCAGTTTGATTCCTTATTCTTATCTCAGCTTTTAAGAAAACCTCCGTGGACTGACAAGTTATAATGTTATTATTACTGTAGATACTGTTTTCAACTGTTGTTGCTACTATTTATGTATTCTATTCTTTTTTGGGGGGTGGGGGTTGGGGCTGGTACTTGGGCTGCTGTCCCTGAGCTTTTGTGCTCAAGGCTAGGATTTTATCAGCTTGAACCACTGCTCTGCTTCCTGCTTATTTAGTAGTTTATTGGTGATCATCGTCTCTCAGACTTTCACACCCAGATGGCTTCAAACCTCAATCCTCAGATCTCAGCCTCCTGAGTACCTAGAATTGTACAGATGCAAGCCGCCGGCATCCACATATTCTGTTCTGCTTTTTAAGATTATTTAAAGTGGGGGGACTAATGTGGGGCCTTTAATTTAACTACTTAGGAAGCTGAGATCTGAGGATCAAGGTTCAAAATCAGCCCTAGCAGAAAAGGCTGACAGATTCTTAGCTCCAATTAACTACACAAAGAAAAGCCAGAAGTGGAGCTATGGCTCAAGTTATAAGAGTGCTAGTCGAGAACAAAAAAGCTGAGAGACACTGCTTAAGTCCTGAGTTCAAGCTCCAGGACTGGCATGCACAGGGCCACGTGTGCGCACGCATGCACACAACACTCACACACACACACACACAAGGTTATTTGATATATTTTATATATTTGATTTGGGCAATTTGTAATTTGATACCTGTATACATCTTACTGACTATAAATAATATCATACCTTTATCATTCCTTAAAATATTCAATATTTTTCTTTTTTTGTTTTAGAGGGGGCTGCCATAAATGTGTAAATAAATAAGAATGCTTAAAACTCTCTATGGATACTGTACTTGTGTTTCTTCCCCAAAACAAGATCTCTGAGTCACTTTTCTTAATATTTCTTTCTTTTTTTTTTTTTTTTTTTGTCTGTCGGTCATGGGTTTTGAACTCTGGGCCTGGGCGCTATCCTTCAGTTCTTCAACTCAAGGCTAGTGCTCTACCACTTGAGCCATAGCACCACTTCCGCTTTTCTTAATATTTCTATTGTGTTTTATTTCTGACCATTCTTTAACAATATATACTGATTTATAATTCTACCAATAATGGGTGAGGAGACTGGAGATTAATGTTTATTGAGTGTCTAACTTGATTCTAGGCTCTGTCTACAGAAGGTAATAGGAAGATGATCAGAGATCAGAACCCAAGTGCTTTTGTCTCCAGGTTCTGTCTATTTTCCCCTTCACTTAGCAATATTAGGTTTTACCTGTGTCAATTACTGTTTATTAGAGTGATTCACAATTTCCCAAGTATCATCTGTTAATTATAATTTTGGGTGACAATGTTGTCAGACACCTTGTATTCATATACTGTTTTGTAGAATGGGAACTTCTTTGTATAACTACTTAAAGATAATAATGAAAAATTTTTAAAAAACCAACAGCCCAATTTAAACCAAAAAACAAAAAATCTATCTTTTGTCCATTCATATTAGTATATTTTAATTTAAATTAAACAAAGGCATTATATGTCAACATTTTTTTACTTTTGTTTACTTTTCTCTTCCAGGCTCTTGATGGAAATGTATATGATCACCTCAAAGATTATTTAATAGTTTTCAGTAGGACTGAGCTGGAAACATGCCAAGCTGTGCAAAACACATTTCAATTTTTATTAGAAAACTCAAGCAAGGTAAGTGCAACAGGTACTATTATCCATTTTAGAATCTAATGTATTTTTGCATACATTTCAAAATGAAGAGATCAGCAATATTAGAAGAAAATTTAAAGGATAATTTTGTGTAAGCAGCATCTGCTTTGGGTTAGGCTTTTGCTTTTATTTTTTTGGTGTGGGAGTTGTTTGTTTTTGGCGAGAGCCTGGAATATGGTAGGCAAGTGTTTTACAATCATTTTGAGCATTTTTTTTTTAAGATGAGATCTTGCTAACTTTTCCCAGGCTGGTGTCTGACCTTCAGACTTTTGTCATCTCCTGGAGTAGCTGGACTTACATGTATGTGCCTGTAATGCTAAGCATTCTTTGTAATGAAGTTGGTAAAACTGGTGCCATAACCTTGAACGAAAAGAGAGGTAATGCAACTGGCCAGCTGAAATATCAGTTCACTGCCATATACATTGCCTTTGAGAAAAATGGTTGAAGAGTTTTGTCTTCCACTCTGATTTTGAATCCACTCAACTCAGTCATTTGACAAAATAACAGGTCACATATCAATGCCAAGAAAAATAAAGGAACACAAAGGGGAAACTGATAACTGTCTTGAAACTAAATACTATCATGTCTTTTTTTTTTATAAATTAAGCATTTTTCCTATATCCTATCATTCATTCATAGTGGTCTTTTGTTTAAAATGTTTATCAGCTTTGATATCATGCCACCAAGGGTGGAGGAAACTTTTTCTGCCAAAGGCCATTTATAACATCATCTGAAGGACTTATAAAATTATCAATACAGGCAGACAACTGTGGGCAACTGACAAGAAGTGTACTTAAGTGTATATGTCTGTCTTGTCATGTACCAAATAATTTTGGGTGCCTTATATGGCCCCAGATGTTACCTACCCCTATGAGAAAATAAAATTTATTTTCTTCAGGATCTGGTAGATTACAATATTTTGCCATAGTGGAACTATAATCGAAATAAATTATTCCTGTAAAAAAATGTTATTTTCTTTCTGATAAATATGTACTATATGCTTCCTGCATTTTGTAACTGTTACTTTAAAGGTCTAGTTCAATTCTCTTTTTCAGCACAGTAGAGAGGGAAATGCTAATACCTTTAGAAACTCTTTAGAGTATTCATTATCACAAGACAGTCCAAAGACATGAAAGAAAAGGAATGTAGACTCTTTATCTTTTTTCTTTTCTATTTTTGGTGCTAGTCCTGGAGCTTGAACTCAGGGCCTAGACACTGTCCTGAGCTTCTTTTGCTCAAAGCTAGCCCCACTTATGGCTTTTGATGGTGGCGAATTCGAGATAAGTGCCTCATGGACGTTCCTGCCCTAGGTGTGATCCTCAGATCTTAGCCTCCTGAGTAGCTATGATACAAACATGAGCCACAAGCTCCAGGCTTGAGATTCTTTATCGTAAAGGTACCTCTCTGTAGTACCTGAGCTTCTAATTCTGTTTTGAGAAAAACATTAAAAGTGCTAAGTTGAAAGACATAAAAACATTATTGGCCTTATATTTTAATGTCTTTCTCATATATCTTATTTTCCCGTATTTTTACCACCAGAACACAGTAGTGTATAGAAAGGAGGAATGGATAGATAGTAAGATTTCTGAAAGAAAAGAAAAGTGTTATCCACAGAATAATGGTAATTGGTAAATAGGAGTTTATTAGACCATTCTTTTTATTATAGTGTATAAATATATATATTTGAAAATTTTCATAAATGTTAGACAAAAATTCTACAAAATTATGTTGACTTCATTCCTTCTATAGTTGATTTTTTTTTTATTCCTGAACAGATTTTTGTTTTTTAGTCAGTCATTGGGCTTGAACTCAGGGCCTTGTGTGCTATCCCTGAGTATTTTTGTTCAAGGCTAGCACTCTACTAGTTTGAGCCACAGCTCCACTTCTGGTTTTCTGGTGATTAATTGAAGACATGAATTTCATGGCCTTTTGTGACCTGGCTAGCTTTGAATTTTGATCTTTAGATCTCAGCCTCCTGAGTAGCTAGAATTACAGGTGTGAGCCTTGAGTGCCTGGCTCCTGAGCAAAATTTTTATTTTTATTGGTCAATTTATTTTTTTCCCATGACTTGGGGTACATTTTTTCATATACTCAATAACTTGTATTTTCTTAGACAGTTGTTTATTTCAATTGTTATTACATTTAATGACACAAGTTTTTTTTGTTTTTTTTTTTTTTGGTTTTAGGGGTTTTTTTTTTTGCCAGTCCTGGGGCTTGGACTCAGGTCCTGGGCACTGTCCCTAAGCTTCTTTTGCTCAAGGCTAGCCCAGCATACTCCTGGCTTTTTCTGTTTATGTGTTACTGAGGTATCAAACCCAGAGCTTCATGCATGCTAGGCAAGCACTCTACCACTAAGCCACATTCCCAGCCCCGTGGCACAGGTATTTTATAAGCTTATTTGCTTGCAGAGTTTTAATACCGTGTTTGTTTTATTTTGATAAATCATACCAGTCCATTTTCCTACTTTTTCTGGAACCAACTTTTGTTCTGCTTCTCAATGTTCTGTTTATTGAATTTTATTTTATTTTCAGTCGTGGGGTTTGAATTCTGGGCTTGGGCTCTGTCCCTGAGCTCTTTAACTCAAGGCAAGCACTCTATCTCTTAAGCCACTTCTGGTTTTGTGGTAGGTTATTGGAGATAAGAGTCTCACAGACTTTACTGCCTAGGCTGGCTTTGAACTGCATTCCTCAGATCTCAGCCTCCTAAGTAGCTAGGATTACAGGCATGAGCCACCAACACCTGGCCTGTTTATTTAATTTTTGCCTTCATCTACAATTTTTCTTTCAGTGTTCTTAATGTTCTTTTTATTTCTCCATGCATATTTTTCAATGTAAGTAGTTTATTTTCAGTGTTTCTCGTTTTCTGGTACATCCATTTGATTCTCAATTATTTTTCTGCTTTTACTGCAGTCTCTGACATGTACAACTTTTGTTGTTATTTCTCTATTTCCCCGTCATTTGCCCATGAATTATTTAGAAGTGAGTTCTCAACAACAACAACAAAATGAGTTTTTCAGTTTATATTCAATAGGCATATAGGCAGGGTGACTTTTTTTATTTTCATTTTTATAGAAACTATATTTTGTTGTATTGTACAACATTTGATTATCCCCTGGAAAAAAAATCTTTAAAATTTCTTTTTCCAAGAAAAAGTTAGATTTTATATACCATCCTTATTTTTAAAGCACATAATTATAACAGATAGCTAATATCATAATGCATTTAATTTTCAGGGAGTTTTTTAGCACCACTTACATCCAAATCCTATGAGATTAGCATGATCATGTTCATTTTATGGGATAAAACACAGACTCAGGACTTGCCAGAGGTAACACACTCATTCACAGTATTTTCCATTCTGTGGGTCGTGCCTACTCTATTATGTTAGCTCCTTAGCTTCTTTTAATTGAAAACGAATTAAGAATTTATGAACTACTTTGGACACGTAAGTAGATAAACTTCCATTTTCTGTATTCACTCACGAGTATCTCACTCCCCAGAGATGAGATATAATGGAGATAGATGCTTACATTTATATTGAAAGTGGTAGGAATAAATATTTAATACAAATGATATAACTAGGGGATATGCTCTTTTTGTTCCAAGTGAAAAGAACTCATACCTAACAATTTTTATGCCATGGGCTTTTCTGTTACCAAGAGGTTATTTGGCTGCTCTTGTTAAATTGCCAAAAAATAGTTCAGTGATTGATAAACCATTGAGAGGTTTGAAATTCTATGTTTTTTCATTCTATACCATTACTAATTTGTCTTTTGAGGTACAAACCTATTCTCCCACTTTCTAAAATGTAACATTCCCAAAGATATGAGATAATTTACACTGATATGACACACTATAAATTTAAGATATTCTCTGTATCTTTCATCCCCTAAATGGTAACAGCTGGTCCTAGCAGCTGTTATTAAGTTTTAATTATTTATAAAACTTGCTCTTCTTAATATTTTATGAAATACTTTGTATATGTAACTGAAGCAGATGTTGTCATAGATATTTTCACTAGGATAGTAATTCCAAAGAATAGTAAACCAATCTTTATAGTGTGTTTATACATTATTGATTTCTGTCTGCATAAGGAAACTCCTTAAAAATAATAATATAGCTTTTGAAACAATTCATTAAATAAAATACTATTCTGTGTGTGCTTTCAAATTAAAGTCTTTATTGTTATTAATACCTAAAAGACAAACCAAAAAAGTAATAAAATGAAGAGTAAAATCATATGATTCTTTCAATGGAAACAGAAAAACATATGGTAAGGAACTGGGAAAGTGGCTCAGTGGTAGAGTGCTTGTCTTGCATGCATGAGGCCCTGGGTTTGATTCCTCAGCACCACATAAGCAAAAAGAAAAAAGCCAGAAGTGGCGCTGTGGCTCAAGTGGTAGAGTGCTAGCCTTGAGCTGAAGAGCTGAGGCACAGCGCCCAGGCCCAGAGTTCAGGCCTCACGACTGGACCCCCCAAAAAAACAACAAAACTAGTAATAGAGGGCTGGGAAGGTGGCTCAGTGGTAGAATGCTTGCCTTGCATGCATGAGGCCCTGGGTTCAATTCTTCAGCTCCACATAAGCAGAAAAAGCCAGAAGTAGCGCTATGGCTCAAGTGGTAGGGTGCTATCCTTGAGCTGAAGAGCTGAGGGACAGCGCCCAGGCCCAGAGTTCAGGCCCCACAACCAACAAAAAAAAAAAGAAGAAGAAGAAGAAAACTAATAATAGAAATATAGGCCGGGCACTGGTGGCACAGGCCTATAATCCTAGCTACTCAGGAGGCTAAGATCTGAGGATCGCAATTCGAAACCAGCCCAGGCAGGAAAGTCTGTGAGACTCTTATCTCCAGTAAACCACTCAGAAAACCGCAAGTGGCACTGTGGCTCATGTGATAGAGCACTCACCTTTAGCTGAAGAGCACAGGGACAGTGCCCAGGCCCAGAGTTCAAGCCCCACGACCAACGAAGGAAGGAACGAAGGAAGGAACCAAACAGGGTAGCATTTGTGGAAAATCTACATCTAATACACTCAAAAGTACATAGAGGGCTAGGAAAGTGGCTCAGTGGTAGAGTGCTTGCCTTGCATGAGGCCCTGGGTTCGATTCCTCAGCACCACATAAGCAGAAAAAGCTGGAAGTGGTGCTGTGATAGAGTGTCAGCCTTGAGCTGAAGAGCTGAGGGACAGCGCCGAGGCCCAGAGTTCAAGCTCTATGACCGACCAAAAAAAAAGAAAAAAAAAGTAACATAGAGTATGGTATGGGCATTAGATATACAGACCAATAAAACAAAATTGGGAGCCAGAAAATAAACCCAGACTTCTGTGAGCAATTGATTGTCAGCAAAGATTTCCTGACAATTCAGTGAGAAAAGAATATTATCTCTAACCAAAAGTTCTGACTCAAATGGATTAACTATTTACAAAGAAATGAAGTTGAATTAAGTTGCATCTCTACCTCTGACAGTTTTTCATGAATTGTAATGTACTGCAAATAAATGATGAGTAAAGAAAAAGCTACAGAACACAATTTGGGTTTCTGTAAATCAAATATTGATTTCTACTGCTTCCCAAGAATATAATGCAATGATCCATCTTATCATACTGTTTGTTTTGCTGCTATATGTGTAGTAGTATATGCAAATATACATACACACACATATATATGTATATGCATATGTATATTCATCTGTACAGAAAGCAACAAATATGTATATATGTGTGCATATATATTATATGTGTGTATGTATTCATATGCACATATGTATAGGTATCTATGTATATGATGTATTTGTATAGGGGTGTGTTTTGTGTGTGTGTGTATTTCTTTTTAGTTTGTCTTCATGGTATTCTTCTTTTTTTTTTGGCGGGGGGGGGGGGGGCCGTCGTGGGGCCTGAACTCTGGGGCTGGGCGCTGTCCCTCAGTTCTTCAGGTCAAGGCTAGCACTCTACCACTTGAGCCACAGCGCCACTTCCGGCTTTTTTCTTTTTGCTTATGTGGTGCTGAGGAATCGAACCCAGGGCTTTATGCATGCAAGGCAAGCGCTCTACCACTGAGCCACCTTCCTAGCCCCTCGTAGTATACTTTAAGATAGTATTTTGAGCTCGGCACCAGTGGTGCATGCCTGTAATCCTAGCTATTCAGGAGTCTGAGATCTGAGGATTGCTGTTCAAAGCCAGCCCAGCCAGGAAATTCCCTGAAACTCATATTCGATTATCCACCAAAAAACTGGAAGTGGTGCTGTGGCTCAAAGTGGTAGATTCCCAGCCTTGAGTGAAAGCTCAGGAACAGTGACCAGGCCCTTGAGTTTAAGCATGAGGACTGACCAAAAAAAAAAAAACCCACTATTTTTTAATACAATCTTTCAAAAAGTTGTCAAGAAATGCTCTAAAAATAGGATTTTGAGCTGGGCCCTGGTGGCTCATGCCTGTAATCCTAGCTACTCAGGAGGCTGAGATCTGAGGATCCCTGTTCAAAACCAGTCCCAGGAAGAAACTCGTGAGACTCTTATCTCCAATAACCCACTACAAAACCAGAAGTGGCGCTGTGGCTCAAGTGGTAGAATGCTAGCCTTGAGCTGAAGAGCTGAGGGACTGGTGCTGGGAAAGGGGCTCAGTGGTAGAGTGCTTGCCTTGCATGCATGAGGCCCTGGGTTCGATTCCTCAGCACCACATAAGCAGAAAAAGCTGAAAGTGGTGCTGTGGCTCAAGTGGTAGAGCGCTACCCTTGAGCTGAAGAGTTCAGGGAAAGTGCCCAGGCTTGGAGTTCAGACCCCACAACTGACAAAAAATAAATTACAAAAAAAAAAAAAAAAGAGCTGAGGGACAGCACCCAGGCCCAGAGGTCAAGCCCCACGACCGACAAAAAAAAAAAAAAAAAAAAAAAAAAATGTGTGTGTGTGTGTGTGTGTGTGTGTGTGTATGTATGTATATGATTTTGTATTAGGAATAGGATTATCTGACAATTTCCTAGTGGACAGGAATCTTCATAAAACAGACTGAGGAGGCCCATAAAACTTAAAGGATAGGAGGAGAAACTATAAGAAGTAACACACTTCTCTTTCTTTCCATCTCATAACCTCCCCCTCTCTCCTCCTATTTTCCTCTTTCTTAACACCCTGACTTCCTGGGCCAAAGAAGGTAGGTTTTTATGTGATAGCTGTCTTTTCACTCTCTGAAAATATTATGACTGCCTGTAATCCCACCTACTCAGAAGCCAGAGAATGAAAGGATCTTTTTTTAAGCCAACCCAGACAAGAAAGTTTCTTTAACCACAGCTCATCTTAACCAAAAAGTTGGCCGTGATAACCTGCACTCTTCATCATAAATATGCTGGAGGAATAAATAAGAGGATTGGAGCCCAAACTGGTTTGGGTAAAAATGGAAGACCCACATCCAAAAACAAAGCAAAAAGGGCTAGAAGTGTGACTCAAGTGGTATAAGGCCTTGAATTCAAACACCAGTATTATACACACACACACACACACACACACACAAAATGTTTATAAAATATATAATAAAATATAAATTAAATATGTATTTATCATATATGTGTATATATATATTTACCAAATTTAGATACCTGAGAAAATAGTACAGGTAAGTAAAAACTCTTATGAAAAATGAAAAATAGGATATGTAACATTGTTTCTTTTTGAACAGGGGCTGGGAAGGTGGCTCAGTGGTAGAATGCTTGCCTCCCATGCATGAGGCCCTGGGTTCAATTCCTCAGCACCACATAAACAGAAAAAACCTGAAGTGGTGCTGTGGCTCAAGTGGTAGAGCACTGGCCTTGAGCTGAAGAGCTGAGGGACAGCACCCCGGCCCAGACATGACTGACCAAAAAAAAAACAAAGTTGAATAAATCTTAAACTTTTAAATGTAATTACTAGATATTTTAACCTCATTAAAGACTTAAGATATCTTATTTTCTCTTTAGGTGGTACGGGACTATAACCTTCAGCTGTTTTTACAAGAGAATGCTGTATTTCACAAACCTCAGCCTTTCCAGTTCCAGCCTTGTGAAAGTGA
This sequence comes from Dipodomys spectabilis, assembly GCF_019054845.1. NCBI lineage: Eukaryota > Metazoa > Chordata > Mammalia > Rodentia > Heteromyidae > Dipodomys > Dipodomys spectabilis. The sequence goes on from NW_024870680.1 coordinate 15,685,846, forward strand.
TACTGTAAGGGGATTCCAGATTGTTTTACTTGTTGTGCAGTTGTGTTTGTGCTTTAGTAACTATCGATTTTAGAGTCGTCTGGAACAGAAGAGTGTGCATCATTAATTTTATAACAAAACTACTGGTGCAGAGACACCATGACATTTCTTCTTTCTGAAACATGGTTAATATGCCCAGTGTCTTTATACTAACAACTTTCTCCTGCATGAAGTTAAGTTAGCCTAGGATGAATGAAGTAGAACATGCAAACATATAGAGTATGGACAAGTTTTTCAAACTTGATAAACTTAAAATTGGGCCTTATTTGAGATTATTTTTGCCCTTCTACAAAAAGTAACAGAAACAATGTTCTTACTTCCAAAATAACAGTGACTCTTACTCCACTTTTCCAAAGCCCAGTAATGGCCCTAACTTCTTTCATTTCTAGACACTGTGCTAAATGTTCTTACCTGTACTGTCCTTATTTGCCTTAAAATTCTAACTCTGTGCTATTTTCTGTCCTTGCGCAATCTTTACTGGGCAGAGTTTAAAAGCTGCCCAACTGGTGGATATTGAACTGTCCCCTGTCAGTGCTCTGAGAATGACCATAGCTGAGGTATATGGGGGTATGGGTCAGGGTGGGAGGGATGGATGTGTGGGTTTGCATGTCAATAAAGGGCAGGACCTGGGGTTGGTATGAAAGTCATATATATGTAAAAGGAGCCATTAAATACATTGGCCATGACATTGCTTTTACCTTAGAGAGCAGAATTTTCCTTTTCTGTGTCTAGTGAAGAGTTCATTTTTCATCTTGTCTGAAGCACCTTCATTTTCCCAACATAGGTGCTAGGATGAACTATCAAGCTCACTTTCCTTTATTAAAGGGGAAATGATGACCTATAGCTAATGTGATTGCAATAATAATGTTCTTTCTACAATTTATTTTATCTTTGGAGAAGGATGTTAGTCACCTGGGAGGCAATTCATTTTTTCACAATGGAAAACAATAAATATCTGTGCTTTTATAAAACTCCCTAATAATGATTTTGAAATGTTTGCTTCAATTCTTTTTTTTCATGTGTGTGAACTAGGGTTTGACCTTTGGGACTCCTACTTGCTAGACAGGTGCTCTCCATTTGGGCCACATTTCCAATCCTGTTTTTCACTGAGTTTGTGTGTGTGTGTGTGTGTGTGTGTGTGTGTGTGTGTGTGTGTGTGTGTGTGTGTAAGTGTTCACATCAGGTGTAGGGTTTGTTTTTTGTTTTTGTTCTTTTGGTTTTTTTTTTTTTTTTTTTTTTTTTTTTTGTCGGTCATGGGGCTTGAACTCTGGGCTTGGGTGCTATCCCTCAGCTCTTTGGCTCAAGGCAAGCACTCTACTGCTTGAGTCACAGCACCACATCTGGTTTTCTGGTGGTTTATTGGAGATAAGAGTCTCACGGACTTTTCTGCCCAGGCTGGCTTTGAACCGTGATCCTCAGATCTCAGCCTCCTGAGTAGCTAGGATTACAGGCGTGAGTCACTGGCGCCCAGCCTCGGGTGTAGGGTTTATGCTTAGGGCCTCACCCTCTTTCTCAGCTTTTTAACTCAAAGCTGGCACTCTACCCGTTGGGCCATACCAATATTTCTGGCTTTTTGCTCATTAATTGGAAATAAGAGTCTCTCAGATTTGTCTGCCCAGAATGGCTTTGATCCTCCACTCTCAACCTACTGATTAGCTAGGACTATAGGTGTGAGCCCCCAGTGCCCAACTATATCCAGCTTTTTGTTGGTTGAAATGAGGTATCAGGAACTTTTTGCCAGGACTGATCTCTAACTATGATCACTCCCAGTCTCCAGATCCTGAGGAATTAGGATTATAAATGTGAGCCACAACACAAAGCCTTATGGTGGTTTTAATTTTTATTCACTTAATGACTGTGGTTGAATTTACCTAATGCTTCTTTTATGGGCTCATTGGCCATTAATATATCCAGTTCAAAAAAAAGTCTGTTCTAATCTTTTGTTCATTATTTTGACTGAGTTTATTTTCTTTTTATAGATTATGTCTTGAAGATGAATTAAAGTTTACCCTGAATAGTCAAAAAATAATATGATAGGGGGCTGGGAAGGTGGCTCAGTAGTAGAGCGCTTGCCTTGCATGCCTGAGGATTCCTCAGCACCACATAAGCAAAAAGAAAAAAAAGCTGGAAGTGGTGCTATGGCTCAAGTGGTAGAGTGCTAGCCTTGAGCTGAAGAGCTGAGGGACAGTGTCCAGGCCCAGAGTTCAGGCCCCACGACCGGACCCAAAACAAAAATAATAATAATAATAATATGATAGGGATTAAAGATAATCATTAAAAATAATACTAACGGGTCTGGGAAGTTGGCTCATTGGTAGAGTACTTGCCAAACACTGTAGGTTCGATTCCTCAGCATCACATAAGCAGAAAAAGCCAGAAGTGGCACTGTGACTCAAGTGGTAGAGTGCTAGCCGTGAGCTGAAGAGCTGAAGGACAGCACCCAGACCCAGAGTTCAGGCCCCACGACTGACAACAACAAAATAATAATAATAATAATAATAACAGCTAGGCGCTGATGGCTCATGCCTGTAATCCCAGCTACTCTGGAGGTTGAGATCTCAGGATCATGGCTCAAAGCCAACAGACAGGAAAGTTTGTGAGACTCTTATCTCCAATTAACCAAAAGAAACCAAAAGTAGATCTGTGGCTCAGAGTAGTAGCAAAAGAGCTCAAGGACAGTATCCAGGCCCTGAATTCAAGCCCCAGGACCGACAAAATAAAATAAATAAAAACAAAAAACAGAAAAAGGGCAAAGTTAGTTTATAACTTGGTAGCAAGTTGGTGATGGACTTTAACCAAATTAAATCCAGTATCTTGGGGCAGAAAGAAGGATTATGTGCTGTTGCTTTATTGCCTTATTCCTCTCAATTCTGTTCAACTATTTTTATTCTTTAATTACATTGAAATTATTGAATTGTTTTCATGTCTATCTGTTCAGTGGCTCAGTATTGTAGGTTGGCATAAAAATCTTTTTCTTCCTTACTTAGCTTAGCTAGGTTCCTTTATACCCAAAAGTCCATAGTTTTAGAGATGATGCTTTCATGTTTAGCCATGTAATACAGAAAGCCTGTGTTAATTTATGGTTCAGTACTACTTTCCTGGTCTTTTTCTGACTCTGTGTAGCAGGGCCCGACATTTTGAGTGTCGATTAAGGGAATGTCTTCTGGTCCAGCTCTAGAAGGGTAACAATTGCATTAAGGATAACAATACTTCTCTCTCTTTTCTCTCTTGTGTTGTAGAGTCGACAACTGGAATCAGAAACTGGGACTACAGAGGAACACAGTCTAAATAAGGAGGCTCGGAAATGGGCCACACGGGTGGCACGTGAGCACAAAAACATTGTTCATCAACAGCGGGTAAGTGAAGTAGAAGACATCTTATCTACAGTCAGTGTAAATGAAATGTCAAACAAATTTTAGAAGTTGAATTTTATTAATGTGAAAATACTGTGGGTTTTTTTCTGTACTTTCTCAATAGTCAGCATTATGCTCTTAGTTATCTGCTTATCTTAAAATTTTAATAAATCTTCTAGCAACAACATAGTATTCTATCTGTTTGCCACAGAATTACCTAGCAAAGCTACTGATAATGTATTACAGCCTTTGGGGCAGAGAAGGGCATATGTACATTGGATTTAAAGACACAACTATAGATTCCATTAAAGTGAATTTTCAATACTAAACTCTAAGCACAAAGCAGTTATTTTAAGTATAGTTTTCCCCCAATTTTATTCCTATCTTTATCGTGTGTGTGTGTGTCTGTGTGTCTGTGTGTGTGTCTGTGTCTGTGTGTGTGTCTGTGTCTGTGTGTGTGTCTGTGTGTATGAAAGAGAGAGAGCAAGGGTATGTCAGGGCCTGGGTGCTGTCCATAAGCTCTTTTATGGTCAAGGTTAGTGCTCTACCACTTGAACTATAGCTCTACATCTGGCTTTTTGATAGTTAGAGATAAGAGTCTCATGGATTTTCCTGCTTGGGATGGCTTCAAACTGCAATCTTCATGCCAGGTGCCAGTGTCTCACACTCAGGAGGCTGAAGTCTGAGAATCACAGTTCAAGCCAGCAGAGGCAGAAAAGTCCATGAGACTTTTATCTCCAACTAACTATCATAAGACCAGAAGTGGGCGCTATGGCTCAACTGGTAGAGTACTTGCCTTGAGCGGAAGAGCTCAAGGACAGTACCCAGACCCAGAGTTCAAGCCCTACAACTGACAAAAAAAAACAAAACAAAACAAACAAACAAAAACCTACAATTCTCATATCTCAGTCTCCCGAGTAGCTTGGATTACAAACATGAGCCACTGGCTTCTAGCTGTCTCCTGTTTGTTGTTGTTTGTTTGTTTGTTGTGGGGGAGTTGCCTTCACAATCACTTTTTAAAAGAGTTTTCTGTATTATCTCTCTATCCTTACCACTCACTGAATTTTCTTTGATTTTAAATGCCTGAGGGTTTGCTGAGCTTTTTAGATCCATTCATTTAGGTCTTCCCCTCCTTTTTCTTCTCTTCAAGGAAGACCTTCCCTTCAAAAAGACTAAATTGACAAAATCAGCATGCAGCCTGTGTTGCAAGATCCAAAGTAGACTCTCTGGTTTCTCATTTTTCTTAACCAGTCAAAGGTTCCATGACAGTTAACAACTCCTTCATCTTAAAACATTTTCTTCTCTGTCATCCATGACTTAACCGATCCTCTCTGGATGCTCCTAGAGTCTCTCATGGATTTCTCTATTTCTGCCCCCAATTAAATATTTTAATTCCTTAGGTTTTTTGTTACTAGGCCACCTTCTTTTCATCTTCTATACTCTCAGTAAAGGCAGTTTCAATCACTTCCATGATATTACTTACAACTAAGTCATAAATTAATATTTCCAACATTGAGCCTTACTACTATCTGCCCCTTAGCTCTTTTGCCTATTTTGGCAACTTAATTTCACTGTCTTGTCAACATCTCAGATTCTTTGTTCCTCATATGGAATGCTGCATAGCAAACTATCTCAAACTTAATGTCACAAATGAGAGCCTTTTTTTTTCTCTCTCTGGTCCTGGGACTTACACTCAGGGCCTAGGTACCGTCCTTAAGCCTCTTTGTGCTCAAGGCTAGCACTCTACCACTTGAGTCACAGCACCACTTCTACCTTTTTCTGAGTAGTGTTTATTCGAGATAAGAGTCTCATGAACACTATGATTTGAGGCCTGGGCTGGATTCAAATTGCAGTCCTAAGATTTCAGCCTCCTAAGTAGCTAAGATTAGAGGTTTGAGCTACTGGCTCCCAGCTAAGAGCATTTTTTAAAATATCATCTCCCTATTCTCAGTATTAAGTAGTTTCAGGCAGTCCAAACTTGAGGTCTCACATGGTTGTAGTCAGATAGTTGCCAGTGCTGGTGACATCTGACAGGCTTCCCCACTAAAATACCTGGTGCTTGTACTGGGAATAGTTGAACAGCTGAGAACTGAACAGCTGAAATTCTCATCCATCTCTATCTCTCTGAAGTCTCTTCACATAGTCTGTCCAACAGGGCAGCTTCCAATTGGTTGTTCTTCTTTTATGAAGTACAATGAATGTACTTCTTACATGAAGCCCCAGAGTTATGAGTCGTAAGAGTGGGAAGACAAGTTGAATCTATGTTATCCTTATCACCTGGCCTTAGAAATACCATGATGAGGGCTGGGAAGGTGGCTCAGTGGTAGATCACTTGCCTTGCATGCTTGAGGCCCTGGGTTCGATTCCTCAGCACCACATAAGAAAAAAGCCGGAAGTGGCGCTGTGGCTCAAGTGGTAGAGCACTAGCCTTGAGCTGAATTGCTGAGGGACAGCGCCCAGGCCCAGAGTTCAGGCCCCACGACTAGACCCCCCCAAAAAAAAAAGAAATACCATGATGATATTTGTATCCCATTTTGTTAATTGAGCCAGTCACAAAGGCTTGTCCATAGTATGGGGAGAGAGAAAAGTTCTAGAAGACCATGTCAAATTGGAAACATTGTAGTAGTTATTTACAAAAAAAAAGAAAAAGAATCTCTTTGAACCATAATTATTCACATCCCTCTCACATGTAAAATATACTTACTTCTCCCTAAAGTCCCTAAAACCTGGTTTTTGCTAAATGTTGTCCAAATTTAATAAAAACTGTAAACGAGAATCTAAAGAGCTCAGCACTTAAAACAAAAAGAAAATTGCACCAAACCACTGCATAATTTGTTATAGAAAAAATTGACAGTGATGAAAAACTTAAAGCATTTTCTCTAAGCTCAGGACTAAGCTAAGTTAGGGTATCTATTCAACTTAGTACTAGAAATCCTACCCAGACAGTTACAAAAGAGGGAGGGTGGTAAAAGGCATCTACTTTGGGAAGGAAGAAGTAAAATTATCTCTTTTCACAGATGGCATGATTTTGAATGTGAAAAATCCTAAAGATTCCACCAAATAATGGAAGGGGTGAAATTGATCAAGATACATTATACTTGTAATTTGACTTGTGGAATTGAAACCACTTTGTACAACTACTTAATAAGAAATAATTAAAAATCACCAGGTACCAATGTCTCACTTGTCATCCTAACTACTTAGAAGACTGTCATCTGAGGATTGCAGTTCAAAGCTAGCCTAGACAGGAAAGTCCATGAGACTCTTATCTCCAATTAACCACCACACATGGGGAACTGGAGTTGTGGCTCAAGTGACAGAGTGCCTGCCTTGAATTTAAAAAGCTCAGGTACAGTGCCTAGGCCCTGAGTTCAAGCCCCAGGACTAGTACAAAAAATAAATTTTAAAAGATTCCACCAAAAAATTATTAAAAGCCAATAAATGAATATAGTAATGTTAGCACAAAAATATAAAATTAGCATACAATTCTGGTGCTGGTGGCTCATGCCTGGAATTCTAGCTACTCAGAAAGCTAAGATTTGAGGATTATGGTTCAGAGCTAGCCTGAGCAGGAAAGTCCATGAGACTCTAATCTCAAATTTAGTCCATGAGACTCTGATCTCAAATTCTGCACCAAAAAGGCTAGAAGTGGAGTTGTAGCCCAAGTGGTAAAACACTAGCCTTCAGCAAAAAAGCTCAGGGACAGTGTCCATGCTCTCAGTTCAAGCCCGAGAACACACACACACACACACACACACACACACACATACAAAAATCAGTTGTAGTCCTATACACTAAAAAAGAACAGTCTTGAAACAACAAATATATGAAGTCTGCAACAACAAATATATGAAGAGAAAGAGTGAAAATGAAGGGAGAGACAAGAAAGAAAGAAAGCTGGGCACCAAGCCGGGCGCTGGTGGCTCACGCCTGTAATCCTAACTACTCAGGAGGCTGAGATCTGAGAATTGCGGTTCAAAGCCAGCCCGGGCAGGAGAGACCGTGAGACTCCTATCTCCAATAAACCACCAGAAAACCGGAAGTGGCGCTGTAGCTCAAGTGGTAGAGCGCTCGCCTTGAGCTGAAGAGCTGAGGGACAGCGCCCAGGCCCAGAGTTCAAGCCCCACAGCCGACAAAAAAAAAAAAAAGAAAGAAAGCTGGGCACCAGTGGCTCATGCCTGTAATCCTAGCTACTCAGGAGGCTGAGATCTGAGGATCACGATTCAAAACCAGCCCTGGCAGGAAAGTCTGTGAGACTCTTATCTCCAATAAACAACTATAAAACTAGAAATGGTGCTTTGGCCCAAGCGGTAGAGCACTCACCTTGAGCTGAAGAGCACATGGACAGCACTCCAGGCCCATGACTGACAAGAAAGAAAAGAAAGGAAAAGAAACTCCAAAATATTGGTGAAAGAAATTTAAAACAGCATAACCAAATAGATTGGAAGTAACTGTTAAAATGACAGTAACAGCTAGGAATAGCAAACATGCCTGTAGTCCCAGCCACTAAGGAGGCTAAGGCAAAAGCATTGGTTGGGTTCATAAGTTTTAGACCAGGCTAGGGCCAACTCAAATAACAATGAAAAAAAGATAACAGTAATACCCAGAATGATGTACAGATTCAGTGTGGTCTCTATTTTAATCCCAGTGGGAAGACATCCAGTGGTCATAGAATAGAAGATAAAGTTAAAAGACCAGTAACACCTAAAATGATTTTTAAATTCAGTGTAGTCTTTTGTGAAAATCCTAACAATGGGCTTTAAAAAAGGAAAGAAATAGAAAAGGCCATCCTAAAAATTATATGAAATCCTAAGGGGCCCCCCTTCCCCAAATAGCCAAAACAGTACTGAAAAGAAAGAGGACTCATACTTCTAGATTTCAAAGTATATATAAAACTATTGATTGAGACAGTGTGGTACTAGAATAAGAACATAAGACATAGGTAGCCTCATATAGACATTTTTTTTTTTTGCTGGTCCTGGGCCTGGACTCTGTCCCCGAGCCTCTCTGTGCTCAAGGCTATTGCTCTACCACTTGAACCACAGACCACTTCTAGATTTTCTGTTTATGGGAACTGAGGAATCAAACTTAGGGCTTCATGCCTGTTAGGTAAGAAATCTACCACTAAGCTACATTCCCAGACCCTTATTTACACTTTTGAACTTCTAAAACAGAAATTTCTTTTCTTTTCTTTGTCAGTCATGAGGCTTGAACTCAGGGCCTTGGCACTGTCCCTGAGCCTTTTCACTCAAGGCTAGCACTCACCACTTTGAACCACTGCTCTACTTCTGGTTTTCTAGTGGTTAATTAGAGATAAGAGTCTCACAGACTTTCCTGCCGGAGCTGGTTTTGAACTGTGATCCTCAGATCTCAGCCTCTTGAATAATTAGTAATTACAGGTGGGAGCCACCAGCACCCAGCTAAAATAAGTTTTCTGCCTAGAAAGTTTATCACATTTACAAGAATGAATATTTCAGATGAACTTGACATCATCTGCAGCTGAGAGACAGCAAATGATGGAGCAAAGTTGTAGAAGTTGTCTGACATCTTTTGTGTAAGTTAGGGAATGAGTCAAGTGAGAGTTTAAACAGGAATTGTTGAGCCACACAGTCAAATAATTTCACTGAAATTCCAATATAAACAACAGATATATTTTGGACAATATTTATGGATCCAAAAAGGTGTTGGCTACCTTCTTCAGCCTCCTGTCACCAGGCAGCCAAGCATAGCTACAATGGTTCTGCTCACCTACCAGGGACCTACATGCAGAGACTGGGAATCTTATGACTATTGAAGCCTAAATTCCAAAATTTTCAGGAAGAGGCTTGCCCTTTCACTGGATGATAAGGGCCTCGAATTTTTATTTATTTATTTATTTTGGGTTATAGTCCTAAAGAGCCTGATCCCTGAGCTTTCTTTTTCATTTATCTTTTTCTTTTCTTTTTTCCTTTAAGACTAACACTCTACCACTTAAGCCATAGCTTCACTTCTGGCTTTTTTGGTAGTTAATTGGGGATGAGTCTCACAGTTTTTCTTGCTTGGGCTGGCTTTTGAACTGCAATCCTTGGATCTCAGCCTCTTGAGTAGCTAGAATTGCAGGGGTTTAGTAATTTTTAAAATGCCAAGTTACCTCTGCATTTATAATGCAATACAAGTCAAACCCAGCAAGCTTTTTCTTTAATAAAAATCGACACACTGATTCTCAAAGATAAATGGATGCAAATAATCTAGAATAACTAAAAATCTTGAAAATGAAGGATAAAGTTAGAAATCTATCTTACTCTACCTGATTTGAAGAATATAGTAATCGATGTATTGTGGTAAGGTTAGGTTTACATAAGAGTAAAACAAAAGGAAGAGTCTAGAAATAGGCCCACATACATATGGTCAGTTAATTCTTTCTTTTTAACAAAGGCTTAACAAACTTGTAAAAATACTAAATATGCTGGGCACCAGTGGTTTATGTCTGTAATCCTAGCTACTCAGGAGGCTGAGATCTAAGGATCACAGTTCAAAGCCAGCCAAGGCAAGAAAGTCCATAAGACTCATATCTCCACTAAACTACTTAAAAAAAAATTCATAAGTGGTGTTCTGGCTCGAGTGGTAGAGCCCTCACTCAGGGACAGCACCCAGGCCCAAAGTTCAAGCTCCAGGCTCAGCACAAAAAAAAAAAAAGCTAAATTCATTTTAATAAAAGTGAATCCAGCTATGTTTAAAATTCATGTCTAAGGTACAAAGGTGACTCAACATTCAGAAGTGTATCAATGCAATAAATTGCAGAATAAAACTCAAAATTTCTGTGTTCATTTTCATAGGTGCCCAAAATTTTATAAAATTCAGAATCTCAGGGTAAAGATGGAACTCTCAGTAGAGTACCTGTGTAGCACATGCTGAGCCCTGGTTTAAGGTTTTCATGATAGAGCACTTGCCTAGCAAGAAGTCCTGGCACTTCAAAAGAAAAAGAAAAAAAAATAGTATCACTTAGTAAACAAGCCAGGCCTGATCACATACATCTATGCTTAGAAGGCTGAGGCAGGAGATTTACATATTTCAAGGCACCCTTAGCTACATAGTGCGATAGTCAGATGTTAGTGGCACCTGATACTAGATACTGGTGGCATATATGATACCCACTACATGGGAAGCTAAAATCAAGATTAAGCTCTGCAGGAAAAGATTATGAGGTTCCACCTCAAAAGAAGAAAGTTGGTTATGGTGGTACAGATCATCTCAGCTGTGTCAGAAATAATAAAATAGATAGAACACAGTCCAACTATAGATCAGGCAAAAAGTAAAATCCTTTCTCTAAATAACCAGAGCAAAAGAGGCCTACAGGCATGGTTCAACAGCCATAGTAAGTGTGAGGCCTGAGTTCAAAACTCAGTACTGCCAAAGAAATTCACAGCTTAGAGATTTTTATTAAAGCATGTAGGATATTATATAATCTCCCTGGAATTTACTTTAGATACTGAAGCAAAGGAAAAGAAAATAGGTAAAGCAGATATAGAAAAATCTGTATGATTTGAATTTCAGTGGTTGATCTATGGGAGTTTTTTGAACTGATATCTCTACTATTGAGTATACTTAAAATTTTTCATAATAAAAAACATATTGGCCAGATGCTAGTGTTTCACACCTGTAATCCTAGCTACTCAGGAGGCTGAGATCTGAGAGTTGCTGTTTGAAGCCAGCTGAGGCAGGAAAGTCCATGAGACTCTTTATCAACAATTAAGTAGCAATTAAGAGCCTGAAGTGGAGCTATGGCTCAAGAGGTAGAGCAAATATGAAAAAGCTTTTTTGCCTCAAGCAAAAAGGGACAGTGTCCAGACCCTTAGGTAAAGCACCAGGACTAACACCAAAAAAAAAAATATGTATGTGTGTGTGTGTGTGTGTGTCTGTGTCTGTGTGTGTGTGTCTGTGTGTGTGTGTATGAAAAGTAAGTAAGTCCTGGGGTTTAGTCTCAGCATGATTTCTCTCTTCTACTACATACAAAATGAATTTCAGAAAAATTTAAAGGCAAAATTCTAAATACAAGATTATTAAAAACCAGAAAAACATTTTTGGTATCTCAGAAATATAAAAACTGACAAATATAAACATGTGGAAAAGAGAAAAGCAATAGAATGGAAATGTTTGCAACATGAAAAACAGAAAGGATTAATATCTAGAAAATGTTTTAAGTAATAAAATATATAAAGGTAGAAAATGGATATTCATATATTCATGGAAGTAGAAATCAGCTTGACACTGGTAGCTCACCCCTGTAATCTTGGGAAGCTGAGATTGGAAAGGCCATAGTTTGAGGCCAGACAGAGCAGGAAAGTTGTTTTTTTGTTGTTTTTTTGTTGTTTTTTTGGGTCCGGTCGTGGGGCCTGAACTCTGGGCCTGGGCGCTGTCCCTCAGCTCTTCAGCTCAAGGATAGCACTCTACCACTTGAACCACAGCGCCACTTCTGGCTTTTTTCTTTTTGCTTGTGTGGTGCTGAGGAATCGAATCCAGGGCCTCATGCATGCAAGGCAAGCGCTCTACCACTGAGCCACCTTCCCAGCCCATAGAGCAGGAAAGTTTGTGAGATTCTTTCTCAGTGAAGAGCTGAATACCTATCCACAGCAGAAAGTCTGACTTTGGTTGTTCTCTCAGCCCAAGCAGGAAGCAAGACCCTATCTCAAAAATAACCAGCAAAAAAGGGCTAGAGGTGTGGTTCAGGGGTAAGAGCTACCTAGCAAGCACAATCGCCTGAGTTCAAACTCCAGTTTTGGCAAGAAAAAAAAAAAATTTAAGACTGGGTACCAGTTTCATACCTGTAATCCTAGTTACACAGGAGGCTGAGATCTGAGGATCATGGTTTGATGCCAGCCCAGACAGAAAGTCCATGAGATTCTTTTTTTTTGGAGGGGGGGGGGTGGGGGGAGGAGGGTCTGGTCGTGGGGCCTGAACTCTGGGCCTGGGCTCTGTCCCTCAGCTCTTCAGCTCAACACTAGCGCTCTGTCACTTGAGCCACAGTGCCACTTTCTGGCTTTTTGCTTATGTGGTGCTGAGGAATCGAACCCAGGGCCTCATGCATGCAAGGCAAGTGCTCTACCACTGAGCCACTTTCCCAGCCCAGTCCATGAGATTCTTTTTTTTTTTTGGGTCCGGTCATGGGGCCTGAACTCTGGGCCTGGGCGCTGTCCCTCAGCTCTTCAGCTCAAGGCTAGCTCTCTACCGCTTGAGCCACAGCGCCACTTCCGGCTTTTTTCTTTTTGCTTATGTGGTGCTGAGGAATGGAACCCAGGGCCTCAGGCATGCAAGGCAAGCGCTCTACCACTGAACCACCTTCCCAGCCCCTGAGATTCTTTTTTTTTTTTTTTAATTTTATTTTATTTTATTTGAGAACATACTGTACAGAGGGGTTACAATTACATGGGCAGGATAATGCATACATTTCTTACCAAGCATTGCAGCTTCCTCCTTTGTTTACCCTTCACCTCCCTTCCCAGCCTCCCCCCTCCCCCCCCCTGAGATTCTTATCTCTAATTAACCACCAAAACTCTGGAAGTGGAGTTATAGCTCAACTAAAAGACCTCTAGCCTTAAACAAGGACAGCACCTAGGCCCTGAATTCAAACCCCAGGACTGACACACTCCCAACAAAAGAAGTTTAAATAAATAAATAAATGAAATAATTTAAAGTTCAAAATAGCCAAGATAACCTAAAGCTTTTTGAATAATCGTAATACTTTCAAGTAAAGAAAGATAATTGAGAAACAGTCATTATTTTTCTATTTTCTTCAATAGGTTCTGAATGATCTGGAATGTCATGGAGTTGCCATATCAGAACAAAACCGGGTAGACCTGGAACAGAAAATAGATGAAGCCAGAGAAAATATCCGTAAAGCAGAGGTAAGGTGGCAGTTAAATGTGTATTTTGTCTAGCTTTAGTCAGTGTCCCAGCTGTGATGTGTATCCACACTAATATTTATTGAATTACTACTTTGCAGAAAATAGCATTTATGACAGCCTCAAACCTGTAATCCTAGCTACTCAAGAGGCTAAGAAAATCTGAAGATCAAAGCTCACCTGGGCAGAAGAGTCCCCATGAGACTCTTATTTCCAATTAACCATTCAAAAACTGGAAGTGGTGTGGTGGCTGAAATGTAAAGTGCTAGCCTTGAGTACAAAGAGGCTCAGGGACAGTGCCCAGGCCCTGAGTTTAAGCCCCACAACTCCCCCCCACACACACACACACACACAAATATAGACGATTTAGGACCTATTATTCCAGCTACTTTGTAGAGGTAGAGACAAGATGATTGCAGTTGTAGGCCAGTCCTGGCAAAGTTAGTGTTGAGACTGTATCTGAAAAGCAAACTAAAAGCAAAGGCAAAGGGACTATGGGTATGGCTGAAATGGTAGAGTGTTTTCTAAATGTCTTGTGTTCAATCCCAAGTATTGCAGAAAAAATAGGGAAGATTTAGTTAGAGGGAGTGAAAAAGCAAACTATAGTAGTAGGTTTTAATCTTTAATTGAAGTCATGGGATGCGTTGAGGGTTATATGAAAGCTGTGAAGATTCTTCTACTTAAAAGAAAGTATGTCCATGGCAACTACTCTCTGCCCAAGAAGGCTGAGATTGAAAGGAGAGGCAAAATGTTAGCAAACAAGTAATACACAGGGTGTAGACTGATCATTGGATATAATTTGAGTACATTTCTATAAAGAAATATGATTGAATGTAGCACATACATATGTATTAATCTATTTAGCTGCCAGATAGTGAAAAGATAGAGAAATGGGCCTAAAAATAAGACTGAGATTATGTTCTTGTTAGGAATGCATAGAAAAATGCTAAAGATAACTAAAACAATAAAACATAAGTGCCAAGGAGTGGTCCATATGAGTATACATAAAAACCAGAGGATGCATCAAGTTAGCTACACATTAGAGTAACAATGGATATTAGCCAATAAGTGATGTTTGATTAGTCAGAAAAAAGGGAACACAGATTTATTTCATATAATTTGTAAGAGGAATAACTTGAACCAGAAGATGAAGGTAGGAAGGAGGAAAGTTTGAGTTTGGTACTGGGAAATACCAAAGGCCTAACACATCTTTCCATTGGCAGAATACATACCCCTGGGACATAACAGCCTGAGTGGCAAGAAGATACTGAGCATGTTTCTTTCTGGGGCTAGATACAGGAATGTTTTATTGGTTAAGTGTTCATCTAAACTAGTGACTTTCAAACACTTCTTCAAACTCATAAGGTTTTAATAAGTAAGTGCTTTAGTGGTTATAATGTGAGGGTAGAGACAGCACAGGGAATTTGAGAATGCTTTTGGCACAACCCCATGGAAGCAATCTGAGCCACAGCCCACTTGCCATCTGCTCTTCTCCTTACCTACACTTCTTTCCTAGCAGTCTGACCCATAGTATTCTTGGTGAGGTAGTCAGGGTATGCAGTGTATAACGTTTTTCTCCCAGGACTCAGAGACATGCCTAAACCACTACCCTAGTATGCAGGCCAAATATGATGGGTGGACCCTTGCCTGGTTTGGGAGATGCTGGCCGGTGGTAGAAGAGTTTTTCCTGTTATATTTATTTCTCCATACTCTGATGAAGCCTAGTGGAACAGAACTGATTACTTTAAGACAGTCTCAGAAGTTTTCTGAAGAGTATGTTCTTGGATTTTTTTTATGTGTAGACTTCATCCATGGTGTTATCACTAATAATATGTCTACCTGGGTCCACCATCCTTAGTAATAGCAGTAGAAGTTATCAGTCATGACCTATTTTTTTCATTAATAAGTGTTCTAAGCTTACAGTTTGTTAGCTTGAAAGTAAAAATATAGATAACAGAATGTCCTGATACAAGAATTTAAGTCTGCATCGTCAAAGCTAATTTTCTTACCAAAAATATGGAATACACTAAACCTATGATGTCAAATCTATTGTCTCAGTTTTGAATGTTGGTAAAATTCAATTCATCCTATTATCTTAAAATGGTCTCTCACTTTCTATTAACAGATATTCACAATAGACAAGCTAAACTTAGCTGATAATTAGAGCATATTTATTGAGGTAGCACTTACAGGATTGTCATCAAGACTGTTATAATGAAAGTTGAATAGACTAGACCACAAGTCTTTTCAGAGTAATTAACAGTAATTATTTCTCTATATACCCTTTTTCTCTTTTCTACTATATTAATTTGCATTAGTTTTTTTTTTCCTCTTCCTATTCAATGGTTAATTTACTTTATTATAAATACCTATACAAAAGAAAGCTGTTTAAGGGCTTGGGAGTGTGGCTTAGTGGTAGAGTTCTTGCCTTGCATGCATGCAGCCCTGGGTTCGATTTCTCAGTACCACATAAGCAGAAAAAGCCGAAAGTGGCCCTGTGGCTCAAGTGGTAGAGTACAGAGAGGCTCAGGACAGTGCCCAGGCCTTGAGTTCAAGCCCCAGGACTGGCAAAAAAGCTGATTAAAATTTGATTCTGTTCTGGTAATCAGTATGATTATCTTACTTTTTAATTTCTGCTAATGTGAATGGTACTCTGCCTGGTTGCTTAATCTCCTTTGTCCATTCTATTGTGAAGCTCAGTTACAGGCTAACACCTGTAATCCTATGTCCAATTTGACGATTCCCCCTTTGAAGTCAGCTCAGATACCAAGAGACTCACAAAAAGCTAGATGTGAAGGTATGGCTCATATGGTAGAGTACTAGCCTTGAAGGAAAAAGTTAAGCAAGCATGGGAGGCCCTGAGTTCAAGCCCCAGTACACACACACACACACACACACACACACACACACACACACACACACACACACACACACACACACACACACACACACACACACACACACACACACGTTTCCAGTGAGAAAAAAAATGAAAATATTTGGACAATTAATGAATAGCTGCTACCTGCTAAATGATAAAAACACTATATAGTGACAGACTATTACTATATAAGATTTCTAGGACTGTTCCACACATATTTGTAATAATTCTGACAGTTTACAGTCTCAAGATTTGCTTAAATGAAACATTAACACACACATACAACCTATACACATACACACACATTCTCTAATATATCTACTTAAAAAGTAGTTGTTGTTAAGCCTGAGGCTATAGCTCAAGTGATGGAGCTCAAGTACAAAGTTCAATTCCAAGTAGAGGGAGGGAGGGAAGGAAGGAAGGAACGAAGGAAAATTAACAATGTATAGAAATATGTCAGCCAGCTACATGCTGGCTGGTGGCTCAAAGTGGTAGAGCCCTAGCCTTGAGTGAAAAAGCTCAGGGACAGCATCCAGGCCCCATGACTGACCAAAAAAAGAAAAAGAACATTATCACAGGTTTGTACTAGTATTAGCATTAGTATTAGCAGACTTCTTGAGTAATCACTTTTATTTATTTATTTTGTTGGTGGTGGGGCCTGAACTCTGGGCCCGGGCGCTGTCCCTTAGCTCTTCAGCTTAAGGCTAGCCCCCTACCACTTGAGCCAAAGTGCCACTTCAGCTTTTTCTGTTTATGTGGTGCTGAGGAATCAAACCCAGGGCCTCATGCATGCAAGGCAACCACTCTACCACTAGCCAGCTTCCCAGCCCCAAGTAATCATTGTTTAAATGTTTTTTCTTTATGAAAATGTTAAATGTAGAGAAAATTTTTTCTTTATGAAAATGTTAAATGTAGAGAAAATAGAAGAATAAACAGGTATTTCTGAGTATCTAGATTGTTTTGTAATATTAGCTTTTTATATATTTATTAGACTAGCCCATTATTTTTGTCCTGTGAAGTTGAAGTTAGATCAAAACTAATTAGAAGCATATTCAATTTTTAGGCACAAATACTTTATAGGTGATGGTCTTTATAGTTGTACAACTTTGTATAACTACTTAAGGATGATAGGTAGGTAGGTAGGTAGGTAGGTAGGTAGGTAGATAGATAGATAGATTCATACATACATACATACATACATGCATAAAGTTGAACTGATATTAATGATACTAAGAGTGGTAATTTAACTAAAGTGGTGCTACCAAAACTATCTACAATAAAGATTCTTTGTCTCACTCCCAATTGCGTTTGGCAAATACTGGTTTTTCACCAGTGGCAACAAGTAGGCATTTTTCCCTATTTCTCTATTATTACCTCATAGAATTTTGTAAGTCAGGGTTTTTACAAATATTCTATACATACGATAAAATTTAACTATTTCAAGTGTACAATGAGAACTTTGATATGTTTCCTTGTAGTTCTGATGATTAATGATGCTGAGCTGCTTTTCATTTGATTGTTGGCATTTATGTATTTATTTATTTATTTAGGTTGGTTAAGGTACTGGATTTGAACTCGAAAGAATTACGTTTACTAGGCAAGAGCTTTACCACTTGAACCACTCACTCATTCCTAAATTTTCTACCATCTAGTATAGTGCCTTTTTTTGGTGGTAGTGAAACTGGAGTTTGAATTTAAGGCCTTAACCCTTTCTAAGCAAATGCTCTACTACTACACCTATTCCCTAATCTCAGCTAGTCTTCAGTATTTATTCATATCAGTCTTACTGAACTCTATTCACAATGCTAGCCTGTGTGTGTGTGTGTGTGTGTGTGTGTGTGTGTATGTGTGTGTGTGTGTGTGTGTGTGTGTGTGTTTGATATAGCTGGAAAATGGCCTGAAGTATGTAAAAATCTGAAAAAGAATCACCCCTTGATGACAATTGCATTATACAGCTTTTGGACTATGAGGAGCACCATGCTTAGAACTCAGCAGAGAACCCATACTTAATGGCTTGAGGAGAGATATCAGTCAGTACTCAGATTATTACCATCCAAATCTTTAGCCTAAGAAGGAGCTGGACTGGAAACAATGGCAGAAAAGCAGAGTAACTGAGCAGAAATTTCAGTTGTTGATTACATTGGAAAGCAAACACTAATAAAATTAGGGGCTGGGAAGGTAGCTCAGTGGTAGAGCGCTTGCCTTGCATACCTGAGGCCCTGGGTTCCATTCCTCAGCACCACATAAGCAAAAAGAGAAAAGCCAGAAGTGGTGCTGTGGCTCAAGTGGTAGAGTGCTAGCCTTGAGTTGAAGAGCTAAGGGACAGCGCCCAGGCCCAGAGTTCAGGCCCCATGACCGGACCCAAAAAAAAAAAAAAACAAAACACTAATAATTAGAAAATTGGAGTGACCATGTTCTTGACCTCATATATGGTATTTACATGTGCACATCTGAGGGAAGCTAAGAGGAGGGCACAGAGGGAAACATGGGAAAAAATATAACAGAGGGACCCATCAGCTGCACTAGACATTGATGAAAATGAACTAAGCAACTCAAGGGCAGAGGTGGGAGGGAGGGAATAAGAGGGAACAGCTTACACTAAGCAAAAGGAAAGAAATGTACATATCACCCAGTTTGGAAGAAATAGTTGTATTGTCAAAGTTTATAGAATTCACAAATTTTATAGACCATGATAATGACAATTTGCCCTGTGAATGTTAAAATATGTTTGTGACTTTAAGTATTACTAACCCACAATACTATGAAATTTATGTAATCACTAAATCTCAATTTAAAAATATTTTTATTTATTTTTTGTTGTTGTTGGTCATGGAGCCTGAACTTGGCCTGGGTGCTGTCCCTCAGCTCTTCAGCTCAAAGTTGGCACTCTACCACTTGAGCCACAGCGCCACTTCTGACTTTTTCTGCTTATATAGTGCTGAGGAATTGAACCCAGGGCCTCATGCGTGCAAGGCAACCACTCTACCACTGAGCCACCACCCCAGTCCCAAAATATTATTTAAAATTTTTAAAAGGTAGACAGGTACAAGAATTGAATCTAGTTAGGCTTCACTCTGTGCTTAATAGTTTGCTTAAGTTTCACAAATATGTAAGGGAAATGGAGCTTAAATCTCAATATATTGTTAGTAATCACATTCCATGACTTATGACAATAAATATACATAGTAAATTAAAGAAAAGAAAAAGAAAATCAGAGTGATAGCCAGGCGCTGGTGACTTATGCCTGTAATTCTAGCTACTTAGGAGGCTGAGATCTGAGGATCACAGTTCAAAGCCAGACAAGGCAGGAAAGTCCATGGGACTCTTATCTCCAATTAACCACCAGAAAACTAGAAATGGTGCTGTGATTCAAGTGGTAGAGCACTCACCTTGAGCTGAACAGCTCAGGTACAGCACCCAGGAAGCAGAGAAGGAATGCCTGTATATCTGTGCTAGCTTCCTCAACCCTGCTTTTTTGCCCTTATTGGAGCTTGAACTCAGAACCTCTCTTGCTCAGCTTTTTTCACCTGGCTGGCAGTCAGTTAATCACTTGAACCATGCCTCTTCTGGCTTTTTTTGCTGGTTAATTGGTGATAAGAATCTCATGGATTTATCTGCCCAGATTGGCTTCTAACTGTAATTATAAGTCTGAGCCATTAGCATCTGGCTTATCCTCTCCCTATTTTATTCCATTTGCTCTCCCAGACTAAAGGATGGTACCACTGGGGTCTGTGGGTCTTCCTAGGATCCTTAGTTAATTCTCCCTGGAAACATCCTCATAGACATACCCGAGTTATGCTTAGTAAACTCCTAGGTGCTTGTCAGTCTAGTCGAGTTAATAGTCATGATTAACTGTCACAGCTATGCACTGAAAATTTGGAATCAGCACATCATTAAAATCTATTTGAAGACACTCTTGGTGTGGTAGTACATGTCTGTAATCTCAGGCATGAGAATAAGGCAGGTTTGTGAATTGAGCCTAGCTAGCCTATGCTATATGAGATCCTGTCTCAAAAAAAAGATTCAGCTGAGCGCTGGTGGCTCACGCCTGTAATCCTAGCTACTCAGGAGGCTGAGATCTGAGAATCACGGTTCAAAGGCAACCCGGGCAAGAAAGTCTGTGAGACTCTTGGTCTCCAATAAACCACCAGAAAACCAGAAGTGGCGCTGTGGCTCAAGTGGTAGAATGCTAGCCTTGAGCTGAAGAGCTGAGGTACAGTGCCCAGGCCCAGAGTTCAAGCCCCACAACCAAAGGAAAAAAAATTGATTTAAAAACACTAGAAATTCTACTCTTAAATAAGTGTTAAAATATAAAAAGCTGCAAGCTCTTAAAGATTTCAAGGAAAACAAACCAAATTGAGTTCTTCCTATGCTACACCCACAACCAGATCATTTTCATAACACCAGAATGTGTAGGATTTCTCCCCAGCAGCAAGCAAGCAAGCAAGCAATACTTGTTTGCAAATAACATGTTCATCAGCTGTTTTGAAAAGTACTGACAAAACTAGATCTTAAGTAAACTAAGCTAGCTGGTGTTGACAGAAGAGAACATACTAAATTCTCCCAGCTTTTTTTTTTTATTTCTTGGCTTCAGTTAAATAAAGACTTTTTAAAATTTCTAACCTTGTTGGTTAACACAAGGAAAAGTATTTCAGTGCTTTAAAATGTATATTTAAGGGGCTGGGAAGGTGGCTGAGTGGTAGAGCGCTTGCCTTGCATGCATGAGGCCCTGGGTTCTATTCCTCAGCACCGCATAAGCAAAAAGAAAAAAAAGCCGGAAGTGGCGCTGTGGCTCAAGTGGTAGAGCGCTAGCCTTGAGCTGAAGAGCTGAGGGACAGCGCCAGGCCCAGAGTTCAGGCCCCACAACCGGACCAAAAAAAAAAAATGTATACTCAAGGGCTGGGAAGGTGGCTCAGTGGTAGAGCACTTGCCTTGCATGCATGAAGATCTGCGTTCGATTCCTCAGTACTACATAAGCAAAAAGAAAAAAGCCAGAAGTGGCGCTGTGGCTCAAGTGGTAGAGCGCTAGCCTTGAGCTGAAGAGCTGAGGGACAATGCCCAGGCCCAGAGTTCAGGCCCCACAACCGGACCTAAAAAAAAAAAAAAGAAAAGAAAAAAACAGTGTCATGAACAAATGTGTAAATGTAACTGATGTGTTAGAGGAACAGTTTATAGATGTGTGTATGGGCACAGGGTATGTGGAAAGGTGTGAGAGAAAATATTTTCTCAAAATGTGCAAGATACTTTATAAACTTTGGATGTTTACATTGGGTGTTGGTGGCTCACATGAGCCTCTCAGGAGGCTGAGATCTGAGAATCTCAGTTTGAAGCCAGCCCAGGTAGGAAAGTCTACGAGAATCTCATCTTCAGTTGTCTACCAAAAGTCTGAAGTGCTTTTTGGCCAAAGCAGTAGAGCTCTGGCCTTGAGCAAAAAAGCTCAGGGATGGTGCCTACTCCCTTATTTCAAGCCCCATGACTGACATCAAAAACAAAAAAAGTAAAAGGTTCAGAGTTGTGGAAGTTTTTGGGTTTTTTTTGGTGTTGGTCCTGGGGCTTGAACTCCAGGCCTGATACTGTCCCTGGGCTCCTTTTTGCTCAAGGCTAGAGCTCTACCATTTGAGCCACAGCTCCACTTTTGGCTCTTTGGTAATATAATGTGGAAAGAGTCTCACAGACTTGCTTCCAAACACAATCCTCAGATCATAACCTTCTGAGTAGCTAGGATTTCAGCCATAAGCACCAGGGGAGTGACAAGAAAAGGTCAGACCAAAAGATAAATTACAAATAAATAAAAATCTCAGGGCTAGGAAGGTGGCTCAGTGGTAGAGCACTTGCCTTGCATGCATGAGACCCTGATTTTGATTCCTCAGCACCACATAAGCAGGAAAAAAAGCCGGAAGTGGCTCTGTGGCTCAAGTGGTAGAGCGCTAGCCTTGAGCTGAAGAGCTGAGGGACAGCACCCAGGCCCAGAGTTCAGGCCCACAACCGGACCCAAAAAAAAAATCTCTGAGTTCAACCCACTTGGGTTAAAATGGGCTACTGAAAATGCTGGATCTCGTGTGTTCAGAGATATAACCTTATTATTAGGAAAATTAAAGCACACTAACCTCTACCCTTTCATAGGTTATGTTTGACATCTAATCTCATACTTTGCTCTGGTAAAGACACAAGTATGCCGAGCGCTGGTGGCTCACACCTGTAATCTTAGCTACTCAGAAGGCTGAGATCTGAGGATTGTGGTTCAAAGCCAGCCTGGGCAGGAAAGTCTGCGAGGCTCCTGTCTCCAATAAACCACCAGAAAACTGAAGTGGTGCTATAGCTCAAGTGGTAGAGCGCTAGCCTTGAGCTGAAGAGCTGAGAGACAGCACTCAGGCCCAGAGTTCAAGCCCCACAACGGACAAAAAAAAAAACAAGTATGCCAAGGTTAGTGGGGATAGCTTAATAACAGAGCACACAGTTGCCATGCAGAAGGACTCTAGCTCAACCTCCAGCAGCCCAAAAGCAACACACACACACACACACACACACACACACACCTGTATGCCACCATCAGATGTTCTTTATATTTATTTATTTATATTTTTATGTACCTACCTGTCCTCTTTGCAGGTGAACAATTGCTTCTAAGATTTGCTAGTAAATATCAAGATTGTTAATAAGTAGGGAATAGCTGGGAAGTTGGCTCAGTGGTAGAGCACTTGCCTTGCATGCATGAGGCCCTGGGTTCGATTCCTCAGCACCACATAAGCAGAAAAAGCCAGAAGTGGTACTGTGGCTCAAGTGGTAGAGCACTAGCCTTGAGCTGAAGAGCTAAGGGACAGTGCCAAGACCCAGAGTTCAGGCTCCACGACCGGACAAAAAAAAAAAGTAGGGAATAAATGTTATTGATTGGTTTCTGACCAGCTTCTCTGTTTTCTTAGATAATTAAGTTGAAAGCTGAAGCCCGGCTGGACCTGTTAAAGCAGATTGGTGTGTCTGTGGACACATGGCTAAAGAGTGCCATGAACCAAGTAATGGAAGAACTAGAAAATGAGCGATGGGCTCGTCCTCCTGCAGCAACCAGCAATGGCACTCTACACTCGGTACATTTGCTTTTCTCATACATGGAGGGCTCATTGACCTTCACTGTTCGTTGATATTGTAGCCAAATTTAGCCAAAATTTAAAAGAAAGGATAATGTTTGCTAATGGTTTGGGTTTGCTGTTTTTTGTTTTGTCTTCCTTTAACCTGTTGCTTGATTTAGACTTACTACAGGGATTTTTTGTTTGTTTGTTTGTTTTTGCTAGTGGTGGGCTTGAAATCTGGGGCCTGAGTGCTGTCCCTTAGCTCTTCAGCTCAAGACCAGCACTCTACCACTTGAGCCACAGCACCACCAGTTTCCTGGTGGTTAATTGGAGATAAGAGTCTCAGGGACATTACTGCGCAGGCTGGCTTTGAACTGCAATCCTCAGATCTCAGCCTCCTGAGTAGGTAGGATTACAGGCATGAGCCACCTGCGCCTGGCAGTACAGGGATATTTTAAACTTAGTTTGAGTGTTTTAATATGCTGTGAAGAATGACTATTACTAATTGAATTATCAATGCCTCTCTATCAAACTCAATATTCATAAGGTAAACAGTAAAAATAGTACAATAGGAAACTTAATAGAGTGTCTCTGAAGTTCTCAGAGGTCTCTTTAGCAAAAATAAAAATAAAGCATCCAGAGAGTTATAGTACATCTTTTACAAATGTGTGGACCTACCCTAAAGTCAACTTCAATCCCCAAGGCTTTTGTCACTCCTGTCACTGGGAGCCAGTCCAAGTAGGGTTTGACGATAATACAAGGACCCTAGCTTGTTTTCATACTCAGTCCACTCTGTAACTTCCTGCTCAACCTTGTTTGTCATGCTGGAGATCTGAGTTCCAAAAAATTCAGTGATTTCTTTGCTATTACACAGGTGGGGATGTGATGCCTACTAGTCAATAACTCCTGTGGCATCTCACTTCCTTCTACTCTTGGTCATCTTTCTTCTTTATTTTCTTAATGTTATTTACAAGTGTGTGTTTCTCTCTTTTGTTTTCTTTTGTTGATTGTTTGCCTTGTTTACTACTCTCCATACAAAAGTGCCTGGTGCACAGTAGGTAAATATTTATTGAGAGAAGAAATGAGTATATGGATGGAAGAATAGAAAAGTGTTAAACTAAATAAGCTAAAACTTACATTTAGTGCCTCTTGAATGTTTGTGACCTTCAAATATAAGTTATCCTTGCTGGAGAAAACAATGAACTTTTAAAGCATTCTAGGAAGTTGTCAATTTTTTTTCATATAGGATTCTGATATTCTAATGGAACTGTACTTACACACTTAAAAATGATGTGTGGCTAGGAATGTGGCTTAGTGGTAGAGTGCTTGCCTACCATGCATGAAGCCCTTGGTTCAATTCCTTGGTGCCACATAAATAAAAAAGCCAGAAGTGGCACTGTGGCTCAAGGGCTAGAGTGCTAGCCTTGAACAAAGAGAAACTCAGGGATAATGCCCAGGCCCTGAGTTCAAACCCCAAGATTGGCAAAAAAAAAAAAGGGGGGGGGGGAACCTGGGAAGGTGACTCAGTGGTAGAGTGCTTGCCTTGCATGCATGAGGCCCTGGGTTCGATTCTTCAGCACCACCTATGCAGAAAAAGCCGGAAGTAGCACTATGACTCAAGTGGTAGAGCACTAGCCTTGAGCTGAAGAGCCTGAGGGACAGCTCCCAGGCCCATCGTCCAGGCCCCATGACCAACAAAAAAAAAGTGTGTAATTATACATTTGAAGGAAAAACAATCAGTTTAAACCTTTATTTTATTTTATCTTATTTTTGGTCAGTCATGGGTCTTGAACTCTGGACCTTGGTGAGGTCCCTGAGTTCTTCAGCTCAAAGGAAGCTCTCTACCACTTGAGCCACAGCATCACTTCCAGTTTTCTGGTGGCTAATTGGAGATAAGAATGTCATGGACCCCGGGCACCAGTGGCTCACGCCTGTAATCCTAGCTACTCAAGAGGCTGAGATCTGAAGATCGTGGTTCAAAGCCAGCCCAGGCAGGAAAGACCATGAGACTCCTATCTCCAATAAACCACTAGAAAACTGGAAGTGGCGCTGTAGCTCAAGTGGTAGAGCACTCGCCTTGAGCTGAAGAGCTGAGGGACAGTGCCCAGGCCCAGAGTTCAAGCCCTACAACCAACAACAACAAAAAAAGAATGTCATGGACTTTCCCACTCAGGCTAGCTTTGAACCATAATCCTCAGATCTCAGCCTCCTGAGTAGCTAGGACTACAGACTTGAGCACTATAAACAGTAATCCAGCCAGGGAAAACATACACAAACATACACACGCAAACACACCCCATCCACTTGACTTTGTGGTTAGAACTTGCCCTATTTCCAACCAAACCCATGATTGTTCTTGGGCTAGCACCTTTCTTACTCAATCACCTGAGTGGACATGTGACACCCAACTCTGTGTTTTTTTTCTGGGCAGATAACAAAGGTTAGTCTCCCCTTAAAGTTTACAAGCTGGTCTCCTTTAAGTTCACAAGCTGGGAAAACAAACAGATCTTTATAGATCCTGTTGATGCTTGGCAGTGTATAACTGGGCCACTGTATGGCAAACTAGAAATTGTTCACTTCTTACTCTTCCAGCACAGCTTGGAAAAAATCACTTATTTCTGGATTTCTTAGAAAATGTTATACTAAATTACTCTAAAATCCTGTCCAACCCCAAGATTTCTGGTTCTATGACATATTTTCAGAAAAGTTCAATGCTAGCTGGTTGTGGCAGCTTTAATTTACCCTGCAATCCTAGCTACTTGGGAGGCAAAGATGAGGGAATTGTGGTCCAAGGACAGCCCAGCTCCTCCCACCCCTACCCAAGAAGAAAAAGTTCAATCAGTGGCTTGATGTGGTAGTGTACCCTTTGTCATTTCAGTGACATAGGCAGCATCAATAGAAAGATTGCAGCCCGTGCTAGCCTGAGGATAAAGCAAAACCTATCCCAAAAAATAACCAACATGAAAAGGACTTGGAAGAGTGTCTCAGGTAGTAGAGCACCTGCCTACAACATGGGAGACCTGTGTTCAGCCTCCTAATACCACCAAAAATGGAAAAGAAGAGATGGGAAAGGAGAGACGAAAGGAAGGAGAAAAATAGAGAAGAAATTTTGCCCATGAAGAAAATGTCACTGTGAGGAATTTTAGTAAGGGATCTAGAAAAAGGGTTCCTTAATATGAATGAAGGAATTTGTATTTTTTTCCCAGTCTAACATTCCTCATCATTGGGCTGTTCTTCATATTCATCCTTTTAAGTGACTGTATACTAGGAAGATACTTCAGAATTAACTTTTCTAGTGGCTTATAGACACCAGCTTATCTGGATATGTCTCTTTCTTTGAGAAGGGGCTTGTAGTCTCGTCCCATGTTTCCCTTCTTGTAGCTATTCTTAATGGAGAACAAGTCATCCTTCTTCCAGATAAGAGGTTGTATTTTAGCCGGCTCACACCTGTAATCCTAGCTACTCAGATGGCTGAGATCTGAGGATCTCAGTTGAAAGCCAGCTCCAGCCAGAAAGTCTGTGAGACACTTAAAAAGCTGGAAGTAATGCTGTAGCTCAAGTGGTAGTGTATTAGCCTTGAGCAAAAGGAGCTTAGGGACAGTGCGCAACCCAAGTTCAAGGCCCAGAACTTGGGGGGGGGGGAGAAAAGAAAAGACAAAATAGATTTTGTGGAAGATCTACCAGTAATATAAATAAAGGAGAGAGTAAAGCAAAAATAGATTAATGGAGCCCCAGTAGTGGCTTAACCTGCTTTTAAATAACTTAGAGAGGACTGTATCTGTTTATACTGACAGCTGACTGGCTGAGGAACAGGAAGCAGGAATAACTCATTCTGGCAACCAAATATTTTCTCTCATTGTAGCTGCCAACAAAAGCATTAGTCATCTGGAAAACATGATTAATGCTACTGTTTGACATTAACAGTATAACTAAACTAAAAAATGCCTTATGGAAGATAAATGTTTTGGAAGTATATAATCTATGTACTTTTAGAATAAGGATGTGAACTCTTTGCCTTCTGTCTCATGTCATGGTATGGAATATAAGGTTGGGAAGGGGAAAACAAAAAACAAAAAATGAGAAGAATCCCAGAGTTTAATAACACTATCCTAAAGAAGAGCAGTCCAATGATACTGATATTTAGTTAAAGGTTTCTGAAGCCTACATGAACTTCTGAGATTGGACTGCTGCCAATGACCAGATCAATCTTTTCTCTTACTCTCCTGCTGTCTCTTACTCAAAACCTATATATAGTTTGCAACCTAATTTTTGAAATTATATTAATCTTATAATAGAAATGTAAGAAGAGGGAACAACTGATGCTATGCAAAACAAAAGAAATGTACATACCACCCAATGTGGAAGAAATACTGTATCGCAAAGCTCATAGAACTCATAAATGTTATAGACTGTGATAGACAGTTTGCTCCAGGAAAGTTAGAATGTGTTTGTGACTTTAACTGATCATCACTATCCCACAATACTGTGAAATTTGGGAAATTATGTAACCACTTAATCACAATAAAAAACTTGAAAAAAATAATGGAAATATAAGTAGGATTATAGAAAATTTTGAAATACTATAGAAAAGCAAAAAATCAGCTCCTCAACAATATTTTCCCTCCATTTATTTTAATTTTGACAAGTACAAATCATATGTGTGTATATATATATTTATGCATGCAAACATTTTAAAAGGTACTCCTCATTTTACTGTTTTGTTTTTCCAGACCTGGGGCTTGAACTCAGGGCCTGGGCACTGTCCCTGAGCTTTCTTTGCTCAAGGCTAGTGCACTACCACTTGAGCCACCCCGCCACTTTCGGCTTTTTCTCTTTATGTGGTACTGAGAAATCAAACCCAGGGCTTCATGCACGCTAGGCAACATTCCCAGTCCCTCTTTTTTAAACATACATAAAATTAAGTTAAATTTGTACATTTTTCCAATCTAACATTCTTCATCGCTAGATGATCTTTATAATTATTATTTTAGTGTCTCCTTAGAAAGGTATTAGAAAGGTAACTTTTCTATTATTTACTGAATATTTAGATTGCCGCCAGATTTTCAGTATTATAAATCATTTATAAAATATTTTTATACATACAACCAGTCCTCCTCCTGCGTACATGGATTTAACCAATAACAAAGCAACAAGATTTGGGGGAAAAAAATGACACCTTTATTGAACACATCTACAGACTTTGTCCTTTTATTAGTATTCCCTAAACAATACTGTATAACAACTATTTGCACAGAATTTATATTAGATAATATAAGTAATCTACAGATGATTTAAATTATATGGGAGGTTGTACATGGGTTGTATTTAAATACTACATTATTTTATATAAGAGACTTGATCATCCATGGATTGTGGTATCACAAGGAGTCCTCCTGGAACCAGTCTTCCTTGGATATCAAGAAATGATTTCTTATTTCCATATGGAATTTTTTTTTGGTGATGTAGATTACCAGAAGTAGGATTAATGGGATGTGTAGACCTTTGCTTGAAATGGTTTATATTTATTATACTTCCTTTTTCTTGGGCTGGGAAGGTGGCTCAGTGGTAGAGCGCTTGCCTTGCATGCATGAGGCCCTGGGTTTGATTCCCCAGCACCACATAAGCAAAGAGAAAAAAGCCGGAAGTGGTGCTGTGGCTCAAGTGATAGAGTGCTATCCTTGAGCTGAAGAGCTGAGGGACAGCGCCCAGGCCCACAACTGGACCCAAAAAAACAAACAAACAAACAACAACTTCCTTTTTCTTAGATTTTCTAACTATAGCTGACACTTTTTACATGATTTTTTACTATCTTAAGCCACTTTTCCCAGCTATTGTTAAGACACATTGACAGTTGGCTTTGTTGTACAGCTTTCCTTAGGGCACTTGAAGGATTGTGTAGAGATAAATTGTGATGGTTATGTGGGGGTTTTCATCTGTAATCCCAACACTTGGGAGGCAGAGGCAGGAGGATCACATGTCCCAAGCCAGCCTGGACTACATAGTAACTTCCAACCAAACAGTAACACCCTCTCTCAACACTCATCTCATGTCTCTTCCCTCTACCAGTAAAAGAAAAGAAATTCTATTCATTATGAAGACTATGCTAAAGATGGCTGGAAGACTAGGAGGTGAAGTTTTTTTTTTTTTTTTTTTTTGGGTCCGGTTGTGGGGCCTGAACTCTGGGCCTGGGCACTGTCCCTCAGCTCTTCAGCTCAAGGCTAGCGCTCTACCACTTGAGCCACAGCACCACTTCCGGCTTTTTTCTTTTTGCTTATGTGGTGCTGGGGAATCGAACTCAGGGCCTCAGGCATGCAAGGCAAGCGCTCTACCACTGAGCCAGCTTCCTAGCCCGTAGGAGGAGAAGTATTTTTAACCAAATTCAGACGTCAGTTTAGTTTTCAGCTGCCTCATTACTACCTACTAATACAGTGTGGTTTGATTTTAAAATATGAAAATCTGGTTTCTTGGTTTAAGATAATCCCAATGAAAAGAAGAGAATAGGCTTTTATAATGAGTTTCTTATAAACTGTTGAAATAATAGAATGTGCCTGCAAAATCTTTTGTTTTCAAGTTTACAATATCTCCAGTGGTCGTGTGTGTGTGTGTGTGTGTGTGTGTGTGTGTGTGTGTGTGTGTGTGTGTGTGTGTGTGTGTGTGTGTGTGTGTGTGTGTGTGTGTGTGTGTGTGTGTGTGTGTGTGTGTGTGTGTTCCCGTCTTGGGGCTGAACTCAGGGCCTGAGAGCTGTCCCTGAACTTTTTTTTTTTTTAACTCAAAGTTAGCATTCTTCCATTTGAGCCACAGCTCCATTTCTAGCTTTTTGGTGATAATTGGACATAAAGAGTCTCATGTACTTTTCTGCCCAGGTTGGCTTTGAACTTCAATCTTTAGATCTCAGCTTCCTGAGTAGCTAGGATTATAGGGGTGTGCCATTGTCTTTTAATTGAACTAAACTCAATTCCTAGTAAGATCCATTGAATTCAATTTAGCAAGCATGTATTGAGCCAGCTCTTCTTATGAGACTCTTAGTGTCAATGAATTGATTCTTATTGACAGCCAAGACCCAAAAGTGGGCAGTGAACATATGAGAATTTACCCTGAGTGATGTGTTTCTAGCTATGCTGTTTTCTGACTTTTTGCATAGCCATGACAACCAGTACGGGGTTCTTCCTGTAGTAAGTAACTGGTGAAAATGGCTTGCTACACTCTTGATCCAGAAAATTGTACAAAAACATGTAAATAAATAGGTTCAGTTTTTCATATTCACCCAAAAAATCATCCAGGCTATATCCCAAAAAACTACCTAGCATCTCCAAGATGACATTTTAAAGAAACAATGTATGTTATTCTGGCATTACCATGGTGGTGTTGGTAGGTGTGCCCAGGCCAAACATTGGACACTGAATCAATCAGTGTCCAAGATGAGTACTTAATTTTTGCTATACGTGCTTAAAAATGCTAGATTTCGATGTGGAGTTTATTTCATTTAGCATATCCAGCATGAGTTGTGGTACTTTAAAAGCATAGTCCAGTTTACTCATACTAGCACTCCCCCTGCCATATTGAATTGTCCTCATTAAAAATATGTTGTTCCTAAACTACAAGAAGTTGCACAGGAGAAGAAGACATAACAGAAGGAACTGAAAGGGAAAAAATATGACACTGAAATAAGTAAATCTGGCAGGCTTCTCTGCTTCATAGTTACTGCTACATAGTTAAATTTTTTTTAATTTAAAATTAAATTCTTCATAACTAGTTATTTTAAAAAATGCAGTTGAGACCAAGCCTACTACTCCATCTTGCTTGGAAGCAGAAACCATCTTCCTGATATTTAAAATCATATTTTACAACTACTTATGTTAGACATGGAATGAGGTTAACAGTGATCAGTTCTCTGTCCAGATAGAGTTTGTTTGTTTGTTTGTTTGCCAGTTGTAGGGCTTGAACTCTGGGCTTGGGTGCTCTCCCTCAGCTCTTCAGCTCAAGGCTAGCATTCTACCACTTGAGCCACAGCATCACTTCTGGCTTTTTCTGCTTATGTGGTGCTGAGGACTGGAACCCAGGGCCTCATGCATGCAAGGCAAGCACTCTACCACTGAACCACCTTCCCAGCCCGTTTGTTTGTTTTATGTTAGTGGTGGTTGTTATGGGCCTGAACTCTGGGTCTGGGCATCGTCCCTGAGCTCTTCAGCTCAAGGCTAGTGCTCAACCACTTGAGCCACAGCACCACTTTCAGCCTTCCTGCTTATGTGGTGCTGAGGAATGGAACCCCGGGCCTCATGCATGCAAGGCAAGCACTCTACCACTGAGCTACCTTTCCAGCATCAGTAGAGGGATTTTGTAGGTCAGTTTTTGTTTGGTTGGTTGTTTTTGTAGGTCGTGGGGCTTGAACTCTGGGCCTAGGTGCTGTCCCTGCACTCTTTAGCTCAAGGAGAGTGCTCTACCACTTGAGCCACAGCACCACTTCTGATTTTCTGGTAGTTAATTGGTGATAAAAGTCTCACAGACTTTCCTGCCTGGGCTGGCTTTGAACCGCGATTCTCAAACCTCAGACTCCCGAATAGCTAATATTACAAGTGTGAGCCACCAATGCCCAGCTTTAATCAGTTTTCTTTTTTTTTTTTTATTGGTTGTGGGGCCTGAACTCTGGGCCTGGGCGCTGTTCCTCAACTCTTCAGCTGTAGTCTAGCACTCTACCACTTGAGCCTCAGCCCCGCTTCCTGCTGAGGAATTGAACCAAGGGCCTCATGAATTCAAGGCAACCACTCTACCACTGAGCCACCTTCCCAGCTAGTCAGTTTTCTATAGCAAATGTCTTTGTTTGTATTGGGTATTAGCAGATTCTTTGTTTAGATTCTCTCCGCCTCATAAAGACAATAAATGCTTATGATTTATTGTCTCCTTTACATCAAGTATATATTAGGGTTTAAAATGTTTTATTTCATGAAGCCTTATAATAACCCTGTAAAGAAGTTTTTTGTGGGGCTGGGAAGGTGGCTCAGTGGTAGAGTGCTTGCCTTGCATGCATGAGGCCCTGGGTTCAGTTCCTCAGCACCACATAAGCAGAGAAAGCCTGAAGTGGCGCTGTGGCTCAAGTGGTAGAGCGCTAGCCTTAAACTGAAGAGTTAAGAGACAGCACCCAGGTCCAGAATTCAGGCCCACAACTGACCAAAAAAAAAAAAAAAGGTTTTTTGTTTTTTGTCGGTTGTGGGGCTTGAAATATGGTCCTGGGTGCTGTTCCTCGGCTCTTCAGTTCAAGGCAAGTGCTCTACCACTTGAGCTACAGCACCACTTGTTTTTCTGGTGGTTTATTGGAGATAAGAGGCTCACGGACTTTCCTGCCCTGGCTGGCTTTGAACCGTGATCCTCAGATTTCAGCCTCCTGAGTAGCTAAGATTACAGACATGAGCCACCAGCACCCAGCTAAGAAGTTATTATCTTCATTAGAAAGGTAAGATGGTTGGAGCTGAGAAGTTAAATAGTTTCCTAGGCTTACACAAAGTACATGGCATAGTCAGCATTCACACCGTGTCTGCCAGACTCTAGGCCCTCTGCTCCTTCTTGTGACACTCACAGTAATGATGCCTATCAGAGGTGGTTTTGCTGGGTACAAGAAGACAGCTACTGCTGGGCGCTGGTGGTTCACGCCTATAATCCTAGCTACTCAGGAGGCTGAGATCTGAGGATCGCGGTTCAAAGCCAGCCCAGGCAGGAAAGTCCGTGAGACTCTTATCTCCAATAAACCACTAGAAAACCAGAAGTAGCGCTGTGGCTCAAGTGGTAGAGTGCTCACCTTGAACTGAAGAGTGCAGGGACAGCGCCCAAGCCCAGAGTTCAAGCCCAATGACCGACCAAAAAAAAAAAAAAGAAGAAGAAGAAGAAGACAGCTACTAAAACACGCTGAAAAAGAGTCTTCTTACTGCCCTTGCAATAAGAGTAAGAATTTTACCACATATAAGGAAGGAAAAATATTAGTACAGCTAGAAAGAATTGTTATGATTGAAGTTCTGGCAAGTGACAGGGAGAAAAGGGGTTGAGAGCAGTTGTTAAGATAAGAGAAGAAAGGGCTGGGAAGGTGGCTCAGTGGTAGAGTGTTTGCCTTGCATGCATGAGGCCCTGGGTTCGATTCCTCAGCACCACATAAGCAGAAAAAGGTAGAAGTGGCGCTATGGCTCAAGTGGTAGAGTGCTAGCCTTGAGCTGAAGAGCTGAGGGACAGCACCCAAGCCCAGAGTTCAGGCCCCACGACCAACCAAAAAAAAAAAGAGAGAGAAAGAGAGAGAAGAGAAGAAGAATATGCTTTTAGAAATGCTGGGTCAAGAAAACAGTAAGGCTAGAAGAAGAAGAGAAGAGATTACCCTGAGATACCATGCTGTGAAAAGCTGCTGTGACAGTGCAGAAGTATATAGCAGTGACCCTGCTGCTGTCACTGCAGCTTTTCAATCCTTCCATGAGGATCAAGAAATGAACTCAAAATAGAGAAAGGAAGGAATGTTTAGTATCAGTCTGGGTTGCCAAGATAAAATGTTTTAGACTGATTCACAGTGCCAAACCCAATAATCATTAACATTCCATATGTGTTTTTGGAAACCACAATTTTTTTTTTGTATGAGTATTTTGTTTTGTTCTGTTTTTTATAATGCTACTATTTTCAAATGCTTATAACCTTTCCTAGAATCTGAAAACAATTCCTAAGTATATGAAAATATGCTTAAACATAGTTTTATCAAAGTTTCTAGAGTGTGACCTTTATCTTTTACATGATACACAGCATTCTATTGGAAAAATAATAGAATCATAAGTCAGACATTTAAGAAATCAAGATTTGAAACTATATGGGAACTAATCTGACTGACCATAGATGAATAGTTCATAAATGAGGCATAAGCTTACCTCACTCAACTATGAAGAATTTTCAATAAGTTATAAAAGGAAATATTTCAGGGCTTGAAAGTAGAAGCAATATAGGTAGCAGGAAAAATATAGTTTATTCTCAAATTCTCTAAAATTCTATAGAACATTATTAGGAAAATGGAAGTTAGGAAGAAGATCACCCTTAAAATATTAGTGCTACTGTTCACAATAGCTAGGATATGGAAACAACCCAGATGCCCCACCACAGATGAATGGATCCAAAAATTGTGGTATCTATACACAATGGAATGTTATGCAGCCATTAGAAATGACAAAATAATGGCATTTGCAGGGAAATGGATGGAGCTAGAAGGAATCATGTTGAGCGAGGTAAGCCAAGAACGAAGAGACAAACGGTACATGGTCTCCCTGATAAGTGGATGCTAAATCCAAAATGTTAGGTGATATGACAAAACTAACAGGCCTTAAGAAACAAAGAACTCCCACTCATCTGGTTGAACCACTACTAAATATCCCCATGCTGCTGATCACATATATGGTATAAAACATGTGAACACCGTTATATGTTACAGACTGTGATAGACAATTTGCTCCAGGAAAGTTAGAATGAACTTGTGACTTTAAATGAGCATCATTATTCCACAATACTGTGAAATTCCGGAAATTATGTAATCACTTAATCACAATCAAAAAAAAAAAAGAACCTCGGGGAAGGGAGGGAGGGAGGGGATGGTAGGGGGAAAACAATGGAGGGGGTAACAATGTTCAAGAGGAAGTGTACTCATTACCTCACTCATGTAACTGTAACCCTCTGTATAGTATCTTTACAATAAAAAAAAAATATATTAGTGCTAGCTATTCAGAAGAGTCTCCATTTATTTGACTAGAAATATAGCTTGACAGAGATACTTCTTCTTTTAGGCTCATTGTACCCAAGAATTCTAGCCCTTCTCCCCAGGTTCTTACCTGCCTCCACTGGCCCTCTGCTCTTGGCCCTTCACTTAAATTGTGAACTCCCAAAAGTAAACATTGTGTATATTTCATAGTTTTCAAAAACCTAACATTGCATACAACATACAGAGGATTAGCCCCTCAAAAACAAACAAAAAAAAAAAACACAGTAAAAACCAAGCCTATATTGGGGTTGGGAAGGTGGCTCAGTGGTCAAGTGCTTGCCTTGCATGCATGAGGCTCTGGGTTCAATTCCTCAGCACCACATAAGCAAAAAGAAAAAAGCCGGAAGTGGCGCTGTGGCTCAAATGGTAGAGTGCTAGCCTTGAGCTGAAGAGCTGAGGGACAGCGCCCAGGCCCTGAGTTCAGGCCCCATGACGGGACCCAAAAAAAACAAAAAACAAAAAACAAGCCTATAGTGGTAGTTCACACCTGTAACCCCAACACTTGGGAGGCTGAGCCAGGAGGATTGAGTATTCAAGACAAGCCTGAACTGTGTAGGAAGAACACAACCCTGTTCCTGTTAATGGACTGGGAATGTGACTCAGTGGTAGAGTGCTTACCTTGCATGCATGAAGCCCTAGGTTCGATTCCTTAGCACCACATAAATACAAAAATCCTGAAATGATGCTGTGGCTCAGTGGTAGAGTGCTAGCCTTGAGCAAAAGAAGTTCAGGGACAGCCCTGAATTCAAGCCCCAGGACTGGCAAACAATAAGTATTATTATTATTATTTCCCATTACTCACCTTTAGCCCCTGATAATTCCCATTATACTTTGTTTCTATGAATTTGACTACTGTGAAATCACAGTGCTACTTTTTTTTTCCCGCCAGTCCTGGGGCTTGAACTCAGGGCCTGGGCACTGAGCTTCTTTAGCTCAAGGTTAGCACTCTTACCACTTGAGCCACAGCACCACTTCTGGCTTTTTTTGTTTATGTGGTATTGAGGAGTGGAACCCAGGGCTTCATGCATGCTAGGCAAGCACTCTACCACTAACCACTAAGCCACATTCCCAGCCCCTATAGTGTTACATTTTTTTTTTCAGTGTTACATTTTTATGACTAGTTATTTCAGTTAGTGTAATGCCCGGGTCATCATCTGTATGATAGCATATCAGAACTTACCTCCTTTTTTAGGACTGGATAATGTTCCTTTTATGTCTATATACACTATTCTTTTTTAAGTTGTTATTTTTTGGGGGAGGGAGGAGGGTCCGGTCGTGGGGCCTGAACTCTGGGCCTGGGCGCTGTCCCTCAGCTCTTCAGCTCAAGACTAGCACTCTACTACTTGAGCCACAGTGCCACTTCTGGCTTTTTTCTTTTTGCTATGTGGTGCTGAGGACTCGAACCCAGGGCCTCATGCATGCAAGGCAAGTGCTCTACCACTGAGCCACCTTGCCAGCCCTTAAGTTGTTATTATAAAGGTTATGTACAGAGGGGTTACAGATATACACTATTCTTTTATCCACTCATCTATCATTGGGCACTTGTGTTACTTCCCTGCTTTGGCTGTTGGAGTAATACTACTTTGAATAACATTACACTAATGAGACCGTGCTTTCGGTTCTTTAGGAAAATACTCAGTAGTGGAATTTTAGAAATATATGTTTAATTATTAAGAAATCACCATACTGAGAATAGGAAAGTGAAACCTGTTGAAAGTGTTGGGGGTTTTTTGTTTTGTTTTTTTGCCAGTCTTGGGGCACTGTCCTTGAGCTTCTTTTGCTCAAGGCCAAAACTCTACCACTTGAGCTACAGCACCACTTCTGGCATTGTCTGTTTATGTGGTTGGTACTGAGGAATCCAACCCAGAGCTCATGCATGTTAGGCAATGCCCAGGACTGGTAAAAGAAAAAAACAAAAAACTTTATATTCTTTATTTTTTTGTGTGATTCCATCTTCTTTTCCTTATGTATGGTGTACTTAAGTGTATATCTTCGGTAGGGTTGTAAGAAGGGTACAGAACTGGAGAGAAAAAGGGTGAAAAAGTGCAGCAGTAGAACTCACTGGACACTGATGAAAATGAACTACACAAATTGTGGGTGGAGTCGTGCAGAAGGGATTGGGAGAAAGGGAACAGAAGACACTGTAGGAAAAGAAATGTACTTACCACCTGACTCATGTAATTGTAATCCCCACCGGAAGTGGCACTGTGGCTCAAGTGGTAGAGCGCTATCCTTGAGCTGAAGAGCTGAGGGACAGCGGCCAGGCCCAGAGTTCAAGCCCCACGACCGACAAAAAAAAAAAGAAAGAAAGAAATGTTGCAGAAAACATCTTAGAATAAAGTCTTTCCGTTTTCTGTGATGTATTCACAAAAGTGGAATTACTACATCAAGTGATATGTTCCAGTATATTTTCCAAAAGTATATTTTCCAAAAATGATGTGTGAATTCACATTTTTACCAGCCTTCAGGGAAAGACTGTTTCTCCATATCACTGGCACTTAAAAAGCTTTTCAATGTTTTCTGATATTGTCAATTTAAATGATGAGGACTTTGTTGGTCAGTATTTAATGGTAAAAAGTGAAAGAACACTGATAAATTTATACTTGACATATATTTGACATCAATTTTCATGAAAAATGCAACTGAGAAGTCCCTTTGTGTGAAGTTGAATAGGTAGATTAACATTCTGAAGCAATCAGATTTTAAGTGCTCTTCCTGTTTTCTACCATTTTCTTGACTAAGCAAACTAGCCAATGGCTTCTTGTTTTTTCTTAGCTTAATGCAGACATGGAAAGAGAAGAAGGAGAAGAGTTTGAAGACAATATGGATGTTTTTGATGACAGCAGTTCAAGCCCTTCTGGCACCTTAAGAAATTATCCACTCACCTGCAAAGTTGTTTACTCCTACAAGGTTTGTATTCTCCAACATATTGCTGATAGCAGATCTTGGAGACTCTGTATCTAGCCAGCCTCTCATAATGTGTCTACTTAGCATATTATATTAGATTACTTGTGTTAAAATGTCCTATACTAATCCCTTAGTCTCTGTGAGCCTCAATTTCCTTATATCATAAGGATAATATTGTAGAGTTAATATGAAGATAAATCATAACTTAAAATAATTAAAATAAATAATAAAGTAATAATTCAGTAGGAAGGCATTTAGCACGGTGCCTAGTATATTGAAAATCTTTAGTAACCAAAACTCTTCCTGTTTGACATAAATCCTCCATTAGGATGAGCCTCAAAAGGGATATCAAGGAAAATTATTTTACAAAGCAATTTTTAGGCTTTGCCTGTACTCCTAATATAACCATCTCTTATTATCTTTGTTAAGCAGGAACTTTGATAAATTTAGACTTTCTACATCTGGTTTGGTATAATTGCTCTTAATCTCTCTCACCCTTTCCTTGAAGTCCCATTAAACTTTTTACTAAACACAGAGTAAATTGAGTTTTGACCTCCAGTTGTTCTTTGTTTTGCCTCCTTCCACCCATCAGCCAGTTCTATTGAACTCACCTCCACATATCCTGAATCTGGATTCGGGAAATAGCTCACTGACAAAGTACTTGCCTCGTACATGAGGCTGTGTTTCATCCCCAGTACTTTAAAAAAAAAAGTGTATATGTATACACATATACATGCATGCACACACACAAACACACACACACACATCTTGAATCTAATCACTTTTTATTTTCTCTGCTGCTATTATCTTTGTCCACGCCATTGCTTTAGTGATGGGGAGAGGGGACTTGAAATTAGTCTCCCTCTTTCATAGTTGCCTCCCCATTGTCCATTTTTAACTCTGCAGTCAGAAAAATCTTCAACATATGAAAGAGATGATATTATTCCCTTTGCTAAAACTTCTAAGCTTTCTATTACACATAGGGGAAAAAACACAAACTCTTTCCTGGGATCTGTAACATCCAGCCTGATTTGGCTCCAGCCAGTTTCTTTGGCTTCATATCATACCATCTTCCCACCTCTCCCACTCAAAACACATTAGCTACCCTGGCTGCCTTAGGCTAAAGCCCTGATTATACTCCTTTGTACTTGAGATCCTTTCTGCCTAGACTTCTATTTCCCCAAATCCTAGTTTGCTGCCCACTTCTCACCATTGGAGCTCAGCTCAAATGGTGCTTCCTGAGGCCACCCCTAACCACTTAAGGAGACTGCCAACACCTCAGTTGCTTCTCTGTCCCATTGCCCTCTTTTACTTACTCTGCATAGTCATGTTTTATTAATGATGAGAATTCATTCTGAGGGAGGCAGCATTAAAAGATTTTATTATCACGCACCTATCAGAGTGAGCTTACATAAGCCTAGACACTATAGCCTACTATACATCTAGGCTACATAGTAAACATGCATTATTACCGTTCATCAAACCATGATCAAGCAATGTGAGATTAAATAAAGCCCAGGAGAAAATGATGAACTGTGCATGAGATATATGAGGCTGCTGTACTAGCATGCTGTTTCATAAGCAAACATTTTTTGTAAGTAGAAAGATAGACTCAAAAATGATAAAAGTAGATGGATACCATTGGTTCACACCTATAATCCTAGCGCTCAGGAAGCTGAGATCTGAGCTAACCCAAACAGAAAAGTCTTAGAAATTCCTATCTCCAAATAACCAACAAAAAGATAACTGGAGGTGTGGCTTAAGCAGGAGTACTAGCTGTGAGTGAAAAAGCTAAGTGAGAGCATGAGACCCTGAATTCAAGTCCTGGTACCAACACAAATAAATAGGTGCTTATATATCCATCCATACATATATACATATACACATGTACATACACACATACATATATACATACATATGGGAGACGGAGACAGACACACTGACTTGAGGCCAAATCATGATTCTTATGGCCCAGAAAAGGTCTGGATTCATCTGGTGAGGCCATTTTTAATGATCATAAGAAAAGATTCATAATTTTTTTTTTTCGGTCATGGGCCTTGAACTCTGGGCCTGAGCGCTGTCTCTCAGCTCTTCAGCTCAAAGCTAGCACTCTACCACTTGAGCCACAGTGCCACTTCCAGTTTTCTGGTGGTTTATTGGAGATAAGAGTTTCATGGACTTTCCTCCCCAGGCTGGCTTTGAACCACGATCCTCAGATCTCAGCCTCCTGAGTAGCTAGGATTACAGGCGTGAGCCACCAGCACCCGGCTAAGATTCATAATTTTTAATCCTGTTAGTATCCTAAGGAAATAAACCACAATAGAGTATTTTAGATACAAAAAAAAAAAATTGGGGGATCAGTCATGGGGCTTGAACTCTGGGCCTGAGCACTGTCCCTGAGCTCTTCAGCTCAAGGCAAGTGCTCTGTGGCTTAAGCCAGAGCACCACTTCTGGTTTTCTGGTGGTTAAATGGAGATAAGAGTCTCACAGACTTTCCTGCCTGGGCTGGCTTTGAACCATGATCCTCAGATCTTAGCCTCCTGAGTAGCTAGGATTACAGGCATGAGCCACCAGCACCTGGCTACAAACTATTTCATTCTAATATACTCTATAAAAGCTCAAAGTTGAAAGTCTAAGAAGAGAATAGTTAAATAAATTATGATCACAAAATACAATATTATTGTGACAATTATTGAAATTTACATTAATGAATTTTTTGGTAAGAAAAGTATACACTGAGCCAGCACTAGATTGCTGAGGCAAAAGGATTTCTAGGCTAGCCTGGACTACATACTGAGATCTTGTCTCAAAATAAAACAAAAAAGGCTGAGGGTGTGACTCAAATGGCAGAACACCTACCTAGCAAGTGCAAGGCCCTGAGTTCAAAAAGACAGGGTCCTAATGGCTCACTTCTATAATCCTAACTTTTCAGAAAGCTGAGACCTAAACAATTGAGATTCCAATTAACCAGCAAAATGTCCAACTGAAGGCATGATTCAAGTAGTAAAGCCAAACCAAGTGAGAAAAAAAAAAAAAAGCAAAAGCTTGAGGCTCTTGAGTTTAAACCCTAGTACCAGACCAAAACAAAAGTGAAACTCTTAATATCATAATGTCAAATAAAAAAGTAGGATATCAAATTATATGTACCTCAAAGATCTCAACTGTGAATTATGTTCAGCTTGTCGACAATGAACATGTACTGCTTTGAAAATCAGGAAAAGTGTATTGTAAAGTACAAGAAATTCAGAAAGATCTGGGTGGAAATGAACTTCTGGCTGTCACTGGATATTAGGACTTAATGGAAACATTATGGGACCATGTGTAAATTTTTAAATAATTTTTATTGAGATTAAGTGATTATATAAATTTCACAAATTTCACAGTATTGTGGGATAGTGATACTTAAAGTCACAAATACAGGCTGGGAAAGTGGCTCAGTGGTAGAATGCTTGCCTTGCATGCATGAGGCCCTGGATTTGATTCCTCAGCACCACATAAGCAGAAAAAGCCAGAAGTGTCACTGTGGCTCAAGTGATAGAGCACTGGCCTTGAGCTGAAGAGCTCAAGCACCCAGGCCTAGAGTTCAGGCCCTACACCAGACCAAAAAAAAAGCCACAAACACTGTGTGTATATTTAATAGCCATTTAGTGACTACTTACTAGCTATTGTTGGGATGAGAGAAGAAATACAGTCCCCACACTAAATAGGTCATCCTTGAAGCAAGGCCACAGGGCAACAACTAACTGGAGTACTGTGGTAGCTTTTGTTGCAGAGATCTAAAAAATCTAGGGACAGAAGGAGCAAAAAGCAAGTAGCTCATGATGAGTGATCTGGAAAAGTATATTAACATCCCAAGTAATAATAATAGCTGTTATTTCTTCAGTTCTAATTTCTTCAATAACCCTGTAAGCAAGAGATTTCCTTACCTAACTACCTCATATACCAGCAATACTCACTTCTAGGCTCTGGAACATAGCAGTGATCAAAACAGACAAAAATTTCTTCCCTGGAGCTCGACTACAAGAAGAAAATAGAAAAAAAAAGGAAAATGGAGGCTAAAAGACATCTTATGCCCACTTGCACATAGAAACAGACTGAAATGAAGCTGGACTTAACACCCACAGCAGTCAGCCTTTCATCAGATAGGAATGATGAAACAGAGGAAAAACATTGGATAGCCAGTAGAAACACAGAGGCAAGGAAGAACACATAGTATGTCAGAGGACAGGGGAAAATGTGCTGGTCCAAAGCTTTAAGAGGCCTACCCACCAGGGACCTTGTGGGTCTTGAGTGCACAAGTTGACTTTTTTAAATAAAAGAATAGGTCATCGGTGTATGGGGATAATGCTGCCAACCCATAATGCCTACATCTGTTAGACAGCTAGTGCTGCCAGTCTGGACAACTTACATGGACCGCCATATTTTCACAAGGGCAGCAGTGTGTTTAAAAAGTACTCTGGCCTGGAGCTGGGAATGTGGCTTAGTGGTAGAATGATTGCCTCTCATGCATGAAGCCCTGGGTTTGATTCCCCAGTACCACATAAACAGAAAAAGCCAGAAGTGGTGCTGTGATTCAAGTGATAGAGTGCTAGACTTGAACAAAAGCAGCTCGGGGACAGCGCCCACGCCCAGAGTTCAAGCCCCAGGACTGGCAAAAACAATTTTTTTAAAAAGTAATTTACTTAAAATTTAGGCCTAGGATATTTCCTAGGCACCTATCTTCAAAACTGTGGCAGGGGTTGGGAAGAGATTATTGGGGTTTGAACTCAGCCTAGCAGTCACTCTGTCACTTGAGCCCTACCTCCAGCCATTTTTTACTTTTTTTCAAATACTGTCTTGATCTTTTGCCTGGGGCCAGCCCACCCCAGGATCTTTCCGCCTACAGCTTTTCATATAACTGGGATCAAGGACATGTGCCACCACACTTAGCTTGCTATTGGTTGACAAGGGGTTTCAAGAACTTTTTACCCAGGCTAACTTCAAACCAAAATCCTTCTAATCTCTACTTCCTGAATATCTGGGATTATAGGCATTAGCCACAACTCCTAGCCCTTCAGTACAGCATCATCTAGAATCTGGGATTTGATTAAATGTTTTTCATGTTCACGATATGGGAAGTGGGTCTTAGAAAGTGACCTTATTACTGTCTCTTTGCCTGTGCACCTCAGGGATAGTTTACATTTTGACATTGTGAGATTTGAAAAACTATATGGTCTCAGATGATACTATTAACTGATCTTGGGATTTGGGGAAATACTGTTTGTGTGCTTATTAGAGAGCTAGAAGATAACCTACAAGTCCTTGCCTGTTCGTATGATAGACAAGTCTCTTTAGAAAGCCTTAAGACTTCCCAGTGCCTCTTTGGAGCCTCTCTGAGTTTTCTTCTCCAGTCTTGAGGGCATATCTAGTAGCTGGTGCTAGCAGGGATCATACAACTGTCCCAGGATGAACAGAAGCACCCAAGTGGATCAGCCAATCTCCACACTCAGATTGAAGCAGAATCTAAACCTTGAACTCATCTCAGTCATTGCTTTTCCCACATTTTTCTTCTTGGTCACTGTTTTACAGTGTTTCCAGATCACTCATTGCTCAAGCTAGTGTCTAATCCATGCATACAGTACATTGCATTTTACTGCATGCACCTCTGTAATAGCCTCTGACAGCCATTCCATTCCAGTGCCTTCTGTGCCTGTGCTTTCCAGACCATCATGGTTTATCCACATTGACGCCTCCATCCTCCTGAGAATGGCAGGGTTGTCATTTGGAAGACATGAAGGCATCAAGTCGCGTAGCTTACCAGCCAGACACATGGGTTGGAGCTGGACCCTGAGTCCTCTACTTCTATCATAGTGTTTTGCTCACTGGATCTCATCACCTTTTAAGAATTCAGTTTCTGTTACAGTTTTATTTTGTTTAGTTCTTTGAAGTAAAATTTCATCTCATTATGAGATTTTTGCCATGTTAAATATTTTGCTTCTCCAAATCATTTCAGTATTTTGGTCTCTGGTTTTTGTTATGACCAGCTTACATCTGCTCTTTATCTAACCTTTTTAATTTTGTCCATGACCATCCTACATTGCAGGCTTCTCAACCAGATGAGTTGACCATTGAGGAACATGAGGTGTTAGAAGTGATTGAAGATGGAGATATGGAAGACTGGGTAAAGGTATATTCCTTTGCTCATATCGCCCCTTCTTGTGACATTTTTAGGAGTTTTGGTTCTTGTTATGTCCTGTCCAAATTGTGTATGCAGACCTGTTTGCCCTTGTGTTTTACCCAGGCTCGAAATAAAGTTGGCCAAGTGGGTTATGTGCCAGAAAAGTACCTCCAGTTTCCCACCTCGAACAGCCTACTGAGCATGCTGCAGTCCTTGGCTGCTCTGGATAGTCGGTCACACACGTCCAGCAATTCCACAGAAGCAGAGCTCGTTTCAGGCAGCCTCAACGGAGATGCCAGTGGTAAAGACTAAAACAAGGCATTCTTTATCTGGTCCCATTTAGACTAAATTGTGTTGGCTGGGAGGTTAAAAGCATTTGATTCCCATCCTGTGATGATTTCCTGTATTCAATCACATTTTGTCCTGTACAGAAGAACCATAAAGTTGATATTCAGTGGGCAGAAATCTTACTGCTTTACATTACCCAGCCTGTGTGATGCTCTTTAGTTGTCATGGGAACACAGGAGAAGTTGCAGCACATTCCACTGTTAGTATTCTCACCAGATTTGTCTCTCTCTCCCTCCTCAGTCTGTTTTGTGAAAGCACTTTATGACTAT
The DNA here is from genome assembly GCF_019054845.1 of Dipodomys spectabilis. Lineage (NCBI taxonomy): Eukaryota > Metazoa > Chordata > Mammalia > Rodentia > Heteromyidae > Dipodomys > Dipodomys spectabilis. The sequence continues at coordinate 15,730,509 of NW_024870680.1, forward strand.
GAGGGACAGACAGATGATGAGTTGTCTTTTCCTGAGGGAGCAATCATCCGTATCTTGAACAAAGAAAACCAAGATGATGATGGCTTCTGGGAAGGGGAGTTCAACGGGCGGATTGGAGTTTTCCCATCGGTGCTAGTAGAAGAACTTTCAGCCTCAGAGAATGGTGACACTCCATGGATGAAAGAAATTCAGGTACATGAGAGGGAAGATGAATTAGAAGATAAAAAACTTATCCCAAGAGGTCTGTTGATCCAAACATAAATGGTCTATAGACTCTGCCTCACCCTCCCATCTCATTCCATCTCTGGTTGCCTGGGGTCTGCAAAAGTGAATTTGGGAAACCAGAGACTTAGCTCAGAAAGTCAGGGACTTGTCTTGTTCTCCCATTTTCTGTTACCTGAATCCATGTACCAAAATGCTAAATTACATATAACACGTGAAATATTGTTTTGATGGAAAGGAAAAGAAGCAGGAAAGGGATATGTTGCCTCTGGTTGATTTATGTGGTACAGCTGTTAGTTGGCTCCTCCTCTCCCTCACTATGAGAGCCTCTATCCCACACTCAGGTACACCCTAGGCTTTCTTCCTTGTAGGGACAAGTGCCTTTACAGGAAATTCCTCATTGGGTCCACTTCACTTATCCTTTTGGGGGCTCTGTCATAGCAGCTTGGCAAGTGAAGGAATAAGGAACATGTTTCTAAGTCTTGTTTGCATGGTAATTATGACTCCTTAGCCTTATGTGTAGAAAACCTAGGGAAGTCAATTATCTTATTTATCACCAATTTTATCTTTACATTCAAAAAAATACTTTTTTGCATTTTGCTCATTTTTCAGCTTACTGAATTGGCTGGATTGGTTTTTTGGGTTTTTTTGGGGGGGTCCGGTCGTGGGGCCTGAACTCGGCCTGGGCGCTGCCCCTCAGCTCTTCAGCTCAAGGCTAGGCTCTACCACTTGAGCCACAGCGCCACTTCCGGCTTTTTTTTTTTTTTTTTTTGCTCATGTGGTGCTGAGGAATTGAACCCGGGCCTCATGCAAGGCAAATGCTCTACCACTGAGCCACTTTCCCAGCCCCATGGATTGTTACAGTGACAAAAAATGCTAAAGAATGGTTTAACTTGGTAACTGTTTAAGATAAACTAAAATTAGCTAAAGGTGTAACTAAAATAAAAAGACCCTTCCTAGCAGGTACAAAGAACTGAGTTCAAAAAGGATAAAAACAGGAGGGTGGGAGGGGGGGAGTGGGAGATGGGAAGGGGAAACAAAGGAGGCAACAATGCTTGATAAGAAATGTACTCATGGGGCTGAAATCTGAGGATCACAGTTTAAAGCCAGCCTGTGCAGATAAGTCTGTGAGACTCTTATCTCCAGTTAACTACCAGAAAACCAGAAGTGGAGCTGTGGCTCAAAGTGTTAGAGTGCTAACCTTGAACAGAAGAGTTCGGGGACAGCACCCAGGCCCAGAGTTTAAGCCCGATGATCCTCCCCCCAAAAAAAAAGAAAGAAAGAAGAATGTAAATGGAATAACTTTGACCAAAGTACATTTTATATGTAAATACCACAGTGAAACTCATTTGTGAAATTAATTTTTATGCTAATAAAATTAAAAGAAAAATGGACTATAATCAGTAGTTCATAATGAAATCTATTAGAGGGAAATTAAGTGTGACAAAGAAGTAGGTTTGGGTGGTTATTTTAGGCCCATTTGCTTCTAATGAGGCTGACAAGCTTTAACACTTATAACTTAGCACCAGAGAAAAGGTACATGGGCTGAGCAGCAAAGGAGCAACCAAGCTGCCCTTCCTGAGTCTGTCCTTCTTCCTGTAACTTTGCCTCCCTTGCTGCAGATCTCGCCTTCCCCCAAGCCAAATGCCGCCCTGCCTCCGCTGCCCTTGTATGACCAGCCTCCCAGCAGCCCTTACCCCAGCCCAGATAAGAGGAGCTCACAATTCTTCCCCCGATCTCCGTCAGCAAATGGTAAGGGTCTCCTGGCACAGTCTGAATGTGTGTTTACCTCAGGAATCCAAATCAGCAACACAAATAGATTGAGTCTCTTTGGTTCTCTCCCTTAGAAAACAGCCTTCATGTTGAATCACCAGGATTCTCACAAGCATCAAGGCATACTCCTGAGACCTCGTATGGAAAACTGCGTCCTGTAAGTTTCCTAATGGTCAGGGTTATAGATTGCATAATTCTTCCAAATCAAAAGTGAGGAACTTATGTTTTAGTGGCCCCTGTGTTCCTGATTCTGCCAGAAAAGGGTTAACCACTCAAAAAACCAGAAGTGGAGCTGTGGCTCAATTGGCGAGCTAGCCTTGAGCACAAAAAGGTTCAGAGACAACACTTAGCCCTGACCTCAAGCTCCACAACTGACAAAAAAATAAAAGGCTCCTACTTAGTCTTCCCCACCTCCGATCTCTTCAAACTGTTACCTGAGTCATCATATCCTACATTTAATAATCCTTGCAGTCTACCAAAGACCTCTTGGTAGGCAAAGTCCAAGTTTCGTTTTGTTGTTGTTATTGGTTGTGGGGCTTGAACTCTGGGCTCAGGCACTATTCTTCAGCTCAAGGCAAGTGCTCTACTGCTTGAGCCACAGCACCACTTCCAGTTTTCTAGTGGTTTATTGGAGACAAGAGTCTCACGGATGCTGGGAAGGTGGCTCAGTGGTAAAGCGCTTGCCTTGCATGCTTGAGGCCCTGGGTTCGATTCTTCAGCACCCATAAACAAAAAACAAGCTGGAAGTGGTGATGTGGCTCAAGTGGTAGAGCGCTAGCCTTGAGCTGAAGAGCTGAGGGGCAGCGCCCAGGCTCAGAGTCCAGGGCCACGACCGGACCCAAAATAAAAACCAAAACAAAATCCTCTTTAGCCGGGTGCTGGTGGCTCACGCCTGTAATCCTAGCTACTCAGGAGGCTGAGATCTGAGGATCGCGGTTCAAAGCCAGCCCGGGCAGGAGAGACCGTGAGACTCTTATCTCCAATAAACCACCAGAAAACCGGAAGTGGCGCTGTAGCTCAAGTGGTAGAGCGCTCGCCTTGAGCTGAAGAGCTGAGGGACAGCGCCCAGGCCCAGAGTTCAAGCCCCATGACCAACCAAAAAAAAAAAAAAAAGAGTCTCACGGACTTTCCTGTCTGGGCTGGCTTTGAACCGTGATCCTCAGATCTTAGCCTCCTGAGTAGCTAGAATTACAGGTGTGAGCCACCGGCGCCCAGCTAAGTCCAAGTTTCTTAACAAGGTCCTTCACTGTGTCAGCCACCTTTCAGCCTTCTCCCCTGAGACATGCTTAGTTCTACATGAAGTCTCCTTGCTGCACTCCCAGCCTTAGCTTTGGAGGAGGGCTTTCAGACTACAGGGACTCCTGTGCCCATCAGGCTTTCAGCCTAGGTATCACTATTCCATTTTTGGATTTAGTACTTCACCTAGAACAGCACTTGCTTCTCAGGGTGGGAGACAATGAAGATTAGTTGGAAAGTGCAAGTTCAGAGCTTCTGGGCCCTAGAATGCCTATATCCTTGAATAGAGGAGTGATTTGCATTTACAGATGTTCTAAGTTGAGTCAAGAAGCTGACTGACACCCGTGTCATTGTCTTCTGCTCAGGTCCGGGCAGCTCCCCCTCCTCCCACACAGAACCACAGGAGGCCAGCTGAAAAGATGGAGGATGTGGAGATCACGCTGGTGTGACCATGGCTTTACCCTCTGTTACTGCTACAATCAAGGCCAGGCTTGGAGTTCGGCCCATCTTGTTTTTTTAGGCACCTTTGCATGATGATGACTCTTGAACAGAGCAAAACCAAGGAGGATTCTTGACTGGTGGCCTGATGGACTCCTCCCATGTTTTGAATATTTTGTGCCTTTTTTAGTTGTCATTTTCTATATCATCTCTCCTACCATAGCACAAATCTTAGAGGTCCTAGAAGAAGAGTGGAGAGCAGCCCTCATGCCTAACAGTGGCCCATTTTTATATGAGACTGGCCTCATGCCAGGGCACAGTCGCAGAATTACTGATCATGTGCATTCGTACAGTATATTACTGTGGCCACAAGGATGTGGCAAAGATCTCATCTTTCTTCAAGTGGCTTTTGCTCATCTGATTAAGTATTAATCAGGTTATGTTGGCTACATAAGGAAACAGAAGGAGGGATTCAGGAGAGGCTGGCTCCTCCCCAAGGTTCATCCCCCAGACTGAAAGTGAAACTTGACTGGGAAGAAAGGGACTGATTGCCCTGAGTTTAGCGCCAACTGCATTAACGCACACCTCCTCCACAACTAACAGGTTTTAAATGGTAACCGTGTCCTTTGTGTTAATATTTATGCCATTCATTTAGTATTAGGGGGCTAACCTGGAGGGGCTGAACTAGTAGCCACGTCTTGCCCATTACATAAATAATAGAAAGAAAGGAGGCCATGGCTGAAGCTGAAATGGAGCTTCCAGATCTGAAATGAGGTGATTTAATGTTCTTTTTGTCTTTGGGGTATTTTTCATCATAGTTTTTACAGCACATACTTTTCTGACCAGTATCTTTAGAATCTGAATGTGTGGATACATTGAGGACACATGCCTGCATTGCTGAGCTTCTCTACTGAGGAGGCATTATTTTATTCACAAGCTAATGTTCTGGCCTACACAGCCAGATTGTGGTTGGTGCAGACCAACTGTCACCCATGGAAAATTCAGCTTCAGCTCCCACTGTCCTGACATTCCCTTGGGAGGAAGAGCCTATGGGCCCATGAAGGAAACTAGCTTCCTGTGAGAAAGGACCAAGTACTGCACACCTGCACAAGAGGAGTGGATGAGAAAAGTTGAATGCCGGGACAAGTGTTCTTGGTGGCCTACAGCAGCAAGGCCCAGAATGAGCTCTGGCACTCCATACCACGGAAAGTAAGGAGCACATTACCTGAGGACTAAGGGATATTTGCCAGCTCCTGTTTATTTTTGTCAAGAAATCAAACAGAACTTAATCCAAACCTTGTATTATGCTTTTGAAAATTCCATCCCTTCTAGGAATCTTGAAAAACTTGAAGTGCTCGCCAAATGTCCCCATGGGATCTTTGACCAAAAGTTAGGTCAGAACCCAAGAAATTTTCAGTTAGTCACTTGATCCCTCAGTGACAACACTTCTGGCAATTTTTCTCCATGATTTTGTTTTTGTTTTTTGCATTTCTTAATCTGTTGATCTATTTGAGGTCTTTTTGTGTTTATCAAACTTATTCTTAAGTTTAAAAAATTAAAAGGGTGGCTTTTATAAGACAAAAATTTTCCTATGTTCCATATCTTCAAAGTACTTATGAATAGTAGAGCAGTTCTTGCCACCCAGATCTTGTATTCTCTCTTTAGCTAGCCAAATTTGTCCTTGAATTTGGGTTTTTCACAACCTCAGAGAATTATTTCAAATCTTTTGTTATATTTTAAAGTATTTTTTGGAAGAGCTGCTAATTTTATTTTAAAAAACAAAGTTGTAAAAATATGCCTCCTTTTTAAAAAATAACCCCTCCCTCCAGGCCATGTAACCCAGAGTCACCATGCACAGGTCAGGCTCACAGAGAGCCTATGTGCAGATGTGCTTTCTTTACAGTGGCTGTAAAAAGTTTGTATTTATTATGTACAAAATGTTGAATAATAAAAAAACAGAATTAAGTTTTCCAGGATCTTTATAAAAACTCTTAGGTAAATGGGGGATTGGGGCGGGCAACATGCTTGTTACAGACACTTCAGGATCACAATGCAATATCCTAGGTAGTAGAGATGAAAATAAATACTGGTCTTTGCTTAGGTTCTTTCCCACTGGGGGAAAAAACAAAGAACAAGAGGCCTGTACTGAAGGGAGGGGAGACAGCCTGCTGAGGAGGAAGTACTGATTTTGGTACAGGAGGGGCCAAAATAGGATTACTGAAGCCCCTCCAGGGATTTAACTGCTGGTGTCCAGGAAGTAGTCATTCAGGATGTATGTTCACTTCCCTAAATCTTCACCCTGAGAAGAAATTGTATGAAAGGAGATCCTGAGGACTGCAGATGTGAGCAGAGGATTCTTGGTTACAGGTTGAGTCCCTCTGGCTTCTAGCCGAGTGCACCTAGGACTGAGGTGCACCACAGAGGCTTAATCCTTGGTGGAGAAGAAACACACACACCTCCCCTTTCCTAGAGCTGGAGGAATATGGCATGTATACTTCTAGACATCTTTCAGGACATATATGATGCTATTTATACATTGGTGAGGATATTAAATATATTCAGGTTTGTATCATTCTTTTACTTTATATTTTTGTTTTTGTTTGTCATTCTGTTCTATGGCTGTTTTTGATGGCTTCTTCGGTGAAGGACATTTAGGTTGTATCTGGCCATTTGCTTTTAGCAAATGAAGTTAACATTGTTGTTCATATTTCTTTATAAATTTGTTCCAGTGTTAATATTAGGTAATTTTCTAAAGGTGGGATTTGAAAGTCAGATAGGTATGTGTATATTTAACTTAGATTTGTCAGATTGGCATCCTAAAGAATTATATCCAGCCGGGCACCGGTGGCTCACACCTGTAATCCTAGCTACTCAGGAGGCTGAGATCTGAGGATTGTGGTTCAAAGCTACCCCGAGCAGGAAACTCTGTGAGACTCTTATCTCCAATAAACAACCAGAAAATTGGAAGTGGCGCTGTGGCTCAAGTGGTAGAGTGCTCACCTTGAGCTGAAGAGCTGAGAGACAGTGTCCAGGCCCAGAGTTCAAGCCCCACAACTGACAATATATATATATATATATGTATATATATATATATATACACACACACACACACACACACACACACACACACACACACACACACACACACACACATTTTCACCAATGCATCTAAAATAACAAATAACATGGGAGTTGGAAGATAGAAAGGCTGGGCTAATCCTGGCCCCTTAACTTGACAGCCATGGGAACCTGAGAAGGCAGCTATGAATCCAGGAAAGACATGTAAACCACAGGGTGGTTTCTACAAACATCAGCTCTCCTGGAGCCTTCAAGGGCCTCACCCCACAGTAACACACAGGTGATATGAGGCCTTTGGGAAGGACAGAAACCTGGGCGAGGCTGTCAGAACAGTTAATATTTCCATCTTCCTCCTTTCCCTGCAATGGAAGCTGCTCACATTTTAGTCTAATGTTGACCCTGGAGACGTAGTCTGTGACTGGGGTTTCCCTAATCTCATAGGTAAATTTCAGCTTCCTTTATCAGAGGAACTCTATGCAGTCAAGCCAGAGACTCAGAACGTATCACCTGAACCTCTTTCTCTCTGAGCCCCTCCACTCCAGCCTGCATCCACAAGCCAGAGACTGCAAGTAGAAGGCTGTCATCAGCCCTACCCTTGCCACCACCCAAAAGGAATGAAATAGCCCAGGCGCCAGTGGCTCACACCTGTAATCCTAGCTACTCAGGAGGCTGAGACCTGAGGATTGCAGCTCAAAGCCAGCCCCGGCAGGAAAGTCTGCAAGACTCTTATCTCTAATAAATCACTCAGAAAACCAGAAGTGGCGCTGTGGCTCAATTGGTAGAGCGCTTGCCTTGATTTTCTCCTGAAGAGCTGAGGGATAACACGCAGGCCCTGGGTTCAAGCCCCATGACCGACAAAAAAAGAAAATGTGATTATCAAGGGCTTATCCAACTTTCATTATAGATCAGTCCTGTTTACTAAATGCGTACTAGAACCTCACAGTTGAAATGGAAAAGGACACGATATTGAGAACAGATTTATGTTGAGAACATGGGCTTATTGGGGTGCCAAGAACTGAATTCAAGCAACTGGATTCATCCTTTAGGCCAAAACAGCCCTCAAACCCTAGGTTGTGTTGCTTTACCTAAGGATCCCAGCCACAGCTTTTGGGCTTGTTTCCCATTACTGCCAATCCTCTTCAAGTGGTCATATAACAAAATCTATCTGCTCTGAACTGAGCTATTTTTTTTTTCTTTTTCTGTTTTGGTTGTTAGTCCTGGGGGTTGAATTCAGGGTCTGGGAGCTATCCCCAAGGTTTTTGTTTTGTTTTTTCTGCTCAAGGCTAGTTCTCTACCACTTGAACCACAGCTCTCCTCTGGCTTTTTTTTTTTTTTTTTTTGTCTTGTGGCTAATTGGAGATGAGTCTTAGGAATTTTTCTGCCCAGGTTGGCTGCCTCAGATCTCAGCCTTCTGAGTAGCTAGGATTTCTGGTATGAACTACTGACCTGGGCTTTCATTTATATCCCTTAAGTTGTTTCTCATAGTCAGAGCAGCTAGTAGACACTTGTGGTCCCAGCACTTGGGAAGCTGAGGTGGGATTGTGAATCTAAAGTTTTTGTCAGTGGTGGAGCTTGAACTCAGGGCCTGGGCATTGTCCCTGAGCTCTGTCTTGCAAAGCTAGCATTCTACCACTTTGAGTCACAGCTCCATTTCCACTTTCTGAGTGGTCAATTGGAGATAAGTCTCATGGGGAATTTTCTGCCTGGGCTGACTTAAAACTGTGATCTTCATATTCCCAGCTTCCTGAGCAGCTAGGAGTACAGACACGAGCCATGGGCACCCGACAACAAGGGTTTGGGGTTTGTTTTTTTTTTTTGGGGGGGGGGGGTTGTGGCAGAATAGAACCAAGTTACAATTTTGTTAGGAATGGGAGAATTGAAATTTGCCCTTAAATCCTACAACTTGACACAACTAGTTAAGTTTACTCCTAGACTCTTGCAATGTTTATTTTGTTACTGCTTGAGCTGCCAAGAACTATATGAATGCCAAAGAGCATCTTGTTCCTGGACTATTTTCCATTGGTCTCAGTGGCCAAGAAAACACACACAGAACTTCTGCCATGTCTGTTTCTGAGCACTCTGGTCTGGGAATGTTTTTCTGGAATGTTTTTTCCTAAAACATAAAAAAGGAACTATGGTCCATAACCCCTTCTATGCTGTGTACCTAATACATTCCCTACCACTTGTTCATGTGCGAAGACCTGTGGACAGAACCCTAAGCCACCCTGGGCTCACCATGGCCTCAGGCTCAGCCTTTGCCTTTCTAAGCCTCACCTCCCTCAACTGTGAAGTGAGAATGAGAAGATAATACAAACTTCCTAATATCCACCATGATCAAAAGGAACTAAAGGTTTTCTGACTAGTGGATGTACTTGCAGAGGAAAAAAAACATCCTGTACCCAGACATTCTGTGTGTGAGTCTCACAAGTGTGTCTACACCTGGCGTCAGGATTTTTCAAGACCATTTCTATTGTTCTTTTTCCAGTCATCAACCATAGTGCCCCAGACCATGTGCAGGGCATTGAAGCCCAGCCCCTATCACTGAAGGCTCATACTAAGTGAGGGAGACTCAAACACAGTAGATTTAAACCATGACTGGCGGCCAGTGGGAACCCAGAACAAGGGCTTCTGTCCTTTCCTCTCCTTGAATGCTCATACCCTTTAAGGTCTGACATTGGGTAAGATGAGGCAGCCTTTGAGGGACTTACAGCCTTGAGATGGGAAGCTTCACAAATAGAGATGAAGACTCTAGAAGCCACTGACTTGCCCAGGATCTCTCAAGAGACAGAACCCAGAACTGGCCCTCCACAATACCAGGCCAGCTTCTCAGAACTTGAATCCAGTTTCAACCAAATAGAATCAAAAGTCCCTAGTTCTGGGAGCTGGGAAGGTGGCTCAGTGGTAGAGTGCTTGCCTTGCATGCATGAGGCCCTGGGTTCTATTCCTCAGCACCACATAAGCAGAAAAAAACAAAAGTGGCCCTGTGGCTCAAGTGGTAGAACGCTAGCCTTGAGCTGAAGAGCTGAGGGACAGCGACCAGGCCCAGAATTCAGGCCCCATGACCGACAAAAAAAAAAAAATGTCCCTAGTTCTTTCCTAGTTCTGCTGTGTGACCTTATCCCCTCTCTGGCCTCAGTTTATTCATATAGCAAGGCTACAGGTCCCTACATTGTTTACTATGGTCCCAAACTCAGGCAGGCAATACCTAAGAATGAGAAACTTGAGTACTGACCAGCAGAGCTGAAGTGGCTGTCAGCGCTTACTCTGTACTTGTTCCTCTCCTGAGAGCAAACCTTCCAGGCTGTCCTCTTCCTTTAGGAAGCCAGACATTAACCTGTGCTCCTGGAAGGGCAGCAACTCCTCATCACATGTGTGGCCAGATTTGCCCCTTGGGAAATAGAAATAAAGATTGAGTGGAGCAGAGGACTTGCTGTTCCCAAGAGTGGGTCATGATATTCCCTGGGTCACCTAAGTGTTGCTACACTCCTGTGAGGTATAACCAAAACATAGGGGTTTGCCCCAAATGGCATAGCTAGAAACAGCCTCCCAGAATTTATATTTTTCACCTCTTTGCCACCTGAAGGGACTCCAGCCCTCCATTCTCAGGAGCCAGAATGGAAAAGATGCAGGGAGGGGGGTCAGATTAGATGCAAAGCTGAGCATTTGGCACAGCAGTCTTCCTGCAAGGACCAGTGGGGGAGAGGCCTCTCAGCCCAACCCCTTAGAGCCTGAAGTCACGTGTCTTTTGTTGTTTTGTTTTGTTTTGCCAGTTCTGGGGCTTGAACTCTGGGCCTGAGTACTGTCCCTGAGCTTCTTTTTGCTCAAGGTTAGCACTCTACCACTTGAGCCACAGAGCCACTTCCAGCTTTTTCTGTATATGTGGTACTGAGGGCTTCATGCATGCAAAGCAAGCATTCTACCACGAAGCCACCTTCCCACCCCTTGTTGTTTTTTAAGTGTGTAATACCATCACAACCCAGCTGTGATATTAGCTGGGTTATCATAAAAGACACAATTTTTAAGTGAAGAATTGAGATCCTGTAACTTGACACTACCAGTTTTTCCTAGATGCTGACTGTTATTACGTGAGCTGCCAAGAACCATATAAATGCCTAAGAGCTCTTTTCTCATCTGGAGATGAGAAGAACAAACCTCTAGAGAGCACAGAGCAGGGTTGACATCCCAAGTCATCTGCCGGAAATGTTGCCCTTTCCAGCCACCAATCCCTGCACTGAAGCAGGCAAATGGCTTCAGCCAAATAAGCAGCTGGTGACCTCTGGTGGCCATTGGGAGCCAAGGCAGGAATGATGGAATGGGGTTTTAGGGTTGCTGAGACAGAGCTGGAACATGGGACTCCTAGCACCCTAGGCTTACTGTACTTGCTAAATAAGACAGTAAACATTTCTGACATTTCTCTTAGCCATGACGGACCCCAAGGACTACTTTGTTGTCATTTTTCAAAAGCCAGCCTCTTGACTTCTTAAAATGAGAGAGACAAAAGGAGTTGAGTAGAGGCCTCCACCCAACCCAGCAGGAAAAGGCTGGCTGTCAGTGGGGAGATGGTGTAGTATGAATTTCAGTTGCCAGCTGCAAAGGAAAACAATCTTCTGGGCAAAAAAAGAACATGTATAAGATATACCCAGAAAGGCAAGAGAGCCAGGTGCTGGTGGTTCACGCCTGTAATTCCAGCTACTCAGGAGGCTGGCGTCTGAAGATCACACAGTTCAAAGTCAATTCATAGGCTGGGCACTGGTGGCTTCTACTTGTAATCCTAGCTACTCGAGGCTGAGATCTGAGAATCATGGTTCGAAGCCAGCCCAGGCAGAAAAGTCCCCATGATAACTCTGATCTCCAGTTGACCATTCAAAAACTAAATGGAGCTGTGGCTCAAAGCTATCCTGTGCAAAAGAGCTCAGGGACAGTGCACAGGCCCTGAGTTCAAGCTCCATGACCAACAAAAAAAAAGTTCAGGCAGAAAAGTCCATAAAGACTATCTCCAATTAACTAGCAAAATGCCTGACTGGAAGCATAACTCAAGTGGTAGAGCACCAGCTGTAAGTGTAAAGGCCCAGACAGAGTGCAAAGTCCTGCAAATTACTCCAGTGATACAGAGACAGAGACAGAGAGAAGATGCAAACTAACAGGGTAGCACTGTGAAGGAAGCAGAGCAACTTGAAGAGATGCTCAAGATGCATTAGAAAGTTGCTCTGGCAAGGAAGGTACTAAGAGGAAGACAGTGGGGGTGGCAAGAAATATATGGCACAGCAGCCCCAAGAGTCTGGTGTCATTAAGGACACAGATCATAAACAGAGACATGATGGCCAGAGCTCAGGAGTCTGCCAGGCCAGGAGGGACCTGGAAACCAACACTGGATTTTGCCATTTAACTGACCTCTCCACAGGCATGTGCCAGCTAGAGAAAGGAGTCCTGGGCACCTGGCTCTTTTGAACTCTACCTCTTACCCAAAGGCTCATTGTGTGGATGATGCCAATGTAACTAAATATCACTATCCCACAATACTGTGAAATTTATGTAATCACTTAATTAAAAAAATTTAAAAATGTTTGATGCCAAGGTTAAAGAATCTACAGACTCAGGCCTGGCCCTTGTGTTCTCCTCCCCGAGGCTCTGCCTCTGCAGGAAGAATGAGCCCCCATCTCAAGGCAGGCCTGGTATAGCAAGTACATGGATGTCCTTCTGGTTTGTTAGTGATCCCCCCTTGCCCTGACTGCCTCTTGGCTCCCTCCTCAACCTCAGTCTATCCTGGCTGCCTCAGCAGAAGGGCCCACTGTGTTGGTTTAGTCTCAGGACCAGACTGGTCCAAGGGTCACATTCATTCCTATGGCCCCAACAGCTGTTGACTTTTGTTGCCTCTGAGCCTTTCTTCATGCTCTTGCATGGTTAGAATGGAATAGCTCTTCTCCCTTGTCAAAGGCTGCTAGGCCCCAGCTCTATGCAGAAGGAAGGGACCAAGCCAGCCCTAAGGTCTCCCTATGCCTCCAAACACTACAAAGAATAACAGACAGTGTTACAATACAATCTTTTTCCACTTTGGGGAGAGGAAGTAAGGAGATACATTTGGATTTTAACCAAACAGGCCAGGACCTGCCAGGCCTTCTTTCATTAAATCTGGAAGCATCCCCTCCCCCTTCCCCACCCCCAGGTCCTGGAGCCCTGTGGAGCAGAGGGAAATTGTTCCAGGTCTTCTTCAGGCTTTGTACCAAAGCTCTAGTTCAGGTGGAAAGTCGTGGCCCTAGTGCCAGAGCACAATCTTCCTGGCCTGGTCCACGCTCACAACGTGGCTCCCAGAGTAGCACCAGGCCACAGCATTCACAGCAGCACTGAGGAGAGGGAGGGCAGGCTTCAGTGGGGCAGCAGAAGCGGTCTACAGCCTGACCCTGTTCCTCACTGTGGCCCTAGGCAGCCTGGGATGCCTCATCAGTAAATAGGCCTCTGGGGTTGTAGTGAGGGCAGACCTGAGTGCGAGTGGGAGGTTTGGTGACAAGTGCTGGGGACATGTCAGAATGTGGCATCAGCTTGGCAGGGCTGGGGCGCAGCAGACGGGGGGGGGGGGGGGGGGGGGGTAGCCATACTCACCAGTGGGGCCCCCGAAGGCTGCTCTCCAGTTTCCCTGTGTCAACATTCCAGATGTAGAGGGCGCCGTCCCAGGATCCTGCCAGTGCATAGCTTCTGTCAGGGCTGTAGGGGCCACAACACAGCAAGAAAGGAATTCAGACACTAGAACATACACATGTAAGAGCCAGACTGGCGAGGCATGCGCTCCAGGACACACCTGAACACGGCTTTGGTCCAGTCAGAACCGCATTTGAAGCCATCAGCTCTGAGGACAGATAAGGCCAGAGTTAAAATAGAGGTCACTGCCAGTCCTGCCACCAGCCAGGAGCTTCTAAGAGCCTCCTCTCTCTGCCAGAGAGAGATTCAGGTCTAGAGGGCCATCAAGGAGGGCCTTGTGCAGGATTTGAGGCCAGCTGCCCCAGCTGATACCTGAACACCTGTCGGATATTGCTAACACGCAGGTCGATCACCTTGAGTGTATCGTCTCGGGAACAGCTAAGCAGGTGCATTTGGTCATGGCTGAGGCTCAGGGAAGTAACCCGGCCCTGCACAGGGATGACCTGGGTACAGCTGGGTAACCTGAGGATGAGTAGAGAAGAGACAAGTAAGGAACAGCCTGCCTGCACCTCAGGCCACCCCACACAAGAAAGACCTGGACACAACTGCTACTCTAGCTGACAAAGTCCAGAGGCACCCCAGCCCCAGGCTGCTAGAGCTGGGGCTGACAGTGATTCTCCCTTCCCACTTGTAGCCACGCCAGCCGTTGAGGAACTTCACAGACTGAATGGGAGCCCTGGGAACCCTTGGGTCACTAAAATAAGCACTGAAAAAGAAGTAGTGAAAAGCCTGTTAAAACCATATGTTAGTGAACAGTCTCAAAGGCAATCAGTGAGGACCAGCCAGTGTGAGCCTACATAACTCAGGCTGTGGCTCTATCTGTGCCATTGTAAACCAACCATGCCCAATGTTGGGCTTTTTGGTTTTGGTGGGTTTTTTTGCTTGTGGTTAAAAAGTAGCAATAAAAACCAGGCACCAGTGGCTCGTGCCTGTAATCCTAGCTACCCAGGAGGCTGAGATCTAAGAATTATGATTCAAAGCCAGCCCAGGCAGGAAAATTTGTAAGACTCATCTCCACCAAAAAAGCCAGAGTTGGAGCTGTGGCTCAAGTGGTAGAATGCTAGCCTTCAGCAAAAAGCTCAGGGAAAGCACCCAGGTCCCAAGTTAAAGCCCCAGAACCAGCACCAAAAAACAGACAAACAAAAAGTAGTAATAATAGCTGGGTGCTGGTGGCTTATGCCTGTAATCCAAACTGCTCCAGAAGTTGAGATCTGAGGATTGTGGTTTAAAGCCAGCCTAGGCAGGAAAGGCTATGAGATTTTTTTTTCTTTTTCTTTTTGGTCAGTTGTAGGTCTTGAACTCAGGGTCTGGATGCTGTCCCTCAACTCTTTTGTTCCACTTCCAGTTTTTGAGTGTTTTATTTGAGATAAGAGTGGGGGGGGGGAGGGGCTGGGAAGGTGGCTCAGTGGTAGAGTGCTTGCCTTGCATGCATGAGGCCCTGGGTTCAATTCCTCAGCACCACATAAGCAGAAAAAGCCAGAAGTGGCGCTGGGCTCAAGTGGTAGAACGCTAGCCTTGAGCTGAAGAGCTGAAGGATAGCATCCAGGCCCAGAGTTCAGGCCCATGACTGACAAAAAAAAAGAAATATATAAGAGTCTCACGGGGATTTTTCTGCGCAGGCTGACTTTGAACCACAATCCTCAGATCTCAGCCTCCTGAGTAGCTATGAATACAGGCATGAGCCACCAGCACCCAGTTTGGGCTATGAGACCCTGATCTCCAATTCACCATTCAAAAAAGGCCAAAGTAGGACCATCACTCAAGTGGTAAAGTGCTGCCCTTGAGCAAAAAAGCTCAGGGAAATTTGGGAAGGTGGCTCAGTGGTAGAGTGCTTGCCTTGCATGCATGAGGCCCTAAGATTCAATTCCTCAGCACCACATAAGCAGAAAAAGCTGGAGTAGGCGCTGTGGCTCAAGCAGTAGAGCACTAGCCTTGAGCTGAAGAGCTGAGGGACAGCGCCCAGGCTGAGTTCAGGCCCCATGACTGACAAAAAAGTGCTCAGGGACAGCAACCAGGCCAAGTTCAAGCACCACAACTGGCGCAAAAGAAAAAGAAAAAAAAAAAGTGGTACCCAAATGGGAAAAGGTGTTTGTCCATCATGACTATAAGGGTCAGGCAGAGTCCAGAGATGGATGAGAGCCACTAAGAAAGTGAAACAGCTCTCAAAAGTGCTGAATTCTCAAGAGAGATGACCAACAGAGGTCACAGCTGATACTGCCAGACTCTTGCACAGACCCTGCGCCATAACCTTTCCTGTCACAGCCGGAGAAAGGACAAAGAGCTCCTGGGCCCTGCCCCAGATTTCCACCCACATCCACGCCTGTCACCTGCTGTCCCAGAACCGGATCTTCTGGTCATTGTGACCACTAATGATGATGTGGTCCCCGCATACCACGTCATTACAATAGGAAATGACATTGATTGTTCTTGAACCTGGGGACCAAGGGGCAGTGTCAGGAACTAGGCCATTGGACATATGGAGACCCCAAGGTCCAGGAGGGGTGATGTCTTCCTAGGACTGGAACCCAAGTCTTTCCAACCGTGCTCACCCCACCTCTTCTGAACCTACTTGAAACCCATGGGCACTAGGAACCCAGGAAGAGCACCAGTGGGGGACAGAGAAAGAGAGCCTCCGGAGGCTTAACTCGTACAGATATGAGTCCCAGAGCCACTCCCAGAGCGCATGGCAAAGCCGCTTGTGCCGGGGGCTGGCCGGGAAAGCAAAGTGGGCTAGGCCTCACAGTAGGCACGGCCGAGGTCCCATTCCTTCACTGTTCGGTCTCGGCTCCCAGTCACCGCCTGGTGCTTCGTGAGCTTGAATTTTGCAGCTGTCACCTTGTCCTTGTGTCCAGATAGTGTCTCCTGCCCCGCCCCATCCCAAATATGGATCAAGGGCATGCCCAAGACTCCTTAACTTCATGCCCCATCCCCACTCCTAAGGCATGACCCTTGACCCCTAGTCAGCCTCCCCAGTCAATCCTCACCTTGGACTGTGCCTCTCCCACCTTCCAGAGCTGAGCGGCCTGGTTGTAAGTAGCTGCCAAAACCTGGGAGCCCTGGAGAGACAGGAGTAGGGATGGAAGAGGACCAGGGCCTACGCCTAAACCTGGGCCTGAACTGAGCCTAGTCCTGGAATAGGCAAAGTCCCTAGACCAGCAACCTGGGTGGAGGCTGCCTCAGAGCTTCCCATGGCCCAGGTTACCAAGACAGGTGGGAGAGCCCCAGGCCCAGGGAAGGGGTAACCCAAGGGCCCAGTTCCAGGATATTATGACAGCCCTCCAGGCCCCAGAGCCCCAGCCCAGGGTGGACATTGGGGTGGGGTGGGGGGGATTCATGCCATGCCACTGGGTCAAAGTCTCCTCACTGAGGGGTCGAAGTCCACACTGGTGATGCTGCCACCAGCTCCTTCAAGTGTCTGTTTGGCCTCTAGGCGACCTGGGGAGAGCAGGAGAAGGAAAGAATGAAATGAAGTCACTAACCTGACAAAATAAACTAGAGCCAGAATGGGTAGGTCCTTTCTTAGAGGACAGAATCACTAGGTCTGTTCCAGTGCCTGGGTAGAAGCGATACCTCCCCTAACTTTTAGCAGAGGTCCCAGGGCGAGCGAGGCCACTCAGAGACAGGGCTAGGGAGGACCACTGAGGAGGAACTATCCCAAGGTCACATAGCGGTGAGGCCAGCCTGCTCGAGACCTATCTCTTCTAAGAAGCCTAGATGAATATCTAACTTACTACCTACAAAGCAGAGCTGGGACAAGGTACAAGGGGGGCGTGTGTGTGTGTGTGTGTGTGTGTGTAAACGCCACTAAGGCCCCTCCTGTACCACCTCAGCTCACTGATTTCTGGGAGCTTAAGTGATACTAGAAAAGGAGGGGGCCTGGTGGACCCAGGGACAATACCTCAAAAGCCTGACACTACATTAATTCATGCCAGGGGGGTTCCAATAGGGACTTTCCAAGCTCAGCCCTCCCCATCCTGCAGGCCTGACCCAGGAGCTGAGAGGCTCAATGCTTCTTTGGAGCAATAAGCCAAGTCTCGGTGCCATTGCCCATGAACGTTCCAGGTGAGGAAACAAAACGATCCAAGACCTTAGCTCATCCATGAGCAAGCTGAGGATGGGGTCTGCAGAGAACATATAGGATTGGCCTCCAGGAAAGGTCTTTACCTCCCACAACATTCCAGAGGTGGATAAGACGGTCATCCCCGCCAGTGGCCAGGAGGCTGCTGTTGGGGCCAAACTGAACAGCATTGATCTCAGAGAGGTGGGCATCCTGTGGGGAGAGGAGAGGTTAGTGTCCCCTGTCCTCTCCGTGTGTGACTCTTCCTGTCTTCTCACACACCACACCTCTGCTGTCTTGGATATCCCACCCCAGGTCTCTGTCTAAACCTTGAATTTCAACCCTGGTCCCAGCAGGTCTCTTTATCTCTGCCTGGATCCCAGAGCACCTCCCACTGAGCCAAATCCCCTGCTGAGCAACTCTCCTCTCTCTCCTCTCCCATTATAAACACTGCAAAAGATATGAGCAGCTCATACCACCAGCTATAAAGGCAAAGTCTTGCCCCTGCTGAGGCCCAGCCTTGCTTCTATGGCTGCAAGGGCTATCCCTGGTACCTGTATTCCTCTATTAGAACCCCAAGCATGTGGTCCAGCTGTTGTCTTACCAGGACATCCTGAACCTGGGTAGGAAGTCGGGCAGCTACACACACAGGTATGCTTTGGTATAGCTGCTCAGGGGCCCCTCCAACCGAGTGACCTCTCCTCTTCTTGAAGCTGCAGGGGTGTAAGGCGGGGTGAGGGGGATCAGAAAGGCACTCTGCAAGATCTTCTGCCACAGGGCCCCAAGCTCCACTGAGGCAGTAACAACTGGAAACAGATATGGCAGTTGACAGAACTTGGCCCTAAGGTACAGTAAGTGTGACCCCTGCGCTGATGCGGGAGTAGTACACAGCCTGGCACAGGAGTAGGAAAGGGTTAGTGGAAGCAGAGGACTCTCAAGGCTCTCACCACTGTTTGGCTCTGTGATACTGAACAAATCTTAGGCATTTCTGAGCACTAGTTTCCAAACCGAGTGAACATTTTCATCCAGCAACAGGCTGGAACTCTTGGTTCCCTGAGAGGACCTTGAATAAGGACAGAGCCTTGTGAGCTTGGGAGATACTAGGCAGGAGTTAGACATGAGGCTGCATACTTGGTTCCTATCTCCAGAACCCAACAGAGATTCACACACACAGACAACAGGCATCATATGATGGACAGACGGAGGTACACACACAGACCAAGCCTGGGCTCAGGAAGCCTGACATACCCAAACCCTTCACACACATGTGCACATACACACTTACTCCAGCAGCCCCTTCACCACATCCACACAGCGGGACAGTGTCAGGGAGGTGGCCGAGGCAGACCTGAGGCAAATGAGAGACTGCTAAAGGCCTAGCCAGTGGGTACCCAAGCAGCAGTCATTCATCCCTAGGCTTTGCGGGAGACCTGGAGGCCTGTGACTTCTTGAGCCTGGAACCAAGAACTTGACCCCTTGTAAACCAGGAGAGGTGAGACCTGGACCAACCCAACAAGGTTGAAAGACCTGGAAATGGGTAACTCCCCAAGTTTCCATCATGATGACAAGAAGTGCCTCACCCCAAATAAGAAGTTATCACCAATAAAAACTCCTAAGAAGGGCTGGGAATGTGGCTTAGTGGTACAGTGCTTGCTTTTATGCATGAAGTTCTTGATTCAATTCCTCAGTCCCATATAAACAGAAAAAGCCAGAAGTGGCACTGTGGCTCAAGTGGTAGAAAGCTAGCCTTGTGCAAAAGAAGCTCAGGGACAGTGCCTAGGCCCTAAGTTCAAGCCCCAGGATTGGCCAAAAACAAAAACCTCCTAAGAGACTGGGCCAACCACTAAGAGCAAAGTGAGAGGGGCTCTCCTGGCTGGAGCAGAAGCCCCAGCTCACCTAGCAGCCCTAGAAATGCCCAAGTAAGGTTTTAGATGGCAAAAAAAACTTTGGGAACCAAGTCTTATTACGCTTCTGTCCAAGGTTCCTTCAGCATCTCAGGGCCTGGACACTGGGACTTATAAGAAGAGCCTTCAGGCTAGGGAATGGGGCCCATAGGGGCAGCTTTAATGGCAGGCAAATCAAAGTAAGGGGGACTGAATGGAGGGGCACCCAAGGATTCAGAAGTGTGAGCTCACTGCTACACATTCTCCCATGTCCATGCACACCTGTGCTTACAAACACACGTGCCTGTGACACTGATTCCTTCCTAGTATAACCTCCTCACAAGCCTTATGCCCCACCTCAGAGCTCAGGTCCTGGGAAGGAAAAGGGAGAGGGCTCAGTGACACTGACCTCAACTGGCTCCAGGCACTGGAAGTCGTACCAGTCAGCCTCTCCCCAACACTTCCCCAACCCAGCAGCAGGCCCCAAGATCCTAGAGGAAGACTGGCAGTTTCAGAGCTCTGGGACAGCGACCACCTGGATTCTCACCTGAAGGGCCTCTTCCATTTTTCACAAGCCTCCCTCTCCAGGGACTCGGGCTCAACTGCCTGAGTCTCAGTCTCCTGTCTGATTCCATCTCCTGAGGTGTCTGGGCTCCTGAGAAAGAAAATGAAGCTCAGGAAGGACAAAGCATCCCGCCAGCCCTCCTCCCTACCCTGGTATAGGTCAGGGAAGGTGTGAGTGTCCAATAAAGGGGTGCCCAGCAGGCCAGGTAAGCTGGCTCTTACGACCACACATCTCCAAGAGTATCCAAAAGGGACTGCGGGTGTGCACTCGGGTACACAGATAGCAAGGGCCAGGGGGAAGGGAGGAGAGCAGCATAGTTCCCCTTACAAGGGTCAGACGGGCCCCTCCTCATTCTTACTTGCTGATGCTCACAGTCCTCTTGGCAGCCTTCTTCAGCTCCTGGGACACCCGTGCCTGGTGGGCTCTGGCAGAGAGAAAACCATCCCAAAGGCCAAAAGGGACTCAATGAAGTGGACTCGAGATGGCCACGCCTCCCCTCCTTAAGGCCAGGGAGAAGCCAGACTCCTCCCACAAGGAGCAGGCCTGCCCCTAGGAGGCGGGGCCCCAGCTCCCTCACCGCTCCCGGCGTTCGTTGCGCAGGTTGCGCTCAGCTGCCGCACGCGCCTTGCGCTGCACAAGCCTCTCCAGTAGGTCGCGCGCCTCCTCCTGGAGCCTGCGCAGTGCCGCCTCCTGTTGCTCCGAGTGCGCACGCAGGGCCTCGTAGGCCGATCGCAGCGCTGCGTTCTGGGCACGTTGATCCTCCACCTTCAGGGCGTGTTGCGCCCGAGCCTCCTGCAGCAGCTCCACACGGGCCTCCAGAGCCGCCAGCCTAGGAGCAGGGGCGGGGATCGGGGTAGGGGGGCGGAGGGGCCTCAGGAGAACAGCGACCCATCCCAACTAAGATCCCAGAACTGCATGGTTCTCATGGCCAGCAGGTAGTAAAGGGGGTTTCCAGCCAAGCCTTCACCCACCTTGGCTTCCACTGACCTTTCCCACATGCCTGGGGAGCATCTGGGGATGTGGGGCAAGTCCTTAGGCACACACTATACCCTCTCCCGGGGCAGGATGGCCCTGAGCCTTCCAAAAGTGAGCTGCCCCGGCCCCCTCACCTGCCCTGCCGCTCCTCCAGCTCTGACTGCATGGTGCCCAGGGCTGCACTCTTCTGCACCACCTGGTAGGCCATCTGGGGAGGTGGAAGGGCCGACAGGTGAACTCTGGAGCCTCTGTGGCGCTCACTCTAGCCCTTGGGGCCCGAAGAGGTTGGCAGCACTGAGCCTGCCACCTTACCCCTGCCATCCTCTTTCTGACAAGCTGAGACTCCCATGGGTTTAAGATACTGCATAAGGGTTTGGGATCTACATCTGAAGTCTGCTTCTGCGTTCTGAGTTGTAATGGTGCCAATTGTTTTCTCTGTGACAATGGGGGGAGTTATTTAATCTCTGAGCAAGAAGAATTCTCACCTGGAAACTGGGAATGAGTGCTTATTACTTCCTAGAGCTATTATGAGAAAGGATGTGTCAGATAGGAGGAAGTGCTCATCTAGCACTTGTAAGTGCCATGCTTTGTTCTGAGCACTCTAAACACATTAACCCTTTTAACCCCCAAAATAGCATAAAGGGAAGCACTGCCATTCTCATTTTACAGTTAAGGACACCGACACAGAGATTAAGTACCTTGTCCAGACTCACACAACTAAGTGGCAGGGCTGATAAATGAGCCCAGTCCATGTAAGTACATTATGCTTCATGCAAAGCACCTGTGGTCTACAGGATAGGTTGGTGCTTGTGATATCTACTCCCCACCTCTCCGGCTACCAGCTTCCTCCACCATCCCTGACCCCCTGTCTGCCCAGGCACAAATCTCACAAAGCAAGAGTACACAAAACAAGAACAGGGATAGTCTTTAGGGGTGTAAAGTTCAGGCCGAATTCTGGAGCTGCTCCAACAGCCCCAGGGCTGGGTAAGGGGAATCTTTTCAACTTTCTGCAACCGAAAGCCAAGAACAGGGAAGACCATAAGGAAGAATTCCAACTTCTTTCTTTTGGTACTGTGGGAGAGATAGACTCTAAGCCAAGGCTACACCCATTAGTGTGGAAAGAAGAACCAAGAGCTACAGACTAAACATCTCTAGCCCAGGAAATCACCAAGGCTGGAGGCTTTTGTTGCTAAATTGTTCCTGGCTCTTTGTCATGATAAGGCAGCTGCCCATCTATCTGGAGACTACTGTCCAGGCTTAGGGCTTGGGAGGCACCTGCACCTACAGAGTGAACACCTACTTTGTAGTTGCTCAAGTTATTACATTCATCATTCATTTCTCCACAAACTAATCCTTGCTTTCACCTTGCTTTCCTCACCTGACATTTGCTTTCATTTATGTTATGTCATTCCATATTTATTTGATACCTTTCAAAATTCAAGTGATACATGTAGAAAACAATTTGAGACTATAAGAGGCTAGGGATGTTGGAGGAGGGAGGGAGTATGACTGAAAATGGGTGGGAAGAAGGGGATCTTGCGCATGACACAAATGTGTGAGATCATGCCACACCATGGTCAAGTTGCAGCCATAGAAAGAAGCTCTGGGGAAGAGGCATTGAATGGAATTCATAACCCACTGTCACATTTGCATGGTGATTTGGACAGCTGTAACTAGTCATGTATTTACTTGACCATTGGCCTCCTCTTGTGGAAACTCCCTAGGGGCACATCTTGTTTAAGGCTGCACTTCCCACTTTTCTTTGAAGCTATCAATTGTCAATAAACAATGAAAGAGTGAACAGAGACCATGGAAGGTGGATTGTAAGGGTGGAGGTTCAAATCCAGGTTCTTCCTGTCCAGGCCATAAGTTTTCTCCTCTTCAACTATAAAGCTGAGGATAATTACCTGAGAATATGCTTAGCCCCAGGCCTGCAGTCTACTTTTGGTGTGGTGTTGGCCATGTTATGGGGGAGGTGGTGACTTAGATGGCATGCTCAAGAAGCTGAGCAAGAGTCCAGAGCTCAAAAGAGAAGACTGCACCGGATATGAGAGTCAGCAAAAAGAATCCCTAAAGTCCCCTATCACAGCCACTGAGCCCACCCACACTCAAGAACACCTGTTTGTAAGGGATGAAGCCAGAGAGGAGGGGAAGAAGGCACGGATGGAAATTCAGAAGCAACAGCCACAGAAATGAAAGGGAGACTGAGAAACACAGGGAAGGTCACTTGCCCATGGACCACATGGCCAGCAGTCATTTAGCCTGCAAATGTGTCTCGAGCATCAGCTGCTTCTTGAACCCGGAATCAGCTTGGCAAGGAATGAGGTGGTGAGTCATAGAGTGAGCAGAACAGGCTAAACTATCTGAAATTAGGAATAGGCTCCAGGACACTTGTACTCCTTAGTCCCTCCAGCCATCCTTGGAGCCCACTTAATCCTAGGCTGCGGGAGAACTCTGACTCCTGCCCAGTTTCAAGCCAAGACCTGATATACACTAGGGAATCATAACTCAGTGCCTGCAGCACTAGATTCAAGAAATGTAGCAAACAGTGTGTACCACTCGCTTTGCTGGCTTCTTTGGACCATATCTCCCTGCCCCATTCTCTGAATGAGTACAGCTTACCTCACCACAGACCAGCTGGAGACCCTCTTCTTCCTCCTGCCACTTCAGCTTCAGAGTGGCTAGTGATGAGACTTGGTCTGAGTCAGGGCTTGACTCCTCCTCCCCGCCAACCTCCCTGTCAATCAGAGTGGTGCTCATAACTCCTCCACTCACCCCAGCACCCAAAGGCCCTCCCCGAGGTATCCCACTAAAAGCCTAAAGAGCCATTAGCTTTTTCCTGGAGAACGCAGAGCCTGGAAGCCAAAGAAAAAGCAAGTCTCATCAATGAGCTGCCCATGACTTTTCTGCTGAAAGACTACTCTGACTGTAAGTTCCCTGGCCAAAGACCCAACTCAATAAGCACTGACCAGGAGCTGGGAATGTGGCTTGGTGTACAGTGTTTGCCTAGCATGCATGAAGCTCTGGGTTCGCTTCCTTAGTACCACATTAAACAGAAAAAGGCGGAAGTGATGCTATGGCTCAAGTGGTAGATTGCTAACCTTGAGCACAAAAGCTCAGGGACAGGTCTTGAGTTCAAGCCCCAGGGCTGGCAAAAAAGAAGGAAGGAGAAAGGAGAAAGAAGAAGAAGGAGGAGAAGAAGGAGAAGGTGGAGAAGGAGGAGGAGAAGAAGAAGAAGAAGCATTTTTTTTTGGGGGGGGGGGGGTACGGTCGTGGGGCCTGAACTCTGGGCCTGGGCACTGTCCCTCAGCTCTTCAGCTCAAGGCTAGCGCTCTACCACTTGAGCCACAGCGCCACTTCCGGCTTTTTTATTTTTGCTTATGTGGTGCTGAGGAATCGAACCCAGGGCCTCAGGCATGGAAGGCAAGCACTCTACCACTGAGCCACTTTCCCAGCCCCAAAGAAGAAGAAGAAGAAGAAGAAGCAGCAGCAGCATTACTACATTACTAGCTGGACACCAGTGGCTCATGCCTGTAATCCTAGCTACTGAAGAGGCTGAGATCTGAGGATTGCAGTTCAAAGCCAGCCTGGGCAGAAAAGTCCACAAGACATTATCTCCAATAAACTACTCAGAAAATGCTGGAAGAGGCACTATGGCTCAAGTAGTAGAGTGCTAGCCTTGAACAAAAAGCTCAGGGACAGCAGTCAAGCCCTGAGTTCAAGCTCCAGGACCGGAAGAAGAAGAAGAAGAAGAAAAAAAGAAACAGCATGGACCAGCTAGATGTGGTGATGCACACTGTAATCTGAAGACTCAGGAGGCAGAGGCAGAAGGATTGTGAATCTGAGGCCAGCCTGGACTACATAGTGAAACTTAGTCTCAAAAAAAACCCAACCCATTCCCTAGTTCTTAATATCTTCACTCATTCTTTTTTTTTTTTTTTGTCAGTTGTGGGGCTTAACCTCTGGGCCTGGGCACTGTTGCAGAGCTCTTCAGCTCAAGGCTAGTGCTCTACCACTTTGAGCCACAGCACCACTTCCAGTTTTCTGGTGGTTAATTGGAGTCTAACACACTTTCCTGCCTGGGCTGGCTTTGAACCATGATCCTCAGATGTCAGCCTCCTGAGTAGTTAGGATAACAGGTATGAGCCACCAGTGCCCAGCACTTCACTCATTCTTTTTTTTTTTTTTTTTAATTCGGTATATTTACTTATTTATTTTTGGTTGGTCGTGGGGCTTGAACGCTGAGCCTGAGCACTGTCCCTCAGCTCTTCAGCTCAAGGCTAGCGCTCTACCACTTGAGCCACACAGCGCCACTTTCGGCTTTTTCTGTTTATGTGGTGCTGTGTTATGTGGGCCTGATGCATGTAAGGCAAACATTGTACCACTGAGCCACCTTCCCAGCCCACGTCACTCATTCTTTAAAATAGTAGCAAGACCCTTTCTGTAAGCATCAGGTCTAGTACAGAGAAGTGGGATAAGACTAAGAAGGGAAAGAGGAGTGCAGGTTTGAGAGAGGAAGGAGAGGGGCAAATGCAAAGGAGAAGGATGGGAGAAAGCAGATGCTAAGCAACTGGCTTAGGAGGAGCTCAAGGGCTACCTCCCCTCACCCACTCCTGAGCAGTAGCAAGAGCCAAGAATGAACACAGCACTCAAAGGCTCTCTCCCCTCACCCACTCGTGGGCAGCAGCCAAGGGCCCAGAATGAACACAGCATAGGCAGCAGAACCAGGACCAAGCACAAGTACCCCATTGTGACCACTGATATATACACTCACCAGGAGCCCTGATGAGTACTAGGGGTGACGTCATTTGGTTGTGGCTGCAGCTTCTCTGAGAAGTTGGCTAATAGCTCGGCCTTCTCTAGGAGATGATTATCTGAGGGTACAAGAGGGTGGGCATGGGCAGAAGCAAACACTCTTTAGCAGAGCCCTGGCATACCTTTGACTGGAGGGCTCAGAGATGGTGAGAATGAGAGAGCTAGTGGGGGATTGGCTCTTGCCCCTTGCCTAATGGCTAAGTTGGCAGCTCTACGGGACCTTCAGCCCTGGCACTGCCTCTTCATAGCTCGGGTCCCTAGACCCACTCAGAAGAAGAGGGCTTGCTATCCCAGAAACAGAAGGACCACAGAACACAGGAGGGTCCTGAAGAAAGCTGGGAAACGGACATAGACCCAACCCAGGTGAGGCAAGGCCCACCTCCAGACCGCAGGGAAACAAAAGGATCTACTTGCCCAGGGCCTTCAGTAAGTCACTTCCTCCGGAGTGGCCTAATTTAGCAATAAAGTAATCCTAACTTCCCCAAGGTAAAGTCTCCTCAAGTCAGAGTAGAAAGTCCTTGAGCAATATCCAACAGATCTTGTTATGTTTGGTGGTTTGACCCTTGAATACCCCCCTCCCACCCCATCCACAGTTACTTCCTCTTTTCTTACAACTTCTACAGCAGGTGAAAGGGGTAAGCCCAGACAGCTCATCAGCAATCTTCTCATAGGGTCATACCCTGACTATCACCTTGCCTAAAGTCTGGTTCCCCCATAAATCTTCCTCCTTAGCAACCAAGACACTGCTTCCCCCTCCCACCTTGCAAATCTAAACAAGTCCAATTATGCCTAACGGACAAGAAAGCTGAAGCTTGGGGCTATGAACTGCTCAGGTTCACAGAGATGCCTAGACCTTTGGTTAGTCTGGGTCTCTCCAAACCCTCAGACTTTCAGCTCCTAAAGATAGGGGCTTAGGGTGACTCCTCCCTCAAACTAGGTAGCTCTGTCCATCTCAAATAGTGGAAAATGAAGCTGCTGCCTTGGAAGTGTGAGATTACAAACCCAAAAGGAGAGAACCAAACCCTGGAAGGCTGTAAAGAAATTTCTCAGGATAAGAGCAGATTTGTCAGCTAGGCACCGGTGGCTCACGCCTGTAATCCTAGCTACTGAAGAGACTGAGATCCAGGATCATGGTTCAAAGCCAGCCTGGGAAAGGAAAGTCTGTGAGACTCTTATCTCCAATTAACCACCAGAAACCCGGAAGTGGTGCTGTGGCTCAAGTGGTAGACTGCTAGCCTTGAGCTGAAAAGCTGAAGGACAGCACCCAGGCCCAGAGTTCAAGGTCCATGATGGGGGGGAGGAGGGGGGAAGGGGGTAGATTTGGTTGTGGGGTAACATCAAAATTATTCCCCAGTAGGAAGCATCAGAGATTAGGTTAAACTTTAAACTCCAAACATACAATTTCAGGTGACTGGTGGCTCCACACACAGTTGCATACCTGTTTATCCCATTTTGAACCACCACACTCCTTCTTGGCAAACTCCCCCAGAAAGAACTATGAGAGGGAGAGCCTGACTTCCCAGATAAGCCAGCTCCCCAGTGAAGCCTGGACCCCCTCAGGCTGGGGTATCCCCTAGTACAGAATTGCTGCATGAACCTGCATCAACATTAGCAACCAACAGCAGACCCTGAAGCTCAGAGGTTCGCCCACAAGAATAGGCCCACGAGTGTCTGCTCCTAGACACCGCTAACTTCACGCAGGCCCTACCCTAGGGGCAAGGCAAAGAGGCACAAGAGATGCTGCAAAGCCCACACTAGGGAGCGAACTTGGGTCTAAGATGCTCAGCTCATAGGAGGAAGCACTGAACCTTGAGACTAAGTAGAAGAGTCTCTCCAGCCAAAAGGGGTTCTAAGCAGAGCCTGGGTTGGAAGGGGCAGCAATCATGGCCAGCAGGAAGTGAGGTCAAACAGATGGGCTCTAGGCCCAAGGCCTCCACAGCGAGAAGGCACTGGTGCACTTGGGTAGCAAGCCAAGTAATGGGACAAACCCTCTCCCCGAGCCCAGGCCCGCCAAGGAGCACTCACAGGCCGGCACCAGCTCCAGGAAGAGTGCCTTTTGCGTGCGGTCCCGTTGCCGCAGCTGCCGCACGATGTGGCGTTTCCAGAGAGCTGCAGGGGCGCTGGGGTCGCTGGGCCCGGCCATGGCCGCAACCTCCCGCCTAAGCCTCAGGGCCGAGAAGGCGGGGCGGGGCCGGGGCGGGGCCTCCGGGGCGGGGCCTCCGGGGGACTCCGTGACGTCACGAGCGGCGGCGGGGAAGCCCCGGGCGACACCAAGAACACGCGGAGGTGGCGTGGGGCGGGGAAACACGTGGCGAAGAGCGGCCCCAGGGCCCGTGCCGCAGTGATTCCTCCAAAAGGTTTACCAGGGGGGCTCGCCCTCCTGTTGCCATTATGGTTGCGAAGCGAGGACCAGAGCTGGAGCCCCTGGGAGCGGTACCCACCCCCCGACCGCCGATTGGTGCGCTCCAGAGGCGGGGCCTCGGGGTCCGCCTTCCTTAACCCCGCCGAGGGGGACTGGAATTCAAAAGCGCAGTTTCTAAGACCCGGAAGCCAGCAGCAAAGAGGCAAGGGAGGCTGAAGAAATCTCACTTTCCTCGGTGTATGAGAGAGGTTAGTAAGGTCCGGAGAAAGGAACGACTCTAGGCCGTGGTGGGAACAAATGCTGAAGTTCTGTGACATAAAAATTCCCAGGGGGCCTGGTGCTGGTGGCTCTTGCCCTGTAATTGTAGCAACCCAGGAGGTTAAGATCTGAGGATCACGGTTCGAAGCCAGAACTGGAGCTGTGGCTCTAGTGAGCACCGGCCTTGAAGCAACAATATTAGCTCTTAGTTCGAGACCCAGTACTAGCACCAATAAGTAAATAAGAGAATTCCAGTACTCCAGAATCTTAGGCAGAACCACCTTCACCCATTGCTGGAAGTTTCTCAAAAGCTAACAGTCACATAACCTTGTAATGAATTACAAGGTATATTCTCATAAGAATCAAAAGCAGGAACTACGAACACCCCTGTTATGGCAGCATTATTCAATATACAAACAGTAGACGCTATATGCTTTTATCAACAGCTGAATGGATAAAACGGAATACACAAAATGGAATATTATCCAGCCATTAAAAATAATGAAGTTGTTGCTAGACACCATGGATCATGCATATAATTTCAGCTGACTCAGTGGACTGATATCTGAGGATTGCAGTTCAAAGCCAGCCTGGGTAGGAAAGTCCATGACTCTTATCTCCAATTAACCACCAAAAAGCTGGAAGGGGAGTTGTGGCTCAACTGGTAAAGTGCTAGGCTTAAGCAAAAGAAGCTCAGGGACAGTGCCTAGGACCTGAGGTCAAGTTCCAGGACTGGCACACACAAAAAAAGAATGAAGTTGTAAACCAAGCATGATGATTCATATCTGTAATCCCAGCCAAGAGACTGTATCAGGAGGACCCAGGGTCCCAGGCCAGCCTGGGCATCCTAGCAAGACTATGACTCAATGAAGAAATAAAGGGAATAAAAGAGAGAGAAGGCCAGGCACTGGTGGCACAAGCCTGTAAACCTAGCTACTCAGGAGCTGAGAGCTGAGGATCACAGTTTGAAGTGGACCCTGAGATGGGGCCCAAGCTGATAAGATTCCATTTTGAACTTGGGATTTTAGACTCTATGGGCCTAGTTCCCAGAATGAAAAAAAAAAATGCATCTGGTCGCCCTCCCTTTAACAACCTAACCCACCCTTGATTGTTCAGTGAAGGATTGACTGATAAAACAGATAGGTTGTAATCTGGTTCAAACTGGTGACAGCACCCCCTTGCAGTAAACTCTACCTTTTGCGAATACTTACCTTAAACTCCGCCTTTGCACGTGCTTGCTGCAAACTCTGCCTTATGCGATGAATTTGTGCGCCATTTAAACCAAAAGTGATAAGGCCGGTTTAAACAGCCATTATGAGACAAATCGTAACTCATTGACCACCCGTGTTTGGTCTGGTATGACTGTACAATCCTTTGTGTGTGTTACAATTTCATTGGTCACCTGCTCGTGATCAGGCTCGACCTCATGAATTTTGCCTTTAAAAACCAAAGTACTAGGGCCACTGGGGGTCACAGTATCAGCTCCCCAGCCTATGCTGGGGCCCTGACCAGTCAGTGTAGGAACCTTCTCAATAAAGTTGCTTCTTTATTAACGACAACTTTGTTGTGGTGGGCTCTGTCACTCCAGACGATTAGGTGGGCTTGCCTGCCTGAGTAGGGGGTCTTCCTACTACAGGTTCAAAGCCAGCTCAGGCAGGAATGTCTGTGAGACTCTTATCTCCAATTAACCACCAGAAAACCAGAAGCAGCACTGTGGCTTACTTAGTAGAGTGCTTGCCTTGAGCTGAAGAGCTGAGGGACAGCACCCAGGCCCTAGAGTTCAAGCCCCACGACCGACACAGAGAGAGAAAGAGAGAGAGAGGGAGAGAGAGAGAGAGAATGCTAAGGTAAATAAGTCATACATAAAGAGACATTTTATGTAATTCTATTTATATTGAATTAATAGAATAAATGAATTCACAGGCAGAAAACAGGCTTATAAACCGGGCAAAGTGGCTCACACTTGTAATCCTAGCTACTCAAACTGAGATCTGAGGATTATGGATCAAAGCCAGCCCAGGCAGGGTAGTTCAGGAGACTCTATCTCTAATTAACCTAAAAAAAAGGCAGAAGTGGCGTTACACCTCAAGTGGTAGAGCACTAGCCTGAGCAAAAGCACCTCAAGCACATTGCCGAGGTCCTAAATTCAAGCCCCAGGACTGGCACAAAAAAGAGAAGAAAGAAAACAGGCTTATACTGCTTACCAGGGATTAGGAGAAAGCAGAAATGGAAAACTATTGTGTGATGAAAGCTGGAATATGTAAAGAAATCAGTGTTCTAACCCAATTAGCCATTGATTACCAAGGACAAAAACATAGTCTAATGAAGTCAGGTGTATAGACACAGATGATCAGTAGAACTCTGAGGTGTCCCACTAAATACAAAGAAAGAAAGTTATTACAGGCTCTGAAAGTGGGGTGGAAAATAGGTGACATTTATGTTTTGTTTTGCTTGGCTCTCATTGCATAGCCCAGGCCTGCCTCCCAAATGCTGGGATTACATGTACTACTATACCCTGCTTGCTTTTTTTCTCACGTTTTCATTAATATTTTTCATTTTGTAAATTTTGTAATTTTGCTATGTAACGTCTTTACACATTGAAGTCCCACAACTAGACCAAAGTTAAACTTGGATATAAAATTCATTACTTAGCTCCAGACAAGTTTCTGTAATCCTTAACCAGCTTCAGTTTCATATAAAAACAAGCAGCAGTAAGTGGCGCCCTCTAGAGCTGATACTCTTGTTTAGGCCCTGGATGCCAGGACCCTTTGCCCAGCACTGGCTATGACTTCTGTATCTTGGATGTCAGGATCCACAGTGCTTGAGAGTTGTAGCCAGTGTTCCAGCTTCCCCCTGCCCTGCCCCCCCCCTCCCCCAGAGACAGAGGCTCACAGTCTCTCTTATTCCTGGTTTCTCATCACTTAAAACTATGCTGCCAGCATGGTGATTGTTGCCACTTCCATTTCCATCACTGCCTTTTATCAGGGGTCTTTGTCAGGGTTCTATTGCTACTGTTGCAGCAAGCAGCTGTGGTTGTCTGGTATCTTCCTCAAGTAATTAAGAATATTCCAAGCAACCAGTTCTGGCATGAGGGTAGTCCTACAGGATGCTTGCCTGATAGTCTTTCCAAAGCAGCCAGAGAACCAGGAAATGGTCTAACTGTCAATTATGAAGTCAAATCATACCAGCCCCCAACATCACAGCTTATTTAAAGGAAAATTACAGCTTGCCATTCATATTAACAGTGTTTTTTAACAATGCTCTGACAATGTTTGACTCTTGCTCCAGAGTTCCTAGGGGAGATGAGTCTCTAACATCTGTTTCCATTATGACATTTTATAGCTGCAGTATGTCCTTGGGAAGAATACTATTTCCTGCTAATTTTACAATGGACTTTCTCTGTGTCTGTTATTCCAGACTAATGAACAGCAAGGGAGATGTTTATAGTCCAAACCAATTTTTTTAGGTTTCAGGAGACAAACAATGGAGAAAGAATCTACAACAACTAATGAGTTGTGAGTTGACAGAAGAAACTGAAGTATAAATGTTATAAAACAAGGGGGTGTTATTGTTAATGTTGAAAATAGAAATGTCTAGTTTACTGAGCTGTCCAATATGGTAGCCCTATCCACAGGTGGTCATTTAAATTAATTTTAAATGTTTAAATTAAAATTTAAAATGCATCCAATTAAGTAGGAATTTACACAGGACAGGCAAGTGTTCTTCCACTGAGCTACATGTCTACCTCTTAGCTTTGTGTGTGTGTGTGTGTGTGTGTGTGTGTGTCCTCGTACTGGGCCTTGAATTTAGGTTCTCAGGCTCTCACTTGGCTTTTCCACCCATGCTTGGTGCATTACCACTTGAGCCACATCTCCACATTTTGCTTTTTGGTGGTTATTTGGAGATGAAAGTTTCATAGGCATTTCTTCCCAGGCTGCTTCAAACCTTGATCCTCTGTTCTCAGCCTCCTGAGTCCTAGGACTATAGGCCTGAGACACCAGTATGTAGCAACCCCTTAGCTTTTTTTTTTTTTTTTGTGCCAGTCCTGGGGCTTGAACTCGGGGCTTTGGCACTATCCCTGAGCTTTTTTGCTCAAGGCTACCATTACACTACTTGAGCCACAACTCCACTTCTGGCTTTCTGATAGGAGTCTCACAGACTTTCCTGCTGAGGCTGATTTCTAACCTTGATCTTCAGATCCCAACCTCCTGAGTAGCTAGGATTACAGGTGTGAGCAACCTGGGCCTGGCAAAACTCCTTGGCTTTTAAGTAGCCCAGGCTAGCCTCCCACTCTCCTACCTTCACCTCCCTGCTAGTACGGGTGTGCAATGATATGCTGAGTTAAAAAAAAATAAAAACTTCTTCCTGGCATTTAACCTCTTGTCAGGTGTTCATTAGCCACAGCCTGGTTGCTGCCATATTAGATGGTACAGATGCAGAACATTTCTTTTAGTGGTGAAAAAACGAAAGTTCCATTTAACATCAGTAAAATAAGAGGCTTAGGGTTGTGTGCATATTCTCTCCAAAGGGTGATAGGGAGAGACTCCTGCGCAAAGTGCAATCAACCAATGAGTAGTATTGCTTCTTAGACACAAGCCCTAAAGATGCCCCTGCGTTCTTAGGCTAGCCATGTGTAACTCAAACGTAAGGGACCCACTCCTAGGTTCAGAACCCTTGCTCCTTCCCCAGCCAGCTTACTCTCTTTTCCAAACTCAATCTCCCAACATGCACCGCGGGCCCTTCTGCCACTCTGACCTTTGGAATTCTGGGGAATGTAGTTTCTTTGGATGTTCCAGCCCCAAAGACTTCGTAGCCACGGACTACAAAACCCACGCGGCATTGTTCTAGCCGTTCTAGTGGGATTTACCGCGGGCTTGCGGTTTGTGTTTAGATAGATTGCAGAATGGGTAGCCAAGACTTCATGGAGCCCTGGCTGAGAAAGAAGCTGGAGTCCGTTGGAGGAGATGGGGGTGGCCGCGCTGTGTCTCCTGATGCTCCTCGGACTGCTGCTGATCCTGGGCTGTAGAGATGCCTCAATGCATACGGAGCCAACCCCAGCATTGAAGCGCAGCGCTGAGGCCGGCAGCAGCCTTTTGGGGGTTTGGACTGCCTGAAGACGACCGCTAAAAGCCGGAGCCCGGGGGCGGCGTGCCTGACAGCGAAGCGCGTGCGCAGACTCAGGCCTTGTGGGCTCGGTAAACATCTCAGAGCGCCTGCGCGGCCAGAGAGCTTGGGATCAACTTATGGGGACACCCCAGAGAGATAACAAACAGCCTTCCGTAGTAACAGGCTGGTCATTTTCCTGTGGGTCATTTTTCTCTCCTACGGTTTGCAAAGCACAGCCCTCCTCATTGCCTTTCCTAATTCGATCCTCATTCAGGTCAGAGAAGGGTACACAGATGGAATCAAAGCATTACTGAGGGTAAAAGACCAGAGACCCAGGAGGATTCGAGGACTAAAGCCCAGCCTCTGCTTCTGACTTGCTGTGTATGACTTTGGTAATTGTTTCCTTGGGAAACAGAATTGGTTTATAAGTAGGATTAGATAGTTGGGAGGATCAAATGAGATCCAGGGATGAAAACAAAATTCCCAATCAGCCTATAAAGGCAAAAGAATATTATAGTCTGGTCATTGCAGACTGAGAGACTCATTTCTTCTTTCTGCAGATTGCAAACCTGAGGGCCTCAAAGTGGAAAGGGACTGGCTCCAGGTCTCAGTGTGGGAACAAGGGCTAGAGTCAAGCCCCCTCCTGCCTTTGGGCCTGGCGACCTTCCTTGTACCTCAAGGATCAGTATCTGTTGGATGTAGGCTTATAGAAGGACTGTACCTAGAGGACCTGGGAGAGGCACTGTTGCAATGGAGGAAGGCCTTGCTCCATGAGATGTACATGAGCAGCAGAAATCTGAGGAGAATCTGGAAATTTTCTACAGGAAGAGAACAGTGCTGCTGGAGATGTACAGGTTCTACTTCTTAGGACAAGGGTTCAAATATGACAGATAAGGGGTCAGTAATAAGGGGACAATTTTTTTTTTGGGGGGGGGGTCCAGTCGTGGGACCTGAACTCTCCTGGGCGCTGTCCCTCAGCTCTTCAGCTCAAGGCTAGCGCTCTACCACTTGAGCCACAGCGCCACTTCCGGTTTTTTTCTTTTTGCTTATGTGGTGCTGAGGAATCGAACCCAGGGCCTCAGGCATGCAAGGCAAGTGTGCTACCACTGAGCCATCTTCCCAGCCCCTAAGGGGACAAATTTTGAATGGGGGAGTAGCATTGGACTCTTTCTGAACCTAGGAGGCACAGGTGCTCAGGTGACTTTAGCTGGGGCTGTGGCCATGGGAGCTGAGCTGGGTAGTGAGGAAAGGAAGTGGTGTATGTTGAGCTGAGGCCTGAGAGCCACTGGAACAAGTAGTGAGATGGTACATGGTCATACCCTGCCACCTGCAGGTCCGTGTAGCTGTCCTCTTGGGAAGTGAACTTTTCTCTGTCCTTTGTAGTTGTAGGGCTAGACTATATGCAGATGTTTCGGGAGTGCTTTTAGAGGATCTGGAAGCACATAGCAGGAGAGGCTGGGAGACCCTGAGGTCTGATCGTGGTGGGGCCTTCTCAGAAATCAGGAAAAGTGTTTGTAGAAACTCCAAAGTCCTCCTCACCTCCAAATATCTTATTCTTTAACCTTCACTTAGCATTTCTGTTTTTCAGCCAGAGAAACTGAGGCTAAAAAAGGAAAAAGGACTTTCTTAAGAACACACAGGAGCTGGGATAGAACTGGAATGAGATAGTGATCTTTCCATTACATGGAAGTGACAGACCATCTTCATCAAACATTTATTGAGTGTCTAATGTATACTTTGAGAAGTGCTTTCTTAGGGGTAGCAAATAGAAGCCAGCATTGCTGTCAGACTTGGTTTTTCACCATTCACTGACCCTCTCCATCTGAGCCTTCCAATTGTCTGAGGGGGTTGCAAGATTTATCCTGGGCTGTCTTGAAGTGTAACTGTAAATTAAATGAATTAAGACCTGTCTAGTGCATTGAATAGCACCAGGCATGCAGGAAGAACTAAATAAATGCTGGCCATCATTGTGGGGAAGACAGGTTGAAACAGGTTGTAGATGGGGTTCTGCTTATCTATAATATCTCTATGTCATACTCCCATGCTTACATTTCTGGGTGACATAGGCCCCATCTTCTCTGGCATGGGGAACCTAGCAGGGAAGAGATGTTTCATGTGCTGACAACTCACATGCACAGCATGGTCAAAGTTAGGGTCGCTTGCCCCAAGTTGCATATTATAGTCCTGGGCAGACCAGAACTAGACTTTGGGCTCATTCCAGCCCCTTCAGAGGGTGAAATTGTCTGTGACTCTTCCTTCATACTGGCAATAGTCCAGGAAGGCTTACTGAAGATCCACAGCCTGTTTCCCTGAACAGGAGTTGAGGTAGGAAGGGTGGTATAAAAGTGTGGAAAACAGGACTCATTAGATATCAGATACCTCACCTCTAGCTCACTGCATTCAAAGATGGAGACAAAACCCAGTAGTAATTTCAACTTTGGTCCAAGCCTCTATAATGGAAGTCTGACTCAAACCCTTTATTTACAGAAGCTTAATAAGGTAACTCACAGGGAGCCCCCCATAAAAGAGGGAGGAAGTGTAGTCTAGAATCAAGACTTCTCACTTCAATGAGGGCCCTGCTTGGTAGTCTAGGAAGAAAGGGCAGTGCTTGACTCCACCTCTCCTTCCCCCAACCATTACGGTCCTGCTGGAGCAGTGCTATTGTGGCCACTTTGGTGCATGAGCTCTTGTTGGGAGGTGTGGGAAGAGAAGGGATTTGAGGTTAGAAAACTATGGGACTTGGTAAGAGAGAAAGCCCAGGGCTGGCTTGGGCACATGGGAATGGGGATTCTGGGGCTTTACTAATCAATCTGAGGCAGCAAAGGGTAAAAATACCGTGGGAGCACACTCCTGGAGGAGGGAGCAAAGCAGATGAGTCATGGAGCCAAGTCCTAAATTTAGAAGGTGCTGAAGGAGGCAGCCTCCCCGAGGGAGGACTTGGAGATGCTTGCTGACCCAGGGTGCCAGGGACTCAGGGTAGGAAGGAGTGGTTGGCAGGAGTCCCCAGAACTAAAGTGCCCATGGCAACTAAATCTATTCCAGGAATGGAGTTTTGACCATAGAATAAACTTTAACCCAGACAAGTCTTCAGCCTCAGGGAAGCCCACCCACAGAAACCCTTCACAGAGTGAGTCCTGAGAACCAGCCTCCCTCTTTCCCCCACCCACCCCCGGGGTGGGACAGCTCAGAACTGGCTGCCTGGGGCTGAGCGTGGCTGGGTTCTCTATGCCCTGCTGCTGTTCCAGCACCCAGTAATCCCATGCTGAGGAGGGGGCTGTGTGGGCACAAAAGGCTAATGCCATTGAGGCCTCCCAAATAGGGGGACCACCAGGCCTTTGGCAGTTCTTTCTGGAATGGAGGACGGAGGAGGACAAGATGCTACCCTACCCATCTCTTCTTCACTCTCAGTTCTTCAAGCTCCAGGTTAACTCAGGTCAGAAGGAGGAGGAACAAAGGAGGCCCTGCCTTGTGGACAGATGCCAGGCCTGGGGGTAAAAAGGCTCAGGAAACGGGAACTGATGACAGTCATGGCATTTATTGGGCACTCATGATTGGCCAGGCACTGAACTAAAGCGCTCTACAAGCAGTAATTCATTCTGTTTCTTGTAATGATGTACATCCTTTTAAGCTACCCATCTTAGAAGTGGGAACACAGAGACAGAGGTTAAGTGAGTTGTTTGAGATCATACACTGAGTATGAGGTTCTAACCCAGACAGCCTGGCTCCTTGACCCTAGCTATTTTCCTGGACTGCTGAGCTAGCTGGGTACTTTACCTCATCTGCCCAGCCTCCTCTCCCATCCTTCTCAGCCCATCCTCCAGTACTAGTACACTGAGCACTATAGGCTTCCCTCTGGGCTTTGCAGGGTTTTGCTCTCCAGGACACTCCCAGGCTGGGGCATGGGGGTAAGAGGGGAGTCTAATCCACACACAGAGATATATGCAGGACTTCGCAACTGACAGATCCTTTTCCTATACCCTGCAGCTGCAAGCTCTGTAGATTCCTCCTGATCACCGCCATGCTGACAGGAGAGCAGGCCTAGAGAAGTACTGGTAGGAGTTCTTGAGCAGAACCTTGGGACTCCTCTTCAGTCAGGTCCTTAAACCTGGATGCCACTCCATCCCTGCATGCTGAGACAGCCCTGCTGCCTGCAAAAACTCAGTTCAATCCTAGGTTCTTTTGCTGAGTTGATGCAGCCTTCCAGGAGCCTTGGGATTTCCTGTCAAGAAACACAGATCCAATTGCTGTCTCCAGGCTCTCTCCTGTGTTCTGTGCTCAGCCTGGGTAGAAACTTCAAAGCCTTAGGCCCTGACTTGTAACAGTTTTTACTTCTTAGAACTAGGGAGGGCCTCTGGAGAAAGCCCAGATCACCCGCTGTGTGATGGTAGAGAACAGGAGTTGGTCCCTCAAGATAAGAGGTACCTGTGAGTTGTTCACTGGCCTGAATACTGAGGTTGTCCTTGGAACTACCCAGGGGTATAGCCTGGCCTGTCTATATCTATAACACCAGACTGATGGGCTCTGCTCAACCCTCTGTCTAGTGGTTGTGGAGACAGAATGTGTGCAGAACTCTGCACACACATGTATACACATGCACATGTACACACACACATACACAGGATAGCTCATGCACCACAGTGATGTGTGTACAGTGCACACGTTCCTGTGTCACAGCAAGTGCCTGAAGTCTCTGTGGGAACTGGTATGTGACTCTGGTGCCTTAATATTTGGTAATGCAGATGTGGCAGTACTTAGGATGGGATGTGCCAGATTCAGGTGAGATACAGGTAAAAATGATTCGTGTGTCAGGCATGGTGGTATTTACTTGTAATCCCAATACTCAGGTGGCTGAGGCAGGAGGTTCAAGAGTTGGAAACCAGCCTGGGCTACCTACAGAGACTGTGTCTCAAAAAAAAAAGCAGGTGGGGGTTTAGTTTAGCAGAACAGCGCCTGCCTGGGGAGTGCAAGGCCCTTAGTTCAGTCCTCAGCTCTGGAAAAAAAGAAAAAAAGCTGAAAAGGGAAAGAAAAAGAAAAAAATAGCTGGGCACCGGTGGCTTATGCCTGTAATTCTAGCTACTCAGGAAGCTGAGATCTGAGGATCATGGTTCAAAACCTGCCCAGGCAGGAAAGTACATGAGACTCTTACTTCCAATTAACCACCAGAAAACTGGAAATGGCACTGTGGCTCAAGTGGTAGAGCCCTCACTTTGAGCTGAAGAGCCCAGGCCCACAGTTCAAGCCCCACAAC
The DNA here is from genome assembly GCF_019054845.1 of Dipodomys spectabilis. Classification (NCBI taxonomy): domain Eukaryota; kingdom Metazoa; phylum Chordata; class Mammalia; order Rodentia; family Heteromyidae; genus Dipodomys; species Dipodomys spectabilis. The sequence goes on from NW_024870680.1 coordinate 15,769,218, forward strand.
CAACAAAAATAAATAAATAGGGCTGGGAACATGGCTCAATGGTAGACTGCTTGCCTAGCATGCATGAGGCCCTGGGTTCCATTTCTCAGCTCCACATAAGCAGAAAAAGCCGGAAGTGGTGCTGTCGCTTAAGTGGTAGAATATTATCCTTGAGCTGAAGAGCTGAGGGACAGTGCCCAGGCCCAGAGTTTGGGCCCCATGACTGACAAAATAAATAAATAAATAAATAAATAACATTTATGACATGTCAGAAATTTAGATGTCACAAGACCGTGTTTTTCTTGTTTGGTTCTTGTTTTGTTGTGGGGCTTGAACTCAGGTCCCAGGTGCTGTCCTTGAGCTCTTTTGCTCAAGGCTAGTACTCTCCTACTTTGAGCTACAGTGTCACGTTCAGTTTTCCATTGGTTAATTGGAGATGAGTTTCAGACTTTCCTGTTCAAGCTGGCTTTGAACTGTGATCCTCAGATCTCAGCCTTCTGAGAAGCTAGGATTATAGGTGTGAGCCACCAGCACCTGACTTACCCTGTGTTTTTATCTGACATCTTCACTCTGTGCTGTGTATGACCATGTGTCAGGCTGACCTGTGTCAGGCTGGCCATGTATGCGATGAACATAGTTGAGTATCTGTCTGAGACTATGACAAGACATCAGGATATTGGTATGTGTCTGTGACAGTGTCACCAGGAGTAAGGAAATGGATCCTGACTGACTGGGTTAGTGGCTGTGACTTTCTGAGGCTCTAACAGGAAGGTTTGAGCTGTTTGCTCAGTGAGGCCAAAAGGACCAATTATGAGACTCACCCTGGGTAAACAGTTAGATCCGGGACCACGTGGGGCCAGACCATAGCTCCTACTACCACTGTAAAGGACATATCTCTTTCAAGACCAAGCCAGCCTTGAGGAAGTCAGCATGCCCTGATCCTTCCTTAGGGCTGGTAGAACCTCCTTTCCACTGTGCTGCTTCCTGGTGACATCACACAAGTCACATCCTATCTTCTAGAACAGAGCCCTCAGGATACTGCCCAGTTGCCCAGGGCAACCTGGGAATTGCTCCACCCAAACTGGCAGGCAGGGTTACCACTGTGGAGGGGGCCGGGGAGAAGGGGCCAGTGTGACATCCTCTCATCTCCCAGAGGGGAGACTGAGGCAGCCACCCAGCTGCCTAGATGGTGAGTAGGTGACCTAAGAACTTGTCCACCCCTAACTGTCCAGAATACTGGTTGCTGACAGAAGGTGGTCACTTGCTACAAGCCTCGTAGCAAGTACAAGGGGTGATAGGGGGAGTAATAGGGGGAGAAGGAGCCTCAGGTTAGAAGCAGGGAGACTTGGGTCTTCATCTCTGCTTGTCTTTGCCAGCTGGCCTTGGTTTCTCTCCATGTGTAGCAGTGAGCCAGTATTCTGAGGGTCTTTAAATCTGGTACTGAGAGTTGAACTGTGTTACGGACCAGGCAAGTGCCCAGTGAGCCCTGCTTCAATAGCTATTGGGGGAAAATGTTGTGTGAAACTCTAGATACCCTTTTGGGCTCCCCATACCAAGAGGTCTCCCTAAGGGCTCTGGCTTGCTGTGTGATTCAGGGCCCTCCTATGGCCCTTAACTGCTCTCTCTACACCTTGGGTAATGATTCCTCACACTCTAGTGAGCTTCTCAGCTTACTAAGCACCTTCCCATATACACGCTAAGCTTCTACACACACACACACACACACACACACACACACACACACACACACACACACGCCATGCCTGCTTAGTGCTGCCTTTTTCAGGACTAGGACCTGGTCAGGAACTAGAACCAGACCTTCCCAGGGGTTCACAGAGGCATCTTATCCACTTCTCATGGACAGGCTAGGCTCTTGAGCAATGGGCATAATGAGCTAATGAGTGTGGCAAGTGTCATGTTTTTCTAGACTTTTCTGTGGTCAAATCTTTTTTTTTTTTTTTTTTTTCTGGTCCTGGAGCTTAAACTCTGGGCCTGAGCACTGACCCTGAACTTTTGTGCTCAAGGCTACCTCTCTACCACTTTAGCCACAGCTCCACTTCTGGCTTTTTGTGGTTATTTGGAGATAAGAGTCTCATGGACTTTTCTGCCTGGACTTGGCTTTGAACCAACATCCTCAGATCTCAGTCTCCTAAGTAGCTAGGAATAAGGGTTTAAGCTACTGACACCTGGCTCTGTGGTCTAATCTTTTATGAGAATCCTACCAATCGCATCAAGATGTTACCTTAATTATTTGTTTTTGAGCTATACTTTTCTATACTTTTCTGGACAGTGTATTCCTTGCTTCTCTATCCCACTTCATTATAGTTTGGTGTACCTATCTGGTGGTAAGTTTGGTAAACTGGAATATATGCAACTCTTCATTACAGTAATTCTTTTTTTTTTTTTTAATCGGTCGTGGGGCCTGAACTCTGGGCCTGGGTGCTATCACTCAGCTCTTCAGCTCAAGGCTAGTGCTCTATCACTTGAGCCACAGTGCCACTTCAGGCTCTTTCTGCTTATGTGGTGCTGAGGAATGGAACCCAGGGCCTCATGTATGCAAGACAAGCCCTCTACCACTGATCCACCTTCCCAGCCCATAATTCTTATGGTATAATATTATTCCAGATGTGGAAACAGGCTCAGAGACACCATATCTCCTGCTTCTGATCATATAGCTAAGAAGGAATAGATCCAGGATTTGAACCACGGTCCGTAGCTAGGTTGTGGCCAATTATAGTTCTACAAATTCTTTCCCTAGCCCGGTCCCTACTTCTTGATTTCACTCCAAGCTGCAGGCCTTATCTCTGCTGCTCAGGGTGTTTGGAAAGAGGGAAGGGATCTACTTTGTCATTTTCAAGAGGCTGACAAAAGGCTTAGAGCCAGGGACACCTTAATTCCTGGGGGAGGGAGGGTTGCAAGGGCAAAGTAATAGGGATGGGGAGATATCCTCTGCCTGTCTGCTGGCCAGCTAGCCTGGTCTGAACTTAGACCGAAAGATCAGCCCAAAGGATTCATTCTATGTTCAGAAGTGAGTGATAGTTTGGATAGGGCCTTCCTGGGGTTCTTTCTGTCCCTGAGGTCAGTACTGTAGGATGGAAAGTTCTTCCTGTTAATTTGCCTTCCCAGCCACCCCCTGCTGTCACCTCAGCCTTATCTTTTTTCCCTGGACTAGACAGTTAAACACTAGAGGTTTAGTATCCTGTTGCCTACTATCTGTAATATATGTATTATTGGGACCTGGCAAAGGCAGGAGCCACTAGGCAAGTGCTCTTTCTTTGCTCTTTTCCTTATGGCCTATCCCAGAGGCTACAGTTTACAAAGCAGGCTTTGGCTCTGCTATGGGCCACTTTAGGTCTTCTGGGAATGATGGTGTCAGCTAGAACCACTGAGGCCTGGGGAAGGCAGTGATGTGCATTTAGTTGGACCAGTGGCAGAGGAAGCAGATGAGAGCCAGATCCTGGGCCTCCCAAGCTGACAGCCAGCCCCTCTGCCACCTACTCATTCCCAGACACTTCTGAAAGAATGTGAGTTTAAAGTGTGTGTGTGTGTGTGTGTGAGAGAGAGAGAGAGAGAGAGAGAGAGAGATTATCTGGCTGTACCTCCCACACTGCAGATGGGAGACCTAGGGAACTAAGTCACTCAAGCCACATGCCCCCCATTTTACAGGACTCACTCTGCCGAATGCCCTTCAGAGACAGTTTGCCATCATGGCTCCCTGCTAGCTCCTGTGCATTTTTAGATTGGTCTTGATTTACAAACTTCTCAGAGCTCTAAGCACTTCAGGAAGAAACACCTCTATTTGTGAATCCACCATGCTGACTCCTCATTTTTCTCTTAGCACCTGTAAGAAAGCTGTTTTCCCTCCAGAATTCTGGATGATGAAGCTAGGAGGTACCTTCCTTCTGTAGATAGGCCTCAAGAGGAGAGGGCAGAAGGCACAGCAAGGAGCCGTGGGTAGAGAAGGTTTAAAACCTGATCAGGACAGGGTCAGTATAGAAAAATTGTTGGACTCTGTTAGCTGCCCATCCAGAGGAAGTTATCATAGGTCCTCCCTGTGGCCTAGGGCCAGTGATAGGGACAGGTTGCCACATTCCTACTGGCCTGGCCTCAGAGAAGTTGAGCCTCCTGGGTTTACACAGAGTAGATGGACATAGAACTGGCACTAGGACCCAGAGGCCAGGGGTTCACAGGCTTGAAGGAGTGATTGAAGTGCTTGGTGGACTTATCCTCCCTCACCCCCGCCCCCCCAACTCTCCCTGCTCCTCCCTCCCCCCCCCCCCCCCAAGCTATAGAGCTCAGGTCAGCTCTTTCAGGGAAGGGACTTAGACAGAGCTCTGGGGTTTGAAGCTCTTGAGAACAGTATTCTCGTCCATGGGAGGGGCCTGTGTGTCCAGGTGTGCTGAGACCAAGTGGCTGTGGACAAGGGCTAGCTAGAGTCAGGGACTGAAGGAGTCTTGGTTAAGGCTCCCAAGTGGAAGTGAGACTGGAGTGAAGATTTTTTTTCCTCCCCAAGCCAGGTGAGAGCCTTGGAGGTTGGTAGTCTTGGCATACCCACTGGGGAAAGGGTAGGGTGTAAGCGGACATGTCTGAGTTGCTGTGGGCTGTCAGCCTTGCAAGTTCGTTTCCTGATGAAAGTACGCGTGTGGGGATGCCCACCTTTGGCTATCTGGAGTGTTATGGAGATGGGTGTGTGAATAAATAGGCTGTTGCAAAAGTGAGTACCTGAGAGGGTGGGCACACAGTTAACTTCCAGAGTCTCCCTCGAGCACCTCTTCGTCTTTCCCCTGGGAGGCATCTCCTCCAGGGCCACCGCGCACCCCGCGCCCAGTCCTAGCCACAGGGCAACAACCCCTGCGGGACTGGGTCCCCTCCCGGGGCGGCCGGGGGCGGGCGCTAGGACCCGGCGGGGTGGGGCGGGGCGGGGCTCGGCGCTCCATCAGCTTTACCTCCGCAGCCTGGAAAATACCGAGCGGGGCGGCGGCGGAACCCCGGGAGCCCTCAGCCCAGCCCGGAGGGAGGGGGGCGGGAGGGGGCGCGCGGGGCGGGGGGCACGGGGCGGGGCCGGGCGGCGGGACCCACTGCTCCTCCCCCCCCCCAGGGCCCCCGCGCGGCCCCCGGTCGCCCGGGCAGCGGCGGCAGCAGCAGCGGCAGCGGCGGCGCTCGCACCCCGGCCCCGGCGGGCCCCGGCGGAGCAGCGGGCACAGGTGAGCAGCCCGGCCGCGGGCGCCCCTTCCCTTCCCCCCCGCCGCCCACCCGCGCGCATCCCGCGTGCATTCCCGCACCCGCGCCGCCGCCGAGTTAGTTGGGCCGGTCCCACGCACTCCAGTCCCGACGGGGTCCCCGCGGGCCACCTGCACCCGACCCGCAGCCCCCACCCGCCCCGGGAAGTGTGGGGTCGCCCCTAGAGGGGTGGCCCCGGAGCTGCCCCGTCCCCGTCCGCGGTGGCCCGGGGGTGTGGGGACAGCCCTTATCTCGCTCGAGTTTTCCACTAGTCCGGGACCCCGGGCGGCCCCACCCGCGCCCCCCGGCGCTCTGACTCGCGTCCCCAAACCGGTCTTGCAGGTCCCAGGAAGGTGGCGTCAGCATCTGCAGCCGCGTCGACGTTGTCGGAGTCTCGGCCGAGGACCCAGGAAAGCCGGACTGGGACCAGGGCCCCGGGCCTCACCGCGCTCCCCATGGAGAAGCCTGCAGCCTCCACAGAGTCCCCAGGGCCTCGACCAGTCCTGGGCCGAGAAAGTGTCCAAGTGCCGGACGACCAGGACTTCCAGAGCTTCCGGTCCGAGTGTGAGGCCGAGGTGGGCTGGAACCTGACCTACAGCAAGGCCGGCGTGTCAGTGTGGGTGCAGGCTGTGGAGATGGATCGGACTCTGCACAAGATCAAGGTAGGGTTGCTCTACTGCACCTGCGGCGGCGGCGGCCACTGCACCGTACTGCCTCTGGTGATACCTCCATCCACCTGGGGCGGGGGTGCTCTGGGTCCAGAGAGGGCTGCTGAGCCAAGCCCCCATCACACAGATGGGCCAACTGAGGCCTGGGGGAGGAAATGTGACTCATCTGGCTCTTCAGCTGAACCAAGTCATGCCTCTGTCTGTTTGGGGAGGGGAGGCTTCCACCAGAACCTCTATACTTAAATCATCCACCTAGCCCCTTGACTTGAGTCAACTCAGGCAGAGACTAGACTGATGGCCTTTTTCTCCCTAATTCTTGATTCTCTGCCTGAGCTGGGTCTCCTACCTGACTCCGCACCCTTCGGTGCCAGAGAGCTGATTTCTCCTGCCAAGTTCCGTGTTCTTCCCTTCCCTCCCCGACAGTTCCCCCATTTCCAAGTTTCCAGCATCTCCAAGTCTCCAGCAGGGGCTCAGTCAAAACTGGCAGATAACTCAAGGGAAGGCCTTGGATGTTGCTAACCTCACACTGGGCCAGGCTTGGGGTAAGCAGGCAACCTGGGATCAAGGAAAGCCAGCTTAGGGAGTAGTTGCAGATGATATCAGCCCCTCACAGCCATCCCTCTCTCAGGCATGACAGGGCAGGTACAGCGTTTGATGGCACGAAGGCTGGTGAAGCCTCTGGTCTAGGGATCTCAATCGCTGGCCATGACACATCTGGCATTGCTGGGAGTGCCACATTTCAAGGGTAGAAGATTCCTGAAGAAGTCTGTCCCCTAGCCACTCTCTTCTGCTTATGCTGTCCTGGAGCATTGAAGGGGAACAGGGGATAGGGGATGCATTTCTATTTCTAGAGGCCAGGACACTGGACTCCTTAGAGTCTCCTGCCTGGGGCTTGGTTTCTGACTTAACTTGGACATGCTGGCCTCACACCAGGATCCTGGGTCTCTGACCTTTCCCCTCTGACCCTGTGCCTTTCCATCTCATTTTGCCTTAATCATTTACAGCTTTGTCCATCTATCCCCAAATGGTCTGGCCTGCTCTTTCTGCCTTCCCCATCCCCCTCTGTGTCTCTTTGTCTGTATCCCAGCTATCTGACTCTGGGTTGACATGTACAACTCCCCCGCTGGGTCTCTGCCCAGGCTCAGCAGAGGCCTTTGAGCCTGAGCTTCTCTGAGGCCTAACCTGTGTCTGAACCCCAGCAGCAGAAAAGGGAAAAGCAGTTGATAGTTCCAGCTTGAGCCCAGGGGACGGGTCTTTTCCTCCTCATAATGTCCAATAGGGAAGGAATGTTGTTGGATAAGGAACAAAGTGAATGGAAGGTGAGCAATGAGCTTGGCTGTGACTGGAGAAAGGCGTAAGACTGGCAAGGGGTTAGGAAGTGTAGTTTCTCCCATGGGGTTGGCTCTCCAAGGGGAGGAAAGGGGAACTTGCTTCCACCCTCTGTCAACAGGGCAGAGCTGCCTTCTCCATCTGGCTTGGTTAATGAATAAGCCCAATCCAGCCCATGATGGGAGTTGGCCAATGTAGGGGACCAGGCTGCTGCAGACCCCTGTGAGAGGGGGTCTGACTTGGGATAAAGGGAACTTGAAGAAATTCCTGGGGTATGTGGGCTTCTGGGCAGGGTGTATACCTCCTCCCCCCGCAACAACCAGGACCACAACTTCCCTTTCTCTTAGGCCAAGTAGAGGCTAGTGCCAGGTCACCCCACATAAAGCCTGTTTACTATCCTCTCCCCTCACTTGGTGTACTGATGAGTATACTGAGGGTCAGGGCACAGCCAGGGACATATCTAAACCTCCAAAAAGCAGACCTAAATGAGTTAGCCTTCTAATTCTCACCCTAGCATTTACTTTTATACTGATGCCACTCCCAACTTTGTTTCCCATAGTAGAGGAGGTGAGCAAACCCTAGGCACAGGAAGGAGTTAGGCTATGGACATCACTAGGAGCAAGATTCCTAGATCTGGGCCTCTCAACATAGTAGATAGAATTCTGGGAGATGGGTAGAGACCTCTGAGCTTCCTGTCCCATGATTCCAGGACTCTCAGGTGCCTGGAAGCTAATCTTATTTCTCCTAAAAGCACTTGCTCCGAGCCAAGCATTTTCTCCCAATCATCTAATTTACCTTCCAGCCAATCCTGGGCTAAAGTTAGCTTGTCTTTCTTGTTACAGACAAAGAAATTGAGGTAGAGAGAAGTGATGGTACTTGCCTAAGGTCACACAGCAGCTCAGGCAAGAGTGGATAGAACCCAGGCAAGCCTGGCTCCTGGCTCCAAAGTTCCTGTCCCTCTCTGCATGGGTACACATCCTTAGGCAACATTGTGGCCTTTAACCCCATCAATAAAGCTTTGAAGGCATGAAGGACTTGATGTTCTTATCATCCTATTCTTGTTTGATGGATGACAAAACTGAAGCCCACAAGGGGGAGTGGCTTGCCAAGGTCATAGAACAGGTCAAAGGCAGAGTCCCAGATGTTTGTTCAACTTCTGCCCCTTTCTCTCCCCTTCCCTCCCCTCCATCCTGCTCCAAAAAAAAATACTCTGTGCTTGTGACTGGGGGGAGAGGTCCACCTACTTATTTACCTGATTGATTCCCTCCTCCTCTTCTTACGCTTTCTCCAGAAGTCCCTGGAAGCCTCCGTGGTTCTGGGCTTAGCAGTCAGAACCACGACAAAGCAAAGGGGCTCTTGGCAGCCATCTCCAACCTTTTCCCTCCCTTCTGGCCCCCAGCCTGGCTTGGCCTCAGGCCTGCACTATGCTCTGGACAGGAGATAGATACTGCCTCCTGAAAGTAAATATGAATTCTGGGTACAAAGCAAAGGACAGCTTAGAACCTGAACCCAGGCCTCCCCAAATCCAGGCCTTCTTCCCCATAGTGCATTAGTGGGGTGACACATGGCAAATGTATCATTCAACCAGAGCCAGTTGGAATACAGCCCTGCATGTGGTGTCCTTTCTGTTGTGTGTGACCTGGGCACATCTTGCCCGCTCTGGGTTGCCTGTCCACCTGCCATTGGGCCCTCCTAATTCCAAAGACATCTGAACTCAGTGCCTGTGCCAGAGCCCATGAGAAAGATGAGGAACAGGAGGATGGATACCATATGACGTGGCCTGCCCAGCTCTGCCCTGGATACCATATGCTGAGGTCTCCTGATCTGCTGCATACCCATCGCTATGTGTGGCTTACCATGTGAGAAGCAAAGGCAAAGACCTGAATCCTTCCTCAGTTTTCAGATCTTGGTTGCGATGGGACAGATAATTCCAGGTGGCCCCTGACAATTGCACACAACATAGGTTCATTGGCAGCCCACTGAGACAGGAGTAGGCTGGGATGGCAGGAGCCTTGAGGGGGGTTGGGGGTAGAACAGGTGTAGGAGGTCTCTTAGGGGACTACAGTATGACTGAAAACCTGGGGATTCTCTTGTGGAAGGAAGCTGAGTAATGGGGACCTGTCTCATCTGACTATCTCTCCCACAGCCCCTCTTCTTCCCCTTTGGCAGAAGCTCTAGGAACTCTGTCCAACCCTTTCTCACTATCCACTTGCCCTGTACCACAGGACCCCTGTATTCCAGGCTGCCACACCAGTGCTTAGATCTTACTCCCTGTTACCCCTCAAAAGCTCATTCTCTACCCCTGTCCCTGTGACATTCTCAGTAATGTCTGAGGGCCCTTCCCATTCTTTTTTTCTTTCTTTTTTTTTTCTGTTCATTTGTGGGGCTTGAACTCTGGGCCTGAGCGCTGTCCCTGTGCTCTTCAACTCAAGGCGAGCGCTCTACCACTTGAGCCACAGCGCCACTTCCGGTTTTCTAGTGGTTTATTGGAGATGAGTCTCATGGACTTTCCTGCCTAGGTGGGCTTTGAACCTCGATCCTCAGATCTCAGCCTCCTGAGTAGCTAAGATTACAGGTGTGAGCCACCAGCACCTGGCCCCTTCCCACTCTTTTTTTTTTTAATTTATTTTTTTCCTTCCCATTCTTTAATAGCCTCAAAAGTGTTTTTGGAAAATGGGGGCAAGGCCAGGGCATCTTCTGAATTCTTTACAACTGACCTGTAGGATGGTGGCACTCATTAGCCCCATGTGGTAGACATAGAAAGTGAGGCTCAGAGCAAGAGTTTACTTGTGCAAGGTAAAGCTAGAAGTAGCTGGAGCTGGATGAGAAAACAGGACCTTGGGCCACCAGGGCTGAGTTCTCTCAACACTTTGGCCTTGTTATTAGCACAGTTTGGACCTTTTGTACCTAGGACCCCATGGAGTTTCACTGTCTGTCCTTGTCTCCCTGTGCTGTGTCATTGTGGGAGGGCATCCTGGAGTGGACCCAGCTGGGTGAGAGCCCAGTCCTCACTATGTGACCTTGGGGGTCACTTCACCCTTCTGGGTCTGTTTTCTTATCTGTGGTGACAGGGGTGGGAGTTAGTCCGTGTTCACAGCCTCGAACTGAGTCAGTTCTGATCCTGGCTTGGCCTTTGTTCCTCTGGGACTCAGGTTCCCTATTTCTAAGAGAAAAGTGTTGGATAGTTTTCTAGAGACTATGGTGGTTTCTAGAGACTGTCTTAACCAAGAACAGAGGAGGATTGCACTGATGGGTACAGGGTAAGGACAGATGGCGAAAGCCATAATAGTGTTTCAGCAAGGAGGCTCATAGATGGGCACTTGAATCCAAGATTAGACCCTAAAGACTCCTATCCTGGCTCTAGCTCAGACTTGACAATGGGGACAACCAGAAGAAGGGGTTCCATAGCTGTCCTGGGCACCAGACTCCTAGAGAGCGAGTACACTTCTGGTGGTTAGAGTCCAGACTATAGAGCTCAGACACCGGAAAGGTCAGAGGTGACTGGGGGTGTTGGGGAGGCCTTCCTGGCATATCATATCATTGGATATGAAGATATGGGAGGAGTATAGGCTCTGAGGCCAGGCACTAGTGGCTTACACCTATAATCCTAGCTACTCAGGAGGCTGAGATCTGAGGATTGTGGCTCAAGGCCAGCCTAGGCAGGAAAGTCCATGAGACTCTTATCTCCAAATAACCACCAAAAAGCTGGAAGTGGAGCAGTTGCTCAAGTGGTAGGGTATGAACCTTGAGCAAAAAAAGCTCAGGGACTGTGCCCAGGTCCTGAGTTCAAGCTCCAGGTTCAGCAAAAAAAATAAAATGAAAGAAAAAGAGCACAGAGCTAGGCGCTGGTGGCTAACACCTGTAATCCTAGCTATTCAGGAGGCTGAGATCTGAAAATCGAAGTTCAAAGCCAGCCAGACCAGGAAAGTCTGAGACTCTTACATCTAATAAACTACTCAGAACAAGTTGAAGTGGCACTGTGGCTCAAGTGATAGAGTGCTAGCCTTGAGCAAAAGACAGAGCCCAAGCCCTGAGTTCAAGCCCCAAGGCTAGCGTGCACACGCGCACACGTACATGTGCGTACACACACACACACACACACACACACACACACACACAAAAGGTCTGGGAATGTGGCTTACTGTACAGTGCTTGCCTAGCATGCATGAAGTTCTGGGTGCTATTTCTTAGTACCTCATAAACAGAAAAAGGCCGAGTGGTGCTGTGGCTTGTGTTAGCCTTGAGCACAGAGAGGCTCAGGGACAGAGCTCAGGCTCTGTGTTTAAGCCCCAGGGCTGGCAAAACAAGAAAAAGAAAAAAGAAAAAAGCACAAGATTTGAATGCTGCCCCATCTTAGGCTCAACTTCCTCATCTGTTAAACATGGGTAGTAATTCTGGCAGGCCTGCCTTCCGGGACTTCATTTGTTCTTTCATTTATTCAGTGAGCACCCTGATAGCCTCTCTCTGCCTGACTTTGTGCTCAAGGTAGGAGACAGCAAGGAATCAGACCCTACCATCAAGGAGCTCTCAGGTGGGTGCTATCACAGGAGCCATGGAAACCCGGAAGGGGCATCTAATCTTGCCAGCTATGGGGGCCAAGGAAGGTTTCACAGAGGAGACTCCAGGGATTCCTTTGGAACTGGGTGGAGAAGAAGGAGTACAAGTCTAATGGCATCTAGATCCAGAGTGTTCCATATAGAGAAACAGCAGTGTGCCGGCTCTGAGGCATTTGGAGAGCTGTGGGTGGTTGAGTTTAGGGGCAGGAGGGGATTAGAAGACGAAATCAGAACCCCGGGGCAAATGGAAGAGTTTGAAAGACTTGGGGTATCAAAGTCTTAGACAAAGATGGTTGGGGAACATGCCTTTGTGAGCCTACAGCAAAGCAGAAGCTGTAGGGAATCACACTAAGGAGCCACATCCAGAGAAATTTAGGAAGAGCTGTCAAGCTGATTCCATCAGACTATGCAGTGTGCAAATTGTGAGGTGTGGTGCTTGGGCTGTAAGATGGTAGGGATGTACAGCCCCTTGGGTCTACCTTGGGAGTGGGTGGAGGATCCCAGTGCTGTGGGGAGCCCTCAGTCCCCTGTCTGGCTCTGGGCCCTCCACACTCAGCTCCCCAGGCTGTGGCTTTTAAACTTTAACGAGCCTCAGCTCAGTTTCCAGCTGAGAGTCTTTAAAGTTTCAAGAGATGAGAGAAAGGAGTGAGTACTGGAGACAGCTGGGTTTTCTTTCTTCTTTTGCCTGTCTCCATGCCTGGCTGGACCACTTGGAGCCAAAGCTGTAGGCCCAATGACCCCTGAGGCTGATACTCAGTGGGGATCTGGGGCCTTGGACAGGCTGCTCCAGATTGTTCCCGAAGGGGCAGTGGCCATAAGCTTGGGTGCCAGGTTGCCACCAAGTATAGATGGGGATGGAAACCTATTCCAGCCCTCACCACACTGCACACCTTTACCACGGACCTGGACAAATGATTGCTATTCCCGCAACAGGTGGTTCAGCAAAGCAACTTGAACCAGGAGTCTGGCTAGAAGTGTCCTCACTCCCCTGGGTGCTTTTCATGCCACTGTCACCTACCCCTACAATGCTCAGGCTGTCCTGCATGTTCCGGAGCCCTCAGAGATTCAGAAATACAGTCATGGAGAGCCTCATGCCAAATACAGACTCCTCTTACCCATCACTAAATGGAGCCCCATGGCAGTTGGCATTCTTTCCCGGGGCTTTAGCATACCACTTGCCTTCCTGCCTCTCAACCTATGCTCTCTATAGGGGTAGATATGCCCCATCCTGGATATTTATCTAGGATTCTTATGTCTTGGAGCTAATAAACAAAATATGCATATATAGAAGTAGAGGGTGACTCCTACCTCAGTCTCCCCGGTGATGCCTTGACCACTCAGTCTCATTTTTTAGCTTTTTTTTTTTTTGGCGGTTGTGAGGCTCGCACTCTAGGCCTGGGAGCTTTCCAGCTCAAGGAAGTGCTCTCTACCACTTGAGCCCCAGCGCCGCTTCCAGTTTTCTGAGTGGTTTATTGGAGATAAGAGTCTCATGGAATTTTCTGTCTGGGCTGGCTTTGAACCAGGATCCTCAGATCTCAGCCTCCTGAGTAGCTAGGATTACAGGTGTCAGCCACCGGCACCCGGCTCATTTTTTAGCTTTCATGTCACTGTGTCCATCTGTCACTGGTTCCCTGAGATCCCCCTTTCACAATCTCCTAGACACACTCAACTCATCTGTCTTTGGATCCTTTCAGATCTCCTGGGACCTAGAAGTCTTCAAGCAGAGGCCTGATAACCAGAGGGATGGATCTCTCTTATATTTCTTCAACATTCACTCAATCAGTCATTCATGCACACATTATTGGGAATATACCATATGCCAAGCATTGTCACATCCAGGAATTTAGCACCAAACCACACAGATCAGATACTGCAGTCATTGGATTTACATCTGATGGGGGGGAGCCAAGCAAAACAGAAGCAAACAATTAAAGAAGCAACCAGATGGTGGTTATATGTATGTTATAAGGACAGGATTGTGTGATGGGAATAGGAGATTCCAGTCTAGTTTTCTGTGTGTGGCATTGATCTGGGTGGTTGTGTGTGTGATGGTGTGTGACACCTTCAGCTGGCTAGACTGAGTTCCCCATTGGCAGGTACCAGGTTCCTCATCCCCTCTTTTTTTGGGGGGGGGTCCGGTCATGGGGCCTGAACTCTGGGCCTGGGCACTGTCCCTCAGCTCTTCGGCTCAAGGCTAGCGCTCTACCACTTGAGCTACAGCTCCACTTCTGGCTTTTTCTTTTTGCTTATGTGATGCTGAGGAATCGAACCCAGGGCCTCAGGCATGCAAGGCAAGTGCTCTACCACTGAGCCACCTTCCCAGCCCACCTCATCCCCTCTTTTCCTGCCTATTTAGCATCCCTGAGCAGGCACCTGACAAGGCTCAGTCAATCCATATTGAAGGCATCAGGTGTGCCTATAGTTGTGTCTGTGCCTGAGTGTGAGACTGTTTCTGTGTCTAGCGTTACTCTGTGTATGTGAGTCACACCCCCTCACTGCAGGAGCAGAGTTGTCTATGATCCAATTATGTCTCCTCAGCTGTCTCCTGGCAGCTCCACCCCCTGGGCTTAGCTCTGGCTCTGCCATGTTTTCTCCTTCTAGCCTCTGGGCCTATCTCTGAGTTTCAAGGTCTCCTTTTTGGGTGTGCTTCCTATCTGCCCTAATGTCTACACTCCTCTCCTTTCCTTTATGCCTTCTAACTACTGTACTAGACACTGTACTGGTGCTGGGACCTGGAGATGGATTAGACTTGGGCCTTGCTCCCAAGAGACCTGAGCCTGGTGCAGAGATAAATGGAGACAGAGGCTGCCCCTTGAGAGAAGTACTGAGACAGAGATTTAGGCTGAGGGTGACAGTCTGCATGGTGGTGGGGAAAGGAGCTTCACCAGGAGATGTTGGGTGGGTGCCAAGGGCCAGGCAGGAGACAGGAAACACTCCAGGTTTGTGAGTTACTCAGTGAGGTAGGCTTTCCAGGGGCAGGGGTGCAGGGCTGAGGCTGAAGGAAGAGAGATGCAGAGCCAGAGGGCAAGGGGAGGAAATTTTGGAGTTTGGACTTTATCTTGGGGGATGAAGGGTAGGGAGAGTGGACTTTCAAGCTGGCATGATTATGATTAGCTCTGGGTTTTAAGAAGCTCCCTGGTTGCAGGGAACTAATGGACAGGATGAGTCCAGAGCCATGCCAAGGTTCTAGGTATGGGAAAGGAAAGGAAAAGGCATGGGAAAAAGAGACTATAGTACTCTGTACAAAGAGAGCTCTGAGGCCTGAGGGCTTTCCAGGGTGTGATGCCCAAGAGGCTGCTGAAGGTGAAGTCATTCGCTTGCTTGATCTTTGGGGGTGGGAGGGAGACATCACTCACTGTGGTCCCTGAAGCCTTGGGAGGTATTTATCCCCCATCTATATTGATATCTAGTGGTAGGCCTGCCCCTGACTGGTCTCACTGGTTCCTCCACCCCCAGGTTTTCTTCTAGATTCCCCATTCTGCCTCTCTCAGCTCTTGCTCCTCTCTCTGACTCCCTACTCCTTCCCTAGGGCAGCATGAGGAGGCAGGTGGACCAGAGTAGGTCAGCTTCTGTGGGCAAAGTTGGATGTTCATCACTGCTAGAGCTGGGGCCTGCTGCCTGATTCAGAGAGGCTCCTGGAGACTGGAGGGAGGGAAAGATCATGGCAGAGCAGGAATGAGTCACTCAGCTCTGGATGTAGAGCAGCAGAAGGGCCCTGCTGGTCTCCTCTAGGAGCTCTGCTTGGAGAGACGTGGCAGGATTTCTACTCCAGATCCCCTTCCCTTCAGAAGAGAGGGCCATAGAAACTGTCTGGACATTTTGTAGGTGGGAATACTGAGCCAAGGTTCAGGAACGAGACCTTGAATTGAGCTCACAGCACATGCACTCTGTCCTTCCCCTCCATGACTCCCAGGCAAAGCCAGCCCTAACATCCCTTTCCCATTCTGTCCTGCCCTAAAAGCCTTCTCATGGGCGCCTCAGGTGTAGTCCTTGTCTGGCTAGGGGATGGCTCAACCTTCTTGGTTCTAGGGGAACAGACTCCTGGGAAGATTTTGGGTCATATTGGTTCCTGGCTGATTCTGAGCCCCTGTTTACTAAGGGATGTAACCCTTCCTCCTCCCAGGTAATGGAATTTGATGAAGCTGTCAAACCCCTATCATAGCACAGAGCCTGGCACAGAGCTGGCACCCATTAACACTTGCTGAATGGATGAGTGAACGGATGAATGAATGAACGGTTTGGCATGCCCAAGGGACAGCTCTGTTTCCACCTTATTTTTGTTCATTCACGGACACTCAGGTTACCTGTGTAGCTGTGTACACTACCTCCTTCCCCTGACCAGTGGCCGTTTCTAGTTTCCAGACATGTGCCAGCCATTCTGCCAGAAGCCTCTTGCCCCTCTTCCATTTGGCTGCCACTTGCTCTCCTGGCCATCCTTAAGGACTCAGCTTTGATGCCTCTTCCTGAACCTGCAGCTCTTCTTCCTTCTGTCCCGGCTGTGAGCTTACAGGGCTGTCCTCGCTTGTGCAATTCTGCTTCACCTGTGTCCCCTCTGGCTCCCACTCCCAGCACAATGCTAACCTTGGGCACAACTCAGTGGCACTCAAATCCAGCCAGACTCTGCAGCAGACATTTCTTTTACCTGGCTGTCTGTGCAAGTAGTGTCAGGGTCTCTCTGTGCTGAGCCTAGGCTTTCAGGTCTAGGAAACAAGGACTTGGGGACTTAGAAACCATTTTTCTGTGTATGTATGTGCTGGGCCTGGAGCTTGAATTTAGGACTAGGCATTGTCCCTGATTTTTTTTGCTCAAGGCTATTATTCTACCACTTGAACCACAGATCTACTTGCAGATTTTTATTGGTTTAAAGTGGAGATAAGAGTCCCAGGATTTCCTTCCCAGGCTGGCTTTGAACCTCAATCCTCAAATCTCAGCCTCCTGTGTGGCTAGGATTACCGGCATAAGCCACCAGTGCAGGCTTAGGCAGCACTTTTAATTAGAAAAGTGTGTGCATCTGTGCATGCGTGTATTTAAAGACAGGGACTTCTTATGTAGCCCAGAATACCTTTAAACTCACACTCTTCAGTCTCAGCCTCTTGAGTGCTAGTATAATAATGGTTCTCACCAAGCCTGGTAAAAGTGTATTTTTTGTATCTTGTATAATATGTGTTGTAGCAACAGTAATGGGAATCCAAAACTGAGAGTCCAGGTCTGTGCCTGTGCTCTCTGTTACTAGGGAGGCTGAAATCAGAGGATTTCTTTTTTTTGGGTCCGGTCATGGGGCCTGAACTCTGGGCCTGGGCGCTGTCCCTCAGCTCTTCAGCTCAAGGCTAGCGCTCTATCACTTGAGCCACAGCGCCACTTGCGGCTTTTTTCTTTTTGCTTATGTGGTGCTGAGGAATTGAACCCAGGGCCTCGAGCATGAAAGGCAAGCACTCTACCACTGAGCCACCTTCCCAGCCCCTCAGAGGATTTCTTGAGCTCAGGTGTTTCAGGCCAGTCTGGACTACATAGTGAGACCTCTGTCTCCTAAATAAATAAATAAAGCCAGGCACTGATGGGTCATACCTGTAATCCTAGCTACTCAGGAGGCTGAGATCTGAGAAGTTTGAAGCCAGTCAAGGCAGGAAAGTCTGTGACACTCATGTCCAATAAACTACTCAGAAAAAGCCAGAAGTGGCACTGTGGCTCAAGTGGTAGAGCCCTAGCCTTGAGCAAAAGAAGCTCAGGGACAGTGCCCAGACCCTTCTGTCCCAGCACACACACACACAAAATACATCAAGGGCTGGGAAGGTGGCTCAGTGATAGAGTGCTTGCCTTGCATGCATGAGGCCCTGGGTTCAATTCCTCAGCACCACATAAGCAGAAAAAGCCAGAAGTGGCGCTGTGGCTCAAGTGGTAGAACACTAGCTTTGAGCTGAAGAGCTGAGGGACAGCACTCAGGCCCAGACTTCAGGCTCCACGACTGACCAAAAAAAAAAAAAAAAAGAAAGAAAAGGAAAAAAATGCATTAAATAAATAAGTAATAAATCACCTAGAGCCATCCTTCCCTTATTGGAAACTTCTACTTAGTTACTTCCAGTTTCTTTCAGATAATTTGTACATAGTTATTTTGGCTTTTTTTTTTTTTTTTGCTTTGGTACTAGTCATGGGACTTAAACTCAGAGCCTCGGCACTGTTCCTGAGCTTTTTTGCTCAAGGCTAGTGCTCTACCACTTGAGCTATAGCTCCACTTCTGGCTTTTTTGGTTGTTAATTGAAGCTAAGAGTCACACAGGCTTTGCTCCTTGGGTAGCTTTGAACCTTAATCCTCAGATCTCAGCCTCCTGAGTTGCTAGGATTACAGATGTGAGCTACCAGCTCCCAACTGTACATAGATGGTTTTTTGTTTTTGTTTTTATTTTATTTTTTGCCAGTCCTGGGGCTTGAACTCAGGGCCTGGGCACTGTCCCTGAGATTCTTTTTGCTTAAGGTGAGCACTGTTTATGTGGTACTGAGGAATCGAACCCAGGACTTCATGCATGCTCAATAAGCACTCTACTACTAAACCACATTCCCAGCTCCAGTACATAGTTTTATATTTGTTTGTTTGTTTTTCAGTACTGGGATTAATATTAAGGGACTTTTACTTGCTAAACTAGTATTCTACCACTTGAGCCATGCTTCCAGTCCTGCTTTTAAGTTTGCATCTGTAGATGTTTCTCAGACTGCTGGAGTATAAACATTCATAAACATTTCTGGAAGCTGCTCCCACTATGCCTGTTCTAGGTTCTGAGGGTACAAAGCTGCCTCTATTATGACCCCTGCCTTTGGAGGGGGCACTGCCCTTGGCAACTCAGCAGCCACCATTAGGATGATGTGTCATTCTGAACCCAACCTGGCCTACAGATACTGGTGGTCCAGGTGGTTCTTAATATAATTTTCTAATTATGAATGCAATAATATATCCATGAATAGTGTAGCAGAACTTTTTTTTTCTTATTTTACTATTTCTTGAGTATAAATTATGAGTCAAGGGGTTCTGGGAACTGACTTGAATGACACATTTTTATGATTTTTTTATAAACATTTGCCAAAGCCAGGTAGGTGGCATCTGCCTGTGATCTTAGTGCTTGAGACTGAGGATCTCAAAACAGTATTACAGTTTGAGCTAGGCTGGGCAACCTATATATATAGATCAAAATTTCCATCCAAATTGTTTTCTAGAAAAGTGGAACTGATTTTTTTTTCTGCAACTGTGTAACATTCTTTGTTTTGTTGAGGATTGCTAAATATTGAATTTGGGGCTTGCATATACTAAGCATATTCTACCATAACCCTGAATGTCTGGTGTGTGTGGGGGGTGAGGGGGGAAGAGTGGTGTTTGAACTCAGGACCTGAGCTTGCTTGCTTTGCAAAACTGGTGCTGTACAACTTGAGCCATGCTTCCACCTGGTGTTTTGCTAGTTATTTTGGAGATGGAGTCTTGTGGATTTCTCTGCCCAGGCTGGTTTCAAACCAAGATTCTAATGATCTTGGTCTCATATATACCTAGAACTTTACGCATAAGCCATCAGCACCTGGCTGAGAACAATTTTATCATAACCTCACAGCCCTGGGTATTTTCTATATTCCTGTTAGTTTACTAAGTATAAATTGATGCCCTAGTTTTTAAAGAATTAAATTTATTTATATTTTTATTTTTTGAGATGGAGTCTTGCTGTGTTTTTCCAGGCTCAAATAACCCTCCTGCCTCAGTGTCCTGAGGAACTAGGATTATAGACACTCTAATTGTGTCTAGCTAATCTTCCTTTCTTTGACTACAAGAACTAGCAAAGATCATAAAGCAAATTCCAGAATCTCTCTGCCTTTTACTATTTCTAAGACACCCCAACCCCTGCATCCTTTTGTAAGAGGAGGATGGCATCAGTAGTGGTATCCCCTCAAGGAGAGAAATTTATACTCTAAGCTCTTATCTGTGCTGTGGTCCACAGGCCATGGCCCAGCATCCCAGCATCCTCAGTTATAGAAGCTCACACAGGTACAGCCTTTCTGTTGGCTCACGTCTCCATCCCTCCGTCCAGGTAGCTAGTCTCAGTTGAGTACTTGCTATGTGCCAAGATGAGCTAGGGGCTATGGTACTGCAGGAAAATAGATGCCATGGGTGTGTGCCCTGTCTAAACAACTTAGGAACAGGACAGGCTTTCTGGACAGGTGGCAGCAGGCCCGAGTTTGAAGACACACCAGGTAAGGAACCACTGAGGGGAAGTTCTGGGGAAGTATTTGGAGCAGACCTGGAGGAAGTTGTGTCTCAGCCACCTGTCTTGGCATAGATATCTTTCTTCCACCCTCTCCCCCTAACCTCTAATGTCAGTGCCCTGGAGCAGAAATTTTTCTCCTAGGGAAAGGAAGAAGGGGAAGGGCCTTGGGAATCTTGGAGGGTCCTGGAAACTCAGAGTCAAAGGGCAGATGCTCCTTTAGCTCAACATCATGGAGTGTCTGGGAGGACACTAGGCCTCTGAATAGTGTACCTAGCTGGCCTGTGCATCTCAGACCTTCCTTTCATGGTCGAGCATGGTGAGAACAGGTCCTGACTGCAGGTTGGAGTGGGTGGATCTATGCAGGCCCTGGTATGGAGGACTGTGCACCCCGCCCGCCCCCACCCCCGCACCCCCCGCCCATGTCCACCCATACTCTCTGTGGTATCTTGACATTTGGAGATTGTCATTGTATATCTGACCTTCAGGGATTAGCAGGCCCAGGGAGGTTTGAGACTCCTGCAGCCTGGGCAGGAGAAGGGCACCCACTGCTCAGGGCTTTATGAGGAAGTCTCCTTTAATCCTTACAGTACCACTTCCAGGGATGTTTCATTCTTGTTTGACAGATGAAGACACTGGGATGTAGAACTCCTGTCCTTTGCCCAGCATAAGGCACATAGCCAGGACATAGCAGGGCAGAAACTTGTCCGATACAGACAGACCAGAGTTTCTGGGTTAACTGCGCACCTGGAGGGTTGGCTGGACCTGGCAGGGCAGTGTGATAGCTGGAGGGTTCTCAGAGGGCTCTCAGCATAGAACCCAGTTCTGCTGGCTTTCAGGAAAGCTGTCTTTGAGGCTACTGAGTCTAGTCATTGAGTCAGGGACTTTGTTCAGAGGAAGCATCTGTGTGCTGAGCCCCACTGAATTCAGTGTGCACTCTGTAATAGCCACCAGTTAACCAAGACAGCCTGCAGTCACCAGCAGGTTTGGTTTCCCTGACACTTTGGAGTCAGGAACACATGTTAGCTCTGTGGCCTTAGCCCATTGTTTATCTCAGTTTCAGCACCTCTAAAATGGAGATGGTGACTCCCACCCAGATGTTGGGAAGGTAAGAGGTGATGTCCGCAAAGCAATACTGTGGTACATTTGATGTTTGGTAAATTTCAGCCTCCATGCGGTCCAGGTGCTCTTGTCACCATTGCAGGGTGATGAATTGATCAGTGACTCAATGATCATTGTGATATTGGGGTTGAATTACTGATTGAGATTGTGACTGATTTGATCCTTTGGGCCAAATTCCCAGTTGGATAACTTTTCCTCTCATTTGGGTCTGATTCTGTTGGTGATTGGTGATTCTGTTGGTTGAAGGTGATTGCTCTGCTGAAATGCTTTGGGTTGAGAAGTTAGCACAGCCTGGAGGATATTTTTCTCCTCTGAGTCTGTTTCCCTAGCAGTGATCTGCAGAATGAAGCTATCACTCCTGAAATTGGAAAACTTTGGGAAAATCCATGCCTTATAAATCCTATGGGCAAGGATACTGAGGACCCCGGGGGAGGTCTTAGGGAGATCAGACTTGGATCTTGGGTTAGACCTGGACCTTGGCAAATAGGGCCACCTCTCCCCAGCTTCTCTAATGCCGAATGGGGAAGACATCCCAGAGGAGCTCAGGGCAGCATGGAGAGAGGTGAGGAGAGGTGAGGCAGCGTGGAAAGATGCAGCCTGAGCACTGGAGCTGCTCTGTACTTCTTTGTCTAAGCCTCTGGCCTCCTTCTGCCTGAAACACTCTTTTCTGCTCTTTCATTGGCTTGGTTACTTGGGCCATTTGTATCTGTGACACTAGCCTCAAGCGAAAGAAGCTCAGGGAGGGCTGGGAAGGTGGCTCAGTGGTAGAGCGCTTGCCTTGCATGCATGAGGCCCTGGGTTCGATTCCTCAACACCACATAAGCAGAAAAAAAAAAAAAAGAAGCTCAGGGAGGGCTGGGAAGGTAGTTCAGTGGTAGAGCACTTGCCTTGCATGCCTGAGGCCCTGGGTTCGATTCCTTAGCACCACATAAGCAAAAAGAAAAAAGCCGGAAGTGGCGCTGTGGCTCAAGCGCTAGAGCGCTAGCCTTGAGCTGAAGAGCTGAGGGGACAGCGCCCAGGCCCAGAGTTCAGGCCTACGACCGGACCCCCCCAAAAAAAAAAAAAGCTCAGGGACAGTGCACAGGTCCTGAGTTCAATCCCCAGGACTGTCACAAAAATGAGAGGGGTGGGGAGAGGGGCACCAGGGCACAGTATAGGAAGGGACATGCTAATTTAACCTAGTCCTTGCTAGTGTGGAAGAATGCATGGCTACCTATGGAAGGCTGCCAAACAGTAACAGCTATTATTATTATTATTATCATTATTATTATTATTATTAGTAGTAGTAGTATTGCCAGTCCTGGGGCTCGAACTCAGGCCCTGGCCACTTTCCTGAGCTGCTTTTGCTCAAGGCTAGCACTCTACCACATGAGCCACGGTACCATTTCTGGCTTTTTCTGTTTATGTGGTACTGAGGAATTGAACCCAGAGCTTCATGCATGCTAGGCAAGCACTGTACCACTAAGCCACATCCCCAGCCTCTCAAATTTTTTATTTTTTATTTTTTGTCTGTTGTGGGGCTTGAACTCTGGGCCTGGGGACTGTCCTTGAGCTCTTCAGCTCAAGATGCATGCTCTACCACTTGAGCTACAGTGCCACTTCCATCTCTAAAATTTTTTTTATTTACTGAGTTAAATCTTGTGCCCAAGGCAAGAGCTGGGCTTGTTTAGTAAGACTGTCTGCTTTAAAGACTGCATGAGTCTCTCCTGTCTTCCTTGCTTGCCCAGTCCCTTCTGCCTGTAGCTCTGTGACCTTAGGATGCTGGGGGACTAATACCCAGAGGTTCTGGACAACGCTATGCCAATAGGAATCTTCATGCCATGGATATTCGGAGAGAATGGAGTGCTGGGACACATCCTGTGGTGACAGTTGCTCTCCCTGGGGCCCTAGTTTTTTCAGCTATAAAATGTCTGTATCTAGACTGCCATAACCAGACTTTCAGGCTTTCTAGGTTTATGGAGCAACTGCCTTCAGTCCCAGCTTCCAGGAGAAACTCCAAGTCCAGACTGATGAACTGACTAGCCCAGGGCCCAAAGGGTGTGGGTTCCCATCACAGGCCTGCCCTCAGTCTGCAGTGACTCAGCCTTACCTCCTCACCTGCTCTTCCAAAGCCTCTTAGAATTACACCTTTTGAGGTGTGGCGACCAGCCCCAGAGCAGGAACAAAGTACAAAGCAGGATGTAATTTCCTCCTCTTACTTGGCAGTTGACGTTGTTCCTGCCTCCTGAGGGCTGTGGAAAGAGCTTGGGCTGGAGCCAGAGGCTGCCCACTAGCTGAGGATGCCTGTTAACACGCTCCTGAGTGACCTGACCACTAGGCTTACCTCAGCTTCTTGGGCTGCAGCAGCCAAGATTCTCACCCAGGGTCCTGCTTTAGCCTTTCTCCTTGAGAATCTATCCCTAGTTTGGGGAAGCTTTTGAAGTTTCCCTTTTTATCTTTAAAGATAAAGTGCTAAGCAATGTTAATGCCCCAGGGGTCCCACTGGCTTGTGGCTCTGCTTACTTACTGTCTGCTGCCACAGAACCACTACAGCTCTGATCTTAGAGTGTAGGACATAGGTGTTGGGTGGGATAGGCAAGGTCTCTCCTTTCTAGTGAGAGAGGGCAAAGAGCGTGGGGAGGTAAGTCTGACCTGAAGGCAAGGCACAGTCCTAAGTCGGAGAGTCTAACATAGAAGCTGAATTGTGTGGTCCTTTGTCACTCAACACTCACATTTCTTTTAACATTCAGTGATAACATTTTTAGGAACCAAAGCATACTCAGGTAGGTATAAAAAAAAATAAGTGGATGTTTGATTAGGAATGCGGTATTTACATTGGTCTAAACTGGACTTAGAGAAATCCTGGTTTCCTCAGAAGTACTTGTTGGTTAGTATGCAGAAGGGCAGGTTTGCATGTCGTACAGCACCTGTACCTCTCCATTTGGCTGCTCAAGAAAAGGTTTTTGGCTACTCAGGAGTCTGAGATTGGAGGATCCAGGTTGAAGTCAGTCTGGGCAAAGAAAGTCCTTGAGACTCATATCTTAATTAACCACCAAAAAACGAGCTAGAGCTGTGGCTTAAGTGCTAGAGCTCTAACCTGGGGCACCAAAAAGCTCAGAGACTGTGCCCAGGCCCTGAGTACAAGCCTCAGGACTGGCGCGCGCCTGTGCGCGAACACACACACACACACACACACACACACACACACACACACACACACACACACACACACACACACACACACACACGAAAAAAATTAAAAAGGTGGTTGGGATTTGATTGTCCATTCCTATCTGGCCTCTGCTGACTTTTCCTAACCCACTTTGCTACCACCAAATCCTTCTGGTCACCTTATCCACTCATTCACTTTCTCATTAATTCCTGTCTCTATAATGTCTTGACTTTCATGGTCATGATGCTTACAAGCTAGTTCTGTTGTCCAGTGGTTTCCAGTTGGACTTTGTCTAATCTTTTTTTCTTCCTTTTTTCCTTTCTTTTCCTTTCCTTTCCTTCCCTTTCCCTCTTTCTTTCTTTCTTTCTTTCTTTCTTTCTTTCTTTCTTTCTTTCTTTCTTTCTTTCTTTCTCTCTCTCTCTCTCTTTCTTTCTTTCTTTCTTTCTTTCTCTCCCTCTTTCTTTCCTCTTTCCTTTTTCTTTCTTTCTTCCTTTCTTTCTTTCTTTCTTTCTTTCTTTCCTTTCTCTCCCTCTCTCCCCTTCCCTCTCCCTCCCTCTCTCTTTTTCTCTTTCTTGTTTTTTTAATTTTATTTTATTGTAAAGATGCTATACAAAGGGATAACAGTAAAAAAAAAAAAACAAAAAAAAAAAACAAAGGGATAACAGTTACATGCTTGCTTGCTTTCTTTTTGTTGGTCATGGAGGTTGAACTCTAGAGCCTGGATGCTGTTCCTGAACTCTTTTGCTCAAGGCTAGTGCTCTATCACTTTGATCCACAGCTCCATTTCCAGTTTGTTTAGTGGCTAATCGGAGATGAATATCAGGGACTTTCCTGTCACGGCTGGCTTTGTACAGGGATGCTCAGATCACAGCCTCTTGATAGCTAGGATTACAAGTGTAAGCCACCCATGTCCCATATAATGTTTGTTTAAGATTGATGTTATAAGACTTTGGGGCAGATATCTCATAAACAATACCTGTATTACTTTCATTGCATCCTATCAGTCAAGACCTGGTTGTCACTTGTCCTGTTACTAATGATGTTCATATGATCACTTGATTGAGGTAGGTTTTTTTTGCCAGCCTTCTCCACTATAAGATTACTTACTTTCCCTTTGTAATGAGTAAGTATTTGATAGGCAATTACTTTGGAACAATATAAATACCCCATCCCTAATCAAACATCCACTTTTTTTTTTGGCCATTCTTGGGGCTTGAACTCAGGGCCTGGGCACTGTCCCTGACTAACACTCTGTCACTTGAGCCACAGCACCACTTCTGGCTTTTTCTGTGTATGTGGTACTGAGGAATTGAACCCAGGGCTTCATGCATGCTAGGCAAGTACTCTACCACTTAAGCCACATTCCCAGCCCCCCACTTATTTTTTTATATCTACCTGAGTATGCTTTGGTTCCTGGAAATAGCATTATTTTAATAAACTTGTTCCAAATTTAGTCCATGGAAAAGTGACCAACTGTCCTAGTTTGCCTAGCACTGAGGTTTCTTAGGACTTAATAGTTTTATAGGCTGGGTACTGGTGGCTCATGCCTGTAATCCTAGCTACGCAGGAGGCTGAGATCTGAGGATCATGGTTCAAAGACAGCCCAGGCAGGAAAGTCTGTGAGACTCTTATCTCCAATAAACCAGTAGAAGATGGGAAGTGGAGCTGTGGCTCAAGGGGTAGAGTGTTTGCCTTAAGCTGAGAGCTGAGGGACAGCACCCAGGCCCAGAGTTCAGGTCCCACGACCGACAAAAAAAAAAAAGTTTTTTTTTGGTGGTTGTTGTTGGTCATGGGGCCTGAACTCTGGGCCTGGGCACTATCCCTCAGCTCTTTAGCTCAAGGATAGCACTATATCACTTGAGCCACAGCACCACTTCTGGCTTTTTCTGTTTATGTGGTGCTGAGGAGTTGAACCCAGGGCCTCATGCATGCAAGGTAAGCATTCTACCACTGAGCCACCTTCCCAGACCTAAAAGAGTTTTATAGCAAATGGGGAGTTCTTGATAAACCTAGGAGTTGATGGCAAATCAGTAGGAGCCCCTCAGGCTGGCTCTCATGTCTGCTGGACAGGATCACTGTCATTCTTGGAGTACTTCTTTTCTTCTGGGCACAGTAAGATGTTCCAAGTTCATCCTGTGCATTCTCTGACCTAGCACTGGAATGACTTCCTTCTCCAAGAAGACTTAGACTCAGGGGCCTTTTGATTCCAAGATACACCACACCATGAAAACTTGAGCCAGATGGACTCATTCAGCCTCCTTGCTTGCTGTACTCATGCTGCTTCTGGCCCTTGGCACTGGCTGCTCTCTCTGCCAGGGTTATTGGCACATACCTTCCCTCCTAGATGGCCCTTCTCCACTGAACCTGATCCCCATCCATCCCAAGGAGTTACACTGGACTCTTTGGGGCAACTTCTCATTTCCAAGCAGTTTTCCTCCTTCACCTGGAAGCCTAGGCTTCAGATTTCTCTTTGATTCCTCTTGGCTTGGAAGACAGAGCTGAAACTGGGGGCTGCTGGTTCAGTGATGGGTTTTAGTCACACCCTTTTCTAGGTCACACTTGGCAGGCTTTCTCCCTCTCTCTTCCTTCCTCCCTCCTTTCCTTCCTTCCTCCCTCCTTTCCTCCCTCCCTTTCTTTTCCTTCCTTCCTCCCTTTCTTTTCCTTCCTTCCTTCCTTTCTTCCTTCCTTCCTTCCTTCCTTCCTTCCTTCCTTCCTTCCTTCCTTCCTTCCTTCCTTCCTTCCTTCCTTCCTCCTTCCCTCCTTCCCTCCCTCCCTCCCTCCCTCTCTCTCTCTTTCTTTCTTTCTTTCTTTCCCTCTTCCTCTCCCTCTCCCTCTCCCTCTCCCCCCCTCTATTTCTTCCTTTCTTCTATTTATTTTCACTTTTTGGTGCTGGGCTTGAACAGGGCCTGGGCACTGCCTTGATCTTTTTTGCTCAAGGTTCACACTCTACCACTTGGGCCTCAGCTGTACTAATGACTTTTTAGTGGTTAACTGGAGATAACAGTCGTAAGTACTTTCCTGCCTAACATGGCTTTCAACCTCAGTCCTCAGATCTTAGCCTCCTAAGGAGCTACGATTACAGACATGAAACAAAAGCACCTGGCTAAATTATATTTTTATTGTATTTAAGTAGTTGTACAAAACTTAAAGATAATTAAAAAAACTTGGAATAAAAAAAATAAAAAAATTTTACACTAGAAAAAAAAAAGTAGTTGTATAAAGAAGCTACCATTAAACAAATCAGTTAAGTACATGAATCTTGATTGATGTTACCCTTTTCATCATTCTTCCCCATCCCTTTCAATTTTCTTAATTTTTATTTATTTATTTATTTATTGCCAGTCATGGGGCTTGAACTCTGGGCCCTCAGCTCTTCAGCTCAAGACTATCACTCTACCACTTGAGCCACAGCACCACTTCTGGCTTTTTCTGCTTTTGTGGTGCTAAGGAATCAAACCCAGGACTTCAGGCATGCAAGGCAAGCATTCTACCACTGAGCCACCTTCCCAGCCCTTAATTTTTATTTTTAGTCAGTCCTAGGGCTTGAACTCAGAGCTTAGGCACTGTCCCTGAGCTTCTTTTGCTCAAGGCTAATACTCTACCACTTGAGCCACAGCACCCCTTCTGGCTTTTTTATATGGTACTGAGGAATTGAACCCAGGGCTTCATGCATGCTAGGCAAGCACTCTACTACTAAACTACATTCCCAGCCCAATTTTCTTAATTTCATAGGATATGCATTGAATATTATAACAGTTCTCCCCCTCCTCCCTTTATCCATTTATCTGCCCCTTCCCCTTGACTTTCTTTTTTCCTTTCTCTTTTACCCCCTCCCTCTTCTTCTTTTGGTGCTGGAGACTGAACTCAGGGCTTTGCATATGCTAAGTGCACACTCTTCCAGTGAGCCCCACCTCCAGTTTGAACTTTAGTGTTTTGGGGTTGTTTTTTAGTTAGTTGTAGGGCTTGAACTAAGGGCAGGTGCTGTCTCTGAGCTTTTCATTCAAGGCTAATGTTCTACCACTTGGAGCCATAGCTCCACTAATAATTTTCTGGTGGTTTATTGGAGTCTCACAGACTTTCCTGCTTGGGCTGGCTTTAAACTGTGATCCTCAGATCTCAGCTTCCAGAGTAGGAAGATTACAGGCAAGAGCCACTGGTGCCCAGATTGGACTTCACTTTCTTATTTCTAAAATAGGGCTAACCCCCTAGAACATTACTGTAAAATGAGGTGCAATATTCCTAAAGTATTAGGTCTAATACCTGGTTGTATGGTCTCCCACTATGTCTTCTGTTGGTGGTAATGAGATATGAACTGAGGGCGGCCTCCTTGCTAGGTAGGCACACTACCTCTGAATCACATCTTGGGAGAGTTTTTATTTAAAAATTTCCCTCTCTTGGGCTGGGAAGGTTGCTCAGTGGTAGAGTGCTTGCCTTGCATGCATGAAGCCCTGGGTTCGATTCCTTAGTACCACATAAACAGAAAAACCCGGAAGTGGTGCTGTGGTCTCAAGTGGCAGAGCACTAGCTTTGAGCAAAAAGCAGCTTAGGGACAGTGCCCAGGCCTAGAGTTCGAGCCCCAGGACTGGCAAAAAAAAAAAATTCCCCCTCTCTGTCCCTCCCTCATTCCCTTCCTTCCTGTTACTTTTTAGTGGTGCTTGCTATTCAGGTGTTTTACCACCAGCACCACAGTCCCAGTCCTTTCTTGTACCTTTTCTTTTTTTTTTTTTTAATTTAATTTTATTTTATTTGAGAACATACTATACAGAGGGGTTACAATTACATGGGCAGGATAATGCATACATTTCTTACCAAGCATTGCAGCCTCCTCCTTTGTTTACCCTTCACCTCCCTTCCCAGCCTCCCCCCTCCCCCCCACCCAATTCTTGTACCTTTTCTAAACATACATTTGTTTTCCTAAAATGAGATGGAGATTATATTCTACCTTCCATTTTGTTACCTGGGTTTTCTCTCCGCCATTTTGTTCCTGCAAAATTTCAGCACATCGAATACTCCGATCACTCAAAAATGTCCTTAGAGGTGGTCTCCTGATCACTATGCAATCCAGGCCATACTTTACAGGTGGTTGGTATATCCTCTTAGACGCTTTGTCTTGCCAAGTTCCTTTGTTATGACCTTGACCTGTCAATGTGAAAGTGTCCTGTGAAGAGACGGGGCCAGTAGAATGTCCCCATCTGGTGTTGTCTGATTATCCTCTTATGGTGTCACATCGTTGGTTCCTCTTTATTTTCTGTGATCTGAAGTTTGTGTAGGGCCTGATGAGTTTGGTGTTATTAGAATCCTCAACAGGTGTGGCTTGGCCTTGCTGTGGGAGCCTGTCCCCATCATTAGGATTGAGAAGGGAGGCAGTGCAGCTCCTTCCTTATGTGGTTGCATGTCTCTCCTGTGAGTGCAAAGTAATATATGTGGTTTCCTTGCACTGCCTGAATGCTCTTTGAGACACCTTTATAGAAATCTCATCCATTTGCTGAGGGCAACTTGATCTTGGGGGTTGGGCTCTTGGGTGAAAAAAAAAAAAGAAATCACAGAACAACATTGAGTTTCATCTTTCAGAGTGCACGTCTAGGGAAACCTGGTCCTGTTTTTACTTACATTCCAGATATGTGAGCTGGGTTAAATTCCAGCTCTACTGCTTACCAGGCTGTGGGCAACTTATTTAACCTCTTTTAGCCTCAAGCTCCTCCTTGGGTTTCTCTTTGGTAGAGTTGTTGAGAGGGAATATTACAGTAAGTGAAGCTAATATGCAAGGATTATGAAGTAGGAAGATACTAATGATGGTTTTTTAATTACACACAAACATACACAACATGCACACACGTGCACATGCACACACATATACACACTCTGAGGGCAAGCAGTACAGCCAGGTGATTAGTATTATGAAAGGAAAGAAACCATGTATTAGAGTATTGGTTTTTCATTTCTGTTTTCATTTAGCATATATCAGTCCCAGGGTCCATCTGAATCAACTGCAAATTTCTTCTTGGGAGGAGCCACAGGGGTCTAGGAGAGCATCTATGTAGAGAATGTATGGGAGCAGGGACAGTCTCCCTGGGAAGGTTTCTGGAGGAGGGGCTGGTGCTGTATATGGATGGCTTCAGAGAGTGGCTTCTGGGGGAGCTGGACCAGGCTTGTGGTTAAGAAGTGAGTCCATGTTGGCTTCATAGCTCCTGTTCCTCCCCTTCTTCCT
This sequence comes from Dipodomys spectabilis, assembly GCF_019054845.1. Classification (NCBI taxonomy): domain Eukaryota; kingdom Metazoa; phylum Chordata; class Mammalia; order Rodentia; family Heteromyidae; genus Dipodomys; species Dipodomys spectabilis. The sequence continues at coordinate 15,799,684 of NW_024870680.1, forward strand.
TCTCCCTATACTTGTATAGGGACCCTCTGGTCTCCTGGCCAGATTTCTGAGCCATTTGTGACCTTGACAATCATTGTCTGTCTGCAGTGCCGGATGGAGTGCCGTGACGTGCCAGCTGAGACGCTCTATGACGTCCTACATGACATTGAATACCGAAAGAAGTGGGATAGCAACGTCATTGAGACTTTCGACATCGCCCGCCTTACTGTCAATGCTGATGTGGGCTATTATTCTTGTGAGCAGGCACAAACATCCTCCTCCCCACTTCCCTCCCTGAAGCCCTCTCCATGGCCAACCAGCCAGAGACCAAGGCTATCCTCTCCTTGGGGCACAACCCATGGGTGCACTTACCAATATGCACACACATGTTCACAAAGATGTACCTCGCACAAACACAAGCACACTCCATCATGTCCACACCACAGCCACATATTCACACACATTTACACACACGGTCCCAATAATTCTGTTCTTCTCTCATACACTAGCATTCACATATACAAACAGACCAGATCTGAGGAGGTATTAAAGACAGGGCTTCTCTCTGCTCTAGTTCCAGCTGTGGGACTGTGGTGGTGGATGCATCTGTTTGGATTAGGAGTAGCTGGCAGTTAATTAGGCATCTCCAAATCTTTGGCCTCTGCCATGTGCAATGCTCCCCTTCTCCCCCCAGCCTGCCCACCCTGCAGGCAGGTGGGCCTGTGGTCTGGCTGAACTGTCCTTGCCCTCCACAGGGAGGTGTCCCAAGCCTCTGAAGAACCGTGATGTCATCACCCTCCGCTCCTGGCTCCCCATGGGCGCTGATTACATCATTATGAACTACTCAGTCAAACATCCTGTGAGTAGACCTGACTTCTTTGCTGGGTGGGCAGAGGAAGGAGCCAGGCAGGGCTGGGCTATGGCTGCCACAGTGACTTCTGATTGACTTTGGGGCAAGCACAGTCCCTTTGGCCTTCAGTTTCCTTCTACAGTAAGGATAATGGGTTCTGTCTCCCTGCTGGGGCTCTCAAGCAGATCAGGAGAGGCAGTGTGGGCTTCTCAGGCGAGGGGGTGGGAATGACCTGACTGGTTTACTGAGTTCTGGGATGATATTAGCCAGGAAACTAGTAGGAGACATCAGGATCCTGTGGCTCTGCCTGAGGAGGGGGCCATGTTGGGAGGACATGGCTGGTCTGGATATGGGTTATGTGTCTCTAAATGCTCTTGAGCCTTGACCCTAGACTGGCACTTTTTCGAGAAAGCAAGATAGGGCAAAGATGACTTGGTCCACTTCCTTTTTCCTTGCCCCACCTCAGGCCTGGCCAGAGGATGTGAACTGTGTATGTATGCATGTTTGTGCGTGCATGTATCTATCACAAAGACATTTTGACTCTGCCTGCACCTGAGACATTTCCCTGTGCCTTCCATCCCCAGAAATATCCACCTCGGAAAGACTTGGTCCGAGCTGTGTCCATCCAGACGGGTTACCTCATCCAGAGCACGGGGCCCAAGAGCTGCGTCATCACCTACCTGGCCCAGGTGGACCCCAAAGGTGAGGGCTTCACCCTAGCAGCCTGTCATGGGATCCTTCCCTGTACCCTAGGGGATGGGTTTGATTTTTAGGGATCCGGAAGGTCATCTGTTAGGAGTGGTTTTGTATTGGGAATGTCCCCATCCAAAGCCAATGGTTTGAAAAGAATTGGCAGAGATGGCAGCTTGCTCCTCTGCACAGGCTTAGAGCTTTCCTCATGAGCTCTAACATCATCTACTCAGATCTGCTCCTGCTCACTGGCTGCTTCTCCTTGATCAGTCTTTTCTGCTCTCCTCTCTTCCCATCCTGGAAACCTCAGGCCTGTTTTCTCCCTCTTGGGGGGGCTCATCTACTCCCATGACTGCTCTGCAGCTGACCACAAGTCTCTATCTGCTGAGGCCCAGATTCCTGTGGCTATCACATCCTAGATATATGTCTACCACAGGATGTCTCTGAGGTACCTGTGACATACTATCTCCAAAGCTGAACTCCTACCTCCTGCTCTGGACCTGCCCTTTCTCCTGAGTCTCAGCCTTCCAGTCACCCCCCACCAAGCACCTGTGGTTCAGCACTTTTCCTCAGCTTCCAATGGAGTCCCTGATTTGCCCTCCAATATCACTCCTGGCCCTATCATTTCCATTTGCAGCTACCTAATCTGTCTGAAGCTACTGGAGAATTTTTTTCTAAAATGCTTATTTCCTTATGTCTCTTACTTGCTTAAAATGTTTCTATGACACTTCATTGTCCTTGGAGTCTACTCTGAGCCTCTGCCTAAGTCTTTCAACCCCTCAATATCTATATACTTTCTCATTCTCATTCCCTCAGCTAGCTATCTACACCTCTGCTCTCTCCTCAGCCCTCCAAGACTGTGTCAGGTCTCCTCTCTGTCCCTGATCCCCAAGGGAATGAGTCCTGCTTCTTGCACTTTAGACTTATTCCCTTCCAACAGAACACCTGGCACAGGCTGGACCCCAGACAATGAGTTCATCTTTGAATTCCCAAAGCTAGTCCAGGATGGGGTGTTACAGCAAATATGGACTGAGTGAACTGATTGAGTGAATGGCTAGAGGCTTGTTAAGTCTTGAATATCTTTGCTGCTCACACCCAGAGACCAGTGGGCACAGTGCCCCAAGGCCAGAGCTCCCTGGCCTTCATTGAGTGAGTGCATTGGGTTTAAGAGCCAGGTAGAGAGACAGGTAGTGAGCTGAACTGTGAATTTCAGGTCAGGCAGGCTGGGGTACTTAGCCTAGGGGCCTATGTAGCTGGGGAGGGGGTTTAGAAGGAAAGTCAAAAGAAGGGCTGAGCCAGTCATGATGGAGGAGTTAGGTATGAGAGTGGACAGAGACAGCAGGGTAAAGTTCGTTGGATCAGAATTACAACTTACAAGTAGCCTGGGATCACCTGGGACCCTGTGATTTTCTTCCATGAAGCTCTGCAACTCAGCAGAGGGACAGTGGGGACAGAGTTGAGCCTGAGGACCTCATTTAGGAAGGAGTAAGGAAGACACTCCTTGTCTTGAGAACCATCTTACCTCTTCCTTGGAGAAGATGGCTTCATTGAAGCCCAGGCAGAGGGCGGGGAGGGGAGGGATAGGGCTGGATAACTGAGGCCACCTCTTCCTTTTCTCACCTCCTACCCTTCCCTGCCCCACAGGCTCCTTACCCAAGTGGGTGGTGAATAAATCTTCTCAGTTCCTGGCCCCCAAGGTGAGTTGCCTTGGGACTTTGAGCTGTCCTGGTTGGGAAGAGGTTGGGGCTGGCTCTGGAGCCAGGGAGGGGGCCAAGGGTGGAGACCAGTCATAGGCAGAATTAGAGAATGAGGTTAGGCCCCAATCATGGTGGAAGTGGAGCTGAAGCGTGGGATGTGTGGTTGGGATGGGGGAGTGGCAGAGAGCCCTTGGAGGGACCTGGGGAAGTGTGGGTTGTCCCAGCTGTCCCTGACACTGCGTGCTGGGTCTGCAGGCCATGAAGAAGATGTACAAGGCGTGTGTCAAGTACCCAGAGTGGAAGCAGAAGCACCAGCCGCACTTTAAGCCCTGGCTGCACCCGGAGCAGAGCCCGTTGCCCAGCCTGGCCTTGTCAGAGCTGTCGGTGCAGCATGCAGACTCGCTAGAGAATATCGACGAGAGCTCCGTGGCAGAGAGTCGGGAGGAGCGAGTGGGTGGCGCTGGTGGCGAGGGCAGTGACGATGACACCTCGCTCACCTGAGCACTGCCCCACTGCGCCTGCTGCACCGAAGGAGACTGGACTGGGGCTGAACCTGGGGCACAGAGCCTTCTGCACTTCCTCCCCTCCCCCACCCCACTTCCTGGGGGCTCTGGGCTCAGGCCCAGGTGGCACTGCGGCCTGGCTGGACACAGTCCCAATAAACGATCCCACAGCCTCAGCCAGCTCATCCCGGTGCCTGCTTCCCACCTGCTCTGCACTGTGCTGCCCTGGTTTGAGGTTCTGCAGTTATTGCCTTAATGTTATTCGTCTCCTGGCCTCTTATCCTTAAAGTGCCTCCTCATTTCACCCTGTGTAGCTGGGAGAAGGGGTTGTCCTCTTCCTGACCTTTGTCCCTTCCTCCCTGTCCAGTAGCTTATTCTTATCACCCACTTGTTATTGTTGCGTGCTCACTTTGTGCTTTAAGCCAGGACCTTTGGCTGCCTTACTCTGCCTTCTTGGAGGGTGAAGGTTCTACTGTAGGATCTCTGGCTCAAGGCCCCTTGCTTCCCAGCTGCAGACTAGGCATCTGACCCTCTCCCCCATCCTGGGGAGGGATGTGGGGTACAGTTTCCTCATGAATGCAGTGCAGTGCAGGCGGCAGGCTCTTAAGATTTACATCCTTCCTAGGTTATATAGAATGCCTCAGGACTGCGTTAACATAAACAGCAGAGCCCTGGATGGATGCCAACTCAAGTCCTCTCATCGTATGCTCTACCTGGCTGCTGAGATTTAGAGGGAGGCCTGGGCCTCGTCTGGTCTTTGTGGCCCCTTCTACTTCCCCAAATCTGTGAGATCCAGAATTTGGTCTTGGACTCCTTGGGGCCAAGAATTTCTCCCCAAGTCTGACCTTAGCCCAACCAGCAAAAGACACAGTCTACTCAAGTCTTTCCCAAAGAATAGGTGAGTGGCCAGTGAAGTGAGTGGACAGGAGATTCTCTGTGATGGATTTCTAGTGTTACTTTGCCCAGTGTTCTGCTCTGTCACTGTGGGCAAACCTGGAAAGTTCTTAGAGCCTCATTTTCTCATCTATTAACTGGGGTGATAATTTTTACTTTTAAGCAAGTGTGAGAATTGTGAGCAAAGGAATAAATTGCCCAGCACTAAGCCTGGCATGTATTAGATGCTCCGATTAATGACACGTTCCCTCTTCTCAGGGGAAACCCTTAATCCAACTCGGTGAGAGTTATTTTTAAGAAATACCCACTGTGCATATGGAAAAGTAGGATCTCAGAGAAGGGCTGTTCCTAGAAGTGGCTTGGATATAGGACCCAGAGGGCCCACTGAGCCTGGGGCCCTCATCTCTGCATGTGCTGGGAAGAGAGGTAAAAGTCTAATGTTCTCTGGAAGGACACGTCCCCAGCACATAGAGGAGGTGGACTCAGGGGGAGAAATGGGGTACCCTCTAAGAATGTGGTTCAGCAGGTCTCCTGGGGGAGGGGCCACCAGCCAGGTTGTCCCAGGTCGGCTACGCCCCATTCGCCTTGGGATGTGTGCAGTTCACTCCTCCAGGGGGCAAACTCCCTAGAACAGGGGTGGCCAGAAAGGGAGACTCTTAGAGAGTTGGAGACTCAGCAGGAGGGTCGTGTGTGACCTAGGTCTCTGGAGATGGAGGAACGGGGCGGGGGTGGGGGGGGGAGAGGGAGCAGGCTGAGACTCACGGACCAATCCGGTGGGCAGACAAGTCAGGAAAGAGGAATCTGCGAGTGTGACAAGGCCGGGGGCGGGGCCGGGGCCGACTCCGGCCCCGCCCCCGCCCTCCCCGGGACATCACGTGGGGCGGGCGGGCGGAAGCGTCCCGCGGGGTGGGCGCGCCGGGTCGGTCCGCTGCCGCGGGGTGGCACAGGCGGTGTGAGTCAGTAGCGGCGCCCGGGCCCCGGGTCCCCGCGTGGAATCTTCGCTCGAAACAGGTCAGTGCGCCTGCCGGGGGCCACCACGTCCGCAGCCGTCCCCCCCGTGGCCAGGTGTGTCCTAAAGTGTCCCCATTCCGCAGAAAGGAAAGGCGAGGCTGCGCGGCCCCACCGCGCCTGGCGCCCATTCCCCGGGGTCACGCTCTGCTTGCTGGGGTGGGTGGAGGTCGCCCCGAGGATGAGCCGCCGGGGCGGACCGGAGGGAGGAGGGTGAACTGGCGGACGCTAGCTTCCGAAGAGGGGCTGAGCCCCGCTGCCCTGCGGCGGGAGGGCGCTCGGGCTCCGGAGCCAGTCCACCTAGAGCGCCTTGCCTTTCTCACCTGTGACCTGAACCTCCCCAGCCCCTTGGCCCCTGAAACCCTAAGGGATCTGCAGAGCCCTTGACCCTATGCCCTGGACCTAGGGCTCCAGTGACCTTGGATAAGCTACTTCCGGTCTCTACACCTCAATTCCACATCAGTAAATGGGGGCATGGCCTCCCAAGAGCCTATGTGGCCCAATTGCTGCGGAAACATGGGGTGTGTTCACTGAATGGGGTCAAGCTGGAGTGGGTGGTTGGGTCTGAAGTGTGCGTGTGCGGGCTTAGAGTATAGGATGTGTGTGTGTGTGTGTGTGTGTGTGTGTGTGTGTGTGTGTGTTACTGATTTCCCAAGGTGGGTTTTGCTTACTGGGAAGCTGATCTCAAGTCTTCAAGGTGGGCCTCTGCCTTAGACCTTTCTCCAAATCTGGTGTTCCAGGGAGTTTTCCCTTATCCAAAGACTAAGGTGTGTGTGGGGAGTGGACTAGGTACTTAGGGAGAGATTTGACTACACAGTAGGGTCCCAGACTGAGACACTTGTGATGTCTGCCCATGGACAGCCAAGAGCTCCCAGCTCTGGAGACCTCCCAACAGGATCATTACAGGGTAGAAGGAACCCAGCAGTGTCAGAGACAAGTAAGGCAAGTATGGACCCGTGGGGGCCCAGGGAGGAAGAGATGCCTTGGTGGTTAAGTGGCAGTTTACTATAAGGGCAGGGGCCTCCAGATGATGGTGTACTTTGTATAAGCACCATGGAAGGATGGCAAAGAGATGAGTGTGGCTTTAAGGACTGGCTGGGGAATGGTGTGCAGAGAACTCATCCTTGTGTCCCGTGCTGGCTGGGGATTGTCTAGACCCTGCTCTGGGGCCTGTGCCTCCCCATTGGCCACTTGCTTACTGAAATGGGAGGGAGGTGTCCCAGGCAGACTACTGGTGACTGGAGGAGGAGGTGGCCTTGTTGCCTAGGCTGCATCCGGGCATTCAGGCCTCCAAATTCTGTCCCAGCCTCACTCCCAGCCTCATCCCCACAACCTGGGCTCCAACTATTGCTTGTCTACACATCAAGACAGCCTTTGGTGTAAGTTGAATGTACCTCTACCCTCAAGTTAGTTCCCCATCCAAATCCTCAAGTACATTGGCACTTTTAGGGTTCAGAGATGGGTTATCTCTTGCCTCTCCTTCCAACCTGCACAGCTTTGGAAGGGTCTCCTTGGAAGTCTGCAGGAGGTCCTGCAGAGGGCCATAGGATCACCTGGGATCTGGGGCCTGAAGTCCTAGGACAGCCACCAAGCACTCTGCATGTTCTCATACTTTAAAGAGCTTCCATTTTCCATCTGTAGGGTGGGCTGATAAGACCTAGTGCACTGAAGAAAGACTAAGCTGGGGGCAGGAATCCAACTAAGTCTTTCCCCCAGCAAGTGTTGGGGGAAAAGAAGGCAGAACCAAGGGAAAGGACGGTTGAGGGGACAATTGGTGGCTCAGAGTATTGGGACTAGTGATGGACTGGGCCTGAACATCAGTTGGAGGGAGGGGAGTCCCCACTGTTCTCTGGGGGCCTCTCTTCTTACCCCAGTCTCTCTTGGCTGAGCTCAAAGCCAGCCGCCAGTGCCCAAACAAGTGGCCTCTGTTCCCAGGGGAGGGGGAGGGGAGGCGGCCCTGGGCTCCAGGCCCGTCTGTCCAGCACTGACCCTGGCCCCCGCCCTTCGCTCTCAATCTTAACCCTTAGGGGCCTGGATGGGGTCCTGAATTGCTTGAGAGCACACGGCCTTTACTCACCCACTGTCTCCTTCACCCTACTTTAGACTCCTTAAGGGTTCTGAAGGGGATGTGGTAGGAAACCCTCCCTGAGGAATAATGTCCATTCCTTGGGCAGCTCCTGAGGCCAGACTTGGCTCCCTTCACAGGCATTTAGGGAGGGGATCTATGCTAAAGGTCGGAGTCAGAAGCTAACATCCCCTCCAATGTTCACTCCCCACAGAGTTCAGGGTCTGCAGCTGACTCAACAACAAGGCCCTTAGCTCTGATTCAGAGAGGATATGGCATCTTGTCAACCTTCCCTCTGCTCTGAGCTGGCACTCTAGACCTGTACATTCTAACTAGGGCTTTGAGGAAGACAGTCCCAGCTCAGGAAGGCAGAGTTGATGTGGGGCCAGTGTGTATGGCTTGGCTTTGCATGGCCTCTTGGAGTGTTTCTCTCTCTCGTCCTGTAGGTCATAGTTCATAATTAAGACATGATTACTGAGATAGAGTGATTGAGAGGGGATAAAGGGTTAAGTGACCAGTTCAATAACAGTATTATTTAGTTTAGTTTGATGAATGATTATTTAATTGTAGTAATAGTAACAGCAGTAGCTGTTGTTACTTAGAAGCTTATGTGTGAGGCAGTGTGCTAGATACATTTTGCACTGATGACCCCCCTTCCCCCAAAAGCTGCCCTATTGTCATTTGAGAAACATCTATTCCCAGCCCTGTCCCTCAGGGGTCCCTTTCTCCCCACAAGGCCCAGAAAGGGCCTTTGAGAACAAAGAGACAATAGTTGGGTGGTATGAGTACCGTTCCTATTTGCAGATGAGGAAACCGAGGCCAAGGGGTTAAGTGATTTGCTGGGGCTCAGTTGTTCTTTAGATTTGTGCAAGTACCCTGAGTACTGGGAGGCATTGCAGACAAGAGATCCAAACTTAGTCTGGCTCTGGGAACTTGCCATTGGGTGACAGGCAGAGACTGGAGGGCTGCTGGTTGGTGACATCGCTTGTGATTAGCTGTGGAGTCAGGATGCCTACAAGGTGACTCTGCTTGCAGATTGGACAAACTGCTCTGGATTCCAGCTAAAAAGAGCCCAGGTCTAGGGGTGAGCACTTCCCAGAAGCTCATTTTCTTATGCTGTCTCTCCTGGCTTTGGGGGATGCAATGATTCTCCTAGATCCCATGCTGTATAGAAAGGTAAGGAACTTTCTGTGGCCTTTGAGCTGAAGAGTTAGGAAGCTGAGATGGGAACCCAGGCCTGGTCACAGCCCCCAAAAGCTTCCTTTAGATACTATCCATACTGCCATGTCCCAGATTTTTTATTTATTTTTAATTTATTGTTATTGGGGCTGGGGAGGTGGCTCAGTGGTAGAGTGCTTGCCTTGCATGCATGAGGCCCTGGGTTCCATTCCTCAGCACCACATAAGCAGAAAAAGCTGGAAGTGGCACTGTGGCTCAAATGGTAGAGCACTAGCCTTGAGCTGAAGAGCTGAGGGCAGCACCCAGGCCCAGAGTTCAGGCCCACAACCGGCAAAAAAAACAAAAAGAAGAAAAAATATTGTTATTATACCAGTGTCCCAGGCTTTTAATCCCCAAACAAACCAGGAGCCAGCTTAGGATGCCAGGGTCTGCCACAGAGCAGGGGTAAGAGTGACTAATTGGAGGATTTTCAGAGCCGAGAGGCTAAGGTGTAGAGTGTACCACCTGTGGCCAAGTGTGTGAAGCTCTGGGCCAGAGTGTCCCAAGGAAGTTCAGTGATCAGATTTGTCCTGGGGGGGATGTGCCAGAATCTTCCTCACCATCATCTTCATTTCTGTGAGGACAAAGGTATAGGTGGTGGACTTGACCTTTCATGGGCCACTCCTGTGTTACAATCCAAGACTGGATAGGGAACAGCAAATGGAATCTTGGCTGTCCAGGAGCCTTGGGATAGCCTAGTCAAATCCACCTCATTTGTTAGGCTGGTAGTGGGTAGATAAGTCCCCCACGATAGGAAACAGTTCAGGGCTGAACTGCTACTCCAGGTTAGCCCCCTAGGTGCCTGCATCTCCTCTGCCCAGTGTTCTTACTGTCCTGGAGGAGCCTTCTCCACCCCTGGCTCATGAGCCCCAGATATGGACAGCACAAGACCAACTAAACTGGGCAAGTGAGGGGAGAAGGAGGTGGTGAGGGAGGGAGGTTTTCCACCTACCCTACATTGACTGCCAGGTTGTTGAAATTCTGAGTCTGAGATTTGAGACATGAGAGAGTCAAGGTGTTTTCCCCGAGGCTCTGTTGTGCCTGACATTCTTGGCTTCTGAATTTCTGAAAATCCAGGTTCCAAAAGCTTAGAGTTGGGGTGGATCACCCCCAGTTGCCAATGAACCTGAGTATCCATGCTGGTTCTATAGCAAATAGCTGGAACTATACCTAGGCTTAGAGTTGGGTGAATTTCTAGGAAGGTCTGAGGCCCCACTGGCCTGGTGGCTCTGTGCTCTCTGCACCTACTATATTGGCACATGTTCTACACTTTACTTTCAGAGTCTGTAGAGCAAGCTCTGGGGCCCAAGTGGTAGTCCTGAAAGCTCTGGGGCTTTTGGTGGGAAGAAAGAGGTTAGGCCCCATCTAGGAGCAATGGGAGCATCCCTGTGGAGACCAGTGTGCAAGTGAGGGGAGTCCCAGAGAGACTGGTGGCTAAGTGGGTCAGAGAACAAGATTAGGGTCACACTTTGGGCAACAGGCCAGCAGAAACAGGCTCAGCAGACCCAGATCAAGTCTCTCAGAGCCAGATCCAGGCTGGGAGACTCTACAGAGTGGGATGGTAGGGAGAGACATGTATCAAGGAGACTGAGGGGAGACACTCTGCTGCCTTGGGGTCCAGGAGCTGAGCCTCCTCTTCCCAAAGATCCCCTGGCTACTCCCCAGTTCCTAGCCTAGCCCCTTCCTGTGCCATATGCCTCTGTGTTGGATGTGCTCCACATTGGGACAGCCCACTGATTGCCCACTGGTTTGAGGAGGTGGGACCTACCTCTTTTTTTTTTTTTTTTGGCTGGTCCTAGAGCTTGAACTCTGGGCCTGGGTACTGTCTCTGAGCTTCTTTTGCTCAAAGCTAGCATTTTACCACTTGAGCCACAGCTCCACTGACAGCTTTTTCTGAGTAGTTTATTGGAGATAAGAGTCTCATGGACATTCTTGCCTGGGCTGGCTTTGAATTGTGATGCTTGGATCTCAGCCTCCTGAATAGCTAGGGTTATAGGCGTGAGCCACCAGCACCCAGCAAAAGATAGAACTTTTATTTATCTTTTGGTTGGTCATGGGGTTTGAACTCAGCCTGGGTGCTGTCTCTAAGCTTTTTTTTTTTGGATCTGTTGTGGGGCTTGAACTCTGCACCAGGGCACTGTCCCTCAGCTCTTCAGCTCAAGGCTAGTGCTCTACCACTTGACCCACAGTGCCACTTCCTGCTTTTTCTGTTTCTGTGGTACTGAGGAATTGAATCCAAGGCCTTTTGCACACGAGGTAGGCACTCTATCACTGAGCCACCTTCCCAGCCCCTGAGCTCTTTTTCAAGGCTAGTGTTCTACCACTTTGAGCCATAGTGCCACTTCCTGGGGCCTGCCTCTTGAAAGGCGTGCTGGGTAACGCTTATCCCTACCTGACTCTTAACCCCTTGGTCTCTGCTGGGGACCCTCAGCAATCTGTTATGCAGTTTTGCAACAAAAACCTTGCCTGGTTCACATGTTAGGGAATGAGAAGGGACCAAAGGCAGGAGCCAGTGGATGGGGCCCTGAGTCCCACTGGGCAATAGGGAGTTATGGGAAGATCACTACTTGCCTTAGTGGTGGTGTTTGATCTTAGACACTCCTGGGAGTCTGGTGTGGTGCTCACCTGCTTTGGGATCAGTGGTTGGCAGCATGTGAGAGCCAGAGAGCCAGAGATTCCCCACAGTGTTTATCAGGCCATTCCAGCAGGAAGTGGCTGGGGAGTCTCTGAGGTTGGAAGAAGGAGCAGGCCCAGCTACAGAGGACTCCAACGAGCCTCAGAACAGACTGTTGGGCTTCTGCCCCTCTGGTCTGAACTTTGACACATGCTTTGTCTTGTCCAACAACCTCTGTCCCTTTCTTGGGCTCCTAAGAAAGTAAGCTGGTGTTAGACCCAGACCAAATGCCTCCCAGTACAGCTTGCTTCTCTGCCCACCCCTTCCATGAATGCATGTGTATGTGTGTGTGTGCATGTGTGTGCTCATGCATACACATACGTAGTCCCTCCCACTACCCATTGTTGCTTGGGAGGCTTCCTGGGAAAGGTTTTGAGGTAGAGGAGGGCAACCTCAGCAGAGTGAGCAAGCAAAGGCTGCACATGCCAACAGATGTCACGAATTGAGCACCTGCTGTAAACCAGGCCTCAGTTTCCATTCCTACATTTCATATACTTACTGGGCATTTTCTGAACACTGTTCTGGCTGCTGGAAATACAGCTATAACTGCAAGGGCTATACCTCCCAGTTGAGGTGATCGACATTAACAACTAGATATATAAAATAGTGACACATGGGATGAGGAATGAGACCGGAAAAGGAGAGACTGACTTGATAGGCAGGGAAGGAAGGCCTTGCATTTGAGAAAGTTCTTGAAAATATGGAAGGAACCATGCAGTTGTGTGGCCAAGAGTGTACCAGGCAGAGGCAGTTGAGTGTTGGCCCTGAAGCAGGAGCCATTGTTCTGAGTCTTCACATTGAAGAAACATTAAAGTAAGTTGATGAGACGCGTAGGGATTGGTCACCCAGGCTGAGCAGACCCCATGCCCTCTTTGGTTTTTACTCTGAGGGATCCAGGGTCACTGGGTAGTGAGAGCTGGTTTTAGTGGATCTATTCCCTCCCTTCCTCCCTCCTTCTCTTCTCTTCTCTTTTCTCTTCTCTTCTCTTCTCTTCTTTCTTGTTGGCCATGGAGCTTGAACTCAGGGCTTGGGTGCTGTCTCTGAGCTTTTGTGCCCAAAGCTAGCACTCTACCACTTTGAGCTACAGAGCTACTTCCAGTTTTCTAGTGGTTACTTGAAGATAAGAGTCTCACAGACTTTTCTGCCTTGGCTGAACCACCTCTCTCAGATCTCAGCCTCCTGAGTAGCTAGGATTATAAGCATGAGTGAAGCACCTGGCTTGATATCTGTTTTTAAGTTGTTGTTTATGCTTCACAAGCCTGCAAAGTAAAGCTCTAAGAATCCTTTTATATCGATGAGGAGACTTAGGCTCAGAGCAATGATAAGAATCCTTCTTTCTGCTGCCCGTGTGCTTTTTCCCTGCTGTCCTTTCCTGCCTAGGCTCATTCTGCATCTTCTGAAGAGGTGGAGTGGAGAGAAGGGCTCAGGAAGTTCAGACTCTCCTGTGTGACTTTGAGCAAGTTTCTTCACCTCTCTGAGGTTCTTTGCTTGTTCTAGACTGTTCTGAGGATTATGCGGCAGTCATGTAGTGGTAAAGGTTCTGTTGGCACAGCCAACAGTGCTCTCAGCTGGATGGGTGATGGAGTGGGGAGCAGGAGTGGGGTAAGGATGCTCTTTGTGGCCCTGAACAAGGTCTGCAAGGAGGTAGAACTAGGAACCTTCCCTCTGCCTGCTGTCTGTGTACAGCAGGAAAAGCCAAGGTCATCTATCAACTTGGAGGCCAAAGCCTATGGGCTTTGTCCCTGTCTCCCCTCTCCCTCCTGGCCCAGCCCCTGCGCCAGCCACCTATGCTCTTTCCCTACCAACATAGTAGCTTCCCATTTCAGCATGGGCTGCTTGGCTTCTGGCTTCTGTATTCCAAGGGCCAGCTAAGGAGAAAGCTGGTCTGAGCCCTTGTCACCTGAGCCACTGATTCTAAAGTACAGAGAAGCCCACTGAGATCCTCTTGTGTGACCGGGTTTTCCATTTTTCTCAGCTCTCCCCTTCCCCATTAAGGTCAGTGCTGTCCCTTGGCTGCTCAGGTGCATGATCAGGGTCCTAGCCATGATGGTGCTAGTCACTGTGGTCCGTCCCCTCTTGCTTCCTGTGCTGTGTCCCTACCCCTGTGCACACCAACCCTTTTGTGGTCAGCCAGCTTCCCGTTTCAGGCTCATTTAGGCATTCACAACCCCTAGGCTCCAGGGGACAGTGGTCACACAAGAATCTTCATAGAGTCATCTGTGGCACCTCAGGCCTCTCCCAATATATGTGGTAGCAGAGGTGATAGGAAGTCCCTGGTCCCAGGAAGGGTGTTTCTGTGACTGAGGTCAGCCAGGAGGCCAGTCCCCAGCCATGCTGGTGGCAGGTGCCTGGGACTCCACAGGTGTGGGATGTGTGGGTTACCACAAGGTGGGAGGGGCTGAGTGGAGGCTCTAAGAGTGTTGGGACTTGGGAGTAGGGAAGGTGGCTCTGGGCTAGGTCTATGGGTAAGAGTAGGTAAGCTGTCTGAAGGTTTGCCCATTGGGCCCCATGGTGCTCTTGCCTATAGATGGGGGAAAGGCAGTAGTAGGCACAGGGCCAGGAGTCCAGTACTATGAGAGGTCAAGTGTTGGGGTGCCTGCCTAGCATGTGTGAAAAACCTGGGGCAAAAGATGGTGGCAGGGCAGGTAGGTACAAATTGCCCCCATTTGGGGGACAGATATATAGTGGGGCCAGAGATGGATAATGTGTGACAGAACTTTTCACAAAGCTTTTTCACCGTGTACAGGAATGTGATTCTAGCACATTCGAGGTTGAAGCAGGAGGATTTCAAGGTTGAGACCAACCTGGGCTACATAGTGATACTGTCTCAAAAAGAAACAAAAGCAAACCTTTTTACTCTCAGTTTCATTTATTTGCAAGTGCTGGGCTTCACAGAATCCCCCCTCCTCCCTGCCTGACCCTTTTTTTACTGTGGGGCTTGGGCCTGAGGAGACTGGGGTGAGGATCAGAGCTGGGGTGGGGTCAGATGCATGTGGAGTGGATGCAAACCACAAACCCTTTGAGTCTCATGTCTACTACTGGATCTCTGCATTTTCCATCTGGAAGGCTGCTGGCCTCCTGGTGCCTGGAAGGGAGACCTTATTTGATTAACTGAATTTGAGACTCTCAGGAGGGGCTGGTGGGGCAGGAGGAACCTGTAGGTCTGACTCCAGTCCAGTTGGCCCAGGACAGGAGCGGTTTCATTTCTTCTTCTCCTTTCCTTTCCTTCCCTTCCCTTCCGTGTGATGGTCCTGTGGCTTGAACTCAGGTCTGGATGCTGTCCCTGGGCTATTTTGCTCAAGGCTAGTACTCTACCACTTGAGCCATAGCTCCATTTCTACCTTTTTTGGTGGTTAATTAGAAGTAAGAGTCTCACAGACTTTCCTGCCTAGGCTGCCTTCAAACCATGATCCTCAGATCTCAGCCTCTTAAGTAGCTAGGATTACAGGCGTGAGTCACCGGTACCTGGCTGGCAATTTCATTTATAGTTCCTTTAGTCATATATGCACATATTTAAAATCATGGTTACCTTATTATTGATGGTATTAGAGAACACATTGCTGTAACCTCAGTTCTAATGACATCAATTTATTATTTTCCTAACAATAACCATTATTTAAAAATAATAATGGCCATTATTATTTTTATTTGCGCACTGGGGTGAGGGTAGGGTCAATCCCAGGGTTTCAAGCATGCTAGATAGTGCTCTACCATTGAATGATACCTCCAACCTTTTCCTTCTAATTCTGTAAATGATACATAGTTCCATCTTCAATTATGGAAATTATACACAGTTGCATCTTTTAATCATGTAAATGACATAGTTTCAGAAACTTCAAACAATATAGACATGAAATCTGTAGAAAGTGCAAGTTTCAGCTGAGCATCAGTGGCTCATACTTATAATCCTTGATAGGAGGTTGAGATCTGAAGATCACAGTTCAAAGCCAGCCCAAGAAGGAAAGCCTGTGAGACTTTTTCCCAGTCCTGGGCCTTGAACTCTGGGCATGAGCACTGTCTCTGAGCTCCTTTTTGCTCAAGGCTAGCACTCTACCGTTTGAGCTATAGCCCCATTTTCAGCTTTTTCTGTGGTTAATAGGAGATAAGAGTCTTATCAGTTTTCCTGCCTGGGCTGGCTTTGAACCTCGATGCTCAGATCTCAGCCTCCTGAGTAGTTAGGATTACAGTGCCAGCCATCAGCATACAGCTCTGTGAGACTGTTACCTCCAATTAACTACCAAACAGGCCAGAAGGGGAGTTGTGGCCCACATGGTGTTGTACTAGCCTTGAGGACAGCACTCAGGACCTGAGTTCAAGAGCACGCACGCACGCACGCGCGCGCACACACACACACACACACACACACACACAGAGTGGAAGTCTTTAGATGCCAGTAGGGATGATGAGGGTACTTTTCAGTGGTAGAGAGAATACTCTTGCCTAGCATGTACAAATTCCTGGCCTCAGTCACTTACAACACACACACACACACACACACACACACACACACACACACACACACACACACACACACACACACAGAGGAGTAGAGTTAGGGTAAGGCCTGAAATTGCTACCAGAGAGGTCTACTGTCCCTTAGTCATTAATGTCCTTAATAAAATTTTGGTTTATTATTTTATCAGGGTGATGATCAGGCTGCTGCAAAAATGGCATGCCTGCCTCTCACCAGGTCCTCTGTGTATGGATGTCCACATGGTGCACTGTCCAGCAGGGCCAGGTGGATGGGTGGGGTGAGGGCTAGGAGAGCAAGAACTGAGCCCTGCTGTGGATGAGGTCATCAGGCAGGGGTGCCAGGTAGGAGCTGGGGTGAGGTACTCACTGGTGGCTAGGAGACCTGAAATCTCTGGAATGCTGAGGGTCCTGACTGGAGCCTGGCTTATAAGCTCGGTTCTAGTTGCTGGCCTTGGGACTCGTACAGGAAGTGACAGCCTTCGCCTGGGAGAATTCTACAGAAAATGCAAGTCTGGCCTCTCGTACACATGTGGTGACGTGTCCTAGTCATCTGTGAGGCAGAGAGGGACAAATGGAGGGCCTAAACCATAGTATGACTCGCTTAGGACTCAGGACCAAAGTTGTGGGGCCAGATTGTAGTCTAGACTCATCTTGTACCCTGGGGACAGAGTTCAGGCCTTGATTCAGGAACTGAGACAGCTCTTTATGCCCCTAGGCCAGGGGGGACTCCCACGGCTCCAGGACCCCAGAAGATAGACCCTACCACAGCTGGAGCAGGACAGGGCATGCCTGGAGCCTGGGAGAGTTATGGGGAAGGAACTTCTTAGTTGACTTGTTTGGGGTATATATGCAGCAGCCATTCCTTGAAAGGCAGAATATAGCTTCTTGGTGGGGGGGACGGACATATCCGTGGTTTCTCTGCTTTTGGTGGGGAGGGTTACACAAGTCACCTTAGAGTTGAGGGAGCTGCCTTTGCTGGGAGGCGGGAGTCACTTCTGCACCCTCTAGCCTGGGAACTCCACCCTCACTTAGTTCCTCATATCTACAGGAAGTGTCCCCAAGACTTATAGCCCTGTTAGCCTGAGCCTGCAGAGACCTGCTACCGCCCAGGAGGGTGGCAGATGCCCTGGAGGCTGGTCTGGCTTGTAGGTACCATTTGGGCACTGGTGGGGCAGGGTGGAGGTGAGCATGGGGCACATGGGGCTCTAGGAGTTGCTGAAGTTGGGTTGATGATGGTGGGTGGGAGGCTGAAGGCTGGGCGGAGGGGTGGGGTGGCCGTGGGCTGGGTGAAAGTGGGAGGTACATGTGGTTCTGGTGGGTAGGTTATGGTACAAGTGGGTGGGGTATGGTTTCTAGGCCTAGATGACTGTGTGTTGGTGAAGATCTTGGAGGGCTTTCTTGAGGTTGGAGTGCTAGGGATCCTGTCCAACTGACTGCTTGGCTGGGAAAGTTTGGCTGGGGGCATGGAGAAGGCCGTGGAGAGGAAGAAGAGGGGACAAGCCTCAGGACTCTGGCTAGCCCTAGGCCTTCCTCTCTCCCTTCCTGCCCCCTGCAGGCCAGACCAGCCTCCAGGGCATCTGCCACCCTCCTGGGCGGTATAGCTGTTCTCGGTGGACTCAGGCTAACAGGTCTGAGGCTTCTCTAGAAGCCAGAGTTGAGCTCTCTGCAGAAGGGTCTGTGGGAGTCACTGGCAGGCATCCTGGCCCCAGGGACTGAGGAGCAGAGTGTGGAATGCACTAGGATCTTTAAGACTGTCCTGACTGCCCTGACTGGGCTGATTCACTCATGCAAATCAGAATGCAAATAAGGCCAGCCCAGGAAAGAAGGGTCCACCCACCCGGTCAGCAGGCCTTCAAGTGACTAACAGCAGTCACTAAACTCTCTGGATGTCTTGTGTTCCTACTCCACTGGATTTCTGTCTCCAGCTCAGTAGGGTCCTTTCCTGTTTTGGACCTTGCACATTCTGTTCCCTTTGCCTGGAACAGCAGCTTTCTTTTCTTTACCCATCCACCTCCTAGGAAGTCCTCACAGCCTGGAGCCCTCCGGAGAGAGATTGCCCTCACACGGCTGCCTAGAGGCAGTCACATGCTCTTTATACTCCAACAAGTGACTTGGGTAAGTCCCTACCTCATGCAGGCCATAGGATTGGCCTGAAGATGAGAGGTGGAGGTGGGAATAGAACAGGGGCTGACACATGGTGGCACTTAGGAGATGGAAGAAGCTCTGGGTCATTCTGCTGGGCTAGTGGAGTTGGTGTCACTAGTCATATTGGGTAGGGATGCCAAGAGGGAGTTGTCAGGCTGGGACAGAGATGAAGTAATGAGAGTTAAACCCTTAGGGTCAAGATAGTTACTAGAAAGTTTGGATCTAGGAAGAGGGACTCAAGCCAGACCTGAAGAAAGACTATTTGGCAAGGATTGGAGATTCCCTACGATCTTACTTAACCTCCGGACTGGAGACTCGGTGCCTTTGTGAGCAGAGTCCGGCTGTGGGCTCCATTGTGGAGAGTCGAGGGGACTTTGAGGATACAGGCAGAACATTGTGGGAGTTTGCTGAGGGTCAGTCACTGAGGCCTTTCTGCAAGAAGCAGCCTGGAGCAGATGCCTGAAGGGGAGATGGGGGTGGTTTATTTACTCATTGTCAGCAGACAGTTGACAGTTTCGGGGCTCCCCATATGCTGTGTGTTGGTGTAGGAAGTGACAGGGAGAGAGTTGTGGACAGAACATGTCACTGAGCATTTGGGCAAGTCACTTCCTCCTTGAGGATGTTTGTTTCTTCACCCATAAGTAAGAGGCAGGGCTGGACCAGCTTGAAGGGCATGTAAGGAACCAGGGGTCCTTGAACACACTGGGAGCCCCAGCAGGCTGTTGAGCAGGGCAGAACCTCAACTAGACTAGTAAGAAAAGCAGAGCCAGAATGATGGGCAGGGTGAAACAGGAGGGGGACCAACTCCTCAAATGTGGCTGTGCTGTCCCAACAGCACAACCCTCCCCACTGCTGGGATCAGCCCCCCTGAGGTGGTGGACTGGGAGGCTGCATAGGAAACAAGGACTTCAGCTTTAAATCAGGGATGAGGTAGAGCCTGGGATGCATTGGTCCAGGGTGCAGAATTTGAAGGCATGTCACAAAGCTTGATTACCAAGGCATAGAATATTTTAATGTCAAAATTAATGCAAAAAAATCCACAGTAAATCTTTTTTTGGGAGGGGGGAGTGCGGTCGGTCATGGAGCTTGAACTCTGAGCCTGGACACTGTCCCTGAGCTCTTTAGCTCAAGGTAACGCTCTACTGCTTGAGTACCACTTCCAGTTTTCTGGTGGTTACTTGAAGATAAGAGTCTCCTTGACTTTCCTGCCTGGGCTGGTTTTGAACCATGATCCTCAGATCTCAGCCTCCTGAGTAGCTAGGATTATAGGCGTGAGCCACTGGTGCCCGGCCACAGTAAATTTTTAAAAACTCAGTTTTCAGTAAAGACAAGACAGTATTGATGATACATTTTCAGCCTCAATAGTGTGCTGCTTCAAACCTTGTATGGAGCTACCTCCTCCAGGAAGCTTCCCCTGATTATAGCCCGATGAGGCCCCGCCCCTTATCTACCTCCCTAGCTGTTTTCGCTGGCTGATGCTGTTGATTCCCTCCAGTGTTAGGTTCCCAGAGACATTGGGTTTATGCTTCTAACTCCTTGAACAGGGCTGATCCAAAGGTCAATGTTGAATCCCAGGTTCTCTAACCTTATCTAGCTTCCTGTAGTACAGGAATAGGAAGTTGAGAGAGGCCCAGTAGGAACCCAGCTCTTCTCTGGGGAAGGACTAGTTTCCTGTCTCCCACCTCTGGCCCGTCCAGTAGAGTGGTTGGGACCATCATCAAGCAAGCTTCTTGTGTTATTCTCTTAGCCTTTAGCAGGTGTTCTGTCATCCTTGTTCCTGAATTTGAGAGGAGCAAGGAGGGTGGTTCAGGGCTGCTCTGCCCAATAGGAGTACAGTGCAAGGCACAGATGTAATATAAATGCACTACTAGGCACATTGAAGAAAATAGGTGTGGCTGGGGGCATGGCCCAGCGGTAGGCACTTGCCTAGCATGAGCAAGGCCCTTGGTTTCCATCCTTAGCATGAAAATAATAAATAGGTAGACAGATAAAAGGAAAGAAAGAAGAAAAGAGGAAAAGAGGAAAGGAGAGAAAAGCAACAGAAACAAGTATAGTTAATTTTAATAGTCTTTTAACTCAATATCTACAATATTGTGGTTCATCATATAAGCAATACGAAAAATTTGAGATATTTTACATTTTTTTTTTTGGTACTAAGTCTTCAAAATCCCAGGTGTTCAAAATCTAGTGCATCTTATTTTGGGGTCTGCATCTCAAATGTTCAAATTTTGAACTGCTAGCTGCTTTGTAGACCAGGCAGGCCTAGGTTGTATTTAGACTTTCTTCCTAGCTTACATATCTATGCTTTAGACCAAGTATTTAGTCTCTCTGTGCTCTACATTCTTTCTGGTAAAACAAGGAAAACAGGCCAGGTGCTGGTGCCTCATACCTGTGATCCTAGTTACTCAGGAGGCTGAGATCTGAGGATCAAGGTTCAAAGCCAGCCCGGGCAGGAAAGTCCATGAGACTTTTTCGTTTGTTTGTTTGTTTTTTGGTCAGTTGTAGGGCTTGAACTCTGGGCCTGGACACTGTCCCTCAGCTCTTCAGCTTAAGCTACTCTACCACTTGAGCCACAGAGCCACTTCTGTTTTTTTAGTGGTTAATTGGAGTTAAGAATCTCCTGGATTTTCCTGCCTAGGCTGGCTTTGAACTGTGATCCTCAGATCTCAGCCTCCTGAGTAGCTAGGATTATAGGCGTGAGCCACCAGCACCTGGCTCATCTATCCCCTTTGTATTGCCTTCCCTGGGCAATCCCCACCAGCTTTCCCAGTGACTTATCTGCCACTGGTCCTGAAGAGTGCCAGAAGCCTGAGTCCTAAGTCCTTGTAGTTTTATTTATTAATTATTATGTTATCATTTTTCTAATGGTAAGAAAACTTGGCAGAGCTTTATTGAGTAAGCAAGCAAGCAGTCAAGCAGACAAGCAGAAAGGCAGAGGTACACTCTAACAGAGGGTGGGTTCTTTCTAAGGGAGAGACCTATTATTATTTTGTGTATGTGTTTATGTGTGTGCTAGTACTGAGGCTTGAATTCAGGGCCTGGGTGCTGTCTCTGGGCTTTTTTGCACAGTTCCACTTCTGGCACTTTTTTGGGGGTGTGTGTGGCCGGAGGGGGGGGGAGTGATTAATTAGAGATAAAAGTCTCTTTCTAGTCAGGGCTAGCTTTAAACCATGATCCTGACCCTCTGAGTAGCTAGGATTACAGACTTGAGTCACTAGTGCCCCACTCCTGAGTCTTTTTAGTACCTGCATGGCCCCCACCTTTGGCAGGACTGTGTGACTGCCTAGAGTCCCCTGTGTGGTCCCCAGAACCCTTTTCCTTCCCTCTCTTCCTATTCCTCCACCATGCCTGTCCCTGCTTTTTTCCCCTTTTCTTTGGCTTTCCCCGTCTGTCCTTCACTTTCCCCGACCTCTTCCTCCTCCTGCATCCTGGATGCCTCATAGACTTTGTCCCCCATCTCTGTCTCCTCAGCTTCCACCTCAGGCCAAGATGCTGAGCCCAGTGGAGTAGCAGTGCCTCTAGGAGGACCAGGCGGCCCTGGCAGCCCAGCTGGTGAGTGAGGGGCTGAAGGCAAGTGCTGAGCTGGATGCAGCAGCCTCTGCTCCACGCTGAGATGGGGGGTTCAGAGAATTGGTCCAGGGAGCTTTTGAAGGTCTCTCCTTGCTGGGTCTGAGAGGACAGGGAAGAGTCCTCAGGCTGGAGTGGGATGTCCATCCTTGCTTGGTGAGTTGTGGTCCCTTTCTCATCCCCAGGGTTTACTCATTCTCTGCCTCCTTCCCCGTTCCTTTCCTTCCTCCCTCTCTACCCTCTCATCCTGGGGCTTGAACTCAGGGCCTGGGTGCTGGCCTTCAGCTTTTGTGCTCAAGGCAACTACTCTACCATTTGATCCACAGCTCCACTTCTGGTAAGTAAGTAAGTTAGTGTGTGTGTGTGTGTGTGTGTGTGTGTGTGTGTGTGTGTGTGTGTGTGTGTGTGTGTGTGTGTGTGTGTTAAGAGTCTCAGACTCTCCTGTTGGAACTGGCTTCAAACCATGATCCTTATATTTCAGCCTCATGAGTAGCTAGGATTACATGCATGAGTTACCAGCACCTGCCTACTTAATCTCTTTAAATTTTCATCTTCCTTCCTTCCTTCCTTCCTTCCTTCCTTCCTTCCTTCCTTCCTTCCTTCCTTCCTTCCTTCCTTCCTTTTCTTTTCTTTCTTTCTTTCTTTTTTTCTCTTTCTCTCTCTCTCTCTCTCTTTCACTTTTTTTGGAGAAAATATTAGAAGATTAAAAAGAAGGAAATAGTTTATTAGCTGCCAGTTCTCCCCATAGGCAGTGTCTAGTTTTTCTTCCTAGAAAATTCTGGGTATGTATTTGTATATGTGTCTACCTATATTTTTCTTTTTTCTTTTTCTTTTTATTGTGAAAATACTGTATAGAGGGGTTACAATTACATGGGCAAGATATATATATATATATATATATATATTTTTTTTTTCTTTTCTTTTTAGAAAATACGTTTTAATATATATTTTTCTTTAACCCAGTTTTCTTCACCTAACTTTTCTACATAACAATGTCTTTATTTTCAATTTATACAAACTCTAGATCCTGTCAGTCTTAAACCAACCCCAGTCTTTGGTTTCAGTTGGGGAATAACATTGGAATTCTAGTTCTTTCATGGAAGAGCTGGTAATTTATAATGTTGAGGACCACTATATCCAGATCATTGGATGTGTTTTTATTTCTACTTTCCTTTGGCTCTCTCAGATAGCTCTGTTGCTATTTTTATTTTTAATTTGCATAATTTAAAATTTAGGTGGTAGAAAAACAAATCCAATATCATTCTCTCTCCCTGACAGGGGTGGATTTCCAGGGAAGCTGGAAATCAACTTAATCTGCTTGAGCTCCTTTAGGGTCCAAAGAGGGGCTGGAGCAATGTGCATGTGGTGGTGTGGTTTTGGTGTTGTTTTATTTTTGTTGTATATTTTGTGAATTTTTAAAAAATAATATATTCTTGTGATCTGGTTTACCAAAAATGGCATGTAAATTGTTTAAGCCTCAGGCCCCATGAGTTCGGTCATCAGGAGAGAAGTACGTGGTGTAGCCTGGTCTCTCAACCCTCTTCAGATGTTTTGTTGGCATTTAACAATACATACTAACCCATATTCTCCTGTCTCTCTTCAGATGTGCTGTTTACATTGTATAGTGCATACTGGTCTACACTCTTGTTAGTTTTTTTTTTTTTCACACAAAAGGCAGACTGTTAGAATATCATTCCATACACAGCTTCCTCCTTTTTTTTTTTTTTTTTTGCTTCCTCCTTTTTTAATGATTGCATGGTGTTCTGTTATATGACTACCCTGTAATTTAGTTAACCATTCTTCAATGGATGGACATTTTGGTTATTTCCAATCTTTTGTTATTCTTGACAGTATAGTAGCTAATAACTTCCTATATTTGTCACTTCAGGAACTGGCCAATAAGACTGCAGGATCATTGCCCACAATCAACCAAGAGTGGCTGAGTCAAAAAGTAGCAGCTTGTAAGGCTCATCTCATTTCTGGGTGTTGTATTCCCTAGAGCTGTCCTGGCCCCTGGCTGGGGACGGGGGTAGCCTGCTTGGTGACCAGTGCTATATATTTTCAGACTTGTTGCTGTTTGGACGTCTAATAAGTGGGAAGTATTTTGTCTTTGTCTTTCATTTGTCTTTTGTCTTTCATATGTTCAAAGACCATCTATAGCTGGACCCTGGTGGTTCATACCTGTAATCCTATCTACTCAGGAGGCTGAGATCTAAGGATCATGGTTCAAAGCCAGCTGAGGCAGGAAAGTCCACAAGATGATTTTTTGTTGGTGGTGGTGGTGGTGGGTAGTCATGGGAGTTGAACTCAGGGCTTGGGTGCTGACTCTGAGTGCTTTTGCTCAAGGTTAGATCTCTATCACTTTGAGCTGTTTATCGGAGATAAGAATCTCATAGATTCTCCTACTCAGCTGGCTTTGAACCTCAATCCTCAGATCTCATCCTCCTGAGTAGCTAGGATTTTAGGTGTGAGCCACCAGTTTCTGGCTGTGAAACACTTATCTCCAACTAACCAAACAAAAACCAGAAGTGGAGCCATGGTTCAAAGTGGTGGAGTGCTAGCCTTGAGCAAAAGAGCTCAGAGATGCTGCCTGGGCCCTGAGTTCAAGCCCCATGACCAACAACAACAACAAAAACAGACTCACCTGTATTTTCCTTTCTGTGAATTTCACGATTCATATTCTTTGCTCATTTTTTCTGTTAGATTATTATTTATGTCTTTTTTCTAGGTGTTTTCCAGCTTTCAGGAAGTGTGTAGGATGAGATTTCCCCAGGCTGTCATTTACCATTGCTTGGCCTGTGGTGTTTCCAACCACATAGGATGCTTGATTTTTATGGACATGTGTATGTTTCATGATGGAGACACAGTCTGAGAAATGTGTCATTTGGCAATTTTGTCATGTGTGAATTTCAGATGTGTACTTATACAAATATAGTCAGTCACTCCATGTGGCTTATATTTTGTGTGTGTGTGTGTGTGCGCTAGTACTTGGGCTTGAACTCAGGGCCTTGCATTCTCACATTTTATCTCATGGATGGCGCTCTACCACTTGAGCCACACATCTAGTTCTAGCTTTTTACTGGTTAATTGGCAATAAGGGTCCCTCAGATTTATCTTTGAGAATAGCTTTACACATTCTCAGATCTCTGTCTCTTGAGTAGCCAGGATTACAAGCCCTCTTAATACACAGTCAAAAGATTAAAAGCATAACAGACATTCATTAGCATGATTAAGTATTAGGTACAGCATCACCGCATGCAGGTGAGTCATGAGCACATCACACCATGAAGTTATAATGGCTGTGATGCCATTAGGCAGTAGGGCCTTTTCAGCTTATTTATTTTTATTTTTGGCAGTATTGAGGTTTGAACTTGGGGCTTCATTCTTTTAGGCAGGTGCTCTAACATCAAGCCACACTAGTCCTTTTCTGCACTGATTTTTCTGTTTTGCCTGGCCTTGTGTCTAAACCATGATCCTCATATTTTTCTCTTCCTGCTATAACTGGGATGACAGAAGCCACACTATGCCCAGCTTCATCTACTGAGATGGAGTTTCACTAACTTTTTGCCTGGGGCCATGAATCTCCCAATGCTTAGCTTCCCATGTAGCTGGGATGATAAGTGTGAGACACTTGTCTCTATTATAATCTTAGGGGGTTGTTATCGTAATAATGATGTGCCCATTACCTAGTCATTCTTTCCTCCTTCTCACCCCTCCTCCCTCGCTCCATTCATGCCTCTCTTCCTTCCTTTCTCTGTCTTTTTCTTGTGGGAACATTTATTTAATCTCTACTGAGATATTGTTTATTTCTTTTCTTTTTTTCTTTTGTCTGTCATGGGACTTGAACTCAGGGCCTGAGTACTGTTCCTGAGATCCTTTGCTCAAGGCTAGTTCTCTACCACTTTGAGTCACAGCGCCACTTCCTGTTTTCTGGTGGTTAAGTGGAGTCACATGGACTTTCCTGCATGTGCTAGCTTTAAACCTTGATCCTCAGGCTTCAACCTCCTGAGTAGTTAGGATTATAGGTGTGAGCCACAAGGACATGGTTTTGTATGAATTTTTTTTTTTGTCGGTCGTGGGGCTTGAACTCTGGGCCTGGGCGCTGTCCCTGAGCTCTTCAGCTCAAGGCTAGCACCCTACCACTTGAGTCACAGCCCCACTTCCAGCTTTTTCTGCTTACATGGTGCTGAGGAATCAAACCCAGGGCCTTATGCATGCAAGGCAAGCACTCTACCACTGAGCAACCTTCTCAGTACAGTTAATGAATATTTTATCTCTCCTTATTTTTAAAATTTTATTATTATTAGTGTGTGTGTGTGTGTGTGTGTGTGTGTGTGTGTGTGTGTGTGTGTGGTGCTGGGGTTTCGATTCAGGATTTTGCCTTGTTAGTTAGGTGCTCATTCTACCACTTGATTCTGCTACATGTGCTCCTATAAGAATCTTAATTCCTCACCTTATGGGGTATCCTTCCTCCCAGGTCATAGAAGGAGAGGGAGGGTGAACTGAAGCTCTTCCTCCAGATTGAATATGCTGAAGGCCTGTGGCAGTGTGTCATTTGATCCCACACAGCCCTAGGCTGGGCTTCAGCTGGGAACCGCCCTCTGGGGAGTTGGGTCCTAAGTCTGCTGAGGGCAATGGAGAGGGTGGGCTTGATGCCTTCAGCCATGCCATTTGCTGTGAGGTGGGGGTAAGACCCACTCTGGAGGTCATATAGGATTTCCTGGAGTAGGAGCCAGGCAGAGAGAGACCCCTATGCACAACTTGGCCTTGCTTGGCCCATGAATGACAGGGTGGAATCTCAGGAACAGAACTGTGAACCTGTGGCATGAGAGGGGTTCAGGATTCTAGCTTTTAGGTTTTCAGCATTTGGAGTTTGAATCTTTTAGGGGATTTTGTAATTTGGGGGGATTTTGTAATTTGGGGGGATTGTAGTCAGAGATTTTAATTGTTTGGGATTTGATCATCCAGGCTGATGAGTGACACAGCCAGAGGATGCTGATCACAGGAACTCTTCCTGGGCGACATGCCTCTGACCTGTGCGCCTTTCTCCTAGGTCTGGACTGACGCTGCTGGCTGGACTTGTGCTGGTACGAAGCATGGCAGAGGGTGGCGATGCTGCCCTGTCCGTGGCAGAGTGGCTGCGAGCACTACACCTGGAGCAGTACACTGGACTTTTCGAGCAGCATGGACTGGTGTGGGCCACTGAGTGCCAAGGCCTCAGTGATGCCCGCTTGGTGGACATGGGTTTGCTTCTCCCTGGCCACCGCCGCCGCATCCTGGCTGGCTTGCTACGGGCCCATGCGCCCCCAGCTCCTATACCTCGCCCTGCCCCACGGCCTGTGCCCATGAAACGCCACATCTTCCGCTCAGTACCTCCTCCAGCCATGCCACCTGAACCACAGCCCACTGCTGGAGAGGATGAGGGGCTCCCTGCTGCCCCTCCCATCCCACCCCGCAGGAGCTGCCTTCCGCCTGCCTGCTTTGCCGCCCCACCCACAGCTGCCCCAGAGCCTGTGCTGCCTCCACTGCCAGCCAAGCGACATCTGGTGGAGCCAAATGTGCCACCTGTGCCTCCTCGCACGGGACCTTCGCACCTGCTGGTGAGGTGAGCAGTGGCACCAATGGCAGGGCAGAGGACCTTAGAGAGTCAGGGGGGCGTTTGTGGCCTTGGCACTGGGGTAAGAGGGGTACTCAGTGAAAGCACACTCATGTACATTTTGGAGACTTGGGGAGGGCTCTGGTCATACTTTGCAGGCCCAGGCTTGGGAGCCAGGCAGGATTCCAGCAGAGACAAGGGGTGAAATCCAGGGGTATAGGCCGCCGCCGGTTAGGGTAATGGGAGAAAGAGAGCCAGATGGGATCTTCCTCAGACTGTGCTAACGTTCCTAGTGGCAAGTAGGCAGACTGAGACCAGATGTGGCCTCTAGAGTGTCCATGACTTGAGTGAGGCTGTCTGGAAATGACAGAGTCTAGAGGGAACCACATCAGCATACAGGTTTGTCTTGGGTGGTTGGCTGAGTGAGTAGTGGTGCCATCACAGATCTAAGGCCCAGTAACGGAAGTGACCAGAAAGTGTGAGGTACTGCCAGCGGTCAGGGTACATTCTGGCACTAGGAAGTGACATGTACGAGTAGAAGGCCTGGCTTGATGATGGCTTGTTGGAGGTCGTACTCTGTCGCACACTGTGCCTAACAAATGTTGCCCAATCCTAGGACATCTCCTGAAGTCTCATCCTGCTTACTCTCCCTCCTCCTCTGAACTGCCTTCTCTGTCTGTTCCTATCCAACTGCGCCTCCTCTCCTGCTCATTTCAGATATTCCTTCCCTGCCCTTTGCTTCAGTGTCCAGCCAGGAGTAAGTGCCTGCAGTCAGGGCTGAATGTGGGTTTATAGCAATAGGGATTTATTGGTTTCTTAGAAGAGGAAATGTGTACAGAGAGATAACACTCGGTCTTTGGTTATTTATTTATTGCTAGTCCAGGGCCTGGACAGTCCCTGAATTATTATTATTTATTATTATTATTATTTGTACCTGTCCTGGGGCTTGAACTCAAGGCCTGGGCACTATCCCTGAGCTTTTGTGCTAGAAGCTAGTGCTCTACCCCTTAAGCCACAGTTCCATTTCTGACTTTTTAAAAAATGTTTTTGGTGGTTAATTGGAGATATGAGTCTCAGACTTTCCTGCTCAGGCTGGCTTTGAACTGTAATCCCTTAGATCAGTCTCCTAAATAGCTAGGATTAGGGGTGTGAGCCACCAGCACCCTGCCTGGTCCCTAGTTTTGCTGGGTACTATACAGGACATTTTGTTCATTATTTCTTGAAGAAAGCCTTCTGAGGATTTGTGTCCTTCTTTCAAGCAGAGAAAACAAAAAACTAAGGCTCAGAAGAGGGAGGGAAGCACTGCCTGGACCCATGCCAATCTTGTGGGAAAGATCTGGGAAGGTCTCCCCACTCAGCGAGGAATAGTAAGCTAGGAGGCCTGGAACGCCAGGCCAGATGTGTGTTGGCATGAGACTTGATTGATGGGAAGTGGTGCTGTGGCTCAAGTGGTAGAGCGCTCACCTTGAGGTGAAGAGTACAGGGATAACACCATGCCCAGAGTTCAAGCCCCATGACCGACAAAAAAAAAGAAAAAAGAAAAGAATGAGATTTGATTAATGGAAGCACAAAAAGAGGTTTGTGCCTTTTCTGGATCTGTACCACTGGGGATAGGTACTAGGGTTCCTCAGGAGCCTAGTTAGCCTAGATTGGAGTTTTCTGGTGCTATTCTGCCCTCTAGTGACCATTCTCCTACATAAACGAATAATTTTTTAAAATAATTTCAACCTCATCATCCAGACAAGGGTTTTCTCAAGTATTTTCAGTCTGCAGTTTATTAAATCTATGGATGTGAACCCTGGGATCCTGAGGGCCAACTGTGTTCTCTGCAACTTGAGACCATTCTTTGGGACGGAGTGGGTAGAGAAGTTGAGAGGCCTGGGTTCCTGTATCCTGAGGTTGTAGTATTTGGACTCGAAGACATTTCTAGTCCTCATTAAAGTTAAAGTAAGATGTGACTCAAGTGTTAGAGTGAAAATCAAGTGAAAGCATGAGGATATGAGTCAAAAACAATCACAGTGAAAGTTGGCATGGCTCAGTTGATAGAGCGCTAGCCAATGAGTAAAAGCATAGTCCTAGTCCTAAACTTAAAAAAAAAAAAGAAAAAGAAAAGAAAAGAAAAAAAGTCACAGTAGATAGGGCCTCCCAAGTTCAATCAGGCTAAGATGGAGCTCCCTGTATGGTGGCTTTCTCCCCTTCTTCAACTTCCTGTGCTGCCCTGGCCTTTTTTTTTTTTTTTTTGGTCAGTCGTGGGGCTTGAACTCTGGGCCTGGGCACTGTCCCTCAGCTCTTCAGCTCAAGGCAAGCACTATACCACTTGAGCCACAGCACCACTTCTAGTTTTCTGGTGGTTTATTGAAGATAAGAGTCTCATGGACTTTCCTGCCTGCCTGGCTCTGAACTTCAGTTCTCAGATCTCAGCCTCCTGAGTAGCTAGGATTACAAGCGTGAGCCACTGGTACCCAGCTTTGCCCAGGCTTTTGGTGCATGGTAGAAGACTGCTTGTGCCTCCATTGCATGCCTCTGTATCCGTATCTCTTCACATGACCTTCTGCCCTGCTTACATTGCAGTTCTCAGTCTTGTGGCCTTTCACGCAGATCAGGTGGTAACTGGTGAGCCTTTCTGTCTAGCTCAGATCAATCACCAGGCTTCCTGTACAATCTGGGGATCATCCTGTCTGCACCTGCGTTTTCTGCATTTTGACTCAGTGGGAGGCATGCACCCCTGGGCTAGTTTGGGTGTGTGTACAGGGTATGGATGTGTTTGTATAAGCTAGTGGGACGTAGTAGCATGTTTGTGTACTTTTGCATACTTGTGCAGGTCCTGAGAGTAGCCATGTGTGATCCTCATAGGTACAAGTGTAGCAGAATCTGTGCTGAGTGTGTGGTGGCAGAAAGTGTGTGGGTTCATGGGGCTCATGTGCAGATACACCACTGCTGTGGGGACCCCCAACAGCATATGGGTGCATTTGTGAGCCATGTACATAGGCTGGCTGTGTACTGTCATGTGTGTACTGTTGGGTATGAGTGGCGTGTGCACATATGTTGCCAGGTGACCCCATTAGCACGTTGGCTCTGCTAGGGCTGTGGTCATTGTTGAATCCCCAGCCTCTGAGCAGCGCTGGCTGCTTGGCAGGTCCTCAGGGTGAAACTGGGAGTGAAAAGCTGGGAGCTACCATGAGCTAGCTGCTACCTTGCAGGTGCTGAACTTGGTACCATAGTGTGTACACAGATGACTCAGCACCCAAAGAGGCCTAAGCATACACTGTCTGTAGGGTTCAATTGCCCTGAGTCCACCCAGGTCCCTTTTCCTTGATCCCTTTCCCCAACCCATATTACCCAGATATCTGGGAAGGGAGAAGCTGTCACAGGAGGCAGGCAGGAAGCACAAGGCCAGGCCAGAATCCCTCACCTCAGACCAAGGTATAAGACAAACCAAAAAATAAGCAAGGATGGAAGTTCCTCCCTCTGAGAGTCAGGCCTCCATTCTGCCTGACCTGGAGTGACCTTCCTTTCTACCATTATTTAAACTCGAGGACTTCAGAGATGCCAAGAAGGCTTACCCACAGTCACTGAACCCCTCTGGGAGAAGCTGGTGTTCAGACCATGCCTTCTGGCCTTAGCTTTGTCTACTCAACTTTAAGTGTCATGTACACAATCTCTTTTTACTCGCTTCCTTGAGTCATAGAGGCTCATATCCGATCCAGGCTCCCAGATGCACTTCACATCTCCCCCCCACCCCTGCAGTCTTGCTCTGGGCCTTAGTTTCTTCCTTTGATGTTTGGACACCTGAAGTATTGCCTGGAGTAGACTGCTGCCAGCAGGAGTTGCACTGCCATGCCTCACGCCTGTGCCCTGCAGCCCAGCCAATCCCTGGTCCTTCTGAAGGCTGATCACTTGTTGCTGGGGTAGAGCCTCTTTCCTTCAGAATCTATTTCTCAGTCTCACAGGGTTTCCTCAAAAGGGTACAGAGGGGAGAGGCCACTGTCAGGGCTTCCTGGGCATCTACCCTGTAAGACCTCACGAGACCAGCAGCCGATGCTGGTTGTATCCCAATTTAGCTTTGGGGAGTAGGAGGGGTACAGCCCAGAGGCGGGGAGGAAGTGCTGCCCCAGGGGATTCTGGGTGACTTTTCTTTTTCAGTGTTTTCAGGAAGTGTGTGTGTGTTGGCTAGAGTGCAGTGGGTGGAGAAGGCAGAGAGCAGGAAGCAGGGGAGACAAGAGCTGGACACACACACACACACACACACACACACATTTAGAGTCACTATTAAAACTCAGAACACACACACACACACACAGAGAAATGACTTACAAACATTCTGAGAAAACAATCACAGGCAGGCAGAGACATACCTGGGCTCTAACACCTCCAAGGGAGCAAGGACCCAGCTGTCTGTGAGATCAGCCCAGGCCAGGCCAACACAGGCTTGCACGGGCAGGCACAGAACGGTCTGTGCACACACTGAGCCCACCTGGCTGGAGCCTCAGGAGGCCTTGGGCCCAGGACCCGGCCAGCCTGTGAGGGTAAGCAAGGGGCAGCCCAGGTTGGGCTGCAGAGCAGGTGGGAGGGAGGCTGGGGGCCCAGACTGGGTCTGGCTGTACCCTCTAGGTCTAGCTTTCCAGGGTGCTCTGTTCCTCCTCCATTTTGCTCTTAGACTTTTCTGTCTTCTCTTACTTTCTGTACTTCAGTTTTCCCAGCCTTTTCTTTTTTCTCCTTTCCTCTCCTTTTTTCTCCCCTGGACTTTCCATGTCTCTGTCTGCCTATAAGCCTCTCTCCTGAGCTCCCCCCACCCACCTCCCAAAGCCCATACTACCTGTTTTCTGAGCCTTTAGACTCCCCCAGAAACTACCCTCCATAGGGGAGGAGGGTCTCTGCTCCTTAGGGCCCTGATCTGTATCTTCTTGGTTCTGCTATTCTCCTAATTCTCTCCCTCTCTGACATTTCTATTGGGGAGGCTTAAGTTGGCTTATTTCATCGACAAGTTCAAAGGTGCTCTGGCTCTGACCTCCACCCCACCCCCCACCCCCAGCCTCTGCCCAGGGTAACAAGGGGATGTGCAGAGGACTAGCACTTTGTCAAGGTAGTTTCTTCTTCTTGTCCAGTACTGGTAGGGTGCCTGTGGACTGTGGGCTGGCCTCCCTTTGCCCAAGGGTCCCTAATGAACCCGTAACCCCCAGGTCACTGGGGACAGAGTAGCCTCCACCCTGAGCTGGCACCTGAAATGGGGGGAGGAGTTTGAGAATCTGAGTTCTGAGCACTGAGCCTTCTCCCCTGCTGCCCTTAGGAGCCAGTGAGGGACATAACAGAGATCTACAGAGCTGCTGTGGGAGATGTAGCCCTCTTGTCTCCTGCCCACAATAGCAGGATGGTCTATAGGGCAGCTTAGAGAGATCTGGCAGTAGAGGCCCATGGAGGCCCAATAGACCTAAAGAAGGGAGCAGTCGGATGGACTTCATGGAGGAGGAGATGTGTTCTGTGCACACAGTTGTTGACAGCCTTAGTGGATATAGAAAAGCCCCTGGCAGAAGCCTGGCCCACAGTAGGTCCTTAGAAAGGCAGCACCTATTGAAGGGAGAAGGTGGAACATGTGGAATGAGGCCATGGGGCAGAATTGAAGTGAAGCAGGCTCTGCTGTAGCTGCTGTCCAGCAGGGTGAGGAGCGGGCTACCTTTCCAGTTCCAGATGCAGACAGGGTGGTCATTCACTTACTGGAACCCCTCTGTGTTGGATGATGCTGATGCACAGAGGGGATGTGGCCCCATGAGAGGCATATATCCATTCTGGCAGGAAGGGTTTGTGCTGAGATTGGAGCAGAAGTGAGTGAGAGAGAGATCTGGGGTGTGCTGGAGGGTCTGCCTGCAGCCTCATGGCAGAGGAAGAAGGGCAGCAGCAGGGTGGAAGAAGCAGGAGGCATAGGATGAATGCCTGGCTGCTGAGAAGGCCAGGGCATGAAGAGGAAGTGAGCAGCTGGGAAGTTCTCCTTGTGGAAAGGGACAATTGGGAAAGTGACAGTTGATCCCAGATCTCTGGCCTGGCCTCACCTGGCTGTGCTAGTGAGAGTCCCAGGCCTGGGATTGGCCTGGGTCCTTCCAAGGCCTGTTTGGGGAAGGCCTTTACTCTAGCCTGGGTCCTTGGTCCTCTGAGCTCACCCCAGAGTGCTAAATATTGGCAGACACAGCCATGTTGAGTGGTCAGAAATGTGGAGGCTGGGGGAATCCCAAAGCAATCAGAAGCATGAAGGGAGGTCCATGGGAGACAGGAAAAATGGAAAGATGTATGATCTGTGTTTTTGGTAGAAAATAGGAGTTTGGCTGGACAGGAAGAGTGTCGCAGGTGGAAGGAATGGTATGTGTGAGGGCTCTGGAGTGTGCTTTTATAGGGTGCAGCTCAGTTGGTCAAAGAGGGCTAGAACATGAATGGGGGGGGCGGGTAAGACCAAGACCCTCTCTGCAACCTACCTGCCCTAAAGGTGAGCCTGATCTCTCTGGCCAGAGATGGCAGGTAGACAAAAAGATTGAAGGGGAGCCAGGTGCGGGTATAGGAGAGGGCTATAGGTGGTTTTTTGATTCAGCTTGCAGGGCTGAGTCTCCTTTAGCCTCAGCCAGGGTGAGAAAGCTGTGCTGATGATTTGTGGAAATGGCTCCCCCTTACTGCATGATCAGTAAGCTTGAAGGCCAGTGAAGGGAAACTGAGGCTCAGGGGTGAAGTGATCAGTTTTAGATCTCACACTCAAGCCTAGATCTAAGACTCAAACCCTTTCTCCTGCCTGAAGTCATCACACTCTGTCTAGGACAGACCCTGTTTGTACTTGGTACTAACTAAATAGTCATTAATGGTGCCCCTTACAATCCAGAAATATTTCTGGTTTATGCAATGAGTGAAAGGATCACTCTGCTTTTGGCTTGTTCTTCAGTTCCCTTGTATAAGGGTTTCTTTGCATTTTCTCTAATCTATAAATCAAGTTCTTTTATTGATATTATTATTATTATTAATTAGCAGTAACTTAGGAATTGACCTCAGGACCTTGGTAGGCAGGCACTCTACCACTTGAGTTTGTGTTGATTATTTAAAAAAAAATATTATAAAGGTGGTGTACAGAGAGGTTATTGGGACAATGACATCTCTTCCCTCATTCTCTCCCAGTTTTCCCTCCCACCCCATCCACAAAATTGTATAGTTCATTTTTAACATGTGTTGATTTTTTAAAAAGTTTTATTGTAAAGGTATTGTACAGAGGGGTTATAGTTACCTAAGTAAGCCAGTGAGTACATTTCTTGTCAAACATTGTTACGCCCTCTTTTGTTTTTCTCTCACTTCCCTCCTCTCTCCCTCCTATGGTGACTTTTTTTTTTTTGTCGGTCGTGGGGCCAGAACTCTGGGCCTGAGCACTGTCCCTCGGCTCTTCAGCTCAAGGCTAGCACTCTACCACTTGAGCTACAGCGCCACTTCCGGTTTTCTGGTGGTTTATTGGAGATAAGAGTTTCATTGACTTTCCTGCCCAGGCTGGCTTTGAACCGTGATCCTCAGATCTCAGCTTCCTGAGAAGCCAGGATTACAGGCATGAGCCACTAGTGCCCGGCTCATGGTGACTATTTTTAGGATAAAGTCTCACCTTATGCCTAGGCTGGCCTGGACTCTATTTACTGGTGCTTCTCCACATTGCTGGGATGATAGGTGGGTGTCATCTTGCCTAGCCATTATGATTCCCCAAATACACTACTCCCAGCCATTAGTTGAGATATAGTTTCTTGAACTTTTATGCTCAAGCTGGTTGAAATCTGCATCCACAAATCTCTGGCTCCCAAGTAATGAGGATTATACGTTTGAGCCTCTATACCTAGTCATAAATCAGATTTCTTACTTAGCCTGTGCACCCAGAATGGGGTGGATTAACACCTGTCTGAGGACCCAATTCTGCACAAGGACAGCAAATGGCTCACATGCTCCTTAGCTGGAGGAGGATGAGCTGAAGGGGTCAGGGGTGTGGGTGGGACAGTTTTGCCAGGTGTCGGGGGATGCCTGCAGGCCAAGGTCCACTGAGATGCACTTCAAGGTATAGGTGGGTAAGTGACAATGCATGAGTAAAGGCTCAGAGGGGCCATTGTGGCAAGCTAGCATGTTCTAGTAGGCTGGGGCAGATGCCAGTGGGAAGCACGAGGCTGGGGCAGGGATGCTCCTGAGGCCCTTTTCTCAGAAGTGTACACTACCCTTTCCCTCTGGGGATTTCCCATATGCTGTGTCTTCCTGACCCTACTTCTGCTTCTCTGGGTCCAGTCCTGACTCAGCAGGCACATGCCCTGCACTGTGCTGCTAGAAGGGTCAGCCAGGAGACTTCCTGGAGGAGGTGGCTAGAATGGAGCCTCAAGAACTACAAGTTACCCTTGCCCGCTTCTGGGGACACGGTTCTCTATTTGTAAAACCTCTGCTGGGAGAGGAGTCCTTTGCCTGGGTCCTCTCTTCTCATCACGGGGACAGCGGCCAGCTGTGAGAACTATGATCTTGTTTTTCTTGGAGAGAAAGACACTCCAGAGCTGGCTGTACCTTGAGTATGAGAGGCTGGCACTTGGCCGACCTTCTTTGTAAGCTGTTGTGCTGGATGCTTGTGTTCAGATCCCAGCAGCAGGATCAAGGACCAGTGCCTTAGTTACCTCATCTGCAAAGTGGGACAATAAGCCTTAGCTCATAAAGCTTTCATAATAAATCAATCTATGTAAAGCACTTAGAAGGTAACTGGGAATACACACCCACCCACATACACACACGAGAATTTATCCAGATATTTATATATAAATTCCTGCTTAGAGCTGGGAATATAAGAATGAAAGAGTAGAGCCCACAGTTGGGCAGCAGACCCCATGCAGGTGCTCAGGACAGTGGAGGGCATGTTTTGCATGCAGACAGGGGAGGGCTAATCCTGCTTGAACCCCTATTACCACCCTCTCCATCAAGCTGGCTGGGCTTTGGGAACCAGGCCCACTCAGGCCAGCTTGCATTGGAGGAAACAGTCTGTCCTGCCTGCACTGGACCACAGTCTGGCTGGCCCTGGCACTGTTGGGTTTCGCCCTCAGCTAATCACAGGCCCAGCTCCACAGGCTGCTTTGTCTTGGCCTCTGGGAGGCAGCAATGCAGCATCTACATGCTTGTCAGGAAATCTCCAAGTGTATCATGCTGACCAGCTGCCCCCTATTTCCCAGCTGGTGCCCCTGGGCAGGTAGGCACTCACTCAGTGGTTTCGCTCACCCTTCCATTTTTATTCCTAATGACCAGCTGTCTACCTGTCCATCCACTATTTGTTCATCCACTGGCATGCTCTTACTAGCCACTCACTTGGCCCTGCCCTGATGTGGTAGTGTCAAGTCAGA
Source organism: Dipodomys spectabilis (assembly GCF_019054845.1). Taxonomy (NCBI): domain Eukaryota; kingdom Metazoa; phylum Chordata; class Mammalia; order Rodentia; family Heteromyidae; genus Dipodomys; species Dipodomys spectabilis. The sequence continues at coordinate 15,836,408 of NW_024870680.1, forward strand.
GGCTTCCCCTGTCCTGGAGGGACTTGGGATTAAGTGGGGCAGGCAGGGGCAGGCAGCCTGATGCAGTGCCCACTGCCAGTCTTGTTAGATTCAGCCGAACAGTGAAACTCTTGAGACCACCATTGCCCCTTCCCACCCCCTGGCATCAGAGAGGAAGACAAGGGCACCAGGGCTGTGGCAGCTCTTTCTCTGCAGTGGGGGGTTCTCATAGCAATCCACGCCGCCCCTGTGGCCCTCTAGGTGACAGTTCAGGGGCAAGGTCCTGTCCTTGAAGGAACAGAATAAGCAGATGACTCACAGGGCCCCTGCCTGCCTTGAAACCTCTTGCCCCATGGGGGTTAGTGCACCTTCTAGCATGTTCTAACATCCCAGACTTTGGAGCCTCAGGTCCCTGTCTGGATATGCCTGGTTGCAAGTCACCACAAGCCCTGGCTTGTGCCCCAGGTGGAGTGTCTGCTGACAATCTCTCCTGTCCCAACACAGGTCCCACATAGGCTACTGTTGCCGAGGCAGCACTGCTTAGTAACATGGCTGCCCTGCTAGGAGAAGGTGGCCAGCCGCTGGTTGGACTCCACACAGGAAGAGAGAGGGGAAGATCCCCTCCCATCTGTACACAGAGAAAGGATAGTTTTAATACTAGTGATGCAGAAGGAGCCATGGGTCCTAAGATGAACACAGTGGTGGAACTGGAGTTTGGATCCTGCCAGCAGAGCATCTGGCACATAGGGCATGCTTTGAAAACTGAACAATGAGTCTAGAGCTCACAGAGGAGGGAAACGGGTCACAATGGAGGAGAGAGGAAAGATTCAGAGGAGGACTTGGCTCTAGAGGCAAGAACAATGGGATGCTCTTGAGACTGGAAGCTGAGCGAGGGGGAACTCTGGTAGAGGGAAGAATGGGAGCCACAGCCGAGGCGGACACGTCATATCACACACAGTCAGCCACCTCTGGGAACACAAGGACAGAGCAGAAATAACCCACGCTGCTGCTTGTTGGCTTCTGGGGGATACAGACAGACAACAGCTGGCTGGGCCAGGCCTGCAGAGCTCAGGCTTGTTCTGGCTATGGGCCTGGAGCGTCCCAGGTGCTAGTATGTGACACAGCCTGCCCACTGAAACAGTCTTCACTTCATAGAAGAGGAAACCAAGGGGCAGAGAGGCTGGGCACTTACCCTAGGACACAGGTACTAAGGGACTGAGCTGAGGTTCAAATCCTGGTTGTCAGTGACAAAGCCCTTCAGGAGATAGGTGGCAGAGAGTAGTGTGCCAAGATGACAGTTGCACTGACAGGGGGCCTGAACCTGGCCCTGGAGAGTTGGGGAGGGATGACAGCAGAGGGATGAAAATGATAGGGTGAGGGGAGTGGAAGGGGCCTACAGGTAATAGGAGGTAGTGAATATGCAAGTCTGGGCAAGAGAGGAGGCGGCCTGGGTCTACACGTCAACAGTTCAGGGACTCAGGAGTTGGCTTCTAAGACTGATTTGTGCCTCAGCCCCTGCCCATTTCAGTCCCTTCTTACTCCTTTGCCAATGGAGGTCAGGCCTCACCTCCCCCAGGAAGCCTTCCCTGATTCCCCATGTAGTCTTCACCTTTCCTCCAGCATGGAGGTCCTGAAGATACATGTGGCTAAAAACTGGAGCCTGTGGACAGGTGGTCATCTCATTTAGGCAAAGAGATGTCTGCCTAGAGTACCAGGAGGGTGAGGCAAGGGGCTATGTGTGTGTGTGTGTGTGTGTGTGTGTGTGTGTGTGTAGGGTTCCTTTCTGCAAAAGTGTTTGTTGTAGCACAAGTGAGCATGGGCTCAGTGGCCTTGAGCCCCTGGCTCTGTTGCTTAGTGACATCCAACTTTTGTTCTGACCCCAGTCTTCCCTCCAAGGAGGAGGAGTTACTGCTGTCCTCACTGTCAGCTGGTCCCCAGCCAGAGCCTGTGGAGCTCCCGTCTGCCCTCCCATCCACCCTGGTCCAGGGGCCTCCCCAGCCTCCATCACCACCTCTGTGTCCTCCTGAGATACCTCCCAAACCTCTTCGCCTGCCCCCGGAGTTTGGTAAGTGCCACAGCCAGACAGGGTTCCCTGCAGGCTGGGTTGGACTCTGGATTGGCTCTGCAGAGCATGCAGCCAGCACACTCACTCAGTCTAGCAGTCACCAGCCCCCTGTGTAGCCTGGGCCAGTTCTGGGCCCTCTGGAGCACCAGTCTCTATATTCCCACCTGCCCTCCAGACTGGCAGGCCTGGACCCTGCCAGACTCCTGAAGTAGCGGTATTAGGAGTCTTGAGTTGGCTCCCCATGGAATGTTCTGAGTTTGTACCTTGCTAGTCTTTAGTGGATAGTCCTTGTCCCTGTCCCCAAGTTTGCTGCCCGGTCAGCACTGCTTGTGGTGGCCCTGCCTCTCCTTAGGTATAAATTGCACTTCCTGTCCCCAATGCCTTTCTTTTGAAAACCAGGCTGGGGTGGGGCTGGGGGTGGGACCTTCCTGGTCTGAGGGTGTCCTTTGTGAAGCTAAGAATGGTGCTTAGGGGAGTTGGCCAGGCCAGGCTCCTTGTTCTGAGTGTCCCTTTCTCCTTTCTTTCCAGATGACTCTGACTACGATGAGGCCCCAGAGGAGGGGCCAGGGGCCCCTGCTAGCGTGATGACCAAGAAGGTGGGACAGGGCAGTGGTTGAGGCCATGTGCCCATGGAATGGAGGGGGGCTGTCCAGAGACCTTCCCAAACAGCATGGGCAGACATTGCCCAGGAGAGCTCCTCTCCCAATTCCATCATCTTGCCTTAGAGGGATTGGGGTCAGGTACAGAGCCAGAATCTTGGGCTAGGGCCTCGGACTCCTGCTCTAGATTTTAGCTGCACCTGGCTGGGTATGTGTGGTACCTTCTGTGTTTCTGTCACAGAATAACTGTCCCTTTCTTTGTCTGTTTTCCTTTCTGTGTTCCCAGAGCACCTTCCTTCTGAGTGTATTGTATTGTCTCTCTCCTTCTGAGACTGTGTGTGTGTGTGTGTGTGTGTGTGTGTGTGTGTGTGTGTGTGTGTGTGTGTGTGTGTGTGTGTGTGTGTGTCTCTACCTGTGCCAGTACTGAGGCTTGAACTCAAGGCCTAGGTGTGCTGTCCTTTAGCTTTTTTGCTTCAGGCTAGCACTCTGCCACTTGAGCCATAGCTCCACTGCTGGCTTTTTGGTGATGAATTGGAGCTAAGAGTCTCACAGACTTCCCTCCCTGGTCTGACTTTAAACTGTGATCCTCAGATCTCAGCCTCTTGAGTAGCTAGAATTATAGGCATGAGCCACTGGCTGCCAGCTTGTCTTTCTGTCTTCCCTAAGTCAGTGTCTGGTACTGTTTCTTCTGTCTCTGTGACCTGGGTCACTGGGTCTCTGCTGGTGGGTGTGTGTGAAGAAACGGAAGTGAAAGTGCTGAGTCGTGGGTTAGGGACAGTAGGCATGGCAGTGGGCGGGTGACGTGGGGCTTGAGGGGAAATGTGGCACTAAATGGGTCTGTGGGGACAGGAGGAGCCCCCTCCGATCCGAGTCCCGAGGGCTGTGCGTGTGGCCAGTCTGCTGAGTGAAGGGGAGGAACTGTCTGGGGATGATGAAGATGAGGATGACCACGCCTATGAGGGCATCTCCAAGTGAGTGTCCATTCCACCAAGTCGCCCTCCCTCTCACCCCTGGCACTTCCATCTCCCCACCCCAGCCTGAGGGACCCCCAGCCTGGCTCTCCTCTTTCCCTCCTCTTGTCCTAGCAGCGGGTGGCCCACCAGCAGCCTAAGTCCACCCTTGCCCAGCCTGATCCAGGAGCTCCTGCCGTACCCCATGGATGAACTGCCTGGGGGCTCCACCCCCACCACATCAGTCATTAAAGCCGGCTGGCTGGACAAGAACCCACCACAGGGGTGAGTGGGGCCTGTTGGCCCTTGCTGGTTGTTTGCATGGGGCAGGTATGTCAGAACATAAAAGTTGTCCTGAAACTGACAACCACTGACTCTCCCCCGCCCCCCCGACCTGTTTTATTACCCTTACAATTGGGAAGGCCTATTTTGAGTCTGACTTAAATCATTTTTGCTGTAGGTTTAGTCCATCTTCCTCTTAGAGGCCATGTGGGATCTTTTTCTCCTTTGAACCTGGCTGATCCTAAATTGGCAGGAGGTTTCTAGGGGGGCAGGGGAGGCTGGGGATAATGTAGAAACCCACCTTCTGAGTCCCAGTTCTTTGCTCCTCTGTTCCTCTGCCTGTCCAGATCATATATCTATCAGAAGCGATGGGTGAGGCTGGATGCTGAGCACCTGCGATACTTTGACAGTAATAAGGTAAGGCTGCCAATCGGCCAGTCGTCCCTGACTTAACCTTTCCTTGCTCCTGCCTGAGCCTAGGCCGTTCTCCAGCACTTGGTCCTAGCTGATTCTCAACAGGGCTGAGGGCAGTGGGCTGGGTGAGCCCAAGGTCATGTTGGCCACCTGCAGCAGGCAGGCCTGCAGCTTGCATTTTGGCTAAGGCCAGGGGAATGGGGGTTCCCACCAACACTGCCTGAAATACACCCCTTGTCTCTTTTCCCCAGGATGCCTACTCTAAGCGCTTTATCCCAGTAGCCTGCATCTCCCAGGTGGCTGCTATTGGGGACCTGAAGTTTGAAGTGATTACAAACAACCGGACCTTTGCCTTTCGGGCAGAGAGTGATGGTGAGGAGTTCTGGGGTTGTGTTGTGTGGTGGGGGGGGAGGTGGTGGAGGAGGAGGGAGTGTGTACAGAAGAGACTGGAAGTCTTGCCAGATGTAGGGAAGAGAAACAAGGCCCACCTGGTCCCCCAACTGGGGAAGCAGTGCCCCTTTGTGGGTGGGAGAAGAAAGAGACACCTCTATGGCTGGCTCTGATCCACACAGTCCCTGACCCCAGAGCCACCCGTCCCGATGCACAGGGAAACAGACTTCAACAGGTACAGTGACTTGCCTAGTGTAAGTGGCACAAACGGAGCTAATCTAGGTTGGAGGTATAGCAGAGTGACAAGCCATCTGGGTGGGCTTTCTGGTAGAGGTGTTGGGGGGTGGCCCTGGCCAGCTCAAGCTCAAGTGTAACCTTTGCCCTCCTGCAGCTGAGCGGAAGGAATGGATGCAGGTTCTGCAGCAGGCAGTGGCTGAGCAGCATGCCCGTGCCCGGCTGTCTAGTGCTTATCCCTTGGGAGTGCAAGGCTCCGATCAGCCTGACAGAGCTGGCAGTCTGGAGCTTCGAGGCTTTAAGAACAAGCTGTATGTGGCTGTGGTCGGGGACAAAGTACAGCTCTATAAGAATCTGGAGGTGCGAAGGGTTTGACCAGGTCACTGAAACTACCCTGCCCCTTGTCTGCCTACTAGTTCTTCTCCTTGCCCCATGCCCACTCACCCTGATCCCTCTGCCTGCCCCGTACCCACCTACTGAGCCCCCTTCGTACTTCACACCTACTTCACGCCTTGATGCTGTGCTTTCCCTATTTGCCTTCCCTGCACTGAGTCCTGCTCTTGGTCCCCCTCCTACCTCTGATTCTCATCTTACCACTGTCTTCCATCCTTGCCTGGACTCCCATATTGCTCACAACCCTGAGCCCAGCTTTTTGCCCTACTCCAACTCCCTAGTACTCCCTAAGCTCCCTCCTACGATGTTTCTAGTCCCTTGGTACTATATTCCTTTTTCTCCCCACTTCTGGGTTATAAGCCTATGCTAAAACCTTGTGTTTGACCCTTCCCCCACCTGTCAGGAATACCACCTGGGCATCGGCATCACCTTCATTGACATGAGCGTGGGCAATGTGAAGGAAGTCGACCGGCGTAGCTTTGACCTCACCACACCCTACCGCATCTTCAGGTGAGTCTCCTCCCCTTGGCTCAATGGCTTCCTCCCTCTTTCCCAGCACTTTCTTTTTGCATAACAGGGGAAGCCCCTCCTCCTTCTATTTTGAGTCTCCCCCTTCTCAGCCTTGCTTTATAACACCAGCCTAATTCTACCAGCCCTGAGCCCAGCTGGCTGTCCAGCAGGACCTGCTGGAGCTCTAGGCCTGCCTGTCTGATGCCTCGGTGGGCATCACCTCTGTGACCCCTTGCCCTGGGAATCCCTGCCTCCTCTCAGTCCTGTGTAGCCTGTCACCATCCCTGTGAGCTCCCATTGCCTGTGGCTCTCCTGTCTTGCCCCTTGTCCTCTTGGCAGAGCCCTGCGGGCCCCCTGAACCCTGGCACTCACTTTTCTGAGCCTTTCACTCTGCCCATGCTGATCACAGAGGCCTTTTTTTTTTTTTGGTCAGTCATGGAACTTGAACTCAGGTGCTGTCACTGAGCTTTTTTTGTTCAAAGCTGATACTCTACCACTTTAAGCCATAGTGCCACTTCCAGTTTTGGGGTGATTAATTGGAGATAAGAGTCTCATGGATGCCGGGCGCTGGTGGCTCACGCCTGTAATCCTAGCTACTCAGGAGGCTGAGATCTGAGGATCGCGGTTCAAAGCCAGCCCGGGCAGGAGAGACTGTGAGACTCCTATCTCCAATAAACCACCAGAAAACCGGAAGTGGCGCTGTAGCTCAAGTGGTAGAGCGCTCGCCTTGAGCTGAAGAGCTGAGGGACAGCGCCCAGGCCCAGAGTTCAAGCCCCACGACCGAAAAAAAAAAAAAAAAAAGAGTCTCATGGATTTTCCTACTTGGACTGGCATTGAATCGAGATCTTTAGCTCTCAGCCTCCTAATGCCTCTATCTAGGATAACTCGCAAGAGCCACCAGCACCCAGCTTCCCTCTGTATGATTCTGAGGTTGCCCCCATTGCCCTGGTTGGCGACTGCCATCAGCCTTAATGGAACTGATGGGGTTGGCATAAAGGGCTTCTTTACTGTGGTTGGTCGAAGTGGGCTTGTGCTTGTTTTGAACACTGGCAACTATAGTTTGACATTCTGGTAGAGAGTAAGGTGTCTTCTCTCTCTCTCTCTCTCTTTTGTCAGTTGTGGGGCTTGAACTCTGGGCCTGGGTACTATCCCTGAGCTCTTCAGCTCAAGGTGAGCACTCTACCACTTGAGCCACAGCGCCACTTACTGTTTTCTGGTGGTTAATTGGAGATAAGAGTCTCACAGACTTTCCTGCCTGGGATGGCTTTGAACTGTGATCCTCAGATCTCAGCCTCCTGAGCAGCTAGGGTTACAAGTGTGAGCCACCAGCACCCAGCTTCAGCCCTTCTCATAAGGTACTTGGTGCTCATGCGCTGGACCTCTAGCAGCAGTACTTTCCTTGACCACAGCAGGGTGGTGCAGCCTCTTGAGCATACATGTGGTGTTTAGAGGTAGTGGTGGCAGTAGGGAACTAGCCATAGGGGTCTTTTTTGGAGAAAGTAGAGGGAGATAATCATCTCTTCATTGCCCAGCCAGGTCTTCTTACCCTGAAGAGCAGCAGACAAGTGACAGGGCTCCAGGTATCTGTGTGTTGAGTTGTTGAAGCTCTTGGTGGGTTAGAGTCACAGTTGGGGCTGGGTAGGAAGCAGGTTGAGGATAAGGGTGAGAGACACCTCCATATCCTCCCTTCCTTTCCACATAGACATTGACAGGTTGGTCTTTGTCCTTGGGGTGCACTCTGCCCTCCTGCCTGTCACAGGGTTGTTCCTGTCCATCTTCTAGCCTCTTTTTTTTTTTTTTTTGGTCGGTCATGGGGCTTGAACTCTGGGCCTGGGCGCTGTGCCTCAGCTCTTCAGCTCAAGGCGAGCGCTCTACCACTTGAGCTACAGCGCCACTTCCGGTTTTCTGGTGGTTTATTGGAGATAGGAGTCTCATGGTCTCTCCTGCCCGGGCTGGCTTTGAACCGCTATCCTCAGATCTCAGCCTCCTGAGTAGCTAGGATTACAGGCGTGAGCCACCAGCGCCCAGCTCTTCTAGCCTCTTAATTCCAATCAGCAGAGGTTCTGGGAAGGCACTGTGCCAGCTTGTCCCTTTGCAAATGCTGTTGCCTGTGTGTAGAACACTCTTCTACTTCTCCTGGCTTAACACTTACCTGTCTGGTCTCAGCATCATTTCTCTCCATTCCCCTGGCTTCTCCAACCCGTGTGCCTCAGGTGTATGGTGTCCTTTCTGTGTCCATGCTTGCCATCTCCACCATACCCACCAATGCTCTTCATTCTGACTCAGATCTCCCCCATCTTGTCTCCCCACTTTATGCTATGCTTGCCTTCTATCATCTCCCAAGTCCTTCCAAGCCCTTTCTCACTGGTCTCCCTATTCCTATGTCCCCAGCTTCTCAGCTGACTCAGAGATAGAAAAAGAGCAGTGGCTGGAGGCTATGCAAGGAGCCATTGCTGAGGCCCTGTCTACCTCGGAGGTGGCCGAGCGCATCTGGACTGCGGCCCCTAACAGGTTCTGTGCTGACTGCGGGGCTGCCCAGCCCGACTGGGCCTCCATCAACCTCTGTGTCGTCATCTGCAAGCGCTGTGCAGGTGTGTGTGCATGTGATGGGCACCAGGCAGAGGTGGATGGGGCTAACTGATTGATGGCAGGTGACCTGTCTGTCAGGCAGGACTGGAGCCACAGTTCTGATGTTGTTTCTGAGTGCCAAGCCATTCTTGCTAGGATTGACTTTCAGCCTTACATTGCAAGGCAGGGCTGTATGCTTACATTGCAAGTGGGGACCTTGGAGACACAGAGGGGAAGATGGTACTTGGTGTGTAAATGGGCAGGACTCAAGCCTGGGTCTTTCTGTGTCTCCTCCATGGGGCACTTGGGCTGAGCCAGGCTCTGCAGAGTGAAGGTGGAACTGGTGTTTTCTCCAGAAGGGATGGGAGGCAGGGGCCCCAAGGACATGGTCAGTGTTGTAGGCCAGGCCCTGGTTGGTGGGCAGAAGCTGAGGTTGGAAACAGGTGCAAGGGAACGAAAGAGGGTGGAGCCCAAGGTTTCTTCACTCTGAGTTATGAAGCTCTAGCTTGTGGCAGGCCTGTGCTTTGTGTAGGGGCTGGCCTCTCAAGAGAGCTGACAGTGCCCAGGTGGTGGCTTTGGATAGCCATAGATGGGATTCCCTTGGGTGTGAATCCAGAAGTAAGGACAGGTCTGGAGAAGTGACTGAGCTTGAGGGAGGACCCGTGGGATATCTAGGGCAGACGTGAGTCTGGGCTATGAGGTCTGGGTGCAAGAAAATGACAACCTTGCTGGGACTAGATAATGAAGGCATTAGCTTCATAGGCAGGAGACTGACCAGAGGGGACATGGGGTCCCATGTCAGGTTTCCCAAGGATGGGGTGCCCAGGCTATAGCTAGGTAGTACTAGGCACTTTGTACCCACAGTTTTTTTTTGGCTCTCATGACCGGTAGCCAAGCAGTGCTTCATTCCCTAAGGCTCCAATCACTTCCCCCACCTGTCATTCCACCAAGATTTCTTAGTCACTTACTGTGTGCCAGAACCTGTTCTAGGTGCCAAGGGCAGCCTAAAGCAAGTAGTCAGGTTCCTGCAGGCAGTTTGGTAGTCCACTTGGAAAGGCCAAAAAAAAATACAGGAACCAATTGAAGTATTAGGACTGCCAAGTGCTAGAAAAGGAATGTATTGTTTGGGAAACCCTCTCTGAGAGGGTGGCATGTCAGCTGAGACCTAGAAGAAGGTGCCACCGTGGGGAGATGGGAAAGAATCCAGGCAAGAAGGTGGGGTTGGAGGGAAGGGGGAATTTACATCTAGTTCTGGGGAGCAGCCAGACATGTGAAGCAGGGATTTACCATGATGGGATTTGCATCTCTAAGTGTTCAGCTGGCAGGATAAGTGGAAAGTGGCCTGCAGGGGCCCAGTGTGGCTACAGGGAGTCCAGGTGAGGATTGCAGGCTTCTGTACTCTGGTGTAGGGAGGAGGGGCATGTGACCAGATTCCAAAGCTGGGCTAGGACTACAAGCTTTAGCTTCTGAAGCCTGCTTGTGGGCCCTCAATGGACACTGGGGGTGGATGAGCAGGGCCCAGATGACCGAGGCTGGACTTCATCTACAGGGGAGCACCGTGGCCTGGGTGCTGGAGTCTCCAAGGTACGGAGCCTGAAGATGGACAGGAAGGTGTGGACAGAAACACTCATCGAGGTGGGGACACTTCCCCACCCCATCTGCCATACTTGCCTTTGATGTGTGAGGTTCACCCTTCTCAGCCGCTGCCTGGGGATGCCATTCCCTTCCCATCTCATTGATCGCTTTGGAACTGCGATAATCTAGTGGGTGGGGATTTTGGAAAGGCCAGCCTTTGGCAAAGTCAGCAAAGTGGCCAATGAGCTAAGAACGTTTATATAGTTTTAAAAAGTTGTTAAAAAAAAAAAAAGAAGGAAGAAGATATGCAACAGAGACTGTGTACGTCTGAAAAGCCTAATCTCTGGACTATTTGATCTTTTAGAGAATTTGCTGAACCCTGATCTAGTTCAACTTGTATTCCATTGCACAGATGTGGAAACTAAGGCCCTGGACAAATTACCCAGCAAGTCCTTATTTATATCCCATCTCACTTCCTGGCTGACCTGGGCCTCAGGGTGTCTACCTCTCAGAGGCTCTCACATGCACTGTGGGTGCAAGATGCACAGTTTGAGGGCGCACAACACATGCACGCACACTTACACCTGTGCACTTGAATTTCACCGTGCCCAAATAAGCTGGGAATTCCAGAGCAATTTAGATGTCACTTCTACATCTCTGCTCTGTTGGGCATGTTAAGTGCTAAGGACTTCAGATTTGTTCATTGGTTGACTTCCAAAACAATTTTGTGAGTTAGAATTACAATACCCTTTATATATACTGATGAAGGCATTGAGTTCCTGAGAGAGAAAATAACTTGTTGAAGCCCTAGAGTGAATCATGGGTATGGCAGGGATGCCTAGCTTAGTTCTCTGCTGTAATTCCAGCAGAGAACATTGGATGTAACAGAGAGGAGTGGGGAGCCCAGGAAATGGCAGTGGAATGAATAATGAGCATAGGAAAGATGGAACCGGATCCCCAGATGCTGCATCTCTGCACTCTCCTATGTCCCCACTTGTCCAGAGGAATGTGAGAAACAGGAGTGCTTCCCAAAGTCCTGCCCACCCCTTTGGCTGATGGGATAGATATATCCCTTGCCTTGACAGCTTCAGGAATGCAGAGTTCCAGATGTGGAACTGGGTGGGGCAATAACAAAGCCCCAAGGGACCAGGCTCCAGGCTGAGGCTTCCACCTGTCAGACTGTCTCTTGTTCTGTCACTGAGCTGAGGACCTAGGCTTAGATCCCAGAGCTGGGTGAGGGGGCACCATGGCCCCTAGTAGGCCACAGAAAAGTGAGCAGTGGCTTGGCTTGGCAAGCCCCTTACCTGACCATGTCAGAACCCTCTGCAGTCAGCTGCCCATTTGAACTCTTGCCCACACCCACAGCTCTTCTTACAGCTGGGCAATGGTGCTGGAAACCACTTCTGGGCAGCCAACGTGCCTCCCAGCGAGGCTCTGCAGCCCAGCAGCAGTCCCAGTGCCCGGCGACACCATCTGGAGGCCAAGTACAGGGAGGGCAAGTACCGCCGCTACCACCCGCTCTTCGGCAACCAGGAGGAGCTAGACAAGGTCAGGACACTATTTCTTGGGACCTTGAACCCTCCCCTTACCCCTATCCTGTCAGGTTTCTTTCTTCCTACAGCCCCTTTCCTCTATCTCAACCCAGCAATAAGTTGGCATATGGGGAAACTGAGGCCCAGAGGGTCAGCAGAGCCTGCCTAAGGGAAGTCAGGACAATGCAAGGAGGAGCCAGCAATTGCTTGCCTCCCTCTTGATTCCTCTGTCTCCCGCACCCCATCCTGTTCCTTCTAAATCCTGCCAAAAGGAGTGAGCTTGATGGGGATGCTATTTCCTGTCAGGCTCATGAAAAACAGCTGGAGCACTCCGACCCACCCCTATCCACACCCCACTCAAGATGAAGCCCCATGTGGGCCCCAGGCTCTGACAGGCTGGAAGCCAAGTCTTGGGCCTGATCTTACTGGGCCTGAGAGGGAGGCCGCTTGCTGCAAGGCAAGGGATGCCATTTGTGACCTATGCTTGGCCCTCGGCCCCTCCTCCAAACAGCCTCCTCTGAGCAGGCTCAGTCCAGCTCTAAAAGCCCAGTGGGAGCCAGGCCTCCACCTCCCAGGGACCCAGGCGTCCTGCTCCCAGCCCAGCCCAGTCTGGCCTTTGAGCCAGGAGGGCGGTGGCTCCCATTGGTCGGGAGGGCTGGGCAGGCGGTGAGGAATTCAAATGTGGGAGGAATTAGCTACAAAGGCCCCCTCCTCCCTGCCACAAGGCAGAAGAAGCCTGAGATACTCCAGGGGCTTGCAGGCTGTGTGTCCCAGAGCTGCCACAGGGTGAGGCCTGGGCCGCTGGGACCCCTGCTAGTGGGTTTCCCCGCACCCTCCCTTCCTTGGCCTTTCTCCTCTTCTGTCTTTATTCCACTGTGTTTACTTTCTATCTGAGGATGGGCCACCTAGACTTGAGTGACTCCTTTCTCTTTCTCTCATATGCCTCCATTCCTACTGACCCCCCCTACTCTCTACTTGGGCTGACTGTTCCCCCTCCTCCAGGCCCTGTGTGCTGCAGTGACCACCACAGATCTGGCTGAGACCCAGGCCCTCCTGGGCTGTGGGGCTGGGGTTAGCTGCTTCTCAGGGGACCCAGAGGCCCCTACGCCCCTGGCTCTTGCTGAGCAGGCCGCACAGACGCTACAGATGGAATTCCTACGGAACAACCAGACCATGGGTGAGTGGCTAGTGAGACTGTCTCCCTCAGGGGTTGAGGGTCTTGCTGATGGGGTTGGGCTTGGAGGGGTAGACAGTGGGATACTGGGGTGAGGGGCGCTGTATATTGCCCTGTCAGGCTTGAGTTATAGATCACTCTCCCCAGCTGCAAGTTCTTGGGGAATCCCAGGGCAACAGTGTGCAGCTTAGGATGGGTCTGGGTTTATGTCAGGATCTGCTTGTGCTGTGTGTGAGTGATGCTTTGTGTCTATGTCCCTGTGACCCCTTGTGTATCTGGGTGCCCCTTTCTGGCTTGCAGTGTTACTCTCTTGGGATAGTGTCTCTGTTTGAGATGCTGCTGTGTACCTTGGAACTGCTCTGGGCAGTTTTCTTGTCCTGGAGATGTTGAGGCTCTGGGGATTTATGCATATGCAATGGGTCTGTGTTGTTGTATATTCTGGTGGTTCATTTTTCCATGTGACTACACAGCTCTCTCTGGGTGGAGCTCAACACAGACCTGGGCTAGAACCCAGGGTGAGTGAGGAGAGAGGAGGTTTGGGGGGGGGGGGGGGCGAGTGGTGCTGGTCATGGCCTAGGTCTGGCCTCTGGGGCCACATCCTGGGTTGGAGGGTGGAGCTCAGTGGCTGGGGCTCTGGGCTTGAGGCCATGATGGGTGGGGTGTGGTGGACTGGAGAGAGCCCAGGTGTCCAGGAGGCATAAGAGACCACCCAGTTAGATTGAGCTCTGGAGGCAGGATGCCCCAGTGCTGACCACTAGGAGCAAAGCAGGAGCTGGGCTGCTTTGTTGAGCTTTGTGCTGTCTCAGACAAACCTCTCTCTAGGGACTGTTGTTCAGTTGGCCCAAAGCCCCTCATTCCAGTGTGCCTGGCTTTGTGCCTCCAACAGGGAGCTCTGGGTGGGCTGGGCACCAAGAAGGCTGCTGGGAGGAGAGGAAATGGAGCTGGCCTTGGGAGTAGAGTAGACTTCCCCTAGTTGGGCAAAGATGGAGAGATAGTTTGTGCAAACACCAGGAGGTGGGAATGGGAGCCTGGATGCTGATCAGGTACTCAAGAGCCAGGGCTGGAGCTTCAATAAGAACCTGGGTGCTCTGGAAGGATAAGATAGGGATACCTTTCTAGGTAGCCAGCTTGACCAACCATTCTTTTCCCTGCTCTGAAGAGGTCCCTCGGCTGGACTCTCTGAAGCCTCTGGAAAAGCACTACTCAGTGATCCTGCCAACTGTAAGCCACAGTGGCTTCCTCTACAAGACTGCTTCTGCCGTCAAGCTTCTGCATGACCGTCGGGCCCGGGAAGGTAGGTGCCACACCCCTCCCCATCCTGGTCCATGGTATTATAGCCTGGCTGCAGGGTCAACAAGCTAGAGCTGGCTGGGCTGGTGGACTGGTGCCAAGTGAGAGTCTAGTGTACTCACCTGGAAGGACTTCTGGATAAGGAATTTGGTATATACTAGGTGCTTAATAAATGGGTTAATGGGAGTGGGATGGGCATGACACTGCAGAGTATCCCACTGTTGGAGTCTTGTAGTGACCGAAGAAGCCTGCATTGAGCCCCGGTTGGTTAGGGCCCTCGACTGGGCAGCTGTCATTTGGAGCCTATGGATGGTCGGAAGTTTAAGGACTAAATATGAAACTCCATCCCTGTCTGATCTCTTGCCTTTTATTCACTCTCCAACTCCAATACAGCCTGCTGTCCTTAACTGTGTCCCCCAAGATCCTAGAGTAGGCCACCTCACCCCCTTACCAAAAGATCCTCTTCCCTTGCTCACTCTACCCCAGCTCTGTAACCATCTTGCTGATTCATAGACATGGCAGATCCCCTCCACTAGAACCTCTGCATTTGCCATTTCTTCTGCCCTAGTGCTTTTCCCAAACGTCTCCATTGCAGACACTGCAGTCAGGTGTCCATGTAAATGGACTTCTGAAGAGATATCACTCCCAAACACCATGTCCAGATAGTATAACTCTGTCCTACAAATCCTCCAGTCCTACTTCCTGGCCTCCCATCCGCCACTCATCTGACTTTAGTCCTGTTTTTGTTGTTGGTTTAAGATGAGGTCTCAATGTGATGCCCAAGTTGTCTTTGAACTCCTGGGCTCCTCCTGTCTCAGCTGCCCAAGTAGTTGAGATTACAGACTGTGTCCCTTCACCTGGCTCAGCTGTCTCTCAGTGTGTATGTCTGGGGCACTCCTGTAGCCCCAGAGCTTGGGAAATAGCCAGCACTCAATAAGCACTTGATACATGTCAGCAAAGTGAAGAAGCATAGATGACACTTTTGAAGGGAGCATGTCCTTGAGGACAGGCTGAGTAATGCATTGCCCTCAGAGGGTAGATTTCAGCCCCTCCTAGTGGGATGAGCCAGAGCCAGACCCAGAGCTCTGGGGACACCTCAGCCCCTCCTGCATGCAGGGCCCCCAGGATGAATCCCTTCATTTCCCAAAGATAGTTCTTTGCAACTCTATGCTGCTCACCACCTCACTTCC
Organism: Dipodomys spectabilis; assembly: GCF_019054845.1. Lineage (NCBI taxonomy): Eukaryota > Metazoa > Chordata > Mammalia > Rodentia > Heteromyidae > Dipodomys > Dipodomys spectabilis. Next base: position 15,851,553 of record NW_024870680.1, read on the forward strand.
CTGGTCTACCTCCCTCCGCCTGACTATGTCATTTATGTAACAGCGTGAGTCATTCTTTTTGCCTTGGTGGCCAGGAAGCTCTGAGCCACTGTGAAGTTTCATGGCCTTGATGTTCAGTTCTTTCTGCTACCTTTTCTGGGCCACATTCCCCTTTCTACTTCTTTTATGAGGTCTCCTTCCTTCCTGAAAGCCATTGTGGAAGGTATGGGTACAGAGTAGAGGGTGCTTCTGGAAGAGGAGTATGGGCACAGAGGCTTCAAGTGGCATTTAGGTAGAGGGGTAGTGTGGGCAGGGGCAGACCTGGGCCTTGATGGCCAGGCTAAAGGCACAGACTCTACTAAGGACAAGGGGCAGCCATGATTGGGTTTGAGTTTAGGAACGATCAAGACTGATTTTGACTAGATCACTCTTGGAAGAAGCCACTGCAGAGGTATGTGAGAGAGGATGAGACATGAACTGGGCAGGTGTGGTTGGGCTGAAGAGAGGTTGAACAATACTTGTGAGTTAGAATGAAGAGGATGTGGATCAGGTAGGAGTAGGGCTCAGGGAGGATGCAGAGTGGTTTTTTTTTTTGGGGGGGGGGGGCGGGTCCCTCATGGCTCCCCTGCCCAACTTCTCCCCAGAGTTCAGCCGACGCTGGTGTGTCCTAAGCGATGGGGTCCTGAGCTACTATGAACATGAACGGGCTGTGACCCCCAATGGGGAGATTCGGGCCAGCGAGATTGTATGCCTGGCAGTGCCCCCTCCTGACAGCCATGGGTGAGTACCCCTGGCTAGACTCAGTCTCTTCTGGTGCTATGACGTCCAGCCTCTGACTAGGGACACAAGAGAAGCCGGTCCAGAGGAAGACAAAACCTCCCTGGAGTCACAGAGCAAACTGGGACTATACAAGTGTTAACCCAGCTCTACTGAGGCTCCCCAACAAGGCTTTGTGACACCTCTGAGGGGAGAGGGGGGAAAGACATTGACAATGGCAAGGGGGAAGGGGCGGGAAATGGAACTTGGTGGGGGGGGGGGGACAGGGCTGGGCAAGGTTGGTGAGCCCTGGCTTATATATTTGCAGCTTTGAACACACCTTTGAGGTGTACACAGAGGGGGAACGGCTGTACCTGTTTGGGCTGGAGAGTGCGGAGCTGGCTCATGAATGGGTCAAGTGCATTGCTAAGGTAGGTAGGCCCGGGTTAGCTGGGTGGATATCTGATCAAGGCAAGGTGGGACCTCCTGGCTGGTCCCATGAACTTTAGTTTCCTCATTTCTGATGGAGCAGGAATTGGGTTGAGGGTGACAAACACAGGACAGGTCTCTTATGTCAAGGGCCTGAAATAGATTGCAGCTCTCGGGGTGGGCAGAGGTCAGGAGACCTGGCACCCATAGATGTCCATCTGTGTTCAGTTGTGAGTGGCAGTGACTAGGGTAGACAGCTGCTCCCAAGAGTAGCTCATCTCTAAAGGGGACAGGCAGGCAGGTTACAGAGCCTAAGAGGGTAGAGCCCAGTGTCTTCTGGGTCTCCTGGGTCTCTATCACCTACTTGTCCACTGCTGAGTTATCTATACCTCCTGGGAATCAATGCTTAGATCCTAACATTCAGATGAGCCCACCTTGATCCTGGCTGTTCGGATGGGGGCCCCAAGGTGGCTGGGGTCTAGGTTGTACTAGTCTAGTCAGTGCTCCTGCAGAAGACCAGAATGCCTGGACTCTGGGAGCAGAGAACTGGCATCTTAGCTGGTATCTGGGCAGCAGAACAGGGTACCTCTGAGGGCTGTGAAGGGAAGCAGCTGAGCGGGCATCATCTGCAAGCTGAGGAGCTGGGGGTGTTGGGGGCAGGCTATGCTATTGGTTAATAGGTTCTTCTCTGGCCATCTTCCCTACCAGGCATTCGTGCCTCCCCTGGCTGAGGACCTGCTGGCTCAGGATTTTGAGCGGCTTGGGCGTCTACCATACAAAGCTGGCCTGAGTCTCCAGCGGACTCAGGAGGGCTGGTTTGCTTTGACCGGCTCTGAGCTCCATGCAGTCTTCCCAGAAGGGCCCTGCGAAGAGCCATTGCAGCTCCGGAGATTGCAGGAGCTTTGTACGTGGCCCCAGACTCCAGGGGACCCTATCCTGGCCCCTTTTCCCCCAGACCCTGCCTAGAAATTTGAACTCTATTCCTGCCTGGCTGAAAGGAGCCAGCCTGCCCTCTCATATCCTCTCTGCCTTTGGGGTCACTCAGATTGGAGGGTGGATCCCAAGGGTAAGTTCAGACTTTCAGGAGGGAGCAGGCTGGAGATTATGAACAAGACTTGGGCCTCACCTTGACTGACTCCTCCACAGCGGTCCAAGGGGACAACGAGAACCAGGTGCTGGTGCTGGTGGAGCGAAGGAGGTGAGCAACAGCCTCCCTGCCCACCTCTGAGAAGTCTGGGGGCAGTCTGACACACCTAGGGAGAGATGGGACACGAGGGACAGAAGACAGGTGGGACAGTGACTATTTTTGGCACAGGACGCTGTATATCCAGGGGGAACGGCGGTTGGACTTCATGGGTTGGCTGGGGGCCATCCAGAAAGCAGCAGCCAGCTTGGGGGACACGTTGTCGGAGCAGCAGCTGGGGGACTCAGACATTCCTGTGATTGTGTACCGCTGTGTGGACTACATCACCCAATGCGGTGAGCCCCACTCCCTAGGGCCCAGGCCATGCCCCTCTCACACATAGTCTCCAGTGCCCAGGATCCCTCTGAAAGTATCTGCATGGCTCCTCCCCAGGCCTCACCTCCGAGGGCATCTACCGCAAGTGTGGGCAGACATCCAAGACGCAGCGGCTGCTGGAGAGCCTGCGGCAGGATGCACGCTCTGTGCACCTCAAGGAGGGCGAGCAGCACGTGGACGATGTCTCCTCTGCACTCAAACGCTTCCTGCGTGACCTGCCGGATGGGCTCTTCACTCGTGCCCAGCGCTTAGCCTGGCTGGAGGCCTCAGGTGGCTCCTGCAGCCCATGACCAGCCTTGTCTGTGCTACCTCAAGAGTGCCTCCCAGTCCCCTGTCATGCTTTTGGACCAGGCATGCCCCGGCCCCCTCCGCTTCTTCCCTTTGTCCTTTTCTTTCCCCATAATCTTTGCTGAGCACCTGGCCTGCTGTGATTTGAAGGGCCCAGTAGCTGCCTAGCTTGAGAGGCAGAGCTGCTTGGAGTGTGGGGCAAGGAGGTGTGATGGGTTTCTGATCAGATCTATATCTCCTCCCCCAGAGATAGAGGATGAGGAGGAGAAGGTATCCAGGTACCAAGAGCTCCTGGTGCATCTGCCCCCTGTCAACCGTGCTACTGTGAAGGCCCTTATCAGTCACCTGTACTGGTGAGGAACCATACTGGTGTGAGATTCCAGTGGGTATGGGGTGGAGAAGACGTCTCCCATCTTGGCTGACTGCCTTCCCCTGTGAATCAGATAGGTCTTAGGATTGAGCCATGTTTGCGATCAGCCTTAATCATGGCCATTGTGTCTTTCAACTTATTGCCAGAGTACATTGGCCAGATATCATAGCTTTTCAGCTTACTCCTTACCAGGACCAAAGCCATGGCCCCTCCTTCCCTTGCTTACTCTGACCAGGACTTTCCTTGGCTTCATGCTTTGTCACCCATTAGACATTGGAAAGATGGCTTAGGGAAGCTCTGGGCTGGATTCCTTACAGCCTCTCTCCCCTCTCCAGTGTCCAATGCTTCTCAGACACAAACCAGATGACCACGCACAACCTGGCCATTGTGTTTGGGCCCACGCTCTTCCAGACAGATGGACAGGACTACAAGGCCGGCCGGGTGGTGGAAGACCTCATTAGCCACTATGTGGTGGTGTTCAGTGTGCGTGCCAGCCAGTAGTCAGGGGAGGGCAGGGCTGTGTCTCTCAGATGGCAATGACCATCCCTGTCCCTGCCCCTAACCCTTTCTCAGGTGGATGAAGAGGAGCTGAGGAAGCAGCGGGAAGAGGTCACTGCCATTGTGAAGATGCGAGTGGCTGGCACTGCCAGCGGGACTCAGGTGGATGCTTGGGTGGGTCTTGGGCTGGCAGCCTTTGCTTGCCTTTAAACCTGTTGCTGAGCCCTGTCTCCCCGCAGCATGCTGGTGACTTCATCTGCACAGTGTACCTGGAGGAGAAGAAGGCAGAGACTGAGCAGCATGTTAAGGTCAGGGCTGGGGACCCAGAAGGCAAGGGGCCTGTAGAGTTAACTGGGACAGTGGCAGGCCTAGGTAGTCGGAGCAACCAGGCTTCCAGCCCAAGGACAGTCCACATTGGGACCATATATGGCCATTGGTGGGCCTGTCTTCTCCTGACAATTAGAACCCTCTACATCACAGAACTCAAGAGGGAGCTGACAGGGGTAGTTCTGGGTCTTGACTGACATAGCAGGTTTGTGGCAGAGCAGGGGCCAAGACCAGGACTGGTTGAGCTTCTCCTTGGTCTCCACAGATACCTGCATCTATGACAGCAGAAGAGCTTACCCTGGAGATCCTGGACCGCCGAAATGTGGGCATCAAGGAGAAGGACTATTGGACTTGTTTTGAGGTCAATGAGAAGGAGGAAGCAGGTAAGTGGCCACCAGGACTGGTGCAGGATGTAGGGCAGCCTGTCTTGCCTAGACTGTGGTCCTAGTCTGTCCTTCCCTCCTCTGTAATGTAAGGACCAGGGTGATGAAAAGAGGCTTGGATGACACCTGTTGCCACCACACTGATGAAATTGTGGTCTCTGTGATGGTGGTGACAGGTTGCTGGCAGGAATTGCGGTGCTATGTGTGGTGTGACTGTAGAAGAGACAGGGAAGGGGGTAGGTGGTCCAGTGTGACTGTGCTTTCTCAGGTTTCAATGAGTGATGTTACTTGCAGAGAGGATGATACTGAATTTGACAATGGGATTGCAGGTGACACCATTCCTGGTGCTAAAGGGGTTGGTAAGTGATGATCATGCAGGCAGGGTAGCTGTGGTGTAAGCGAGGAAAGCTGTCATGCCAGTATAGAGATCTTGTGGTGGTGAAGGGGGATGATGGGAATGATGAAGGCCTTTTATTGTGAAGGGTAGTCCTGACATCAGTGGAGGTGAAAGGATCTGAGGATCAGGATGGGCCACTGTTACTTGTTGAGTGCCAGGCACTGAAGTGAGGAGCCAGATGTACTGTCCCTGTCCTCATGGGGGTCAGTCTGGTAAGGGCTGGAGACATTAATCATCTTATAATGATACTGAGAAATGGACAACTATAGCCATATGAGCCAACGTGGTCAGAGCCCCTCCATGGAGCTGAGATGGCACCTGATAGATAGGACTGAGGTAGGTGCAAGGCCACCTGGTACTCAGGAGAAGTCATGGCCCATGCTGAAGGCCCCTTTGGAGGTCCTAGTTAGGAGACTAGGGGAAATCCAGACAGGTCAGGCAGTAGAGAAGGAAAGAGCACTGAGAAGCAGGGAGTGTTTCTGGCAGGAGCATCCTGGTCAGTAGTAGGGTCCCTGATGGGGGACCTATGGGAAATGATCGTGGACATGGCATTGGTCACATGTGCCAATCCAGTTGTGCCAATCCAGACACTCAGTTATGGGAAAGGTGGTCATACTGGTGATATGTTGGGTGTTAAGTGGCATTAGGATGAACGATAAATGTGTACCTGATATGCGTCCATAAACTGACCCTTGGTAGTGTTAGGATGTGCAATCTCAGTGACAGTGGTTCTGGCTTCTCCCCAGAGCGGCCCCTGCATTTTTCGGAGAAGGTGCTGCCCATCCTGCATGGGCTGGGCACAGACAGCCACTTGGTGGTGAAGAAGCACCAGTCCATGGAGGCCATGCTGCTGTACCTAGGTAGGTGGCATCTCCAGGGGCACAGGCCAGGTGGGTCCCTCCATCCAGAGCTGGAGCACCATGAGGGGAGCTCAGGGCCAAGGCTCCTGGTGGAGAGGTCTCCGGGGAGACGGGTAACAGGGAGAGACCTAGTCCCCAAGTACCTGGGTCCATCGGAGGGGGAATGGTACAGCCCGTGCCCACTGCAGTCCTCCCCCAGCCAGCCGTGTGGGCGACACCAAGCATGGCATGATGAAGTTCCGTGAGGACCGCAGCCTCCTGGGTCTGGGGCTGCCCTCAGGCGGCTTCCATGATCGCTACTTCATCCTCAACAGCAGCTGCCTGCGGCTCTACAAGGAAGTCCGGGTAAGCGAGATACCACTATGGTGGGGAAGAGCTGTGGACTCCCAGGGACCTTCCTACTATGGTCCTGGGGGCCACTCCAGTATGCCCTACAGTAGCCCTTGTAAGTCTGGTATCTGAATGTCATCCAGTCACACATACCCACTCTGTTTACCTGTGCCGGTGGCTTGTCACATCATTCACAAAAACACCTTCCATAGTGATAGATGTGGCAACTTGCTTGGCCACTTCCCAGGTCGAAGCCCACTTAGCCCACCTCCTACCCTCTTTCCACATGCTGGGTTCTCCCACGCAGACTCCTCAGCACCCTCCACCTTCTGTACATACACGCACTGTCCCCTACACACCCCTGCATGCACCATCCTGGCTCTAGCCCTGGGATGATGCCTTCCATAACCCTGATCCTCTATCAAACAGAGCCAGAGGCCATGGAGCGGGGCCCCTGAGACCGTGAGTAGCTGTGGGTTGACCGCCAGCTGCTTTCCCTTATACCTCCTGGGGGCCAAGCAAACCAGATGGGAGCATAGGAACATAGCCATGGCTCCCAGCTTTCTCCAGGCATGGTTCCCTGCCCTCTTGTCAGCAGGTACTGGTCCCTATCCTGGAGCTCATGACCTGAACTGCACTCTTCTTCCTTAACTCCAACCCAAATTCCTTTCTTTAAACCACAGCCCCAAATCACTATGATGCTAAAATTTTCCACTGGACTCAGGGAAGATGTTATGAAGCCAGTAACAGAGACCCCAGGGTCTGAGTTGGGCTCTGACTATTATTTGTTTCCAGCACAGCTGCCCTATTTCTGCCCTAGAATCACAGGGCTCTCAGATTGTCCCTGCCACTGCCTGACTCTAAAGGGCTATATGGATGAGAGGGGCTGTGGGACATTGCCTGTCTGAGGTGGGAGTGCCTGCTCAGCTGCCTTGACTCCCCAGTGAGTACTTGTGTCTGCCCCGTGCATCGCAGCCATGCCTGGAGGGCCACAGATCACAAGCAGCAGAGGACATAGTTCCAAGCCCAGTCATCCAGCCTAAGCTCCCATAGCTGCCCTGTCAATCTTCAGATGCTTTCTGCCCCTTGTGTCTCCTGAGGATCTGGACAGGCTTGGCCATCATGGAGGAAGCAGAGAAGATGGAGCAGGGCCCTCACCACCTTCTCATGTTACACCTCTGTTCATGCAGCTTGGGCTTCCAGGAATATCCCTGCTTCTCCCTGTTACATCTGTGATCACACTCTCCCTTCTGCATCTGCCTGCCACTCCAGCCAGCCCAGCGTGGTTCTGAGATGTTAGCTCCCTACTTTGTAAGACCCTTAAGGTGGGCAGAAGGGAGACAGGGTGGCTGAGGCTCATGGAAATGGGAGAAGGTGGAGAGTTAGAAAAGGGGCACAGAGATGATGTTTAACCAGGCTCAGTGCCCGGCCCTTAATGAGCTGACAGGTAACCCACACTTCTGCCCTCAGGAGAGGATATTACCCCCTACATGGATGAGAAAACAGGCTTTGAGTACCTGGCCCAAGGCCAAGTCACTGACTAGACTGAACCCATCAGAATTTTGTGTTCCTGGAAGCTTAGGAGCCTCAGGAATGTTGAGGAAGGTGGCTCATCACAAATGGGCTGAACTCTCCTCACCCAGTGGCAGCCGTGCCTCTGGCCTGGCACAGCCCTGAGCATGTATGGCTTGCCACTAAAGTGTTGGTAATTCTGGCATTTGTTGGTTTGTTTTTGTTTTTGTCAGTGGTGGGGCTTGAACTCTGAGCCTGGGCACTGTCCCTAAGCTCTTCAGCTCAAGACTAGTGCTTTACCACTTGAGCCACAGCACCACTTCCAGTTTTCTGGTGGTTAATTGGAGATAAGAGTCTCAAGGATGTTACTGCCTGGGCTGGCTTTCAACTGCGATCCTTCGATCTCAGCCTTCTGAGTAGCTAGGATTATAGGCATGAGCCACCGGCGCCCGGCTGCATTTGTTGGTCTAAGGGCCACAGGACAGAATATTTGAAATTAGGGCAACTGCAGACAAATCAGGCTGTGGTTTATAGGTCATGATTCTTGGCCCAGCTGGGACTGTCTTTTACTGTCATACCAATAGGCCTTCCACCCTGATTCACTTTATTCCTACGTCCTTCTCCCTCCCATTCAACCTGACTTCTTCCAGACCAACAGCTGGTTTTCTTTCTCAGCATCATGCCTTCCACCCCTGCAGCCTTGTGACACCTACATCCTTCCACCATCATGCCTAAGCCTCATGTTGTTTCCACCTCCTTGTTAATCTCCAGCACAGCTAGTCGTAGTCTCTCATCCTCCCCCCATCGCCCGCCCCCCCCCCCCCCCATGTCTCCTAGAGCTCCAGGCCCTGCTTGTGTCTGAACGTGGGCAGGTGTCTTCATCTTCTTTGCTGTGTTCCCTACACCATGCTTCTCCTGTATCCTTATTTGCAGCCTCAGTGCCTTCCTCCTGCTCAGCTTTCTCCTTGCCTGTAGCTGTTTACCTCACACCTGTAGCCCAGCATATTCCAGGCCTTCTTGGATCACCTTATTAGGTCAGGTCCTCCTCCATCAGGTTCCTAGGTCATCACAGGTCCCCTAATAACTCCCCCACCCAAAACCGTTCCCTGTGGTAGCACACAGTTCCAGGACCTACGCAGCCTGTCCTTGGTGATATCACAGGAAAACCCCGAACTGCAGTCCCTGGCCATCCTGAGTCCTCTGTGCTCCTGCTGAGGAGCTGTGCCTGGGGACAGCTGGGAGCCATGTGGGAAGCAAGGCAGAGGTGGCTGGGTCTTGGATCCCCAGTTTCAGTGGTAAGGGGATCCCTCTCCCCTGCCATCCATCCTGCTGGCTCCAAGAGTGTGCCTGGTAAGGAGAGGGCTCCAAGCACATGGCCCCAGAGCAGGAGGAAGGCTCCTTAGCTTGACCTCCAGCCAGCCTCTTCCTTGAGCCATTGCTCCCATCCCTCTGCCAAAGACCAGACTCATGTGCAGAGGTGGGGGCCAGGCGAGCACAGCAGTGATGTGGTCCCCATCCCCTGTACATAAGTCTCTTGCTTCCTGTCCTAGACCATTAGGAAGTTCTTCCTCTGGTCTACTGAACAGCCATTCAGCTTCAGCTTGAGTCATTAGCCTCTGATGGAACTAATGATGGCTGATCCTTCTGTTCACACGGTCAACCCTGTGGCTTCTGTGGGTCTGGGGAGGGGCAAAGAATGAGTGACTGAGAGGAATGTGGACATAGCAGCCCATGGAGATGCTCAACTGTGCAGGATCATACCGAGTTCTCCCATCCGATTTGGGCCAATGCTATCAGTCTGGTCTCAGTTTGCAGGGCAGCAGAGCTGAGCTGGGGTTTATCATCCTGGTTGTCCAGGCTGGGACTTCTGTGTGGGGACTAAGGGTTGACTGTCTGATGCTGCTTCAGGGAGAGGTGGGGCCTAGGGGTGGGGGTTGGTCATGCTGGACTGTGAGCAGGGAGAGCTTTGTCAGGAAGAGAAGCCCCCTGCTGGGGCACAGAGGGGCTGGGGAGCAGAGTGGGAGGTGCCAAGGCAGGAGAGCACCCCTGTATCCACCAGACCAACAGAGACCTCTCATCTCCCCTCCCTCCCCGTAGAGTCACCGGCCAGAGAAGGAGTGGCCCGTCAAGAGTCTGAAAGTCTACCTGGGTGTGAAGAAGAAACTTCGGCCACCTACCTGGTGAGCCTGGACTTGGGAGACAGGCCAACTGCAAGGACCTCTGGGCCCCACAACTAAAGGGGCAGCACAGCCAGGGCCTCGAACTTGATAGGGGTCAGTGCAGTGACTCGGAAGTTGTAGTCCCCTTAGTAGCAGAAACAGAACTTCTCAGGTGCTGCCCTGGGCCTCCGGACTCTTAGGCTCTTGTTATATAACAAGCTGTCCAAAGAACTCAGATGCTCTCTTGTGTCCGAGAACTGCCGGTGTTGATTAGGATTCTGTCAGTTTCTCCAGTGCCTTGCTGTGCATCGGGGCCCTACCTATAAGCTGGAGGACAGTAATGGGCCACCTCTTTCCAAGGATGATCATGTACTTTAGTAAGTTGAAAAGTTGCCCGTGCTGTTCTTGCTGGTAGACATTGGTGTCACTAGATATCTCCTGGCTATGCCTGTCCCTGCAGCTAAGGCAAGCCAGGGTAGGTGGGAGTTAGTAGTTTTTGTTCTGTTTCTCGTTCTGTGGTGCCTCATACGTGCTAAGCAAGGACTCTATCACTGAGCTACATCCTTAGACCAGGCCTGTGTGGGGATAGGGGACCAGGGCAGAAGAGGCGACAATGTATGCTCCACTTGTGAGAAGGCCCTGGTTCTATTCAGCTCGGGCCTGGGTTTCTGGGCTCTTTCCTAGGAACCTATGTAAGCTATCACCTGACCCATTCCCTCCTCCCCTCCTTTACAGCTGGGGCTTCACAGTGGTGCATGAGACGGAGAAACATGAGAAACAGCAGTGGTGAGCACAGGCCCCATTCAAAATCATTGGGTCTCTCCTCACTGCCCAGCTTTGTGCCCTGCTAGCAACTCTGGGTGGGGAGATGGGCAGTGTTACCCCTTTAGCCAGACTCTTTGCCGTGACCAGATCTGTGCCCTCTCTGCAGGTACCTGTGCTGTGACACACAGATGGAGCTCCGGGAGTGGTTTGCCACCTTCTTTTTTGTGCAGGTACCCAGTTCAGGGGCGGGGACAGAGTCTTAAAGAGATTCCACTGTGGAAAATGGCGACATTTGCTTCTCAGGATTCAAGCCAGCCATTGCTTCCAGGAGATTCCCAGTTACTTTTCCTTCATTTATGTATTCATAAGCCCTTCATAGTGCCCATTGTGGTCCAGCCTGGAGACAAGCATGCTAGGGACAGAGGAGCCAGAGCCCTGCCCTTGAGGCACACCTACTGAAGAAGGAAAACACTCAGTGTTGTTGTATCCTAACACCATCAGTGCTGTGGTGACAGAGGGAAGCCCATGGACCTGGTGGGCCTGGTGACATGGAATGGGAGGGGATGCAGTAAGGAGAGTGTCATGGGCCTGGGTCTTGGCATGGGTAAGTTCTCCAGGAGGGCCATGGCTCCCAGGCAGAGGGAGCTTTGACTTAAAGCAGAGAAGTAAGTACAAAATGTTTACATGAAAGCTCAGAATTGTTTAGAAGGAAGACCAAAAAGGGGCGGGGATTGGGGGGGAAAGGAAGACAAAAAAGAAGGGGCTCTGGACTGAATTATTTTGATCCCTAGCTTCCTAGTAGTCAAAGTGTAAATGGAAACAGTGAATTCTGTATGTCATGATTCCTTGTAAGAGGAGATGCAGACCAGTTCCTCTTGGAGGAATGTTTTTCTCCGAGCTGCATTCCTGGAGAGCTTTGTGGAGATGGCAGTGGTTGAGTAACATAATTGGCTGGGTTTTGCAGGGGATGCAGTCATCTTCTGCTAACAGCTGCTTCTCAGAGAGTCGAGGATCAAAGCTGAGGGTGTCACCTCAGATCATAGCCTGAGGCTTTTCTGGGAAGGATGGGTGGATCTGGAACTGAGTGGGGAGAATGAGATGTGGCCTAGGTTCCAGAACCTCCTTTTTACCTGCTCCCCAGCATGATGGCCTGGTGTGGCCCTCAGAGCCTTCGCGTGTGTCCCGGGCAGTCCCCGAGGTCCGGCTGGGCAGCGTATCACTGATCCCCCTGCGTGGCAGTGAAAACGAAATGCGCCGTAGTGTGGCAGCCTTCACCTCAGATCCTCTTTCTGTGAGTGGCTCATCATCCCTGGGGGCAGGGCTGGGACCTGGCTGCATGCCTGCTTTCACCCCACTACTCATTCTGAGTGCCCTCCTGCCCCTCCCTCCAGCCTCAGTAGGTTTACAGAGCACCCCCTTGCCTGGCCCTGGAGACCCTGGCTACTGAGGCTTCTACAGCCACTGTACTGCTGGTGATGGCCCTTCTGCCCATCACCAAGGACTTATATCATCTGCGCTTCTGTACTCTCTACAGCTCTTCCGCCATGTCTGAGCACTGGAGCCAGCATGGCTCTGCGATGTCGCTGCTGTCACCAGGAAGCCTGCCAGTTCAGACACCCTTGTGCCCTGCACACCTGGCGTGAGCCAGCAGGGGGCGCACGAGGAAGCCATACCCCCCACATCACACATCCTGACCGCAGACTGGGCTTCCTGGCTAAGGGGCTGGGGGAGGGGGCAGCAGGATCTGCCCAGGGAGGGGCGCCTCCTAGCTCTCCAGGTGCACCACCCTCCTGGGCTGACTTGCTCAGGATCACCTGCCCTGAGTTTGTAAGTTGGAGAAGCTGAGCAGAAACCAGAACTCCAGAGAGCACCATCCAGGAAAGTCTCTGGGGCCCTGCTGGAAGGGAGCCTGGCCCCTTGCCCCAGACTCCCAAGCAGCCGAAAGTGGGTGCTCTGAAGGAGCACTCAGCCAAGTGCGGAAGGAGCTCTGGGAAAACTTATACAGAGCTGAAAGCTGGACTTTGGGTACTTAAGCCACCCTTCCAGTCTGACTGGCTAGGAGGGTCCAGGCCACCTGATGCCCCTTCCCCACTTTGGGGGCTTTTGATAATATAAATACATCTGTATATTTTACCCTATGGTGCTGAGGCCTGTGATTGGTTGGGGATGTTTGTCCCAGTGTCTGTGAGGGTGCCAGAGGTGAGCACTAGGGCCCTGAAGCTGGATGCATCCTGCTCTCTCCAGGCCCAAGCTGTTCTAGCTTATCTCCCTTGTGAAGCAGAGCCCCATCCTGGCCCTGCTTCCTGCACCCATTGAGCCACTCTTCAGCCAGTCTAACGAATGGATGCCTGATCAGGCCAGGGCAGACCCCAGCTGGGCCTGAGCCCCAGCCTCTGCCACAGTCTGAGCTAGGGCCTGAGTGTACACACCAGTGACACAACTCAGCCTGTGCTGGAGACACCAGGCCAGTGATCACAGGAGCGTTTGTGACCTATGCTCTTCCAGCATGGAGCCCGCATTACATAGGCTGTTGCTCCACTAGGTAGTACCTGGCCCTTGATCCTCCAAGCAGACAGGGCCTTAACCAATGTGGAGACAAAAAGCTGTTCAGAGACAGATGAGGTGCTCTCTGGGAAGGTCCCAGACATGACACTGCTGCCTATCCCAGAACCTCATTGCCACCTGTTTCCAGGGGTCGCACAAGCAGCTCCGCTGACATTTATTCCCAGCCTCCGCCAGTGACTGGGCAGAACTTGTGGGATGGATCTCATGACCTCTGACTCCGGTGACTGACTCAGAGGATGAGCCTGAAGCAGGTGTCAGTGGGAGATTTGAGGACTGGGACTCCAGGTTGTGTTGAGGACCAGGACTCTGGCCTGTTTCACAGACTGGTTGGAAGTCTCTGTGCCTTCGATCTCTTATCCTGCCCTAGGTGGACTACTCCAGGCCAGACTGATTGATCTCTGTTCTCCCAGGCAAGACAAGGCTGATGGGCTCTGCTGTCCAAAGGCTCAGGCTGGAATTCTTCCCTGCCTCTGACCTTGTATTAACTACCTTTCCCTGAAACCCAGAGAATGAGTGAAACTAGAGGTGCCCCCTTCTTGGCTGGCACTTGTCACTACCTTGTCTCCTAGGCTGGCTGCAGGTACTGCATTGTCCCACTAGGGGGCAGCCACGGACCACTCCATATTGTTTGGAACTGAGAGTCTGGAGAGCCTCAATGTGGTGATTCCAGCTCAAGCTTTGCTCCGCTGGGGGATGGAGCTGGACCTTATCCTGCCTCTGGTCCAGGCTAGCAATGTTCTGGAAGGCAGCACAGTACAGGAATGAATGGTTTTCTAGGCTCTAGGACCTGGGAGAAGAAGGAACAGCCCCATCACCACGTGCCTGCTGCGAGTCAGCGCCTGTGCTGCTCTATGTCCTGCCTGGCCTTGGCAGAAGAGGGAAGTCAGGACCAGGGAAGGGAGATGACTTCCCCAAGAACACACAGCAATTCTGAGTCAGGCTGGAGGTCCACTTTCACTCTCCCACGTTGGAGGGGCCTCCTTCCTCTGTTCCCCTCCTAATTCCAGCACTGTTTTCCCCTCTCTCAAATGGAGTGGATGGGTACTCCCTGAGGAAAGGGTGGAAGTTGGCAGGAGTCAGCTTTTGCCAGCGTGCTTGCCATGGAGGGGGGGTGGGGGTATTGCATCCCAGCTGGAGCTCTCAGGGCTCAACTGTGAGCTCAGCCATCATGAAATCAGAACAGTGTGGCATGGATTAGGGCAGGAGGCTCTACTGGTCCTTGTCATAAGGGTTCTTGCAACCTTGGGTGGTTTGAGCATGTATTTGAGGTTGCTGCGGATGAACCAGAGCTAACAGTGGGGAGGAGCTTGCGGGGGGAGGGCCAATCCAAGTCCAGGCCTATACCCCCAAGGAACCACAGGGAGCTTGGAAGAGGAGGTTGTGGCAAGGCAGGTGAGAGCCAGGGTGTGAAGGCCTTGCATTTGGCGGGGAGGCTGCAGGAGAGGCTGGAAAAGTGAGGAGCCATTGGGCTTACAGGAAGAGATGTCTTTAGCTTCCTTCTGGCTGAGTTCTTTCTCTGTTGTGTCTTAGCACCACGGGGGAGACCCCTGGGTGCAAGGGATATCCCCCTCAGGGAGAAGAGGAAGGGAAGATGGGGGCTCTCTCCTGTCCTCCTTCCCCAGGGATTGGAGGGCACCTGGAGCTGAGGTGTTCCTCCTTGGCCTGCTCTGGTGGTTCCCAAGCTCCTTCCCCAGAGCCCGGAGTCTTAGAAAACACACAAACAAACATGGGTGTGGTCCGACACTCCCATTTATAAGCTGTGTGGCCCTGGAGGAGTTCCTTAGGACTCTGATCCTCTGTGCTCACTTGTGTGCTTTAGGTTTATTAATTGTCTCTGTGAATTCTGGGAAGGATTAAATGAGCTGATAGGAAGCATCCAGAACTGTCCTTTGCTAAATATGCATGGGGAGACATCATGGCATCCAGAGACCTCTGCAAGCCCAATCTGTTTCCATTCAACAAGCACTGGCTGAATACCTCCAGTGTGCAGAGGTGTGAGGGAGGGACACCTCCTGGAGAAGGGGTGGCAGGAGCACGGGGCCATGTGAATGCAGTGAGGGGTGCTGTGGCTGGAGCGTAGCACCTGTGGATACCCCGGGGCCTCCCTTCTGCACCTCCACTGTCAGGTCTTCGCTCTCCCTGCTTCCTGGGAGACTGGACTGCATCCAAGCCATATGAGCCCCTCAGGTCTTCCCCTACCAGAACAGGACATAGGTCCTGTCTCTTAGCCACTCAGTGACCTCAGGGACCCAGGCCCTGCTCCAGAGCCATCAGTCTGCCTCTCATTCACACACGCACAGCCAGTCTGATCCTTCCAACCACTCCTCCAGAAAGCTTCTGGATTGCACTTCCATCCCACTGTAGGCTGTGCATGTTGAGGCCTGTGTGTGCAAATGAGTCATGTCTGTACTGGGACACAGCTAGCTAGCTGGCTATAAGGAAGAGCATCTCTGGTCAGCTGAGGCTAGCCTAACCCTGGCACATCCCCTCTCCCACGCCACTCAGCCTGTGGAAATTTCCACACTTTGTTCTGCCTCTGCCCTGGTTACAGCTCCCACTGCTGTATTTATCACCCTGGAGACACAGTGACACGGGCGCGCACACATGCCACACGTATACGCTCATGCTCAGCACACACGTGCCTCCACACCTCAGCCTCACTTTCAGATTTGCAAGTGCATCTCACACACACACACACACACACACACACACATGGAGCAACACCCACACCCACACAAAGAACTCTCTAGGAAAATTGCTCCCCCTCCCTCCTGCTGCTCCTCCCCCTCCCTCCCCACCACCTCCTCCACTCTGCCCGCCCACCATCATCCACCCACCTCCAACACAGACCAGAGAGAAGGGCTGGCCTGTACCTCCTACTCCTTGTCAGCTGGGAGGCACTTCCCTTGCTGACTGTAGTGTGCCCTCCCCGCCCCCCCCTCCCCACCTCTTCTCTGCACTCTGATCTGTCTTCCACATAAGTTGCTCTGAGTCCCCTATGTCACTCTGACTCTGAAGTGGAAGCCATCCTTTCTCCCTGCCCGATCCTGAGGCCCGTGCTGGGGAGGCCCTGAGGTCTGAAACTGCTCAGCTCCTGTCACCTTCGGTCCCCCATCCTGGGTGAGGGGAAGATTGTATGCCTGGCACCATGGAGACCAGTGTCATAGCAACGCTGTTCAGGGTGGGTGCAGCCTTCTTCCTCCTCTAGAGTTGGGGGACCCATAGAAGGAAATGCCAGGGCGCCTGGAGTCAGTGGGCCTGGAGCTGGTGCCCAGTGGTGGCCACATCCCTCTCCAGCCCCTTGTCACTCCTAGGCTGTCTTACGTTTGTCGACTGACGGTGGCAGCTGACTCAGAAAACACAGCTCCATAGCTCCAGAGAGGGCAGAGATTCTCCAGCGTCACACAGCAAGTCTGGCCAAGCTCCTGACTCAGACCTTAGCTCTCTCTCCTGGTTTCCCACCTAGGTCATCAGTCAGTCACTGGGGCAGACAGGTGAGTCTCACTGGGTTCCGTACACCTGCAGAGTCTGCAGCCACTCCTTGGTATTGGCAGGGATGATGATACAAATGACGATGCAATGCTGACAAATATGACAGAGCACTCACTTGTGTGCTCAGGCTCTGCAGGAATAGCTTACTGCATTCTTAGCACAGTGACCAGCAAGTGGCCTAGCTAGGCCATTCCTAGAAGGACCTGATGTGCCAGGCCTGGGCCCTGGTGTTTCACTTAGAGGGGTGAACTGCCTTCAATTCTGTCCTTTATGGTAGAGAGCATTCAGGGGAGGATCCAGGGTTTAATCTGGGTCTGGCCTTAGTGTTTCTGGAAATCCAAGTTGGTTTTCAAACAAGAGAGGGAACAGAGCCTTTCTTGTGTGGTTCGGCCTAGGGAAGACTTTTGCATCTCAGAAATGGCAGACTGGCTTCTAACCCCCAGATCCTTTTGGAAGCATATCTATTGCCCTGACTGGAGCCTTTGGTGAGAGGAGACCCCAGCCTCCCAGCCTAGCCTCAGCTTGTCTCCTGACCTTGATGGAATCACGTTGCAGCTGCCTCCTGACTTATGTAATCATTCAAATATAGCAGCTGCCTTTATCCCAGTGAATCACACCCCCTCCATCCCCTCACCCTCAGGTACAGGGAGTTAGTGGAAGAGGTAGATCAATGCTGAGTAGGAAGCTCAGGGTCTCCTGGCAAGGAGGACCTGGTGTGCTAAATGGAGGGGGAGGGGAGGGATGAGGGGGAGTGGGGGGTGAAGGAGGGGCAGGGAGCAGATCCTTCCCACAGAGACCAGTTCCTGTCCTTGACCCATCCCTGTGAAACTCCACTGTTGGAGAATGAGATCCCTCTGCAGTCTCAAGCCACATCCACAGCCTCCTTTCCTGAGCCTTTGTCCCAACTGAGATGGGCAGAGAG
Source organism: Dipodomys spectabilis (assembly GCF_019054845.1). NCBI lineage: Eukaryota > Metazoa > Chordata > Mammalia > Rodentia > Heteromyidae > Dipodomys > Dipodomys spectabilis. The sequence continues at coordinate 15,869,104 of NW_024870680.1, forward strand.
GAAGAGGAGGAAGTTGTATGTGGCACAGTGGCTAGGAGTTTCTGATCTGGCTCTGCTGGTGTGCTGGACGCCCTCCTGACCTAGGCTTCCCCATCCACATCCATGGTAAGGGATTGTGGTCTGTGGGCTCCTGCTCCTTTCACTCCCTGATTCACGTTCCCCGAGATGAGGCGCCTTAAGCAGAAGGTACCCACGTGTCACGTCTAACTCCATTCCAGGCTGACTTTCCTCCCTTTCTCTGTCCAGCCCAGGTCTCCCCATTCTCCCTGGGCCACATCAGCACACCCTTAACATAAGATGGTAGGAAAGAGGGGAACACTGGATTCTTCAGCTGCCTCTGTGCTAACTTGCTGTCAGTCCCACTGCTTCATGCCTAGCCCAGCAGTAATGGAGGAAACGTGTATGCTGTCCCTCATAGGGCATTTCTGACTCATCTTGGAACCTGAAAAATGACTCATAACTGGATTTCTGGATCCCCACTGCCACCTTCCGGAGGTTCCAGAGAGGCTGATCCAGCCTAAAGCTGTTTTAGAGGGTGTGGTGGCCTCTCACTTCTGTATCACCAAAGGTGTTGTCACCTGTGGTGTGATGTGATCATGCTTAATGTCTTTCTCCAGGGCATGTGCTTTCCAGTCATCATTGGAGCCACAAGGGGTAGGGAGCTTCCTGGTAGAGACAGTAGAAGTTCCATGCAATGGCTGACGCAATCTCTTTCCTCCCTTTTCCAGGCTCCTGTGGCCAAAACCCAGGTGTAGGCCCATTGTGTGATGTGCCCCTCTTCCCCACCCCCATCCCCGACTAGAGGAAGTCATCCAAGAGATCCTAACCAGTTTTCCATGAAATCCATGTTATGCCAATTACCAGCCTTTCCCTGGGGAGCTGAGGATGTTTCATGGCCTCAGCCTGCCCTGCACAGTGGAGGGCCACCACCTGTGGCCCCCACGTACACCGGCAGCCCCTAGTTAGGGCTTGCTCCTAACATGGCCCCGGGCTGAGCCCTGATGTACACTGCTCCTCTCCTTTCTTCTGGCTTCCCCACACTTGTTGGCTACTCAAAGGCTGGGGTGGGGCCAGGCTGTAAAGGACTTTGGCCTATTGAGGAAAGCAAGATCCCACAGGCAAAATGAGATGAGCCTGAACAGGGAGGGTGAGGTGGTGGGACAGATGGCAAGTTAAGGGACAGGAGAGGCAGTCAAAGGCTGCTCAGTTCTCAGCCCAGAATCCTGTGGATGGTGAGGAGGGTGTGGGCTGGGCCGGCCCAGGAAGAGAACTGCAAGCCTCAACCAGACAAAGTCAAGGTTGGCATATGCTTAGGGAGCAGAGCCTGCCCTTCAGGGAGCACAGGATGGAGAGGTAGCCAGGGCCAGATCATGAGAGATCTTAGGTGCCAACAGAGGAACTTGGCTTTGGCCCTGAAGGCACTGGGAGCCATAGGAAGTGCCAAGAGATCAAAGTGAGTGTGGATTGGGGGGGGGGGGGGGGAGAACCCTGGAGGTGGGAGCCAGGGTGGGGGTGCCTAGGGGAAGGGGATGGAAGCAGGGGCCTAGAGGCTAAAGAAGGTGGAAGGATGTGAGAGAATCCACAGGCTTCTGGAGGCAGACCACACAGAAAGTGGAGGAGAGGGAAGAGGCCAAGGGACCGAGCATTTTAATTTGCTGGTAATACTGATCACACAAAAGTCGAATTGGATGTTGAATACTTAAGAGTCAGGGGCTGACCAGAGCATCCCAGACAAGCTGTCCATGAGGCAAACTGTACCAGACATTGGCGTCCAGAAGGAGGGTAGAGAGGGCAGGAAGCACTCTGAGGTGTTGGTATGTTAGGGTTGTCTCCTCACCCAATGGGGAATGAGCTGGAGAAGTGGGGAGAGAGACAGCCCTGCTCCCTCACCCTGTTCCTGTGTAGAGCATGTGTATTGAGGGAATGAAGAACCATTGAGCCAGAGAGAGGCAGAGGAGGGGCCGGCTGGAAGGTGGGAGGGACTAGCAGAGCAGGAGGGGAAGGGGCGGGCGCTGAAAAGTCTGTGGCGCCTGCAATGGGGGCAGCGCGAGGTCGGTTCCAGAACTGCATCCTCCCATCACCTCGGTGCTTCTCCCGAGTGCCCTCAACCCTCCCTACAGCGCCACGCTCAAGCCAAACACTGAATCTGCTGACCTGCCAGGGCTTGAGAGCGCAGAGGCTCAGCACCCTGGAGAGCTGCCTGGGCGGGGCTTGCGGCAGGGGCAGGGCCTAACGAAATTAGGGTTGGGGTGGAGTGTCTTGGACGATTTCCCTGTCTCTGCACCTCTGCCATCCTTCCTGCCCTGCAGGAAGGAGTTCCTACCCCAGCGCTCGGGGCTATTTCTCAACTCCATCACTTAAGTGGAGGGGGAGAAGTTCACTATTTACAGGGAACTTTAGAGACAGGCCCCAAACCTCAAAGCCCTTACAGCTGGGAATTTGTGAACTGCAAAAACAAAATTGCAGTTCAAAGAAGTGAACTAACTAATTTAAACATGTGGCAGGACTGGGATTTGAATCCCACCTGCCTGGCTCTAAGTCCTGGTGTTCTCCTTAGGCCTTCTAAGTCCTCAACCTTGACCTTCTTCCTGTAAATCCTACTTCGGGGCTGCTGTGAGGCATTGGGACATTGAGAGGGGGAGGAGACCTTTTCTTCCACCACATCTCTAGGAACTTATTGGAGAGAAAGCCATCACCATGGTTTTCAGAGTAGGAGTGCAGAAAAGAGATTGAGGGCCAGGTGAGGTCAGCTATACCCAGAGGCATGCACCTTTGAACTCTTCTTCCTGCCAGAATGCTCAGGCCAATGAGCAGGTTCTTGGGCCTTATAGGATCTGTGAAAGATCAAGTCTGGCCATGGTCCAGAGCCTCAGAGAACACCTTCCCAGCTAGTAGGAATGCAGCAATGGGGTCCAAGAGATGAGAAGGAAAACAAGAATTCTGATCTGGCTTGGATGGTTTAGGACTGGCCTAACCCTTGCTCTCTGTGAGTGAGAAAGCAGTTTTTCTAGAGCTTTCAGAGATAGATTGCTGTACCTTTGAGGTTCCTGTGGGAAACAAAGGCTCCCTCACATCTCCCCTGACACTGCTTAGACTTTGAGACCATTGCTTCCACTGACTGTCCACCCCACCACACACACCCTATGTCCTGCACTTCAGGTCAGGTTCTCATTCAGTTTTAGGGTCTTGTAGGGGTGGCATTTCCCCCACAATTTATAAGGCTCATTGGCAAGATTCCCCTCCCCCCTTAAAAACTGGATCATTTCTTCCACAAATGTTGCCAACCTCTGGCTAGGTCACAGGTTCCCTCTGTGCTACACACACAGACTTTGTGGGCGACTCTCCCATCCTGCTGCCCAGCCTGGGTTCTTCTCCAAAGCAAAGGGATATGATGGGGTTGGTTAGTGGTAGGAGAGCCAGGAGTTCATCCCACTTCCTGCCTCAAAATATGGAGCTTCCCCCTCTCCCACTCATATAGATAGATAGATCGGTATACATATACATATACATATATGATGTCTGCTAAGACAATGCTCTACCTGGTCCATTACCTAAAATGTCTCTATTCCAGTGAATGAAAACTTTGTTCCAGCTGGGTGCCAGTGTCTCATGCCTGTAATCCTAGCTGCTCAAGAGGCTGAGATCTGAGGATCGTGGTTCAAAGCCAGCCTGGGCAAGAAAGCCCGTGAGACTTTTTTTTTCTTTTGTCGGTCATGGGGCTTGAACTCTGGGCTTGGGCGCCATCCCTGTGCTCTTCAGCTCAAAGCTAGCACTCTACTGCTTGAGCCCACAGCACCACTTCTGGTTTTCTAGGGGTTTATTGGAGATAAGAGTCTCATGGATTTTCCTGCCCCAGCTGGCTTTGAACCGTGATCCTCAGATCTCAGCCTCCTGAGTAGCGAGGATTGCAGGCATGAGCCACTGGGGCCTGGCAGCCTGTGAGACTCTTATCTCCAATTAACCACCAGAGAACCAGAAGTGGCACTGTGGCTCAAGAGGTAAAGTGCTAGTCTTGAGCTGAAGAGTTCTGGGACAGTGCCCAGGCCCAGAGTTCAAGCCCCACAACCAACCAAACCAAACAAAACAAAACTTTGTCCTGATTAGCCTGCTCTTGGAACAGGGCAGGCACAGCAGGACTTCCCCATTTCTATAGCTGGTGGCAGTGAGGGCTGTGTAGGACAGTCTGTGTACTGAGCATCCACAACGCCTAGTAGAAGTTCATATTCAAACATCAGCTCCCACCAGTGTCCCAAGTAAGCAGAACCCCTAAGAGGTAAACATTGTAACAAGATTCTGAATCCAAAAAACCACCAGCAAAAGCCTCTCATGTCCGCTGAATGCAATCTCTGTGCTGGGAAGCACCCTAGGATGTGGCACTTACCAGTGAGAAGACCCAGGGGCGTGGCAGCTAGCTTGCTCATATGAGCCTTCACCCTCGCAGAGTTGAAGAGGGCACATGTGTGCCCCTCACCCTAATGGTACAACAGAGGGTATGAGTTATGTCCAATTGCCCCTTGAATTGCCAGCCCATCCCTGCCAAGAGGATTATAAATCCTCATAAATCCTCATTCTTAACCCTCCTGTGCGCTCCTTCCCGCCCCCCTCTCCTTCACTCTCTCTCTCTCCAGTTCTGCCTCTGATTTCTCTCTCTTTTTTGTCTAACCTTGTTTCTCTCTGTGTGTTTCCCCCACGCCTCTCTGATCTCTGTATTTCTATTTTGCTCTCTCCAAGACTCTAGTCCTTCTCTCCCCTCCTTCATGTGTTTCTCTCCCTTTCTGTCTCTGGCTGTTTATCTCTCAGGCTCCTGCTCTGTGTGTGCCTTTTTTTCCCTCCTTCCTCATCAGAGTCTCTCTCTACCCCTCCCTCCCTCTCTCTCTGTCTGGGCCTCTCTCTGTTCCTCCTCCCTCCTCCCTCCCCCTTCTGCATTATCAGACCTGCTCCAACCTCCTCCCAGAGCCAGCCGAGCAGCAGAGGCAGTGGCAGCAGGAGAGGCGGTGGAGCAGCAGCCGGGGCAGCAGAGCTGGATCGGGGTGTTCAGTCCAGGCTAAGCAAGGACAGGTCCTTGTGCCTGCTGGGAGGGGGTACCCTCCCCCAAAGTCAGGGCAGGGGGAGGGGATAGGGCAAGGTGCCACCTTCGTCTGGCTGGGGAGGCGGACGATGAGTGATGGGGCAGGCATGCGGCCACTCCATCCTCTGCAGGAGCCAGCAGTACCCGGCAGCGCGACCGGCTGAGCCGTGAGTACTAGCAAGGGTCTGGGGTCTGGGCGATGGCATGAGGGGTGCCACAGACAGAAAGTCTCTTCAAGGAACTGGGGTTGACATGGAGCTGAGCCACGTGGGAGGATCGATCCCACTCTGGGGACCTGGCTTCGGGACTGCAGCCTAGTGGGGGCTGCTGTGTCTGGCACCTCTCTAGAAGGCGATAAAGCTGGGGGTCCCAGAGAGGAACTGCTGGGGGAGGGGGCTGGTGATGAACAATTCCCTTGGGGAGTGGGGGTGGGGGAGTTTGGCTGAGGAATTCCAAGGAACTCTGGGGGCTGGGATAGGATGGTTCAGGACCCTGGAGAGGGGCAGAATCTCCACTCATGAGTGTTGATGTGTGAAGATGAGTGTGTGTATCTGTCTGTGGGAGGGGGGAGGAGGAAAGAGAATATGAATATGAATACATAAGAGTGACCTGCCTTGGAGCAAGAGAAGGTCCAGCTAATCACCCCCTCCATGGTAATGGAAACTAGAGTCCAGGTCTATCACTTTATGCAACTGTTGCCCCAAAGCATCTGTCCCTGGGTAGAGTGATGTGGAGCAGGTTGACAAGAGGCTCCTGTACCCCAGCCCAGCTTGTGTTTGACCACAAACATGAGGAGAACAGGAGCAAAGTGTGCACATGTAAGTGAAGGGGATGTTCAGTGGAGGTATCCCATTAAGGTCTGCTGAGGTGGCAGGCAGGTGGTGTGTGTGTGTGTGTGTGTGTGTGTGTGTGTGTACACATGCATGCAGGCACAGATGAGGTACAGGTCTCTGCCAGGCTATGTGAGTGTGTGTATGCATGAGGGGCTGAGGGGCATCTTGGGTGGAGAGGGGTCTTTAGGGGTTGCTATCCCTGTTGGCTAAATATGAGGCACTCTGGGTTTTTGAATATCTGTGTGTGACTATGGGAATTTTTCTGCCATGTCTGCGTGTGAGTGCAGGTTGTGTGTATGTGTGTGTGCCTATATAAATTAGGCTATATAGTAGGCTGTTTTTGCATCTTGGGGTATATGCCAGTACAGATGTGGCACCTGTGAAGCAGTGACCCTGTATGTATGTTGTTTGATTCCATGTGCTGTGTTATTTGGTAATGGGTGAATAATAGCATTGCTGCATGTGTGTGGATGTGTGTAGGTGGGTGTGTGTTAGCATAATTGTTCTGGTGTGGGTGTGTGAGTTGGTGCTGGTGTACATGAGTATGTGTGTACCTTGCTTGATCTTTGTGTGCATGTGTGTATATGTTCATCTAAGCATGTGTGTGGGGGGGTGCTACTTTCCCTTAGTGGTTGAGGATACAGCTAGGACCCTGAGAGGCAGGGAGGGGGTGGCTGAATGACCACCTCTGTGAGCCCAGGACAATTCATTCTATACCCTGTGGAGAGATGCAGAAAAGAAATAGGCAATAATGGCTCTGCTCTCTGGGGCCTCCTAAGCTTCATAGGCACAAAATACTAGAGGGTAATTAAGCAGCAAAGATCACCATCCAGCTAACAGGTGGGGTGCCTGTGGGAACAGCATAAGCAAAGGCCCTGGGTTGGGTTTGGGCATGTGTTAGGAGCAGTGTGGAGGCTGTACGGAAGACAGCAGTAGGAAGTGGCTGCAGGAGCAGGTAGGAGCCACATCTTGCAGGACTTTGAACTCCAGGTCCTTTGAGCTTTGTTCAGAGGGCCCCAGGGGAGCTGGGAAGGTTTTATGCAGGAGAGGGTCATGATCCAATTTGAGGTTTAAAAACTTGGCCCAGTGGCACTGTTGAGGTTGAAATGGTATAGAGAATGGAGGCCAGGAGACCAGGGTGAAGGCCAAGCCTATGCAGAGAACCGTGAGTCTGGGGCCAAGTGGGTCAAAGGGCAAATGAGACCATGATTTTTTTTTTTTTTTTTTTTTTGCCAGTTCTATGGCTTGAACTCAGGATATGGGGACTGTCCTAGAGCTTCTTTGCTCATGGCTAGAACTCTGCCACTTGAGCAACAGTTTTCTGTTTTTTGTTTTTTTTGGGTCCGGTTGTGGGGCCTGAACTCTGGGCCTGGGCGCTGTCCCTCAGCTCTTCAGCTCAAGGCTAGCGCTCTACCACTTGAACCACAGCGCCACTTCCGGCTTTTTTCTTTTTGCTTATGTGGTGCTGAGGAATCGAACCCAGGGCCTCAGGCATGCAAGGCAAGCGCTCTACCACTGAGCCACCTTCCCAGCCCGAGCAACAGTTTTTTGTTTTTTGTAGCTTATTTGGAGGTAAGAATCTCATGGATTTTTCTTCCTTGGCTGGTTTTGAACCTGTGTTCTCAGATCTCAGCCTCCTAAGTAGCTAGGATTATAGGAGTGAGCTACCAATGCCCAGCTTGAGACCATACATGTGTGTGCTGGTGGTACTGGAGCTTGAACTCAGAGCCTGGCAACTGTTCTTTAGCTTTTTTCACCTGAGGCTAGTGCTCTATCACTTGACCCACAACTCTGATTCCAGCTTTTGGGTAGTTCATTGGATGTAATAGTCTCATGAATTTTCCTTCCTGGGCTGGCTTTGACTTGTGATAATTAAATCTCAGCCTTCCAAGTAGCTAGGATTACAGGTGTGAGCCAGCGTGAGACCCAGGTTTTAGAGAGAGGTACCAGCTTGCGATTGGAGATTTTTCTGAAAGAAGATCTTTTAGAACTCAGGGAAGGTTGAATAGAAAGGGTGGGATGGGGAAGCTGTGGTAGAAACTAAGAATCAGTATGTTGGGGAGAGAGAGAGCTCTTGGCAAGCTCAGGCAAACTGGGTGTGTAGACTCAAGTAGTGAATGGAATCGGACCCTGGTGGAGCTCCTAGCTAGGATGCCCATGGTCAGAAATCACGAGGACCCTCTTGCCAGAAAAGCAACAATGGCTCTGCCAGTCAGTCCTGACTCTTCATCCCAGCTGACCCTCAGTATCTTCCTTTGGGCCCTGCCTAGAAGCCCTCAGTGGGCTGAGCTGGGGTGGCTCACTGAGGGTTAATTGCTTTTACACTCCCTGCACACCCCAGCTCCCCCCTGCCCACCAAGCAACTCCTGCCATTCTTCCTGCTTCCCACTCTAGCCTCCTGTCCCCAGAGACTGCTGATGGCTTGGCTGGGATCTAGCCAAATGGTGTTGGGGAGGGGGGGTTAGTGCTCTCGGCAATAACCCCTCCAGTCTTAATGGACTGGGAGGCTCACCCCCAGCCTGGTTGCTGTCAGGCCAGGCCTGCACTCCACAGAAATTCTGCTGCCTGGGCCTTTAAAATCTACCCACTCAGCATTGCTTCGTTTCTGTGTTTGCTGGCTTGTTCCCTCCCTCCTTCATTCAACAGGCTTTCCCCAGGGTCTTCTTGATGGCCCCTGGGATGGTCCCTGAGGATACAGAGGACACTGACCGAGTCCCTGTTCTTATACTCAGTGTGATGAAGAAGGCAGAAGTGGAACCCAGTGCCACCAAATAGGCCCATAGCAAGCCAAAGCTTACACCAGTCCCTGAGGGGTATGGATATCAATTGCCCAGGCAAGGAAGAGTACAGGGAACAGTATGTCAAGGTGGCTTGGTGTGAAAGTCCACAGAACATGCAAGGAACAGGAAGAGTTCAGTTGGCAGGATCCAGAGAACAGTAGGAGAAGGCTTAAACTTCTCCTCAGGAAATGGTGCTGGGAAAACCCTTTTGACAAGAATGCCTTCCTTAAGAAGCCCTCCTTGGTTGCCTCCTCCCTCCCACTCAACACTCATTCTGAAGTGTCTGTCCTTGATGGTCTAAGATCAAAAGCATGGATCCAACTCAGCCTTCTCTCATGATATCTCCTTACCCAGCCAGCCAAGGAGTTCGTCAAAGGCAGTGACTATGGTGGCTTACTTTCTCTTCCTCCACCACTCACAATACAGGGTCTCAGCTCCAGTGCAGTGTCTTTTCGAAGACATTAAAGGCAACTGGGCTACCTTCTAGCAGCTGCTTTCTTTCCTGTGCAACTGTCCAACCCCCCACTTGCATGGCCCCAGGGACAGGATGCTCATCCCCTTTTCCTGGGAAGAATATCTTTGCCTTCTCTACCAGGCCTGGCTCTCCAGGCTACTTGGCCTGGCCTTGCATCCTCTCTCCATCCTAGGTCACCATCCTTTGAGGCAAGACCAGGCACAGGCATAATGATCCAGGAGTGGTAGAGAGCGGAGACATGAGCAGCCTTTACTGCAACTACACATAGTGAAGCTGAGTGTGGGGGCAGGCCTGACTCCTCTCCAAGAATCAGGCATGGCCTGGAAAGGGAGTAAAGATAGACAACAGGAGGAACTTCCTACCACTGCAGAAGGACTGTGAAATTTCCTGGCTACATGTATGAGAGTGGGCTGTGAGGATGAGGGAGAAAGTGTCCCAGGACAGAAGGGGAGTTGGAGGCAGAGGCGTCATCCATCCTTGATTCTTCTGCAGGTGAGTGACGTCATCAGGGAGAGGGGGGCTGGGGCTGGAAGAGATGGAGGGATGAGCACTCATTCATCTATCAGTGATTCACTGGACTGATGGCAATCTGAACATGGCAGCCTGAGAGGAGATAGAGCCAATGACCAGGACACTGTGCTAGTGTTGGGGGAAGTTCATTTCGTGTGTGTGTGTGTGTGTGTGTGTGTGTGTGTGTGTGTGTGCCAGTTCTGGGGCTTAAATTCAGGGCCTGGGTGCCATCCTTGAGTTTTTGTGCTCAAGGCTAGCACTCTACCATTTGAGCTACACAGCTCTACTTCCAGCTTTTGGTAGTTAATTGGAGATGAGTCTCATGGACTTTCCTTCCTGGGCTGGCTTTGAACTGGGATCCTCAGATCTCAGTCTCCTGAGTAGGATTACTGGAATGAGCCACTGGTGCCCAGTTACTTGAGGCCAAATGAAGGACTGCTCCAGGAAGAGGGAAAGCTAGGTATGCATGCCCACGAACAGAGCTAGCTAGTTTTGCTTATGCCAGGACAGGGAGAGTCCATAGTGATCCAAGCATGAATTACAAGGCAGGAGAAAACTGCTGAAAGAGACTGGGAGAGGAGCAGGGAATCGAGGTTAGACTACAGGAAGCATTTTCTGTCATGAAGGTGTCTCCAGCAGCCCTGACATGTACACACCTTTGTAAATTTGCAACATCATTGTCTGTCCCAATGCCCCTGACCAGGGCTTGCCAATGGGCCCTGCCCTGCTTGAGAATAAGGAATCCATTGAATAAGCAGAGATCCTGGAAAAGAGGGAGAGGCAGTGTTAGGAGAATGTGGGTTCCTTCCAGAAACTGACATGCAAATGAATGCAAAGTAATATGCAAATCAGCCAGCTTGAGCTTGGCAACTATGGCTGGGAAAATGAGACATCACCTCCTTCCATGCTGTCCTCCCGCCCCCTGCCCAGAATGGCCTTGTCTGCTGCTGCTAGTGCTCAGCTTGTCTGAGGCACCATGGCCTCCAGGGCAGTGGCCATGGGGCTCTGTCCTCTTGGGACATTGATATTTAGTAACAGGGATCTGTTTACCCCTTTACCTTCATTGTTCAGCTGCCTGCTCCATGGGAAAGGCCAGGTCTCCAGTGATGTGACCTAGTTCTTGAGTCACCCTTTCATTGTTCTTCATCTAAAACAGGAGACAACTGGGGCTTGGTTTGGTAAAGGGATTTGAGTCAGATATCTAGCAGGCCTTCCTCACAGTGTAGCTGCTCAGATGTATGGAGTCTGGGATTTCTGGACTGTCATTCTTTGCACAGTTAACGCTGGGTTCAGAGGAGACTTTGAAGACAGAGCAGGCTTTGAAGACACAGGTTACTCCATAGCTGTACAGTCCCGGGGAAGTTCCCCCAATTTCCTCCTGAACGTCACACAAACAGTGCAGTGGAGATGATCATACATTCCTCATGGGCTGGCAGTGAAGGCTCTGGAAGTGACAACAGCACTAGGCATGCAGCTCGTGAAAGTTAGTGGCTGCCATTGTGAACCACCCACAGTTACCTACAGTTTTAGAAAGAATAGGTGAGAGCCTGGAGGGAAAGAGACCAGAGCTCAAAGCCCAGGGATTGTCATCATGTGGGAGCTAGGTCTGAAATAGAGCTGTGGGAAGATGGGGTGAGAGGCACAGATAGTTTATGGGAGGTGCTGCCGGGTCTCAGGGACAGGTCCCTATATAGTTTAAGACCCATCCTTAAGGCAGTAAGATGGAAGAAAAGACTTGATGAGGAAAGGGTTAAACTGTGGCCACACCCGTGGCAGCTCATGAGTCATTCTGGGAGTTGTAGTCTGGAGTGAATTGTAGTCAGTATAAATTGTACAGCTTCCTTCTATCAAAATTCAGACCCTGCTGCTGAGGTGGGCTGGTGGCAGACTCTGGTGGGTGCTGGGGGTTGGGTGGCCCAAAGATGAAACAGTCAACTCCTTCCCTCCTCCTCACCAGCTTGCTGGTGTGTTGAGGGAGGTAGGTGGGAACAGAGATAAAAGGATTAAGCCATAATTATGACTCCATGCACATTCACACAGAAGTTTACAGCTGCCTGAGCCCTGTTTTCACATCTCTGATCTTGTTTAATCCTCACCACAAACCTAAGAGGCTGTTGTTGTCTGGATGAGGAAGCAGAGAATCCAAGAAGAGACCAAATTGCCCAAAGGAGTTCATCCTGGGATCAGTGGGGCCAGGCCTGAAGCACAGGTCCTTTGCCTCCAAAGCTTTTATTCTTTCCATTTATTGTTGCTCCATAGAGCAAAGGCCAGGCCTTGCACAGCAGGCAAAACATGAGCAATAAAAGTTGGGGGTGAGGCATTGCAGCAGGGGAATGGTGGAGCAAGAACTGTCCAGGGCTAAGAAGGCCAAGGCTGAGCTCTAGAAGACATGAGCCTGAGCTGGATGAGCCAGGCTGAGACTTGATTCCAGATGGACAGTCTAAACTTGGTTCTGTGACCCACTAGGGTGGACCTGGTGATTGTTGGCCTTTGGAAGGAATGATTTTGCAGCCTGGGTTGAATGCATTGAAGTGAATAAACTGAAGGCAGCTCTTGTCTTCCAAACCCCATGCTTGGAGCACCCAGCACTTGGCTCCTCTTTCTCCTCTTCTCTTCGTATTCTTCCTCTCCTTTCTCTTACAGGTTAGGAGCAACAACACAGAGTCGTATTGTAATGCTGCATGTCTCCAGCAGGGGTTGCAGCATGGAGTTCATTCCAGCTTGAATCTTTATGTTTGAAGGGCTAGTAGGAGAGAGGATGCATGGGGAGGTGGGATGCAGGCTGGACAGAAGGCAGCCTGGTGCTTTCCACTACCTTGGCACCCAGTGTGGGAGGGCCCTGATGGTACAATGAAGTCTGAGAACAGGCTGGTCCCCACTCATCAGGGACAGACATACCGGAGGGGTTAAGCCGAGCAATAAGAAATTTTCTCCTCACACTTCTGGAACAGACTACAATCTGAAAATGGATTTCAAATCACATTTGAGATCTATGTCGTGATGGGCCGTAATTTGCTTGAGATTTGCTTAATAGTAAGATGTGGGTTATGATTAGTTGTGTGACTCTGTGTGTGTGTGTGTGTGTGTGTGTGTGTGTGTGTAAGAAAGAACTTCCAGTTGTGCATGTGTAGTATTAGTCTGAAAGGATAAGAATGGGTAGATAGGGGTTTGTATAAAAGCATGAATGTGATGTAAGTATGACATAGCGATGGATCACCTGCTTAGCAAGTGTGAGGTCCTGGTTTCAAACTCTGGTACTACAAACACGCATGCACACACACACACACACACACACACACCATGTATGAGTGTATTTATATGTATGAGTATATGTATCCATTTTATTCTGGATTATGGTAAATGGTATGAGTGTGGTTGTGTTTGTGCACATGTATAAAGTGCTGCCTACATACATTCTTGTGAATCCAGGTAAGTGTGTCTCTGTGACATAGTGGCTGCATTTAGCAGAACATGGGTGATTCAGTACTTTGCTGACCACTTTGTGGCTACTCATAATTTTCTCTCAAGTCCCAACTGCCTAAAGGTAGAGTTGGGTGTATGTGAACGTGGGCTAAAGAGGCTGTGATGGCTTCATCCACAGGAGAGACTTCCCTTGGGGTTCTGGGACTCTGGAATACCTTGAGCATCCTGAAGGAACAGTGTCTTTGTGTTCAGGCTCAGCTAGAAACAAAGGGATAAGGAGCTGGGTGGGGGTGAGAAGTACAGATTCCATTCTCTCCAGAACTCTTTAAGATTACACCTGCACCCCACTAAGAGAGTTTCAGGGACACTTAGCCCTAGAAAGAAGCAAAAACGAGGTCTAGAGAGGGACATTGATTAACCGAAGTCCACCCAGCAGGATCCAGGTGAAAGGCAGGGGCTTGTACAGAGAGGAGCGTTGCTGCCTGGGAGGACACTCTCCCTCAGCCTCTGGACCAGCTGGTGCACTGCACCTGGGCATCTCCACTCCTCCAGGCTCCACATTCTGCCTTTGAAGTTTCTAACAGAGTTTCTGCCTGCTGGGAGAGGCCTTCTGGGAGCTTGTGTGGTTCAGGGAACTGGGTGGGAGGAGCCTCCTTGTGGGCAGGGCAGGGGAGGACTACAATCTTCCCTTGGATTCCAGTCACCAGCACATTGCTGGGGAATCCTGGAGGCCAGCTTGGTTCAGGGTAAGGAGGCAGGGAAGAGGACCATTTTAAGAGGCAGAGCTGACCCTTCTGTGGTGGTGAGGGGTGTGTGTAAGCAAGGGTGCACTATCTGCCTAGAGAGGCTGTGAGACTTTGGCCTGCAGTGAAGCTGGCCACAAAGTCTCTGGAGTGACCTTTTAATCTATAGCTGCTTTGGAGGGACCAGAATGAGACATGCTACTGCCCCTACGTGGAAAAATCTGGGCTCCTGAGGGCTTGCTCTAGCAGCTGGTGCTAAAATCGGGGCTCCGGAGGGCTTGCTCTGGCAGCTGGTGCTAAGGTTAGATCACTGAGCTGGAAGCAAACATCCCTTTCCTGGGAACTGGAAGAAACTTGGTTTTCTTGCAGGGCGGGGATTGGAGGCCAGGATGTAAGGACACTGTCTGGATTTGGGGAGGTCAGGTGGAGTGAGGAGCACCAGATCACCCAGGGAGAAAGGAGCAGATAGACTTGTCTTGAATCATGGGGGGTTGGAGAGTGGCAGGTCCAGTGTTAGTGTTGGCAGGGGCTCTTGTGTTGGGACAGGGAAGAAATTGGGATAGGAGCAGGTGGTTGGAAGCCCATACTTTCTGTGCTAATGAATTCAGAATGATCTTAAAGCTCCAAGTGGGGTGGGATCAGGAGCCAGATGGAGGGAAGTAACATTTACCGATTGCCCTTTATGGTTTTTTTTTTTTTTAATTACCTTGTTTAATCACTTCAATAAACCTTCAAGGAGCTAGCCCCATTTTGTAGAGGGGAAATGAAACAAATGACACCCGGGTGGTTTAACTGAGGACAATTTGATGAGGAAACTGTTACAAAGGCAGGGGAAGATTAAGGAACTCACACGGGATGTCTGAGAGGTCTGAGGACCATGGACCATGAGGATGGAGAGCAGAGCCCTGCAGAAAGGGGCTGCCTGCCAGAGCTGCTGCTCATCAGTGAGGGGTAAACATCAAAGCCCTCTTCCTCCTCATCCTCTGCTTTCCTGGAAGCTGGAGACATGGGAGCCTGGTGGAAGCAGCCTCTAGAGGCCAGAACCCAGCAGAAAAGGGTAGAGGCTGGGTCAGAAGAGACAAATGCTTGAGGGGAAAATGAAATTCAGAGAGGGCGCAGGCTTGCCCAAAATTACACAGCTGGTTGGTCCCAGAGTTAGTGCCAAAGCCAGGGCCTGTCTTCAGATATCCACTTTGTCACATTTGCTAACAAAGGGGCTGGCCAGGCAACGCTGGCCCCATAGGCACCTAGTTGTCCATTGACAGGACAGTTAGGGAGTTCTTTTCTGCAGTGACCACCCTGCTCTCTGAATCATTCTTAGGACTCAGCTTGGTAACCCTCTGAATACCTGCTCCACCATCCCACTCATCTTTGAAAATGCCTTGATGTCCTCTGTCCTTTGCGCATCATCTTGACCATAGAGATGCACCAGACAGTCCTTCCTTCCTCTTTGTGGTTTTTTGTGTGCATGTCCTGATCACGGTCTTTGAATCTTTATGCTCCAGGATACTGCTCTACCACTTGAGCCATCGCTGTATTTTAGTGTATTTGGTATAATGGGAGAGAAGAGTCTCACGGACTTTCCTACCCAGGCTGGCTTTGAACTGTGATCCTCAGATCTCAGCCTCCTGAGTAGCTAGGATGACAGGCGTGAACCACCAGTGCTTGACTCCTTTTCTCACACATCCAGATGCAGGCAGTCACCCTTGTGGGGTGAGCTCTGGGTGATTCACACAGGGTGGCTGCATAGACAGGTGAGAGGGGCAGGTGGCACTGCCTGGCTACGTGTCTGAGGGAGGGAGGACCATCCCTTTGAGTCTACCTATCAATGTAAAGATAGATGTGTAGCAGCTTCAGGACCCTCCTCTGGGGAAAACTCCTCAGCCACACATTTCCTGCATTTTCCACTCTGAGAAGCACTTATAACCTTCCCCTTTCCCTACCTCCCCAACTCTGACAGCAAAGATGAACTACAACTGCCTTGTCTGGGTATTGAACTCAGGACCTCCCAGTTTTACCAGGATCTCAAGCTGACTTTCCCTGTGCTGGCCTTGAACCATAATCCTCCTGCCTCTGCCTTCTGAGTAGCTGGGATTGCAGCCATCAGCCACCATGCCTCACCTCTGTTTCATCTTTTTTTTTTTTTTTTGTCGGTCGTGGGGCTTGAACTCTGGGCTTGGGCACTGTCCCTGTGCTCTTCTGCTCAAGGCAAGTGCTCTACCGCTGGAGCCACAGTGCCACGTCCGGTTTTCTAGTGGTTTATTGGAGATAAGAGTCTCATGGACTTTCCTGCCTGGGCTGGCTTTGAACCTCGATCCTCAGATCTCAGCCTCCTGAGTAGCTAGGATTACAGGCTTGAGCCACCGGCGCCTGGCTTCATCTCTCTCTCTCTCTCTCTCTCTCTGAGTAAAAATGAACTTTTTATTATAATCTTTATGGATGAAGATAGTATATAGAGTTCAGGCATCTCTAATCCAGAAATCTAAAATGTCTCAAAATCCAGAGCTCTGAGCTCCACAATGCCCTAATATTTTCTGATTTTGAATGTTTTGGCTTTTTGATTAGTGATAAGTGAGTAAATCTGTGCCTATATTTCAAAAATCTGAAAAACTTCCCAGTAACATGGTTCCAAGTAGCTTTTCAGTCGCTGTTATTAACTACAGATCTCAGAATGAAAATTTAATAATTTAACAGATATTTATCAAACAAATTCTACATGACAGCCATTGTTTTCATACTGGGAATGTATCAGTGAATGAAACAAAAATCCCTGCTCTCATGGAGATTATATTAAAGGGAGCTAGACAATAAACAATTTTCACTTAATCATTTTCTGCCTCATCTCTTGATCTTGATAAGGTCCCTGCACTGTCAAGTCCAGTACAAGTCCTCTGTGGAGAACCTCCCTCCTCACCTGGGTCGTTCATCCTTCCTGTTGTCCAGAGCCTCAGCTTTTGATCTCCCTGGGAGATGAGTCAGTGAGGCGTCCCCTTTGGGGTATTGAGGGGGTTAGGGACTTTGGCCCAGCCAGCTCATCCATGCACTATGTGTCAGTGGGGCACTTTCATCCTCCACTGGGCCTTGAGCCCTGACTCATTATCGGTGATAATTAGCATCCCTAAGCAGTCTTCCGCCCCACTAAATGCTTACTGATCATTAGGTGCTATTGTGGGCAACTAGGTCCCAGCTCCAGCATCCTCTGCCCAAGCTGCTTCTCCGGCCCCAGCTGCCTGAGCTGCCAAGAGATCAAGTGTCCTAGCCACAAACATACAATACCCCAAATCTCAGACACAACCCATGCACAAGGGCATGAACACTGGTACAGATGTTCGTAGGGAAGCAAGCTCCATAGAGGCAAACACACAAAACCAATCACAGCTCTCAGACATGGTGAGTCCCATGCACAGCCACGTATCAAGTGTGCAGTGAGCAACAGATGCAGGATGCATCTTAACACAGACCTAGAGCTCAGAGAAACAGAACAAACTGAAATGCCCATGCACACAACTTACCTGTGCACTATGGGATGTTGCATATGCCATTCCCTTTGGCATGCCATTCCTCAATGCATCCTCTCTTTAGACCTGGATAATTCCTAATTACTCTTCAGGCCATGGTGTTCCCTCTCGCAGACCCTCTTCCCCCAAGCTTTGGCAGGGGATCTTCCATATTCTCTGTCCTTGGAGCGCTTACCTGCACTGTGGTCTCATTTGCTGTTTCCCGCCCAGCACATCGGGTTTAATATGATGGGCATTTTATTTTTTTTGCCTGAGTTCAGTGAGATAGGGACTGAGGTATGAGTGGGCCACTAAGGCCAGGAAGCAAATCAAGAAGAGTAGCAAAAAGCCCTGGATATGCAGGGTCTAAGAAAGCATTTAAACCACCCCAGGCACACACAGCCCGACAACCTCTGCCTTGTTTGCTCAGACTTTGCTGGGTTTGCTCAGACTTTGCTGGGGTTCTTTTTTCTTTCTTTCTTTCTTTCTTTTTTTTTTTTAATGTTTCTTCCAGGCTTGCTAATGCTGCCTGAACCAGTTCCCTCCTTCCCTTGTCTTGTCTCTTGCCACATTTCGGATCTTACACATTCACTTCCCTTCTCCTCCACTTGGGTGTGCTCTGCTCCTATCTCTCTCTCTCTCTCTCTCTCTCTCCCTATCTCTCTCTCCTCTCTCTCTCTCTCTGCCCTCTCTCTCTCCCTTCTCTCCTTCCCTCCCTCTCTTTCTTTCTCCTTCCTTCTCTCTGCCTCCTCCTCTTCCTCCTCCTCTTCTTTTTTTTCCTTCTTATTCTTTCTTTTTCTCTCTCCCCCCCCCCCCCCACTGTGTAACCCAGGCTGGCCTTAAACTCCTGCCTAAGTGTGCAAGATTACAGGTGTACACCACTATGCCCACTTCTACTCTTACTTCAAAGCCCAGTGAAGTCTTGCAATCAGAGGCTACATCCTCCGCCAATGGCTTCCTAACCCATGCCATTTAGTGTCACAAAGGAAGATGGCGAGGGTGGTTACAAACACAAGCCTTGGTTCCAGTCCAATCTTAGCTGCTTGTATGAGTTCTGCCACCTTCGTTCCCTCCTCCATAGAGCTCTCCTCATTAGACTGCTGCAAGATTAAATGAGACACAGAGTGTAATGTGTGAAACATTCACTTGGGCTCTATCTCCAGGCTGCAGGAGAGCAGGGTGTTCTAATGAGATCAAGGAAGCTCAGATGCACCCAGGAGGTACTACGTGTTGCCTTGCTAATTGGCACTGAGTGAAATGAACATTTGTACATGAACACCTACTATGTGTACCACCCTTCCTCTATTTCTATGTGGCTATTAATCTGCCTAGCAGTTCCTAATGTGAGGCTCAAGAAGGTAGAGATATGGCATCTCTTGATTTTTGTGCCTGTCCTGAGGCTTGAACTGAGGGCTTGGGTACTGTCCTTGAGCTTTTCACTCAAGGTTAGTGCTCTACCACTTGAGCCACAATTCCACTTCCAGGTTTTTTTAGTGCTTAATTGGAAATAAGAATCTTACGGGCTTTCCTGCTACAAACCATGATCCTCAGATCTCAAAACCTGAGTAGCTAGAATTATAGGCATAGCCATTAACGTCTGGCTGGTTTCTTAAATAATTGTTTTTTGATGTATAACTTACATATAATAAAGTTATTAACTTAAAAAGAATAAGTTTTAATAAATAGTTATGTAATCATTATTACAATCAAGCAAAGAATTATTATCCCTCCACAAGTTCCCTATGCCCTTTTGTAGTGATGTGTGTGTGTGTGTGTGTGTGTGTGTGTGTGTGTGTGTGGTTGGGGATGACTTTCTTTTTTGTTGTTGGTCATGAGGCTTGAACTCTGGGCCTGGGAGCTGTCTCTGAGCTTTTGTGTTCAAGGATAGTGCTCTACCACTGTGAGCCATTGATCCACTTCCGGTTTTCTGGTGGTTAATTGGAGATAAAAGTCTCACAGACTTTCCTGCCTGGTTGGTTTCAGCCTCCTGAGTAGCTAGGATTATAGGCGTGAGCCATCAGCAAGGCCCTCACATCTCAACCTCCTGAGTAGCTAGGATTACAGGTGTGAACCATCAGTGCCCAGCTGGGGATGACTTTCCACAGGACTGTGAGAGGCACTGGCCTGGGCAGTTAAGAGTAGTACAGCTTCTGACATGCCAGAGACTGCTCACTTTCTGTAGGTCCTGATTCCTGTAGGCTAGCCTGGGTAATGAGGCCAGGCCAGGGAAGGGATGCTCAGGTAGTGACTCTTGATGACAACACCTGGAAGGCAGGGCTGCTTTGACTGCAAGTGGTGATTTCTGAAGCCCAGAATGAGTGGCAGGGAGTAGAAAGAGCTGATTCTTCCACAAACCTGCCCCATCTTGGACCACGTGTGCCTGTGGCTCTGGTGGTCATAAGTTGGTCCAACTAGAGCAGGAGGCTAGTAGAAATGACTCTACTTCTCCCTCCATCTTTCCCCCATCCAGGGGTCATAAACCCCTCTCTGTGGGTTAACAATTCCCTGAACAGAAGAGGGGCACTTTTGTTCCCCAGCTCCAGAACTAAATATTAAAGCAATTATGTAACTAGCAATAAATTACTTAAAGTAGTGACTCACTCTGCTTAATTAGAGCGCAAGCAGGGAGGGCTTAAGGTATTTTTAGAGTACACACCTCACTCCCTGGGGGGGGGGGGCTCTGCAAGGTGGAGGTGGAAAAAAGGCTGGGAGCTCAGGGGAGTGCTCCAGGTGTCTGCAAGGAGGTGGAAGGTGATCTTCCATCCCACTGAGGCCTTCACAAAGGAAGATCAAATCAGTGCAGCAGCAGGGAATCCAGATTAGACTCCAGGATCACCTTTCAGCCAGGATTACTGAATAAATGGCAGTGACACTAGATTATACTCTCAGAGAGCAAGGACTTGCCATGTGACTCTCCTCTCTACCCAGGAACTGAGCAAGAATGAGACTTAGGAGATAGACACATCTGGGTTTGAGTCTTGTCTTAGTTGGTCACTAGCTGGGTGTCTTAAGCAGGTCCCTCCCTTTTTAAGTCACCCTAGAGCTTTGATGATAAAAAGACTGTAATTTTCATGTTGACCTGGAGATGCATCATAGTTGCTGCGTGCACAGGAAGATCCCTGTGATGATGGTTAGACCCAATACCCTGCAAAGCAGGAATCAAACCTGTTCCATTACTACTGCATCCTTGGTTTCATTCAGAGGATCGCACATACTAGATGTTCAATAAATGCTTTATTTTGTTACTTCATGCTAGTTTCATTCCCATGCTTCTGCTCAGAAAAATTCTTTTATTTCCCTGAGGTTTTGTGGTGAAGGAAATAGGCAATGTATGTATGTATGTGATGTGTGGTGTGTGTGTGTGTGTGTGTGTGTGTGTGTGTATCTTAGGTGAATTGGCTCCATTTCCAGATGCCAGGCTGGACCTGTAGAGTTCAGGACCATGGACAGCTCTTGTTCTTGTTCATTGCGGGGGGGGGGGGGGGGGGGGGGGGATGATCATCTAGTTGCCAGGAAAGTAGCTAGGATGGGAAGATTTGCTGTTTTCCATCTCTACAACCCAGGGTGGAAGAAAGAGGAACTAACAGACCTGCATCAGGGGAGGTCTGGACTCTCACCCATCATTACCCTGAGTTCAGAGGACATTAGAATAAGAGTGGGTAGGGCATCTAGAGAAGGGCTACCTGAAGGAAGGGACCTGTTTGGCATATGTCAAACAGGGTAATGATTGTCTCCCTGCAGGTTCTTGTAAGGATTAAATGAGCATGTTTTTTAGAGATACTTGGAGTATGTCTGGCATGAAGGGGCATAGCATCTGGGCATGTTGCCTTCCCCTTCTCTTCATCCTTCTTTCTCTGTGTTATGAAAAGGGACATTCCCTTTAAGGGAATGTGTTATGAATGTGTTATGAAAAGGGACATTCCCTATTAAAGAGCTCTAGGCTTAGACACCCATCCACAGAGGCTGGGAAGAGAATGTTCCATCTCCTCAGTCACCGACCTGTGTATTTGGATGGAACTGGACAAAGAATAGGTATCCATAGACAGTAGAAAGATCTATGCTCCTCCTTATGGGAATCCTGAAGATGCAGAGGGGAAGACATCTCAATTAGGGTGATGATGTTTAATCGCTGCCACTCCCCAAGGCCCCAAGATTCCTGTCCCCAGTAGCCATTTTGATGAGCTCTGACCAGCTCTCTTCACACCTCACTGGAGTGCAGGGCTCGGGTTATGAATTAGTGATGACAGCATCCAGCATGCTATGACAACCTGCCTGATGCGCTTAGCCTGGATTGGTGCAGATTCAAAGGCCAGAGACCCCTTTGGTCCTGGGCCTTGGTACTGCTGTGAGTGGTGGGGGCTGGGACCAGTGGGTGCTGGGAAGATAATTATGAGGCGCCGAGGGAGTGGAATAGAGTTTGTGTAGATTGTTGAAGCAAAGGATCTGGGGATAGTTGTCTCTCTCCTTCCCTTCTCTTTGCTCTCCTTTCCATTTCTCCTTTCTTTACCTCTCCCCTTCTTACTCATTCTCTGAGCCCTATCCCTGTTTGAGGCCTGGCTAGCTTCACACTAGGGGGGCCTCAGGGAATATGGCACCTTGTAGGAGGTTCCTGACTGAGCTCATCCAGTGGCTTACAAGCAGCTTTGTAGAGGAGATAGTTTTCTGGTGGAAAGGTGAGGTCTGGGGGTGAAGCAGTGGAGTACAGGGGAGAGGCCTGAAGGTAGGATGAGGAAATTGAGGGCCAGTGAAGGACTGGGAGAAGGAAATGCAGTCAAGAGCTTACAGTTTGTCACAGAGGCAAAGAGGAGTTCTAAAGATTCTTATTTAATTTTTAATCAGGGGGTTCATTTTAGAGATGGGAAGACCAAGGCTCTGAAAGAGAAAATGACCCACTCAAGTTAGCTTTGGTTATTAGAGACAGAATCCACAAGATTTGCTGGGGTTCTGGTAAACTCCAACTAGGACCTCTGGCTTCAGACTCTCTGGCTCGGTAACCATGGTCTCCATAAGGAACTCTGTGGGTAACTGTGCTATCAATTTGAATGAAATTTGCATAGGCCAGAGCTGTGTTGAAGACTCTTCCTGCCTGCTAGGCACACTGGCCTTAGGGTGAGGGCTGAGAATAAAGGTGTCATCAAGGGAAGGATCTGAAAGTCAAGGTCTTGGTTAAGATCACGAAATGGGGCTGGGAATGTGGCTTCGTGTAGAGTGCTTGCTTAGCATGCCTAGCATGAATGAAGCTCTGGTTTCGATTCCTCAGTACCACATAAACAGAAAAAGCCAGAAGTGGTGCTGTGGCTCAAGTGGTAGAGTGCTAGCCTTGAGCACAGAGAAGCTCAGGGACAGTGCCCAGGCCCTGAGTTCAAGCCCTAGGACTGGCCAAAAAAAGATCAGGAAGAATTAGCTGGGTGCTGGTGGCTCATGCCTGTAATCCTAGCTACTCAGGAGGCTGAGATCTGAAAGTCGGAGTTCAGGAAGAAAAAAGTATGAGACTCTAATCTCTAATTAACCACTTAAAAACCAGAAGTGGAGCTGTGGCTCAAAGTGATAGAGCAAAAAAGCTCATGGACAGTGCCCTGGCCCTGAGTTCAAGGACCACAAATGATTAAAAAAAAAAGATCAGGAAAATTTAATATCAGAAATGGATTCAAATTAGGTCTTCTGGCACACAGTCCAGCCCCTCTGCTCTATCCCCTCCTTTGCCACCCTCCAGGGACTTTTAGCTGAGCCAGTCACCTGTAGGCAGTGATTGTGTCCCTGGGTCCTGCTTGCTCTCCTCCAGGCCCTTCCTGGTTCCAGGGCCGGTTGCTGGGCCTGCTGTACTGATAGCTATTGGCAGAGAGAGAGTCCTTTAACCCCATTGTCCTGATGAGGAAACTGAGGTCCCAAGTAACTCATTCAGGGTTACAATAGGTCAGTGGCTGGGCTGGGTTTGGCTGCCTGGCCCTTGGCATGTCTCCACTTCCCCATCTCACGTCTCTCTCCCTGCCTCTCCCCCATCCCGTCCTGCTGTGCAGCATTGCTGGGCCTGCCAGCCTTGATGGATGGTCCTGCAGCTCAGCCTCCCTCCCATTCCTCTCCGGATGCTGGGCTGTTAGCCTCCTAATCACCAGTCCTGCCTAGTGGCTGCCAAACCATTCATTTCCACCCCCCCCCCCCCCGCCCCGCAATCTTGCTCAGCACAGGTGGGGGGGGGCGGGAGGGGAGGAGAAAGGGGACACAGCAAGTCCCTCGAATTGAACTGGAGAGTTCAGCTGCAGCCTTCATTTTAGGGGACTCTGTGGTTAGGGAACAGCCTGAACCTCCTTGCTAGAGTGCCAAAAAGAAAAAAAATCCCTCCCGGATCTCCCAAGGGACCTACCCGGGCTCACACCCACACATGCTCACATAAAAGCTTTTGTGTGTTGGAAAATTGTTGTTTGCCAAGCATTGTGCCATAGCTCTGTTTCTAAGTACATTCATCCTCTTCTAGGGGTGCTATTGCGAGCCCCACTGTACAGATAAGAATGCTGAGGCTCAGAGAGGTTAAGTGACTTGCACAGCACGCATGTTCAGGACAGGAAGTAGAAGAGGGGCTTGAAACCATGGATGGTTTACAAATTTTGTGCTCACAACTGCTCTACTGATTTGTGTGTGTGTTTCCACACCACAGGTACACTGTACACTCGTGCATACATGAACATGACCTGTCCATCAGCCATTGTGTCATCCATGCACCTGGTCCAAGTTCCTGGGGAGTGAGTAAGGAGAAGGGTAAGGTTGTAGAGGGGACAAAAGGCACTGCTCATTGTCCCCAGGCTGTCCCTGGACTCTCAGTCTCTCTGTGACACTGGCTGGGTAGGGGAGGGGGTGGAAGAAGCATGGAAGAAGCAGCCTCCAGGCAGTGGGAAAGGGAGGCTGAGAGGCAGATCAATCGATCCCTTCAGTATTGCCTTCCAGGAACTGGGGCCCAGGGGAACATGCTGCTGCAGGTCGATTTTCTAGGCTGTGGCCCAGACCCAGCGTACAGTGTGTGGGGTGAAGCAAATAAGCAGCAGCCTACTGTCTCCTACCCACCCCGGCCCCTTCTCCTACTGCTAGTTCCACGTTTTCTACCTGCTCCCCTGCTCCCTCTTCATTGTACACTAGAGATTCAGGCATTATTGACTCTACCCAGTCTAGCCTGGCCCCACACAGGAAGACTGGGGTGACGAGGTACACCAGAGCTTCAGGGAGGTGGAGTCAGCGCCTGGCCTTCAGAGACCTTCATGGACAACTTAATGAGATAATGAATATATTGCTCTCTGCGCTCCGCGCTGTGGGGCACGTAGTAGGCACTTAATTAGTCTTCATTTTGTTCCTCCCTGAGGCATCTAATGAGAAAGAAGCTGCTGGGGTATATGGGACATCTCTGTAGCACTGAACTCTAAGCCCTGTACATCCTTCTTGAGAGGACCCTGAGCAGATCTGGTTATCCCTTTCCTGGCACCCCTTTACCTTGGTTTCTACCATGGTCCCCATATATGCTTTGGCCTCAAGGGATCTGGGTTTAAGTCCTAGTACAGCATTTGCAGGCTGCTGCTGGTGGTTAAGGCAAAAATGCTTCCCTCTGGAGCTTCAGACTTCTCATCCAAACCCCATGTAGAGTGAAGATTAAATGAGACATCGTCTGACCCGCCCCCCCCCCACCAGGAGCCAGGTGACTTTGGCTTCCTCCAGAGCCCAACTTCCCGTGTCACAGTCCTTAAATGGACAGCAGTGGCCATCTCTCCACTGGGAAGCCTGCTTCCACTTTGGTGCCTAGTGCTGAGACAGGCTCTGCTGCAGAGGAAGGAAGTAAATATCCCAGGCTGAAGGACCTTTATCTTCCGATTTCTGTCCGCTGTCCCCCCCCCCCCCCCCCCCAACTGCCGTCTGCTCTGCATCCGGGGCTGCGCTGGCCTGTCTGCTCTCTGGCCTTCCGCCTTTCCAGTTCTCTCCTTTTATTACTGCCTCTCTATTACGTCCTGCCTCAGGCTTATCTCCCATCACGTGTCTATCCATCTTTGTCATTTCCCTGCAGCTTTCCCCCACTCCCCAGAGTTGGGAGTGTGTCCTTTCTCAGAATCGGTTCCTCTGAGCCATGTGTCTCTGGCTATGTCTGTTTTCACCTTTCTGCACCTCTCTCCTGGGTGGTTTTTTTTTTTTTTTTTGCCTTTTATAATAATCTTTGGACTCCCTTTGTCTGTCTCTGCACATTTCTCTCTGCCCCTCACTCTGGGTTTCCTCTCTCAGGTCCTGTCTGGTCTTCACCTCTTTGCATCCCTCCTACCCTTATAAGCCCTGCCAAGGCAGCAGGTCTGGCTATCCAGCCCCAGGGATAGATGTAGGCCACCCTCCTTCTATATTGCTGGCTGACTCGGAGGCCCCTGACAATGTCCTCCACCCCATACCATGCTTTGTTGCTAGGCCTTGGGCTAGCAGCACCTGGCTTCCATAGCGACGGGTGCTTGGAAACGAAATGCTATATCTCCCAGTCCCACTACGGGAGCCTTACCGATCGAGTGCCTTTGGATCAATCCGGAACGTGGCTGGGCTCCAGGCTGCCTCCAGCTTTGAAAGACAAGAGAAGAGCAGACAGTGATATATATCTTTTGGAGCTTGAGGACTCCTTGGGGTGGGGTGGGGGGGCGGTAAGAAGAAGCCACTCAGATGTGTCCCTTAACCCAAGAAGAGAGCCAGAAAGAAAGACCCCAGATCTTCTCCTAGGACTCAGCCTGTTACAAGGGGCAAGAGATGAGGAGTTGGGAAGGGGCCAGAGTCAGATTGCTACCTTACCATTTCTAGTCATGTGAGTTTAGATAAATGGTCTCAGTCTGAGGGCCCTGTTTTCCTCAACTGTACAGTGGGACTCCTAAAGATGAAATGAATGAATAGATTGGGTGTTAGAAGATGTGTCCCTTTCCCCTTTAATTGACGGAGAGGAAGGGCAGGTTCTCCAGATGTGGGAGTGTTGTAAGCAAAAGAGAAGGAGGTGGTCACCATGGCCGCTCAGCCTGACTCCTGGGCCATAGACTGTTCCCTGAGGGCCCATACTGTCATGATCCAGATGAGAAACTGAAGCTCAATAATAGGACAGGCACCTCTGATCTTGTCCCTACTCTCTTCTCTTGTCAGTCTCGTGACCTAAACTAAGGACAGTGAGGACAATGGGTGAGGGGAGAGAGAGGAGCTAAGTGGCCTTGGGGGAAACATAAACACTAGCAGGGCCATACTATTTGTTCAGCCAAGAAGGGATTAAACATTTCCAGTGCCCCCACTGTGGGCACTGGTCTTGCCAGGACTCAGAAGCCTGCTAGGAAGAGACAATAGCAAACAACATCATTTTCTGAACTGTCACGTGCTTAAGTCTGTGATTATTCTCAAAGCATCTCATGTATTCTTCACAACCACCTTCCAATCCTAGCTCAGTTCCTCACTTCTGAGGAGTGGTACTGTCTGTGGTTACACAGGAGCAGAGTTCTAGGGTTGGACTGAGTCACCCACACTGCCCCTGCCAGTATGCCCGCGCTCCTCACAGCTTTTAGGAGGAGTTGTTCATTTTCTTGGATTTCCCCAGCTTGTGAGCTCAGAAGCCCCTATTGCAGGCATAGCAGGAACACTCAAAGACCTGCCCCTTCTCTGGTGTTCACAGCCACGGTAGTCCACAGACCAAAAGGTTTTGAGAGGCACAGAGACCCGGATGTTTGAGTTCTGGTGTCATATATCCCAAGTGGTAAGGAGGATAGAATGCTAGGATCTTGGGTTTCTGAATTCTTAAGGCTCCAGGTGCTAAGGATTCACAGAATGTAAGAAGCATAAGCTCTTTCAATAATAGGATATTATTACAGAAGCTCTGAATTAATTTCTTTCTTTTTTCTTTTTGCCAGTCCCGGGGCTTGAACTCAGGGCCTGAGCACTGTCCCTGAGCTTCTTTTGCTCAAGGCTAGCACTCTACCACTTGAGCCACAGCACCACTTCTGGCTTTTTCTGTTTATGTGGTACTGAGGAATCAAACCCAGGGCTTCATGCATGCTAGACCAGCACTCTACCACTGAGCCACATTCTCAGTCCCTGAATTTCTTTCTTTTTGGAGTTTCTTGAAACCTTGAAGCCACCGACCTGCCTGGAAAAATGGTTTGAGTTGGCAGGATTTTTAGTGCATAGGTCCTTGCTACTTTTTGATTTCTTGCCTCAGAATCTCTGATGGATTCAGCTCTAAATAGTCCTGGAATGTGTAATATCTTGGAGTCAGAGACTAGTTGCAGCTCCCAAGGCACTCTTGGAATAAAGCTAGGCCAGAAATAGCGGGTAGTTGGGGTGCTGGGTGGCCTGGTGGGCTGCATCTGTGGGCAGGGTTCTGGACAGCTGCCCTGGGAGGAGGACCAGCCTGCCAGCCAGATCTCAGGAAGAAACCTCTCCATGTACTACTTCTGGGGCAGGAGTCCAAGCTGCTCCTCCTGGTCCTGCAAACTTCAAGGCAGTGGGTGCCCAGAGTGGAAGGGCTGGGATGGGGAGGGAGGGAGGCCTTTATCCCAGTTGGACAGGGACATAGGGAATGAGATTGCTGGGGGGCACTCAGCAGGGAGTGTGGATAGGAGAGGGGAAACTGTGGCTTCGTGGGGACATCCTTGAAGGATGCACTCTGCGGCTCGTGGGAGCCAACCAAGGAGTTCTCTGGGCTGTCTCTGCACTGACATTGCTGTTCAGGTTGGGGGTCCCTGGCCACCTAGGACCTGCTTCTCCTCCTCTGTCCTTTCCAACTTCCCTTAGGAATCCCAGACTCCAGCATGACAAGGCCATGTTGTGGGAGGAGTCAAGGTCAGGCAGGGTCATCAACTTGGGAAAAAGTTGGCTTGGAAGAAGGTGAGCCCCCTGTCTCTGGCAGGGTGCAAGCAGGGCCCAGATGGCCAGTCATGGCAACTTCAGAAAGGGCTTCAGAGGTGGTAGACGAAAGGCAGCCTGGAGACCTCTTCTCTGGGACAGTCATGTTCTGTGTCTTTGGCTCAGATGGTTCCACATTCCAGATACCCCTGAGCTCATAGTGGGGTTATTATAACCTAGCCTTTGTGATAACATAGGCTTTCCTCTCTGTGCCCAGCCCCAACTGGGCCTGGGCCATGGAGTTGCTTCAAATCCAGTCTTTGCCTTGAGAAGCCCAGTCTGATGGGGGAGGCAACAGAGAAATAAACAAACCTGGGTAAGTACCATAAAGGGAGGATGAATGGACTGAGAAGGAAGTTCTACTACTGATTCCTGGATGTGTTTTCGAGCAATTCTTGGCCAAGCCTAGGCTAGGGGATATGTTAGTGATCAAAATGCAAAGCCTTGGCCCGGGGCTGCCAGCATAATCAGGTGATAAGCACCTCCAGTCCTCTGTGAGGCGCTGTCTGCCTGGGGAACTAGCCAGAAGGCAACATGGCCACTGTGGAAGGGAGGTTTTCCTTTTCCCCTGGTAGAAGTCCTGGCAGGCCAGGAACAGGTGCCTAGTCTATCCTGTGGGCAGTGGGAGGCAACATGGGTGAGACCGTGGGAGAGGTAAAGCTGGGTGTAATGGGCATCGGGAAGAAGGAATCATTGATGCAGGTGTGCTCACCTGTGCCTGGGCGTGTGTGTGTGTGTGTGTGTGTGTGTGTGTGTGTATGAGACCCAGGGCATCCTTGTATAGCAGAACAAGGAACAATCTTGGAATTTCTAGGTGATGGGGAGCAGGTACTAATGTCTACAGTGTCTCCTGTACCTCAGTCCCCTCTGTGAGCCAGCACACCCAGGCCTAGAATCTCATGGCTTTTCTTCCTCCCAAAGGGTTATGGAGCTGCCTAGCTGCTGCTTCCAAGGCAAAAGTGATACAAATAATGAGTGAGCAAGACCCATGGCTGATACATGCCACACCAGCTCCTTCCTAGGCCTAGTTCACTCATGATGCTCTTCCTAACTCAGAGCTGCTGCCACAGTCCAGGGCTGGCATATGGAGCACAGGGTCCTGGAGGGAGAGGGCTCACAGAGATGATGGTTGCCTCCTGAAAGCTCCTAACATATCCTATGCAGAGCCCTGAAAGAGGATGCTGGGACCTCTGTAGTCCAGACTATGGAGATAAAGTAACTTCCTGAAGTACCCAGGGCCAAGTAGGCACCCAGGAAGAAGGGGCCAGATATTACTGAGCTGGTTGAGGATACAGCAGGGGCTAGGCTTCCTGATACCAGAGATGGGCAGAGGGTGCAGGCTTGGGGAGAGGTGAAAGACGCCCAGCCAATGAATTTATGGGTACCAAAAGAGAGCTGGGGAAGTCCAAGTCTTACCTGCCTTTGATCAAGTGGCCTGGCATGAATTTAAGTCAGTCAGCTGGGTTTGAATTTTGGCTCCAGTGTTTACTGGCTGTGTGACAATGAGCAAGTTACTTAATCTCTCTGTGCCTCATTCCTCCTCATCTATAAAATGTGGCCTACCTTGTATCATTGTTGAAAAGTAAACAAGTTGGGCTCTGGTGGCTCAAGCATGTAAACCTGATACTCAGGAGGCTGAGATCTAAGGATGGCAGTTTATAGCCAACCGAAGCAGAAAAGTCTGTGAGACTCTTATCTCCAAGTAACCAGCAAAAAGCCCATAGTGGAAATGTGACTCAGATAGTAGAACTCCAGATTTTTTTACAATTTTTTATTGTTATTATAAAGGTGATATACAGAAAGGTTACAGTAACATAAGCCAGGCAAAGCATACATTTCTTTTTCTTTCTTTCTTTCTTTCTTTTTTTTTTTTTTTTGGTCCGGTCATGGGGCCTGAACTCTGGGCCTGGACGCTGTCTCTCAGCTCTTCAGCTCAAGGCTAGCGCTCTACCACTTGAGCCACAGTGCCACTTCCGGCTTTTTTCTTTTTGCTTATGTGGTGCTGAGGCATCGAACCCAGGGCCTCATGCATGCAAGGCAAGCACTCTACCACTGAGACCTTCCCAGCTCAAAACGTACATTTCTTTTTGGACATATCACCCAGAACTCCACATTTGAGTGAAAAAAAAAAAAGCCCAATGAAAGCATGAGGTCTTGAGTTCAAGCTTCAGGATCAGCAAGGAAGGAAGGAAGGGAGGAAGGATGGGAGGGAGGGAGGGCGGGAGGAAGGAAGGAAGGAAGGAAGGAAGGAAGGAAGGAAGGAAGGAAGGAAGAAAGGAAGGAAGGAAAGAAGGAAGGAAGGAAGGAAAGGAAGGAAGGAAGGAAGGAAGGAAGGAAGGAAGGAAGGAAGGAAGGAAGGAAGGAAGGAAGGAAGGAAGGAAGGAATGGAGGGAAGGAGGGAGGAAGGGAAGGAAGGAAGGGACAACATGAAACATAAGGTGTTCAACAAAGGTTCTTTTTTTCCCCCCATCAGTCATGGGGCTTCAACCAGGATCTGAGTGCTGTCACTGAGCTATTTTCACTTATGGCTAGTGCTCTACCACTTTGAGCCATAGTGCCACTTTTGGTTTTCTGGTGGTTCATTGGAGATAAGAGTCTCACGGGCTTTCCTGCCCAGCTGGCTTTGGTCTGTAATCCTCAGATCCCAGCCTTCTGAGGAACTAGGATTACAGGTGTGAGCCCTGGCGCCTGGCAATAATTTTTATTTTTAAACCGGATTTTTTTATCTTTTCTTTTTCAGTAGTGGGGATTGAACCCAGGATGTGCACTTGCTAGAAAAGCACTTCACCACTGAGCTACATCCTAGTCCAGTTCAACAAAGGTTCTTAAGTGTTGAATAAATATTAAATCCTGCCAGCCTCAGGTGGCTGCAGTCAGCCATCAGGGGCCAGCCCTCACGCTT
Source organism: Dipodomys spectabilis (assembly GCF_019054845.1). Classification (NCBI taxonomy): domain Eukaryota; kingdom Metazoa; phylum Chordata; class Mammalia; order Rodentia; family Heteromyidae; genus Dipodomys; species Dipodomys spectabilis. Next base: position 15,900,216 of record NW_024870680.1, read on the forward strand.
CCTCCCTGGGATGAAGGTCAGACAGGGATGAGAGATGTCTAATCCAGAGCTTTCACACCAGGCAGCGAATTAGAACCACATTATAAAATATATCTGGGATGAGAGTTTCAGGTCTCAGCAATCTTAAACACCCCCAATGATTCAAATATGAGCCAGGGAGAAACAAGATAGGATCACAGCATATGGACTTGGAGCAAAGGCAGGGATCTCCTGGGAGTGGAATCCAGCCTTAGAAAGAGTCATTTTCTAGATGCGAGAGCTTGGGAAGGCCTGTGACTGTCAACCTGGAGGAGCCTTGCTTGTCCCTACTTAGGGGAGGGGTTCAAGAATGCTATGAGGGGTTGTTTAAGAACAAGGAGGTGCTTTCCACCAACCATGAAAAGCAGTGCACTTGCTTGCTTATTGAATCTAGAGTGCTAACCTTTCACAGATGAGGCCATCAAGACTCAGAGAGATACAATGGCCTGCTCAAAATCACATAGCAAATCTATGACACAGTTAGGACTCAAACTCTCTGAGGAATGCTTGAATCTGAAAATATGACCCAGAAAGAATCTGAGTTGAGGTTGACATACAGCCTGCACCTGGGAATCCAGCCACTGAACTGCAGCATGAGAGACTCAAGTAAATTTAGTAAATAACTTCTGAAGAGACAAATGCTGAAGAAACCCTGAACCCAGGAGCTGTAGCTGTGCCAGGCCAGGGTTGGCTCTTGAGTTTAGGGCTGAAAGGGCTTCTTCTCAAGAACGGGAGGCTGGCCAGTGACCAGATAAATACCTCCTGGGCACGTGTGTCTCATGCAGGCTATTCAAGGCCCAGGACTGAGCCAGCGACACATGCTCAGGACTTGCAAAGAGATTGGTGCATCTGGTGGAACTCAGCCTTAGTCTGCCCTAATGCCTCAAGCAATAGCCCTGGAATTGACCAGATTCTTCTCAAGAGGATGAAACTGAGAACCAAGAATGTCATGGAGACCTGTTTTAGGGGGGAACAGAACCTTTGCATATCTTTTCTCATGGAACACTTTTTTCAGTGCTAATAACTAGGGCAAATTGCCCTATTTTGAAGATGCAGCAAAATACCTTCACTTGACCCAGATCACTTCTACTTCAGCTCTCCCCAAATCCTCAGGCCTGACTCCCAGGAATGATTCAAAAGCGCTCCAGTTGGCCCCTGATTGATAAGCAGACTGAAAAGACAACAGAGGGGATTGGCGATTGGGTGGCACTCACTAAGGCCTAGGAGTGAAAATGAGGCAGTCACTGAGATGAGCAGAGAGAAAATTGTAACTGTAAGGAATGATGAGAGGAGGGTCAGGACAGGATGAACAAGCAGGGGTTGAGTTGCAGAAGGCCTCACAGGTCCAGTTGGATTGGAGTTTGGGCTTTCTGTGCTAGCAGCAGGTAGCCACTGAAGGCACAGGGAGCAGAGGAAAAGGCATACCTTAGAAAGGAGGGTGGACATGGAAGGTCACTCCATGAGCTAGTGGGACAGCCCTGCTGCCAAGGCTTGTGCCAGGTTCCTGGATTTTGTCCAGGACTGGGCTCAGTGACTCAACAATGAGGAAATTGCTCCCCAGGGGGAGAAGACCCAGATGAATCACCCCAGTGGGGTGGAGAGGCTGGGGGCTTACTGAGTCACCTTCCAAGGGCTGGGGGGTGGGAGGCGTTGAATGGGCAGGGGGCTGGGCAGAGGGCAGAATTCAGGTCACACTTTAGGAAGGGCTATTAGGGTTCCCTGTCTGTTTCCCCACCACTCCGAGTTTGAGCCTCCTTGGCAGTCTTGTGAGCTGAAATGAAAACGAAGACCCTTGACAGGTCTAGAGGGGATCTGACCAAGGTCATGCAGCAAGTCGCTGGCCAAAGCCAGGCTAGATCTACTAAGCTCCTGCGGCACTCTAGTCAGGGCCCATCGCCTGGAAACTCAAGGTTGGAGGAAACTGACGGTCGAGGGCATGGAGGTCACCGGGGTTACACCCAGCCATCGCCCCTTCACCACACCAGTCCACAGCAATTGGGGCCGGGCTGCTCGGCCGCGATGCGACACCAGGGGGCGCGGGAGCGTCACGGCTGCAGCCGGCGTCCGAGCGCCGAGGCCGCTCTGCGGAGAACAGCGCTCCGGGGCGCGCGGGTCCCCCCGCGGACCAGCAGACCGTGCGACCCGGGCTCGTACCTTCTCCGGCCTCCTGGGACGCCGATGCAGCCCGGCCTGCAAGTTCTGGGGACCCAGTACCTGCACCCCACACTTAGGAACAGCGCGTGTGGGGCGCACGTGTCTGCCCAAGCAGATTCGCTCCTGCTTCAGGGCTTGTCCCTCCTGGAGCGACCTCTAAGATTCTCCCTACCTTCTGGACTGGGGGGAGAGGGAGGGAAAATCGGGGGTCCTATACAGGGTCCGAGGCCCCTGTCCCCGGCTCCCTTCACCCCCCCTTCCCATCTCCACCCTCCATCCCCCGCACTGCGGAGCCTCCGGGCTCTGGCCGGGGCCCAGGTCACAGAGTAGTGGGAAGAGGATGTGGTCAGACAGGGACGGGGGGCTCCGGGGAGGCGATCCCCGCGAGACAGCGAGAGGAGGGACGACGGGGCAGGGGGCGGGCAACGGAGCCCGGGGGACAGCTCCCAGGCGGGGACCCTCACAGCGGACAGGCTGGAAGATGGAATTGTCCTGGGAGGGGAGAGTGGGCCGGTGTGTGTGTGGGGGGGGGGGGTGTCTGGTGGGGTCCGAAGATCTGACAGCTGCGAGGTGCCGACCCTGGAGTCGAGGGAGTGGGCGGAGCCCGGGTGGCCAGGGGCGGGGCCGGGGTGCGCGGGGCGGGGCCTGGCGGCTGGGGGCGGGGCCGGGGCGGACTCTCCGGCGGACCCGCCGCCGAAGCTGTTGCGGACGCGCTGACCGAGCGAGCGAGCGCAGCGGCCCGGGCCGGCGGACAGGCGGGCGGGCGTCTGCGAGCATGGTCTTGGTCCTGCACCACATCCTCATCGCTGTTGTCCAATTCCTCAGGCGGGGCCAGCAGGTCTTCCTCAAACCCGACGAGCCGCCGCCGCCGCAGCCATGCACCGACAACCTGCAGGTAGGAGACCCCCCCACGCCACCCCTGTACCCCTACCCCCCCACCCCCCGCCTTCAGGGCACCGGGAGAACGGGGCATCCGGAGCGGGCATTCAGCTAGGGCCAAGACCTCTGCGCAGCACGCAGCCGCTGGGCTTCGTGAGCCTCCCTCCCCTGAACCCCTTGCATCGTCTTCAGGGATGGACCCTCCCCCCCCTCTCCCCTAGTTCTAGACCCTACTCTTGCACTGGGACTGCTTCCCATTCCCGGAAGGAGTCCTTGAACCTCCAGATCGCAGCCCAAATGCCACCCTCGACTCGGAATCCTGTCTGCATCCCAAGCTCTAAACTCCGAATCCACACCGAGAGCTCTGTTCAAGCCTGGGACCCCTTCCTCCCAGCTCAGTTTCCCAAACTTGGTGTCAGACCCTAGGCACTCCCTGACCTTTTGCACCACACTTCGGTTAGGGCTTCATCCCAAGACCCAGAACCTTCCTTCCACAGCCTCCTCTGTGCCCTCATGCAGGTTCCCACGCAACTACCTAGACTTCACTCAGTTCCCACCTACCCAAAGGTCCATACCCCTTCTCCTGCCCAACTTCTTCCTCCTCTACAAGACCCTTGTCCAGCTCCCTTCCCTCTCTCCTGGAAAGGAGACACCCTAGTCTTTTTCTCCTGGTCGCCCACTCCTCTTATTTCTTTTTGGGTGTGGCAGTCCCACTTTATTCTCTGGGTTTTTCCTCCAACTCTTGGGTTTACTCTCTGTCCCCTACTTCTCTCCTTTTTGTGGTCTCTTTTGTGTGGCCCTGTGTTGCTCACCTCTGTCTGTTCATTGCTCCAGTTTCTCCAGCTCTCTATCTCTTTTCTGTGGTCTCTCTCTATGGTCATCCTTACCTTTATATCTGCCTCTGCTTCAGGATGAGGAAGGGACAGGCTCAAAGGCCATGGCTAGTGTTCCCAGGACTCTACCCCTTTCCATGATTTTTAGGCATGGCATGGTATGGGCTCAGTTCCAAGAGCCTAAACATGGAGTGGGCTACCTTGGCTGGTACCCAGGGTACCAGTGGGTGGGCATCATGTGATATGAAATGGTAGCTGTAACTTGAACCCCTTCATCCCTGCTTTCCCAGTAGTGATTGAGGTGGTTGGAATTTGGGAATTGGGGGGACAGGTGTCTGTCACCTCTTGTGGGTTCTGTCTAGGGCCAGTAAGTCTGGGCTATGTGTATTTGTCTGAGTATGAGTTTATTTGCATGTATTGAGTATGTGTTACATGTATATGTACCATAAATGACCATATCATCATGAATGGGATTGTTCATGGTGGGGGGGGGTTATAGTAGGTATGGAGATTGTGAGTCTATGGTGTTGCATGCTGTGTGTGGCCTAGGGAGGCACTTGTGGAGTTGCAACTGGGTATATGATTGAAGTGTGTGTGTGTGTGTGTGTGTGTGTGTGTGTGTGTGTGAGAGAGAGAGAGAGAGAGAGAGAGAGAGAGAGAGAGAGAGAGGGAGAGAGAGAGGAGAGAGAGAGAGATTTCATATCTATCATTACAGGATGGAGTTGTTATAAGGGCTGTATGGGAAAGAATTATATGTGTGGATGTATATGTTATTGGTTGCTGTGTGTAGCCAGGAAGAGAAACCTGATAGGGCCTGGTACAGGTTTTATTAGCTGTTTTGTCAGAGAGAAGGTGGGGTTTGTGTATGTCCAGGTGTGTTTACGGCCTACTGGACGGCTTGCAGTCCTGGGTTGGCTTGGGAATATTTTAGGGTCTTTGTGTTGGTGTTTATCATGTGTCTGGGTAGTGACTCTGGACAGGAAAGGGTGTCACCAGGGCTGAGGGGTGCAGTTCAGCAGGTGTTAGGAAGGGTAGGAGGGGAGGGTGTAAGGGCAGGGTCATCTGTGCTAAGGGGTTCAGTGTGCACACAAACATGTGATATTAGATGTGTCCATTATTTATGCAGGGTGTCTCCATGTCTGGGTGGTGTGTGTGTGTGTGTGTTGAAGTTAATTGAATGCATGTGTCTCTGGTTAAGGAGGTGAGGATGAGGTCGAGTGTGAATGTGGAGTGTGGGTGTGGAAGCCGTGTGATTTTTCAGTGGGAGGGGTAGATTCTGTGATCTTTTCTCCCTGTGAGCTGTCAGGGTGTGTGATAAGGAATGTGTGAGGCATGTCCAGTGAGCCAAAGGGGCGTGCAGGGGTGGGAATGTAGAACGTGCTGTAGTGGGTAAGAGAGAGTATGTGCATAAGGCATGTTATGTTTGCCTGTGTGCAGAATACACAGCAGGTGCCTCATAAATGTTTGTGGAGTGACGTGTCCTTGCTTCCCTCCCAATCAGGTCCCTAGAGATACCTTTGGCTGCCCCCCCCCCCCAACCCCTGGCTGCCCTACCCTTTGCCCTTCATCCTCTTCACTTTGACCAAAGCCTTTGTCTTGGGTTTCCGGCTGAACAGTCGCTGGACAGGCGGGCGGCAGGCAATGGCGTGGTCCAGGAACCTTTGTTCTTTTCCTCTTAACTTGTCCCATATTTGGGCCCAGGGCTTGGAAGGGGTGGGGAGAGGATGCACGTGTCAGCAAGGTCACTGTGTTTACTACCCACTCCCTGTGTTCCGCAGGAGGGCAGGGCTGGGTGTGGGACATGAGGCCCCATAGCCAGTGGTGTCCTAGGAGGCACCAGTGCCAGAGTTGTGCTGGGATTGGAGTTGAGTAAATCTGCCAACCACGTGCTTTTTATCCCATGGGGAGCTCACTGCCTTTCTGGCTTAAATTATTTTAGGGTGCTTAGCAGCCAAGTATCCCCTCCTTCAAGCTCCTCTCTCCTCTTCCCTTCTCCGTGTCCTTGGGCTGAGGAACCACCAAGAAGATCTCAGTCTAGAGCAACTATGGTTGACCCTACATAAAAAGAGGGGAGCTGGGAGCTGATGGCTCACATCTGTAATCCTAGCTACTCAGGAGGCTGAGATTGGAGGATCACAATTTGAAGTCAGCTGAGGCAGGAAAGCTCATGAGACACTTACCTCCAATTAATTACCAAAAAAGTTGTGGCTCAAGTTGTAGAGCACTAGCCTTGAGCAGAGAAGCTCAGGGACAGGGCTCAGGTCCTAAGTTTAAGCCCCAGGATGGGCACACAAATAAAAAATAAAAATAAAGGAGGAGAAATAGTCCTTGTCTTGGCAGAGACCCTTCTATGAAAGGGTGGGGGGGTCTGGTTATTTTTGGGGAGCCTGTAGTCAAGTAGGTGGAGACATCAGGTGTCCCTAGGTCATACTGTCCAGAGAAAGTTGTGGGAAAACCCTGACAGGCTCTGGGCAATTGTTTGAGAGCATAAAAGCCCAGAACTCAAAGTTGGAGGCATGGATGCAGTCAGTGAAGGCGTCAGTACGGTTTTCCAGAAGGTTGTTGGAAATGAGTGGGCTTGGGCTGAGCCTTGGAGGGAATGTAGATTACACAGGCAAATACAGCCTGGGGAGGTAAGAGCTACCTGAGCAACTGGAGACGGGACCTTGGAGCCGTCAGCATTGTCTGGCTTTGGCTGACCATCCCTGGATTTCAGCCTTCTCAGACTGTCAAGTCATTTTTTTTCCCCATCCCATGGTCTTTGGGCAGAATCGTCACCATTGTTGCCCTCTTCTTCCTCTTTGGATATTCTTTCTAATTTCCAAGGTCTAAGAGCTGCTACAGAGCCCTTGCTCCAGGAATGATTTACGTGCTGGGGGTCATTGTGGTGACCAAGTTGATCTCCTGTGCTCTCTCATGGGCATCCTGAGGCAGCTGGCTGCTCCCTCAGTACTTCCCCTAGCATAAACTGCACACAATTCTACTGGGTTTCATGTCTGTACTCCATTGGGGTCATCTGGCTCCTACCAGAATAGGAGCTCTGCAGAGACCGGATCTGGCCCTGCCTCGCCCCATCCCTGTGTTCTGAAGTTGGCCTGGCATGGTCATCTGATGTTTATAACTGCTTTAGAGGGTTGGCAGCTCAAGTGCCATCTAGAGAAATTGATGGGGACCTAAGACGCATTCTCATCAGATCCTCCTCTAACCAACATTCCCAGAAGCCAAGAGAAGTTAGGTGGCTGGTCCAGGTCACACAGCAAGGTAGTGGAGCCAGTACTGTTGTCCATCTCTCCTGGCTGCCAGGCTGAGCTCTGGCTCCAGCACCATGCTGCTCTCTGGCTGGCCTCTGTGCTGCCTGTGGCGGGTAAATGATTATTAATGACCCCCCTGGCAAAGAGACAGGAAACACTTCCCAGCCACAGCTGGGGAGCTGCTCCCTGCCAGTCCGACAAGCAAACCCGCCCTGGCCAGGGTGTCTGCCTTGATATAGCCTCCATTCCTCTTTGCCTGATAGGCTCCTCTTAACTCGCCCCAACCTACCTGACCTAGACCTCCTAGAGGTAAAGGACAAGAGGAGACAGAGCTTTTCCCTCTACGTCATTGTTCCACATCACTTTCTCCAATTGGACTCATTTCTACTTTCTTCCTTGCTCCTAAGAAGTAGATCTTCCTCTAGGAAGCCCTCCCTGGATGCATGGCCAGTCCCTCCAGTGGCTGCTTCAGTGAGATCAGAGGGCATTGACTCTCCCCCACTGCAGACTCTGTTCTTACTTTGATGGCTCTTTCTGGTGGCCCTAGGGCTGGCCTGGACACTTTCTGAAGCCCGGATCTAGTTGTTGCCTTAGGACTGACACAACAGAAGATGCTACTCACAAAGGGTGGGGTGGTTCAAGAGGTAGAGCACCAGATGTGAGGAGGAAAAGCCAAGTAAGAGCACAAGGCCCTAAGTTCAAGCTCCAGTACTGGCACACAAGAAAAAAGAAGGAAAAGATAAAGATGTTCCCATTGCTTCTTCCAACAGCCCTTCAGCCAAGTATAGGGGTCTTTATCACCTCTGAGCACTTTTGCCTCACCTGTCCAAGCCATATACAATGGACCACCATAGATATCCTTCATAGATGGACATTAGTGCGTACTTACTGTGTACAATAGGAAGAGTGGGTAGAGATGAGCAAGCTCCCCACATCTTCCCTAAGCAACACTGCTTCAGTGTGGTGGAAGCTCAGAACTAGGCGCCAGGCTGGGGAGGGGGCATCAATGGAGGCTATGCTGGTAGAGTGTGTGGTGTGGACGTAGATCCACGGGCCCTCATTCAGCATAGAATGGAAGGAATGACACGTTGGGAACCTCAGGATCAGAGAATCTGAGAGCTAAAGGATGAATCAGGAGCAAGTTCTGGAAGGGTGAAGGGGAGATAGTAACTGAGGCAGCTTGGTGGCAGATAGAAAGAAGAATACTTATGTTCATTGGTCCCACAGTTTCATGCATGGAGCTGGATCCTGGACCACTGGGTGGCTGAGTGGGAGGGATTGAGGGGGTAGGACAAGAAACATCAAGAGATGAGAGATATGGTTGTCATGGGCCAATCTGTGCCAGACTTACAAGCCATGTTAAGGACTATGGATGCTTTCCAGTGGGAAACAGCCCAAGGGAGAGGAGTTCAAAGGAGTTTGTGAGAGAGATCCCTGGACCATGGGTGGAGGTGAGCGCTGATGAGGCCTGGACAAGGAATGATTGAAGGATGCGTGGTGAGGGACAGCTGGGAGATGGAGGAGGGAGTTGATCAGCTGCAGAGGTGGAGGTAAGGGAGGAGAATGCGCTGCTTTGAGTGTCTTCTGGCCACCATACAACCTGTTTGAGGTCAGGAGGGAAGACAGTGAATCTGGCTCCTGGGGGGATTGGAAGATCCTGGTAAGGCCTCCCAAGAGCTCACCAGCTTTGAGGTTAGCCAGGGATTTGGATATCTGGGCTGTGCTCAGGGCTACTAAGTCCTTAACCAGAGCAGGATCTGCTCTGGGCAGAGAATATTCAGAACTCAAAAGTTAAAACAAGCTCTGAAATGTAATGCTTAATAAAATTCAAATCCAAAAATGTACGGGTGCCTTCCAGAATGAGTAGATTTATGAAAATTTATGAAAATGCTAAACGTTATGATCCTGCTCATGTAAATTGCAAGCCTCAGCTGCTTTTCTGGACTTTGGATCAGGCTACCTTGAAACTAGCTCTGATGGAGCAGGACCAGGCCCTTCTTGATCTGGGAGCCTGCCCTCCCCTCCAGTGGGTGGCTGGGAAGGGGCAATCATTTTGCTTTTTTTTGTGTGTCCCTCATCCCGAAGGAATCTAAAATTGATCATGTGTACCCCCATCCATGGTTGCTTAAATTTGGGGGAACCAAGGGTAGAGATGGCAACAGGGGAAGAAGTCAAAAAGCCCAAAGAGGAAATAAGAGAATTGAGACACAGCACTACCCAACACAAACATGGGCATCTCAGAATGCAAAAGTTGCACATTTCCCAGAATACCAACATGCTGAGGTCTGATTTTGCAATCTTGGGGTTGGATAATGCTTGACCCCCTTTCACCTGTGAAAGGAGGAAGTTGAGGGTCACTAGCTCTAAGGGCAGTGTGAGCTATAGCTGTAAGGGGTGTGTGATTTGAGAATCTGTGATTGTCAGCTTGGGGCTTGTGAACCAGGATGATGCTAGCTTTCTATGACTCTTAGCAACCAGCCAGGGCTGGGCGGGTGTGGGCTTGTGGGATGCTGACATTCTGTGACTTTAAGATGCTGAGACTCCTGGAGCTAAAGATGCGGACATTCTGTGCATCCAGGATTCTAGGATTTGATGATTCAATGATGCTAAATGGGGCTGCTGAGAAGAGCTGCAGCCACCTGCCTTGTTAATGTCAATGTTCAGTTATTAAAGACATAACAAGAAGCAATAGAGACAGATAGCCTGGGGTGTCAGGCGCCCCCTCCCACCCTCAGTGAAGAAGAGGAGAAGAAGCCAGCACACTGGCTTTAATGGGGATGGGAGTCCCTTTCAGCCTGGTCATGCAGGCTCTGACCTGCCACGTGTGCAGGCTGGCTTGGCACATGTGCACATGAGAGATTTGCTAGTCTGTAAGCTGGATGGGCTCAGGATTCCTTCCCTTCCTCCTGTCTCCATCCTCCAACCATTTAAGACTCTGGCAGGGAGATATACCCTAACTCCCTGCCCCCAAAATCTCCAGGCAGACCAGTGGAGAGTAGAGGAAGGAGAGGCCTGCTCACATCTACTTCCCTGACAGCAGTCTGAGGGGAAAACAGGACATGAGCACTTCCTGGACACAGGCCTGGAGGCACAGTAACCCCTGTCAATAAAGCCCTGGGACCCAGGGCTCAGACATAGGCAGAGGCCAAGGTAATCAGACAGTCTTGTCAGGAACCCCTGTCTACCCTTCCCAAAGGAGGACTTCAGCCTTTTAGAATCCTTTTCTAGAAGGTTGAACCTATAGAAGCTTAGCATAAAGGCTTTTTCAGCCTGGGGGCTCCCAGATCAAAGCTAGACTGAAATAAGTCTTCCTGGTTCCCCAAGTGCTCCTCCTGGCTCCCAGCCTTCCCCTTCCCCTTGCCCTTCCCCTTCACCTGGGACACCTGGGCCATAGATGCCGAGGCAGAATCCAGGTTAAAGGGCAGCAGGCCTGTCTGTCACCCCTTCAGTCTTTCTCCTCCCACAGCCCGGAAAGCAGATGGGGCTGGGACAGCTGCTCCGTGTGTTCCACAAGGCTCCATTGTCTGCCACCTCCTGTCTTGACCCTAAGGACAGGGAACCCTCCCCAGCTGCCCAGCCCACGCGTGCACTCCCAGGGGTACTTTTCTTTCTACTCTGTCATCCTCATCCTCCTGCTGTCCCTTCCCACCTGCCTGTCCCCAGCTCCCTCCTAATCCCTGTTAAGACTCCATCTTTGGCCCTATTGGTGTATAAACCTCTTTCAACAGACAAACTGGGAAGGGCTGGAGGAGACCATCAAGTCCAGCCATTTCTTTTAGATGGCTCAGAAAGGGGACAGTCCTGTCTAAAGTTGGACAGTAGACTGTCAGAGCTCAGTGGCAGACCCTTCCTCCCCAGCCACAGGAGCTCTGTGCCTTTGGCCTCAGGTATGCAAGCTTTAAGAATTGACCATGTCAAGTCTGCCTTGGAGCTGAGCCCACAGGCACCTCCTGGAATGTGGTGTGCTTCTCTCCCAGCCCTTTCCCATAGCCTTGAACTTATCCCTTTCCCTCTTCTTCACTGTTGACCCCTACCTTCCATAGACTCTGCCTTTGGGAGTCAGACTGGAGTTCAGACTTCCATGAACCTATATACACATCATGGGTACATACAGATCTCAGGTAAAAGCCTGACCTACAGATCAAAAGCCACCCTGGACCCTGGTGTATTTCCAGTCCTCTGAAGCTCCATACACCTCCTCTAGGAAACCACTCAGGATCGCTACAGAGCAACTCCATCTCTCTAACTCCTTGGGTAACAGCTGAGTTTTGTGAGCCTTAGTTCCTCCTCCGAGCCTCTGTGGGGTGTGGGGCAGTGGCTTCAGGAGGGGCTCTGTTTCCTGTGGCTGGGTGGGAAGAGCCCTGAGGTCCCCAGGGGACAGACGTGGGACAATGGGCAGGCAGAGATAGATGTTGTCTGTTCCCCACAGCAGGCCCCACCCAACCTTGGCCTCCCTGCCTGGTGTCTGGGGGGGGCGCAGCCTTGGTCCTCTCAGCACTAGGTTCCTGTGTGACCCCCAGGGAAGCACTGGGAATCCTGATGCCACTGTGGCAGTTCTGTTACTGGACACTGTGGGGTACAGGCAGTGCAGACTCCAAGGGCTTGTGGGGTGGGTGTGAGCTGGGTTTCTCCAGCTGTGCTGGGGAGCAGGTAGGATCACTGTAGCCAGAGTTGGGCCAGGAATGCACAGCCGAGACCCCACCTCCAGTCACAGACCACGTCCCCACTCTGGAGGTCAATGGAGGGAGCCAGAAAGCGAAGGGAAAGGGGCAGGATTGAATTGTGCCCAGGTGCAAGGGGTGGCGGTTGGCCTGCCAGGCAGCTGGACAAGAGGCTGTGTGTGGGGCACAGGGGGCCCCATGGGGACAAGAAGGCTCACAGTTTGTGGACAAAACAGCTGGCCCTGGGGTCAGGCACTTATCTCAGCCTTCGTCATTTCCTCTACCGGACACCACTGGGTGAGTGGGGTCATCGCACAGAGGGAAGGAATAGTCCGGAGCCAGCGCAGGCCAGGCCCTCTAGTAGTGAGCCATAAGAGTAACCTTGTCACACCCGCGGCTGCAGTCAGGCTCCTCTACAGGTCCAACCACACTGCCATAGTCATTCTGGCTGGTGACCATCGTTGGCCACCATCACACTCAGACCCAGCTGCAGATGCACCCATGCATGGAGACCCCCACAGGACACGGGAGACACCCAGACACCCTGACAACCACCGTTCAAACACGCACACACCAGGTGCAGCTACTGTCACCCCTGCGGTCACTCAAGGAGAGCCAGACCTTCCAGCAGCTGTGGGCAGGTGTCCAGTGCTGGGTGAGAATACGCGATGCCAGATAGGGGCAGTCCGAAGCCCTCTTCCCTCAGGCTGGACCATGCCCTCGCCCTTTCTGAGTGCCCCAGGCTGTTTATTTCCTAGCGGGGATGGGCGTCTCATCTCCCCCTCCTCCTTCCCCTCCCTGTCCCCACCACACGCTTCCTAAGCTGCCAAATCAAATCAGCCCCTGCACTCGCGCCAGGCTGGCATGGTGGCCAGCAGCTGACGGGAACCAAGCCAGGCTCAGAATATCCCACCGCCTGTCCGATGCCTGGGCAGGCTTGAGGCTGGGGGCAGGGAGGGGCAGGAGCTTGCAGCTGCTCTTGTGCAGTGGCTGTCAGAGAAACTCAGGTTCTGGAAGCTGCCAGGGTGGTGGGTTTCTGAGCGGATGAGCAGGCCCCTGGTGTGTCTGCCAAGCCCTAGGTAGCATCCCCTGCCAGCACTTGAGAAGCTGTGGAAATGTGGGTGAGGGTCCAATTGGTGCCCAGAGGACTTGGTGCCAGGCTGGGGTGGTGGCTCACATATGAGCCCATGTTCATTTGGGATTAGCAGCACCCCTGGGCTAGGGGCCCTCCGGAGGCTCATTGGGTATGCGAGGTGGACATGACCAGATCCCATTACTGAACTCCGCTGGAGTTCCCAGGAGAGAAGCAGAAGTTCAGAGGGCCTCAAAGGGATAAAGATGTAATTGTTTCAACTTCTTAGGAGTGCTAGGCAGACAGGAAGCACTCACGTCAGCTGTCGGAATCAAGAGAAAGAATATGGAACAGCCAGAGATGCCTCTGGAAAACAGGGTGCAAGGAGTCTAGAGAGACAGAAGGGTGTAACCAGGCAAGGCTTCCTGGAGGAGGAGGGTACCTGTGAGCTTGCTGGGAGCTGCTGGGAGGGCAGGCTGGGGAGAAGGGGAGAAGGCCTGGCAGGCCTCAGCCCTTGGCCTTCTTGTCTCTGCAGCCGGCCAGGACCCCCTTGCACAGGAGCCAGAACCCCCAGGGAGTAGAGACGACCGACTGGAGGTGAGAGCTCAGTGGAGGGAAAGCGTGGGTGGGCTTGGGGGGGTGGTGGGCACAGGATGAGGGTGAGCTTGAGTGCTGCCCTCACCCGGGGGAGGACTGGGAGGCTGGAGCCACATCCCAGCCCCGCCCCCTCCAGCCTAGGTTTACCCTACCAGCAAGAACTCCTCTCCTTGCTATACCCACCCGGGGTTCCCTCCCTCCCCCAGCACCCAACTCCCCTGGGAGCCATTTCAGACTCCTCTCCTGGCCTCCTCACCCTCACCCACAATTCCCTGTCAGTTTCCTGCCCAAAGCACTCCCTGAGCTCCTCCCCTCCCCAGGCCTGCTGCCCATGAGTGCCGCACCATCAGCTTCCCTGGACACTCACTGCCTGCCTGCTCCCACTTGTCCCTGTCCTCCATGGGGCTGCCGGGAGGATCTTGCAAACACACAAACATGAACTTGTTATCAAAAATTCTCCATGCTCCCATCCACCCACCCTCCCGAAGCCCCTCTGAAGCTCTAGCCTGGCCATCATCCCCTCCATCCATTCCTGCCTCCCCAAACCACTGCTGCTGGCCTCCTCCTGCCCTCCATCTTAGCCTCCTAATTCCTTCTGGGCTCCACTCTAGCCTCCCTCCTCCGGGCATCCTCCCTGCCTCTCCATCACTCCAGACCCAGCTGGCTCACACTCCCTCCTCTGAGCTCTCCTGCCTGGCAGTCAGATGCTGTGGCATACTGCTATCTGTTGCCTACTGTGTGTGCCACAAGCACCCTGTTTTCTCCATTCTATAACTCTTACGTATGTCTGGCCCACCCTTTATGATCTGCGTACTCCCTGAGCTTGGGGGACCATGCTTTGATTATTCCTGAGGTTCCAATGATGAGAGGGTGCTAGCCCTAGCCCCGATCATTCCTTTGGGGCTCAAAGGAATCTTCCATGTTCAATGAGAAAGAAAAATGAGGTGGGGCTATGGATGTTGGAGATTGGCACAATGTTGTGTGTGTGTGTGTGTGTGTGTGTGTGTGTGTGTGTGCGTGCATGCGTGCGTGCATGTGCACATGTGTACAGTGCATCATGAGTCTTCCTGTGTGCCCCAGGCCAGCTGAGAGGAGGAGGAAGCCTCTTGTGTCATCCCCGCTTAGTGCCAGGTGCTTTGGACACACGCTCCCTAATTCTTACCACACCCGAGGAGGCAGGGCTGCTATCACTTTTCATCGAGGGAAGCTAAGGCCCAGAGAGGGGCCTGGAAGGGGATCAGGGTGGAGTTGGCAGAGGAGTCCAGCTACCTCCCTCCACAACCCCTGCCCCAGCCCTTGGGTAAGACCAGAAGGAGATGTCACCCTGGGCCTTATGGGGGCTCAGCATGGGCTCCTTCCTACAGCATGGGGCCAGGGCTGAGAATGTCATTCCTAGGGGGACCCAGCTCTGTGGCTGGGTACTAGCCAAAAGAGAGGGAGGGGAGGGCCTGGCAAGTCATTATTAATTTATGTATTGCCATGGCATTCCCCAGGGGGTGGGTGCTCCCCCCAGAGCAGGCACAGATGGTGTTCCTGGGAGCCGGTGGTGTCTCAGCAGTCTCGGCCACCCGCCAGGAAAGACTGCATTTGTCACCCACCCAGGAAGCCAGGAAGGAAGGGTATTTGGAGAAGTTGAGACCCTTCTGGGTAGTGGGGGCTGGGTTCCTAAGGGGAAAGAGCCCAACTTCTGTGCAGAGACCCACTGTCTAGTCCATTAGCCCTGCTCTCTGCAAGTTCAAGCGCTGGCCCTTTCCCACTCCACCAACCTCAACCTCTTCACCAGGCCTCCTGGGATCTGTTCCCATCCCTGGAATCTCAATCTGACTTTCCTTTGTCTGGGTCCTGCTGCCTTCTCCCTCTGAGGCTCTCATGCCCTAAGCACTGCAGCTTTGTCCTGCCTCCCTTCCTCCCCTGTGCTCCTGCCAACCAGTTCCAAAAATGGTCAGTGCTTGGCCTCCTGGCGGGGCCTGCTCTGTATCTGGTCTGTCAGCCACCCCACCCCAAGTGCCCAGGCCCATGCTCAGACCTTCTGAGAAAGAAAAGGGCTACTTTGGGGCCTTCTTCAGAACAGAGAGGATAGGATTAGAGGGAGTGAGACCTTTGGGTATTGCTCACAATAAGAGCAGCTGGAGGGAAAGAGGAGAGGAACTGGGGAGCTTTCTGACAACCCTCCTGTCACATAGATTCTGAGGAGAGTCTGAATCCTAGAGTACGGAGACCATGGGTCAGGGAGGCATGGCTTCAAATCCTAGCTTCTCACTTCCCCACAGGTGACTGGGCCATTGGATTAACCAGCCTCAGCCTTAGGCTCCTCACCTGCAAGCAGGGATGAAAACCTCCATAGTGACTGGGCAGGATCACTAGGGTTAGGTGTTAGCATACAGAGCTGTAGCAAGAAGGCAGAGCGTATGATCATAGCAGGCCCTCGGAGAGAGCTGTCCCCTACCGTGTTCCTTTACAGCATGCAATACCTGGAGTCAGGAATAGGCTGTACCCTCAGGAGACAGGGTGTGTGACAGAGCTGGACTGAAGCTGGTGGAGGTTCAGCAGGCATGGCACATTCTCCTGGCACTGGTTGAGTGGCAGCCAGGGAAGCAGCACTGCCAGCACCCTCCTCACTCAGCAGACATGGATTCAGTACACTCTCCTGGAAAGGCTCCCTGACCCCTGGCCAGATGGAGGAGGGGCTCTTCTGGCTAAGCTCAGGATCCTCACTCAGGATCCTGGGCCTCTGCTTCCCCCCCCCCCCTCTCTCTCTCTCCTCCCTGGAAGTCAACAATTCAAGTTGACAAGTTGGCTGAGACAATCCACGTTGAATGGATACCTCCTCTGTGCTGGCTCTCAGAGACTGGATAGAGTTCTGACATCTCCATCTGGGCAGACATGTGTATGCATACCAAGATCCCAAATACAGGCCCAGCACTGGCTTCTCCATTGCTGCCCTTAGGATAAAGACCACACCCCCTTAGCATGGCAAAGCTAGATCTCCTCAGAGCCATTCTTTGCTTCTGAATAGCTTCAGTCGTGTTGCTATGCTCATTCCTGAGCTCTTCTGGCCTCCCTGGCCCACACGGACTCGTCTGTCTGCAGCAACTTTCCCTTTATTCTCGACTTGTTCTTTAAATGTCAGCTCCTCTGTGGAGTCCTCTCAGATGTCTCCTTTCACCTCAGGTTGGCTCACCAGTGCCAAGTTTCCAAATGTACCTTTAGGTAACTTGTTATATATCTCATTTCTCAAGTGGTTGCAAACACCTTCATCTCTTGGGTCCATGTGGGGCCTGACACAGGCCTGATATACAGTAAGTACGTAGTAAAGAATGAATGTGACTGGCTTTGAGCAGGGCTGGAGTTCTAAGGAGGGACTTCATTGTCACATGAAGGCAGTCATGGAGACTTCTTGACTTGAGACTGGGAAGGGTGAAGGGAGTCAGGACTGTCAACAGGTGAGGCCAGAGATTGGCTGGGTAGTCAGGTGGGTCCATGTGATTGGCTCCTGTCAGATCAGCTGAGATATCAAGAACCAACACAGGATGGGAACAAGCAGATAGAAGAGTCTGGAACAAAGATTCCAGTGGGAGCTTCAGGAGGCTGGCTCTGTGGGAAAAGTTTGGCTCCAAAAACTGTCATAGGCAGCTGAAGAAGGCTTGGTCTGAGAGTCAGACTGAGACTCAATGGTGATCAAGTGGTCCATGCCATGGGGAAGGGATAGGGAGAGGCCTGGGGTGGAGGGGTTGTGGAAGGTATGGTTGTTGTGAAAGGGCAAGTCGGCAGTGGGAGATGGCTTCATGATCTTGGGCATAGGTTCCCAGGCAGAGAGCTCTGCGGTGGGGCTGGAAAGGGCCTCTGCAGGGGACATTTTTCAGTTTGTCATTCTTGGGCAAAATCTCCTCACTGCCAGCTGTGCCTGCTTCCTCCTGGATTCCGCACATCAGCAGCAAGTGGCCTCAGTGATCCCCCATGGCCCCTGAGGGAGCTGCTGCCAACAAGTTGGCTACAGCATCTGGCATCCATGGGGACCCTGAAGCCCTGCCATCTGGCTGTGCCCACCTGTCAGGCTACACAGGCCTGGGGCAGACAGGGACATGGGGCCAGAGAGATTGTCTTAGCTGCCACTCCAACCTATCTGTCTGTCTGCCTACCCATCTGTCCTTACTTTGAACTGACTGAGAACAAAACAGTGATGGCCTCACAGATTCTGTTATCAGAGAAGCCTGGTCTGAAGTGAGAGGCATGGAGTCCTAGGATTTAAACTCAGAGAAGTCACAAGTTGAGACTGGGCCAGGCTGTGAGCAGACCCGGGCCTATGATGATCCCCAGTCTCTTCTAGAGCCTAGAGGGCTGCTCAGAGAGAGGCAGGGATTGGCTCAGAGTTGCACAGCAGGCTTGAGGCTGGCTCCTAGCCCCCCCCCCCCCCCCACTGTCCTCATTCCCCCCTCCCGTCCTGCCTGGCCCTTGGCTGTAAACACAGAGAGAACAAGTTCCGTTTCCCGGGAAATATTTATCTCAGGCCGTGTGGGGAGCGTGTGCTCTGGCCTCCTTGTGTCCTTCCTGCAGACTGACCTGGGCAGGAGGTGAGGGGCCTTGGCAGTCACTGGGGGACAATCTGTAGGACCACAAGCAAGGCCAGGAAGGAGGGGGCGTGTCCTTAGTTCCCTGCTTGGAGCCTGAATCTGAAAGAAATCTGTTTTCTTCAATTTCCCCAAGATGACCTCCTGCACTCTCCTCTTCCTATCTTCATGGCAGTCCTGATTCCTCCAGGTTCTGGCCTCTAAGACTTTGCTTCTCTTTGTCTCCCTGTGCATCCTCCCCTTTCCCCCCCCATGCCTTTTCTTCCTCTTCCTTCATATTTCACAGACCGCAGAGGCTTCCGCTGGGACATGTCTAACCCTCTAACCCTTTGTCATGCTCTGTCTCATTCTCATTCCCCAGGCTTCCAGCGGCTTTGAGCTTCAGCTTTGCTGGTGTTGCCCAAAGTTAGTCAGACAACTCCTTGAAGGTCTTGAGCCTCCTGGGACACACAGGCCTGGGTGCCCTAATTGTGGGACAAAGCCCAGAAGTCACCTCCTCAGCCTACCCTGTGGAGCTAGCACAAGCTTGGACAATTAGGGAGGATAGAAAAATCCCTGAGCCCAGCCAGAATTGTAGGAAAGGCCGAGGGGCTCGTGGTTCCTGCTGGCCAGCTCCTGGGCATTAAGCTGTGTCTCAGACTGGGCCCTGACAACAGGAAATCCTTGAAGGAACAAGCGGTGCCTGAAGACTTTGAGCACAACAGGAAACAGCCTTGACATGGGACAGCAGTTCTGTGACTGTCCCCCAAAGGGTTGTGTTGTGGGACATTGGGTGATGCCAAGGGTGACACGGAGACAATGATTGTGTGACAGTGGGTGTTCTACCAGGTGTGACCTTGAGCTTTCGAGGCGTGTTATCAGTATGTAGCTGTGACCACAGGCTGGTGTGGAGAGTAGGTGAGTCATGGAATACGTGACCTGTGTGGTAGTCTGTGATACCAACTATGTGACAGCGAGGGCATGAGTTTGTGGCTTATGCATCCAAACACTGAATTGTTTGACTGTGTCCAAAGGATATGACATAAGTAGGGATGAGTGTGCAAACAATAGCATGATACCGGGTGACCTCAAGTATGTGAAAACAAATGTGTGCTGCACACCATCCTGAGCAGACATTGCAAGTATGATGTTGTATAATGGCTGTGGTGATGTGACATGTGAGCACACAATGCTGTATGGGACACAGTTGTAGGAAGACACGGAGAGGGTTAGGTAGAGAAGTAACAATCTGATGGATGGTCCATAAGATGATTCTGGCTGTCCTGTGTTAGGGGGCTGAATTGGGGCAGGGGGAGGAAGGGGAGATAGACAGATCCATTGGAGCCTCCCAAGAAATGAACAAGCTTTGGCAGTGTTTGGGAAAGAAAAAGGAGAACATGCTAATGGCTGAGGTGAGCAAGAAGAAAAAAAAAATGGAGGACCATTTCCAGGTGTTTGGTTTGAAAAACTAGGTGATGGATGGCAGAGATGTTTCTGAGATGGGTGAAGGTGGATGGAAAGTCAAGGTTAGTAGGTGAAGGAGGACATGGAGACCGAAATTGAGGGGCTTATTTGGGACCTGTCAAGTGAAACACACAGGTGAAGCTGTCCTTTGAGCATGAGGACCAGGTGGGGAATATATTTGGGAATCAACAAGCATGGCTGGGTTTGTTCAGCTGTGGTCTTGGCCTCTCTAGGGAGAGAGGAGGGCAACAGAAGAGGCGAGACTGAGGACGAAGTCCCCCACCCTACACACTTTGGAAGAGTACTGAGGAATGAGAGGGTGCCACCATGAAGATGGAGGGGCTGAAGTGGAAACCCAGGGTGGAAAGCCAGGCTGAAGGGAAGACAAGATGCAGAGACTGCTGGGGTCTGCTAAGGTGGGAGATGGAGGCTTTGTAGGTCCTGTGGGGGTGCCAGACCATTTCAGTGACAGGGAGGGGTGGAAACCAAACTGTGCTAGCAGACAACCCAGGTGAAGACATGTTTGCAGACGGAAGGCCCCTTGGAAATACTGGGCTCGGAGCCATGTGAAGGGGTGGGGCTTCAGGAAAGAGGGCAAGGTCAGGGAGATGAAAATGTATTATTCTTGTATACTTAAAACAATGCCAGAGGATACAAATCCCTGCCATCTACCCATCACTGTTTTCAACAGTTGACAATATTTGGTCACATTTAATCCATCTATTCCTTCTTCATTTTGTTTTCATTTCTCTTCTTTGGTTAAAAAAATTTGAATCACGGTCAACTATATGTGACATAAAGTTTGTTATCCTTAACAACCGATCTAAGTGTTCAGTTCCGCGGTGCTACGTGCATCCACATTGCTTTGCACTGAAGCTCCAGAGCTTTCTTCATCTCCTAAACAGAACCTCCATTGTTCAGCAGCCTCTTCTACCCGCTGGCAGCCTCCCTCCACTTTCTGTCCTTAGGAGCCTGGCCACTCTAGTCACCTCAAATTATTGGAATCATGAAGTTTTTGTCTTTTTGTGACTGGCTTTTATGTTCACTGAGCATAATGTCTTCAAGGTTCATCTGTGTTATGGCATATGACAGGACTTTCTATTTAATGGCCATATATATTCCATTGTGTGTATCTACCACTTTTGCTCACCCATTTGCCCATCTGTGGGCACTTGGATTGCTCCTGTGGTTAGCTGTTGTGAGTAATGCTCCTGTACAAAAATCTTAAGACCCTACTTTTAATTACATGCTTGTAATTATATAGGTTATATACCTATAAGTGGACTTGAAGGGTCATTGTGTTTGTTTTGAGACAGGGTGAGTTTTTTTGGTTTTTTTGGGGGGGGGGTCCGGTTATGGGCCAGAACTCTGGGCCTGGGCACTGTCCCTCAGCTCTTCAGCTCAAGGCTAGCGCTCTACCACTTGAGCTACAGCACCACTTCTGGCTTTTTTCCTTTTTGCTTATGTGGTGCTGGGGAATAGAACCCAGGGCCTCATGCATGCAAGGCAAGCGCTCTACCACTGAGCCACCT
Organism: Dipodomys spectabilis; assembly: GCF_019054845.1. Lineage (NCBI taxonomy): Eukaryota > Metazoa > Chordata > Mammalia > Rodentia > Heteromyidae > Dipodomys > Dipodomys spectabilis. The sequence goes on from NW_024870680.1 coordinate 15,921,224, forward strand.
TCCCAGCCCCTGAGACAGGGTCTTGCCTTGTAGTCCAGACTGTCCTTTGATTCAGGTTCCTCCTTTGTGCTGGAACTGGTTAAAGTTATACACCACCACACCAAGATTATTTTAAATTGTCTTGTGAAATGGTCCTATGTGGCATCAACCAGGTCATGTGTTCCTATCACACATACAAGGGTTTCTCCATGTGTTTGGCCACACTTGTTATTTTCAGGTTTCTTTGAAGGTAGCTAATGTGATGGGTGTGATACCTTACCTTGTTATCGTGCTGTGGTTTTGATTCACATTTCCAAATGATTAGGTAAATGAACATCTTTCCACACGCTTGTTGGCTATTTGCACCTCTTTCTTGAATAGATGTCTTCTATTCAAGTGCTTTGTTCATGTTTTAAATTGAACTGTTTGCTTTTTGTTGGTGAGTTGTAAGAATTCTTTATATATTCTCGACATCAATCCTTTGATGGATACATGACGTGTAAATATTTGCTTTGCTGAAATATTTATTTATTTAGTTTCTGGAGCTTAAACTCAGGACCTGGATGCTGTCCCTAAGCTTTTTCCCTCAAGGCTAGTGCTCATCCATTTAGGTCACAGCTTCACCTTTAGTGTTTTGCTTGTTAATTGGGGATAAGAGTCTCACAGCCTTTCCTGCCTGAACTCAAACCATGATCCTCAAATCTCAGCCTCCCAAGTATTTAGGATTATAGGTGTGAGCCTATAATCCTTGAAATACTTTAAAAGCAAATCTAAGATGTCATTTCATCAAAAGTGGACCTTTCTTTTTTGTCTTGAGGCAGGGAGGTCTGAGATAATACTGAAATGTGACAGTGTGACACAGAGCCAGCATGCCACGGGCATGTGATGGTGTGAGAGTGTGACACAGTGTCCTAGGGGAGGTGATGTGTGATAGCACGGGCGCAACCATGCAGAGTGAGGGTGACGATGAGGAGCCAGTGTGGTGTGTGGCCCTGTGACACTCGAAGTGGGACACTGTGGGCACTGTGGAATGAGTGAGTGTCACTGAGTAAGTGGGAAATTTGCTGTGTGAAGGTGACAGCGATTGTGTCATCTTGAGGTGATGAGGATAGTATCAAGCAGATTATTCTGTAGTGGTGGGAGGGACCAAGGTTAGTCTGTGGGGAGTGAATTACATGTAGTACATGTGGGGTCAGTCCCTGCCTCAGCTACTGACTGTCAGAGGCAGGAGGGCCATTGTAGGGTAGGTAAGAGAAATACCTAGTAGAGGTAGAAATGATGTCTGGGCCCAGCTATGAACTGGCCTTTTCTGGATACCCAGGAGGGCTTCCCAGGACAGGATGGACACACTTCAGTGGGATGCTACCAGTGCTGATCAGGAGCAGATCTGATTGGTATCACTCAGTCATATGTAGGCACATTGTTCTTCCTCCGTTGAGCCTCAGTTCCCTCAAGTTCCAAATGGGGATGTTAGCAGGATTACAGGATGTAATGCTTGTGATGAATGCGGACTCTGGTACTTGGTATATAGCCTCTGTGGTCTTCCCAGGGAGCTGCTCCTTTAAGCTCTGGCACTCTAGGCATCTAAAGGACAGGAGCAGTCTTGGGAACACTGGAGAGTGCGCTGACTGGAGATGTCCTCCCCTCATACCTCCCGCCCTCCTAGCTCACCCTGCCCTCCCTCCCTCTTTTGTCTTTTTCTCAGTATTGTCTGTGACACCCCCGACTTGTCCTCCCAGGCCCTGCCATCCTCACCTTCTGCCAGCTTCTAGCTCAGGCTCCTGTGGCCTAATTCAATTAGGCCGATGTAATTTGCTCAAGAAAAAAGCTCTATGATTTGGTTAATCAAACCAGTAAGGGATCTGGGATGTGGGGGAGTAAGGATGGTTAGGAAGTCCATACCAACAGCTCAGGACAGAAGTCTCCCTGAGCTTGTCTCAGATCCTCTGCCTATTCCCTCAGGTTCTTTTTGGGATCCCACAGAGTCCAGAGCCACAGAGGCTTTGAAACATGAGCCTGGACTTTCTTGGTTCCCTTATGTGGGTCCCTGCCCTATTCTAGGCCTCTGTTTCCCACTCCAGCAGTGAGCTGGGTTGAGAGTCTCAGGGCCCCAGGACAGGCCATCTGGTCCCTACAACCTGGTTCTGGTCCATTCCCCTTTTGTCTTCTGTAGGCCTTTTTCTGGGCCTCACGGAGGGAGGAGAGTTTGAGGGTGTGTCAAGGGTCTAGAGCCCTAAAGTCAAGAGAGGGTGGGTGTCTTTGGATCCTCATTTGGAATATGGCTACCCTCCTCCTCCATGTCACAAATACCTTCCAGAGGTCTATTTGGGGTAAGATTGAAGGAGTTGCCATTTCTTGGTGGTTTATAAGGCCACTGCCCTTAACCAGACATCACATGGGGTGATGCTGAAATTGAGCCTACTCCTCTTACTTTGACTTGCCCCTCAGGGCTGCGTCTTCCAGAGAGTGATAGAAAGGGAGCCCAACCCCCTGCTGGCAACCAGCTTAGGAAGACTTGAGAGAATCCAATTTAACCTAATCAGTTTTTCTGGGATAGGGGCCCATTTTTCAGATAAGGAAACTGAGTCCAGAATAAAAGTCTAGTTGAATGCATGTGGGGTATACCAGGCAGGGAGATACGCCTAGATCTGAGAAAGATGATGGAGGAGGTGACAGGTGTTTGGGGAGGAGGATTCAACCTCCCTCTAGATAAATACTGATAGGCTCAATCAAAACTGATTTGTGCATTTAGAGTCAAGACTAGCACCCACAGTCCCCCAGATAGCCACACACAGAGAACATATCAGGCACATGCCATGAGCCAAATCACTCATACATGATCACAGAGAGTGAAGGCCACCAACCTGTGCAGATGATCACGTACAGACATGGCCACAGGGCAGTCACGATCTTCTACAGAAGCACAGTCTATACACTTACTCACAGATGTTTCCCTAGTGACCCAAGGGACATATTTTTGCCATGGTCACATGCTGGGCTGTAAGGACATGCCATAATGAGTGACATGTTCTGAGGTCACCAGCAAAGCAGGAGCTCCCTGCAGAATGACAGAAAATGTCCATTTTACTGAATGCACCTAGAATTTTGCAATGAGAAAAGCCACAGGAAAGCGGTTTTGTTTTGCATTTCCAAAGTAAAAGTTGCCGGACACCAGTGACTCACGCCTGCAATCCTAGCTACTCAGGAGGCTGAGATCTAAGAATCATGGTTCAAAGCCAACCCAGGCAGGAAAGTAAGTGAGAGTCTTATCTCCAATAAACCACTCAGAAAACTGGAAGTGGCTTTGTGGCTCAAGTGGTAGAGTGCTCACCTTGAGCTGAATAGCTGAGGGACAGCGCCCAGGCCCAGAGTTCAAGCCCCAGGATGGCCAAAAAAAAAAAAAAAAGTAAAAGTTATTTTGAATCTCACCTAGAGGCTGAGGGTCTAGTGGGAGGGAATCATCTTTCAGGGCTCTGGGCCTTGGAGGGGTCTGTGCAAACTCACAGTCACAGCTAGCCCACCAGGCTCATGCTCCTCTGTCTCTGAGCGTTCATATGTGTGAGCACATGCCTGTGTGCATCCCCCATGCCCTAGGGATGGATGTAGGAGGGTGAGTAACAGGACTTCCAGAGAATCCGGATGTTTGTGCTCTGGATTCTGGGCCTTCCAAAGATGAATAACTTTGGATGCCAGCCTTTGGATGCCTGCCGGGGCCAGGCGGGGTGAGTGTGTGAGGGACACTGCTTCTACCCCTGTAGCACCACTGATGCACAGTGACTGAGGTTCATAGCCAGCTTTCCATGGGCTCATGAGCCTGTTAACCACACTTTTCTGGGGTATATTTCTCTCACCTAAAAGAAAAATGGAGGTAGGGAAGAGGTAAGACTGGAGGGGCTTTCCTCCAAGAGACTGAAATAGACATTCAAATTCAGAAGAGAAAACAAAGGGCTAGGTACTGGTGGCTGATGCCTGTAATCCTACCTACACAGGAGGCTGAGATCTGAGGATCATCGCTTGAAGTCAATTCAGGCAGAAAAGTCCATGAGACTTTGATTTCCAATGACCTACCTGGCAAAAACTCTGGAAGTGAAGGTATGGCTTAAGTGGCAGAGCACCAACCTTGAGCCAAAAAAGGCAAGAAAGAGCTTGAAGCCTTGAGCTCAAGCCCCAGTACCAGCACTTAATAAAAAAGACTGAGACAGGACCATGGAAGGGATCATGAGGTGGAGTCCAGGTTCAGGACATGGGGGCCTCAGAGCCTATGGTATCTCTTCACTAACTCTCACCTTCACTGGAGGAAGGCTTTGGACTTCATTGCCCACATCTGCCCTGAATCCCTGGGGCCTGGCCGCTGAATCAATGTAGAGGGAAATGGGAAGGGAGGAGGTGGGGATGAGAGTCAGGGAGCAGAGTTGGAGGTTTCCAGAATGCTCAGAGTAGGCTAAGCTTAGTAGAACAGAGAAAAAGAGGGAATGCCAGGCCACAGGAATGGGGAAGCAGAGACCCAGTAGAAGAGCAATGAAGATGGAGGAGGGAATAAGGTGGAGAGTCGGACAAAGGCTTGAGTGCAGAGTCTGGGATGGTCCCTGCACCCCTATGGAAGCGTATACCAGGGCTCTACAAACAACTCCTAGCAGACTGGGAGTGCAGACATGTGTGGGGTGTGAGGAACCAGGGCAGTCTTAGGGAAGGCAGGGACACAGTCACACCTGTCTTTAGCAAAAAGCACTGGCTCTTGCTGGAAGGGACACAGTGAATGGGAGCCCAGAGGCGGCAGCATGCCTGAGATGAACCCTGCCCAGAAGATGCCTCAACCCAACCCTCAAGCGAAAAGGAGCTATTTTTAGGGATAATAAAAGTGCTCACACATTCTAACAGAGAGGGAGGAGGGAGAGGAGGGGGATGGCCTTGCCTTCCAGGGCTTCCCCTTGGGTGCTTCCCTGGCCCGCCCAGCCTCTCCAGTCCTATCCCCAGGGTCTCCTCTTGACAGATATCTTCTCCCTATTTCTGAATTAGTTTCTACCTCCTGTCTCTTTCTCATACTTTGAGGGTTTTTTTTCTCCCTCTCCTGGGATTTGGGGGAAGCTTGGGCCAAGCCCTGAGGATGGAGCCAAATGTAGTCATGGGACAAAACAGTGTGACCGTGGGAGAGACACACACCAGAAAAAAACACTAGAAGAGGCTCCACAAGATCACTGACACCCAGGGAGGCCGAGAGAGAGAGAGAGAGAGAGAGAGAGAGAGAGAGAGAGAGAGAGAGAGAGAGAGAGAGGGAGGGAGGGAGGGAGGGAGGGAGGGAGGGAGAGAGAGAGAGAGAGAGAGTACACAGAGAGCCAGAAGACAGCCTCAGATAGATATCATGGACAGCCATTCATTCCTCTACCTGCTCTGCACAGTCCCAGTCAGGTAGATTAGCATTAGGTCTCACCTTCCTCACCATCTCCACGCCCTTCCTCCCTGCCCTTGGCAGGCCACACTATCCCAGTGGCCAGTGCTACATCAAACCTGCTTCAGGATGAGACAAGAGACCGACCCAGATCCTGGCCTGGAGGAAGATACCCAGCCATATCCAAGAGGAACTCAGCCAAGGCAGATTATTCATGGGATACAAAGACAAACAGTACTCAGGAGGCAGGTGACCTAGTGTGGACCTGAGTCTCTGAGCGGGGGCATGGGCTTCCTGCCTCCAGATGAGAACTACACAATTCTTCCCAGCCTCTTTCCATCTTGGTCTACCCCCACCAAGCTGGGGATGTGACACCATGATATCTGTGACCTGGTCCTGTGATCCCTGGTCCCGTGGGCCTTCTCCACATGCCCAGGAAGAATAGGGAGGTGACCACCTCAGTGAGAAAGCCTCCTGGAGGAAATGAAGCTACTAGTTCCTTCCTTACCTGCTGCCTCTAGCCCCTTCTGCACTGGGAAGATGGTCTCTCTTGGCTAGTGGAGACACCTTGGAGAGACTGCCGACAGCTCCAGCACAAAGCATATTCATTCCTTAGATTTTTTTCTCTAAGATTACTACCATAGCAGACTTGGTAGGCTTTGAGAAATCTCAGCTATCCCTTCTGCCTGGAGTTGTGGGGTCCACCCTTCTTCTTACTATAACATGCGCCCAGTCAGGTGTGATAGAGTGGAGTTACAATGTCATATACAGTGCTGTGACAAGAACACATGGGACTGGGAGGGTCCTTGGGTGGAGAGGACTGGATCTGCCTAGATCCATCCATCCATCCATCCATCCATCCATCCATCCATCCATCCATCCATCCATCCATCCATCCCATCCATCCATCCATCCATCCAACCATCCAACCATTTAGCCATCCATCTAGCCATCTAGCCATCCAACCATCCATCTAGCCATCCATGTATCTAGTCATTTCTTTGGCCATCAGAGATGTATGACTCTTTTCATATTCTGGTCCAGCTGGTCACTCAGCTGCTTGGGTCACCATGCCTACCTCCCAGATCTCTGACTTTCTATGTCCATCTCTTGACCCAGCACTGAGGCCATGTGAGTGGTTAAAGTGGAAGAAGCTTCACAGACATTTAGAGTTCTCGAACCCAGAGATAGAGGCCAGCCAATTCACCTTTCTCAGGGGATAGATTCTCTTCAGAACATTCCCGGCTTATGTACTCTTGGGGACAGGGTGCTCACCCTCTTTGCTGCCCAAGGTTTCTCTCCAGTCATGAGTCATGGTGTGCTTATACCTGCCTCCTTTTGACTGGCCAGTTGTGCCTGGGCTAGGACTGAGACTCTCATAGAACTGGCAACCCTGCCTGCCCCCCCCCCGCCCCCGCCTTGCTCCTTCCTCTTCTCACCCTTCCTTCACATAATCTCGTCCTTGATAGATCCCAGGAGGCCTAGGAGCTGGAGTTGAAGCTGGTGCTGGCTTGGGCTGGCTTGGACGTGGTGGGAAGCTGTGGGCTTGGGAAGAGGCGGGGGAGGCTACCAATAATAAGGTCAAGTTCACCAGGGAGGCGAGGCCACGCACGTGAGGCGCCAGGACAGGCGCAGGTGTATTCTACAGTGCACGTGTCTCCAGTGTGGCTCGGAGGCTGGAGACGCGGCCCTGTTGGAGTAACAACTGAAGCCAGAGTCTGCAAAGGGTGGGCAGGAGGAAGAAGAGGGATGGTGGGAGAAGCGGGAGGGGAAGAGGAGAGAAAGAGGCAAGGCCTCTGACAGGTCCTCCCTTTAGTTTGACTCCTAAGCTGCATGTGGCCCCTCCCATGTGCCCTTGTCCCCTGTCACCCACAGCCCCATCTCATTCTCCCTTCCTCATCCCCAACACTCACCCCCTTTGGTACCTTCTCAATTTGCCCTTTCAGTTAGGGGAAGTAGCATTGATTTGCCATCAGAGGATGGGTTACTCTCCCCTCTGTCCTTAGCCCCTCAATGGTAAAGCAGGGACCTTCCAGGGACAGTGTGTGTCAGAAGGTCTCATGGAGTGGTGAGGAGTACCAGCACCCAGACTGACTGGGTTAGAAACCTGAGGATGGGGTATGGGGGGGAAGGGCAGAACCTAGCAGATTTAACAAGCCCTCTAGGCAATTCTGGGGCATGCTAATTTGAGAAAGACTGGGGGACACTGGTAGCCTCAGCAACTGCTTAAGCAAGGTGTCACCTTTTCTCCAAAGCCAGATTCAAAGAGGGTATTGACATCTGAGCTCCTCAATGTGACCTGAATCTCTGTCCTGCCTCCTCCCTCAGACTAGGTCTTCCAAGGGTTTCCAAGCTTCTTTGCATTTCCTCCTGCTCCGATCCAGCTTAGCCTTACAGGGGAGGCCTGGGGGTTTAAGATGTTAGCATGCACAGGCAGCTCTTCTCTGAATATTTCAGGCACCAGTGTGCGCTCCAGGCAGCTCCTCAGGCAGGTGGCAGGCGTGGGCAGGGAGGGAGGGAGAAAAGGAGGAAGGGAATGAGGTGCCGCCTTATTCAGCTTCCTCCTCTTTTGCCTCTGTGTCTGGATGTGGTATGAGGGCTGTGAGGCACCACAAAAGAAACCCAGGGTGCTGGGCTCAGGCTGGAGTTCTAGCCCAGCCAAATGAGGCCACCCTGTTTGGAACCCCCAGGAGGCCTCCTCTGGGGGAGTTGTATTAAGCCCCCTACCCATGATAATGATTGGCATGCATTGGGCATAGACATAGCTAAGTTCTCCTTTAAGGGTCTAATTTTTTGCAGTGATCTAGAGACTCTATATTGTTCACTAGAATAGAAAGCAGGAAGAAAAAGAGGCAGAGTTGGCATCTGCCTTGGTGTACCCCTGGTATCCCTCATTCTGGACAAATTTCTGAGCTCCCCCCAACTGGTGGTGGGTATCCATCATGGGTCAGGAGCTTTCTTCCCAAATTCTCAATATGACTTCTTAGAGGGATGGAGGATGAGTGGGTAAGAGAGACAGGAGAGAGAGACAGAGAGGCAGGGAGTAAACAAGAAAATGCTGGAAAGTAAGCAGAGAAGTCATCCAGGAGGAAAAGTGAGGACCTGGAGGTGAAGATGTCCTAACATCAGACACAAGGCTGAGAGGGATGTTGGTGAATCATGGGGAGAGGCAGAGGCCAATCAGGGAGGTTAGTGAGCCTGACCCAGGAGGAAGGAAAGAGGAACAAAGAGGTGAAGGAGTCTCAACATTTTGGTGGAGAGATGGTTTGAAGGAACTCTCTTGGGTTTAGAGAAATAGATACTAAGCTCCAGACTGAGAAGAGACACTTCACCCCAGGCTACACAGTGGACCCATACCAGCAGAACTGGTGTCATGTGCTCAGTGCTGGTAGTAATACTTAGACTCAGGGCCTGGGTACTATCCCTGAGTTTTTGGTGGTTGTTTTTTTATTTGTTTGTTTGTTTTTTGTTGGTTGTGGGACTTGATAAGAGTCACATGGGCTTTCCTGCCTGGGCTGGCTTTGAACCTCAGTCCTCAGAACTGGGCCTCCTGAGTAGCTAGGATTACAGATGTGATGCCCAGCTATGTTACCGACACTTGAATGTGATATTGTTACCTTCTTGCAGGCCAGCGTGAGGGCACTGTGGGGCTTCATTCACAAGCAGCAGGAGGCAGGCATGAGTCTAGGAGCCTGGTGGTAGGGAGAACAATAAGAAAGTCATGGAGGTGATACTGGAGAGCAGTATATGACAAGAATGCCTGCCAGTCCCTGCATAGTGGCTCTAAAGGGACCAGGCCAAGGTTTTTGGCTTCATGTGATCTTAGGCTTTTAGGAGGGGTTAGAAGTAATTCAATTCAGACCTGTTCCTCCAGGCCCGTCCCCAAGATCAGTACAGAAGTGCTCATCTCGCCCCAGGCTGATTCTCCTTCAGTGGAGACTTGGCCAAGCTCTTCTTTCTTGGTTACCAAGGGAGAAAATTTAATGTGTGGGAATGGCGCTGTCTGCGGTGCTGACAGACCTGGCTTAGACCATAGAGCAACAGAATTGGGGAGAACAGGAAGACTCTATCCATCCACCCATCTATCCACCCATCCACCACCTACCACCAACCATCTACCTGTTTTTCCACTCACTCATGCCTTTACCCATCCATCCACCCACTTGCCCCTGATTCACCACCCACCACTCACCCATTTTTCCATTTATCCATCTACTTACCACCTATCCAACATCCACTCGTTCTTTTAACCATCCACCCATTTTCTAACTTACCCATCTACCAATCCATCCATACACTTGCTTACCAACCTGTTACCCACTATCCACCTATCACCCATTATTCATCCATCTACCTACCACCCACCCATTACCCACCATCTATTCATCCACCCACCATACACCACCCATCCATCTGCCCATCTGCCCATCCATCCATCCATTCATCATTCCATCCATCCATCCATCCATCCATCCATCCATCCATCCATCCATCCATCCATCCATCCATCCACTTATCTACCATTCACCACCAACTATCTACCCATGTTCCCAGTCATCCACTCATTTACCCATCTATCCAGCTACTTACCCACATAGACTACCCACTATTCATCACCATCCACTTATCCATACACCATCCACCACCCACGACTTACCCATCTACCCACCACCCATCTACCCATTATCCCCCATCTACCCATCCACCCACTTTCTACCAGCATACACTACCCATCTATCCATCTATCCATTTGTCCATCTATCTGCCACCATCTAACCATTCACCCATCATTTACCATGCACATACCTACTCAACATGGACCAGCCATCCTCCCCTTCACCTACCTACCCACCATCCACTCAGCTACCCATCTGCCCACCTACCACCTATCATTCATGCACTTACCCACCCACTTACCTATCCATCCATCCATCTATCCACCCACACATCCATCATCATTAAGCTACAAAAACCAATGAACTATATTCAGCAGAGGGGAAAGATCCACTTTTCTAATGAGGAAATCAAAGTTCAGAAGAGGAAAGGGGTGTGTTTAAGGCCACACCGAGCTTATGTCGTCAATCTGGGACAGGGCTGGAAATCACTCTGCTGCTTTCTATACACCACAGATTCTCCCCTGGGGTCTGGGAAATTGCTTGGTTATTATGCTGATATTTACACTGGTGTTTGTTCAGAAAAGCTGCGAGAACAAGAAATGTGACCTCTTCCACCCCACCCTGAGTGTGGGCTCTGCGTATGCACATTCCAAAGTGCTTACTTGTGTGTGTGCACAGGATATGTAGTTGTATTTCTTTTTTTTTTTTTTTTTTTTTTTTGGGGGGGGGTCTGGTCGTGGGGCCTGAACTCTGGGCCTGGACGCTATCCTTCAGCTCTTCAGCTCAAGGCTAGCACTCTACCACTTGAGCCACAGCGCCACTTCCAGCTTTTTTTTCTTTTTGCTTATGTGGTGCTGAGGAATCGAACCCAGGGCCTCATGCATGCAAGGCAAGCACTCTACCACTGAGCCACCTTCCCAGCCCTGTAGTTGTATTTCTATCTGTGTGTGCGTGTTTGTGGGACGTTGTGTGAACACAGAAGAAAGATGTGTGCATGGCAGTGTACATATATGAGCAGGAATGGCTGCTGGATTTGTACTCTTCCCCTTTAATATTTCTGGGCTCTAAACAGGACTTGAGGCTGTCTCCTCTCCCCATCTTGTACCTCCAGTTCAGAAATTGCCCCCACTTCCCGTTTAAAGAGGCTCTCTGCTGATTCTCTCCTCCCATCTCCTCCCTGTCTTCTAAACCCATATTTCATGGGCTAGACTTGGAGTTCCTTCTTCTCCTGAGTTGATGGCTGAAGATGTTCATTTTGAAATCTGGGTAAGGTTCTTGGTGCAGGTGGCAGTTGAGCAAGCTGTAAAGGCTTTTTAAAGTGTCTGATCTGCTTTCCCTATCAGTGTTTCCTATACTTGACAACCCAACCCCCACCCCAGAAGACAGACTCACAGACACACAGACACACACACACAGACACACACACACACACACACACACACACTTCTAGGGGCATCTGGGCAGAATGAGAGGTGAAAGGAGAGAAGGATCCCAGGCAGGGACCTGGGGCCTCATCAGCTATGTCAACATCCAGTCTACTCTAGCTGAGGCTATGAAGCCCTTCCTTACTGCTATCCCAACTCTTCCCAAGTTTCTTTCTCCACCCTCCCCACCTCCCCACACTGTCATATCTTGCCATTGGCCTTAAAAGTCACAGAAAACTGATCAATCAGAACAAAAGCCAGACAAACAACCACCAATTCCAGTAAAGAACAATTCAGGGCGTTCTCCAATCAAGGCAAAGGGCAAGTTGAAGAGTTTACCAACCACAATAAAGGACACACTGTTTTCTCTAAGCCCCTCAGGGTAGGAGATGGAGGTTGGGTGCTGAGCAGGAGCCAGATTGGAGCTGAGAGTCCAAAGATTTGGGTTCTGGACATCCATAGGTCTGGGTTCTGGATCTGGCTCTGTCTTGAGCAGCTGGCTAACCACAGATATGATTGAGACCCGGTTTTCTCATCTGTCAATTGGGAGACAGATGTCTGAAGTCTGTGACTTTAAAAATTTTCTCCCCACTCCCGTATTAAGCTCATTCTATTGCTTCCCCCTTTCCTACCATCCCCAGTGCACATGTAGATGTGTCATTGAGGGCAAAATCTCTCGGGTATCAATGTGGTGACTCCCTTTCTCCAGGCAGCAGTAGGCCTGCACCAGCCTGGGGGCCAGCAGCCTGCCCTTGAAGCTCCAGTGCAGGAAATCAAACCCTAGAAACTGTGTTTTCAGATTCTGTGGGGGCATCAGCTCTTCTTCCCTCTTGAATCTTTATTATTGACCTTGGACGGCCATTGTAGGCGATGTGTAAACTCTATAAACAGATGTTACTGGAACGTTTGCCTGTGATCCATGAGGAAATAGCTGTGCCTCTGTGTGTGTGTGTGTGTGTGTGTGTGTCACACATGAGTGCCTGCAGGAGTCTGCAAGCATGGTAGACAGGCATGCAAGTCCTCACATAGTCTATGAGGACTTGAAGCTCTCAGGAAGGGTGGCACGAAGCGTTCAGGAGCTGTGATAAGCAATATGTAAGAGTCACAGCACAGTGATCCAATTGGGGGATTGTGTTGTTTGGAACCAGCTACTTCCAGTATCCAATGGCAGATTTCTCTCCATAAACCAGAAACGTCTCATCTTTGAGCAGTGGGAAAATCTGGAGCTGGGACCAGGGAAAGCAATACCCATAGGCATATTAGGAGAAGGCCTATTTCTGCCCCTTTCTCTTGGGGACACAGGATGTTGGGGAGGGGGCTGGAACTGAGAAAACTCAAGAGTTTTCTAAGAGTTTCTAAGCCTGGACCGTAGGCCCCCCCCATTCAGACCCCATGCAGGATTCTCCTCTGAAGCCTTTGGAAACTATAGGCTTTTGTCTCACCCTTGCCCACCCTTGAGGATGAGCGTTTGCTTCTTCCCTCTTCCCCTTGATGGCCTCTGTCTTTGCAGTGTGGCTCTGCTGAAAAGAAGGTCATTTAAGCCATGGGACTTGCACCAGTCTCCTGCGAGATTCTGTAGGCTCCCCAGGCTGGCCATGGGGCTATGGAGTTCAGTCCTCCTCCCTCAAAGTGTTTGAGAATTTGAAGTTAGAGATTGAGGAGCTTTAGGCCCTAGGTAATCTAATCTTAGTCCCTTGCAGGACTTGATTTCTAATTCCCTCTTCAACATGGGCTATGTCCTCTGGACAGCCTCATTCTGTTCTGACCTAGGTCTCATAGAATAAGAATAAGGGTTGTTTTTGTTTTGTTTTGGCTTGGTTGTGGGGCTTGAAAGCAGGGCCCGGGTGCTATTCTTGAGCTTTTATGCTCAAGGCTGGTGTTCTACCACTTAGAGCTGCGGCACCACTTCTGATTTTCTGGGGCTTGATTGGAGATAAGAATCTCACAGACTTTCCCACCCAAGCTGGCTTCAAACCATCATCCTCAGATCTCAGCCTCCTGAGTAGGTAGGATTACAGATGTGAGCCACCAGAATGTGACTGAGAATTTTTTTTTTTAACTAGACTATTAAAACAGAGGAACTGTCATCTTCATTACTTGGATTATCAGATCTCTAATGAAGATGGCCTGTAATTTCAACCTTTTAATTTTTACCAGCTATGCTTACAACTTGTGGTTCACAAAGAGCCTCAACTTTATATTATTGTCACATAAATGCAGTCCAAGCCATACCTCCTTCATCTTCTACCTAATCACTTTGCTTTTTGAACCCAGACCCTGTCATTTGCAGGGAAGACAGCAGGAAGGACTTTCAATGGCTGAGGAGAGGGCACAGCTTGAGTAGATGATGTGTGAGTCACAATCCTGCCTTGGCCCAGGATCCCCTGTTCCGTTAACTTTTTCTTTGATCCCCATGGTGCAGGCTGAGTTAATAGAGCGAGAAGCTGGGACCTTTGTTGTCTCTATTCCGGCTCTCCAAGGACAAGGTCTGTTTCAGGGATGGAAAGGCAGAAAGGCAACGAAGGCTGACTTCTTCCCCTCCCGGGGTGGCTGAGGTGACCCAGCTATACTGCACCCACCGTATAGCTAAGACACACTCTGGTTGATGGTGGTGGTGATGATGATTCTTTCTTGGTAGTATTGGAATTCTTGAACTTTGGGCTTTGCGTTTGCTAGGCAGGTGCTTTACTATGTGACACACACACACACATCCAACCCTGGTTGTTTTTGAGATAGGGTCTTGCTTTTTGCCTAGACAAGCCTGGACCCATGATCCTCCTATTTATACTGCTTGTCATAACTGGGAAGACAGGTATGCACCACTGTGCTTAACTATTGGTTGAGATAGGGTCTCATGAACTTTATTGCTTGAGCTGGCTTCAATGACTACCTTCTCAATCTTTGTCTTCCATGTCGTTAGGATTATACCTTGGATCTTTGCTACTTTTGATCTAGTCCTAATTCAGCCATGAAATGAAACTGAGTGAGCCACTGCTGTCCTGGGAAAGTGGCGAATCCAGCAGCAGCCATCCTTCTACCACATCTACTCTGTGCTGGACCTTCCCGACACCTTTAACACTGTTTTATTTTTATTTCTAGTTTTTAGTGCTCAGTTTCACTTTGTCTTCATGGCAGCCTGTGTGTGTGTGTACGACGGGGGGGGGGGGGGAGGGTGATAGCCACAGTTGCTTCAATTTACATCTATAAGATTAAGGCTCAGTGATTCCAATAACACATACACTACAATGTAGGGGAATAGGATTCAGAGCTGAGCGGCTTTTTTTTTTCTTTTCTGTTTGTTTGTTTTTTGTTTTAGTAAGAGTCTTGTGTTTTCACTAGTATATCAGAGTTATCTTGGCCCAAAGGACAGGCAACCTGGGGTCTATTCCAGGCTTCATCTCTTTACTCCTTGTAAGGCCTTCACTAAGTCCTTGGCTCTTTTCTGAGCCTTAGTTTCCCCATCTGTAATATGTGGGGATTTGGGCATTCTGTTGCTTTAATTCTGTTTGATTCTGAGATACAAGATCTGGAGGGGTTCAAGTATCTGAGCTGGGGCTGTGTGTTCAAACCTCTGGGGTGTGGGAGCTGCCCCAGCCTACCTGGCAGAGCCACTAAAGCCCTCTCCTCTCTTCCAGGATGCTTTGCTGAGCCTGGGCGCTGTCATCGATGTTGCTGGCTTGCGGCAGGCTGCCAAGAATGCGCTCTCAGCTGTGCTCCCCAAAGTGGTAGGTGTTTGTCTGTCCCTTATACATCCCACTCATCCCAACCTTCATCCAGCTCGGTGCTTTACTGCATACAGGCCCACTGAGACAGGGGGGAGGGCCGGGGGGTGGGGGAGACAGAGTCCCTACTCAGGTCCTTGTGGGTAAGTGGAAGGTTAGGGGGTGTTCTGAGAGGGCTTTCCAGAGGAACAATAGTGAAAGGCTTAGTACTGAAGAATGAACTCCCTGAATCAGAGGGGCCTTAGAGGTTAATTGGAAGAAAAAAAAAAAACTGTCTCAGATAACAGAATAGATGCACTTGGTATAACAGGACAAGATGAACTCAGATGGGTTTGGGAATACATACCTCAGGAGGGGTGAGGATAGACACAAAAAAGAACTTCTTGGGTACCAGGGCTTGGAATTGCTAGAGGACTTAGCCTTGATGGACAGATCTTCATTGTTCAAATGCCCTTCCTGGAGACAGGAGGCTGGATGAAATGACCTTTAGCAAGCGTTAAGCTTCTCTCCCCTCCCCCCCCCCACCTCAATACTAAGGCTGGCATTATAGAGAGTAGTAACCATGGTTACCTGGGCTCTGAGTGCTTTACTAGGGGTGAGGAGGGATGAACCCCTCTTCAGCTGCCCCGGGCTACTCCCCAACCTGGTTTTAACTAGCTTTGGAGGCTCAAAGCATCAGGATCACCCAGTGGTGGCAGACGAAGAGAGACTTTCGGAGCTGGTGGAGAAGGTCTGCCCCAGAGTAAGGGTCATGGAAGACTTAAGACTTCCTGGAGGAGGAGATGCCCAAACCGAGTTCGAAGACCTTGAATGTTCTCTCCCTAACTCTCACCACCAGCCAAGGGCAGCCTCTGCTTTGGAAAACACAGCCAACTCAGGATGCGGCCTTACCGCCCCGCCAGAGCCCATTGTCCCTGAAACTGCGTGATGAATGAACCACCGGAGGTCCAGAGAGGGAGGGCACTTCCCCGCAAGGCCACACAGCAGGACAGGGACAAATGGGACTTGGACCTAAGCCCCCCCATTCCCTTTCCTCAGCTCTGCCTTCCCAAAATCTCCTAGAAGTTCAGTGCCCAGGAGGAGGACTAATGACGGAGCTTTATTGAGCGTGAAATTGATAGGAAGTGGGTGGTGTGTTGGCGCCCCAAAATAAATCCTCCAGCAGAGGAATGCGACTGAGGCAACATCTGGCCTGGGGTGGAGGCACATCTGGGCACGGAGGAGGCGGATGGCAAGTCTCAAGCCGAGGCTGGCCCTGCATGCCTTGAGGCTACCCTGGAAGCCAGGAGAGGAAATGACGGACTTGGTGCCCAGCTGGCTGTGCCACCATAGATATCCTGCGCTGGGTCTGAGATGAGTCTGTGGTCCAGGCAATCAGGTTCTGGGGCTGTTGCCCTGGGCTGCCCAGGAGGCCTGCAGTGAGCTGGGGTAGCCCTGACTTGGGAGAGCCCATGCTTGACAGCAACCAGGGAGGTGAGGGAGATGGGAGCTTGGGGAGGAGGGTCTCCCCCCCACCCCCCACGCCCCGCAGGGAGGAGAGCTGTTGGCACCTGGCTTCCTCATCAGCACCCATTGTGGCAGGCAGCCCCAAATGCAGATGGTGCTGATGTGTCTGAAATGCTTCCCTCCTTCTCCAATAAACTCAGCTAATTTTAACCCAGAAGGCTGCGAGGGAGGGAGTGGGAGACGCGGACATCCGGAAGTGAAGTGAGGATCTGCCCCCTCTCTGAGCGCCCCCCCCTTTTCTCTGTGGGAGAGGACCCACCCTCTAGCCCCACCCCTAGAGGCTGCTGGGGGTGGGGTGGGGAGGGGATGATGGTGAGGAGGCTGGTTATAGCTGAGGAGTGGCAGCCCTCTCCCCCCCCATCCTTGATCCTGAACCCTATCTAGCCCTCCCCATCTCTGTAGAACAAGGGGCTCCAGGCCTTGCCAGGGCTAAGCTGCCAAGATCTCCTTGGGCTCTGTCACTCCTACCTGGCCTGGCTCTGTTTCTCCGGAGATAGTAAGGGAGCATCTGGATGTGAGATTTGGAGGACTGGGTAGAGCCAAGGGGTTCATGTGATCTACAGAGAAGGACTCCAGACTAACCCAAGGGGGCCTCTGACAGCTCAAATCATGTCACTCCTTCCAATGGCTTCAGCAGTGAGGACATCCCCGTTTAGACTCTCCCAGACAAAATTGTACAGTCCCCTAGCCCAGCAGCCAGCCATGTACACTGGGAATTTGTTCGGGAATCTTTAAGTCTCATAGTTTCTGCTCCAAAGGAACATGAACTGGATTTCTTCCTGTGGTTGTCAATGAGGGCACCTGCTTCTGCCAAAAGGAGATCTGCCCCTGAGGCAGACTGACCAGCCCCCACGGAGGGAAGCCTGTGGCACTCAGGGGTTGATCAGCTTCGAGTGAGAGCTTTCACCTCTCTAGGGAGCGGTCAGTCTACACTGCACCTCTACCCATGTGTGGCTCATTGCCTGCCCCGCCCCCTGCTCCGTTTCCAAGGCCCTTCTAGCTCAGCCTGGCTCACCCTGAGCCTGCTAACCCTGCATTCCTTCCTCCCACAGTCAGTTCCAAAATACTCCGTGTTCTGTATACCTCTGGACCCACAGGAAGACTTGCTCCTTGGCTCAAGAGCCAGGTCTGGTCCCTGTTCACTCAAATGTGCCCTGTTACAGCTTACAGTCTCTTCCTCCAGGAAGCCCTCTGAGGCCTCCATAGAGGACAGGTGTGGTGCCCTCTCTGTGCCCCTCCCTGGACACGGTTAACAAGTGTACACATGTCCCTGCAGGTAGGAAGGAAGCTTCCTGGTAGTCTAAGCCTGGCCTCTAATATGGGAGCCATCCTGACCCCTGGACACCCCTAGAGTAGATAGTCAGAGGTTTGCGGAATGGCTGAAGCTGGCAGGGACATATCCCTCTTAGTCAGGGGGGGGAGGAGGGGGGGAGACAGGAAAGCAGACAGATTTGTATACCTGCCCTTTCCGAAAATGCCAGAGCTCTGCTTCCATGGGGCCTGTGACCTTGCCATACATACAGATCTGGTGGACAGACTGAGAATGGGGTAGCGGGGTGAGCAGGACAGGGTCTCACAAGCACTTTCTATCGTAGGAGACTGTCTACACCTACCTGCTGGATGGGGAGTCCCAGCTGGTGTGTGAGGACCCCCCACATGAGCTGCCACAGGAAGGGAAAGTCTGGTAAGCTGTTCTTTGCACCCCCTTTTCCCTCTTGCATGGCCAAGGATTCTCAGTGCTGAGGTCATTGATCTTTCCTGTCCAACATGGTCCCTGCCTCTCTGCTAGGGTGAGTTCTTTAGCCAGGTTGCTGACTCCAGTAGAGATGGGGAGAATTGGTTCTGCTCTTGGGTTGGGGAGGTGGATGGGAACAGAGAAAGTACCCCTTGCAGAGGCAGAGGAACACTCTCCTCACAGAGTTCTAGACTGCTGTAGCATCTCAAGACTAGGGCTCTGCTATGTGAGTTCAAATCCCAGCAGGCCATAAACACTACCTGTGAGGCTAGACTTGGGATCCCAGTGTTAATAGATGGGCCAGAGCTTGTGGTACCTGCCTTTGTGTCTGAGATCAGAGAGATCCAGGCAGCATTCTGCAGATGTTTCTGGAGCCCCATTGGCTGGGTTCAAATCCCAGCTCTCTGTTCACTAGCTTTGTAATCTTGAATGAATTAGACAGCCTCTCTGGGTCCTTTTGTTTTGTTTTGTTTTGGATTCTTTTCCCCTTTGTGTTAGGACTTACAGGGTTGTTGGGATAATTAAATGCATTGAGAAGCAGGTAAAGCATTTAAAACAGCCTGGTCCATGATAAGCAATGTTTGCTGTGATAGTTTTACTACTATTAGAACCAGGGATTTGAGGATCAGGACCATGGTACCCTGCTACCTCTAAGCACTGAATTCAGTCTCCTCATTTTCCAGATGGGCAAAAGTCAGGAGGACATGTCATAGGGCATGTGGCATGGATGAGGCAGGGTCAGGTCTAGCTCCTGTCTGTTTAGAAACCTGTCCTCTGAGGACAGGAGAGTGTTAGGGAGCACACAGGCTCTGAGGAATCAACACTTGTTTTCTAAGAACCAAACAAAGAGCACCCAAGGGAGCACTGGGTTAGCAACTGGATCAGAGGGGGAACCACTGGGAACATTCTCTCTGCACACTGTGGGGAGGGCTTTCTAACAGCTCTGGGGTAGCACCAGAGGCTAATAAGTCATCCACCCATCGTGGAAGTATTCGGTCAGGATACCCAAGACTTATACGGTCCCTCCTGGCACCTGGAACCCTGGATCTAGGCTGGTGGCCGCTCTCCCTGGTCCTTCTCCATGGAAACAGCTGGCAGCTCTCTTGTAGACCCGAGCCTTCCTCACCTCTTGTCCTGACACTGAGTTTCCCGTGTGGGAGGGTGGGGGACACTTTCAGCGTCTCCTGGCAACTTGTTCACTCGAGGACTATGTAGACAAAGCCATGGACTGTCTTCTCTGGCCCCCATATCTGAAGACCATGGTATAGGGCTGGAAGATCCACAGGAGCCTGGGGGAGCTCTCCCTTAGAGGCCTACTCAACAGCCTCTGTGCAATGCTACAGACCCAGCAAAGCCTTCCGAAAAGATTTCTTTATAAGGCGATTAAAAGTGAATGCTCAAATGCAATTAACCTAGAGCATAGTAGAGATGGGGAGGCCAGGAGATGGGGGTCAGAGATGCCAGGAGGCCAGGATGGGCCAGGAAAGCAGGGAGTGGTATGAACGGATGAGGACAGGCACATACTCACATCCCAGGGACACAGACATCGGTGTCAATTCCACACAGTGAGGCTTGGAGGTTGAGATTGAGATCCAGTCCCCCCTTGGGGAATCTCTGCTCTGTCTTCCTATTCCAGTGTCTGGTGTCTGGGATCTAGTGAGCCCCTGGAGCTCAAAGTCCCAGGGGCTCACTGGACTCTACTATCAGGTGCTCCCAACAAGAGCCGGCTTGAACATAGGAATGGGAAAAGCAGGGGACTAGGAGTCAGGCAGGTCTAGTCTCCAGCCCAATGCCATCCCTGCCTACCCTGAGGCTCTGCTGATTGATTTCATGAGATTATAGGTACCTTGTGCATAGGGCAGTGCCTAGCCCATAATAGGAGCTCAAGAATTGCTGGCTGCCCTCCTCTCCCAAGTGCACATGATGAACCTTGGGGTAATGGTCTTAACTCATGATCTTTTCCTTGGGTCTGGTCCCATTAGAAGGTGGAGGCACCTGCCAGCAGGCTGAGATGTGGATGTGGGGGAGGTTTGCTCCTCTTGGAAACCCAGGCTGTGGGCAGGGCTGGCAAACCGCAGCAGGTGTGAGGTGGAGGCAGGTTCATAAAGACAGATAAGGCCTGAGGGGACAGGAAAATAGGAATGGGTTGACAGTGGGGTGAGGGAGAGGCAGAATAGAGGCCAGTCTAGGTGGGAGGAAGGGTTCCCCTCAGCCTGGGGATCTGTCCAGCCCCCTCCCTTGTATAGACTCACAGAGGCCCCAAGGTCAGAGCAGGTTTTCTGCCTTTTGGTGCTTACTCGAACTGTTTCCTCCCCTGTTGCTTGTTTAAATCCTTCCTTGTTCTTCTTCCATTTCTGCCAGCCCCATTTTACTCATCCCTCATGATCCACCCAAGGCCTACAGTGACTCTTCCCAAAGCATACTGTTTTCCAGCTCTGATCTGCTTCTCAGAAAAGGTGACTGGGCATAATGGCTTTCTCAGGGATGGATCTGTCCACAGAAGCATCGAGTCTGGAGACCAGATCCAGGATAATATGGCTGCCATCCTAACCCCATACCACCTCCCTAGGCCTCCCATCTCCTTTTTCTAAATTATCTTTAAGTGGTTGTACAAAGAAGTTCCCATTCTACAAAACAGTATATGAGAACAAAGTGTCTGACCACACTGTCACCCATCTCTCTTAGCCCATCCTTTCTCTCACTTTTTATTCTTTAATTGAGAGTAGGTGATTATATAAATTTCACAGTATTGTGGAATAGTGCTACTTAGAGTCACAAACACATTTTAATTTTCACCAGGCAAATTGTCATTATGATGGTCTATACAGTTTGTGAATTCTGTGAGCTTTGACATTACAAGTTATTTTTTCCATATCAGGTGATGTTTACATTTCTTTCCTTTTGCTTAGTGTGGGCTGTTCCCACTTATTCTGTTCTCCCATCTACTTTTGTGTGGAACAATAAGCTTGGGCAGTCTGATGTTGAGGGCTGGTCTAGCCCTGAATTCTAAGAGCTACAAGGGCATCTCAGGACTAGAGAAGAGAGAATCCTACAAGGCTTCTCCTCAATATCTTGGTGCACTCCACTCCTATCTCAGCCTATTTCAGTCCCCAACCTCTCGTTTCCCT
Organism: Dipodomys spectabilis; assembly: GCF_019054845.1. Taxonomy (NCBI): domain Eukaryota; kingdom Metazoa; phylum Chordata; class Mammalia; order Rodentia; family Heteromyidae; genus Dipodomys; species Dipodomys spectabilis. The sequence continues at coordinate 15,942,720 of NW_024870680.1, forward strand.
CTTCTTAGGGTGTCTCCTGCCAGTATAGCCTTTGATTCCCTCTGCTGATTGCAGGAACTCCAGACCTTTCAGCCATGCTGGGGAACAGTCCCCACTACCATTTGGAGGCCTCCCGGCCTACCTCGAGAACCTCCTTTCTCAAGGCAGATCCAGTTTCCTCTTGTTTGTCTTGGAGGACACAGAGTCTGTATCTATCTCTAGATTTCTTATTTTTGATGGGAAGGAGTGGAAGAGATTTTCATTTGGATCTCATCTGTTTCTGAGAGAGGAGAAGGAGGAGGATGTTTAGTGAGAGTGGGAGGGTTCAGAGGGGAAGGGGAGTGAGTGGAGGGTAAAGACTCAGTGAGAGATAGGGGTTCATGGAGGGGTAGGGCTTAGTGAGAGGTGGAGCTTAGTGAATGCTGGGACTCAGTGGGAGGCTGAAGCTTGGTGAGGAGATGAAGCTCTGAGATGCGGCTCTGTGCGGGAGGGGACTCGGCGGTTAGGAAATTGGGGTTTCCTGAAGGATGAGGTTCAGTGAGGGACAGAGTATCTGTCAGGGGACCAGGACTCTCAGGAGGATGGGGTTAGTGAGGAGCTAAATCTCCGTGGGGTACAGGACTCATTGAGAATCTGGGCTCAGTAAGGGTCTTGGGCATTCTGTGTTGACCGGGGCTTAATAAAGCTTAGTGAGAAATGAGGCATGGGGTGGGGGCATCTCAGCAAGGAGCAGGGACCTCACCTTAGAAGAAGATCAGCGAAAAAGAGCTCTGGGAGGTGGAGAGGGCCTATACACCCCACTGTACCCCAGGCTGTTGATCTTCCCCACAGAGAGCTTTTTTCCTGTATTCATTTTCCATTGAACAAATAGTTGTTAAAGGAATGGAACTGTCATAAAAATCCACACCCATTCCTCTCTCTCCACTCTGAGCCCATCTGTCTTTATCTTCAGCGAGGCGGGCCATGACCACCCTGGCATCAGGCCTGAGTCATTAGTCTCCAACCTGGACAGCTGGGGGTGGGGGTGTACAATCCATCCTCCTCTCTGGAACAGGGGAACATGGGGACAGAAAGGAGGAAGGAGCTGGGGAGGAGGCAGGAAGGGGCCCTGAGGGAAAGAGAGCATCACTAGGGTTTGAGCCCCCTTCTACATGGTGGTGAGCCTGCACCTCAATACCTTCCCATCTTACTCTGCGAGTATTTTGAGAACCTGCAGGACAGCTGTTCTAGGGAGAGTGCAGCCAAGGGAAGAGGCTCCCACAGGTGGAGTGAGGGAACACAGCCTGGCATGTCTCTGCCTGCCAGGGGGATGGGGTGGCTGCAGCTGAGAGGAGAGAGCCAGCTGCAGAGAAAGATGCCAAGGCCTCCTGAGAATTGAGGGTTTGGGGAAGCCCCAGTGCTTGGGATGAAAGAGGGGAAGGCAGTAATCTAGCCCCAGTCAACATTGGTCTGTCTCAGCCCAGTCTCCCATCTCTTAGCCAGAGACATGGCCCTCACTGACAGTATATATCCTATGTCAGGTTCACTCTCTCTTGTGAGGGTTTTAGACAACAGGATGGGTCTTAAATCAAGCCTGACCATTACCCTCCCCTGCTCAAATCCCTCTGATGCCAACTGTCCTCAAATCCAGTCCTTATTGTCCTGACCCCTGTCTAGGGTTGTCCCCTGATGTCCAGCCAGCCCTCCTCCTTGTGGTTGGGCCTTCCAGTGACACACAATCTTCTCTCCTCTGAACGCTCAAATGTTCAGTTCCATCTGCTTGATTGTCCTTTCCTACTGGTCTAGATGACCTCTGAATATTCTCTGGACTCCACGACGGTAGCCTTCCTGACCTCATCCTTTCCTGCCCTGGCTGGGCAGGGGCCTGCTCTTCCTTTTTTGTCAGAGCCCAGTCTCTTGACTCAAGCATGGGTCTACATTGTCAACCTTCCCATAACACTGGGGTGTTCAAGTCAGGCTCTGCTCATCTTAAAGACCCTTTGGAATGACAGACTGATGTTCTGTGAAAATGTATTCTTGCTTTGTATGGAGAGGTTTGAGATCCACGAAGGCTGGGGGCCGGGGAGTGGGGGTGGGGGATAGGAGGCTGCAGCGAGGCTTAGGGGAAAAGTGCCTCTACTGTCCCTGGGAAGTGGTTTGGGAAGAGAGCAGGGGACAATTGTGGCTGGGGGAAGAAATGGGAGGCCACCAGGGCCACCAGGACAGTCTTCAGAATTGTAAAAGACCCAGTGGACAGTCAGGCACTGGTGGCTCACATCTGTAATCCTAGCTACTTAGGAGTCTGAGATCTGAGAATCATGGTTTAAAGCCAGACCAGACAGGAAAGTTCATGACACCAGAAAACTGGAAGTAGAGCTGTGGCTCAAAGTAGTAGAATGCTAACCTTGAGCAAAAGAGCTCAGAGACAGCACCCAGGTCCTGAGTTCAAGCCCCAGAATGAACCAACAACAACAAAGACCTAGTGGACAATTGTACTGTTTCTAGAAAGGGTTTGAGGGAGGGGTAGAGATGAGAAACTCAGACTGAGGAACACCCAGAGGACACCTCAAAGTAGAGTTCTTGAGCCAGGGCTGGGGTTATGATGCCACACACACAGAGGAAAGGGTTTTAAGCAGAAAAGAAGATAGCTAGGGACAAAAATCAGGGGTCTAGGAGAGAGAGGCTAAGCCAGTCCCAGCTCTAGGGACAGAGAATGGGTCAGCTCCCAGGTACCTGGAGTCAAGGTCTCCCTGACCGGAGGTGTGGGGACCAGCGCCACCTTGTGGCTTCCAGACAACCAGTTTGTTAGATGCTAACTAGCAAGGTAGGCTTTGGCTGACCCTGTTTCCAACAAGCCCCAGGCTTTGTCAGTTTAGTCAACAGGGTAGCTTCCATGGCCCACCTGCCACCTTGATCCCTGTTCATGCCTGGAGTGATTTCAGGCTTACAAGACTGCTCATAACTGAAGCCCAGGGCTTGGGGTTCTGGATGAGAGGGCTGGAACTGTCAAAGATTGAACTGTCAAAGGAGCCAGGAGGGAATGCTTTATTATGCACTGTGACCTTGAATGAGATGCCCACCCTCTTTGGTCCTTGATTCTCCAGTAATTATGGCCTTCAGACCCAGGCTTTGCAGACTGCTTCCACGTCTGATTTGGATTCCTCTTAGGATCCCAGATGCACACACCAGAGCCCCAGCTTCTCTATCCAGGCCAGGCAGCCCTTATAAACACAATTAATTAGAAGCAGCATGAAAAACAAGGAGCTTAGGACAATTAATCATCAGGGAGTGACAATGGGTTAAAAAAATCAGCCACTTAATTAAGCAGGAAGGACCAGAGACCAGGGGAAGGGTGGTATATGCAGAGGGCGAGAGTAATTCACTCTTCTCATGACCAATTTCCTTTGCCTCAGTTTCCACAATCACACTTCTCCTCCAGACACACACCCCCATCTCCCTGTAGAGGCTCACACCCTACATATCTTTAGAATGGTTCAGTTCAAACACAGTGGTTCATTCTACCTCTAGTACCAATTGCCTGCCTAGGATCAAAGCCCCCCTTTACCACTTGTTAGCCATGTGATCCTGGACAGGTTACTTAACTTCTCTGTGCTTTAGCTTTTCCAGCTGAAAATGGAAATGATGTTAACTTGTAACTCATAGGATTGTGAGGAATTCTGGTCTAACTCATATAAGGTGCCTGGCACACAGGAAAGTCCCAGTAGACTCAAGCTATGATATTAACCTCTGGAGTTTCCTTCCTGCACTTAGCACTAAAACTGGCTCTGCAGTTGTTTCCTGAGGATGGATGGGGAGGGTTCTACTTGCCCCCATCCTAATTTTCCCCAGGAACGTCAGACGTGAGGGCACTTGCCTAGTAGCAGCAGGGGAGAGTGTGATCTGGTAGTCTAGCTTTGGGCTCTGCTGGGGCTTTCTCTGCTCTCCCTGTGGCCAGGTTCAGCACTGGGCTCTGCACACATGCCTTCCCTATATCTATCAGCCAGGGCCACAGAAGGCCAGATTTCAGTTGTCTAACCTTCTCATTTTGTCCTCTTTGTGAGGCAGACCCTTTCCCCTGTGTGTGGTGCAGTCTGCTGTGTAGCCCCCGTCTTCCCCGGGTTGAGTTCTGCCTCTCTTTGATCCAAGGACTAAGAGGTAGACTGTGTCCCTTTTCAGGGAGGCAGTGATCTCCCGGAAGCGGCTGAGCTTCAATGGGCTGGGCTCCTCGGACCTGCCAGGGAAGCCCTTGGCCAGGCTGGTGGCTCCACTGGCTCCTGAAACCCAAGGTAAGAACTCGGAGCTGGGCAGGGACAGGGAGGGCTGTGGTGCTGCTCCCAGCTCATGTCTGTCTTCCACCCATCCTCATCTCTGTCTCCTTTCTCTGGCTCTGTGTTTCCAGCAATCAGTCCCTCCATCTAATCCTCTCCCTGATGCTACTAACCTACCTGAGCCTCAATTTCCTGACTGTAAAATGGGTGTTTACCTTGAGGGGGCATTTTGAGGGTTTTCACCTTGAAAGAGGGGCATGTTAAGGGTTTGGCACTTACTAGGGCTCAGTGACCCATGGCCATGGTTCCCACATGCTTGTGGCTGCTGCAAGATGGGAGTTGTTGTCATGCTCTGTCACTGTGTCTCTATTTCCTTTTCTCTTCTTCTCCATGCCCCCTGTCTGCCATGTCTCTCTCTGCCTCGTGTCTCAGTCTCTCTAGGTCTCTGTCCTCTGTCTCGATGTGGAAAGTGCACAAGACTGGGAGTCAGGAGACCTGACTTGCTGTGTGATCTTGGGCAAGTCACTTCCCCTTTCTGAACCTCAGTTTCCCAATCTATAGCATAAGGGTGCTCAGCCTTACTTGCCTCCCTTCCTCTCAGGGTTTCTGGGAGGATCAGAAGAATGCTGTGAAGTGAGGGGGTTTCCTTCTACGCAAGGGTCATTGCTAGGGTTGTTTTTGTTGCCGGTCAGGACCCCCCCCCCCTCTCTCACTGGCCCTCTGGGTCTCTCTGTGTCTCTGTCCCAGCCCCTCTGTCTGCGTCTTTGTCTCCCTCCCCAACCTCCTGCTCAGTATTTTATCTCATTGTCCTCTTCCCTTCAGTGCTGGTCATACCGCTGGTGGACAAGGAGGCAGAGGTGGTGGCAGCTGTCATCTTGGTGAGAGTCTGCACAGGTGGCTGGGTTGTGGGGTAAAATTGGAGATGAGAATAGCAGGGGAGAAAGCGGTGGATGCAGCCTGTCTGAAGTGTGTGTGTGTGTGTGTGTGTGTGTGTGTGTGTGTGTGCAGCAATCTGGGATGGACTGGGCAGGGAATGGGGTGGGGGCTAGAGAAGATTCTAGGTGGCTCCCACAGCTCAGTCCTGGACTTTGCCCTGAATTGGGAGAAGAAAATTGCTGGTCCACTCAGCAACCTGACCTATGCACAGGTCGCATCTGGAGATTCCATGGAGCTGGAAAAGCCCAGTCCCTGGCACTTCCTGGCCTTTCTTTTTTGGAATCCGCTCCTCCTACCCTGTGGGTTGGAGGACAGTGTTCAAGAAAGCAGGAACATGGGGAGATGAACTGACTGAAAGACACTCAGGGGACCAGAGGACATGAGCCACTGAGAGACATTGTGAAAGAGGAGTCAGAGATTGGGGTGACTGCAGCTCGGGGGCACAGGGAGAGGCTGTGTGGGGAGACAGACCCCAGCTAGACTTACACTGAGGTTGAACACCAGCCAGGCAGCTAGGGGTCCTCTGCGGAGGGGACTGGGCTTCCATGGGAAGTGGGGGTGGGCCGCAGGGACCAACAGACTCTCTGCTACCCCTGTGGGACTCTGTAGGGCTTATTCCACCATGGGGTGCTATGGTGGGTAGCAGAATCTTGCCAGCTGGGATTTGTCACTCTCCATCTCTTCTCCCCTATGGGAGTGGGGCTCAAAATCCTTGTCCTGTACCAGGTAAGGAAGGGGTTAGTGCCCCTAGATCACTATTACTGGGGAGTCTGCTTCTGCCGAGGTGGCGCCATGCTGACAGTTAAATTAGCTGGCCAAGGCGTACCGGAGGAGCCCCCCCCCCCAACTTGAGCTCATTAAAAGGGAATTAAAGGTTTCTGAGGCGCCTGACCTTTCCCAAGCTGCTGGTGAGGGAGGATAGTGGGAGTAGGGGGTAACCACCAGGGGAGGGAAGGGGGTGCTTGGCTTGATGCCCTGACTCCACACCCCATCTGCCTGACTGGGGGAGCTTCTCCCACAAGCTGCTCCCCACCCCCAGCTTGTGCTCCTGCAGGGATTGGATCTGCTGTTGGCAGAGTTCTCCGTGGGCTGCTTCCTCCTCTCCATTGCTCCCGCTGGTCTGTCCCGGAGCTGGTGGGCCTGAGGAAGCCCAGGGCTGGGCAGCATGCTGAGGGGTGGAGGCAGAAGGAGAGGCCTGTATGTCTCCAAAAGGGTAGTGAAACAGGGCACAATGGCTCACGCCTATAATCCTAGCTACTCAGGACACTGAGATCTGAGGATCTCGGTTCCAAGCCAGCCCAGGCAGGGAAGTCCATGAGACTCTTATCCCAAATTGACCAGCAAAAAGCCCAATGCATAGATGTGGCTTAAATGGTAGAGCACCAGCTTAGCACAGGCCCTAGCACAGGCATTAAAAAAGTAGTCAGGTCACTTCACTTTAACTCACTTAGCTGCCCCAGAGACTGGGTGCTAGACAAACCATCTTCTAGGAGCTTTCACTTTGGAGAACAGCAGTGACACTCTCCAGCTATCCCCAAGCCAAATGAAATAAGTACAGCCAACAGGTGTTTTGACAGCAGAGGCTGGAGGAGCAAGAGCCACCTCACAGTGGAGAGAGCATTTATGTAGGGCTTTGGGGCATAGGTAGGAGGTTGACAGGAAGAGGAAAAGGAAAGAGCATTCTAGGCAGTGGGAGATGAGGTTTGGGGTTGGGGAAGAGTATGGTCCTGGTAGGGCAGAAGTATGTGGTGCACATGATTGAGAAAGTTGCTATCTGTGGGATTTGGGTTCTCAGAAGTTTCTAATAAGCCTTTCTTCACCTTGGCAGTGTAGAGCTCTTGAAGGGTGGAGGTTTGGGTTATTCACAGACCACCTCCTTTCAAGCCTGTCCCTGCCCACTCAGGTAGAAATGCACTTTACCAGATGCCCCTCAGAGAAGATCTGTGAGCCACATAATCTCACCCAGAGGCACCCCAGACCACTGGGAGCTCTCAGCTGCTACCTGAACCTCAGGGCAGAGGGGGCACAGGGGAAGAGGCAGGATCTAAGCAAGATGTTTTGGGAGGGATGAGTTGCACCAGCTCCTTCTTCAACAAGCCATGGTCCTTGTGCTTGGTCTCTGCACTTGGTATTCATCCATCTATCCATCCATCCATCCATCCATCCATCCATTGATGAACTCTTTCTGGAGTGCCAGCTAGGTGCTAAGCACTGTGTGCTAGGTTCTGGAACACAGAAGTGACCAAGACAGACCAAAAGGCTCTGCTTTAGATGGTATAGTTTGGAAGACATGAAACAAATGAGCACTAGGATAAAAATACAAACGATGACAAGAAAACAGGGAGAATAAGGAATATTGGGGCTTGATGAAGATGGAGTTGGTGGTGGGTTCTCTGAAGGACATGCCATCCAGGTGCAGGGCTCTGTGGTCAGTTCTGGGTCTTTGTAGCTCAGCTCAAGGGACTTTGAGTGCTGATTCTTTGTGAGGAAAGTCTCTGGTTCTGTTTTTCAATTCTGGGATAATAAGTCCCTTTGAGGAGTGGGTGGCCCTTGGTCTCTGGCATTTGATGTCTATTGGTCAGCTGTGCCTGACAGTTCCTTGCATGGGGATGGGTGTTTAGACCATTACTACGTCAGATTTGGTGAGGGTCAGGACTGGTAGCTGGGCCAGGCTTTTTGTTATTTCTAAGCCCCAATGCCCAATGCAGAGTACCCAGAAAGCAACTCTCATTAACAAGGACAGGTAAAAGTAGGGCCACGTGTGTATTGGAGCGATTTTGTTGGTGTATGTGTATGGGGAAGACTGGAAGTATGTGCATGGTTCTTGGGTATGGGAACTCAAGTTTCTTAGGTAGTGGTGTGAACGTGCATGTGTGGATAGTATAGACACTGTTAGTGTGGGTGTGTGGCAGTGACTGCAGTTTGCGTATGTGTGTGTGTCCATGGAAGAGTGAGCAGGAGTGTGTGCATGTGGCAGTTCCTGAGGTCCCTTATGAGAGTATTTGTGTGTGTTGTTCACACACTGGGTAGGTGAACCTGCTGGAAGGACACTACGCCCCCTTCCTTTCCCTCGCCATGGGTTTTTAGTCTGCATCTGGTTGCTCTATTACCCTAGAGGATTCCTAGCCTTCCCTTTTCCTGAGAACTGGGCCCAGGGAGAGGTAATAAGAGGGATGCCCTCCTCCATGTACTAATAGCCAATCCCAGCACATTTTGGCAAACCCTATGCAAATGAACCCTGGCCTCCATTTCCTTCAAACCCCTTACCCTACGGGAGTCAAAGCAGGACCCTCCTCTAGAGTTTAAGCTCTGGCACTATCCCTGGTCTACAGATCTGTCTATAGTCTTGCTTCTGTGATTCACCCTCCACCTGACAGACTATGGCCCTCTAATGCTGAATCTGCCATTGCTCCCCAGTTCTCTTAGGCTAAAACTTCCAGGCCATTCCCTGGGTGGCATCATAGATCTTACTCTTTCCCAGGGTTTCATTTCCCTCACCTCTCACCCCCCACCTGGCACTCCCAGGACAGCCTCCAGCCCACATGATCTCCCTGCCTCCAGTTCTGCTTGCCCTGCCCGTGCTTCAGTATCGAGGCAGGAGGCCACCCTGATGCTCTACCTTCTGGCCCTACAGTCCAGGTAGTCTCCATCGTCTTCAGGTGTGAGGTTCCAGGCCTCCCAGCACCACATCCTGCCCCATGTGAGACCCTGAGCATCTAAGAAGCTGCTGGTCTCCTCTCCCCATCTGCTCCTGGCAAGGAGGCAGCCAGGGGCTGCTGAGAGCTAGGAGGGAAGATGACAAAGGGATCCCCAGTGAAGGCACTGTGGGGAGCCCGGCTGGTAGTGAACAGCTTTGAGTAGGTGAGGAAGCTGATGAGTAGGTAGGAAGCCTGGTTGGAGGGCCTGAAGTGAACCCCTGGATTGTCCTATCTCCCTCTCCCCACGTTCTTCCTCCACACCCAAGCAAGGCTGAAGGGAGGAAGAGACTGAGTTTGAAAAATGGCGGAGGGGAGCCCTGATGTCCGGCACAGGGAACTGGGAGAGAGACAGGGTAATGGGGGTGGCAGGGAAGATGATCCTGGAGAGGGAAAGGAGGGTAGGAATAGGTGAGGCTGTTTTGTCATTCTCCGCTTTTGTGACTTGGAACAAGTCCCAGGGGAAGCAGATGGGGCTGTCTTAACCCTGCCATTTTGGATAAGTCCCATGGCCTTGGCTCATCTGCAGGGCGTGGGGGGGGGGGGGCAGGGGGAAACCTGCATCACACAGTCGTAAGAATCCTGAGTAAGACTGAGAACTCCAGGCCATCCATCTTCCCATCTGCCCTGCACAGGCAGAGCCCGGTTCTTTCCTTAATCCAGACTTAGAGGCAACTCAAACTCTGACTTAGAAAGAATGAAGCTAGGACACTGAGGTGAATTCTACTCATTCAGAGTCTGGAGGGCCCCACAGTGGGGAGACCCTGGGAAGGGGGTCTAAGACACACACACCCCTTGACACTTTACACCTTGACTAAGCTGACAGGACACAGTGACTGTCCCATGATAACAGTGCTGATGGAAAATAATGGGACAGAAACAGAAAGTTCCAGTCTGTATCTGTAGGAGCTATCTGTGTGGTCAGAAGGATGGGTTTACCATGGAGGTCCACTGAATGGAGCGTGTTGCTGGGGGCTGGGGTGTGTTGGACACAGGAAAGGCACTGTGGCATGGATAGGCCAACAGGTCACAGCACCCTTCTCTATCCTTCCAGGTGCACTGTGGCCAGCTGAGTGACAATGACGAGTGGAATTTGCAGGCAGTGGAGAAGCACGTGAGTGGGGTGGGATGTGGTAGGATGAACAATGAGCTGGACAGACCTGGATTTCCATTTCGTCTCCATGACATCCAAGCTTTGGAACCCTGAGGAAGTCTCAGAGCCTGCTTCACATCTGAAAGTGGACTAATCCTGGGGGCTAGTGACTCATGCCTATAATACTGGGGGCTAGTGACTCATGCCTATAATCCTAGTTACTCAGGAGGCTGAGATCTGCGGGTCATAGGGTTCAAAACAAGCCTGGGCAGGAAAATCCCTGAGACTCTGATGTCCAATTAATCACCAAAAAGCCAAAAGTGAAGGTGTGGCTCAAGAGGTAGAATGCCAGCCTTAAGAGACAGCACCTTGACCCTAAGTTCAAGCCTTAGTACTGGCATTAAACAATAAATAAAAGATAAATAAACAAAAGTGGCCATAATAATGGGAGTTAAATGCTTTGTGCCTGACGTTTTAAGATTATAATTTTAACAAGGACCAAGGAACTCTCACATGTGTTAGAGACAGAAATATCTGTCTCTGCCTAGTTTCTGAGAGCAAGAGGAAGAGACAGACCCTATACTTGTCCATGAACGGAGGGACAATGGGACTGAGAGCTGTGGGTGCTCTTGGGATGGAGGAATGAGGAGGGCTGAGGTGTTTGGGACAGAGCGATGGGCCCTGTGGACAGAGTACTGCTGGAGTCCTGTGGGCACATTGATCCTTTGGTCACCCCAGACCCTGGTGGCCCTGCGGAGGGTGCAGGCCCTGCAGCAGCGTGGGCCCAGTGCGACCCTTGGAGAGATCCAGAATTCCCTGGTGGAGGTGTCAGAAAACCAGAAGGACAAAGTGGAATATACGGACCAAGATAGAAAGATCCTGCAACTGTGTGGTGAGGGCCCCCGGCCTGTGCAGGTTATGAGGGCGAAGCAAGGTAGACCTGGAGACGAGCTAAGGGGGGATGGAGGGGGGGGGGGGAGGGCTCGGGGGGCGTGGCCTAGGAGGTGGCGTGCTCCCGGGGGGGGGGGGGGGGCGGAGCCAGTAGAGAACCCCGGGAGGAGTGTCAGTGGGCTAAGCAGTAAGGTGTAGCTGGGGGAAGTCAAGGTCTGTTGGGGGAGGGCACCTTTAGGGACCAAACTGCCCTCACTGACCAGCATCCTGGCTCTTGCAGGGGAACTGTACGACCTGGATGCCACCTCTCTACAGCTTAAAGTCCTCCAATATGTGAGTCTGTGAGCACAGCCCTTATTCCCCGCCCTGTCTCCCATCAGGGACCAACGTCCCCTAGGACTTCAGATGTCAGTTCAGTTCAGGAAGTAAGGCCCCTTTCCCCCACTTCCACAAGCTTGAAGAGCCTCAAAAAGGAGACAGGGTGGGTGTGACCTTAGGTTTACAATCAGCCCTTTGTTCTATCTGTCCCTTCTCAGCTGCAACAGGAGACCCAGGCATCGCGATGCTGCCTTCTGCTAGTATCAGAGGACAACCTGCAGCTTTCCTGCAAGGTGAGGGGCCAAGTCCACTGGGTGCAGGATGTGGGTGGGACAAGAAGCCAGTGTCTGTCTTTGCAGTAACTGGTCCCTACCTCTCCGTCTCTCAGGTCCTTGGAGATAAAGTGCTAGGGGAAGAGATCAGCTTTCCTGTGAGTCCTAGTATGCATTCTTGGGATCTGTTGGAAGGGATGGGGTCCTCTAGCATCTCTTGGAATCAGGTGGGATTTATCTGGATCTTGAGATTTACTTAGACATGTCACAAAGAAATCACAGTATCTCACGATGTAGCTCCATTAGGAGAACTATCTACAGGAAGGCTTACTTGGAACTGGCTCACTTCTGTAGGAGTGTTTCCAGATAAGAATCTGTTGCAATCAATGAGAATCTTTGGAGCTTGCTTATATCTCTCCTATTTTGGGAAGACCCTAGAGTCTTCTGCAGCTGATTCTACCAACCTTTGCTCCTCCAATTCTCTGCTCAATATTGACTTCTACTCCCTACTGGACTGCCTGAATCATTTGTTGAAAATTCCCACCCTGGAAGGTGAGCCTCTTGATATGGGGACAGCTGGGCCCTGATTCAGCCTCTCCTTGCTCCTCAGTTGACCATGGGACGCCTGGGCCAGGTGGTTGAAGACAAAAAGTCCATCCAGCTGAAGGACCTTACCTCTGTAAGCCATGGCCTGGCTGGACCAGGGAAGGGGGAGAAGAGAGGCCTGTGCTCAGCCTGCACAGTCAGAATCTTGTCTGGAGATAAGACTCAGGGAATTTGTACCACCCATAGAGGAGGGCTGGGGAAGAAGCACATTCCCAACCACTCCCTGCCCTGATGCACTCCCCTTTGCAGGAGGATGTGCAACAGTTACAAAGCATGCTGGGCTGTGAGCTTCAGGCCATGCTTTGTGTCCCTGTCATCAGCCGGGCCACTGACCAGGTGGTGGCATTGGCCTGCGCCTTCAACAAGCTGGGAGGAGACTTGTGAGTTTTGTGGGATGACATGGGGCAGGAGGTGGAGCTGAGAGGTGGGGCAGGGCTCCCCTGGGGTAACAGTGTGGGAAGGGTGCACTCTCCCAGCAGTGGTGGGAGTGGAGTTTGGAGGGCCTACTAGGCTAATACAGCTGCTGCTGGATACCTCTCCATTACTCATTTTGTTCCTTTAGAGCCATCTGAGTTCCCCTTCTCTGTCACTTGTCTCCCTTTTAGGATGGAAAGACAGTGGGAAGAGCAGGAGGACACCCAGCTCTGGCTTGGGCAAATTCCTAGTCTGAGGAAGGAGACCCAGTCTTGGTCTCCCGTTAATTAAAGGGACACATGGCTATAGCTTCAAGAAATAACCTATGTGTGCAGTTGTGCACTCCTGCAGTCCCAATTTCTGGAGAGCCTTTGGTGAGAGGATCCCAAGGAGTTCCAGGCTAGCCTGGGTATGATAGAGAAACCCTGTTTCAAAAACAAAACAGGGACAAATCGATAGCCTGAAGAAACCCCTTTTGGTCTGAGGAAGAGTAGAGCCCTTTGATCAGGGAGTCCATAGTCTGAGGGAGGGAGGTGTGTAGTAGAATAGCCTTAGTGTAGAGGAGAGTTATGATTGGCTGATGAATATCCCTGCTGCTTCCTGGCAGCATGGAAACGAGGAGAAAAGAGAGAGAAGCCTGTCTTCCTTGCCCTCCTGAGTGACTTCCAGCCCCTCCTTCAGGTTCACAGACCTTGATGAACATGTGATCCAGCACTGCTTCCACTATACAGGCACAGTGCTCACCAGCACCTTGGCCTTCCAGAAGGAGCAGAAGCTCAAGTGTGAGTGCCAGGTGAGTAGTCTGCCTTGAGCCTCTTCCAGGAACCAACTCACCTAGCTTTCAGCCCCAGACCCAGAAAACCATCCAGAAAAGAGATACCTATGTCTTTCTGGGAAAATGGCAGCCCTGCCCTGTGACAGCTAGGTAACCTCATAACTTGGAAGTCTGTTTAAGGAGGGAAGGTCAGTAGTTCCCCATGCCCTGAGCAGGGGGCTGCTGGCACTGTATGTGAGTGCCCTCTTCTGCTCAATATGGGTACTACAGCAATACCTGGGTAGCAAGAACAGGATGTTTCCTACATATCTTTGCTGGGCTATTCCACTGTTCCTCGGTAGACAAATGTCACTTCCACACTTGTTTCAGGACCCCTAGTGGAGGAGTGAAAAGACTCTGGGGTGAATGGAGGCTGAGGGTTGGTTAGAGTGGTCCCTAACTAGAACTCCCTGTTATCTCCATTTCCCTCCTCTTAGGCCCTTCTCCAAGTGGCGAAGAACCTCTTCACTCACCTAGGTGAGTTCACTGCCCTTCACACCAGCTATTTAGGGAAGACGGGTGGGAGGGCTCCACCTGGCACTCTGGTCTCACCACCTGCCTGGTGGGCATCATCTTTTCCCCAGATGATGTCTCTGTCCTGCTCCAGGAGATCATCACAGAGGCCAGAAACCTCAGCAACGCAGAGATGTGAGCGAATCTACCCAGAGAAGAGGCAAAAGAGGCTCCTCATCACCTCTTTTCCCCCTTCTCCTCCCTGCCTTCTTGATTGGTCGCCACTCACAGCAGGGTCGGGCCAGATCAGTTTGCCACAGATCCTCAACTCCTAACAGTGCCTGGCACACAGTAGAGGCAAAAAGAAAAAAAAAAAAAAAAGAGGAATGTCTGATGCCAGCCAACCCTGAAAAGAATGTCTCCCTTTGTAGCCATTCCTGCAAGGCTTCGGAAATCTGGCCATCACCCTAAGTAAAAAGAAGTGGGGACAGTTGGAAAAGGGTATCAGGGCCTTGTGAACCAACCTCTTCTCCCCACAGCTGCTCCGTGTTCCTGCTGGATCAGAATGAACTGGTGGCCAAGGTGTTCGATGGGGGCGTGGTGGACGATGAGGTATGGGTGCCGGGAGCGCAGGGGGATCGCCGGGGAGCAGGTTCCATGTCACCCCTGCAGCCTGACCAATAACTTCATCCTTCCCACTCCATCCTCATCTCGCAGAGCTACGAGATCCGCATTCCGGCCGACCAGGGCATCGCGGGCCACGTGGCAACCACGGGCCAGATCCTGAACATCCCTGATGCGTATGCCCACCCGCTTTTCTACCGCGGCGTGGACGACAGCACTGGATTCCGCACGCGCAACATTCTCTGCTTCCCCATTAAGAACGAGAATCAGGGTGTGGGCTCACGGCCGCCAGGGGCGGGGCCAGGGAGGGACCCGACTGAAAGAGGCGGGGCCAAGGGGGCGTGGTGATCGCGGGGGGCGGGGCCAGGGGCGGGTCGACTGGAAGGTGGGCCGGGCTTCATGGCCGTCCCGAGGCTCCAGGAGCTAAAGGGATTAGGAATTCTCAGGCGTGAAATTTAGAGAGGGCAAGCCCTGCCAGATCCCTCCGTTCCCAGCTTCGCTCTCTTCCCCAGAGGTAATCGGTGTGGCCGAGCTAGTGAACAAGATCAATGGTCCATGGTTCAGCAAGTTCGACGAGGACCTGGCCACCGCCTTCTCCATCTACTGCGGCATCAGCATCGCCCATGTGAGGGGGAGGAGGGGCTGGCGCGGGACCCACCTCCTGCCGCACCCACCGGCTCTCCTAGCTCTGTCCTGATGGGCTGGGTGCTGTGAAATCTTTAGTACATGCTGGCCACCTCTAGGTTCAGTATCCATTTGATAATTGGGGATACTACTTGCCCTCTCCAAATCTAAGAACCATTAAGGGGGGAAAAAGTCTAATTGCCAAAACTATCCCTCCCCTTTTCTCTGGAAGCAACCTCAATTCAACCCTTTATCAGCTTCTTTTTGGCAAATGTGGGGGTTCACAGTGCAGGCCTGTTGGTGGCTTTGGCCTGGAAATCCAACGCATGTTCCTGATGTGAATCCCTCTTGGCTGCTTTTTCCCTGCTTTGGGCCTTGGATCCATCATTGACGTCTTAGAATCAAGTGCTTCAAATGTTAAGAGGATGGGGGAGGCAAGCAAGAGAGCTCTGCAAACATGGGGGTGGGGTATGCCCTGCAGTCTGAGTTGTAGACCAAAGGGCTCAGGCCCAAATGGGACAGGAATAGAAGGTTCTTTCTGAACCCTTTACACAAGTAAAGGGCATTTTGATTTCACAGATGCCTTATTTGAAGCCCCCTCTTTACCTCTCTCTCCTCAGTCCCTCCTATACAAAAAAGTAAATGAGGCCCAGTATCGCAGCCACCTGGCCAATGAGATGATGATGTACCACATGAAGGTGAGGTTTACACAGTGTCTGTCCTACTCCAGGCCCACAGGGCCACTTGTTCCTCTCCAATTTTTTCTCTGCCTCCCAGAGCCCTTAGCAGCTCAGATCAAGGTGGAGATTTCTGACTGTTGTCTCCTGAGGCAGCAAAGGCAGACCTGGAGCAATGTGTGCCTCTTGCTCTGGCTTTGCTTTTCTCCTTTTATTTGTCCTTTTTCTTCTCTTATCCTCTACCTCCTTTTTTCATTTGTTTTTTTGAGGCACAGTCTTTATGTTGCCGGCCATGTTAATCTTGAACTGGTGATCTTACTGTCTCAGCCTCCAAAATGCTGGAATTTCAGGCATGAGCTATCATGGCCAGGGCTGCTCCTTCCTTCCTTTCTCCTTCCCTTCCTCCCTCCCTCCCTCTCTCTTTCTTTCTTTTTTTGTCAGTTGTGGGGCTTGAACTCTGGGCCTGGGTGCTGTCCCTCAGCTCTTCAGCTCAAGGCTAGGGCTCTACCACTTGAGCCAGCTTTTTCTGTTTATGTGGTACTGAGGAATCAAACCTAGGGTCTCATGCATGCAAGGCAAGCACTCTACCACTGAGCCACCTTCCCAGCTCCTGCTGTTCCTTCCGTATAGACCTGTTTCTGTTTCTCAGTTCTGTTTCTCAGTTCAGCTAGGATGGAAGCAGGTAGTAGGAGTCTCACAGGACAGAACTTGGTTCAGGCCAAGTTCAATACCCAGGGAATAAGCTAGATGATTGGATATTATTGAAGGCTGGGAAGCCCACTGCTTCCCTGTCACCCTATCCCCTCCCCCCCAGTCCTAATCACCAAGAGAGGAGAGTGGTCATCTGCCCAGTGATGGTCCATAAAATAGAGACCAAACTATAGTACCTTTTGAATGAGGGGGACCTCCCATCTGCTATGGGAATTTGTGGATAAGAATCCTAGACAGAGAGGAAGCCATCTTCTAATGCCCTGGCTTCCCCTGTTTAGGTCTCTGACGATGAATATACCAAACTTCTCCACGATGGGATCCAGCCTGTGGCTGCCATTGACTCCAACTTTGCCTGTTTCACCTACACTCCTCGCTCTCTGCCTGAGGATGACACATCCATGGTGAGGGGATGGGGAGAGGACAGGAGTGAGCAAGAGATTTAAGTTAGGTGTGCCTATGAACTTCCTGGTAAGGCAGTCATCATGGAAGGCTATGGAGGCTTCCTGCGAGATGATCTGTGTGGGGCTGGACTCGATGATCACTAAGAGCTGTTCTGGAACCATGATGTCCAGGGCATGTGGCTTTGGGGTTTGCAGTCCCCTACTTTTTCTAATATTTTGTGGTTCTAAGAGTTCTTAGATCCTTTTGATTTCTGAAAGCTCACAGATATGAAAATGCTTATTTCAATTATTTCATGTCCTGCTGGTTTATATTTGCAGTTCTAGAACTCCAAACATTTGAGTATGGGGATTTGAGAAAGGGCAGAGGCAGGATCCCCATCTTGATGCTGCCAGATGCTCTGATTCCCTCCTCTGTCCTCTCCAGGCCATCCTGAGCATGCTGCAGGACATGAATTTCATCAATAACTACAAAATTGACTGCCCGACACTGGCCCGGTGAGTGCCTCTCCCGGCACAGAAAGACCCAGTCTCCTCCTCCTGCTGTCAGCCACTTTTCTATCCATTGTCCTCGCACAGCATTCTGGGGAGGGGAGGGGTGTCTTTCTGAGGATGACCCAAACTTTTGGAGGTGGGGAGGATCCGTGAATGGGAGATAACTCCCAGGCACTGGATCATAGTCAATAGAGAAATGCAAAGAAATGAGACAAGGTAGAACCTGGGGGGCTTCATGGAGGAGATCCTGATGACCCCTTTCTCCTTCCCCAGGTTCTGCTTGATGGTGAAGAAGGGCTATCGAGATCCACCCTACCATAACTGGATGCATGCCTTTTCTGTCTCTCACTTCTGCTACCTGCTCTACAAGAACCTGGAGCTCACCAACTACCTCGAGTGAGTGACAGCAGCTTGGGGCCCCTCTCTGAGACAAGGAAGCATTTCCTGTGTGACACCATTGATCCAATCCTCTTAGCCCAGGGAGCAGGGTTGTACAGCCCCACAGTCACTGAATATGAACTGAGACGAAGGAACCAGACACTCTAACTGCCTGTCTGGGCATGTCATCAGCTGTCTCTCCTCCAGGGGGCCCAGGGAGGCAGCTGTGGGTGACTTCTTTCTCCTTTCTGTGTCTCAATCAGGGACATCGAGATCTTTGCCTTGTTTATTTCCTGCATGTGTCACGACCTGGATCACAGAGGCACAAACAACTCCTTCCAGGTGGCCTCGGTGAGAGGTCTGCCCCTCCCCACGTGACTGAGAGTCTCATCTCTCACAGCCTTAGGAGTGGTGGTAGTGGTGATGGGGTAGATCCAGCAGCACTTGGGGTGGAAGGAGCAGGGCCAGGACTCCATCAACAGTGGGCTTTTAGATCTGGATGTGAGGAGTGATGGAAGTTTTCCTGGACTTTTCCAGAAATCTGTGCTGGCTGCACTCTACAGCTCCGAGGGCTCTGTCATGGAGGTATTGCCATCCTCTCCTCTCCCCACAAACTCACCCCTATTCAGCCAGCCCCACAGCTGCATTCTCCAGACAGACAGACATCAAGAGCTGCCTCCAGGGCAAGCCAGGTGCAGTGGAGTCTGCCCAAGCCATCTTCACAAAGAGAAGATTGGGTACACCTGCGAAGCTCCTCCCCCCATCCCCAGCCCCCATTCCAGCCTGGATGCTCTCCACTCCCCTTTTCTCTTGGAGCTGGGAGAGGAAGGGGATATTCCAAGGGGATGGATGGGGCATGTCCAATAGAAGGCCACGATGCTCCTCCCTGCCCTGCCCCAAGACTCTCAACCTTAGGTTGTAGGGGATCCATCTGTCTACCCCACATGGGTCTCCTAGGGATAGAGACAAAGTCTGAGATATCTCTGAGTAGCCTGCACATGGTACCAGGTGGTCTCGGCTGAGGGCGGGAGCCATATTTTCAAAGTCACCTTGCTGCTGGCTGCCTCTCTTGAACACCCCCTCCGGAGGCCGCCCCTGCTTACACATACCCCAAGAGACTCGCTTGCTGTCTCCTGGGAGGCCTGATGCAGCCTGGGTTCTGACCTCTGTCCCCTGGGATGTGCCTGGTCCTCCTCCAAGTGACAGCCCTTCACTGCTGGGAGACAGGGCCTTGCCCTTGCTTCATTATCACCGTTCCTGTCAGCAAACAAATGTTTTCCGCATGAATTAGTGTCGAGGATCATTTCAAAAATTCCTCTAGCCTGCAAAGGCCCTAGGAACTTACTCTGATCAGATCCTTCTCTGTGACGGCTGAGGGATCGGAAGCATCATGGAGCTGGCCTAGGACACGCCCCAAGTCACAGTGGATGGAAACAGAGCTCAGAAAACCGGAGGCCCTGCTTGCTCTTTTTGCCTGTTCTTGGGAGCTAGGGCTCGACTGAGCTATATCTCCCCTGGGGTCAGAGGTCAGGGACGCCTCTGCCCCAGTGAAGCCCCTCCCCCCTCCTGTCCCTTCAGAGGCACCACTTTGCTCAGGCCATCGCCATCCTCAACACCCACGGCTGCAACATCTTCGATCACTTCTCCCGGAAGGTGATGAGCCAGGATCAGAGGGGAAGGGTGGGAGCTGGCTGATACAGGAACAGAAGCAGCATGGGGGTGGGCGGGAAGACAACGGGTGGGGCATGTCCATCAGGAGGCCATGACACCCCTCCCCTGGCTTGCCCCAGGACTATCAGCGCATGCTGGACCTGATGCGAGACATCATCCTGGCCACAGACCTGGCCCACCACCTCCGCATCTTCAAAGACCTCCAGAAGATGGCTGAAGGTGCTTGCTGTCAGCCCTGGTGGGAGATGGGCAGTCCAGATGGGGAGCTGCCAGGGGACCCATCTCCTTTCTCCAAGATGATCGTACCTGGCCCCTTGGCTCCTATCAGGGAGCTACTTTGGTGCTAGTCCTAGATTTGTCCTCAGAGGGGACACAGAGACAAGACCCCTCTCTTTGACCTTGTCATTCTTACACAGTGGGCTATGACCAAACCAACAAACAGCACCACCGGCTCCTCCTCTGCCTCCTGATGACCTCTTGTGACCTTTCTGACCAGACCAAGGGCTGGAAGACCACCCGGAAGATCGCAGTAAGTGCTTCCCTCCTCAGGAAGGCACAGGCTACACACCCTGTTCACTCTGGGGACCTCCCTGAACACTCTGTGTGCTGAGCTCAGCTTGGCTGTACTTGAGGAGAGAAAGCTAGACCATCTCAGGGTGACTGATGAAGACTCAGAGAGGGGCACAGGCTTAATGGGACCCACACAGCAAGTGTGAGAGGCTAGTGAAAGGTAGGCTAGCACCCAGCTACTTCACCCCATTGAGGGCCATCCTATTGTCAGGCACTCAGTGGGGTATGTCACTGGGCCATAGTTTACTGTCCAAGGCATAGGCCTGGATGGATTCCATCCTTTGGAAATAATGAGAGTGTTTCCTTTCAGGAGCTGATCTACAAAGAATTCTTCTCCCAGGGAGACTTGGTACGTGTGGCATGACCTCAGGATGCCCAGGTTGAGGTTGGGCCCCTAGTTTGCAGCCGGGAGGAGGCTGAGGTTAACCCGACCTGCCTGGGACCTGAGGGGGAGGAATAAGAGAGCAGGCCTGAAGACCTGGTACCCACAGGAGAAGGCCATGGGCAACAGGCCAATGGAGATGATGGACCGGGAGAAGGCCTACATCCCTGAGCTGCAGATCAGCTTCATGGAGCACATCGCAATGCCTATCTACAAGTGAGTGAGCTGTGAGCCCAGCTGGGAGCCTTGCACAGAGAGATGGCAGGACAGGCAAGGGCCAGCTGTGGACAGCTTACTGAGTTTGGACTGGCCCAGCTCCAACTGACCCACGGCTTGTCCTGCCACGTTGCTAAGCAGGTTCTTCACTTCATCCTTGGTCCCCAGTGGAGACCATCAAGCTTTCCTGTGCCTGTCCTGTGGCCTCCCTGTGCCAGTCCTACCTGTGGTACAGCCTTCATCTTTATTGCTGTCAATATGCTGTGGGGCGGGGGGGGGGGGGGGAGGAGGAGAGGGAGGGATGTTACTGGTACTGGGGCTTGAATCCAGAGCCTGAGTACTCTGTCTTAGGTTTGTAACTCAAGGCTAACACTCTACCACTTTGAGCCACAGCTCCACTTCCGGTTTTCTGGTAGTTTATTGGAGATCAGAGTCTCATAGACTTACCTGCCCAGGCTGGCCTTGAACTGTGATCCTGAGATCTCAGCTTCCTGAGGAGCTAGGATTACAGGCATGAGCCACCAGTACCCAGCCATGCTTTGATTGTTGACTTCTAACTCTACTCCTACATATCCCCAGGCTGTTACAAGACCTGTTCCCCAAGGCAGCAGAGCTGTATGAGCGCGTGGCCTCCAACCGTGAGCATTGGACCAAAGTGTCCCACAAGTTTACCATCCGCGGCCTCCCAAGCAACAACTCGCTGGACTTCCTGGATGAGGAATATGAGGTGCCTGATTTGGATGGCACGAGGGGCCCTGTCAATGGCTGCTGCAGCCTGGACGCTGAGTGATGCCCTCCCAGGATCCTCCTGCCCAGCTCTCCTCCACAGCCCTCTACCAGTCTGGCCTGAAGCACTGGGAACCAGAGCCATGGGTCCTGGCTGCTAGACCAGGACTTCCTGTGTGAGCTGGGCACTGAGTATTGCTCTTCCTGGGCCTCAGCTTTCTTGTCCATAGAATGGAAGCAAGACTTCTAGCCTAGCAGGACTTTGCCATTTCTCGGAGAACAGCAGGGTGACCAGGCCCCTCTGTGCTGCACCTCTGACTATACCCTGACAAGACTCCCCCCCAAGTCACTCTTTCTCTGAGCAGTCCTGGTGGATCCTTCTGTGCCCTATTCCTGCCCCCACCAGATTTGTGGCCATTTCTCCTGCAGACCTCTATCCTTTGGGGGTGTCCAGGATTCCTCGTAGAAGGGTAAGGGGGACACCTGTTTGAGCATAGGGTGGGAAACACTCTCCAACTCTTGCTGGAGGACTAGAAGCAGCCATGAGCAAAAGCCCTGAGGACTCCTCTGTGTCTCTGGTGGCATTGGGACCTGGGTGTTCCCAAGGAGAAGGCCACCAGCCTGGCAGCTCAGTGCTCTGGGAGAGGGGCTCAGGCGGAAAACAGATGAGTGGAGAGACAGGAAGGGTCCTCCACTGGGAGACAGGCCCAAGTGTGTTAGCTGTTTCTTGCTAGCTGTAGGATCCAGGGCAACTTCCTACCCTCTCTGGGCAAAACAGGACAGTGAGATCATTGGTTCTCTAAGCCTTGCCTGAAATTCACATTCTTACAGCATCATGGAGTCCCAGCAGAGGCAGTGGGAACATCTCTGCCAGCCTAGGGCACAGAATGCCCAACTTGGAGTCCCTCAATGTCCCCCCTGAGAGTCCCCCCTTGGCCTGAGCCCCCTCTCTCATTTCTGCCGACCAAGAAAGGCCCAGCCAGGCTTCTCTCCTCTTCAAGGCCATATCCACCTGTGCCCCAGGGCTTGGGAGACTCCCAAGGGCTGGGTCTCTTGGGTGAGCTCAGATGCTGGCTTCTCTATTCTGTTTCCTTCTGTGTGTGTTGTGGGCAGGGGAGGGGCCACCTGCCTTACCTACTGAGTTGCCTTTAGAGAGATGCGTTTTTCTAGGACTCTGTGCACCTGTTGTATGTGGTCCCGTGGGCTGACTGCTTTGTACATGAGAATAAATCTATTTCTTTCTACCAACCTTTCCCCAGGGGGGCTGTCTGTGGACTTTATGTATGGGGTAGAGGGGAAGCCAAAGTGGGGAAAGCAAATGCTCTTTTTAGAGCTGCTCACTCCTGGGGCTTAAAAAAAAAATCCTCTTCTGGGAGGGAGGGAGGGAGGTATCATAGACCTGTTGGGGGAAGGGCCAGATGATGAAGGATGGGGTAAGTGGAAGGTTGAAGCAGTCAGGGATTCCTCCTGGAGGAGGTGGCCTAGACCTCCTTCTAGGGCTTTTTTGTTGTTGTTGGTGGTCGTCGTAGGGCTTGAACTCTGGGCCTGGGCGCTGTCCCTCAGCTCTTCAGCTCAAGGCTAGCGCTCTACCACTTGAGCCATGGAGCCACTTCCAGTTTTCTGGTGGTTTATTGGATATAAGAGTCTCACAGACGTTCCTGCCTGGGCTGGCTTTGAACCACAATCCTCAGATCTCAGCCTACTGAGTAGCTAGGATTACAGGCGTGAGCCACTGGCACTCGACTAGGGCTTCTTTTACTCCTTCTGTGTTAACCTGCTTTGGTCATGAGTGACCCTATGACACTCATGACACTAGGGACCGTGCTGTCCCCTCAACTCTGGGTCTTCTGTCTGTCCCTAACCAGTCTAGCCCTCCCTTAAGGTCCATGCTGACACATCCCTCATCACCCATAAGTGAACAACTCACACATAGATCCCTTGTGCTGTAGAACCCTGGGCTGAGCCCAGAGCTGACTTCATCTCTGGGCCTAGTCTGGAGGCTCTCACAGCTTGCTGAAAGAGAGGGATCAGAACTCAGTCACAGGCTATGACAAGCCTCCTAGATGCCAGGGCTTGGGGGGGGGGGGGGGGGAGTCCAGGCAGAATCACAACTGAGAAGAATCATAGCAAGGGTGGAGAGATGAGCAGGTGCTATTTTCCTGCAGGCAAAGGAGATAGACACTGGTAGTAGAAGCAACTGTACAGAGGAAAGCACAGAGAAGGGAGCAGTGGCTGTGGAAGGGTGGAAAGGTGGAGGGGGATCAAGCCTGCCATAATGGGCCCGAGCACCAGCCTGTGGAACTTGCCTTTACTCTCAGCCAGCCTGTCAGTAAACCAGTGACTCACACATGCATTCTAGAAAGTGCCTATTGGACAGCAGAGCTATGAGAGTATGCTGTAAGTGCAGTGCTATCCAGGGGATGAGTGAGGAGGGGACCCAGGAGAGGTTGGATCTGCAGGACTTGGTGACCATGGAATGGAGAAAAGAGAAAAGATTGCCCTGGAAGGTGGGGTCCCTGTACCCTAATGAAGAGTTGTAGTGGCTTGCCAGTCCCACTTCTACCATACCTTGGCACTGGGAGAAGAAAGACAAATGCTATCAACCCATTTTGCAACTAAGAGGTTTAGAGAACTTAAGTAATCTATCAAGGCTAGGGTCTAAGGCCTACCTGTCTGCCTCCCTCTGGAAGCCCTTTCTCTGGGCTAGAAGGCAACTCAGGAGAAGGCTTCCATCTTCAATCTCTACAGGACCATCATGGGGTATCCAGATGACAAGCAAGTTGGCTGGACCCTATAGAAAGTGTGTGTGTGTGTGTGTGTGTGTGTGTGTGTGTGTGTGTGTGTTGGGGGGCAGGGAGGAAGGAGAAACGGCTTGTAGCCTGTAGTTCAAGATGTAGCCACCAGGTGGCACTGCATCCTCGCAATCCTCACTTCCCCTGAGGTCAGAGAAGGGCTCCTGGGGGAGTGTTGGGAGGCTCTTCTCACTCTTGTCCACTCATATATCACCCTGTCATACAGTGGCTGACACACAGCCTCACATACTCATTCTTTCACACCTCTATACACAGACGCTACAGCCCACACAGGGCCTGCAGCTCCTGTCTCCGAACAAGACCAAGGTCCATGAGGTCTCCTCAGGCAGACCTCATGGTCTCATGGTGAGTGCCTGCTGAGTGGCCTTCCCTATGGAACACATGGCCAGCCTTTGGTCAGGTGTGAGCAACACTGGTACTAGAGGGCACAGCAAGCCTTGGTCACATGCTCCTGGGGTGGGAGATGCAGAGCAGGAGCAGGGGATGCAAGTCAGGAGTGTCTTTAAGTTTGGGAAGGAAGACAGGTGGGACAGGAGATGAAGACATTGTAGACAGATCAAGAGAAGAGCCTGGGAAGAGGGGAAGGGTGGAGAGCTGTGTTCACTCTCCTTGAGTCAGAGTAAGTAGGGCTTGGGGTGAGGGTGGGGTCCTGATATAAGGAGAGGAAGTGAGTCCAGGAGAACAGGAGGTGGCCATGAGTCAGAGTAAGCTGAGAGATGCTATTTTCACAGCCTCTTGCCAGGGTGCAGGTCCAGGGAAATGATGGGGGGGTGGGCACTGAGCAGAAGCTGGATCCCTGGGGGAAGCAGAACAGCCACTGCCCCAAGGCCAGGCTCTAGGCAGCACCTGGGGGGAGAGAGGAAATGGGGAAGCAGTATGGACAGGTGTGGGGAGGATGGGGGACATCGAAGGGCCCTTGCCTGACAGAAGTTCACACTTCTGCATTCATTCCTGAAACAGAGCAAGAGTTGTCACTGCACACTGGCACCCACACTTCTCGGCTCTCTTCACAAGCTTTCCAGGGCTTTTCTGTCTCTCCTAGCAGGATGAGCATTAGGATTCCTCACCGATCTTCATTTTCCTGTCCTGGAAATGAGGAATCCCACTGAAGGCCTTTAGGATATAGAAAGGTAATGAGAGGGAGGGCACCCCATTCTGGAAAGCTTATGTAGCTGGGTATGAACAGGTTAGCCAGGTGATTCTGGGAGGTAATACTTGGATGAGCCCATACAGGAAACAGAACTCATCACTGAAGTTAGAGGTGGGTGAGTCAGGTGTAAGAACAGGTGGGTGATGGCTTCCTGTCAAGATGGCTGCTCCTTTCAGTCCCTGTATCATCCCTGAAGAAACTATAGAGCTATGGGATTCTAGGGACTAATGGCAGCATCATGAGATGGATGGGGTAGGGATTAGAGTGAAACACTGGGTTGGAAAGAGAACACTTGAATCACCCATGAGACTGAACAATTCATCATTGTCTGCCCCTTGAAGCTCTGCTCTTCCAGCAAGATGCCTACTCTTGAGATTGCCTGCCTTCTGAAGGGTCTGAATCACAGTGTCTCATAGTGGCTGTGTGGAACTCGGCCCCTCATCTTAAAGTCCGGACACCAATACAGATCAGGGCCTGCCTACAGCTCATTCGCAGGGCAAATTTCACATTCTGAAACACAGCACCCCCTAAGGGAAATACAGTCATAGGTCAAAAGCATACACTGACTAAAAGAGAACTAAAGCCGGGTTCCAGTGGCTCATGCCTGTAATCCTAGCTACTCAGGAGGCTGAGATCTGAGGATCATGGTTCAAAGCTAGCCCGGGCAGGAAAGTCCGTGAAACTCCTATCTCCAATAAACCACCAGAAAACCGGAAGTGGCGCTGTAGCTCAAGTGGTAGAGAGCACTAACCTTGAGCTGAAGAGCTGAGGGACAACTTTCAGGCCCAGAGTTCAAGCCCCACGACCAAAGAGAGAGAGAGAGAGAGAGAGAGAGAACTAGATAACACCATCTAAAGCAGACTTACTGGAACAGATGGGCTCTGAATTTAAAATAAATGCTTTAAATTTATTTAAGGAGGTAAGACAAAATAACAGCAACATGAGGTAAGAACAACAAATCATTTTAAAAAGAGCCAAACAGAATTATCAGGTATGAAAAAATAGTTGGAGTACAGAAGGCAATAGCTGCGTTGAGCAGGGTGGGTTCTATGGGGATAATCAGCTTGACCAAGGCAATAGGAAAGGGATCAAGAAATAGAAAGTATAATGCCAGGCCTGGTGGTGCAGGCCTGCAATCTGAGCACTTGGGAGGCAGAGGCAGGAGGAGAATTGAGTTCATCTAGCCCAGCCTATGCAGCCAATTCTAGGCCATCCTAGACTACATAGCAAGACCCTGTTTCAAAGTGAGAAAGAGAGAAATAGAAAGTATGAGAAGAAATATATTGTGAAATATAGAGATGACGACATTTGTATAGTAAACATCCCAGATGAGGGGAAAAATAGGAAGAAATAGCTGTTGAAAAGAGTGGACAGAGACAGGCATGGGTGGCTTAAGCCTGTAATCCTGGCTACTTAACAGGTTGAAATCCAAGAATCTTGGTTTGAAGGTAGCTCAGACAGTTAAATCTGAGAGACACTGGGGCTGGGAAGGTGGCTCAGTGGTAGAATGCATGCCTTGCATGCCAGAGGCCCTGGGTTTGATTCCTCAGCACCACATAAGCAAAAAGAAAAAAGCCGGAAGTGGCATTGTGGCTCAAGTGGTAGAGCGCTAGCCTTGAGCTGAAGATCTGAGGGACAGCACCCAGGCCCAGAGTTCAGGCCCCAGGACCGGACCCAAAAAAAACAAACAAACAAAATCTGAGAGACACTTATCTCCCATTATCCAACAAAATCCACAAGTTGAGAAGTAACTCAAGTAGTAAAGGAAAGCCAGCTTTGAATGAAAAAGCTAAGGGAGAGAATAAGACCCTGAGTTCAAGCCCCATAAAGCATAAAAGTTTAAAAAAGGATATAAATAAAACCTTTAAGATTGAAAGGGATTAGAGGAGCTGAGATTGTGGCTTAGTGGTGGTGTTTGCCTAGCATGCATGAAGCCCTAGGTTCAATTCCTCAGTACCACATCAACAGAAAAAGCCAGAAGTGACACTGTGGCTCAAGTGGTAGAGTGCTAGCCTTGAGCAAAAGAAGCTCAGGGACAATGCCCAGGCCCTGAGTTCAAGCCCCAGGATTGGCAAAATAAACAAATGAACAAACAAATAAATAAAAATAAGGAAGTAAATAAATAAGATCAGAGAATCAAATATATTATTTCACAAATTTAAGACCACCAATAAAAAGAGGAAATTCTAAAAACTTCCAGACAGAAAATGCAGATCACCTAAAAAGAAAATTTAATCAACTTCATTCACATACTAGTTAGAACGCAAAATGGTAGAGCCAAGAATATATGTACATATTCCCCACACTGCACATGCAGAGTGATGGTCAACATCTAGGATAGTAGAGTGTATCTCTGAAGGTGTTTCCAGAGGTGATGGACATGAAGGACAGCAACTAAAGAGAAAAGACCAGCCCTAAATGTGGGAGGCACCATCCAAGAGGCTGGAGACTCAGTGGAATGAAAGCCGAAAAAAAAGGAATCCAGCTAGCATGTGTAAACTCCATTCTTCCTGAGTGAGTGCATCTGTTGCTGCTGCCATCAATTATAGACATCGGATTCCAGCTTCTTCAGCCTTTCACATGCAGACCAGCAACTTCCAGAAACTTCCAAAACTTCATCCTCAGACTGGGACTGTATCATTGATTCCTCTTGTTCTAAAGCTTTTTGGACTTCTTGGACTGAGTAGCCATCAGGTTCCCTGGGTCTCCAGCATACAGACTGCCGTCACTGAACCACCTATCTTCCAAATAAATTTGAAAATCCAATAAACATATTTTTTCTGTTCTTGTAGAAAATCTGAGTCTCGACTGGGGGAGGAGGGGAAGAAAATCTATTTTCTAGTGCAGATTTAGTACTGGAATTGGATCTATCGCTGTGTCTCAGAAGCCTTTGGAACAGGTGTGGGAAGAATCTGAAAAAGCTTGGAGATGCAGGCTGAGAAAGCCTAGAGTGCTATAAATGGAGTTTAATGGGTGATTCTGGTGGGAGCTCAGAAGACAATGCTAGTAGGATTGTGGACAGTAAAGACGGTACTCATGGAAACAAAGACTCTATTGATAATTTGACCAGAGGCCATTTATGTTACACTATGACCAAAATAAAAATATTGATATTTTGCCCATGCCCTAAAACTTTGCTGGGAACCAAAGTTTAAAAGTGATAGACTGAACTAATCTATCAGAGAAAATTCAAGGCAACCCAACATTCAGGCTGTTGCAGAGATACTGCTGGTTTTAACCAGCATTTTTTTTTTTTTTTGGTCGGTCGTGGGGCTTGAACTCTGGGCCTGGGCGCTGTCCCTCAGCTCTTCAGCTCAAAGCGAGCGCTCTACCACTTGAGCTACAGAGTCACTTCCGGTTTTCTGGTGGTTTATTGGAGATAGGAGTCTCACGGTCTCTCCTGCCCCGGCTGGCTTTGAACCGTGATCCTCAGATCTCAGCCTCCTGAGTAGCTAGGATTAAGCCCGGCTTAACCAGCATTAAAGTGAGACTTGGGAGCCAAAAGAATAATGGAAATAGTTGAAAAACCTGCTGTTTTGTCAGAAAAAAAAAAAAAAACATGTAAAGTTAGGGCTCAGGATTTCTGAAGAGATTAGCACAATTACAAAAAAAAAAGCCAAGTATTTTATATCAGGACAATAGGAAAAATGCTTTGGGGCTACCTCATGACTCAACAAGATCCCACCAATTCTAGCTTCAAGGAAGGAAAAACTATATAAACTTATTTGCAAGTCTCTTAAGAGGAGAGCAATGGCAGGGACACCTTGTCCTAGAAAACTTTTTTCACCAAGATTTATTTCTCTGTGAGGCCAATGACCTGGCTACTGTTTGAGCTAACAACCAACCTTGGTATCACCCAAGTGAAGCTGGTTTTTCAGGCAGGCAAGGTCATAAAGGCTTCCACTTGGATTTCAAAGTAAAGCCTGAGAGGCCAGGCAATGTTTGACCAGGCTAGATTCTTTATGAGTTGCCCTTGACAGGGTGATTCATAAAGCTGTGAGAGTTGAGTTAAAGATTCAAGGGAGGCCTCAAGAAGTTAGAGCTGTTAGGAACATGGGATGTGGATGCCTAGGAAAGTAATGGACACTGGGCAGAGGCAGCCCAAGAGAGAGGCCATGTGAGCTGCAAATGGCAAGGCCATAGGGAAGGTGCTTCTTAAGATATCTAGGGCCCACATCCCACCTCCATAGTGGGTTCAGATAGCAGACTTGGTGCTAAAAGATTTAATGTTTTCGGGGCTGGGAAGGTGGCTCAGTGGTAGAGTGCTTGCCTTGCATGCATGAGGCCCTGGGTTTGATTCCTCAGCACCACATAAGCAGAAAACACCAGAAGTGGCCCTGTGGCTCAAGTGGTAGAGTGCTACCACTGAAGAGCTGAGGGACAGCGCCCAGGCCCAGAGTGCAGGCTCCATGACCGACAAAAATAAATTTATATATATATGTAATGTTTTTCCTGCCTCATTCTCTCTCTCTGCTTCCTGACTGGCACGAGGTGAGCAGCCTTCTCTGTCACACAGTACTGTTTCCATGACCCTCTGCATTGAAACCTCTGAAATCACCTGCTGAAATTAATCTTCCCTCTTTAAATCATTTTCATCAGGTAATTGTCACAGTGACAGAATAGTCTGATACCACATACAGAATATTTGAAGAGTAGACCATGATGAGACCACACATGGACTACAAGTTCAAAAGAATCGATAGGCCACAATGTTTACTGATCACAGTATAATCCACACAAATACTAGCAGACATTGATAAGAAATTAATTGTTATATTTCCATATATTAGGAAGATAAATCATGTAACATTAAATTGCCCATAAGTTAGAAATAAAACTATAAGGGCTGGGAAGGTGGCTCAGTGGTAGGGCGCTTGCCTTGCATGCATGAGGCCCTGGGATTGATTCCTCAGCACCACATAAGCCAAAAGAAAAAAGCCAGAAGTGGCGCTGTGACTCAAGTGGTAGAGCGCTAGCCTTGAGCTGAAGAGCTGAGGGACAGTGCCCAGGCTCAGAGTTCAGGCCCCAGACCGGACCCCCCCACCCCCCAAAAAAAGAAAACTATAAAAATGAAGTATTTAGATCTAGATCATATTTTTGAAATCTGACTATATATCAACATTTTTGAAATAGTCGAAGCAATATCTACTGACATTTGTATCTTTAAATTCATTTGTTAGGAAAAGAGTAAAATAAATGAGCTAAGAATTCAATTCAGGAGGCTGAACAAAAGGACAAAAGAGCCAAGCAGTGGTGGTGCTTACCTGTAATCCCAGCTACTCAGGAGACTGAAAACTGAGTATTGTAGTTTGAAGTCAGACTGTATAGCAAAGCCCATGAAACTCTTATCTCCAACTTAATCACCAAAAGATAAAATTAGAGGGATGGCTCAAGTGGTACAGCACTAGTTTCAAGCAAAAAAAAAATTATGGGACAGTGCCCAGGGCTTGAGTGCCCCAAGCCCAGAACTAGGGAGAGAAAAAGGAGAAAAAGAAGGAACTAATAAATATGGGACAGAAAAAAATCTACAGGCCATCAACCATAACAACTAGAGAAGATCACCAAGGCTACCAGCAGGTTTTAAAAGAATAAAGATTGACCACTGGTAAAGATGCAAATGTATTCAATATAAAACAAAAATTAGAAATTAGAAAGCATAATAAAAGATAAAAAATAAGTAAAATAAAAACACGATAAAGAATCGCAGTGGAAAATCTGGATGAAGTGAATATATTTCTGGAAAATCTATAAAATTCGCAGAACATAAAATTTGCACAAATAGGTATCTTTTTTTGCTGGCACAGAGACTCAGGGCCTTATATTCTCTCTTGGCTTTTATGCTTGAAGCTGATACTCTACCACTTGCTAGTTAATAGGAGATTACTTTTTTTTTTTTTTTTTTTACTTTTCCTCCTGAGTTAGCAATCCTCAAATCTCAATCTTGTGAATAGCTGGGATTATAGGTATGAACTATCAACTCCCAGCTCATAAATATATATTAAAGGAATGACATTATAGATTAAAAACTTATTCTTTTCATATAGTGAGCAAATGAGTTCACTAACTTTTAAAAGAGTGATTAGTTTCTAATCCATATAGACTATTCCAGAAAGAAGTAAAGCTGGCAGCTCATTTTATACAACTAATCTGCTCTTGATTAAAATAAAGCAGAATGCAAAATTAGCTCAGTTTCACCTATGAACTTTGATTGAAACTCCTGTATGAAATACTAGCCTAGTCAGATACAGCCAAGTGTTTTAAAATGAATCACATCAGATGGAAATTTCCCCCCAAGGAAATGCAGTTTTTGTTTTTCTTCAAAAAACCTATCAATGTAATTCACCATATTAATAGACTTGCTGCACAAAATCATATGATTTTTTTCGATTGATGTGGAAATAGCATTTGATACACTTGATACCTATGTATAAAGAATTCAACAAGCTGGATTCAATGATAAATTAATTTAGAAAAGGTAATATTCCAAAAATCTTCAGCAAGCATTTTAGTCAATATAATCCCCTTGTGAACAAAAACAAAAACTATCATCACTGCTGGTTAGCCAGTGCAGAGATCCTGGTCAATGTTTGATGAAATGAAAAGAAATAAGAGAAACATTTTGACAGAAACACATGAGACTGAATTTTTCATGGATGATGTAATCGTCTAAAAAGAAAACAAAAAAATCAACAGACAAACTGTTAGAAATAAGAAGTTTATTGATACTACTGGAAATGCAATAAAAAATTAATAGTGTTTTGTTTTGGCAGTAAGAATGAATTTAAAAGCATAAATTTTAAAATTGGAGTTAGGATTATAGCTTAGTGGTAGAGCACTTGCCTAGTATGCATGAGCTCCCAGATTCCCTCTCCATCACTTTTAATAAAAGTATGCTACTCATAACAGCAATAGAAACTATAAAGCAGCTGGGCACCCGTAGCTCATGCCTGTAATCCTGGCTACTTAGGAGACTGAGATCTTAGAATCACAGTTCAAAGCCAGCCTGGGGAAAAAAGTAATGAGACTCTTCTCTCCAATTAACTACTAGTAAACATAAAGTGGTGCTGTGGCTCTAAGTGGTAGAATGCTAGCCTTCAGAGAAAGCTCAGAGCCAGGCACCAGTGGCTCACCTGTAATCCTAGCTACTCAGGAGGCTGAGATCTGAGGATCATGTCCAAAGCCAGCCCAGGCAGGAAACTCCATGAGACTCTAAGTGCCAATAAACCACTAGAAAACTGGAAGTGGCACTATAGCTCAAGTGGTAGAGCGCTAGCCTTGAGCTGAAGAGCTGAGAGACAGCGCCCAAACCCAGAGTTCAAGCCCCACGACAGACCAAAAAGAAAAAGAAAAAAAGAGAAAGTTCAGAGACAGCTCCCAGGTCCTGAGTTCAAGCCTCACAACTAATTAAAAAAAAAAACAACAACTAGGGCTGGGAAGGTGGCTCAGTAGTAGAGCGCTTGGCTTGTAATGCATGAGGCCCTGGGCTCGATTCCTCAGCACCACATAAGAAAAAAGCCAGAAGTGGCGCTGTGGCTCAAGTGGTAGAGCGCTAGCCTTGAGCTGAAGAGCTGAGGGACAGCGCCCAGGCCCAGAGTTCAGGCCCCACGACCGGACCCAAAAAAAAAAAAACAACTATAAAGCCTTTCAGAAATTAACTTATGCCAGAGTACACAGGCGATCTTCAGGTCAAAATCCAGAATTCTAATGGAAAACATGGAGAAGTATTCCATGCTCTGGATGGGATAAACTAATATTATTAAAAGTTAATCTTTCGGGGCTGGGAAAGTGGCTCAGTGGTAGAGCACTTGCCTTGCATGCCTGAGGCCCTGGGTTCGATTCCCCAGCACCACATAAGCAAAAAGAAAAAATCCGGAAGTGGCACTGTGGCTCAAGTGGTTGAGCACTAGCTTTGAGCTGAAGTGCTGAGGGACAGCGCCCAGGCCCAGAGTTCAGGCCCCACAACCGGACCCAAAAAAAAAAAAAGTTAATCTTCAGCTAGAATCATAGCTGAGGATCACAGTTCAAAGCCAGCCTGGGCAGGAAAATCTGTGATACTCCTATCTCCACCAAACTATAATAATAACAACAACAACACAGAAGTGGAGCTAAGGCTCCAGTGGTAGAGCACTAGCCTTGAGCACAAAAGCTCAAAGACAGCACCCAGGCCCATAGTTAAAGCTTCAAGACTGGCAAAAAAAAAAAAAAAAAAAAACCCTAATTGTCTCCAAATTCATCTAATTATTTAATATAATTGGGGGAATCACTCAATCCCTTTAGCCACTCAATACACTTCATGACATATATATATATCATATATAACATATTAAAAGATATATATAATATATATATTAAAAGAAAAGTCTGTCAATAGCAAAATAAGTTTGAAAAGTGGAAGAAGGATATACTTTGTAATGGTTCTCTTCAAATAACTGTACAAAAGGGTTTACATTTATTTTATTTTATTTTTTTTTTGGGTCCGGTCGTGGGGCCTGAACTCTGGGCCTGGGCGCTGTCCCTCAGCTCTTCAGCTCAAGGCTAGCACTCTACCACTTGAGCCACAGCACCACTTCCGGCTTTTTTTCTTTTTGCTTATGTGGTGATGAGGAATCAAACCCAGGGCCTGATGCATGCAAGGCAAGCTCTCTACCACTGAGCCACCTTCCCAGCCCAAGGGTTTCCATTTAATATATCAATTTGTGTGTACAATGCATCTTGATCATAGTCACCCCTCCCACCATCCCCATCCTTCCATCCATCCTATCCTACTAATCTCTTCATGGTTCCTAGTTCAGTTTGCAAGTATGCACATTGAGTATTAAGGTAGTGTCCACCCACCATTCCTCTTTTTATTTACCTCCACCCTTTTAGGCTCCACCCCATGGTAGATGTGTTTCAACTTCCTGGTATTCGAAGGGGCTACACTGTGGGATTTCATTCCTGCATACTATGACAGAATAAAAAGCTCAGAGATGAAGAGACACAGAAACTACAAGTCCACAATGAAAGTGAGATCACAGGAAGAAGAGGTGTGGCTTAAGTGGTAGAGAGACAGATTTGAACAACAACAACAAAAATGCCTCATGAGAGTGTGAGGCCCTGAGCTCAAGCCCCAGCATCAGCACCAAAAATTAATTAATTAATTAAAAGTTGGACTACAATCTAGGGGAAAATATGGATTAAAAAAAACTCACTCATAAGAATAAAAAGAACACTGGGTCTTTAGTTAATGTCATATACACAGATAGAAGTCAGTTGAACGATAAAAATATAAGAATAACGGGAAGAAATGTGAACTGACTTTGAATGCATGGAAGACAAGCCACAAGAAAAACAATTTGCAAATTCAATTACACTGAAATTGTGGGTATCTGTTGAGTGACATCTACCATGGATACAGTTAATACAGAGCTAATAGAATAGAGGCAGTTGTTTGCAATGTTTAAAGCTGACAGGTGCTAATATCTGGAGTATATAAGAAATTCTTGCTAACCGACAAGAAGACAGCAACCTCAACAGAAAAAAAAAAAAAAAAAAACAGGGAGAAATCGTTAGAATAAGCTATTTATAGAAAAAAGAAACTCAAAGGATTTGGAAAAGCTGCTCAAACTTATTGGTTTCTAGAGAAACAGAAGCAGAAATGAATGTGTATCAAACTGGCAGAAACTAGAGGGGAAAATGATGTCAACTGTTGGCTAGGGTGTGGGAAATCAGAATTTTGAAACTGTTCATGGTAATGTGGGAGCCCCTCATACATATATACATATATATGTATACATATATACATACATATATACATATATATGTATACATATATACATACATATATACATATATATGTATACATATATACATATATATATGTGCCCCATGGCCCATAGATCCACACTTGGATATATATATATATATATATATATATATATATATATATATATATATATATATCTCCCCATGGATCACACCTGTAATTCCAGTTACTCAGAAAGCTGAGATCTGAGGATGACAGTTTGAAATAAGCCTGAGCAGACAAATCCAGAAGACTCATCTCCAATTAACCAGCAAAAAGCCAGAAGTGGAGGTATGTCTAAGTGGTAGAGCATGAGCCTTAAGCAAAACAGCTAGGGGGCAATACCTAGATCCTGAGTTCAAGTTCCAGTATCAGCAGCAAAATCACCACCACCACCACCACCACCATCACCACCACCATCATCATCATCATCATCATCATCATCATCATCATCTAGGGCTATAAGAATGTAGATGTTGATTGCATGTAAAGAACACTGACGAGTAAAAATGGATAGCTCACTTGACAAGTAGGCGTAGTTAAAGGGACTACAGGCAGGCTTGGTGCAGGGGAAACTGGCAGCCACAAAACCTTTAGAAAGGCGGAATCCTTCTTAGGAACAATGGAGATAGGGCTTGGAGGTTCCAAAGTGAGTGTATAAGGAAAAGAATATATTTCCAAGTCTGAAGACTCCCCTGGCCCAGATCGCTGGCCGTACCCCTCCATCTGCAGCAGCTTTAGGTCTGGGTCAGGTAGAAGAGAAGTGCTAGGTCTTGAAGAAAACTACTGTCCAAGTCTTGAGCTCAGCTCCCAGAGTGGCATGAGTTGGTGAAGGCCATTAGAAATGGGAAGTTATGCTGGGCTGGATTGGATGGACTGAAGCTTTCGGAGAATAGGAGGGGAAAGGCTGGACGGGAAGTTTTCTAGTATGTTCCCCCACCTCGTGGGCCATCTCCAAAACTGCTGACACCCATCTAGGCATTGCCAAAGGTATGTGGAGCCAAGATCATGGCACTGGATCCAGGGAGAAAGGAAGGAGTAGCCTGAGCTGAGCCAAGCTGTAGAAGCCAATTAGGGCTCTTTCCTGTGTTTATTAGGAGCAACTCCCTTATATAGATTGGAAACTGTCGCTCTAAGAGGTCATGTGACCTGTCTAGGGCCACACTGCTAGGAATTGGTAGCGCCTGCATCCAAACTCCAGAGCCGTGAGTCTATCCTCTACTGCAAAGTCCATGCCCAGTTCCTCAGGCCAGGCAGGGCGGCTGGTCCCCGGCTGGGAGGACATGTTAAATGAGGTATCTGTGACATCGGCACTTAAGGGTGGACCAGGCAGGAGCCGGAGCCACACAAAGTGCGAGGGACCTCCTTGTGTATTCTTAATATTGCTTGGAGGGAAAGATTTTTTTTTTAAATCTCTCAGGCAAAAGGGCAGGTCAGATTTCCCTCTTGGTAGCAAGGGAAACTGAGGCTCAGCTCAGGAGCCTCCCTCAGAGAAAATAGAGCTGAAAGAACATCCTCAGGGTCAGAGTCAAACAGGGAAATTAAGGCCCACGAAGAAGGAGGAACTTCCAAAACCACACCAAGATCCAAAGGCAGAGCAAAGGTGGGTACCAACCTGATCCACAATTCCTGCTCCCTGTCCCATATTGGCATTTTTGTTCTCTTAAGTCATCAACCTCAGGCCCCACTCAGGATTAGAACAATAAAATGACATTTTCCCAACTCCCCCACAGCTTGGGTTTCATGTATAACTGAAGCTCTGTCAAGAAGGTACCCCTGATCAGGTGTGGATGGGAAAACAAATCATGGGCACTGATGACTGCATGCAGATAGATAGAAAGATCCATAAGGAGCTGTGATTAAAGTGTCTGGGTATAGGGCGGGGAAGTTGGCTCAGTGGTAGAGCGCTTGCCTTGCATGCCTGAGGCCCTGGGTTCGATTCCTCAGCACCACATAAGCAAAAAGAAAAAAGCCGTAAGTGGTACTGTGGCTCAAGTGGTAGAGCGCTAGCCTTGAGCTGAAGAGCTGAGGGACAGCGCCCAGGCCCAGAGTTCAGGCCCCACGACCGGACCCCCCCCCCCCCCAAAAAAAAAAAAGTGTCTGGGTATAGCTAAGTGCTGGTGATTCATGCCTGTAATCCTAGCTACTCAGGAGGCTGAGATCTGAGATCAGCCAGCCCAGGCAGAAAAGTCCATGAGACTCTTATTTCTAGTTAACCAGCAAAAAGCCAGAAGTGGGGTTGTGGCTCAAGTGGTAGATCACTAGCCTTGAGCAAAAAAAGCTGTGAGATAACACTCAGGTCTTGAGTTCAAGCCCCAGGACTGGCACCAAAAAAGTGTCTGAGTGCTTCTAATACTTAATGCTTCATATAGGTGCCAAGTTAGAGTTGGCAGGGCGATGATGTTGTTTCCACTAGATAATTCCTATGGTCTGGCTGGCCACATCATCCCTATTTGTTTGTTTGTTTTGGGTTTTGGGTATGTAGCTGCACTAAGTAAGCCTGGATGACTGAGAATCCTGATAGATGTGAATCTCTCAAAGCAAATCCCATTGGTAGTAATTGCCTGTTTCCTTCCATACAACCTCAGTGCCTTGAAGGGGAAACTGTCTTGTTTATTTCTATATTCTTATCATCCATATATATATGTATATGAATATAAAAATAACAGAATATAAGAATAATATTTATTAAAATGAACTCCAGGAAATGGAAACAAGAGCTTTTTCTTTGTTGTTGCTTTTATTTTCTTTTTATCTTGTTTGTTCCTTTATCTGTCTTTGGGTGGGTAATGGGGGGGGCACAGAAATGTTGGATAAAGGATGAACAAATGCAGCAGTAGTACTCACTAGACACTATGCTGAAAATGAACTGTACAACTTGTGGGTGGGAACAGGAGGGAAAAACTGGGAGAGAGCGAGGGAAGGGGTGACATTGTCCAAAAAGAAATGTATTCATTGTCTGACTTATATAACTGCAACCCCTCTATACATCACCTTCACAACAACAATTAAAAAGAATATAAGACAGTATGCACTCCACAAAAGAAAACACTGAATACATAAATGAAATCTTAGTCTCTGTTATTAAAAATCCAATGAGAGTGATTGTATCTCCTGTGGAGACCGGGCTGGCCTACATATCTGCAGGAATATCTCAGTGGTAATCGTGGTCATGCAAGAGTCACCTCATTCAACAGAAGGCAATAGTCTGCTCCGCAGAGCTATGTCTGCCTGATGAACTGTCAGCCTCCCATCAAAAGAAATCACATTCACGGTAGAATCATGCCAGCATGACCCGCCTTGAGAATCAATCATAACAAACTAGTTTCCCAGATGCCAACAGAACTCCAGTGCCAAATGATTTTCACCATGATTAGGACATAGAGAAGCGA
The DNA here is from genome assembly GCF_019054845.1 of Dipodomys spectabilis. Classification (NCBI taxonomy): domain Eukaryota; kingdom Metazoa; phylum Chordata; class Mammalia; order Rodentia; family Heteromyidae; genus Dipodomys; species Dipodomys spectabilis. The sequence continues at coordinate 15,981,049 of NW_024870680.1, forward strand.
GGCAGACAAAGCTGACCACATTTATATTATAGTGTCATCAAATTCATTTTTGAAATATCACCCGTGGAAAATTCTCCCTTAACAAAAACTGTTCCTACACGATGGACCTGTGATTTAATATCCCTGAGTTTTCCTAGTGACTAACAAAGGCCCTATTTTGTATTCACCCATTCGGAGAATAGTTTTCCATGACAGTCTTCTAAATTGTTGGATGTGCTTCAAACAGGCCTTCCTAAGGGCTGGCCCAGAGCCCTTCTGAGGAAGAATTTGGGTATAGCTAGATGCTGCTACTCAGGAGGCTGAGATCTGAGGATCATGGTTCAAAGCCATCCTGGACAGTAAAGCAGGTGAGATTCTTTTCTACCCTAAACTACAAAAAAAAAAAAAAAAGAAGTGGAGCTGTGGCTGAAGTGGTAGAGTGCTAGCATAAAAGCTCAGGGACAGTGCCCAGGACCAGAGTTCAAGCCTCAGGAAAGAAAGGAAGAAAGGAAGAAAAGAAGAAAGAAAGAAAGAAAGAGAAAGGGAGAGAGAAAGAGAAAGACAAAGACAGAGAAAAAGAAAGAGAAAGGGAGAGAGAGAAAAAGAGAAAGAAAGAGAAAGAAGGGAAGGAAGGAACGAAGGAAGGAAGGAAAGAAGGAAAGAAGGAAGGAACGAAGGAAGGAAGAAAAAAAGAATTTGGCTGGTGGTAGGGAGTGGTAGAGGTTATGGGCTCTGGCATCAAGGAGGGTCTTGCCCTCTGGGGTGGCTTACAAAATTAATTAATTAGTTAATTAATTGGAGAATGTACTAATTAGTTCAGCATGTATTTATTGAAAAAATACTATGTGTTGTTCCTGGCCAGGCACTGGAGAGGCTGTAGAGGTAGACAAAGCCAGATGTCCAGTTCACAGGTAAGCATTATCTCACTTACAGGGAAGTATCATCTTACAGGCCAATGCACAGCTAGCTTATGATTATTTCAAGAGAGATATTTGATCAATTTTAGTCTAATTCCAATACTTGCTCATGTGGAGACTTACCAGGTGTAGTTGGTCTCCTTAGTGGATTTGTAGGTACTGAGGCATTTGTAAAACAGATTAGGATACTCAAACAAGGACTGCCAGTGAGGGAAGAATTTAACTCATAGAAAGAAACATAAATTCAACTTGCAATTTAAACTAGACAGTTTATCAGTGACATTGACTCATCTGCTGTATTTTAAGCTGGTATGTAATGACTCAGACATGAGATCAAACAGAATGTTAAGGCTTTCTCTTTTGAGAACAGAAGCAAGAACTAACGATGCAAACACCTTCAGGATTTCTAATCTTGTGAGCTATGTCATCATCATTATCCCCTGGAAGGCAGGTGTATGAGACTCTATTTGCAAAGCTGTCTCAGTAGCTTTGGCATAGTCTGTCCTGATGTTAAAAAACAAACAACAAAAAAGCCACACACTTTGACCATCAGGCTAGAAAATAAATGTACTAACGTTACTGGTCCACACCGACTTTAGCTATCACTGGCAAAATACCACCTTCTTTGAGGGGTTCTATTTCTTTGTGGTGGTTGCTTTCCTTATGAAAAGCATTAATTTTTGCTATTATTGTTGGTGACATCAGCTCTATGGTTTCCAATAGGAATACATTCAGAACACAATTTCAAGCAAGAAATGGTGCTATCCATCAGCAAATATGTTTTGTTGTTAGAGAAAGTGTCCTCCTATGTAGCCTGGGTTGGTCTCAAACTCATGACCCTCCTACTTCATTCTCCTGAGAGCTAGGATCACAAGCATGTGCCACCATATCCAGCTGGCATATTAGTTTTTGAAATATAAAAAAGATGGAAGAGAGGGTTATTAAATAATTCAACTACCAAGAATGGAAAAATGCAGCAGTGGAGTGCACCGGCTGCACTGGACATTGATGAAAGTGAACTCTGCAACTCGTGGGTGGAGATGGGAGGGAGGGAATGGGAGAGAAAGAGGAAACAGATGACACTATGGGAAAGGAAACACACTTATTACCTGACATATGAAAAGGTAACCCTGCTGTATGTCACCTCTAAAACAACAATAAAGTATTTTTTAAATAAATTAGGAGCTGGGAAGGTAGCTCAGTGGTAGAGTACATGCCTGGCATGCATGACACCCTGGGTTCAATTCCTCAGCACCACATAAACAGAAAAAGCTGGAAGTGGCGCTGTGGTTCAAATAGTAAAGCACTAGCCTTGAGCTGAAGAGTTCAGGGACAGTACTAAGGCCCTGAGTTTAAGACACATGACCACTCAAAAAAATTAAAAATTAAAATAAAATAAAATACATAATTCAATATAATTCTACGTGTGGACCAACAAAAAAAATCGCTGAGAAAGAAATCTTGAAGTAGCTACCTAGTGAATGATAATCAGAAATTGCCATCAATGTACCTTTAAACACATTAGCAACCATGCTCATTTTTGCTGACTGGGAAGCTGGCCTGATGGTGGAATTGGACTATGGTTACACTTGTAAGATATGCATATTGGATGAGAGAGGTCCATGATCAGGGAAGGCAAACTCATGGGGTGATAAATGATAGAAACCCCCAGTTTGTGGAGTTTGGTGAGGAAGCTACTTTGGGGAGATGAACATTCTTTTTTTGTTTTTGTTTTTTGTTTTGGCCAGTCCTGGAGTCCAAACTCAGGGCCTAGGCACTGTCCCTGAGCTTCTTTTGCTCAAGGCTAGCACTCTACCACTTGGGCCACAGCACCACTTCCAGCTTTTTCTGTGTGTGGTACTGAGGAATTGAACCCAAGGCTTCATACATGCTAGGCAAGCATTCTACCACTAAGCCACATTCCCAGCTAAGATGGACATTCTTAATGTTAAATACAACAAAACTGGCAATCAGGGAAAAGTCAATATGAAAAGTATTGGCTGCCGTAGACTTGTTCTGTCAAAGATGATCTCATGTTGAAGATGCTTCCATGAGGTTTTCTTCCTGAGTACCCAGATGCCAAAGCTCTGCTGAAAGAGAAAGGGAAGAAAATCTTGATAAGAGATGGACTACTAACCAGGCACTGGCAGCTCATGCCTATAATCCAAGCTAAATTCAGAAGGCTGAGGTCTGAGGATCATGGTTCAAAGCCAGCCCAGGTAGAAAAGTCTATGAGACTCTTGTCTCCAATTAACCACCCAAAAGCCAGAAGTGAAGCTATGACTCATGATAGAGCACTAGCTTTGAACAAAAAAGCTCAGGAGACAGCAACCAGGCCCTCAGGATATTCCCTCTCTCTCTTTCTCTGTCTCTGTCTCTCTCTCTCTCTCTCTCTCTTTCTCTGTCTCTCTCTCTCTCTCTGTCTCTGTCTCACACACACACACACAAATACACACACACACACACACACACACACAGGTGAGCATGCAAAGAAGGAGAAGGAGAGAAGGAGAAGGAAAAACAAACTATTAGATACAAATATCAGAAGGGAGACTAAAGATTTTGAAGAGATATCATCCAAATGGAGGTATTAGTACACTTCTTTTTTTTTTTTTTTTTCTGGGGTCCGGTCATGGGGCCTGAACTCTGGGCCTGGGCGCTGTCCCTCAGCTCTTCAGCTCAAGGCTAGTGCTCTACCACTTGAGCCACAGCGCCACTTCCGGCTTTTTTCTTATTGCTTATATGGTGCTGAGGAATCGAACCCAGGGCCTCAGGCATGCAAAGCAAGCGCTCTACCACTGAGCCACCTTCCCAGCCCCATTAGTACACTTCTTATAGACAAAGTTTGCTGGCCTGGCTGAGTATGAGACCATGCAGTAAAAAGTGAAACAAAAATGAACTAACCATGGCTGGAAATTTTCTGAATCTGTTCCTTGACATAGAACATTCTACTAGGGAAGGCTGTGGCATAAAAAGAGAGGCTAGAATCTATACAGGACTGAAAAACTAACCATTGATAAGGGCTGTGTGTGTGTGTGTGTGTGTGTGTGTGTGTGTGTGTGTGTGTGTGTCTCGCGCGCCAATATTAGAGCTTGAACTCAGGATCCTGCACTGTCCCTGAGCTTTTTTGCTTAATGCTAATATTCTGCCACTTGAGCTATAGCTCCACTTCAGGCTTTTTGTTGGTTAATTGGAGATAAGAGTTGCACAGACTTTCCTGCCCAGGCTGGCTTTGAACCAAAATCCTCAGATCTCAGCCTCCTGAGTAGCTAGGATTATAGGTATGAGCTAATGGTGCCCAGTTGACAAGGAACTTTTTTGATATGTGTTTTGGGAGAAGACTCTGCTGGGGAAATTTTCCATGAGGAAAGTGTGTTTTAGTACATGGAACAAGCCCACATACTCATGTGAGGTACTATGATTAAAAAATCATTGTAGCTGGGTGTGGTGATGTGTACCTGTAATCCCAGAAATCAGTAAGCTGAGGCTGGTGGATTTTGAGTTTGTGGACAGCCTAGGCTATATAGCAAGACACGATCTCAAGAAATAAAAAAACAATCTAGCCAGGCGCTGGTGGCTCATGCCTGTAATCCTAGCTACTCAGGAGGCTGAAATCTGAGGATTTTGGTTCAAAGCCAGCCCGAGCAAGAATGTCCGTGAAACTCTAATCTCCAATAAACCACCAGAAAACTGGAAGTGGCGCTGTGGCTCAAGTGGTAGAGCGCTAGCCTTAAGCTGAAGAGCTCAGGGATGGCACTCAGGCCCAGAGGTCAGGCCCCATGACTGATAAAAAAAAAAAAAAAATCCAAGGATTAGTGGCTCAGTCCTGTAATTCTAGTTACTCATAAGGCTGAGGTCTGAGGTTCCCAGTTCAAAGCCTGCACAGAAAGCAAAGTCTATGAAAATCTCATCTCTAATTAGCCACCAAAAAGCTGGAAGTGGAACTGTGGCTAAAGTAGCAGTGTTAGCCTTAGTTAAAAAAAAGTTAGGGGAAGTGGCGCTGTGGCTCAAGCGGTAGAGCGCTCCCCTTTAGCTGAAGAGCCGAGGGACAGCACCGAAGCCCAGAGTTCAAGCCCCACAACCGACCAAAACAAAAAAAAGTTAGGGGACAGGCCCTGAGTTCAAGCCCCAGTACTGGCATGAAAGAAAGAAAGAAAAAACAAACAAACAGAGAGGGGAGAAAGAGGGAGGGAGGAAGGAAAAAGAGAGAAAGAGGGAGAGAGAAAGGAGTTATATAAGTGTCCACAACTCTGTATTTAGGAAAGATAATCTACTTTTGAGCTCCTAGGTCCTGATTGATCTACCCCATTTATCTACCCCTACTCTGTTGTGGAATGATTGGCTTAGGCAGCCGTGTGATCCATTCCTTCTATTACTCCCTGCATGCCCAGAACTCTTCAGTTCTAGACAAACTGGGAGGACTGGTCACCTTACTAGGCCTCTGGGCCTGTGAAGACTTCAGCAGATATGCGTGTGTGTAAAGGGCATCCATAAAGCCTTTTTCTTGTTACAAATAAATAGTAAGGACATGTAAGAGGAAATGCCCTTCCCCTGGGTTTCTCTGTTTCTGTGTTTTGCTTGAGGTTATATCATAGCCATCCTGTGACTTCAAGAGGAGATAAGAAACATGCTGAACATGGTGAGTAGGAAATAGAGAAAAAGTGCATTCTCTAAGGGCCACTCTATCCTGGAAACACCTCAGGAGCTGTGGTTATGATAGTAATAAAAAACAACCCCTGCTGATAACTGTCATTCACAGTCAAGAGAATCCTGATGAAAAATGGTACTAGCTAGAAAGAGGCAGAGCTGGGTAGGAGTCAATGTCCATCCTGGTATTCATACCTCACTACTACTTGCCAGGACATAGACAAGTATAACTTCTGGAGCAATCCATTAGTCTAGGACAGTATTTCTCAATGTGCGTTTTCTCTTCTCTGTGAGCTTCTCTGCACAAAGGGGTTTGGGAGACAGGTCCTGTGATCCTCCTACCAGTACATATTCAACTTGGGAGGGCTTGTGTGGTGGAAATCTTATTTATCTTGAATTAACTCAAAGTTTCTCCAATCATTTCAGTGTGGACATTGCGGGGTTGTTTTTGTTTGCATGTACCCTCTTAAGGTCTTCCTGATGTTCCATGGAACACAGTTTAGGAACTGAGCTAATACAGCCATTTAAAGGGGAGCTCTCAGCTCTCAACATGCTGTCTGCATGAGAGACCACTGTTTTGATTTGCTATTGTCTGATGTGGTGATTAAGAGCAGTCTCCCCTCTTCACAATGTCCAGTTGGGGATAATCAACTGTGTCAGCAGCTCAATTCAAGGAGAGGAAGAAAAGGAAGATGAAGAGAAGGAGGAGAATGAGAAAGAGGGGGAGGAAGAGGGAGAGGAGGAAGAAGAGGAAGAGGAGGAGGAGGAAAAAAGAGGAAGAATTCCTAGGGGAAGAAGGAAAAGGCCTCTTTGGATACAAGAGCAATGTCTGCCTTGGAAACGGAGCAGAATTCTGGGGCCCAAGTGTCCGGGTGAGGGTGACAGGCCCTGAGGAAGAATGAGGCCAGCATGGGGTAGAACATGGCACTCACTGTGGTGCACTGAGCAAAGGAGATGGGACCATGGTAGTTAAGGGATTCTCAGCCTAAGGCTGAGGACACAGAGGGTGGCCTGGGGTGCAGCTGGCATCCTCCCCAGGTTGCTGTTTTCTAGGCATTCAGGAAGCAGGGCTGCCTAGTGAGTGGCTTCAGGCAACAGGAAGTAAGCAGGGAATAAAACAAATGGGAGACAGAGCCTGAGGGAAGCGAAGGCAGCTGCTCAGGCCTGAATTCGCCAGCCCAGCTTCCAGCTTCAGGCTCTTGTTTTCATTTATCACCTGTGCTCTTCATTGCAGGACCTGTTTCAGGACTGAGCACGTTCTGCCCACGGGTGTATCCATTAGCATCCAAAGCAGATCCTCGTCCACAGCAAAGGCCCAATGAATACTTGTGGAACAAATTAATCTGAGAGACAGAGACAGAGACAGAGAGACAGACAGAGAGACAGAGACAGACAGAGACAGAGAGACAGAGAGAAACAGACAGACAGGGACAGAGAATACCTCCCCTGCTTCTACAGGGAATCAGGAGGGCATGCATGCTTCCTGAGCATCCCTTGTATGCTCTAGAGGCTTATCAGGCAGTCCACTTACCTTCCAAGACTAAAGATAAGCCAACACATCCTATTTCTCTTCTGAGGCCTGTTTAAAAGGTTCCCACAGACTCCATCTCACACTTCTGGTGTTACTCCATCAGACTGCCCCCCCATTAAGCACAGGTAGAGAGGCTGTTTCTCTGGCTTCCAAGTCTCCCTCAGGGCACCAAGAGCACAGAGGGTCCAACCAACCTGCTCCTTTGTAGCCACACATGGATAGGTTTATCTTAACACTAGTTCCAGCACGGCCTCCGCTTGGAATACTCTTCCTGGTGGCTAGTTGCTGGCATCCTGTGTACTCTCATTCAGGAATGTTTCCTGTCCCACAATGACTCACTCAACAAGTGTGGCTTATTTCATGCCAAGAAAGGTATGGAGGCATGCCACACAAAACTGGCCAGGGTTTTGGACATATCATCCAAGGCTCAGACTTGCATGGTTTTCTGTTCTGATGCCCTCAGTGTGATGGTAGGAAGAGAGCATTGCACTTTTTTTGGGGGGGTGGGGGGGTCCGGTCGTGAGGCCTGAACTCTGGGCCTGGCCGCTGTCCCTCAGCTCTTCAGCTCAAGGCTAGCGCTCTACTACTTGAGCCACAGAGCCACTTCTGGCTTTTTTCTTTTTTCTTATGTGGTGCTGAGGAATCAAACCCAGGGCCTCAGGCATGCAAGGCAAGCGCTCTACCACTGAGCCACCTTCCCAGCCCCATTGCACATTTTTCTAAGTATGGTGGTTCATGCTTGCAATCCCAGCTCTAGAGAGGCTGTGGCAGGAAGGTTGTGAGTTTGAGGACAGCCTGAGCTATGTGGTGATACTTGGTCTCAAAAGGAAGAAACAATAGAAGAAAGGAAGAAGGCAAGGAGGGAGGGAGGGAGGAGGGAGAGAGGAAGAAAGGAAGGAAGGAAGGAAGGACGGAAGGAAGGAAGGAAGGAAGGAAGGAAGGAAGGAAGGAAGGAAGGAAGGAAGGAAGGAAAGAAGGAAGGAAGGAAAGAAGGAAAGAAAAACTTTTTTCTGGAGTGTACAATGCCTGCAGGAGAGGGATAGGGCTGCCATGCCAGACCACCACAGACATGACACATGCCGGAGCAGACTCAGGTCCCCAGCTTGGATGGTGGAGGATATAGTTGGGCCATTTCCTGAGACAAGAATCACTGAAAACTGTTCAGAAATGTTGAATTGGGGGAGGGCCTCAAGATATTATTACTGTCTGAGAGTTTCCAGGGAAGTCCTGTCCATTCCCTTGACGTCAGTTTCCATCTCAAGTCTACATTCCCTGCTCAGCTCTCTCATGGGCATTTCCCACCTGAACACAAAATGCAAGCTTTTGCTACCTGATGACTATTATCTAGTTTCTGGTTCTTCCAGTTTACAAAGCTAGGCTCAGAAAGGAATGCCACCCTTAACAGCATAGGATGTCCCAATTATATATACTATGTCATTCACTTCATATCTGCAAAGATGGTCAAGGTCAGGCGAGAAGATCTTGACAGTCTTTCCCATTCTTATGCTCCATGAAGATTGGCCTAGCCTGGGGCCCTTGGCTTTCATTCATACGTTGTTTTATTTCACATTGGGAAGGAAAACCAAAAGTCCTTTGCAGTGGTACGCCAAGACAATAATAACTCTTGCTCTTTGTCACATTATTTGCCCAGATCGCAGTGATTTTGACTTGCTTTCTGCAGATCACTCAGATCTGCCGACATCATGTAAACAGAAGTATGGCATTACTCCAAACATCCTAACAAGACACACATAGGTGTCAGTGGACGGGCGGTGAACCCTTCAATGGTTCAGGAGCCTACTACATATATGGTTTTAGGAAGTCCAAGGTCTAAAACCTGCCATGACATCCTTTCTAAGGTAAAGAACTAGTTATTTCACTTTATTGCAAAATACACATGTCAGATTTTGGAATTGTCATATGCTACCTGGAAAATATTACCCCTTATGCATTTACCAACTAGTAAGGAGTCTAAGCATTTCAAGGGCCTGGATCAGGATCAGATTGCAAGGCAAGCTATTCTATCACTTTGCTGCAGTGTTGGCCGTATCCATGGAGATTGGGATGCTCAGCGGAGGTTGTGGCAAGTCCTGGAAGGAGACACACTGCACAGACATCCAGTTAGGCCATACCTTCTGCATCTGAGTAATATGCATTCAAAGAGCAGTTTCTCCTGTACTCCCGGGCCCTTGCACAGTCTGACTGCTGGGTAGACAACAAGTAATTATGACACTGGTGCTGCCTTATCATGAGCTGGGTATTGTTAGAGCCATCAAATTGTGATAAGGTCCAGCAGGCACAGTGGTAGTCCACCACATGATAGAAATGACACTTCCAGGCCAGAAGCATAAATGTGTTGTTATACAAGCAGGTGGCTCAGATCCCCTCTTGTGTTAATCTGTCACACCGATGCTGCTCCTGGGGCTCACACGTTAAGCCAGTGGAGTCTATCGGACCAGAGGATGTTCCAGGGAACATCTAGGCCCAGCTCATGGATGGATGGGCACAGCAGTAAGTTGGGGGAGGGAGGAAAATAAAATGTGGCTGCACTATAGGCCCAGGAAGGATAGAAGCAAACATTCCCCCTGGCACCCTGTAGAACATTGGCTTGTTTGTCTTTGGGTAGAGTGAGAAGTGATCTATGGTATAAATGGATTCTTGCTCCCAAGCAGTGGTTAGTCACTGGCTGACTGCTCAGGGGATTGAAAGGGGCCTGGCTGGAAGACCAGGGAAGAAACATGTGGGTGACCTGTGAGGGTACTGAGTGTGAGGACATTTGTGTCTTCCCCTGGAGGAAGTCCTCCACAGCCTGGTGGGCACAAGGACTTCTCTGTCGATGTCAGCTAGCCCCTGTCCTTAGCCACTCCAGTGCTTGAGCAGTGGGGCCATGAAAGTGGAGGCACAATGACAGGAATGCAGGCTAGGCACTGGCCCCATAGCATGGCTTACATTCCATCTGATTATTCAGTGCCAACAGTAGAGCTCTCATGTAGCTCCATCCCCCCAACCCCCCAAAAAAGCTCTGTGGAAAGTGGCACTGTGGCTCAAAGTGGTAGAGCACTAGGCCTTGAGTGAAAAAGCTCAGGGGCAATGTCCAGGCCCTGAGTTCAAGGCCCCTGACCACCACCACCACCAACAACAAAAAGTAATGGAAAAAACTGATCTGGCTACATCAGATTCTTCCCTTTGTTGTGCCTGTCCTGGGACTTGAACTCAGTGTCTCCTGCTGGTGCTCTACCACTTAGCCATGCCTCCAGTCCCCAGCAGTTTGCTGGTTAATTGAAGATGGAGTTTCATGGACTTTTCTGCATGGACTGGGTTTTTTTAAAATTTTTAATTGTTATTATAAAGGTGATGTACGTAAGTCAGGTAATGAGTACTTTTTGTACAAATGTCAGCCCTTCCCTCACTCTCTCCCATCCCCACCTACAAGCTGTATAGTTCATTTTCAACATAATGTCTAGTGAGGACCACTAGTCTGCATGAGCTGGTTTTGAATCACAATCCTCCAGCTTCTAAGTAGCTAGGATTATAGGCATAAGCCACCAGACCACTTCTAACTTGGAAGAAAGAGTGATTCTTCTTTGTAGGAACTTCTGCTGGCCCCAGATAAGGCTTGCCTTCCTTGTCAGAAGCACCCACAAAGAGCTGCCAGTGCTTCTGGTGTCTTGGGTCAGAGTGTTGTCTTGCATTGCCAATACCTAAGGACTATGTTTTAGCAAGAGGCTGGGACAGTGGGTTCATTCCCACCAGATCCACTGGTTCTACTATGGAATGTCACCTGAAAGACCTAGGGAAGGGGCTAGCCTGGAGGTGACAGTTTATGGGGGTCAAGGTGCTGTCCCACAATCCTTGCAATGGCTGTGTGGGAGACTGTCTCTATTAGCTATAATGCAGAGGCTCAGGAACCAAAAGGTCAAAGGAGTGGATACTCCGACCCTCATATCCAATGACCCACTTGCAGAAGCAGTGCTTTATGTTCCCTCAACTAGAGGTTCTGATGGGTGGAGAGGTCCTCATTCTCAGGAAGAGGGTAGCTCTTCCTTTGAGGGGCACAGGAGGGTTCCTCTTGACCTGAGCTACAACTGTGTCCTGGACACTTTTGGATCTCCAGACCAGTGGTTCAGTGGCCATAGTAGATTTACACTGCTGACAAGGGCTACGCAGCTCTGATTGAAGGTCAATGCTGATCCTTCATGGGGGCAAAAAGGAGGAAGTGGACAGTTTCAGGGATTCTTGATGCTTCTATGCTCCTCATGACATGAATGGGCCACTGAGGCCCCCGTGGCCTGCAGAGGAAGGCCACTAAAGGCTCAGGGTATAGGGTGAGTAGTTAGACCAGCTGAAGTGCTAGCCAAGGAAGTGGCTAGGAAAACGCTAGGTGTCTGTGACAGAAACAGAAATTGGCACATACTGAAAGACTAACCCTGACCTCCAGATGTAGCCCAGTGGCAGATGGTCTTAGTACACAAATGTTGGTACATCTCTGGTACATCCTACCACCCCAAAGGTTTGCCTCGTGTCCATAGGGCCCTGGATTCCACCCCTAGCACAACACAAATAAAGAAGAATAAAAATAAAGGGAAGTGCCAGACACCAGTGGCTCACACCTGTAATCCTAGCTAAGAAGGAGGCTGAGATCTGAGAATTGTAGTTTGAAGCCAGCTGAAGTAAGAAAGTCCATGAGGCTCTTATCTCCAAGTCAAAAGCCAGAAGTGGAGCTGTGGCTTAAGTGGTAGAGTGCTAGCCTTGAGCAAAAAAGCTCAGGGATGGTGCCCAGTCCCTGACTTCACATCCCATGACTGGCACAAAAATAAGAAGGGGAGGTGACTCTTATCTATCAGATCTTATTCTGTCCATAGTTAGGTGAGACTCTGTCTTGGTGGGGCTGTGAGGGGAAGGCATGCTTACACACTGCTGGGGGCGGGAGCGGGAGAGGGAGTGGGGAATGGTGTCATCTTTATGGGAGGGAATAGGGCGAGCACTAGCAGGATTACGCATGTTTACCCGCTGCTAACACTTGATCCCACATAAACACTGCCAAAAATCTGGATCCACATTGGTACAAGGCTTATGTTTATGAAAGACCCAGAGGAGTGTCACCATTACTGAGAGAGCAGCATTTCTTTGTGGCAGCCCTGGGGAGAGGGTTGGAATCTGGACAAAACATTGGATGATAAATCTATTTCTCACTAATGTGTGCTGAGTGCCTGCTGTGGGCCTGGTGGCTCACACACGTCACTCCATTTGAATGCTCCAATTTGTATCAGCAATCCTGAACACAGAAACTCTTAGAACAGTCCAGAAAAATATGACCCCAAATGGCAACAATTCTTTATGCAAAAAAAAATCTTTATGTGCCCCAGGGTTGCTTTTCAGAATTAATATATATATACATATATATATATAGTCAAAATTATGTAGGCACATGGTTAGAAAAGAAAGAAAAAGCACCAAGCCAGCACAGGAAAGCATGTGATGTATAATTTTATCAACAGCCCCTAGTTTTGCACCTCCCTGCTTGCAGTCTAGTCTCCAAGGGCAACCAGCCCTGTTATGTCTTTAAGGCTTTGCTTCTACATCGTAAAATAACGTCTGCGTGACTGTGGATTTATCAAGTTTAGATATTATGTATTAGCTTCCAGCTATAGGTTAGACCAAGACCTCTCCAAAAGCAAAAACTACTTTTTACTTCTCTTTAGAGACCCAGGACCTAGCCTTAGGACTGGTAGAAGAGATTGTTAAACAAATATTTGTTAAATAAAGCAATAACCTGAGCAATGAAGGGAAAGGAGGGTATACCCAGCAGAGAGGAAAGCAGGAGAAAAAAGCTAAACACCCCTTTTTCCTGATGGGACCCTGATTTTATTCAGGGCAGCTGGGTCCCCCACTAAAATTATTTGCCTTCCACATTTCCTGTGGCATATAGAGACCAGGTGGCCAGGTCCTAGCCAGAGAAACAGTTGCAGGGTGGAGCACCAGGGAAAGGCTTTTAAAGGAAGTCTGAAGCCGTTGGCAAATCAGTCAGTCTTTTTAGTCCCTCAGCATTCTTCCTTACTGGAACAAGGTTGTGATTTCTGGAGGCTTAGCAGCCATTTTGGGATCACATTCTAAAGAAGGAAATCAAAACAATAGAGAGCTGAATTTCTCTAGACATTATTCAATTCTCTACCTGCTCTGGACTGCATATCTCTTGACATACTGAGGCCAATGGTGTCTTTGTTTCAGGTTTTAAAAACAGGCTTTCACTGTGGTACACCTTCCTGAGAGACATAGAAAAATAATGGCCAAAAGTTGTTGGTTGTTGATGGTATAAAGGAGGATTTATGATGTCATTCTCTCTGCTTTAAACTTTCTCTGCTTTACTTCTAAAATTTTCCATGACTAAATTTTTCCATAATAAAAAAGTTTAAAAAGAGCTTTCATTATACCATTCTATTTTTATTTATTTCTAAAATTTTCCACACTAAAAGGTTTGAAAGAATAATGGCAATAAACAATATAAGCCAGGCAACTGTGGCTCAGGCCTTTAATCCTAACTACTCAGGAGGTTGAGATCTGAGGATTGTGGTTCTAAGCCAGCCCTAGTTAAAAAAAAAAAAAGAAAAAAAAAAGACTGTAAACTTTTTTGTCTCTAATTAATCACCAAAATAAATAAATAAGTAAATAAAAGAAAAAAAAGAAGAAAAAAGCTGGAAATGGAGCCAGGGGTCAAGTGGTAGAGTATTAGCCTTAAACACAAAAGTTTAGGGACAGTGCTCAAGACCAGCAAGATCGCACACGTGTTACACTCACACATGTACATACAAAAGGAAAATAGGGGACAAAGGGGAGGGAGAAAAAAGAAAAATTAATTAATTGATAAACTAATTGGAACGTTAGAGGCTTGGTGCCCTGCTGAGATCAAATATAAGCCAAGGAAAAGCAGGTACCTCAGCTCTTCTTGGCCCCGCTTCACACCTTGTCAGCCCAAATCTGACTGCAGTCATTGCTGTTGCAACCAGATCTGCTGTAGGTGAAAACTACAGCACTGGAAACGCTGCAGGATGCCCTCTCCAACCCTTTTCCTGGGCTTTTCTGAAGCTTCAGTGGGAAATGCATAACTATGGGAGTTCACAGGCAATCATGCACAAGCCCTCACTGTGGGAGGGAAGTGGAGCTGTGGCTCAAGTGGGAGAGGGCCACCCTACAGGAGGCAACACTTAATTAATCAGGGATGGAAACTGGTAGACAAATTGCCCCATTTCCATCCTGCAGGTAAAGAATTCTAAAGTGTACTCTATGCCATGGGATCAAACAAACTTGGGGGCCTGGCACAGTGGCTCCCATTTGCAAACCTAACTACTCAAAACGCTGAGTTGGGAGGATTAGAGCTCAAGCAGAAAATTCATGAGACCCGCCCCCCCCCACACAACTCAACCAATGAAGAACTGAATGCCAGCATGAATGCCAACATGCCTGTAATCCTAGCTACTCAGGAGACTGAGATCTGAGAACCAGCTCAGGCAGGAACAACAAGACTCTTATCTGCAACTGACCACCAAAAAAGCCATTAGTGGAGCTGTGGCTCAAAGTGGTAGAGCACTAACCTTGAGCACCAAAGTTCAGGGACAGCGCCCAGGCCAAGTTCAAGGAACATGATTAGCACACACGCGTTCACACACGTGTGTGCGTGTATGCATACACACACATACACCCTACACACACATACACACACCCTGGATGTTGAGGCACACAGCTGTCATTCTAGTTATATGGGAAACGGAAATATGAGAATCAGTCCAGGCTGGCATGGACAAAAAGTGAGAACCAAGGAGACAAACAAAAGCAAGAAGGCTCAGGGCATGGATCAAATGGTAGAGTGCCCGCCTAGGCAAACCCCAGTATCACCAAAACAAAAAATCAGCCCAGGATCCCTATCTTGTGCTGATTTTCCCCACCCCCACCCCCTCTGGATCCAATGAATCCAGGCTCTGCAGAGACCAATGAGTCCCTGCTTACTTAGAACATCTTCAAATTAGCACTGAAAATCCTATGCCTTAGGAAACCCCTCAGTCCTCAGCAAACAGGATCAGCTGATCACCCCACCAGTCCCTTTTGCACTCTGAAATCATCCCCCAAGTAAGTCCCCTCAAGTCAACTCCTTGTCTCAGGCTATTTTTGAAAGGGAACTGGAGCAAGGACTATTTGGGTCTCAACAGAGCACCTGCTGGTCTGAGATATGACTCTAATCAGCTAACAAATAGTAGCTGGCTATGGACCTCCACACTGCATCAGGGAGTGAAAGCCATAGTTTCTGGTCATGGCTGTCAGGTAGTTTTGGTTTGTGTGATGACTGCACAGGAGACATGTTTGCGAGCCACTGAGAGACAGACAGTGGAGCTTTGCGCCACTGTCTCTTGGAATGAACACTTGTAGTCTGGGTTAGAGTATTATCTGATTTGATGCCAGAATGTTGTCTTTCTATTTGTATTAAGGCCCAGCTAAGTTAATTTTCTCTAGAGGCTGGAAGAGGCAAAATTCTGGACCAGCGATATATTTTTTCTCCTTTAACAGGGAACTCATGCCCCCTACAGGATAAATAATGTATGTGCCAGTTCTGGGACTTCTTGGGTACCTTTTTCTGAATATAGGCAACATTTCCTTCTTTTTCTAGACCAAAGGGGGTGAGGGGAAGCTTAATCTTTAGGTTGTCCAATAATGTAACCGTTTCCTTTGTTTAACTACTGCTCTGTTACAACCCAGCCTGCTGGGTTGGTATGGTATGAACTGGAAGATCGGGAGTGGGAAATGTAAGAAGGTTCTGAAATCCAATGGCTACTTTAGCTTGCTTGTTTCTGGAGGGCTGGTCTATATATATTGGAATATATATATATATATATATATATATGGAATAATATATATTATATATAATGGAAGACAAATGAGTTTGATGTCAAAGATACTTTGGAATTAATGAGGCCTCTTCTTATAAGGTTGTAGAAAACATAACTGTAATGTTTCTCAACCTCTGTGGATTTTCTATTTTGATTGGTTTTGAGAGACCACTGAGAACTTATATAAATCTAAGGTAAAGCGACTCCATATCTCCCCAGAGGAAAAAAATGAACAAATCAAGCCTCACTGCCAATCTTGAAACATGTCAGCACTTTATGAAAAGCTTTTCAGGCTGAGAGAACAATAAAAGACAACCTTCTAAATAGCAGAACACCGTGTTTACAAAGAGACTTGAGCTGTAAATTGCACTCTGTCATCTTTGTTAATACATTAAATAGATTAAAGAAATTAGGGTTTAAAAGGAGGATGCTTACAACAGTTTTCTACGTTAAAAAATAACTTCTAATTGAAAAAAGCCACTAAAATTGATTTTAAAACTTTGGGTAACAGGTAAATGTCACATTCTTATAAGAATAAAACAAAATACCGTATGTATAAGTAACCTAGAAAAATAAACTAGGTTAATACAAATTTAAACATTATTTTTGCTTTCAAATATAAGCCCTTTTTCGAATGTTTTTGGCTGTGATAAGAAAAAAAAAATCTAATCTTGGCTTAATGGCCTCAAGGTTCCTGCTGAGTTCAAAAATAAATATGCAGATCAGACCCAGTAGTATGCAAATTCCTATCAGGTCAAAAATTGTTAGTCATAAAGATTTTAAGAGACCTTCTAATCAAGATCTAAGCAATTCTATTCCACTTGTCCCTCAGAATCTGTGGCTGGTTCCGAATCCATCTTGGACACCAAAATCTATGGATGCTCACATCCAGGATATAGTTATTTGTATTCACTTCTTGCTTCAAGTCACCTCTAAATGACTTACAAAACCTAATACAGCTGGGCACTGGTGGCTCATGCCTGTAATCCTAGCTACACAGGAGGCTGAGAACTGAGGACAGCATTGGAAGTCAGCCTGGGCAGAAAAGTCCCTGTGAGACTCTTATTTCCAATTAACCCTTTGAACACCAGAAGTGGTGCTGTGGCTCAAATTAGTAGAGTGCTAGTCTTGAGTGAAAGAGCTCAGGGACAGAGTGAAGGCACTGAATTCAAGCCCCATGAGTGAAGGGGGAGGGGGAAACCTAATACAATGTAAATGTTGTATAAATAGCAATACTCCGTATTGCTTAGGGATACAACAAGAAAACAGTCTATGTGTGTTCAGTATAGACACAGCCTCCCCGTATTGTGTGTGATGTGTCTCTGTGTATATGTATGTATGTATATGTATATATATATATATATATACACACACATGTGTGTGTATGTGTTGTGTGTCTATGTTGAGTCTCTCCCTCTTTTTCCTCTTCTTCTAAATATTTTTACTCCACTGCTTGCTGGATCCACAGATATAGATGGCCATCTATGTTCTGCAACGCAAATATAAGAAGCCCTTGAGCAGCCAGGCAGTGGCTCACATCTGTAATCCTCTACTCTGAAGGATGAGATATGGGATCATGGTTCAAAGCCAAGCCGGTCATGAAAGTCCAGAGATTCTGATCTCCAACTAATCACAAAAAAAAATCAGACATAGAGCTATGACTCAAGTGGTAGAGCACTAACCTTGAACAAATCGCAAGGACAGCACCCAGGCCCTGAGTTCAAGCCCCAATACTGGCACCAAAAAAAAGAAAGAAAAGAAGGAGAGAGAGAGAAAGAAAAGAAGGTGAGAGGAAAAGAAAGAAAGAAAGAAAGAAAAAGAAAGAAAGAGGGAGAGAGGAGGGAAGGAAGGAAGGAAGGAAGGAAGGAAGGAAGGAAGGAAGGAAGGAAGGAAGGAAGGAAAAAGGAAGGAAGGAAGGAAGGAAAGAAGGGAGAGAGAGAGGGAAGAAGGAAGGAAGGAAGGATCCCTTGGAGCAGGCTGGTGGTTGCCTTGTGCTCTGTCTCAGCCAGGTTGCTTCCTCTGAAGTCTGTGGATCTGTGGCTTGTGGGACTTCCTTTTGCTGCTCTGGCACAGGACACCCTCACCCTGCTTATAAACGATCAAACACAAAGATATTCAGTTCATTTTCCTTTGTATTGTCTTATTGGGATCAAGTTCCTGTTTTTCTTTTCCAAAATTCTCTTTTTCTAAAGCAATTTGGGCTTGATTTAATTATCTGGAGAATCTGTGGGTAAAAGATCATGTGTAGTAGAGCACGGGTCTTGCTCTGCAACTTCTTCATCTTAGTCTGCTCCGAGATGCTCTCCCTTTATCTTAATGATCACCTCTGACACAGGTCTAGGGAAATAAAGTAATGGCCTGCATGAAATCCACATCACATTGGAGGACTTTTAGGTGTTCAGGAAGGCCAGGGTTAAATGTATAATGCGCCCCCTGGTGGCATGTAAAATGCTAATGAGCAAACCCAGGGATGGGTACATTCTGGTGAAGGTGGCCAAGATATCAAGACTCCAGACAAGGGCTGAGAGTTTCATTCTCTTGATTCAACAGTTTTTGTTTTGTTTTGTTTTGCTGTCGGTAGTGGGGCCTGAACTCTAGGCCTGGGCGCTGTCCCTGAACTCTTCAGCTCAAGACCAGCCCTCTGTGACTTGCGCCATAACACCACTTGCAGTTTTCTGGTGATTAATTGGAGATAAGAGTCTCATAGACTTTCCTGCCCAGGTGGCTTTGAACCCCGATCCTCAGATCTCAGCATCCTGAGTAGCTAGGATTACAGGTTTGAGTCACCAAAGCTTGGTTAAGTGAGGTATTTTTAGCTTTGACTGGGGTCCCATTGTTTCACAGTACTGGGTTCATAGGTTGATAGACCTCAAGCAGGTAGTGGCTCACCCTTTGTTGACTTCTCTGGGATCAACATCAGCTGGAGATGACGTACCTGTTCAGGCCACTCTTACCTGTATTTGCTGCTTCCCTAGGGAAAAAAATTATTTGAGCATTCAATTTGCATAGCAAGTTAGCAGGGTGGCCCACAACTGATTGTAACTGCTCAGAGATCTAAGGATCTCTGTTAGAAGCCAGTCCAAGCAGAAAAGTCCAAGAGACTCATCTCCAGTTAGCCAGCAAAACAAACAAACATACAAACTAACAAAAAACCAGAAGTGGAGCTGTGGCTCAAGTAGTGTCATCCTTGAGCAGAAAAGCTAAGCAAGAATGCACAGGCCCTGAGTTCAAGCCCCCGTACTGAGTTACATACACAAAAAGAGACCCTTTGCTTTGCTTTTCCTCCTAAGTAAACAAAGTTCGATATTTTTCTTTCACTTTTTGCTGTCTATAAATTTCGTTCTTCAAGACAAAAGACTTCAGATTACTCCTGAGCAAAACTATGCCAGTCGTACCTGGTCTTCTTTTTCTAGTTAGCAACTGTAATTTCTCAATATCCTTTTATTTCAGAGATCCCTCTGTAGTCAAGAGTTTTGATTTAACAAAAATTAGGAGAAAGCCTGGCACCAGTGTTTCATGCCTGTAATCCTAGCTATTCAGAAGGCTGAGATCTGAGGATCACGGTTCAAAGCCACCCCATGCAGGAAAGTCTGTGAGACTCTTATCTCCAATTAAAAACCAAAAGCAAGAAGTGAGACTGTTGGGGCTGAGAAGGTGGCTCAGTGGTAGAGTGCTTGTCTTGTATACATGAGGCCCTGGGTTCAATTCCCTAGCACCACATAATCAGAAAAAGCTGGAAGTGACACTCTGGCTCAAGTGGTAGAGCACTTGCCTTGAGCTGAAGAGTTCAGGGACAGTGCCCAGGCCCAGAGTTCAGGCCCCACGGCCAACCGAAAAAAAAAAAAAAAGAAGTGGGACTGTGGCTCAAATGGTAAAGCACTAGCCTTGAGCACGAATGTTCAGGGACAGTATCTAACCCCTAAATTCAAACTTTAGTTTTTTTATTTAAAAATTTTTTTAAAATCTGCTGGATGTCAGTGGCTCATGCCTATAATCCTAGCTACTCAGGAGGCTGAGATCTAAGGATCGTGGTTCACAGCAAGCCCAGGCAATAAAGTCTGTGAGACTCTCATCTCCAATAAACTACCAAAAAAGCCAAAAGTAAAGCTGTGGCTCAAGTGATAGAGTGCTAGCCTGAGTTTATCTTACAAAGATCCTATTCTAACCTGCTTCTTTTTCTTTTCTTTTTTCTCTCCTCGTATCAGGGATTTGTGCTTACTAGGCAGGTGCTCTACCAATAAGGCACTCCTCCATCTCTTTTTGAACTGGTTATTTTTTTCCATATATATTTTTTACTATAAAAATACTGTACAGAGGGGTTACAGTTATATGAGTAGGGTAATGAGTACATTTCCTATAGAGCATTGTTGTCTCCTCCTTTGTTTTCCCCCTACCATCCTTTCCCTTCCCATCTCCCCAACTCCTTCCCCCCACCCCTGAAATTGTAAAGTTCGTTTTCAACATAGTGTCTTGTACATCTCACTGTTACAATGGGTCAACCTATATCCTTATTTAAGCATTTTGTTATATCCCTTCCCCTCCCCAGATTATAAAAATGTATATATAAGATTCAGGACACTGAAATCAGATACAGTGAAAACAGGGTTTATACCATGGGGGAAGAACATACAAAAGAAACAAAAGAATCACTTCGTGCATTATTAGTACATTAAAAATAATAGCAAGCAAAAAAAAAACCCACTTGTGTCTATGTCTTAGGGTTGGTTTCATTTAACATCATCTTATATCATTATATGTACATAGCTTTTACCGTTTTTGCTTGTCCTACCATGTACTAGTTATTGCAAATAAGGGAAACCATGAGATCTATGTTTCTTTGAGCTTGGCTTACTTCACTTAATGTAATTTTTCCATGTCTTTCCATTTCCTAACAAATGCAGTAATGTCATTCTTTCTGATGGAGGCATAGAATTCCATTATGTGTGTGTGTGTGTGTGTGTGTGTGTGTGTGTGTGTGTGTGTGTATCTATATCTAGATATAGATATAGATATCACATTTTCTTGATCCATTCATCTACTCAGGGGCACCTGGGTTGGTTCCATATCTTAATTATGGTGAATAATGCTGCAATAAACATGGTTGTGCTAGTAGCTTTGGTATGACCTTGTATTCATGATCATTTGGGTAAATGCTCAAAAGTAGGATTGCTGGGTCATAGGGGAGCTCTATGTGGAGTCTTTTGAGGAACCTCCATACTGCTTTCCAAAGTGGTTGAACAAGTTTACATTCCCACCAACAATGCAGTAGGGTTCCCTTTTGGCCATATCCCCTCCAGCATCTGTTCTTTCCTTTTTTTTCTTTTTGGTCAGTTGTGGGGCCTGGGCACTTTCCCTGTGTTCTTCAGCTCAAGGCGAGTGCTCTACCATTTGAGCCACAGCACCATTTCTGGTTTTCTAGTGGTTTATTGGAGATAAGAGTGAGGTGGGGTAGAATCTCAATGTTGTCTTGATTTGAATTTCTTTTATGGCTAGAGAAGATGAACATTTCTTCATATGTCTAATGGCCATTATTATTTCCTCTTCAGAGAAGTTTTCTTTAAGTCTTTAGCCCACTTATTAATTGGGCAGTTGTTTCTTTGATGATTTGTTGTTGGGAGATTTAATTTTTTTGAGTTCTAAGTACATTTTAGATATGAGACCCTTGTCCATTTTATGGCTAGTGAAGATCTTCTCCCAGTCCATTGGCTTTCTATTGATCATACTAGTTATATCTTTTGCCATGCAGAAGCTCTGCAGTTTCATGCAGTTCCATTTGTCCAACCTTTCTTTGATTTATTGTGTTTCTGGGTCTCTATTAAGAAAATTTCGGCCTGTATTAAGGTGCTCTAGAATTTCTCCTATTCCATCCTGTAATGTTTTCAGGGTGTCTGCTTTTATTTCAAGGTCTTTGATCCATTTGGAGTTGATTCTGGTGCAGGGTGATAAATACAGATCTAGCTTTAGTTTTCTACAAGTGTTTAACCAGTTTTGTCAGCACCATTTACTGAAAAAGCTGTCTTTCTTCCATTCTATTTTTTTAGCTCGCTTGTCAAATATTAGGTCTGTGGGTTCATTTCTGGGTCTTCAGTCCTATTCCATTGGTCCTCAGGTCTGTTGTTGTTCTAGTACCAAGCTGTTTTTATTACTATGGCTTTGTAGTGGAGTTTGAAATTTGGAATTGATATTCCTCCAGCACTGTTCTTTCTGCTAAGAATTGTTTTTGCTATTTGGGATCTTTTATTGTTCCATATGAATTTTTGGATTGCTTCTTCTATTTCATTGAAGAATGAGGTTGGGATATTGACAGGCATTGCATTGAATTTGTATATAGCCTTTGGCAGTATTACAATTTTCATAATGTTATCCCTTCCAATCCAGGAGCATGGGAGGATTGTTCCACTTCCTTATGAAGTGGTTATTTTAAAGATAGAGCCTCATTTTCTTCCCTGGGTGCATTCCTGCATCATGATCCACCCATTTGCCCTTCCCATACAGCTAGGATGACAGGTACATACCAGAAACATCCAGCTATTGACTGAGAAGGGGGTTTTAAGAACATTTGGCCCAGGTTGGCCAGCCATGATCCTCCCTATTGCAGCTACAGAGTAGCCAGGGATACAGATGTGAGCCACTAGCACCCACCGTACTTCTGGCTTTTGCTTGTGGTATCTTTTGAAACTCAGGAGTTTCCATGTTGAATTCTCACTTAATTTGCTCACAACATAAAAGAATTTTTTTTTTACTTACAATAGCACCTGCCTATGACATATAGAATTTGAATGTTTGCCAGGCACTGGTAGCTCACACTTGTAATCCTAGCTACTCAGGAGGCTGGGATTCAGGATCATGATTTGAAGCCAGCCCAGGCAAGAAAGTCTGTGAGACTTATCTCCAATAAATTGCCAAAACTCCAGTAGTAAAGCTGTGGTTCAAGTGGTAGAATGTTAGCCTTGAGCACAAAAGCTCAGAGACAGCGCCTAGGCCTGGAGTTCAAGCCACAGGATCGGCAAAAACAAAAACTTTAGGTTTTTGTTTATTAAAAACTGAGACATGGCATCACCAGTCTGTAGTAGCAGCTGTGTAGAAGACATAAGTAGGAAGATCAAAATTTGTGGGCAGCCTAAAGAAAAACTGAAGACCTTATCTGAAAAATAACTAAAAGGTTAGAGGGACCAGGTCTAGCTCAAGAGATAGATGTCCTTACTAGCAAGGCTGAGGCCCCGAGTTCAAACCCAAATACAGTCTCCCAAAAATCTTTGATTCCACACAACTGTTCTTTTCGGCTAAAGTGGATAAATATTCATGAACTTTTAATCACCTTTGCATGAGTTATTTATTTATTTATTCTGCTGGTCCTAAGGCTTGAACTCAGAGCTTGGGAATTGTCTCTGAGCTTTTTTGCTCAAAGCTATCATTCCCACCTGGGCCACAGCTTTACTTCCAGCTTTTGGGTGGTTACTTGGAGATAAGAGTCTCCCAGACTATCCTGTCCAGGTTGGCTTTAAACTGCAATTCTCAGATCTCAACCTCTTGAGTTAGCTAGGATTACAGGCATGAGTCACTGGCACCCAACAACTTCTTGCATTTCTGATGGAGTAGTATATGGAGAGGAATTTTATGTAGGACAGCCCTTGCATTTATGACTCAATTAGTCCTGCAAGGATGTTTGTGAGAAATGTACAACATGAACTTTTTCTGTCATAAAAATGGATGTAAAGCATTGGATCTAATTCTTTGGGAGGATTTCTTGAACAAGTAAGACAGTGGTATCTAGTCACAGAAAAGCATGGTATGAAGATAAATGGATGATTAATCACAAATTGCATTTTTTAAGACTTCTACAACTGACAGTGCATGCAAATATTGCTCTTTTTTTCCTTCCTTCCTACCTTCCTTCCTTCCTACTTTCCTTCTTTCCTTCCTTCCTTCCTTTTTTCCTTCCTTCCTTCCTTCCTTTCTCTTTCTTTCTTTCTTTTTATTTTTGCCAGTCCTGGGGCTTGAATACAGGGACTAGGCACTAAGGAATCGAACCCAGGGCTTCATGCATGCAAAGCAAGCACTCTACTACTGAGCCACATTCCCAGCCCCAAATATTGCTTCTTAATCAGAGCAAAGTATCAAGAGATCAGGAACTTACTTCACATCATAAATTTTAAGACACACTGCCCAGGGACTGGGAATATGGCTTAGTGGTAGAGTGCTTGCCTAGCATGCATGAAGCCCTGGGTTTGATTCCTCAGTACCACATAAACAGACAAAGCTGGAAGTGGAAGTGGCGCTGTGGCTCAAGTGGTAGAGTGCTAGCCTTGAGCAAAAGAAGCCCAGGGACAGTGCCCAGGCTTTGAGTTTAAGCTCCAAGACTGGCAAAAAAAAAAAAAAAAAAGACATACTGCCCACTTTTGCAGTCAGTTGCTGTAGTTTCCTCCTGTTAGAACATGAAAACTAAAGTAAAACAACAAGAAAAATTGATGTCCCTTCCCCACTTCCGCTTACTGCTGACCTTGAAAAATCAGTCAAAGGCTGGGAATGTGCCTTAGTGGAAGAGTGCTTGCCTAGAATGCATGAAGCCCTGGGTTCAATTGCTCAGTACCACATAACCAGAAAAAGCCACAAGTGGTGCTGTGTGACTCAAGTAGTAGATGCTAGCCTTGAGCAAAGGCAGCTCAGGAACAGTGCCCAAGCCCTGAGTTCAAGCCCCAGGAGTGGCAAAAACAAAACAAACAGACACATAAAAACTAGTCAAGTCCCTGCTCCCTGACCTCCCTCCAGCACCTTGAGTCACAAATTCCACACAGGGGATTCCAGCTCAGAAGTAGGAAAAGGATACCAGGCAGCAGCAGAAATTCAGCACAATCTTGCCTTCCTATAGATCTACAGGAGAAGAAATTTCCACACAAGGTGTCTCAAGATACAGCCTCCCAAACTTTCAGAGCTTTCATGTTTAGTTTAAAACTCAAGAAAGCAGATTCTAAGGGCTCCATTTAACATTTTAACTAGTTAAAATCTGCTCTTGTGTTCCCAGGATTCCAGAAACACCAAGGAAGGGGGCTGGTGAGGAAGCTTACTTTTTTCTTGTTTTTTTTTTTTTTTGGCCAGACTGGGGCTTGAACTCAGGGTTTGAACACTGTCCCTGAGCTTCTTTTGCTCAAGGCTATAGCACTCTACCACCTAAGCCACAGCGCCACTTCTGGATTTTCTCTTTATGTGGTACTGAGGAATAGAACCATAGAGCCCAGGGCTTCACGCATACTAGCAAGCACTCTATCACTAAGCCACATTCCCAGCCAGATACTTAACTTTTGATTCTTGAACTTAAGATCACTTTGAGCTGAGTAAGCTAAAGAATCCCTCAACCCCTCTCCCAGTCATTTTCCAGGTCCCTGTACTCTAAGCCACTGCTGCCATCTGGGATCTTAAGCTCCCCTGGCTGTTCTGGAGCCTCTCTGTACCTAGTCTTCTCCACCTAGGAAGATGTTCCTGGCTCTGAACCTTTTGGAAGTTCATCTTTCATAGTAACCTGTATACTCTTATGCTGGCAGTGTTAGCTAGAGCTGGGAGGATCTGGCTGTCCTATCTGGGCTTCTCAGCTCTCTGGAAGTTGGGCCATTTGGCCCAATTGGCTGGCAGCATCCTGCTACTGGAATATCTTTCTGAGTACCATATTTTTAATTATGCTTGGTTCAAATTCATAATGCCTCTATGTAAAGGTTTAAGGTTGCTCTATAATCACTCTGCAGTTCCAATTTTATCCTCAATAGATTTTTTGAGGCTGGGAATGTAGCTTAGTGGTAGAGTGCTTGCCTGGCATGCAAGAAGACCTGGGTTTGAGTCCTCAGTACCATGTGTACACAAAAGTGGTGCTGTGGCTCAAGTGGCAGAGTGTTAGCTTTGGAGCAAAAGAAACTCAGGGACAATGCCCAGGCCCTGAGTACAAGCCCCAGGATTGGCAATTAAAAAAAAAATTCCTTCCTCCATGGTATAACCAATGCTTTAACTGTATTTGATGTTGGTATAATTTGTGGAGGGGAAGGGAAAAAACAAATCGTTTAAATAGGGATACAGGAGGACCCATTGCAACAATGAGATGTACAAGTCGTTATGTCAAAAATAAACTTTACAACTTTGGTGGAGCGGGGAGGAGGATTGGGTGGGAGGGCGGGTTGGGGGGAAGGATGGGAAGGGATGGGAAGGGGAAACAAAGGAGGAGGCTACAATGCTTGATAAGAAATGTACTCATTATCTTGCCCATGTAATTGGGGTTTTTTTTGTTTTGTTTTGTTTTGTTTTGTTTTTGGTCCAGTCGTGGGGCCTGAACTCTGGGCCTGGGCGCTGTCCCTCAGCTCTTCAGCTCAAGGCTAGTGCTCTACCACTTGAGCCACAGTGCCACTTCTGGCTTTTTTCTTTTTGCTTATGTGGTGCTGAGGAATCGAACCCAGGGCCTCAGGCATGCAAGGCAAGCGCTCTACCACTGAGCCACCTTCCCAGCCCTTGCCCATGTAATTGTAACCCCTCTGTACAGTATTTTCACAATAAAAAAAATTCTTATTTCCAGAACCTTTTCTGAGCATGAGAACTAGATTGGTCTAAATTTTCTGAATACTAAATCCTTCTGCAGAGCCATTTCGGGTTGGTCTCCTGGTCTTTTAATAAAACTTAACTTACTTCATAGACCCTGAGTACAGGTAAATGGAAAGACAGACTCTAGACTATAACCAAATCATCATTACATCAATTATGAGCCATATAATGTACCAGTATGTGATCAGATAGATGACTAAGTTGGGGGCAAGATTCTCCATGAAAAAAAAAAGTTTAATGAAAGAAAAGAAAATATATGTTTTCAGGAGCTAGTGGCTTATACCTGTAATCCTAGCTACTCAGGAAGCTGAGATCTGAGAATTGTGATTCAAATCCAGCCCAAGCAGAAAAGTCATTGAGATTCATATTCCAAATTAACCAGAAAAAAAGCCAAAACTGAAGTGGAGGTGTGGCCCAAGTGGTAGAACACCAGCTCTGAGGAAAAAGCCAAGGGATAGCACCAGGCCCTGGCAAACAGCCTTGATACAGGCACACACAAAGATATATATATATATATATATACACACATATATGTATATATATACATATACATATATATATATAGAGAGAGAGAGAGAGAGAGAAGGAGGGAGAGATATCTATGTGCAGGACAATAAGTCTGGAACATCCCTCTTAATTCTGACAGCAGTACTGCTCAAGTGTTTGTTATCACTCAAATGAGAAAACTGATACACAGATTGCTCAGGTATACGTTGTCCAAAGTCATTGAGCTAGTGATGCTTGAGCCTAATGACCACTGAAGTGGTCTGACTCCAAAGCTATGGCCTAGAGCACAGTACAGTGTGTAATTTTCCCTAAAGTTATCCAGGACGGCTTTGCCTTTGGAAGTGATACTTAAACTAGATCTCAAAAGATAATTACAAGTCAGGTGCCAGTAGCTCATGCCTATAATCCTAGCTTCTCACGAGGCTGAGATCTAAGGACTGAGTTTGAAGCCAGCCCAAGCAGGGAAGTCTGTGAGACTCTCTGATTAAACAACAAAAACCAGAAGTAAAGGTATGGCTCAAAAGGTAGAGCACTAGCTTGGAATAATAAAAGCTCAAGGACAGCATCCTGGCCCTGAGTTCAAGTCCCAGTACTGGCACACACACACACACACACACACACACACACGCACGCACACGCACACGCACACGCACACATGCACGCATGCATGATGATTATAGTACTGAAACTGATGGTATACTAGCTTGAATGAAATATACTATGTGGTCATAGTAGGAGAGACTGCTCTAGCCACAAGGAATGATGGGCATAAAGGCAGAGAAATCTGAAAATCAGGACAGGAGATACTATTCCTGGTGTTACTTCTCACCCATCCATCACCTTTCCTGATGTTCTTGACCATTCCTGATGCGTCTTCTCCAAGGTGCCTGTACCCTGCTTTCATAAACTTCACATTTATCCTCCACCATCCTCCATGACATCTTCCCTGTGCATGCAGCCTACCAGGATAAGAAATGTCTCCTTTTCTGTCTTCTTCTATAACTTCTGCATCTTCCTGATGCCCACACCAACCCTGTCTCCAGTGCTGGCCCGGACTTAGCCAAGCTGTTGAAATGGCTATCTTGTTTGCTGAGCAGCACTACCATGGAAACAATTGAGATCACTTTTAATTCTTTAGGGATCTTCAAGAACAATTCCATTGTATTTTTTTAATTAGTGGATTTTACAGTGATTTTGTGACTCACCTCCTTTCTGGGAATTAACACTTCTTCACAAGAATACGTGAATGCTCTGATGTCAACATCCAAACAGGTTTTAATGACAAACAGGATTCTGCCAACACCACCAACAAATGTAGTAGCTACATTTCTCTTTGCAGATGACTAAGTAAATTGGCCAAATTCCACACTACCCTGTAATAAAATCTGGTGTGAGAGCCTCAATAAACTGTCTGACATGGGCTGGGAAGGTGGCTCAGTGGTAGAGTGCTTGCCTTGCATGCATGAGGCCCTGGGTTCGATTCCTCAGCACCACATAAGCAAAAAGCAAAAAAATAAAAACTGTCTGACAACCCCCAGTGTTGAGAAGCTGAAGAGCTCTTGTTAAGTGATAATGAAAAGCCTTGTGCTGAAAGGTGTGTGCATTTTGATGGAATTCTCTTCTGGTGTTGTTAAACTGGTGTGGTAATCCCTAGTATACACCACTAAAGTGATTCTGTGGAAATGACTGAAATTTTCTGGATATTTTATTTCATTATTTATTCCCATTGAGCCTCTGCCTTTCCCCATTCAATTGTGTGTGTGTGAGAGAGAGAGGAGAGCAAGAGAGAGGAGAGAGAGAGAGAGAGACAGAGACAGAGAGAGACAGAGAGAGAAAGAGAGAGAGAGAGAGAGAGTCCTGGGACTTAAACTCAGGGTTTAGGTGCTGTCTCTGAGCTTCTTTTGCCACTTGAACTAGAGCTCCACTTCTGGCTTTATTGGGGGCGGGGGGGTAGTTTATTGGAGATAAGAGTCATAGACTCTTCAGCCCCAGCTGGTTTTGAATCAAAATCCTCGGATCTCAGCCTACTGAGTAGTTAGGATTACAGGTGTGAGCCACCAGCACTGGCTCATTCAATTTTTAATTGTGTGTTTGTGTTCAGCTCTTCTATTAACTGCCAGTACCTCTCTGTCCATTTTGATACAGTTCTCATACTGATCATCAAACACATTTTTAATTGTTTGCTGAGGAGCCAGCACATGCTGGAAGCTGTCTGGAGCCCATAGATTGGGCTTCTTGCTCAGCAGATTTCACATATTTCAGTCCCAGGACTCACCTACTATACATGGGGGAACAGTCTCATTACACTATGAGTATTATGAAAAGGAGCTAAGGGTCAGGCACCAGTGGCTCACGCCTATAATCCTCCCTACTTAGGAGGCTGAGATCTGAGGGTCAAGGTTCAAAGCCAGCCCAGGCAGAAAAGGGACCTTGAGACTCTTATCTCCAATTAACCACTCAAAAACTGGAAATGGTGCTGTGGCTCAAGTGGTAGAGCACTAGCCTTAAGCAAAAAGAGGCTCAGGGACAGCTCTAGGCCTTGAGTTCAAGCCTCACAACTGACCCAAAAAAAAGAGCTAAGCTTTGTGACTCTATTTCTATGTGTGTGTCTGTGTGTCTATGTGTGTATGAGTACGCCAGTACTGGGACTTGAACTCAGGGCCATGGTCCTGTCCCTTTTTACTCAAGGCTGACACTCTACCACTTGAGCTGTACTTTCACTTCTGGGTTTTGGTGGTTAATTGGAGATAAGAGTCTCATGGACTTTCTACCTGGGCTGGCTTTGAACAGCAATCCTCTCAACCTCCTAAGTAGCTAGAATTATAGGCATGAGCTACTAGTGCCCAGTAGCCAGCAGACTTTTATCTCCAATTAACCAGCAGAAAGCCAAATGTAGAGATATTGTTCAATTGGTAGCATGCCCCCCAAAAAAGAAAAAAACAAAACAAAACAAGCAAGAGGAAGAAACCCTGAGTTCAAGGCTCAGCACTAGCAAAAGAAAAGAGAGAAAGAGAAAGAAAGAGAGGGGAAGAAAGAAGAGAAGAGATGAGATGAGAGCTAGAAATGTGGCTCCAGTGGTGGAGCACCTGCCTAGCAAGGGCAATGCCCTCAGTTCAGCATGACTGAAAAAGAAAAGAAAAAGAAACTGGGTGCTTGTAGCTCATGCATGTAATCTTAGTTACTCAGGAGGCTGAGATCTGAGGATTGTGGCTTGAAGCCAACCAGGGCAAGAAATTCCTTGAGACTCTTATCTCTAATTAAGCATCCAAAAAAGCTAGAAGCAGAGGTATGACGCAAGTGGTAGAGCATTAGACTTGAGCAAAAAGCTCAAGAACAGCACCCAGGCCCTGAGTTTAAGCCCCAGGACCAGCATTAAAAAAAAGAAAAAAAAAAAAAAGAAACTCACTTCAAACAGTGAAGACAGGTTGAAAATAGGGGGGAAAAAAGAGATTTATCAATGAAACAATCAAAAGAAAGCAGGAAGAGGATGGGCAACAGTGGCTCATGCCTGTAATCTTAGCTACTCAGGAGGCTGAGTTCTGAGGATCACGGTTCATAGCCAGCCGGGACAGGAAAGTCCGTGAGACTCTTATCTCCAATAAACCACCAGAAAACCAGGAGTGGCACTACAGCTCAATGGTAGAGTGCTAGCCTTGAGCTAAAGATCTGAGGGACAGCACCCAAGATCAAAGTTCAAGCCCCATGACTGACAAAAACAAAAGAAAAAAGAAAGCAGAAAGAGCTATATTAGTATTAGACAAAGTAGACTTCAGAGCAAAGAAAATTACTAGAGACTCAAAGACATAAACACTCTACAATACAGCTAGCTAATAGTCTTCAAAACTATCATTGCAATAAAAACAAAAAAGCAAAACAAAAAAATCAGACAAAGTGCAAACAGCCAAGAGGAGCCCAGAGTCAAGGCAATTAAATGTCTACATTATCTTAATCCTGATCTTATCTGGAAACAAAAAGATTAGATGTGTTTAGGAACTCTGAATCAACTGCAGATTTCAGTCTACAACATTGTATCAATATGGGCTCATTCAGTATGAACACGTGGGCCATAATAACTTAAGGTGCTCATAATGAAAACAATTGTCCAGAGAGAATCCATGGCTTCCTTCATTATCTGTTCAGTTTTTTCTATAAATCAAAAACTAGCCGAGTACTAGTGGCTCACGCCAATAATCCTAGCTACTCAGGAGGCTGAGCTCTGAGGATTGAGGTTCAAAGCCAGCCCGGGCAGAAAAAGTCTGTGAGACTTTTATCTCCATTAACCACCAGAAAACCAGAAGTGGCACTGTGGCTCAAGTGGTAAAGTGCTAGCATTGAAATGCTGAGAGACAGTGCCTAGGCCCAGAGTTCAAGCCCCATGACCAACAAAAAAACAAAACCAAACAAAAACCCAATCAGTTTAAGCCAAGCACTGGTGGCTCTCACCTGTAATTAATAGCTGCTCAGGAGGCTGAGATCTGAGAATCATTGTTTTTCAGCCTTGGTAGAAAAGTACAAGAGATTCCTATGAGTGTGTGATTGTGGGGCTTGCACTCAGAGCCTGAGCACTGTCCCTGAGCTCTTTTTGCTCAAGGCTAGTGCTCTACTACTTTGAGCCACAGCGCTACTTCTGGTTTTTGAGTGGTAAATTGGAGATAAGAGTCTCACAGGGACTTTTCTGCCTCAATTGCTTCAAACCATTATCTCCACATCTCAGCCTCCTAAGCAGCTATAATCATAGGCCTGAGCCAGCAGTGCTTGGCCCATGAGATTCTTATCTCCAATTAACCACCAAAATGTCAGCCCCACTTCCTGCTTTTTCTGCTTATGTGGTGCTGAGGAATCGAACCCAGGGCCTCATGCATGTAAGGCAAGTGCTCTACCACTGAGCTACCTTCCCAGCCCCTGTACATAGTTTTTGAGTTTTTCTAAGAGCATATATTCTAAAAACACCCAGAGAAGCTTCATTCTAGGTGGAGACACTGAGGAAGCATTCTTTGGAGGCAGGAAAGGCCGACAAGAAAGCCCACATCACTACTTTTATTAATATGATATTGGATACTGTATCCAGTCCAATATAACAAAGAGAAAGGATATTAAAGTCAAAGTATTGGGACAGAGGACATAAAACATTATTGCTTCTGAACAACAAACCCAAACAAATAGACTGGTATATTATTTAAAGTATTATGCTATTTAGAGATAGAAGATTATCAAAGTGAGTTGTATTTCTATATGTCACAGCAACCAGCTAGAAATTAATTTTGTTGTTGTTGGTGGTCATGGGGCTTGAACTCTGGCTTGGGTGCTGTCGCTCAGCTCTTCAGCTCAAGGCTAGCGCTCTACCATTTGAGCCACAGCGTCACTTCCACTTTTCTGGTGGAATACTGGAGATAAGAGTTTCACAGCTTTTCCTGCCTAGGCTGGTTTTGAACCACAATCCTCAGATCTCTGCCTCCTTAGTAGTTAGATTACAGGTGTGAGCCAACAGCACCCAGCAGAAATTAATTTTTTTAAAGCACAGGTATATCAGGGAATATCAAGTCCCTACGATCTGATAAGCCTCCCAAGAGGTTTTTTTTTTTTTTTTTTTTTTTTTTTTTTTATGGTAAAGCTACTATACAGAGGGTTACAGTTACATGAGTGAGGTAATGAGTACACTTCCTCTTGAACATTGTTACCCCCTCCATTGTTTTCTCCCTACCATCCCCTCCCTCCCTCCCTTCCCCGAGGTTCTTTTTTTTTTTTTTGATTGTGATTAAATGAGTACATAATTTCAAAGTCACAAGTTCATTCTAACTTCCCTGGAGCAAATTGTCTACCACAGTCTGTAATATATAACAGTGTTCACATGTTATATACCATATTTGTGATCAGCAGCATGGGGATATTTAGTAGTGGTTCAACCAGATGAGTGGGAGTTCTTTGTTTCTTAAGTCCTGTTAGTTTTGTCGTATCACCGAACCTTTTGGATTTAGCACCCACTTATCAGGGAGACCATGTACCGTTTGTCTCTTCGTTCTTGGCTTACCTCGCTCAACCTGATTCCTTCTATCTCCATCCATTTCCCTGCAAATGCCATTATTTTGTCATTTCTAATGGCTGCATAATATTCCATTGTGTATAGATACCACAATTTTTGGATCCATTCATCTGTGGTGGGGCATCTGGGTTGTTTCCATATCCTAGCTATTGTGAACAGTGCTGCAATAAACATGGAGGTGCACGTGTCCTTGTATATTGGTTCCTGTTGTTCAGGGTAGATGCCTAGAAGTGGTATGACTGGGTCGTAAGGGAGGTCAATCTTTAGCTTTCTAAAGACCCTCCAGACTGCTTTCCAAAGTGGTTGTATAAGTGTACATTCCCACCAGCAGTGTAATAGGGTTCCTCTTTCTCCACATCCCCTCCAACATTTGTCCTTGGCTGATTTGTGGATGTGGGCCATTCTGACTGGGGTAAGGTGGTATCTCAGGGTTGTCTTTATTTGCATTTCCTTCACCACCAGGGATGATGAACATTTCCTCATGTGTTTCTTTGCCATTTTTATTTCTTCATTTGAGAAGTCCCTCTTTAGTTCCCTTGCCCATTTAGTAATTGGTTTGTTAGGTTTGGGAGGGATTAGTTTCTTGAGTTCCCTGTATATACAGGATGTTAACCCCTTGTCTGATATATTGCTGGTAAATATTTTTTCCCAATTCGTTGGTTGTCTTTCTAGCTTAGTTGCGATAGATTTAGCTGTGCAGAAGCTTTTTATTTTAAGGTAGTCCCATTTGTTGAGTCTCTCTCCAACTTGTTGTGACCCTGGGACTCTTGTTCAGGAAGTTCCTTCCTGTGCCTATTAGTTCAAGTGTCTCTCCTACTCTGTCCTGCAGTAGTTTCAGAGATTCAGGTTTAATGTTAAGGTCTTTAATCCATTTTGAGTTGATGTTGGTGCATGGTGATAGGCTGGGGTCCACTTTTAGTTTTCTGCATGTGGCTGCCCAGTTTTCCCAGCACCAGCGGTTGAAGAGGCTGTGTTTCTTCCATTGTATGTCTTTGGCTCCTTTGTCGAATATCAGCTGGCTGTAGGCCTGTGGATTTATTTCTGGATCTTCTATTCTGTTCCATTGGTCTTCGGGTCTGTTTTTGTGCCAGTACCATGCTGTCTTTGTTATTATAGCTCTGTAGTAGAGTTTGAAGTTCGGCATGGATAGCCCTCCCATATTGTCTTTATCCCCTAGAATTGTTTTGGCTATTCTAGGTCTTTTGTTGTTCCATATAAATTTTTGGACTGTTTTCTGTATTTCAGTGATGTACGTCATTGGGATTTTAATAGGAATTGCATTGAATTTGTATATTAGTTTTGGAAGTATTACCATCTTTACTATATTAAGTCGGCCTATCCAGGAGCATGGGAGGTCTTTCCATTTCCTAGTGTCTTCTGCAATTTCTTTCTTTAACTTTTTATAGTTCTCATTAAATAGTTCTTTTACATCTTTGGTTAGGTTAATTCCTAAATATTTTATTTTTTGGGAGGTTATTGTGAATGGGGTTGCTCCCTTTATTTCCCTCTCTTCCTGTGCGTTATCAGTGTATAGGAAGGCAACTGATTTTTGTGGGTTTATTTTGTATCCTGCTATTTTGCCGAAGTGACTTATGATTTCTAAAAGTTTGGGGATGGAGTTTTTGGGATCGTGGAGGTATAGTATCATGTCGTCTGCAAAAAGGGATAGTTTAACTTCTTCTTTCCCTATGCGGATCCCTTTAATGTCTTTTTCTTGCCTTATTGCCCTGGCTAAGGGTTCTAGGACTATGTTGAAGAGGAGTGGAGACAGTGGGCATCCTTGCCTTGTTCCTGTTTTTAGGAGGATTGGTTGTAGCTTTTCCCCATTAAGTATAATATTGGCTATTGGTCTGTCATAAATGGCTTTTATTGTTTTTAGAAATGTTCCTTCTATTCCTATTTTCTCCAGAGCTTTTAGCATGAATGAATGTTGAATTTTATCAAAGGCCTTTTCTGCATCTGTGGCGATAATCATGTGATTCTTGACCTTGGCTCTGTTGATATGCTGGATTACATTTATTGACTTATGTATGTTAAACCATCCCTGTGTCTCTGGGATGAAGCCTACCTGATCATAGTATATTATTTTTTTTATGTGTTTCTGGATTCTGTTAGCTAGAATCTTGTTAAGGATCTTTGCATCTGTGTTCATCAAGGAGATTGGCCTGTAATTCTCCTTTTTGGTTGGGTCTTTGCCTGGTTTGGGGATGAGTGTGATATTGGCTTCGTAGAATGAGTTTGGGATAGCTCCCTCCTTCTCTGTTTCTCTGAAGAGCTTGAGGAGTATGGGTATTAGTTCTTCTTTAAAGGTCTTATAGAATTCTGCTGTGAATCCATCTGGTCCTGGGCTTTTTTTTGTTGGAAGACTTTTGATAGCTTCCTGTATCTCATTATAGGATATTGGCTTATTTAATTGGTTAACTTCTTCTTTGCTCAGTTTGGGTAACTTGTATTTCTCTAAAAATGCATCCATTTCCGCCAGATTTTCTTCCTTTAGAGAGTATAGCTTTTGAAAGTAGTCTGTTAGAATTGTTTGGATATCTTGGGTACGTGTTGTGATGTTTCCCGTGGCATCCCTAATCCTATTAATATGGGTTTCCTCTCTTCTTTTTTTAATTAATCTTGCCAACGGGCCATCAATTTTGTTTATTTTTTCAAAGAACCAGCTTTTTGTTTGGTTTATTTTGGGTATGGTTTTCTGATTTTCTAATTGGTTAATCTCTGCTCTCAATTTGGTTATCTGGCTTCGTCTAGTAGCTTTAGGTCCCATTTTTTCTTATTTTTCTAGCTGTTTTAGTTGCAACATGAGATTATTTACTTGGTCTGTCTCCATTCTCTTGATGTGGGCACTGAGGGCAATAAATTTGCCCCTCAGGACTGCTTTTGCTGTGTCCCACAAGTTTCTTTGTGAGGTGTTTTCATTTTCATTGAGTTGTAGGAAATGCTTTATTTCTTCTCTGATCTCTTCTGTTACCCAGGCCTTGTTAAGGAGTGTGCTGTTCAATTTCCATGTATTAGAGAAATTTCTGCGGTATGCTTTGTTATTGAGAGCTAGCTTGATTCCACTGTGGTCAGATAGGATACAGGGGATTATGTCGATCCCTTTGTATTTGCTTAAGTTCCTTGCATGAACTATGATATGGTCTATTTTGGAGAAAGTTCCATGAGCTGCTGAGAAGAATGTGTACTGTGTTGTTTTAGGGTGAAATACTCGGTAGATGTCAGTTAATTCCGCTTGAAGTATGGCCTCACTTAATTCGGTAGCTTCTTTGCCAATCCTCTGGTTGGTAGACCTGTCCTTTGGTGAGAGTGGCGTGTTAAAGTCTCCTAGTATTATCGTATTGGGATCTATTTTATTCTGTAAGTTTGAGAGCATTTGTTTGACATATCTGGGTGCACCGATATTTGGGGCATATAAGTTGATGATGGTTATATCCTCCTCTTGGATTGTTCCCTTTATTAATATGTAGTGTCCTTCCTTGTCTTTCTGTACTGATTTTAATGAAAAGTTTATTTTGTCAGATATCAGGATAGCTACACCTGCTTTCTTATTGGGGGAATTTGATTGGTAGATCCTTTTCCACCCTTTCACTCTGAGTTTGTTTGTATGTTTGGCTGAGAGGTGGGTCTCCTGAAGGCAACAGATGGATGGGTCTTGTTTTCTGATCCAGTCCTCAGTTCGTTTTCTTTTAATTGGCGAATTCAGCCCATTTATATTAAGAGAAAGTATAGAGAGATGCATTGTTGTCCCTGCCATTCCGTTTTCCTAAGTTTTTCTTCTTTCCTTTCCTCCTGTGCTTGCTCAGTTAGACTTTGAGTAATGCCTGTTTGGGGCAGGTCCCAGTTCCTGGTTGCTTTCTTCAGGTTGTGTCCCTCCTCTTAGAATTCTTTGTAATGCTGGCTTAATGTTTATGTATTCATTTAGTTTTTCTTTGCTATTAAAAGTTTTCAGTTCTCCATCGAATGTGAATGCTAGCTTTGCCGGGTATATCAGTCTGGGTTGGCAGTTATTGGCTCTCAGGGCTCGTATGGTGCTTTCCCAGGCTTTTCTTGCATTCATTGTTTGTGTGGAGAGATCTGCAGTGATTCTAATTTTTTTCCCGTTGTAGTATAGCTCCTTCTTCATTTTTGCTGCATGCAGGATTGTTTCC
Organism: Dipodomys spectabilis; assembly: GCF_019054845.1. NCBI lineage: Eukaryota > Metazoa > Chordata > Mammalia > Rodentia > Heteromyidae > Dipodomys > Dipodomys spectabilis. The sequence goes on from NW_024870680.1 coordinate 16,018,275, forward strand.
TTATTATTCAGATCCATCATTTTTACTATAATGTGTCTAGAAGTGTTTCTCCTGGGATCTTGCTTGTTGGGTGTTCGATAAGCTTTTGTGATATAGTTAAGATGGTCGTTTTTGAGGTGGGGAAAATTTTCATTGACTATCTTGTTAAATAGGTGTTGCATTCCCTTGCTCTGGAATTCCTCACCTTCGTCCACTCCGATTATGCGAAGGTTAAATTTTTTAGCATTATCTGCTTGCTCTTGAATTTCCCTTTGGTTTAATTTGAGTGATTTTTCCATATCTGTCACTTTTTGGTCCAGTTGGTGTATTCTGTCTTCTGTATCTGACACTCTACCTTCCATTTCATTCACTCTGTTGACCGTGGCTTCTATTGTGGTTTGCATGGTGGAAATGGATCCCTTTATGGATTCAATGTTGGTTCTCAGAGTACTGATCTCACCTCTCAATGAGGTGAGATCAGTATGCATTACCTCTAATTTGGCGTTTATCTCACTTCTTACTGAGGTTTGTGCCGATTCTATTTTTGCATCCAACTTTTGTTTGATATCCTGTATATCTTTTGATAGTTCATCCTTGTGCTCTCTCAATTTCTGATCCATTTCTCGCTTTATTTCTTGAGTCATTGCCTCCAGCAACCCTTGGATGTAGCTTTTGTCTTCCATTCCTGCTTTGGTCCCACTGGGGCTCTCCCCTGCGTGGCTGCTGGCTTTTGAGGTGAGCTTGTTGTCCTGGGTAGTGGGAAACCTTGTGATTTTTCTCTGTGATTTTCGCATGGGGGTTCAGGAGACTGCTCTTCAATCTTGTTTTGGTGTGTCTGTCTTTGCTTGGTTGCTGATTCTGTATTGGTAGAGAGAGTCTGTGCAATCCGAGTTCAGTTGGGGTGGTTGCGGGCTGGGTTGGGCGGCCCCCCGCCGGGTAGTTGCGATCGCGATTGGGCGGGTGGTCTGCCCCGACAGGTCCCTTTGTCGCGCTGTTGGTGCCGGGCGGCTTTGGCGGGATGGAGCCTCTCCACTCCGGTGGAGAGTGAGGGGTGGGGGTGGGATCCTCGTGGAGACTCCCGGCTGGTAGGTTTCTCTGTTCCTGGCTGTTCTGCAATCCGGTACCTGGTGATCTGCAAGCAGCCCCCTGTGCCGGGCCGGCTGGCCGGCGGCTTGGCGCACTGCCGCGCGGCCAGTAAAGGTTGGGGGAGGGGTCTTCGCTCTTCTCTGTTCTGAAATTCTTCTTTTCCTCTCTTTCTTTTTTTGTTATTTTCCACCTCTGGTTTTTCTCTGAGTGTTCGTCTTTTTGTTGTTGTCGGTCTCTTGGGGAGATTAAGCGTTGGAACTCGAACTCTCTTTTTGGTTGGAGAGAGCTGTGGCGTTTCCCTACTGCCCCTACTGCCCCGTCGCCATCTTGGTCCCCCCTCTCCCAAGAGGTTTTTAAAACCTCTGAGAAAGAAATTATAAACATGTCAATTCTTGGGCTGGGAAGATGGCTCAGTGGTAGAGGGCTTGCCTTGCATGCATGAGGCCCTGGATTCAACTCCTCAGTACCACATAAGCAAAAAGAAAAAGAAGCCGGAAGTGGCGCTGTGGCTCAAGTGGTAAAGCGCTAGCCTTGAGCTGAAGAGCTGAGGGACAGCGCCCAGGCCCAGAGTTCAGGCCCCACGACCGGACCCAAAACAAAACAAACAACAACAAAAAAAAGTCAATTCTCCCCAAACTGGTCTACAAGTTTGATATGATGCCAATAAATACCCCAATAGAGTTTCAATGGGACCTGAGAAGACACTGTTAAAATGTATCTGGATGCCAGGCACCAGTGGCTCATATCTTATTCCTAGCTACTCAGGAGGCTAAGATCTGAGGAAACCAGGGCAGGAAAGTCCATGAGACTCATTTTGTTGTGGTTGTTGTTGTTGTTGTTGTTAGTTGTGGGGCTTGAACTTAGTGTTTGGGCACTGTCCCTGAGCTTTTTTGCTCAAGGCTAACACTCTACCCCTTTGAGCCACAATACCACTTTCAGTTTTCTGGTGGTTAATTGGAGATAAGAGTCTCGTGGACTTTCCTGCCTGGGCTGGCTTTGAATGGTGATCCTCAAGTCTCAGCCTCCTCAGCCTAGGATTACAGACCTGAACCACCAGCTCCCATTCCCAATGAGACTCCTCTCCAATTACCACCCAAAAAAGCTGGAAATGAAGCTGTGGCTCAAGTGGTAGAATGCTAGCCTTGAGTACAAAAGCTCGGTGACAGCACCCAGGCCCTGAGTTCAAGCCCCAGCACACGCGCATACACACATGAAAAAATGTATCTGGAAGAGTAAAGGGTCAGGATTAGCTAGGACATTCCTGCAGCTAAAAGAAGGGAAAGGTGGTGAAAATTTTCCAGGGAATTTGCCTCATCTTACCCTCCCTTCAACTCCCCTCCCAGGACACCCTTGTGTGACCAGAAAGATTCTAGACAATTCCCCAAAATTGTTGGAAATGTTTTGGGATATTGAGGTATCATATAGAAAGGACACCACCTCAAAAGGAACTCAGCAAGGCAGTTTACTTCTGTAGAAGGATGTGCTACTGGCAGGAAGCCAAGTAAGCAGCTATACTGGTTAGGCAGGCCACCTAGGTTTTATTCCTTATTGTCCTTCATTCCAATTGGCTAGAACTTAAGTTTGCAAACTTACACAATTGGTTAGTTTGGAAGGGTTAAAAGTTTATTAAAGCATTCAACCTAAACCAAGACAACTGTCCAAAACAGAAATTCAGAAAAACAATTCTTATTCAGCTGAGCCATACCTACCAGTCCTAGAGTTTTGGGCTTGGATGGTGTCCCTGCGCTCTCCAGCTCAAGGCTAGTGCTCTACCACTTTAGCCACAGTGCCACTGGGGGCTAAATGAAGAGTTTCATGAGCTGGATGCCAGTGGCTCATGCCTATAATCCTAGCTACTTTAGGAGGCTTAGATCTGAGAATCTCAGTTCAAAGCTAGCCTGGGCAGGAAAGTCTGTGAGACATTATCTCCAATTAACCACTAGAAAACTGGAAGTGGCACTGTGGCTCAACTGGTAGAGTGCTCGCCTTGAGCTGAAGAACTCAGGGACAGTGCCCAAGCCCAGAGTTCAAACGCCATGACTGACAACAACAAACAAACAAACAAACAAAAAGAGTCTCACAGATTTTCCTGCCCAGGCTGGCTTTGAACCTCGATCCTCAAATCTAAGCCTCCTATGCAGCTAGGATTACAGGCATAAGCCACCGGCACCCTAGAAAAGTCTTAGGACAAGATACAGCTTAACCAAAATGCCTCTTGTAAGATAGAGCTACCTTTGAAATGGTGATGCTTAGGACAACCAATTACTTTGACAGAAAAGGTTCTAAAACCCTACACATTGAAGCAAGATAGACTGAGGGCATGGCTTCATTTATCACATTATGACCAATAGACTAGGGTGGCATTTTGTTCACCAAAGGAATAACATCAACTTAGAACTATTATCCAATAGCCTTCTCCTGACCATCCCCAAGTTTGTATGTTTTCTCTTCAAATGCATAGTCTTTCCAGGAGAAGACTTGAATGGAAGTTTGTTGTGATTTTTTGTTTGTTTTTTTTTTTCGGTTGGTTGTGGGGCTTGAACTCTGAACCTGGGCACTGTCCCTGAGCTCTTCAGCTCAAGGCAAGTGCTTTACCACTTGAGCCACAGCACCACTTCTGGTTTTCTGGTGGTTAATTGGATATCAGAGTCTCAAGGACTTTCCAGCCTTGGCTGGCTTTGAACCATGATCCTCAGATCTCAGCCTCCTGAGTAGCTAGGATTACAGGCATGAGTCACCAGCACCTGGCTTGAAGAGAAGTTTGTAGAACATACTTATGGTCACATGGTAGGGTCCTCCCTAAGGGAATCCAGTCTTCCTCTCTATCAACATGCCAAAGACCTATGAATTAGCTTAGTGTGGTAACTAGACATGAGGCAATAAATTCTCACTGTGGTGACCTGAGTTAGGATTCTGTCTTCTAACTACATAGACAAAGCCACACCTTTGTAGATTGCCCATCTGCTCACTCTTAAGAATCCTATCACCAATTAGTTGCTCCCACAGATCTCTGAAAGTCAAACATGCTAATAGCCCTTTTGTGCCCAAAACTTATTATGGTAATTCACTCATCTTGGTGCCAAAGTTAAGAGCCAACACCTGGTGCCTCCCAACCCAGAATCCAGTTATTTTCACTGAAATCAGAAAGCCCAGTTATCATCCCATGACCATCTGTGGCATTGCTTTTCAGGGGCGCCCATCACCTGGGCATAGCTTAATGTGAGAAAAGCCTCTTTTTATCAAAGTGGTTGGCTTTGTGGCTTGACTCTTATTGATTATTCTGCTAAGACAATACCAACAAGTATAGAAAGAGAAAGAGGAAATTCTTTGGGATTAAAAAAGGATTTTTTTTCAAATCGGTCAGTGATGGGGCTTGAACTCTGGGTCTGGGTGCTGTCCCTGAGCTCTTCAGCTCAAGGCAAGTGCTCTACCACTTGAGCGACAGCACTACTTCCGGTTTTCTGGTGGTTAGTTGGAGATAAGAATCTCACAGACTTTCCTGACCAGGCTGGCTTTGAACCACAATCCTTAGATCTCAGCCTCCTGAGTAACTAGGATTACAGGTGTTAGCCCCTGGCACTGGGTGCTCAGGTTGAAAAAAGAATTTTTTTTTTGGCTGGGAATGTTGTTTAGAGGTAGAATGCTTGCCTAGCATGAAGCTCTGGGTTCAATTTCTCAGTACCATATAAACAGAAAAGGCCAGAGTGGTGCTGTGGCTCAAGTGGTAGATCGCTAGCCTTGAGCACAGAGAAACTCAAGGACAGTGCCCAGGCTCTGAGTTCAAGCTCCAGGACCAGCAAAAAAAAATTTTTTAAAAAGAAGAAGAAAAAGAAAAAAGAAAGGAAGAAAAGGACTTTTGAAGTGCAAGATTTTTGTCTTAACTGGATCTTCCAAAAATGGAAAAGGAAGAAAGACACACCTCAGATTGTTGAAGAAAGTAGCAGAGGATGTGAGCATGTTTTTGGGATTACTTGTGTACTGTTAATTTTTATCACAGGTTGTTTTTCCCTTTTGTTTTGTTTTTCAGGTCCTGGGGCTTGAACTCAGGGCCTGGGTGCTGTTCCTGAACCTCTTTGTGTTCAAGGATCGCGCTCTACCAAGTGAGCAACAGCCCACTTCGGTTTTTGAGTGTTTAATTGGAGATAAGAGTCTCTCCAGGACTTTCCTGCTCAGGCTGGCTTTGAATCTCAATCGTTATGTCTCAGCCTCCTGAGTAGCTAGGATTACAGGTGTGAGCCTCTGGCACCCAGCAAAGGGATCTCCATGTGAGAAGCAACTATGCCAGAGACAGTGTATCCTTTATCATACCTCAGCTTCAGCCTGATTTCAGCCATCTAGCTGCTCCTTCTTTGTTACTGCAAAGTCATCTAGTGATGACAGAATCCAGCAACCAGATAGCCACCAGCAACCAGTTCAAGTTTTTTTAATGTGACTTTTTTTTTGGAGGGGGGGGTCTGGTTGTGGGCCCTGAACTCTGGGCCTGGGCGCTGTCCCTCAGCTCTTCAGCTCAAGGCTAGCGCTCTACCACTTGAGCCATAGCACCACTTCCGGCTTTTTTCTTTTTGTTTATGTGGTGCTGAGGAATCAAACCCAGGGCCTCATGCATGCAAAGCAAGTCCTCTACCACTGTGCCACCTTCCCAGCCCCATGGGTTTTTTGTTTTGTTTTTGTTTGTTTTTTGCCAGTCCCGGGCTTTGAACTCAGGGCCTGAGCCCTGTCCCTGAGCTTCTTTTGCTCAAGGCTAGTACTCTACCACTTGAGCCACAGTGCCATTTCCCAGCTTTTTCTGTTTATGTGGTACTGAGGAAGTGAACCCAGGGCTTCATGCATGCTAGGCAAGCACTCTACCACTAAGCCAATTTTTATTTTTATTTTTTTTATTTTTTTATTTTATTTTATTTTTTTGCCAGTCCTGGGCTTGAACTCTAGGTCTGGGCGCTGTCCCTCAGCTCTTCAGCTCAAGGCAAGCACCCTACCACTTGAGTCACAGCGCCACTTCTGGCTTTTTCTGCTTATGTGGTGCTGAGGAATCGAACCCAGGGCCTCATGGCAAGCACTCTGCCACTGAGCCACCTTCCCAGCCCTAAGCCAATTTTTAATGTAACGGTTTTGTTTTGTTTTTAATGTAAATACATTGGGAACCTGAGCTCAGTCAGTTGGAGCACAGGATCAGGGTCTGCTGGGTTAGGGATAAAAAGGAAGCAGTCTGCCTGCTCTGTGTGCTTGTTTGCCAGATTTTTGGCTGATGGCATGCCCTTCTGCAGAAATAACATTGCCGTTCTGTCGTCCTTTTAAGTTGATGTTTTATTCTCAATATCCCAAGCCATTTCTACCATTAAGGCCTTAATAAATAAAGCGCCCTTTCAGCCTTCCCCAAGCAAGCGCTAGCAGCAAAGTCCATGAGACTCCTTCTCCAGTTAACCAGCAAGCATAGCTGAAAGTGGAGCTGTTGTTTAAGTGGTAGAGTGATAACCTTGAGCACAAAAAGCACTTGGACAGTGCCCAGGTCTTGAGTTCAAGCCCTAGTACCCATCAGCTGTCTTGGGAATAAGATGGGAAAGTCATCTTCACGTCACCTGAAGCCATTAACTGTGCAGATCATACAGTCCCCTTTGTTCTGAATTCATGCACATCAGAAAAACTTCTGATTATAATGTAGCTCCTTGGTAATCTGTCTATGGGGTAAAAGTGCTCTGATCAGAGAATATGAGAATTAATATGCCAGCACCTGTGGGTAGTTTTTGTTGTTTGGGTTTGAAACGGAAACTCATTTTTATAGCCTAGCGTGGCCTTGAACTTCTGAGTGCTCATTGTGTGCTCCACAAGGCCTGGTTGCTGGTGTATAATTACAACATTCTCTGTGAGACTGGTGAGTAGGAGTTTGCGTAGGAAAGATGATTCTGGATTTCTGAACTTCCCTGACAGAGTGAAATGACCTCTATCAAAAACTGAACAGGGTTTCTAAGTTTGCAAGTCAAGAGCAAGGTGTTGATATATTTGCCAAATTTCTAATTTAAATCTCTCAAGTGTTTTGTCTTAGAACAAAGCGTCTGCCAGAGTCACTGGCTTCATTAGTTTTATTTGAGGGCTAAATGAGAAGAATCGTGTATGGAATTTTCAGGCTCTTCTGCAGAACAAAAGGACTTAAGTTATTTATATACATTAGGGAGTTGCAGACTCTAGGTATAGTCATATCGTTTCCCATGACAACCAATTAGTATGCAATGCTTTGGTATTCAAGTTCCTAGCATAAGAAATAATGTTAAATTTTTGAAGGCCTATTTTTTTAAGGAGACTTTGTAAATAATCTTACAAAGTCACCCTTTTGTTTTTATGATATAAAATCATGAACATGATGACTCCAAATAGGAATCCTCTATGGCTGTACTCTTCTGAATATCCTTTTTTTCTCTAGCCAGATCTTCAGAATGGTCATATATATCTGAATTTTACTGTCCTATACCTCCAGGTCTTTAGAATGGTCATATATATCTGAATTTTACTGTCCTATACCTTAATAACAATGCTCTCTGTAAAGAAAACTTTTGTGTATGTATCCTAGGGCTTGAACTCAAGGCCTGGATGCTGTCCCTGAGCTTCTTTTTTTCTTTCTTTTTCTCCAAAGGCTATCACTCTACCACTTGAGCCACAGCTCCGCTTCCAGCTTTTTTGATAGTTTAGTGGAGATAAGAGTCTCACAGACTTTCCTGCTCAGGCTGGCTTCAAAGTATGGTTTTCAAATCTCAGATTTCTGAGTAGCTAGATTACAGGCCTGAGCCACTAGTGCCTAGTTAACAATTTTCCTTAGCAACTAAGATATATAGAAGTTCTAGTATTTATCTTTAGACAAGATATTATTAGCCAGAGCTTACTGGATAATAAAAGTTTGTAGAATCTAGGAATTAATAAGTTGAATATGAAAATAATATGTTGGAAGAAAAATATATCACTCCTATTTTATTTAGCATATGAACTGTCTCGAAATCAGATCTAAGCTTTGTTTTTTTGTTTTTTTGTTTTTTTGTTTTTTTTTTATTTTGTTGGCCATGGGGCTTGAACTCTGAGCCTGGGTGCTCTCCCTGAGCTCTTCAGCTCAAGGCAAGCCCTCTACCACTTGAGTCACAGCACCATTTCTGGTTTTCTGGTGGTTTATTGGAGATAAGAGTCTCACAGACTTTCCTGCAGGCTGGCTTTGAACCGTGATCCTCAGATCTCAGCCTCCTGCGTAGTGAGGATTACAGGCGTGAACCACCAGCACCTGGCTAAAAAATCTTTCCAGAAATTTCCTGCAAACCCATGTAGCCCTTTTGCCCTCAATCCCAGCTCAGGCAAAAAACACTGTTACTCTGGGAATTCTTTCAGAAGCAGACAACAAAATTCAAGTGCAAGTAGTTAATTTAGTTACAGGCTTCTCTTTTTGTTTTGTTGCCCAGGCTGCCCTCAAATGCACACTTATCTCCCCTCAGCTTCCTGAGCTGCTGGAATTATAAGTGTGCACTACCATTACCAGTTTGTAGATAGTGTAATTGGGAGGTATGGGAGCCACCTACCAGAGACATAGGGAAATGACATAAAGAAGGGGAGGCAGCCAATCAAAGGTTTGTTTTTAAGTCAACTGCCAAGAGAGCAACTACAGTTGGGAAAATTCTGGTAAAAAGTGCAAAACACACTTAGGTGTTGATGGCTCGTACCTGTAATCCTAGCTACTCTGAAAGCTGAGATCTGAGGCACCCAGCTCCTTGGACTTTTTTGGTGGTTAGAGATTAAAATGTCTCATGAACTTTCCTGCCCGGGTTGACTTTGAACCATAAACTTTGGATCTCTGTCTACTGAGCAGCAAAGGTTATAGGTATAAGCCTCCAGTACCTGGCTTGCTATCAGATTTAAAATGTATATAAGTGGCCTATATCATAGCTCACTATTTCTTTTCCTCTCTTTCTTTGTTGTTTTTTTTTTCCATAACTTTATTTTATTTTATTTATTTATTTATTTTTGGTCTGGTCGTGGGGCCTGAACTCTGGGCCTGGGCACTGTCCCTCAGCTCTTCAGCTCAAGGCTAGCTCTCTACCACTTGAGCCACAGCACCACTTCCGGCTTTTTGCTTTTTTCTTATATGGTGCTGAGGAATCGAACCCAGGGCCTCAGGCATGCAAGGCAAGTGCTCTGCCACTGAGCCAACTTCCCAGCCCATGTTGTTTTTGTTTTTTAAACTAAGTATATGTTTCTAGCTATAGTATTGGGCATTGACCGAGTTGGTGCTTCTGGCTTGATAGGAAACAGCACCTTGAGTGACTCTCACCAAGTAAGCAGAGTGCCTCAAACTCACTACCTGTCCATAATCACCTTGCAATGTACTGTTTGTGCCTTTCTTTTTCGACAGAGCTGAGAGTTTCCCTTGGATCCAAGCCCAGGGGGAAATCAGTGGGCAAGAGAGGACATGAGATCTTCATTTTAACAAGCAACTGCAGAGCGTGAGTGCCCACTGTGGCTGTGTTCCCGCCAACACCGAGCATTCAAAAGCTGTCTAATTTTTGTCAGTTTGAAGGGCAAGAGTGATCTCTTACTTAATTTTACCCGCACAGTTACATATACCCATGGTGCAGCTGGAATTCTGGGCTCTCACACCTCCTGTCTTATAGCTACTCAGCTGTTTAGTTCCATTTGTGTATTGCTGGCATTTCAAAGGCATTTCCTTTTCTTCTTCCCTTTTGTCACGATCTAGGAAAAAACTTCCCCTCTCCCTATTGCAACCACTCCCTATCTTATTTCCGGCTCTCTAGATTCCACCCCATCTAATATATTCTGTCTCTACCAAATTAATACTACAGAAGCCCAGGCCTCGGAGGCAGAAATGAGGATATTAAGAATGAATAGTGAGCCAGGCGCCAGTGGCTCATGCCTGTAATCCTAGCTACTCAGGAGGCTGAGGTCTGAGGATCACAGTTCAAAGCCAGCCCGGGCAGAAAAGTATTCTGTGAGATTCTTATCTCCAATAAACCACCAGAAAACTGGAATGGTACTGTGGCTCAAGTGGTAGGGTGCTCACCTTGAGCTGAAGAGCTCAGGGACAGCGCCCAGGCCCAGAGTTCAAGCCCCATGACCAAAAAAAAAAAAAAAAGAATAGTGGGGACTGGGAATGTAGCTTAGTGGTATAGAGTGCTTGCCTAGCATGCATGAAACCCTGGGTTCAATTCCTCAGTATCACATAAACAGAAAAAGCTGGAAATGGTGCTGTGGCTCAAATGGTAGAGTGCTAGCCTTGAGCAAAAGAAGCTCAGGGTAGTGCCCAGGCCCTGAGTACAAGCCCCAGGACTGGAGAGAGAGAGAGAGAGAGAGAGAGAGAGAGAGAGAAAACAGTGGTAGAAATTTATAACCTAAAACTCTAGTACAGGGATTAGATTCCCTCTCTATGAGGGATCTTTTCATGTAAGAAAATATCACTCAATGCCTTAATTGCTATCAAGAATCTCTTGCCAGGTAATCCGAGCTACCAGGAGGCTGAGATCTGAGAATTATAGTTCAAAGCCAGCCCAGGCAGGAAAATCTATGAGACTTTTATCTCTAAAATTAACCCACCAGAAAACCAGAAGTGGCACTCTGGCTCAGGTGGTAGAGGGACTAGCCTTGAGCTGAAGAGCTCAGGGTCACCAGTGCCTAGACCCAGAGTTCAAGCTCCATGACTGACAAAAAAAAAAAAAAGAATCTCTTAACCTAATGACGAAATGTCATCATTCCTGGGTGAGGTACATTGGCTCACACATGCAATCCCAGTTACTTGGGAGGCAGAGATGTGAGGATCACAGTTCTAGGCCAGCTTGGAAAATCATTAGCAAGATCCCATTTCAACAAATTAGGAAGGAATGGTGTTATGTGCCTGTAGTCCCAGCTACTTGGGAGGCATAGGTAGAAGGATTGGGATCAGAGGCTAGTTCCAGGCAAAAACAGAGACCGTAAGCAAATAATAATAATAATAATAACTAAAGCAAAAAGGGCTGGGGACATGGTTTACTTGGTAGTCCTTGCTTACCAAGCATAAGACCTTGAATTCATACCTCACTACCACCAAAATAAGTGACAATGTACATAGGAATCTCCCCAGGGGAATTTTTTGCCAGTCCTGGGGCTTGAACTCAGGGCCTAGACACTGTCCCTGAGCTTCTTTTTTTGCTCAAGGCTAGCACTTTACCTCTTGAGTCACAATGCCACTTCTGGCTTTTTTTCTTAATGAGGAATCCAACCCAGGGCTTCATGCATGCTAGGCAAGCATGCTACCACTAAGACACATTCTCAGCACTCCACAGGAGAATTTCTAAAATGTAATTATCATATTCTGAGAGAAAGAAAACCAGAAGTTATGAAAGAGTTGAGAATGAATTGGTTTGAAATCCACTCTCTAATTTATTAATTTATTTGTTGGAGTTCACTCTTGAATCAAGGACATAAAAATCATTAACAGATGCCTGCTTCTCTTGAGTTTTCAAGCTTGCATTGTATTATTTAACAGTCTTAAATTAGGTGTTATGAAAACCAACTCAGGTTAATCAAGCTAAGAAGAAGAAGAAGAAGAGGAAGAGGAGGAGGAGGAGGAGGAGGAGGAGGAGGAGGAGGAGGAGGAGGAGGAGGAGGAGGAGAAAGAAGAAGCAGCTGGGCATCAGTGGCTTATGCCTGTAATCCTGGCTACTCAGGAGGCTGAGATCTGAGGATTGTGGTTCAAAGCCAGTCTGGGCAGGAAAGTCTGTGAGATTCTTATCTCCAATTAACCACCAGAAAACTGGAAGTGGTGCTTGGTTCAAGTGGTAGAGCACTTGCCTTGAGCTGAAGAGCTGAGGGACAGCACCCAGGCCCAGAGTTCAATCCCCACGACTGACAAAAAAAAAAGGAATTAGGGGAAAAATACATTCCAAAAATACAAAGGTGTCGGGGTGCCAATGACTCATGCCTGTAATACTAGCTACTCAGGAGGCTGACATCTGAGGATCTCCGTTCAAAGCCAGCCCACACAGGAAAAGTCCATGAAATTCTTATCTCCAATTAACTGCCAGAAAACTGGAAGTGGTGACATGGCTCAAAGTGGTAGAGTATTAGCCTTGAGCTGAACACACCCAGACCTATGGTTCAAACCCCACAACAGACAAACAAAAACAAAAACAAAGGTGTGTCAGAACTCTAGAGGAAATGCAGTCAGTCTGGCCTCAGGAGGGGAGTTGGGAAGCCATGTAAACTGCAAGCTGCCTGAAATCCTTTCTCTCAGCCTACAGGACAGATTACCACTGCCTCATACATCCCTAGTAGAAAGGCTACAACATCCAAAACCCACAGAGAACAGTACTATTTTCTCTTGACCTCTGAATTAGTTCACTTTGCCAAACACTTTGACTTTCTGTCACTTCAGAGCTCTGACTGGTAGAATTTGATATCAGAAATGAATTAATACCAGATACAGGTAGTTCACACCTGTAATTCTGGTGGTTCAGGAAGCTGAGATCTGGCAATTATGGTTTGAAGCCAGTCTGGGGAAATTTCAGGAGACTCTTATGTTTAAATAACCACGAAAAATAAAAAAAAATAAAAACAGAAGCCAAACTGGTGCTCGAGTGATAGAGATTTGAAGAAAAAAAGCTAAGGAATGATACCCAGACCCTGAGTTCAAGCCACAGCATCCCCCTGCCCTGACACACACAAAACTATATAAACATGTGATAGGGAGAGGCATAAATGAAGAGTTTGGAATTTATCAATAGAACATGACACATGAAGCCAGGTGAGATGGCTTGTAATCCCAGCACTCAGGAGGCAGAGGCAGGAAGACCATAAGCTCAAGGCCAGCATCACTTCCCTGTGTCTCTACAAAGGAAAGTTGGGCAAGGTGGTGTGCACCTGTGATCTCAGCCACCACAGGAAGCCTATAATAGGCAGATCACAGTTCAGGCACACCCCTGATTAAGAAGTGAGACCCTACTCTAAAAATAACCTGAGATTAATTGTGCAGGGGGTATAGCTTGGTGGTAGAACCCTGCCAAGCAAGCATGAAGCCCTGAGTTCAGATCCCTGTACCTCTACCAAAAAAGGAAAAAAAAAAAAAAAAGGAAAGGAAAAGACCTATATTATAATTACTGTCACAGTAAAAGGACCAAGATGACTACTAAATGTTATGTGGTATCCTGACATTAGGTTAAAAAAGAAAGAAAGAAAGTGGGTACTGGTGGCTCACATCTATAATCCTAAACCACTCAGGAGGCTCAGACCTGAGTACTGAAGTTCTAATCCAGCCTCGGCAGGAAAGTCCATGAGTTTCCTATCACTAATTAACCCCTAAAAAGCTGGAAATGGAACTGTGTCTCAAGTGGTGGTAGAGTGCTAGCTTGGAGGAAAACAACTGCTCAAGAATAGTGCCTATGGGCTGGAAAGGTGGCTCAGTAGTAGAGCGCTTGCCTTGCATGCATGAGGCCCTGGGTTCGATTCCTCAGCACCACATAAGAAAAAAAGCCGAAGTGGTGCTGTGGCTCAAGTGGTAGAGCGCTAACCTTGAGATAAAGAGCTGAGGGACAGCGCCCAGGCCCAGAGCTCAGGCCCCACGACCAGACCCCCCCCCCCCCAAAAAAAAAAAAAAAGAATAGAGCCTAGCTGGGCACCAGTGGCTCACACCTGTAATCCTAGCTACTCAGGAGGCTGAGATCTGAGGATCACTGTTCAAAGCCAGCCCAGGCAGAAAAGTCCTTGAATCTCTTATCTCCAATAAACCACCAGAAAACTGGGAGTGGCGCTGTTGGTTAAGTGGTAGAGCGCTTGCCTTGAGCTGAAGAGCTGAGGTACAGTGCACAGTCCAGAGTTCAAGCCCCATGACCAACAACAACAAAAAAATAGTGCCTGGGCCCTGGATTGAAGACCTAGGATCAGAGCGTGCACACACACACACACACACACACACACTCTTGCGCACACACAGGCACACATTTATATAGCTAGATATAGATATTTATATATACATATGGAAATCTGAGAGTAAAGTGTGATCTTTACTAATAAGGAATTCAATATTGGCCCACTAATTGTAACAAATGTACCACTCCAATGTTATTCACAGAAGGGGTAAACTGAATCTGAGACTTATATGAACTCTTTATTAACCTCTACGTTTTTCTGTAAATCTAAAACTGTTCTTAAAAAAAAAATCTGTTTTTAAAAAGACTACATTATTATTCCCTTCAGCATTAGCATGTTTTTCTAGCATTAGGCATTCATGCTGTTTCTAGTTTTCCACGGTTAAAAATAATGTTCCATGAATATCCGGTACAGAGACCTTTTAAGTAAATTCAGAACCAGAGTCAGCTTCAGACAGAACCAAAAAGCAGGCAGTGCTCTGATGTAGGCAAAAAGTAGGCAAGTTTTTATCTCTCCAAAACCCTGAACAACTTTTCCTCCTTTTCACACTTGAACCTATCTCCCTGTGTCTGCCAGCACTTAATGCTGCTAGCACTATTCTAGTCTCTGTCTCTAGTCTCGAGATTGAATCCTGGCATTTAAACAATTCTAGTCCAGAGCTGAGAATGTGGTTTAGTGGTAGTGTTCTTGCCTAGCATACATAAAGCCCCGGGTTTAATTCCTCAGTACCACCTACACAAAAAAAGCTGGAAGTGTCACTGTAGCTCAAATGGTAGAGCACTAGCCTTAAGCACAGAGAGGCTCAGGAACAGTGTCCAGGCCCTAAGTTCAAACCCCAGGACTGGCAAAAAAAAAATCTAGTCCAGTACTCCTTGAACCTGTGAACATTCAACACACATCTATGATGTGATAAGTGATAAACAGTGGTGTCCAGCAGCTCCCTTGCTGGACATGGTGACACATAGCTCTAATCCCAGCCCTTAAGAGGCTGAACCAAGGCTGGGAATGTGGCTTAGTGGTAGAGTGCTTGCCTAGCATGCATGAAGCCCTGGATTTGATTCCTCAGTACCACATAAACAGAAAAAGCTGGAAGTGATGCTATGGCTCAAATGGTAGAGTACTAGCCTTGAACAAAAGAAGCTCAGGGACAGTACCCAGGTCCTGAGCTCAAGCCTCAGAGCTGGCAAAAGAAAAAGAAAGAAGGAAAGAAAGAAAGAAAGAAAGAAGGAAGGAAGGAAGGGAGTCAGTCTTATCCTGTATATGGGACTCTTTTCTTCAGATAGATTTCCTCTTCATTGATATCCAGATGATGTCTAGAACCTAAATAACCAGCATATTTTGGCTCATAATGTATCAAAAAGGAAAAGTCATGTTGCATTAATCAACACCATGCAGCCAGAGAATATGCTAATTTATTAAAGTTGTGTCAAGCAAAATTAAGTCATTGTGTCCAGTGAGTGTGAGACCATGGCTAAATATTAAGAGATGCCAGCGAATGATGAGTTTCTCCCTTCTTCTAAATGAAATGCTTTAGGAAAGATGCCAGTGGGAAGCACATTCTATTTTCTGTTCAGGAATGTGAGAGTAGATGGAAAGGAGAATGACAATCTCAGCCTGGTCAAACTCAGTTGGTGTGATTTAGATTGCATCAATCTGTGGGACATATTCTCTCATTTCAAACCTTCTTCTATGGGGGATCTCCAGGACAGGAGAAATAGAAACCTGCAAAGCTGAGCCATGATCTAGAAGCCATTAGCACATGTGCATGGTAAGCCACACCCACCTGGGAGAAAAATATGCACAGAGTTCCCACTAAGAATTTCAATGGTACTGAAGAATATAAATCCTTTTCTTTTTGTTTTCATATACACTAATTGTGTATGTGTGTGTGTGTGTGTGTGTGTGTGTGTTTGTACTGGGGCTTAAACTCAGGGCCTCTTGCTTGGCGTTTTGCACTCTATCATTTGAGCCATAGCTCCACTTCTGACTTTTGCTGGTTAACTAGAGATAAGAGTGTCAGAGATTTTTCTGCCCAGGCTAGATTTGAGCCCACAATCCTCAGATCTCAGCCTCTTGATTAGCTAGGATTTCAGGTGTGAGCCACCAGTGTCTGGCAAGAGTAATCTTTTGACTTCTGGCTCAAGATAGAAAATCTGTTGGTGTCTTTCCCATCTAAGAAGCCATTGTGATAGAAAATACAAGCCTGGCACTGTTGGCTCATACCTGTAATCCTAGCTATTGAGGAGGCTGAGATCTAAGGATGGAAGTTTAAAGCCAGCCCAGGCAGAAAAGTCCCCATGAGACTCTTGTCTCCAATTAACCTCTCAAAAGTCAGAAGTGGAGCTCCATAGATCCACTCAAAGTGGTAGAGCACTAGCCTTGAGCAAAAGAGCTGCGGGTCAGCACCTAGGTCCTGAGTTCAAGCCCTACAACCAATGAACAATAACAAAATACAATTACATAAAGATAAAAATTCACAGTAAGGAAAACAAGCGA
This sequence comes from Dipodomys spectabilis, assembly GCF_019054845.1. NCBI lineage: Eukaryota > Metazoa > Chordata > Mammalia > Rodentia > Heteromyidae > Dipodomys > Dipodomys spectabilis. The sequence goes on from NW_024870680.1 coordinate 16,034,718, forward strand.
GATGATATCCATATATAAGAAATTTGAACACATTTATAAGAGAAAGGAAGTAGATGAAGTAGTTGCAGGTGAAGCTGGCTCCAGAAACTGTTGCCTAGAATGTGAGAAGGAGTATGGGAGAACTGAGAACCCAAGGAGCAGCCACAGGAAGAAAGAAGACTCACACATGAAAACTAGGAAAAGAAATTAAAGGTCTGCAGATAGAATACTGTCTCTCCTCCCCGACCTGAACCCGAACCGGTGTGTGTTTATGGATCAGCCTAAAATGACCCCTTTCTATGAACAAGGCCAAAATAAGCTCATAGACTCCCAGACAGATCTTTATGGCTCATTCCTAAAAACAAACAAGGAATTATTATCAGATATCTGATAGACAAGCGTGACAGACAAGATACTATGAAAAGAACAGCCAGCTCCTAGGAACTAAATGTCTAATTGATAAAAATAACAGGTCAATAGGAGAAGAATCAATAGAAACACAAGAAAAAGATTAGCAACATTAGAGAAATAGAAACTAGAAATGGAAGCATGGTGCTGTGGCTCAGGCCTGTGTTCCAAGTTGTTCAGGAGGATTTCGGCTGAGGCTGGGTGGACAAAAATGCAAGATCTTATTGAAAAATAAACTAAAGCAAAAAGGGCTAGACACCTGACTGAAGTGGAAGAGTGGTTGCCTCACAAGTGAAAGGCCCTAGTTCAAACCCAGGTACTACAAAAAAAAAAATCTTAGTAAGGGTAGAGGTAACTTGAACCAGGGATATGATACACTCCTGACTCCCCCACAGAGAGCAGGGGAGGGTATTTGATCAGTCTTCAAAGGGACCTGAGAAGATTCTAGAATTGACCTGCTTTCTACTGGCTAATGAGTGACAGCAGTCAGAGGAACTTCTAGGTTCCAGGGTTTGACTCTGACACTTCTCAGCTGGAAAAAGAGCTAATATTCCATCTCTTGAAGTTAAAAAGATTTCATACTGACCCTGGAACGGCTTGTCATTCAAGAAAGGACCAGGAGCAGGGGAGGGGGAGGCTGGGAATATGGCTAGTGGTAGAGTGCTTGCCCCGCATGCATGAAACCCTGGATTTGATTCCTCAGTACCATACACACAGAAGAAGCTGAAAGTGGCATTGTGGCTCAAGTGGTAGAATGCTAGCTTTGAGCAAAAGAAGCTCAGGGACAGTGCCCAGACCTTGAGTTCGAGCCCCAGGATTGTCAAAGAGAGAGAAAGAGAGAGAGAGAGAGAGAGAGAGAGAAGAAAGGATCCAGAGCAGAGCTGACAAAGTCATTAAGGCTATCCTAAAACCAGGGCTGTGAGTGACCAGAGACTGACCAGAGAAACACTAGAGAGGGGAATCATGGTGACAGTGCATACAGTGTGTCAGGACTGGCCAAGTCTATTACAACCATAACCTCAAGGGGACCCTAAATAGGGCAAAGACTTCACTGAAGGATCTTAAAAGGTGGTGACAAAGTGACCACTAGCTTTCTTTTGGTCAATCCCCAGAACATAAACTTTAGGATTAGGCTTGAGAAGGAAAAACATAATCTTAGATACATATCAAGGGCTGGGGGGCGGGGGGAGAAAGATACCTATCAAGCATGGAAAATATTTATAAAAGAGGGTTAGGCTAGCACTGGTGGCTCATGGCCCTGGTGTCTCGTGCCTATAATCCTAGCTACTCAGAAGGCTGAGATCTGAGGATTGCAGTTCAAAGCCAGCCTGGGCAGGAAAGTCCATGAGACTCTTACCTCCAATAAACTACTCAGAAAAAGCCAGAAGTGTACTGTGGCTCAGGAACAATGCCCAGGCCCTGAGGTCAAGCACCAGGACTGGCAAAAAAAAAAAAAAAAAAAAAAAGCCAGAAGTTGAGCTGGGCTTAAGTGGTGGAGCACCAGCCTTGAGGGGGAAAAGCCATAAGAACACAGTCCTAAGTTCAAGCTCCAGAATCAGCACACACACACACACACACACACACACACACACACACACACACACACACACACACACACACACACACACACACACACACGGAAAATCAGAAATATTAGTAGATCGTAGATCCTACCAGAGAGGAAACATACTGTATTAGAAGAAGAGAATGGTACCAAGCTTAATAGTGGAAACAAAATGCCCCAACCCAGTTAATTTGTATTTTCATCCTCCCAAAGAATGGGCCACAGGGAGGAGGGAGCCCACATTGCCTGGGAAACTGGGAAACAGCCTGCACCAGGGTGGCTAGTCTCAGTGAGCCAGGAAAGAGCAAAGTCAGTTAAGGTAAAAGAGACAGACAGTGTTATCAGAGAACAGTAGATTATGATAGAAATGTCAAGAAAGTAAAAATAGACTCTTCTTCACAAGCAGATAAAGAATCAAAGAGTTATGTAAAAATGGTGAGGAAAGGAAAAGAAAAAGAAAAGGGTATGAAAGTTTATCTAAGTTCAATGGTGTGAGGAGTTTACTGGCCATGTCTGACTCTGAAGGGTCTCTGAAGATCCCTGCTTGTTTCTAGATCTTTGCTACAAGCTAATACACCAGTAACACTGCCCTCACTGGTCAGATGGGATTGGCAGAGTTGGGAGAAAGAGAAGATATGGGGAAGAAAGAGGGAAATAAAAAGGCAACAGGTCATAAGAGATCCAAACAATAAACTCTATCAGCAGAGAGCTTTGGTTCTTGCCAAGACAGAGCTGGTATGTACCTCTAACCATTAGTGAAAGTAAAAAACTTTGGAAGTGTTTTGTTTTGTCTTTGTGATAGGGGTGAGGGGTAGGTCTTGGGGCTTGAACACAAGGCCTAGGTGCTGTCTTGAGCTTTTGTGCTCAAGGCTAGTGCTCTACCACTTGAGCCTTAGCACTATTTCCAGGGTGTTGTTGCTTAACTGGAGATAAGAGTTTCATGGATTTTCCTGCCCAGGCCTGGCTTCAAACCATGATCCTCAGGTCTCAGCCACAGAAGCAGTTAGGATTACAAGCATGAGCCACCAGGACCTGGCTCTTGTGTTTTGTAAGGATCAACATACAGAAAGAAAAAAAGAAATTAGCCCAGTAATTTGAGAGTTGATTAATTTGAGATCTCACAGAGAAAAGAATACCCAGTGTATATATGATGGTGACAGGCTGGAGCTAGTACATCTGCTCAGAAGAGTAAGAGGGCACTTTTGCTGGCCTGTTGCCTCCTTAACACGGGTTAAGAGGAACACTTTAGCTGGGTACTATTTGGAGACCCAGAACTCCTTTGAATGAAGACATCTCTTTCCACATCCCCAGGCTATCAGCATTTTAGCTTCTGGAGCCTTCCCTCTAAAACTCCAACTCCTGAAGATTTCCCCATTGTTTCTACATGATTATTCCCAGGGCCTGAACTCTTAAGTTCCTTGATATTCTCTTCTCTAATGAAATCAGTATCCATTCTACCCAAAAAGTTCCCTTCCATGGGATTCTTCTACTGTACAGTAATTTCATTCCCATCACAATTCAGTTTTAAGCATCCCATTCTCTGTTCATACCTTTTCCATAACAGAGTCAGCCTGAGGAAAGCAAATGTTCAGATGCTTTACTAGGAAAGAAGTAAGGGTGCAGGCCAAGGGCCAGCCAGGCAAGGGAGGCTGGGACGACACCTAGTGTGCTTTACTGTGTGCATCATATGTGCTTTACTATGTATGCATCATCTACGGGTTGGGATGTAGCTCAGTGGCAAAGCACTTGCCTAGCAAGTGCAACGTCCTGGGTTCGATCCCCAGTACCAAAAAAGAAAAAACAAAAAAATACAGTTAAAAAAAAAAAACCCAAACAACATCTTCATGACAGTATCCAACTGGGCTGCTCCCAGAACCCAGCCTGAGAAGCCAGATGGAATCACCGTGTCCAAATACAACCCAGCAGGGAGAAGAAAGGGAGGCCATCTATCTTGTTCCCCTGTCATTTTCCATTTCTTTTTCTCTCTCCCTCTCTTTATTTTTGCCGGTCCTGGGGCTTGAACTCAGGGCCTGGGCACTGTCCCTGAGCTGCTTTTGCTCAAGGATACCACTCTACCACTTGAGCCACAGCGTCACTTCCGGCTTTTTCTGTGTATGTGGTACTGAGGAATCAAACCCAGGGTTTTGTACATGCTAGGCAAGCACTCTACCAGTAAGCCACATTCCCAGCTCCCAGTTCCCTTTTCTTCTAGCATTGGTCAAAAGCATCCTCATGGGGCTTATGATTTGCAGGGCATGTACTTGACCACTCTGGAAAGTCATTGAGGAATTCAGGGCTACCATCAGGTCAGACCTGGTTCTAGACTATGACATTACACCTCCTCCTCAACCCCAAGGGCAGGCTGAGACAACCACACACCAGAATGAAATGAACCCCCTCAGAAGACAATCTAGCCAGAAAATAGAGCAAGTGACTTGGGCTCCAAGAGAAGGAAGTAAGCATATCAGGTGTGTCCAGAATATTCCCTGGGCTCCCATGGCTCATGTCTGTAATCCTACCTACACATAAGGCTGAAATCTGAGGGTCACCATTCGAAGCCATCCTAGGCAGACAAATTTGGGAGGTTCTTGTTTCCAATTAACCAGCAAAAATCTAGAAGTGAAGCTGAAGCTCAAGTGGTAGAGCACTAGATATGAGTGGGAAAACTAAGGGACAGTGTCCAGACCCTGGGTTTGAAGCCCTAATACCAGCACACACACACACACACACACACACACACACACACACACACACACACACACACACGAAAGAGAAGAAGGTAGAATAGGAAGAGGAGGAGGAAAAAGAGGAAGAAGAAAGAAACAAAGAAACTTGATAGGGGGAAGGCTACTGGCAACAGGAATGTTACAAGTAAGTCATTGAGAGACATGGTAAGGCTAGTACTTCTACCATCTTGCAGTCATCCAGAGCTACTTGCTGTGGCTATTTCAGGGGGCGGGGGAGAACATTCCATCCAGTACCATGGGAGTCATGTGTGCCTAGATGAACTGCAAAGATCAGCGCATCACCAAAGCTTGAAAGATAGTAATTAAGGATAGTCATTTAACCACTCTTGTTTAATTTGTCCTTTTGGCAGATGCAAAATCCTGATGGTGCTTGAAAAGGACTACAGATTATGGTAAATATAATCAGGTAGGGTCATGAATCCAATTATAACCAGAACTGTGGATACGGTATCCTTATTGGAGCTAAACAATATAGCCCTTGGCATCTGGAAAATGTTTTCTTTTCAACTCAAAAGCAAACTGCCTCCGTGTGGTGTGACAGCTGTATTTCTTCACCAATTTACATCCAGGCTATGTCAATCTCCTGCTTTCTGGCATAATGTAGCCAGAAGGAGCTCAATTATCTTGAGAGCCCACAGAGCTTCATGTTGGCTCATTATATTGATGATATTATGCTAATTGGATCTGGTAAACAGGAAATATCAAGTAGCCTAGATGGTTTATGGGTGTTTATATTCAAGAGGAATGGGAACTAAAGTAAAAAACAAGGAATCTGATACTGAGGTAAGTTTCTAGGGGTTCAAGGCCTATGTTGAAATATAGTATGGGCCAGGTGCCTGTGGCTTACACCTGTAATCCTAGCTGAGGCTGAAGATCTGAGGATAGCAGTTCAAAGCCAGACCGAGCAGGAAAGTCCATGAGGTTCTTATCTCCAATAAACTGCTCAGAAAAAGCCAGAAGTGGTGCTGTGGCTCAAGTTGTAGAGTGCTAGCCTTGAGTACAAAGAGGCTCAGGGGTTGCACCTAGACACTGAGCTCAAGCCCCAGGAGCAGCAAAAAAAAAAAAAAGACTGGGTATGGTGGATCATGCCTGTAGTACCAGTTACTCAGGAGGCAAAGATTTGAGGTCCAAAGCCAACATGGGATGAAAAGGTAGAAAGATTTAAACTCAATAAGTCTTTTTTTTTGGGGTCCGGTCGTGGTGCCTGAACTCTGGGCCTGGGCGCTGTCCCTCAGCTCTTCAGCTCAAGGCTAGCACTCTACCACTTGAGCCACAGCGCCACTTCTGGCTTTTTTCTTTTTGCTTATGTGGTGCTGAGGAATCGAACCCAGGGCCACAGGCATGCAAGGCAAGCGCTCTACCACTGAGCCTCCTTCTCAGCCCCCTCAATAAGTTTTATGTGGTGGAGTATCTGTGATCCCATATAGGAGGTAGGCCCTAGGAGGAGGCTAGCAGGTTAGGGTATAATATCCTGAGTTCAAATACCAGTACTACTGAGAGGAGGGGGGGGGAGAGAGGGAGGGAGGGAGAGAGAACGAGCTTAAAGAGAAACAGGGGGGCTGGGAATGTGTCTTAGTAGAGTGCTTGCCTAGTATGCATGAAGCCCTGGGTTCGACTCCTCAGTACCACATAAACAGAAAAAGCTGGAAGTGGCACTGTGGCTCAAGTGGCAGAGTGCTAGCCATGAGAAAAAGAAGCTCAGGGAGCAAAAGAAGCTCAGGGACAATGCCCAGGCCCTGAGTTCAAGCCCCATGACTGGCAAAAAAATTAAAATTAAAATTAAAAAAATAAAATGAGCTGGGCACCAGTGGCTCATGCCTATAATCCTAGCTACTCAGGAGGCAGAGATCTGAGGATTGAGGTTCAAAGCCATCCTGGGCAGGAAAAGTCTGTGAAACTCTTATCTCCAATAAACCACTCTGAAAACCAGAAGTGGCACCTTGGCTCAGGTGGTAGAATGCTAGCCTTGAGTTGAAGAGCTCAGGAACAGTGCCCAGGCCCAGAGTTCAAGTCCCACAACCGACAAAAAATAAAATAAAATAAAATAAAATGAGAAACAGGCTGGGCGCTGGTGTCTCACGCCTATAATCCCAGCTATTCAAGAGGCTGAGATTTGAGGCTTGTGGCCCAAAGCTAGCCTGGACAGAAAAGTCTAGAGCTCGTCCTCCAATTAACCAGCAACAAGCCAGAAGTGGAGCTGTGGGTCAAGTGGTAGAATGCCAACCACAAGAGAAAATACTAGAAGACAGCATTCAGGCCCCAAACTCAAGCCCCAGTACCAGCAAACACACACACACACACATCAAATTAAAAATAAAATGAAAGACAGGTTGCTTCGCCTTGAATTGTGAATTGTCTACTATGAACAAAGAGCTAGGCCAATTTGGGTTAGGGGTGACATTACATTTGAACATGTTGCACCAACTCATTTACTGAGTAATCTATAAGGCTTGCCATTTTGAGTGGCTTGCCATTTTGAGTGGGGTACAAGGAAAGAAATGACTGCATCAGGTCTAAGTTGTTCAAGTTACCCTGCCAACTTGGGTCTTTATACCCTGCAAATCTCATGATGTGGGAAGTATCTGGAGTAGACAGACATTGTATAGGGCCTTACCTAGTGCCAAGTTTAGAATCACTGTGTAGACCCTTAGAAGTCTGGAGTCAAACCATGTCCTCTTCTGCTGACCATCTTCATTTGAAGGGAATATAACACTATGTGTTAATAGTTTCAGTAGCAAAACAAGTAGTGGTGAAGCAAGTAGACTCAAGCCTGGTGCTGAATACTATCATCACTAGACGACTTTGCAATCACAAAGATTTTAGCCACATAGCTAAAATCAGACCAAAAACTGAGATGTGATGCAGGACACCACCAACTCTGGCAGTCATTTCTCATATAAGATCCCTTTATTCTAGCCGGGCGCCGGTGGCTCACGCCTGTAATCCTAGCTACTCAGGAGGCTGAGATCTGAGAATCTCGGTTCAAAGCCAGCCCGGGCAGGAAAGACTGTGAGACTCCTATCTCCAATAAACCACTAGAAAACCGGAAGTGGCGCTGTAGCTCAAGTGGTAGAGCGCTAGCCTTGAGCTGAAGAGCTGAGGGACAGCGCCCAGGCCCAGAGTTCAAGCCCCATGACCAACAAAAAAAAAAAGAAAAAAAGATCCCTTTATTCTGTGATATCTAGCCTCTTAAAAATAGTAGCCAGCCACAACCTGAAAGAATACAGGTGCTGGTGGCTCATGCCTGTAATCCTTATTACTCAGAAGACTGAGATCTGAGGATCAGATTTGAAGTCTGTCCAGGCAGAAAGTCCATGAGACTGTGTGTGCGCATGCACACGCCAATCATGGAGCTTGAGCTCAGGGCCTGGGCACTGCATTTCATCTTTTGTGCTCACTGCTAGCATTCTACCACTTGGGACCACAGCTCCACTGCTCCACTTCTGACTTTTTGGTAGCTAATTGGAAAAAGGGGCTTCAAACTGTAATTTTCAGATTCCAGCCTTCTGAGCAGCTGCGATTACAGGCATGAGCCACTGGTGCCTGACTTCCATGAGACTTTTATCCCTAATTAACCACCAAAAAGCCAAAAGTGGAGCTGTAGCTAAGTTGTAGAATGCCAGCCTTGAGTGAAGAAGTAAGGGACATCACCTAGACTGTAAGTTCAAGCCCCACTACTGGCAGGCATGCATGCACACAGGCACACACACACACACACACACACACACACATACACACACACAAATGGGGATTACTGAAGCAAGTTACAACCCTACTGGTTGTAAGGAGTCCCCAAATGAGAGCTGTTATTATTTTTGTCCTCTCTTGTGCTTTATCTTATCTAGTTTCCTACCTGGCAGGGTGACTCAGCCCTCCATCCCCCAGGGGTTTGGGCTTTCCTTATCATCTTCCCCCTCTCAGGAGGTAAGGTGGCTGTTGCACCCTCATCCATGGTTATTCGGTGTGGAAGTACCATGAAACACATGGTAGCTGGATTCCAAGCCTCCTCCTTGTGAAAGCTGCCCCAGATCATTACAATAATTAGGGTCAGTCACCCCTGACAGTGTAATTGTCTGTGCCTGTTGCTTCCCAGGTATTAGGAGCTCAGTGAACAGACTGCAGCTGTAGATTCAGATTGTAGAGGCTTACTGTGCCCCCTAGTGGAAAGTTCTCCTCCTGGAACCAGGAACCTAAATCCCACAGTCCAAGCCTGAGATGAGTTCATATTTGAGGGATGGTTATAGGAGGGATTATAAGAGAGACTATCTCCTTCCTTCCTTCCTTCCTACTCTTCCTTCTTCTCCCTCCCTCCTGCCTTCCTGCCCTTCTCCCATTGCCCCTTGCTCTATTTCTCTCCCCATACTCTCTGCTACAGATCAAATCTAGGTTGTGATACAAGTTCTCTAACCACTGTACTACATTCACATCCGTGTGTGTGCACGTGTGTTGTGTGTGTGTGTGTGTTAAGGGGCTTGAACCCAGGGCCCCACACTCACTGGTCCAAGGCCAGTTCTCTACCACTTGAGTCACACTTCTACTTCCAGCCTTTAGTTGGTTAATTGGAGATTAAAAAAAAAAAAATCTCATGGACTTTCTGCCTAGACTGGCTTCAAACCATAATTCTCAGAACTCAGCCTCCAGAAAAGCTAGGATCATAGGTATGAGCAACAGCTACTAGCTCAGAGGTGGCATCTTACTCCACCTTTCTATACTGACAACAGGTTAACATACTTCATCCTGAAAAACAGTACCTCATCCATGGTGTGCCATCCTCAGTTTGGTATCTTTCCTGAGTCCTTGGGAGTCCACTATTGTGGCCTGCTAGCTGCTTCCAGGTCTATAACATTTCATTGGACCTGATATCATTGCCACGTACCTACTCCTTTAAATAGGTCCAAGGCCACAAGGCGCTGGAATCTGAGGATCTCAGTTCAAAGACAGCCCAGGCATTCAAGAGACTCTATTTTTAACCCCACCATCCTGCTCTGTGTGTATGTGTGTGTGTGTGTGTGTGTGTGTGTGTGTGTGTGTGTGTGTGTGTAGTTTATGTGGTACCAAGGAATCGAGCCCAGGACCTCATGTATACTAGGCAAGCAGTCTACCATAGAGCCACAATCCCAGCCCTACTATTTATTTATTTTTTGTCAGTATAAAAGTGATGTTCAGAGTTAAAGACTCTTATCCAATTGACCAGCAAAAAGCTTGAAACAGAGGAATAGCCCAAATGGTAGAGTACTAACCATGACCAAAAAAGCTGAGTGAGACCATGAGGTCCTGAGTTCAAGAGTAACCAACCCTTGGACTGAGAATGTGGCTTAGTGGTAGAGTGCTTACCTAGCATGCATGAAGCCCCAGGTTCAATTCCTCAGTACCACATAAACAGAAAAACCCAGAAGTGGGGCTGTGGCTCAAGTGGTAGAGCGCTAGCCTTGAGCACAGAAAGGTTCAAGGACAATGCCCAGGCCCTGAGTACAGGCTTAAGCCCCAGGACTCGGGGGGGGGGGGGGGGGGGGGGGGGGCGGCGCAAAGAGAAACCAACTCTTCCTCCAAAAATAGATGGCTTAAAACAACAATAATTATCTTGTTTGTGAATCTGCAATCAGGTGATGCTTGGTGACAGTGATTCACAGAGCAGAGCTCACTGGCTTGACCAGGACTAAAGGTAGGTCTCTCATTCAGCAGGCAATAGCTCCTAACACCTAGGAACTCAACTGTGAGCCAAGGATCTCAGTCCTTCTCCCTATATGTCTTCCAATAGGTCTGCATTCACTTCCTTATAGTATAGAGGCTAGATTCATTGAAAATTAATTCTAGATACAGTAGTGGAAGCTACTAGTCTCTTAAGATCTGACCCTCGACATTGGCAAATGTTAGATCTTGAGATGGCTTTTAGTTGGTTATTTTGGAAATGGAATCTCACAGGCTTTACTGTGCAGGCTAGCATGATGATACTTTTTGTTTTTGGTCAGTTGTAGAGCTTGAACTCAAGGCCCCGGCACTGTTCCTGAGCTCTTTTGCTCAAGCTAGTGCTCTACCACTTTGAACCACAGCTCCATTTCTGGTTTTCTGGTGGCTAATTGGAGATAAGATTCTCATAGAGACTTTTCTGCCTGGGCTGGCTTCAAGCCATGACCTTCAGATCTCAGCCTCCTGAGTAGTTAGGCTTACAGGTGTGAGCCACCAGTGCCCAGCTCTGATCACACTTTCAATAAGTAGGATCCCACAGGTATTTAACAAATGAGGTTGAATATTATTGAAAGTTAGTCAGCTTTATAGCTGAGTAATTCAGGCCCTGGAAGCTCATGCTTGTAATCCTAGCTACTCAGGAGGATGAGATCCGAAGATCAAATTTTGAAGCCAGCTCAGACAGAAAACTGTGTCCCTGAGATTTTATCTCCAATTAATCAGCAAAAATCCAGAAGGGGAACTATAGCAGAAGTGGTAGAGAGCCAACCTTCAGCAAAAAAGCTAAGGACAGCATCCAGGCCCTGAGTTAAAGCCACAGAATCAGTACATACACACACACACACACACACACACACACACACACACACACACAAAGAAACAAAAAACACCTGCATAAAGACCAAGAGCAGATATTTTATTGAGAACCAAGTATAGTGAAGATTCTGATTTTAACAATATTTGAACAGCATTATCTTAAAAGTCCACAAGATGTCAGTGCCAGTCTGGATGAAATTAAAAGTGCTTCTCTCTCTCTCTCTCTCTCTCTCTCTGTTGCCAGAAGTTAAGGTGAATAATTAGTATAGAAATCATAAAGATTAGGGGCTAGGAAGGTGGCTCAGTGGTAGAGTGCTTGCCTCGCATGCATTAGGCCCTGGGTTCAATTCCTCAGCACCACATAAGCAGGAAAATGCAGAAAGTGGCACTGTGGCTCAAGTGGTAGAGCGTTAGCCTTGAGCTAAGAGCTGAGGGACAAATGCCCAAGCCCAGAGTTCAGGCTCCACAACCAACAACAACAACAACAAAAGAAATTATAAAGATTAGCCAGGTGGCTAGTGGCTTATACCTATAATCCTAGATACTTAGGAGGCTGAGATCTGAAGTTCACAGTTCAAAGCCAGCCTGGGCAGGAAAGTCCATGAGACTCTTATTTCCAATTAACCAGCAGAAAACCAGAAGTGACACTGTGGCTCAAGTGGTAGAGCGCTAGCCTTGAGCTGAAGAGCTGGAGGGACAGCTCCCCAGGTCCAGAGTTGAGGCCCCATGACCAACAACAACAACAAAAAGGAAGGAAGGAAGGAAAGAAGGAGAGAGAGAGAAAGAAAGAAAGAAAGAAAGAAAGAAAGAAAGAAAGAAAGAAAGAAAGAAAGAAAGAAAGAAAGAAAGAAAGAAAGAAAGAGAGAGAAGAAAGAAAGAAAGAAAGAAAGGAAGGAAGAAAGAAAGAAGGATTAAGCTGCATTAAAAAAAAAAGGTGGCAGGTTGGATTGCTATTTCTACTGGGATGGTTAGGGAAGACTCAGATAGTGTGCAAGATTAGACTTCAAGAACAGGCAGGAAAATTCAACATTCATTCATGCTAAAAGCTCTGGAGAAAATAGGAATAGAAGGAACATTTCTAAAAACAATGAAAGCCATTTATGACAGACCAATAGCCAATATTATACTTAATGGAGAAAAGCTACAACCAATTCTCCTAAAATCAGGAACAAGGCAAGGATGCCCACTGTCTCCACTCCTCTTCAATATAGTCTTAGAACCCTTAGCCAGGGCAATAAGGCAAGAAAAAGACATTAAAGGGATCCGCATAGGGAAAGAAGAAGTTAAACTATCCCTTTTTGCAGACGACATGATACTATACCTCCACGATCCCAAAAACTCCATCCCCAAACTCTTAGAAATCATAAATCACTTCGGCAAAATAGCAGGATACAAAATAAACCCACAAAAATCAGTTGCCTTCCTATACACTGATAATGTACAGGAAGAGAGGGAAATAAAGGGAGCAACCCCATTCACAATAACCTCACAAAAAATAAAATATTTAGGAATTAACCTAACCAAAGATGTAAAAGAACTATTTAATGAGAACTATAAAAAGTTAAAGAAAGAAACTGCAGAAGACACTAGGAAATGGAAAGACCTCCCATGCTCCTGGATAGGCCGACAATATAGTAAAGATGGTAATACTTGCAAAACTAATATACAAATTCAATGCAATTCCTATTAAAATCCCAATGACGTACATCACTGAAATACAGAAAACAGTCCAAAAATTCATATGGAACAACAAAAGACCTAGAATAGCCAAAACAATTCTAGGGGATAAAGACAATATGGGAGGGCTATCCATGCCGAACTTCAAACTCTACTACAGAGCTATAATCACAAAGACAGCATGGTACTGGCACAAAAACAGACCCGAAGACCAATGGAACAGAATAGAAGATCTAGAAATAAATCCACAGGCCTACAGCCAGCTGATATTCGACAAAGGAGCCAAAGACATACAATGGAAGAAACACAGCCTCTTCAACCGCTGGTGCTGGGAAAACTGGGCAGCCACATGCAGAAAACTAAAAGTGGACCCCAGCCTATCACCATGCACCAACATCAACTCAAAATGGATTAAAGACCTTAACATTAAACCTGAATCTCTGAAACTACTGCAGGACAGAGTAGGAGAGACACTTGAACTAATAGGCACAGGAAGGAACTTCCTGAACAGAGTCCCAGGGTCACAACAAGTTGGAGAGAGACTCGACAAATGGGACTACCTTAAAATAAAAAGCTTCTGCACAGCTAAATCTATCGCAACTAAGCTGGAAAGACAACCAACGAATTGGGAAAAAATATTTACCAGCAATATATCAGACAAGGGATTAACATCCTGTATATACAGGGAACTCAAGAAACTAATCCCTCCCAAACCTAACAAACCAATTACTAAATGGGCAAGGGAACTAAAGAGGGACTTCTCAAATGAAGAAATAAAAATGGCAAAGAAACACATGAGGAAATGTTCATCATCCCTGGTGGTGAAGGAAATGCAAATAAAGACAACCCTGAGATACCACCTTACCCCAGTCAGAATGGCCCACATCCACTAATCAGCCAACGACAAATGCTGGAGGGGATGTGGAGAAAGAGGAACCCTATTACACTGCTGGTGGGAAAGTACACTTATACAACCACTTTGGAAAGCAGTCTGGAGGGTCCTTAGAAAGCTAAAGATTGACCTCCCTTACGACCCAGTCATACCACTTCTAGGCATCTACCCTGAACAACAGGAACCAATATACAAGGACACGTGCACCTCCATGTTTATTGCAGCACTGTTCACAATAGCTAGGATATGGAAACAACCTAGATGCCCCACCACAGATGAATGGATCCAAAAATTGTGGTATCTATACACAATGGAATATTATGCAGCCATTAGAAATGACAAAATAATGGCATTTGCAGGGAAATGGATGGAGCTAGAAGGAATCATGTTGAGTGAGGTTAGCCAAGAACGAAGAGACAAACGGTACATGGTCTCCCTGATAAGTGGATGCTAAATCCAAAATGTTAGGTGATATGACAAAACTAACAGGACTTAAGAAACAAAGAACTCCCACTCATCTGGTTGAACCACTACTAAATATCCCCATGCTGCTGATCACATATATGGTATATAACATGTGAACACCGTTATATATTACAGACTGTGGTAGACAATTTGCTCCAGGGAAGTTAGAATGAACTTGTGACTTTGAAATTATGTAATCATTTAATCACAATCAAAAAAAAAAAAGAACCTCGGGGAAGGGAGGGAGGGAGGGGATGGTAGGGGGAAAACAATGGAGGGGGTAACAATGTTCAAGAGGAAGTGTACTCATTACCTCACTCATGTAACTGTAACCCTCTGTATAGTATCTTTACAATAAAAAAAAAAAAAAGAACAGGCAGGAACAGCCTTTCTTACTGTGGGTTTAGTGTGGGGTAGAGGGGAGAAGGAAATGTAAAGTCTGCACAGGGATACCTCCCTCCCTTTTGGCTAAGTTTCTGCCCAGTATCTGTTACCTAGGTAACTGGCAGACCTGGAAGCAGTAACTTTCTCCTCCTACTAGGTCACATCCTGGGCCATCTCTGGTCATATGCCCCCTATCTGACCTTAGGAGGTTCCTAGATCCTGAGGTCACATCCAGGTCCAGTGTGGCCACAGCTTTCCCCCACCTGGCCAGACCTCTTTCTGTCCTGACCTAGATAAGTCCTGGCCCAGAGGTGGGTCACCCCCTTCCTCCTCCACCCTTTTCTTTTCAGCCATGCTTCTCCACCATGCATGGTGGGGGCAGCAGTTCGGTAAATTAACTTCTTTTCCTGCCTGAGTAGCACCTGGTGTTCTCTTCATCGGCTACCTAATGAAACCTACCTATTTAATATATCTTAAACCCAGGTTTCGGC
Source organism: Dipodomys spectabilis (assembly GCF_019054845.1). Classification (NCBI taxonomy): domain Eukaryota; kingdom Metazoa; phylum Chordata; class Mammalia; order Rodentia; family Heteromyidae; genus Dipodomys; species Dipodomys spectabilis. The sequence goes on from NW_024870680.1 coordinate 16,049,826, forward strand.
ATCATTTTAGGTCAACAGAAGTAAGAATCCTGCCCATCTAATGTCCATACCTGTCTACCTTTCACTGGACAGGAATTTATATTCTTGCCTTTGTTACCTGACTTCTACCTAGTCGCCAGATGTCAGAAGTAGCTAGGGACATTTCTACCAACGTTTTCTGCCCCAAGTCCTTCCTTTTGCCATTTATTTGCTCTCTAGTATTTTTTTTTTCAGTCCCTCAATGCCTCATGAGACTTCTCCAGACTTCATCCAAGAGACTTGCCCCCTCCAGACTTCATCTAATGACTCAACGCCCAAGTGACAGCTGCAGCCTGCTGCCTTCTCCCAGAGAGGACCACATCTCAGCCTTCTACCCCTACTGTCTAAGCCCCTTGCCAGCAGGAAGTAGCCAGAGAGAATCTTCCCCCTTTTTCATAATTATCTAAAGGCTGGAATATTAGGTCTGCACAGGGACACCTCCCTCCCTCTTGGCTAAGTCTCCACCCAGGATCTGTTACCTAGGTAACTGGCAGACCTGGAAGCAGTCATCTTCTCCTCCTGCTAGGCCACATCCAGGGCTATCGCTGATCACATGCCTCCCAACAGACCTTAAGAGGGTCCTAGACCCTGAGGTCAGATCTTGATCCAGTGTGGCCACACCTTTCTCCTACCTGGCCAGACCTCTTTCTGTCCTGGCCTAGATAAGTCCTGGCCCTGAGGTGGGTCCCCACCCCCAAGTGGGTTCCCCCCCTTTCCCTTTTCAGCCATGCTTCTCCACCATGCATGGTGGGGGCAGCAGTTCTGTAAATTAACTTCTTTTCCTGCCTGAGTAGCACCTGGTGTTCTCTTCATCGGCTACCTTCCTACTTTACACTACCCACAAGAATAACATAATTAGAAAAGCAAGAGCAAGAGTCAAATTCTTCAACCAAAAGACAGTTGTGTGGGTAAAGAAAAAGTGTTCTTATTTTAGGTGTAGCCTAGACATCTTTTTGGAAAGTCATCCCAGGCTGATATAAGACATGAACTTAAAGAAATAAGTATGTTTCCTAACATGCCTCCGATGAAGATCCAGTTCAACTCACTCAAGTCAGAAACTTTATGTGTAGGACGGAGAGCTTCTGAGTGTCAACTGAATTGCAATGCAAATGTGGGAATTAAAATTTTTGCTTTTGAAAAACAATTGGATATCTTCTGTTTGTTTCTTACTGAGCTTAGCCAAAACAGTGTTTACTAAATCCGCGAATAAGGCGGGGCAGGGATTAATTTAGGGTGTTTAAACTGAGGAAGGTCTAGTACTTGAATTTAAATCAGCACACTGCAGCTGATCCTTTCCTTCTTGCCACGCCCCTCCTTCTGAACTCTATTTCCCAATATGCCCCGGGCTCCCCTAAGCGCGCGGTCATTATGACGCAATCCCGCTGCTTCCTGGGAAATGTAGTTCATTTGTTTTCCAGCTGCGGAAAGATCTAGGGTTGCGGACTACCACTCCCGTGAGGTAGTGCACAGTCCCACCCTGTTCGCGGCGTCTTCGAACGCGCCGCGGCAGCCATGTTAGTCGTGGCCAGCACAGGGGCCGGCACCAGGGGGTAATCGAGGCTGCTGTCAGGATGCTGGCATCCCAGATGTTGAGGAGGTCGGCGCCGGCGCCGCGGCTCCTCCTCCGGCTTGTTAGGTCCTCGTCGCTTCAGAGCCTTGGAGGGGCCTCCAGGCGGAGCGTAACCACCGGAGACTGCGGGGAACCTCAGTGGCCGAGAGCGTCCGCCGGGGGGCGCCCTTTAACATTGTCAGCTTTGCTCCCCGGACTCGGGGCACCCCCCTCGGGGCCCCTGGGAGGACGCTCCGAGACCCAGTGCCTGGCTGCCGCCACGTGGGGACGCCTTCCTATTCCTGAAGAAATACTCACGGGACAGGACAGCTGGAATGGGGTCCCTTGCAGAGCTGCGGTGGGCTTGTGGGCCCTGGCTATGGCGCTGGTGGTTGATTGCTACACCAAGAATCCGAACAGCAAGGGTGAATATGGTGCCAATCTGGGTTCGGGGAGGGTATAAGGGTAGCAAGAGTGTCCTGACAACTCCTCTTCGGAAGGCGAGTGGGGCTTAAAATTCAGACCCGCATAAACTCAGCCTTGGAGGGGAGGGACTCAGATGTCAGGTAACAGGGGTAGGGTGTTGAACCTGAGGGCTGACGGCTATGTTGAATACCCACTCATCCTAGGTCAGTCTCCCTTCTTTGGACATCAGTTTGTCTATCTGAACAATTGTGACTCTGGACTGCATATCTAATTACAGAGAGTCCTGTTATACCTGGCCTGTTAATCTTTTTTTTTTTGCTTGTTTGTTTTTTTGGGTCCGGTCATGGGGCCTGAACTCTGGGCCTGGGTGCTGTCCCTCAGCTCTTCAGCTCAAGGCTAGTGCTCTACCACTTGAGCCACAGTGCCACTTCCGGCTTTTTTCTTTTTGCTTATGTGGTGCTGAGGAATCGAACCCAGGGCCTCAGACATGCAAGGCAAGCACTCTACCACTGAGCCACCTTCCCAGCCCCTGGCCTGTTAATCTTTAAAGAAGTCTATAGGAAGTTGTAGGTGACTTTCAAGGGTAAGGACTACAAACTTTCAGGTTAACTTCACTAGCCTCAGTTTCTCCACTTACTTAGTCTCCACATACTTAGCGAAGTTTCTCAGTACTCTTACAGAATTGTTATTTTGCGCATCAGGGTCTGTCTAACAACCTCTAAGGTTTTGGCTTTTCTTGATTCTTGATCTAGTTTCAGGCTTAAGCTGAACAGGCCACTTGGAATAGTTGGCAGGAGAAAGAAGTTGGATGCATGGAGGCCTAGATCAGTGGGATAGGGTGCACTGTAGTTAGCCTACCCAGCTCAGCATCTCAGCTGGGTGTGTGGAGCTGAACAGGAGCTGGGAGGGTGACGCAGAAGGCCAGCTCTGTGGCCAGTGTGACCCCAGCCACTTGGATCTTCAGTTGTCCTTAAGGAATATACTTAGGCATGATGTCCAGGAATTTCATGTGTCTTAAGCTCCCAGATTTTTGAGTATTGTTTTACACAGAAGATGTGGCCAGCTGTAAAGGGCTTTAATTTTAGTCTTAACTCCTCATTGGTCCTCACTTAACTTTCTATAAAATAAGAGTTTGGACTTTGTTTGTTGTTGTTGTTGTGGGGCTTGAACTCTGGGCCTAGGAGTTGTCCCTGAGCTCTTCAGTTCAAGGCTATCCCTTTACCACTTGAGCCACAATGCCTCTTCTGGTTTTCTGAGTGGTTTATTGGAGATTAGTCTCACAGAGGTTCCTGCCTGGGATGGCTTTGAACCGTGATCCTCAGATCTCTGCCTTCTGAGTAACTAGGATTACAGGCGTGAGCCACTGGTACAAGGCTAAGAGTTTGGACTTGTAAGCTTTTTTTTTTTTTCTGCCAATCCTGGGGCTTGAACTCAGAGCCTGGGCACTGTCCCTGAGCTTCTTTTGCTTAAGGCTGGCACTGTACATTTGAGCCACAGTGCCATTACTGGCTTTTTCAGTTTCTGTTTATGTAGTACTGAAGAATCAAACACTGGGCTTCATGAATGCTAGACAAGAACTCTACCACTAAGCCACATGCCCAGCCCATGGGCTTTTTAAGTTTTTTATTTCCTTTTGTGTCAGTGCTGGTGCTTAAACTCAGGGTCCTTGTGCTCTCACTCAGATTTTTCATACCTCTAATTCCAGCTCTTTGTTAATTGGAGATAAGAATCTTGAGGGTTTGTTTGCCCAAACTGGCCTCAAATATCAGTCCTCAGATCTCAACCTCCTGAGTAGCTAGGATTATAGGTGTGAACCACCAGTCCAGCTGAAGTGGGGATATTGAAATTGACTATGGGGATGCTTCTAGAGTATGCATTCTGTGATTCTATAATTCTCAGCATTTTGGGGGTCCTTTGTTATGCCTAATTTGGGATTAGGTATGTGAGAAGTCCTCTCTTAACACAGTCAGCCAAGGAAAGGTGCTGACATGCAGAGCTAGCGACTAGTGCTAAGTGTAGTGTTAGAGGATCAGTGGGCCGGTTGGATCTTGAAAGCCTGCCCAGAGTATTGGAGTACTTTGGAGGATGGGGAATTTGAACTTGGTTGTGTGTGTATGTGAGTGTATGTGCTTGTACTAAAACTTGGATTTAGGGCCTATTACTGTTCCTTAGCGTTTTTACTCAAGGCTGGCACTCTGCCACTTGAGCCACATCTCCACTTCTGTTTTTTGTTGGTGTTGTTTTGTGTGTGTTTGTGTGTGTTGGGTGGGGGGGGGTGGGGGGTTAATTGGAGATAAGAGTCTCAAGGACTTTCCTGCCCACGCTGGTTCTGAACTGAAATCCTCATATCTCAGCTTGCTGAGTAGGACTATAGGCATGAGTCACTGGCACCAGCCTGAACTTGAGTTCTGGGGGAGTGGGGAGCTGGGGGGGCTTGAACTCTGGGTCTGGGTGCTGTCCTTGAGCTCTTCAGCTCAAGGCTAGCGCTATACCACTTGAGCCACAGTGCCACTTCTGGTTTTCTGGTGGTTAATTGGAGATAAGAGTCTCACCGACTTTCCTGCCCAGGATGGCTTTGAACCACAATCCTCAGATCTCAGCCTCCTGAGTAGCTGATATTACAGGCGTGAGCCACTGGTGCCTAGCTTTGAACTTGAGGATTGAAGGATGAAAAGGAAAGACACATTGTGAGTCCCATGAGAGCAGATTATGGGTTTTACTCATAATACCAGAAAGTTACCTTTGATACCAGAAAGCACCTCATAGCTACACATCATTTGCTCACCAGTGACTAGAACATAATAAGTATTTAGAAATGTTAGATTATATTCTATACAAGGGCTAGAGTGCTATCAGCCTTGTGTGTGTAGCAGAATGGCCTGCTTGGGTGAAGGAAGAAATCTTCAGAAAATGACCGCAGATGCCGTAGGACTGCATGCCAGGTAGGATGTTTTGGAATTTCCAGAGGCAATAGAGTTGCCACAGGTTTATAAGCAGGGACTGTCTAGAGGCTAGTGAGTTTGGATGAATTGGAGAAAGGTGTCCAAAGTGTTGTCTAAAGGGTTCCTGAGGTTCCAGACTGGATTTTGTAGCTTGTGAATTTCAGCAAAGCCCACTTACTAAAATAATGACCAATATCATGAGCAGGACCCACTCCTCTGCCTTGTCCTCACTTCTGCCCATTGACATAGGGTTTTGACCTGGGGTTTTACACTGAGTGCCTTAATGTGGTATAGTGGAAAGAGTCAGAAGGCCTTTTCTTTTCTTTTCTTTTCTTTTCTTTCTGTCTTTCTTTTTTTTTTTTTTTTTTGCCAGTCCTGGGACTTGAACTGTGGGTCTGGGCACTGTCCCTGAGCTGCTTTTGCCCAAGGCAAGCATTCTACCACTTGAGCCACAGCGTCAGTTCTGGCTTGTTCTGCTTACGTGGTACTGAGGAATCGAACCCAGGGTTTCATGGGTGCTAGGCAAGCATTCTACCACTAAGCCAGCCACATTCCCAGTCCTGAGGAGGCCTTGGTTTTAATCTCAGCTCTTTCCTTGCCCTGTGTCCTTGTAGAAGCTGCCTTTTTGTCCCCTCATAATGAGGAGAGAGTGGATAAAACCATCTTGAAGAGGTTGTTCTGCCATCTGGAGGCTGCCTGCGCATAATTGGATGTATACTTGAAAAATAAGCAGGTTTGGTAAGCAGGAAGGACTTGTCACTGAGGCTTAGGCCAGGAGGTGGAATGGAGGCACCAGTGTCTGAAAAGAACTGGATTGTAGGTACAATACTGGTGGTCAGATATGGAAACAGAAGTTTTGGAGCTTAGAGTTGGGGTTGGAGGTAGGGCCTCCTCTCCAGTGCCTCCTTTAATTTCCCTGGGTGAGTATGACTGGAGGAAGAGCTCCCTAGGCAGGGCTCTATTAGAGTCAATTTGGTGCTCAACACTGTTATCAGAACAAACTGGGCATGGATGGAGGTGTTTTTGGTTGGATGTTTGTTGCTTCTGCTGTTGAGTTTTTCTGTCAGGCAGTTTATTCCTCATGGCCACAAGGTGGTGCCAGTGACTTTGCTTTTCTGTGGGTCTGTGGTTCTTGGCACCTAGGAGTTTGCAGACTTTTCAGCCATTGTTTTATCTGCTAGGCATCCTCGTGAGGCCCGCAAGGCAAGGGCTTATCTTCTCTGCTTTATGGTGCAGAAGTTGTGGTTGAGCAGGAAGCACTGCCACCCCTGTGTGGTGAGGAGGTGGCAGTGGGTTGGAGCTAGGTCTCTCCATGTTGCCTAGTTTAGGCTCTCCATCTCCATTTGTAGAGACCCACAACCCCACCTTTCTTTCCCATCGTTTTCCTTCCTTCTGTAACCCATGACCTCAGATTCAGTACCAAGCCAGGCACTAGTGGCTCACACCTATAAGCTCAGTAGTCTGAGATATGAAAATCACAGTTCAAATCCAGCCCAGTCAGGAAATTCCCGGAGATTCATCTCTAATTAACTAACCAAAAAGCCAGAAGTGGAGCTGTGGCACAAGTGGTAGAGCACTAGCCTTGAGCATATTTGTGCTGCATTCCCTTTGTGGTCAGAGAATGGAGTACTGATTTGGTACTGAGAATTTGGTACTAATTAGGAAGGGCTGGTTACCCTTCTGTGGCATGATTTCTCTTGTTAAAGCCTGTGTTTCTAAAGTGCTTCCACCTGCAGAGGGCAGGCCCTATCTTGCTGGGCCCATCAAGCAGCTCTGATGATTGGGTCCTGGCAGGGGTCTGACCAGTGCCCACTCTCTCTTCAGATGCAGCCCTGATGGAAGCTGCTCGAGCCAACAATGTACCAGAAGTTACCAGGTGAGTGTCAGTGCCCCAGCCTTGTTTTCTGCCCACAAGAAGGGCTAAGCCAGGTAAGCCCCTTTTCGAAAATCCTGTGGTAACTCTGTCTAGAGTTTCTGCCCTATGCAGAAACTGTTCCCTTTGCCTTTTTTGTAGTCTTAAAGTCACCTGGACTTCCTTGGCCAGGTCACCTTGGTGCTTTGGCAGGGGGGTAACCTCCAGGTATCCATAGATCACACCATAACCTGTGGGTCCTTTGGATCTTCCAGTTTGTTCTTATTCTTTGTGGAAGTGGCCCTGTGTTATGCTTGCTGTCTGGATCAGGTTGCTGGTGGGCTCTGCTGGAGGCACTTTGGGATTTAAGAGGAGGTAGAAGCGACCTTTGGGCCAGAAGGTTACCTGTGCTAGACAGGCCTGCCTCCCGGGCTGAGGCACCCATGCTGAGCCTGCAGAAGGCAGACTCACTTCTCTAACCTCACTGGCTCAACTAGTCCCCTTGGACTTCTGGAGGTTAAGTTTGAGGCTGGTTATTGAGTAGAGGCAGGATTTATCTGGGTTCAGCCTGGTGCCAGGGCTAGGACAGAGGCTTCTGGGATGGGTGTTAAGACTGGGACCAGCACAGGATTATTAGAGGCTGTTGATTAGAGAAACTATTGACTCACTTTGTGCCTCACTATGGCCTCTCTGGCTCTTTGAATAGATTTAGGTGGCCATAGAATACCCTCCTTCTCTGTCTTGCCTACACATACATGCCACTCATGCTCTCTCTCTCTTGCTCTCTCTCCTCTCTCCTACTTCCTCTCCTCTCCCTCCCTCCCTTTCTCTCTCCTTCCTTTCTCTCTGTGTTTATACAGAGGCTTGAACTCAGGCCCTTGTGCTCTCACTTGGATTTTTTTTGTTTTTTGTTTTTGTTTTTTTTTGCCAGTCCTGGGGCTTGAACTCAGGGCCTAGGTACTGTCCCTAAGCTGCTTTTGCTCAAGGCTAGCACTCTACCACTTGAGCCACAGCGACAGTTCCAGTTTTTTCTCTTTATGTGGTATTGAGGAATCGAGCCCAGGGCTTCATGCATGCTAGGCAATCACTAAGCCACATTCCCAGCCTCACTTAGGATTTTTGCTGAAGGCTGTGACTCTAGAACTTGAGTCATGACTTCAGTTGTAGTTTTCTGCTAGTTAACTGGACATAGGAGTCTCAGATTTGTCTGCCTGGACTGGTTTTGAACCTCAATCCTCAGATCTTGGGCTCATAAGCAGCTAGGTATACAGGAGTGAGCCATTAGCTCCCCACTCCCTGTGTTTTTGTTTTTGTGTTTTTGGCGGGGGAGGGGGAGTCCGGTCGTGGGGCCTGAACTCTGGGCCTGGGTGCTGTCCCTCAGTTCTTCAGCTCAAGGCTAGTGCTCTACCACTTGAGCCACAGCGTCACTTCTGGCTTTTTCCTTTTTGCTTATGTGGTGCTGAGGAATCGAACCCAGGGCCTCATGCATGCAAGGCAAGTGCTCTACCACTGAGCCACCTTCCCAGCCCTGTGTTTTGTTTTGAGAAAGGGTTTCATTGTGTAGCTCAGGCAGTCCTTGAACTGATTATATAACTTTTCCCGTAGCTCAAACTCACAATCTTGGTGTCTCAGCCTCCTGAGCAGTGAGGTTTTAGGTGTGTACTACAACATGGCATCGCATACATATTTTAGACAGGAAGTCTAAAGACAGGATGTTTGGAGTGGTTGTCTATGCCACAGACCCATGGCAGTCTTTCCTACTCTGGCTGCCTGAACATACAAGAAAAGTGTTGAAAGGCAACCACAGCTCCACCAAGACTTACTGCTTTGATTCCCTTTCATTTTATCTGCAGCATTATTATTGATTCTCAAGGGTGCTTTTGAGTATTAATGTTCAAGGCTTAGTTTTTAATAAACCACTTTTGGAAGTATGGGCTGGGAGTTGTTTTGTAGCCAAATAAATAAGATGGAGCAATAGTTTAATAAACATGCAATGATGCATCTTAAAAACCAAGCACAGATGTCATCTTCCTGTTATAAGAGCCATTCATAACTGCAGGCTGTGTGTGGCATCTTCATCCCCCAGAAACAGATGCGCCTGTCTTTATTTCATTAAAGGAGTGTTGGGCAGGAGCATTAGGGTAGAAACTGGTCCAGGCTAATGTTAGAATCACCTGTCAGTACTGCCAAGGACTGTCCTCCTTCCTGCCCCCAGGGGCTGTGGTCATCTTGTGGTGTCCCATTCCCCCCCCCCCCCCCCCCAATGTATATAGCATTCTTTCAGGAAAGCACTTGACTCACCTGGAGAGATGATCTTTAATCCTAGTCCATTGAAATATTCCCCTCCCCCACAAGTGGGTTTTTTGGGTGTGTGTTTTGTTTTGTTTTAAAGATGAATGCTCATTATATCTGGCTTTAAACTTGCCATGTGGCCCAGGCTGGACTTGAATCAGAGATCCTTCTGCCTCATCCTCCCAAGTGCTGGGATTAGAAGCATGTGCCACTAGGCACAGCAAATTCATGTTTTTCTAGTGGCCATTAAACATATATATGCAGGCTACAGAAAGTGATGGAATTCATGGTATATATGTGACTCAAAGAATTGTTGCAGCTGGGTACCAGGGCTCATGCCTGTAATCCTAGCTATTTAGGAGGCTGAGATCTGAAGATTGAGGTTCAAAACCAGCACGGGCAGGAACAAACATCCATGAGACTCTTATCTCCAATTAACCACCAGAAAACCGGAAGTGGTGCTGTGGTTCAAGTGGAAGAGTACTCGCTTTGGGCTGAATAGTGCAGGGACAGCACTTAGGCCCAGAGTTCAAGCCCCATGATTGACCAAAAAAAAAAAATGGTGGCAAACATTTCACTCTTGCTGGTGTGGGTAATGTCTGTGGGAGCTTTTCATGTGTGCTCCCAGTCTCAAGCCTGCTTTTCTTCTGCCTTCTCTGGTCCCTACCCCTTGGTCAAGATGACTTCATCAGAATTACCCAATGGAGTGGCATAGATCCTGCTTTCAGTCCCTATCAGAGCAGGGGATAAGCTAAGCCAAAGCAAGAGGTAGGCTGGCTGCTCTGCCTCTTCCCTCTTTTTCCCTGTGTGACAGTTATTTCCTCTTCCTCCCCGAGGCACCTACACCTAGTAAGCTTATCCAGCCCTGGCCCTCCCCAGAGGTAGGAAGCCACCCCCTACCCTACCAGTTGGCAATGTGAGCAGGTGGCCCTAAGTTCAGCCCAAACCTGAGCTTGGCTTTTGGACTGTGAAACTGCTCACTTGAGACAGAGGGCATGGGGCAGATTGCAACACATCTGCCTCAGCTCAGGCTGAGCCATGACTGTCAGATGGGAGAGTAAGGCCTCCCGTTCTCCAGAGGAGATCATGTTCCCTGCAGGTCCAGCTGCTGAAAGAGGACACTCCTACCATTCCCCTTTTCCTTCAGGGAGATGGGCCCAGTTTAGTCATCAATCAGTCCAAGGGGGTTGTAGTGAAGGTGGTATCAATCTTGGACCTGTACCAACTGCCCTCTCTTTTCACAAATGTTCATTTGACCAACATTTACTGTTACTTGGCGTAAGCTGGGTCCCATGATCAGCTCAGGGAATATATGATGAGGTAAAATTCTTGCCTTGATGACAGAGTTTGGGTAGCTTGTGGCAGCAGTGTGATATTGGCTGAAGACAGGCATTCAGGATCTACAAGAACTCAGAAGGTATCTTTGAGTAGTGTAGGGAATTAGGAAAAGTTTCCTAGAGGAAATGATTCCTGGTTAGAGTCTTAAAATATCAGTGGGCTCAGCAAATAGGGAGAGGGACAGCATGATGGCTGTAGAGGAGGGAAATGCTGTTTGGTGTGTCTGACAGGTAGGGTCAGGAAGGACACTAATGGACTGTCTCTCAGTTGCCCATCTTTCCAGCCTGTTCTCTGTGTATAGCTCAGAAGTGAATTCAAGGGAAGGAGTGTGGCAGCAGTGAGGAAGGCCATTGCTGCTTTTTAGAAGAGCTCAGGTCTCCCTTTGTAAGAAAAGAGGACTTGAGTCAAAACAATGCATAAATTGCCTTACTTGCATGAGCCTAAGTAATGTTAGTACCTATAACCCATGAATTATATAGTCACAAGTGATTTTCAGAATGAGAGTGGCTGAGCACCAAATATGCAGTAGTGAACAAGATAGCCACAGTCCCTGCCCTCTTGGTATTTAAATAAATGGGAATCAGGTGTCTAATTTTGGAATAGTTATAAGCTAGAATTATGTACTTCAAAAGTGAAATATATAGCTGGCCACCGGTGGCTCATGCCTGTAATCCTAGCTACTCAGGAGGCTGGGATCTGAGGATCATGGTTCAAAGCTAGCCAGGGCAGGAAAGTCTGTGAGACTCTTATCTCCAATAAACCACCAGAAAACCGGAAGTAGCGCTGTAGCTCAAGTGGTAGAGCGCTAGCTTTTAGCTGAAGAGCTGAGGGACAGTGCTCAGGCCCAGAGTTCAAGCCCCACGACCAACCCTCCCCCCCCACAAAAAAAAAGTGAAATATAGAGCCAGATGTGGTGCCTGTAATCCCAGCACTCAGGAGGCTGAGGCAGGAATGTTTTAAGTTTGAGGCAAGCCTGGGCTACATAGTAAAACCCTTTCTCAAAAAGAGAGAATGTGTTATGAAATGGTAACCTCTCTGTATAGCACCTTTAATAATAACACAGTTATATTTTTAAAAAGAGATAATGTGTGTGTAACACATACATATATAGATTGTCATTTTGTTGTTTTTGTTTTTTTGTTTTTTGGTCGGTTGTGGGGCTTGAACTCTGGGCCTGGGCGCTGTCCCTCAGCTCTTCAGCTCAAGGCGAGTGCTCTACCACTTGAGCTACAGCGCCACTTCCGGTTTTCTGGTGGTTTATTGGAGATAGGAGTCTCACGGTCTCTCCTGCCCGGGCTGGCTTTGAACCGCGATCCTCAGATCTCAGCCTCCTGAGTAGCTAGGATTACAGGCGTGAGCCACCAGCGCCCGGCTAGATTGTCATTTTTATTTATTTATTTTTTTTTTTACCAGTCCTGGAGCTTGAACTCAGGGCCTGGGCAATGTTCCTGAACTGCTTTTGCCCAAGGCTAGCACTCTACCACTTGAGCCACAGTGCCCATTCTGGCTCTTTCTGTTTATGTGGTACTTGAGGAATTGAACCCAGGACTTCATTCATGCTAGGCAATCACTCTTCCACTAAACCACATTCCCAACTCCCTGATGTCAATTTTAAACATGCTTAAGTCCTATTTACCTACCATGCTGTCTCTGAAAAAACAATCTCAATTATCAATTAGATTCTTTTGATGATTCTATTATGGTTTTAAGTTTTTAGAAAATAAAGAACTTCAGACCAGCTCAAACTGGTTTGGAAAAAAACCGATTTGGTTTACAGTTAAGGAAAAAAATGGGTTGGACTTTGTTGAGGGCTAAACATTTATTCTACGTTTGTGTTGATGGCTTGTTTAGTTCCTGGCCCCACATGCCCCAGCTTGAGGCATTTGCTGTTCATGTGCCAAGATTGAGGTGTCCAGAATGTGCTTAGCTCCAGCATAGGTGAATGTTCTACACATTGATCCAGGGATTTTATCTAATTAACAAAAGCCCTGCCTGGTAAATACATTTGGCTGTCTCCAGGCCTCAAGAGAGGCCGTCTGTTTATCGATTGTTGTATCATTTTGGCTGGATGGGAAGATATTAATGATGGCATCAGAGCAACCAAAACATGCAGTTCTCTTCAGAATGTATGTAAATGTCCTTGCAGCTTGCAGTGGATTGAAACAAAACCTTTATGCGAGACCAGGAGTCAAGGCTTGTAATTTGACTTTTATTGTTTGAGCTACCTAAAAATATTACAAGTCTTTGAATGCTGGAGTATAACCCATGGGTTTCTTGAATGCTAGGATATAGAAGGCATGTTACAGAGTTTTAGAATTAGGAGACCTAGGTTCTACGTTTGTTAGTAACTGGCTATAGGATCACATTAATATGTCATAACAACTCTGCAAATAACATAGCTGACTTTACAGATGACAAAACAGGAGCTGGGATTGCTCAAATAATTCTCCCAGATCTACCCATTACTTCATCTTACAGATGAGGGAGCTGCAAGGGTGAAGTGGAAGTGACGCTTGCCCCAGTTCATACACCCTCCCCTCCCCCAATTCGTCTTAGTAACTGGCCAAATGGAGCTGTTTTTGCCTAGCTTACTGAGTGAGAGTCCACAAGCTTCCTAAACTGTCTAATTCAGAGTCCTTATCTGTCGTCAGCTCTGCTCATCAATCCACCTCTAGTTCCCACAACCACAGCCTTGCTTCCTTTCCATCCCAGAAACTAATTCAGTTAGTGTTGGTTTCTTTTTCGTCTGTCGTGAGGCATGAACTCTGGGCCTGGGGGCACTGTCCTTAAGCTCTTCAGCTCAAGGCTAGTGCTCTACCACTTGAGCCATAGCACCACTTCCAGCTTTTTCTGCTTATGTGGTGCTGAGGAATCGAACCCAGATCCTCATGCATGCAAGGCAAGCACTCTATCACTGAGCTACCTTCCCAGCCCCTAGTGTTAGTTTCTCTTGTGTTTGTTTGGTCGGTCGATGTGGGGCTTGAACTCTGGGCCTGGGCACAGTCCCTCAGCTCTTCAGCTCAAGGTTAGCGCTCCACCACTTGAGCCACAGTGCCACTTCTGGTTTTCTGGAGGTTAATTGGAGATAAGAGTCTCACAGACTTTTCCTGCCCTGGCTGGCTTTGAATCATGATCCTCAGATCTCAGCCTCTTGAGTAGCTCGAATTACAAGTGTGAGCCACCAGCACCTGGCTTGTGTTGGTTTCTTATTGTCCAAGCATAGCTTACTCTTTCCTATCTGTGAGCTTTTGCAGCACTCCCAACCCATCAGTCCTGTTGTTTGTCCAGATGCTAGTCGTGCTTTGTTGCCCACCTTAAGCCCCAGTTCTCTCAGAAAGCTTCACACTAATAACAGTTGTTTATTAGTATCTATCTATTCCATGGGAGACAGACCATTAGATGCTGTGTATGTGTGATCTTTATTCCTTGTTTCACAGGGATGGGGAACATTTTCCAGATGCTTACTTAATATCCAGATAGAGTTGTGTTCTTATCATACATAGCCTCCCAAGTGGTCAGGGGTAGAATTGTAGATTAAACCAAGACCCGCACAGGAACCACCATTGTATGCTTTTCTCACTGTGCTTTGCTGTTTGTTGCTTATCAGAATTTCCATAGATCTTTAAAGCTGAGTCATCCAGTAGTGACTTTGGTTAGTGGCCTTTTTCTCTCCAGTTGCTTCATGCCTATCTCACCCAGGCTCTTGAGTCCTGTCACAGCAGGGTGGATGGCATCTCCTCCTGCCTCCACCATAGCAAGTCACATGTGGCTGGCTGCAGGCTGGCCCTCTGATTGATTGGTAGATTGAAAACCTTGTTTATTCTCCAAAGCCTGCCCAGCAGGAAAGCACAGCCCTAGGCAGCAGCTGGGCAGGCAGACTGGTCTCTAGGAGTTTCCATTCATGTGGATGGGAGGCCCAGCCAGGCTGCATAAGAATCTTCTCTGATGTTGGGTTCAGGCTTCCATCTCAATGCCCTTTTGTGTAGGGGATAGCACCCAGGCCTCCTGGGGAAGACTGTTTGACCAGCCTTTGCAAATGGACTGTGAGCTTGGACTGGCTATAAAGCACAAACAATTGAGAGAGGCCCCTGGAATTCCCCAGGACTCAGAAATCCAGCAGGTGGAGTAGGATTCTTCTCAGGGCAGAAGGAGGACAGTCAAAGCTCCTACTTGAGTCAAATAGGATCCCAGGCACTTGGTCTCCAGCATCATTTCATGGCCTGTCCAGCATTTATCTCCCATTGTTAGCTTCTTTAGTGGTCAGCTTCCAGCCCGCTTTGGTTCCTCTGGATATGAGCTGCTTTTTCTTCCTTGAAGAATAAATAGATTTTGATTGGTTGGTTGGTTGGTTGATTGTGCTGGTACTGGGGCTTCATTGTCTCATGGAGCTTTTTTACTCATGGTTGGTGCTCTACCATTTGAGCCACATTTCTAGTCCAGCTTTTTTTTTTTAAACTGGTTAATTAGAAATAGAGAATTGAGGACTTTTTTCTGCCCAGACTGGCTTTAAACTGTGAAACTCAGATCTCAATCTTCTGGGTAACCAGGCTTATAGGTATAAGTGACTGACACCTTTTTTTTGGAAATATAATTTAAAATTTTTTACCCTTTTCAACCATGCAATTAAGTGGATTTTAGTATGTTATTAAGACTATGTAACCAGCACTATGGTCTAATTCCAAAACAGTTAATCACACCCTTAAAAAAAAAACTGTCCCATTAGGCGTCAATCCCTAATCATTTTCCATCCCAGCCTCTGGTAAGTGTGAATCCTCTTCCTGTCTCTATGGATTTGCCCATTCTGGACATTTCCCCTGAATGAAATTATGCAATCTGTGGTGTTTTGTTTTGTGCCAGTACTGGGGCTTGAACTCAGGTTTGGGCACTGTTCCCTTAGATTTTTAGGGAAGTGATATGGTGCTATATCACCTGAGCCACAGCTCCACTTGGGACTTTTTTTTTTCTTGCTGGTTAATTGGAGGTAACAGTCCTTCATGCTTTTCTCCCCTGGCTGGCTTCAAACCGGGATCCTCAGATCTCAGCCTGTTGAAAAGCTAGGATTACAAGAGTGAGCCTCTTGTGCATGCAAATGCACACACACATACGTGTGTGTGTGTGTGTGTGTGTGTGTGTGTGTGTGTGTGTGTGTGTGTGTGTGTGTGTAAGCTGACTTTCAAGATTCAATTATACTGTGGTGTGTTGTCTTCCTGCCTTTTTATAGCTAAAAAGATTTTTCTGGGCAATAGAATAAAGTAAGTAATAGTACCTCAAAATGAATAGAAAAGGACTTGGTGATAGATTCTGAAGTTATACATGTGAAGCACCTGGCATAGCTTTTGACACATGGTGGCCTGTCATTACTTGTTTACTCCCTCTGGAATTCTCCTCACTTGATCCCAGTTCTGTTCCTTATAACAAGTCAGCTCTCTCTTCCTGTCCAAATCTTCAAATGTTAGCATGCTCTAAGCTACATAAATCTGCACTTTGTGGTTTCAAGTCTCCTTATCCTAATTGTTTCCTAATGAAAAGGCTACAATTTTTTGGTACCTTCTGAATTCCAGTGTAGAATGGCTATTATTATGAGGGGCAAGGCACACATCAACTTGTTAGAGATTTTATGCCTCTATTAATATGGTCTGAGTTTGCATTAGCTTTCTTGGCAGCTGCATTATATTCCTAGAGCCTGTTCAAAGTTTGTAGTCAGACCAGCCTACTGAGAACTAGGGCTGCTTGTATTCTGTGAATTTTGGATTGGATTTATTTGCCAAGCTTGTTTTAAGGCAAATGTAAAGTCATTTGAAGACACTATTTTGCAATGTGGGGTGTCACTGTGCGGCCTGCCCTGGAGAAGGGGAGTTGGGCCTTTCTCATTCTGACACTAGGAGAGTCTCAATTTTGTGTGTGCGCATGCACATTTGCATGTGTAATTTGTGTGTACGTGTGTGTGCATGTGTGCCAGTACTGGGGCTTGAACTCAGGACCTGGGTATTGCTCCTTAGCCTTTTTATTATTAATTAATTAATTAATTTATTTATTTTTATTGGTTGTGGGGCTTGAACTCTGGGCCTGGGCATTGTCCTTCAGCTCTTCAGCTCAATGCAAGCATTCTATCACTTGGACCACAGTGCCACTTCCAGTTTTCTGGTGGTTAATTGGAGATAAGAGTCTCATGGACTTAATGCCTGGGCTGGCTTTGAACTGTGATCCTCAGATCTCAGCCTCCTGAGTAGCTAGGATTATAGGCATGAGCACCTTGCTGCCCCTTTAGCTTTTTAGCTCAAGGCTGACACTCTAGCACTTGACCCACAGCTCCATTTCTGGCTTTTTAGTGATAAGAGTCCCACAGACTTTTCTTGCCCAGGCTGGCTTCAAACCACAATCCTCAGATCTCAGCCTTTGGTCTAGCTAGGATTACAGGCCTGAGCCACCCACTAGTTCCTAGCTAGGAAAATCTCTTCTAGGGGAGAAGATTGTTAAGAGGTAGAACTAATGGGAGAGTATCTCCATTCTACAGATGGCTTTCTTCCCTCTTTAGGTTTTTCCTCTATCATTTTTGTCCCAGTTATCTGTGTGCTTTGGGAGATGGTGTGGTACCATAGAATATAGATAGACTCTGTGGTCTCACATTGCCACTTTCTGGTCATGTAATCTAGAGTGAGATGTGAGTTTCTTGTCCAACTCTCAGGATCAAATAAGATCATAAATGTCAAGTGCCTGGGGCACAGCAGGCACCTTAAGAAATGTGAGCACTTTGAACTCCATCATTTAGCCATTTTGCTAGACATGAAGAGCCAACCATGTTACTGTTCTCACTGGGCCTTTTCAAACATCAGAATACCCATGGTGCTTGCCATTATTTGGGCATTTCCTTGTCTCATTTCTGCTGCCTCAGCTCAGATAAAGAGAGATCTATTGGGACATCTGGCCCATCACAGCACCCTCAATATCCAGCACAAAGCATGGCATTAAAAAAAACTCATTTGAATTTCATTGTTCAATAAAGGGGCGGTCTAGGATGTGGCAACCTATGGTTAGCCAGACTACTTAGGGAGGGGTTGGGTGTTGGGTTGGCTTTATCCAGTTTATTCCTTACTGAAAATCTCTATGGGGTTCTGGAGCTTGGTAGTGGTAGTTCAAATGCCAGCCCATTTTGAAAACTTGGAGATACTGCAACTTGTTGCTATAATGTGACAAGCTTCCTGGCAACCAACCAGTCACCTGTCCAGCTTTCCTTGCTGGAGTCCAGAGTCCTACTGTGAGTCCAGTAGGTGGCGCCCATGGCCCTTTCCCACTCCTCAATTGTCTGGATTAGCCTCCTCTTTTTACCAGATCACCGCAGCAACTGCTGACTCTATGAGACATGAATGTAGCACTGGGCAGATGAGGGTAGCTTGGGCCACCCTTCTATATGGGTTTGAGCCAGGGCAGATGTGCCTAGGGAAACAGATGTTTGCCATAGTGATCCCAGGAGATTATTAGAGGAATCATGCTTTTGCTCTCCTTTCTGTCATAGCTCTGCTTCCAGGAAGTCATCCCTATGGGTCTTCTGCTCTGACCTATACATGGTATCTCTCCCTTAGGCCCCCAAGGTCCTTACTTGTACTTTAGATGTTTGTCGAGTATAACTGTCTATTGAATGTGTTCAAGGAAAGAATACTGCAGAGTCCATCAAAGTACACTCAACACCTTGCTCAGAATCCTACAGTGGTCATCAGGAAGAGTTTGTAGAATGAATAGAAAGATAGAAAAAGGTACTTCAAAAAGTTCTATCAAAAATTGAAAGGGATTTATTCTACAAATAAACTAGTTTTATGACAACCACAAGAAGGCTGAGGAACTATTCTAGTGAAACTGAAAATAACATGCATTGGTAGATACTGATACTGATCCTGGCTTGCATCTGGACCACAGTGGGCATAAGGTTGCTGTAAAGGATATCAGGATACAGGTAACATATTAAGTAAAAATAAGACAGTTTGCCTTGATATTCATAAGGGGTCACTTCCAGGATTTCATATGGATATCAGAAGACACAAATTAGTTCCTTTTTTTTTTTCTTTTTCTTTTTCTTTTTTATGAACTCAGGGCCTGGGTTCTATCCCTGAGCCTTTTTGTTTAAGGATTACACTCTACCACTTGAGCCACAGCTCCACTTCTAGCATTCTTGGTATTTAATTGGAGATAAGTCTCAAGAACTCTTTTTGGATTAATTGGACTTTTGATTAATTGGACTTAAGATAAATCTTACCTTTTGGCTTTGAACAGCAGATTTTTCAGATCTCAGCCTCCTAGGTAGCTAGGATTACAGGTGTGAGCCACCAGTGCTCAGCATAAGTTTCTTATATAAAATAGTCTAGTAGGGTCTGGCAATGTGACTTAATGGTAGAGTCCTTACCTAGCATGCATGAAGCCCTGGGCTTGATTCCTCAGCACTACATAAACAAAAAAAGCCAGAAATGACACTGTGGTTCAAGTGGTAGAGTGCTATTCTTGAGCTAAAGAAGCTCAGGGAGTGCCCGGGCCCTGTACTTTAATGTGTGCTCAGTTTCCATAAGGGAGATGGAACAAACAACATTCACCTAGCACTGAGCTTAATTCACTTAGTCCAGAAAGTGTTTGAGGAGTTGTGATTCAGCTCCTCTCTGTGTGCCTACAATAATATATATGTAATATTTTATTAACATGTTACTTATATAACATACAGTATATAATTATATGTTATAATACAAAATACAATTTAAATATACTAATCTATAATATCTAACACATTATATATTATAATATGTAATTTGTATTATATGGCATATGATAATATGTAATTATTATAATAATAGCAACTAACATTTGAGAAATGTAAGTGATTTTACATATGCTATTTCAGTCGGCCATCATAGCATTCTTGTTAGGTGGGTCTGGCCTACTCATAAGTGAGGTTGAGCCGGCGCCAGTGGCTCATGCCTGTAATCCTAGCTACTCAGGAGGCTGAGATCTGAGGATCATGATTCAAAACCAGTGAGACTTCTATCTCCAATAAACCACTCAGAAAACCGGAAGTGGCACTGTGGCTGAAGTGGCAGAGTGCTCCTCTTGAGCAGAAGAACTGAGGGACAGTGCCCAGGCCCAGAGTTCAAGCCCCACGACCGACAAAAAAAAAAGAGAAAGAGAGTGAGGTGGATACAACTATCAGGGCCACACAGCTTGTCTCTCACAGAGACAAAGGCAGGCTCTTGTCTGGGTCACCTTTGTGTGTGTGTATATGTATAAAGGAAGGATTGAATTGATTAATTCTTCATCCTTTAAGTTTAGAGATTTTAAAACTTCGTGTTAGAAAATAACCAGTTGTGAAGTGTTGCAGAGGTATCGCACCTAATTTGTTGTGGGTGCTTTGTACATCCCAGTCATTCTCCTCCCTTACCACGGCCTGCCTGTCTCACAAAAGTGGCACAGCCTAACAGTGTTGGCAGGTATCTCACTAGGATGAGACTCTATGGAGAGATTTCTAGAAGATGGGTTTTGAGCTACAAATGAATGGGTACTGATTCTTAGAAGAGAATGCTTAGTTCAAGTAGCAAGTACAAAAGGCCAAAGAGGCCTTGTGTTTGTGCAGTCTGAGCACCAGGCCCTTGGTTGAAATCTAAGCATCAAGCCTGAAAGTCTGCTGGCTCAAGCTGGGGTCCCACAGCAGTCTTTGCTGCCTCCCAAACCACCCCCACCCCCCCATCTCTGGCTGGGAGATAAGGCACAGATGGAGGCTGCCTGGGGATTCTAGCCTTAGGCGCCTTGCCTCTGCCGAGACTGCTAGCCTGTGCTGTTATTACTGTAAACAGGGCCTTCTGGGCAGCTCCTGCCAGTGTCCAATTGCCCAGATAGTGATCATGATTGGGCCTGCATGGCTCAGTGCTTCCAGGCCTCTGATGCAGGTGGGACAGGGCTCCCTGCTTTTCAGCCCCTCCCCAGATGCAGCTGGGGGGCCAGTTCCTGTGAAGGATCCGGAAATAAGTTGGAACAAAGCATGATTGAAGTTCACTGGCCGCTTTGTATTGATTGGTCATAAAGAAAGAGGAAGAAAAGTCAAGTGGTACCACCTCCTCCAAGAAGAGCTAGTCAGAATTACTTAAAATTGCAGCTCTCTCCCTCCCTTCTGCAAATAGCAAGCCTAATGAGTTGTCCTTCGTTGGAAATCTTGCTAAGAACCACATATCTACTAGGAATTCATTTATCACTTTTCATTTTGATACTACATATATTTAAAATTAAAAGGTTTTAGACCTTGTTAGAGATTTAAGAAATAATTTTATTTTATTCCTATTTTACTGTAGAGAAAAATAAGGCCCAGATTTATCCTGGACCATACATCTCCTAGTACCTGATAGAGCAAAGACTAGAATCTGACTTCCATCATTAGGCCTAGGGCCACAAGTGTCTCCAACTCCACTGAGAAACTTCCCACAAACACACAGGAGCCTAAGTTCTTTGAAAGACAGGCAGATATGGAACTTCCATACAAGAAGTATTGGTGAGAGTTGGTGTAGGCATTCATTCATAGCTGTTCCCCTCCATGTGACAGCCACCATGGCCTAGACACTAGGGATAGAAACTGGTCCTTATTTCTAGAGGGACATGCTGACAGCGAGCAGAGACAGAGAACTGCATGACTACTCTATTCTTCCAGGTTAGCACAAGGGATCGTGGAGACAACAGTTCATCTTAGAGAAATCATAAAAGGCAAGAAGTATTTTTTCTAAAAACATTTAAGAAAAAAGAATAGTAGGGTCCTGGTGGCTTACACCTGTAATCCTAGCTACTCAGAGGAGACTGAGATCTGAGGATCGCTGTTTAAAGCCAGCCTGGGCAGGAAAGCCCTTGACACACTTATATCCAATAAATAAACCACCAGAAAACCAAAAGTGGTGCTGTGCTTCAAGTGGTAGAGGGCTTGCCTTGAGTTGAAGAGCTGAAGGACAGTGCCCAGGCCCAACCGACCAAAAAACAAACAAAAAAAGAGTAGTAGTATGGCCATTAATTTCAAGCAATGTGTCAGCGAAGAATTCTGAACAGAAAGTGAAAGTTTAACTGCCTCAGGCTTCCCTGCTTGATCAGTTGTCATAACTTACCTTGTCTCTAGTTTTGGGCTTGCTGGGCTCTCCTGGATCCCAGTGGAGGGGAAGGGACTGGTTTTGTTTGTTTATTGTTTTTGTTTTTGAGTGTATATGTGTCCTGTTTACTAAAGCTTGAAGACAGGTCTTCATTCCCTTGAGGTGTCTTCCTCCCCTAAAAGCTGACACTCTCCCGCTTGAATTGTACTGCCACTTCAGGCTTTTTGCTAGTTAGTTGGAGATAAGTCTCATGAATTTTTCCTTACTTGCTTCACACCTGTGTCCTCAGATCTCAGCATCCCAGAGTACCAGGGATTACACATGTGAGCCATGGCACTGGCTATATTGGTTTTCTTTTGGTTCTTTTTTTTGGGGGGGCGGGGGGGTACGGTTGTGGGGCCTGAACTCTGGGCCTGGGCGCTGTCCCTTAGCTCTTCAGCTCAAGGCTAGTGCTCTACCACTTGAGCCACAGTGCCACTTCAGGCTTTTTTCTTTTTGTTTATGTGGTGCTGAGGAATCGAACCCAGGGCCTCATACATGCAAGGCAAGCGCTCTACTTCTGAGCCACCTTCCCAGCCCTTGGTTTGTTCTTATATGAACACTTCAGCTCTTAGGCCAGGGACCCTTTTTTGTTCTATCGCTACCTTGCTTATGACTTCAGTGCAGTTTTCCATCTACAGATGTTTTCAGGTACTTAGTATATTCCCATTTTTAGTATATCTTTGATGTATTATGCTAGTTTACTTTGTCCCATTAAAATGAGGCAAACTCTGGGCTGGGAAGGTGGCTAGTGGTAGAGCGCTTGCCTTGCATTCATGAGGCCCTGGGTTCGATTCCTCAGCACCACATAAGTAAGCAAAAAGAAAAAAGCTGGAAGTGGCGCTATGGCTTAAGTAGTAGAGCGCTAGCCTTGAACTGA
This sequence comes from Dipodomys spectabilis, assembly GCF_019054845.1. Classification (NCBI taxonomy): domain Eukaryota; kingdom Metazoa; phylum Chordata; class Mammalia; order Rodentia; family Heteromyidae; genus Dipodomys; species Dipodomys spectabilis. The sequence goes on from NW_024870680.1 coordinate 16,072,258, forward strand.
AGAGCTGAGGGACAGTGCCCAGGCCCAGAGTTCAGGCCCCACGACTGGACCACCTCCCCCCCCCCCCCCAAAAAAAAAAAATGAGGCAAACTCTAATGGAAAATACTTATAATAATGCGGGCTCTTTTATTTACACAGTGGTTTATTGCATACCAAGTATTTTTATGTATTTTGTCATTATTCCTTTATGGTTCTCACCCAGTAAATGGCAGAGCCTGCATTTGAACTGAGGTCTTTCCTACTCCATGTCTGCCTGAGAGTTGTGCAAGAGCTGAGATTTAGTCCTGGATATCTGCTGTAGTCTCCCATGTAGAACATGGGACCATCTCCAGTTAGTATCTTCTACCACCTGCCCTCCTAAACTGGTTCATTAGGGAAGGGCCTTCTACAGGTCTAGAGTGACCACCAGCACTTGGCCCTTTGTTGTTTTTGTTTGTTTGTTTTGTTTTGTTTTGTTTTTTTGAGACAGGATATCTCTCTATCGCTCTGTGTAGCCCAGTCTAGCCTGCAGGGCCCACCCCCTCCCCAGCCCCATACTAGCTCCTCTGCTCTGAGTGGCAATATGCATTAAGCATTATACTCATCATCTCAGGGATGATGGAATCCTAACCTTTCTAGAGCCACATGACTCTGTCACAAGCATTGCTCTTTTTAAAAGAGATTAATTCACTTGCTGCATTTTGTCCATTGGTGAAAATCACCAGGGAGAGCAAGGGTGACTTCCTCAGGCCTCAGAGACCCTTTCAGCCACTCTCAGCAGGCAGTCACGCCCCCTCCCCCCCAGCTGGCTCAGGACTTTGAAATTACTGCCTGCTGAGCATTCACTTGCAACAAAATGAAATGGGAGACGTGGTTTGTGAAGTCCTAACTTTTGGGGCTGCTCTGCATCAAGGGAAAGTAGGGAAGGGGCCCAACCGCTCTGCAAGAGAAGTTATTGATGGTTTGCTTTGCCATGGTGCTTGTGAACTTAGCTCTATCCCTTCCTTGATTTAGCAGGCAGGTACACACACTCACTCAGCACCAGCAAATAAATAAAAAGTAGGCTGCTAAGTCGGTGTGGTGATGCCCAAGTATAATCACAGCAGTGAGGAAGGTGAGTTACTATATGCTGTTTTTCTCACTTTCCCCTGGGGAGTGAGAGACCCAGAATCTGGATACCAGGTTTCTTGGATTTTTTTTTTTTCTATTTCATGCAGTACCACAAGGCTGAAAAGAATGATAGTCAGGAAACTGGACAGGGCCTGAAAGCTGTCACTGGAATCTCACTGAAGAACACCAAGGTTTGCATCCATGAATGACCATGCAGATTATAGAGTTCTTTACTTTATTTTTCATTTTGCTGCATTCTGTAACTTGTTTGGAGCTGACAGAGTGCAATTCTCAGTGGATCTATGAAAAGATTGAAGCTTAGTGGGATGGTATACCTTCTTGGGTTGTTAGAATGGCAGGTTACAGAGTTGGAGCTATAACGCAAAGCTCCAGGCTCCTGACTGGGCCCTGGATTCCTTCATTTAAATAGCAAGTTGAAAGGAACTGATTCTGCTAAGTCTTTTTTTTTTTTTTTTTTTTTTTGGGTCCGGTCGTGGGGCTTGAACTCTGGGCCTAGGTGCTGTCCCTCAGCTCTTCAGCTCAAGTCTGCTAAGTCTTTTCTCCTAAAAGAAAATCCTGTAATATACCAAAAAGATGACCCCAATACAACATGTATACAACAAGCAGATCAAAATTCTTGGTGTAATCACAAATTAAGATAGTAATATGATACCTTTTATACCCCCCATTAGAGAGATACTTTATCTCTAATCACCAAAAAGCAGGAAGTGGGGTTGTGGTTCAAGTGGTGAAGCACTTAGCCTTGAGCAAAAAAGCTCAAGGCCAGCACCCAGCCCCAGGACCCATACAAATAAAAAAAGAAAAAAGAAAAAGAAGCCAGCTACTGCTGTTAGTGGCTTACCTTCTTATCCTAGCTACTCCAGAGACTGAGGACTGAGAATCCTAGTTCCAAGACAGCCCAAACAGAAACCTTTGTGAGATCCTTATCTCCAGTTAACCAGTATAAAGCTAGAAGTGGGGCTGTGGCTCAAGTGGTAGAGAACCAGCCTTGAATGAAAAAGCTAAGAGAAAGCATCTAGTAAAGTCCAAGCCCCAGTACTGGAACCACATTCAGAAAAAACTCAGCACCAGGAAATAAATAAAAAGTAGTCTGCTAAGTAGGTGTAGTGATGAGGAAGGTGAGGCATGAGGATTTGAGTTTAAGTCCTGGGCTTAATAAGAGAGACTGCCTCAAAGGGGGAAAAAAAGAGAAAAACCAAAACTAAACAACCACAACAAGAAAAGGTGGCTACTATTGAGTGTTGGCAAGGAAAAAGGTTATACAGAAATTCTCCTGTCATATAATGGGAGAGTCAGTGGAGCAGCCATTCTAGAATGAGCCCTGGGGCTGTTTAGTCCTATCCTGTATACCATCATATCCTGTTCCTGGGATATGCCTGACAGAGATGAGATGTTCACAGGGTCAAATGGGGAACATGTGAGAGGATGTCCTAAACATTGATTTTGGTGGCTGGGAGATGGTGGGTGAGTAGCTCTGGGAGAACAATAAGGAAAAATGTGATCCCTACTATCTTGTAGATTCAGCCTGCTTAAGCAATTAGGTTAATTTTATAATTCTTTTGCCTCAAAACTTTGAGTGATAGCTTGACTGCTTTTGGTGAAAGGTCAGAAAGGATGACAAATAAATTTCCTATTGCCAACTTCTTTTTTTTTTTTTGGGGGGGGGGGGTCTGGTCTTGGGGCCTGAACTCTGGGCCTGGGTGCTGTCTCTCAGCTCTTCAGCTCAAGGCTAGGCTCTACCACTTGAGCCACAGCGCCGCTTCCCGCTTTTTTTCTTGTTATGTGGTGCTGGGGAATCAAACCCAGGGCCTCAGGCATGCAAGGCAAGCACTCTACCACTGAGCCACCTTCCCAGCCCCTATTGCCAACTTCTTTTGTGCAGTAGTAGATAATTAAAATCTGTGTTGAGAATTTTGAAACTCTTTTCAATGACTCCCAAAAAAAGAGTTTCTGGAAGACCTCCTGTCTAAGATGCAGAATTTTTAGCCTCCCTGCCAAACATCTATCAGTGTTTTAGGCTAAGATTGTATTTTAGAGCTTCTTGAGGGCTATAAACCCTTGGATGTTGTATAAAATATATGTGTACTCATATATAATTTTTTTGCTCCTAATATATTTTTTAAATATTAAGAGTTTTTCCTTTTTTTTTTTTTCCCTTTGTCGGTTTGTCGTGGGGCTTGAACTCTGGGCCTGGGCACTGTCCCTCAGCTCTTCAGCTTAAGGCAAGCGCTCTACCACTTGAGCCAAAGCACCACTTCTGGTTTGTTTGTTTTCTTTCTTCTTTTTTCCTTCCTTCATTCCTTCCTTCCTTTCTTTCTTTTTTTTTTTTTTGTCAGTCATGGGGCTTGAACTCTGGACCTGGGAGCTGTCCCTTAGATTTTCAGCTCAAAGCTAGTGCTCTACCACTTGAGCCATAGCACCACTTCCGGTTGTCTGGTGGTTCATTGGAGATAAGAGCCTGGGCTGGCTTTGAACCGTGATCCGCAGATCTTAGCCTCCTGAGTACCTAGGATTACAGCCATGAGCCACTGACGCCTGGCTTCACTTCCCGTTTTCTAGTGGTAAATTGGAGATGAATCACTGGGCTAGTTTTGAGCCCTGATCCTCAGATCTCAGCCACTTGAGTAGCTAGAATTACAGGCGTGACCCACCGGTGCCTGGCAAATATATTGAGTTTAATAAGAGGGTTCCAATTCTGAAAGATTATGAGTACAGTTCATCTTAGTTCATGTCATTGTTCTCTTACCTCCTTTCCCTGTCTCATCCCTGCCCTCAAGTTACATAGTTCAATTATTTTTTTCCCCCCTGGTCATGGGGCCTGAACTCTGGGCCTGGGCGCTGTGCCGCTGTCCCTCCGCTCTTCAGCTCAAGGCTAGTAGTGTTCTGCCACTTGAGCCACAGTGTCACTTCTGGCTTTTTCTGCTTATGTGGTGCTGAGGAATGGAACCCAGGGCCTCATTCATGCAAGGCAAGCACTCTACCACTGAGCCACCTTCCCAGTCCCATAGTTCAATTTTTATGTAGTGTATAATTGGACATAATGACTATTTGCTCACCCTTCCTCTCATATATTTTTTGTACAGAAATTGGATCATGTTCCCAAAAATATTCCACAGTTCACAACAGTTTGTACCTCTGCCCTCCTCATCTAGTTTGAGGCCCTGTGCTAGTTGTGCATGTATGAGCAGTTGTCTGCTTCTCTTACTATGAACTGTCACCCAGATGGATCTTCCTGGTGGTCACTAGATGTTCCTTCCATCTTCACCATTATTTCCTGTTTCTTTTGCCTTGATTGGTGCCCATCTTTACACTTCCTGAATTTCTAAGCACAGTCTTCCCTAAGAAACCTCTAATTTTCATGAGCATGTTCTGGTTTTCTGCTGGACCAACTACCAAAGAAGTGAGCCTTCCCTTCAGAATAAGAATCAGAATTCCATCCATACTCAAGCATTTGAGACACAAGCTCCCACAGTATCACATGGTTTGTGTGAAAGGAGATTTTCATCTCACAGAAAATTGTCCCCAGAAACAAATTGTTTAAATAGGGATACAGGTTGACCCATTGCAACAATGAGATGTACAAGACACTATGTCGAAAAATGAACTTTACGAATTTTTTTTTGGGGGGGGGGTAGGGGAAAAGAGGAGGCAACAATGCTTGCTAAGAAATGTACTCATTACCTTGCTCAGGTAATTGTAACCCCTCTGTACAGTATTTTCACAATAAAAAACTTATTTAAAAGACAAAATAAGAAAATTGTCCCCAGAGTTCTTAGCCTTTTAACATCTGTAGCCAAGAAAAACTCTTTCCTCATGAAAAGGTTTTACTGCATATGTAGTAAGGAGGCATTGGGAATTCATCAGAAGAAATCTGCCAAACTAGAAGTTTCCTGACTTCCTCCCTCAATACTCCCCTCACAGCACACCATACCTCTTAACAGGGTGTTATATACACCTTTTTTTCCCTCAGGGTGAAGAAATATTCCCCCTCTGTCTCAAACATTTCTTCCTCCCTTATCCCTATTATAGGACTAACTTCTTTTGATCATTACTTCCTCATAGAAGCCTTCCTCCTTCCCTTGTTCACCTGCATCCTGTTGTGAACCCTTATGAGTTGTGTGGTTCTGTGTTCCATGGTCTGTTTCTCCCTTAAATTGTCACAGCACCTATCTCAGTCACTGCATCAACAGAGTGATCAGAGACACTGGGATTGGCCGTTCAGTTTTCAAAGGTCTCAGTTTCCAGATTTGTCCAGACTCTGTTTGTTGATTGTCATTTCTTCTATGGTTATTTCTACGTATATCTATAAGCCATATACTGAGAATATCCCTCTGTCTCGTTTCAGACTGTTGTCAGAAGGCGCAGATGTCAATGCAAGGCACAAACTTGGGTGGACAGCACTAATGGTGGCAGCCATTAGCCGTAATGACAGGTAAGAATCTCTTTCCATCCAGGGCTTCCATAGCTAGCAATGGGCTGTGTTCCTTTGTCACCCTTGCATAATCCTTGTTGTATTCTCCAGAGGTAAGGAGATGAATTCAGGTAAGGGGTTCCACTCATGGTATATTGGCCTATTTAGTAGATATGAGGAAGGGAGATGTGGCTTTGGATTCCAGCTTATCATTTATGGCTTTGAGACCATGGGCACCCCCAGATCTATACAGACTTTGGGGTTGAAGGGTTCTAAATGTGGAGGCCAGTCATGAAACTGCAGAGGGTGGTCTGTTTCAAATTGGCTAGGAGACTTAGCTGTCCTTGATAGGTTTTTCTGTGTGTTTTTTCATCATGTTTTCCATCACTCAGTTTTTTTGCCATCATTAGCTCCACCCCTTTATTCTTAGGTCTGTTGTTGTTTTAACTTCTTTTTTTAATGTGTGCCAATATTTGTTTGTTTGTGCCAGTCCTGGGGCTTGATCTCAGAGCCGGGCACTGTCCTTGAGCTGCTTTTGCTCAAGGCTAGCACTCTACCACTTGAACCACCAATCTTCCAGCTTTTTCTGTTTATGTGGTACTGAGGAATCAAACCCAGGGCTTCATGCCAGACAAACACACTATCATTAAGCCACATTTCTAGCCCATCTTGTTGCCAATATTGAGGCTTGAAACTCAGGGCCTTGTGCTCTTGCTCAGCTTTCTTTGTTTTTTGTTTTTTTTTTTTGGGTCCGGTCGTGGGGCCTGAACTCTGGGCGCTGTCCCTCAGCTCTTCAGCTCAAGGCTAGCGCTCTACCACTTGAGCCACAGCACCACTTCCGGCTTTTTTCTTTTTGCTTATGTGGTGCTGAGGAATCGAACCCAGGGCCTTGAGCATGCAAGGCCAGCGCTCTACCACTGAGCCACCTTCCCAGCCCCTTGCTCAGCTTTCTTGTTCATGGCTGGCACTGTACCACTTGAGCCATGTTCTAGTCTAGCATTTGCTGGTTAACTGGCAATGGAGTTTCTTGGACATAGGTACCTGAGCTGGCTTCAAACTGCAATCTTTTGGGTCTCAGCCTCCTAAATAGCTAGGATTCCAAGTGAGCCACCTGCACCAGGCTCAAGCACTTATTCTTTAAAAATATCACTGATGTGTGTTGGCTATAGCTTGATGGTAAGCACTTAACTAGCAAGCTTAAGACCTTGGTTTAAATCTTCTCTACCATACAAATATACACACACAAAATTGATATAAACAAGTGTTATGGTTCATAGTCCTGTACTTAGTTTTGGTTTTGACCATTAGTTTAATTTTAGAACTTCTTGGACACTTGTTTCTCTATGGGAAATTGGTTTGTTCCTACTTGTTTCTTCCAAGGTTTTTTATTAGTACATTAGTGGTATAAGGAGAGTTTCACTGTGACATTTCCATATATGCATGTGGTATACTCCATCAACTTCACTCTCCTTATCTTTCCTCCCCCAGCTCCCTTTTTTGTGTGTTTGTGTATGCTAATATTGGAGCTTGAACTCAGTCACACTTCTGGCATTTTGTTGGTTATTTGGAAGTAAGAGTCTTAACATTTGTCTTCCCAGGCTGTCTTTCACCCACATTCCTCAGATCTTAGCCCCCTGGGTAGCTAGGCATTAACCATGAGCACCTGGTTCCCTCCCCACTTTTGTCTGGGTGCTGTCCCTCAGCTGAGGACGAGCACTGTACAACTTGAGCCCAGAGCCACTTCCAGTTTTCTGGTGGAGATAAGAGCCACGTGGACTTTCCCACCTTGGTGCCTGGGCTGGCTTTGAACCTCGATCCTCAGATCTCAGCCACCTGAGTAGCTAGGATTACAGGCGTGAGCCACTGTAGCCCAGCAAGCTCTTAGCTTTTTAAAACCATTCCAATGATTTCATTGTCCTGTTTGCATACATGCAAAAAAAACTTGATCATTGATCTTCACCTTCCTGCAGATACCTACCTAGCGCCTTAACAGAGCCTGTTTCAGTTTTGTCATTTGTTTTTGTTTTTAGTAAATATTGTATCAAGGAGAAATTAGTATTTCTACAAACATTTAGGAAATATCTGCAAGACATGCACTCTACCGCTGAGCTACCTTCCCAGCCCCAACATTTAGGAAATATCTGTTCTAAGCCAGAGCTTATGCTAGTCTTTGGAGAATCAGAGACCTTGGAGAGCTTGTAGTCTAATGTAGAAAAGAAATGAAAGTACAGAGGCATAGTGTAGTACAATCACTGATGTCAAGGAAGAATGGACGGTGTTAGTGAAACAGAGTGGGTGAGGAGATCCCATCTACCAACAGATGCTGTGTTCTTTTAGGAAGCAAATCAAACAACGTATGTGCTGCAGGTTATAAATGGTGAGTTTAATTCTTGATGACTTTGTCAGACCTCTTTATACCTAAACACACACATGCTTATTCACCACTGGTAATCCACCCTACCTATCCTTCCTTACTTGCAAATGTTTTTCATCAGCCAGTGGTAAGGAAGGAGATTGTGTTCCTTTCTATGTGTTGTATTTTCAGAGTCTAGACTAAATAAGAAATAGCACTATTCTTAAGAATACTGTCAATTAATGGCAGATAGCTACTAGATGTGCTTTTGGGGACACTTCTCTTGGAATCTAATGAGTTGTTGGTTTAACTGATTGCTTTGTCTTTATCTAAGGCTATTAGCAAGTAAGTGATGCTTGTTGAGCAAACAGAGTTGGCTCCTATTACTTTGTTTCTTAGAACTAATTACTAGTGTTTTTTTGTTTTTGTTTTTGTCTGGTGAGGCTTGAACTCTGGGCCTGAGGGGCTGACCCTGAGCTCCTCAGCTCCAGGCTGGCACTCTACCACTTGAGCCCCAGCACCACTTCTGGTTTTCTGATGGTTTATTGGAGATCCTCAGATCTCAGCTTCCTGAGTAGCTAGAATTACAGGCATGAGCTACCAGCACCCGGCTAATTACTAGTTTTTTAAGCATTCATTTTGTGACTTCTCTTCCTACAAATATCTAAGGAGACAAAGTTCTATTGAAAATGGCATAGTTGGCCAGGTATGTATGCGTGCTTATGAAATGCAACACACAGGTGGCTGAGAAAGAAGAATTGAGGCCTGCCTGGGCTCTCTAATGAGACCCTGTCTCAAAAGGTTGCTCATTGGTGGCTCAAGCCTATAACCGTAGGTACTAAAGAGGCTGAGATCTGAAGATCATGGTTAAAACCAGAGCCAATCCAGGCAGGAAGTCCTGAGATTCTGCTCTCCAATTAACCACCAAAAAGCTAGAAATGGAGCTATACAAGTGACAGAGTGCTAGCCTTGAGGGAAACAACAACAACAAAAAAGTCAAGGGCAGTGCCTAGGTCCTGAGTTCAGGTCCCAGTATTGGCACCCCCCCTAAAATGCACACTCTTGGATTTTTTTCATATCAGAAATCCTTTTTGGATCTCTACTGTTTGACATGTTCTGTTTATCAGTGATAAACCAAAAAAAAAAAAAGCCAGGAAAGATAGTGGTCTGGGTAAGGTGGGCTCATTGGAAAGGTGCTGAGTGAATAGTCCTGAAGGATTATCATGTCAATGCCATTAAGTTTTTCCTTATGCTGAGTCTTATCAAATAAGTCTCTGAATCCTGCAGTCATATTGGCCAGGCCTAAAATCCCCTTCTTTTGTATTGGGTTTGAATGGAGAGAAAGTAGAAAGCAACACGCTTGATTCAAGGCTGAATCACCCTCAGGCAGCTTCTAGCTTGAGAGATACATAGTACAATAGTCTTAATTTTTAAGGAACTTAACTTCTTTACAGTTTTATTTCTGTGTGTATTTATTAACTCATTTTTTCTCCTTTACTGCCTTACATTAGGTATACAGGCGGATTTCATCTCTACACATATTTATCAATCAATTTGCCCCCTTTCCCAGCCCTTCTCCCTGCTTAAAATAAAATAGCATTATTTAGTTTTGAATAGGAAATACAGTGCCATAGTAGTAAATCTTTAAAATATGTACAACAATTTATAATTTACTCCTTTTTTTTGGCAATACTGGAGTTTCAGTTTAGGACTTCAAAACTTGTTAGGCAGGCACTCTGCCACTGAGCTACACCTTGAGCCCTTTATTGAGCTGGTTATTTTACTTCTTTTCTTTGTGCCAGTACTAGGACTTGAACTGGAGACCTTGTACTCATGGCTGGTGCTTTGAGCCATCACCTATGCTTCTAGTTTCTGGTGCGTGCGTGCGTGCGTGCGTGCGTGCGTGCGTGCGTGCGTGCGTGCGTGCGTGCGTGCGTGCGTGCGTGTGTGTGTGTGTGTGTGTGTGTCCTAGACCTTCAACTTGGGGCCTTGGAAGAGTCTCATGAACTTCCTTGTCCAGGCTGGTTAAGATCTCGGCCTCCTGAGGAGCTAGGATTTATAGGCCTAAGCCATCATTGCCCAGATGACTTCTGACTTTTTGCTGGTTATTTGGAGATAAGTGGAAATAAGAGTCTTTCTCATCTCTAATCTCTCATCTCCAATCTTATCTGCCTGGGCTAGCTTCAAACCTCTGTAATCAGATCTCAACTTCTTGAGTAACTAGATTATAGACTTGTGCCAAAGCATCCAGCCTGATGTGTTTGTTTTCAAGGTAGGTTTTTCACCTCCTGTCCATGCATCCTCCTGTGTTAGCTTCCTGTGGTAGCTAAGATGACAGGCGGGATGGTATGATGTGACACCTGTTGGTTAAGAAGGAGTCTCAAACCTTTCTGCCCAAGCTGACCTCAAACTCTGATCCTCACTAATTTAGCTTCTGAAATGGCTAAGATTATAAATGTGAATCACCAGTGCCTGGTTTATTCCCTTATTTCTAAAAAGTCTTAAGTATTCTAAACTAAATACAAATATAAATAATGGAGAGGAAAGGTGAAACTGGATTAAGATCAGAAATCATATTGGTAAAAGGAAAGCATAATTATATCAGGATTGAACCAGACTGTTTCTTTCCTGAAAGTAGGCTTATTGGTTTTGTAAAAATAATAAGAGACTGGGAAAGAGAGGAATAGTTATTCTGATTAAGGTGTTATTTGATTAAAATATATGCATGTACAAAACAACCCTGGTGAAACCCTAAAGTTAATTACAATTAATATACACTAAAAGACAAATGACAGACAAATGAAATAGGCTCTTGTTGGGGGAAGTAGATAGAGGATGAATTAGGTCAAGGGACTTTATTTGCACATATGAAAATAGTGATAGGAGTGAATTTGATGGGGTACAATATGCATATATGAAAATATCACAATGAAATTCTCCTTACACAACTAATGCAGGATAGTAAATCAAGCAATAAAAAAGAAGGCATCAGTCTCCTGAATTCTACATAGGTATTGATTATTGTGTTATATACTTCTATTTGTGTTAAAATTTTATGTAAATAGTACCATGTTATAAATTTGATAATTAGTGTGGTTAAATTTTAACCTACATTGATAGGCAAAAAGGGATAGAGTTTTGGTTCTGATGCTCTTTATATTATGCATCCAGCAAGCATCTTTTAAAACTATCTTAAATTGTATGCTAATGTGCTGAGCTGTTGGGGGAGTTCAGAGAATAAGTAGTTACAGTCTTTGCCTTAAGAAGCTTACTTCTACTATTTGAGTAATGTGATAGCCATTGTCTTCACTATGCATTCTGCCCAAGGCTTACCAGCTTTCTACTAGGATGGTCCTTTGGTCAGTCTTAGTAACAGCTTGAGTATAGTGTTGACTCAAGCAGTAGTCGCTGGGATCTGTCCTGTTTCTCCAGTGAGCCCTTATAAGCCTCATGCCACAAGGCTCTTGTTTAGCCTGAGTCTGAGTGCCTCATTCTATGGTACACTCTGACCTAGCCTAGCTAAAGGCTAAGCCACAGGGTCCCAGAATGATCACTGTGATTTAGCACAGACTTCCCTGGCTAGTACAAATATATGGAGCCTTTAGCTAAATTCAATTAGTTTTTCTTTAAGAAGGAAAAGAAATCCAATTTTACCAAACATGGACAGACGGTGGAAAGCACTTTGATGTTACAACCTCTCAGTGATGCTTTACTTAGTCACAAGTTCATAAGCAAGAAGGCTTAATTATTTGGGAAAACACAAGATTAAAGCTGGACACAATGACTGGGTATCCATTCTTAGGCAACTTGATTCGAACCCATGCACCCAGTTCGTGTGTGGTGCAAACTTTGATGTGTGCTATGACAAGCTGAAAGTCATGACCCCCTTGGGGAAGCTCCTTCAGATAGCGTTTGCAGGATGTGTAGGCGGAGAGGCAGGGTCTGCCAACTCTGTTTGCTCAACTTTGATGTCCAAACAGCCACAGGCCCCACTATTTGCTCTTTCACTGAGGGATGGATTGTGGGCCTCCTACCTTTCCCAGTGGACAATAGCCAGCAGTGGAGTGTGACGACTGTTGACCATTCCAGGAGCCTGGTGGACCAGAACAGGCCTTTGGGAGGTGCAAAGCCTGGGAGGCCAAAAGCTGTTTATAGGACAGCCATTTCTCCAGATGTAGCTTTCCTTAAAGCCCTGGTGATGGTTGGGTGCATGTAGTGGAGATAAAAATAGTCTGTGAGCACTTACCAAGTCTACTCCTCTCTCTCCAGTAAACTTAAAGAATTTATATTCCAGATACTATTCCTTTTTCAGACATGTGTTTTGACAGGTTCTTTTTTGAGGAATTAAAAATTATAAAAATCTAAATCATACTACTTCTCTTCCATACCACTATTCCCTGATGACAGAGCATACGTCATCATACTCTGATGGCAGAGTATGTGTGCAGGGAATAGTGGTATAGAAGAGAAATGGAAAGCACTTTGACAGTTTCTCATAAAGATGAAGCATACACTATGCAGCCAAGCAATATCATCTCCATCTACATACAGATATTTATAGCAGGTTTGCTCATAATTGCCCAAACTGGAAATAACACAAGTACCCATCAACTAACAAGTAGACTAATTATGGTATATCCATGCAATGGAATAATAGTCAGTAGTGAAAAAAAGAACGAACTACTCAGACATGGATGAGTCTCAAAGGCCTTATGCTCATTTAAACCCAACATAAGCCCATTTATATGTCATTCTGGGGAAGATAGTACTCCAGGGACAGAAATCAGGTTAGTGGTTGTGATTGTAAATAGAAAAGGAACTTTCTAGGTGATGGAAATATTTTCTGTCTTGATTATGGTGTTTGGTTGCATGATATATAGTTATCAAATTATATATCTTGAAAAAAAATACCTACCTTGTATTGGGGATTAAAACCTCTCCCCTTAGTTTTCCCCTCAGGGCTGGTACTCTACTAGTTGAGCCACACCACTATTTCAGCCTTTTGGTGGTTAATTGGAGTAAGAGTCTCAGGGACTTTCCTGCTTGGATTGGCTTTGAATTGTGATCCTCACATTTCAGCCTCTTGAGTAACTAGGATTTACAGGTGTGAGCCACAGATACCCAGCAAGTTGTATATTTTAAAAGGGATGAATTTTATTGTGTGTAAATGATACTCAATAAACTGATTTTTTTACAAATTTTCAAAAAGCTGTCCTTTAATTTTCATTATTAATTGTGACCATTGGCATACTGAGAACTCATGTTTTAAGTTTCTAAATTAATTTGTATTAATGGTCACTAAGAATATTTACATTCTTGTTAGTGGTATCTCATCAGAGAGTACTGTATGTGTTTCAGTTGTTAGTAGAAAATGAAGATTTATAGATTCACACTATCAGTGATGTATTGAAATACTGTTACTAATGGTACTGATATATACTGATACATACTAATGTATCAGTATAGAATACTGATAAATTTGCCACAAGAATAGCAAACTGGGCTTATAAGCTCTCAAGTATATGATTCTTCATTCTAGCAAAGAGAAAGTCTGGGGTGCCAGACAGGGACTTTGCTTTTCCCATACTTGGACTTTTAAACCCCTAGACTGCCAAACAGGGAAACCTCTATGTAGATGAATACATACTTCAGGAAGTAAGATCCTAAAAGAAGACTTAAGTTTACTCAGGCTTGCTGGGCTGCGTTCATAGCTCAGAGGATGTAGAGCATGTAGGCAGAGCACGAAGCACCAACGGAACTGTTTGAAATTCCCCATGAGAGTCTGCTTCCCTCCTCCTGCCTTTGCTCCCGGAGTGCATTTCATCAGCATCGGAAGAACTGGTTCCCGGCACTGCCTTCCCTGCTTGGCCAGGATCCCTGAGGAACTGAGATAATGAGTGGATAACACGCATTTGCCAAGGCCTTCCTGGATGTGGTACCTGGGCTTTGTTAATTTTAAAATGCTACCATCCTTGCTTGAAAAACATTTTAATTTTTCTCACAGCATTTTTAGCATTTTTTATTTTCCCTGTACTGTACCGAGTTGGCATTAAAACCTGTCCTTAAGAAAGTAGCAGCCCTTGCCATATGGCTATTCTGTAGGACAAATCCTTTGTTTTTGGGTGCTGTAGCTTCACAGGTAGTCTTGGTGCCCAGAGCCAGTGCTGACCTTTCAGATAGACCTCTGGCAGCTTCCCCAAGATGCTCTCCTTTACTGCTGGCCAGCCAGAGGCAGAGTATACTGGTAGGGTCCTCCTACATTTGTGCTTGAATGTGGATCCTTGAGGGAATTTGTGTAAATGGAGGTGCTGCCTTAGACATAGAGTCCCTGTCCAAGGTTCTCATTCAGCTCATTATTGCCTAGATGATCTCCTGACTGTCCTTGATTGAATGTCTTCTGTGTGCCAGACTTGTGTCAGGATTTTAGTTGCTGTAATCCTGAGAGCAATCCCAAAGGAAGGCCTTAACTGTTCCTTCTTACAGATAGGGAAGAGATGCCCAGAGTTGTCCACTTAGTGAAAGAGCCAGGATTTGAAGCTGGAATCCTCAACCCAAAACTTACGTCTTTTTACTGGACTTCCCTGCCTATTGAGGAAAGGGAAGTGAGCACAGTTATGGATGTACTGAGGGATACTGGGACTTTAAATCAGGTCAATTAATTCTGCCTGCCTGCCTGCCTCTCGCCCCACCCCCCTTCCCTTTCTCTTCTTTCCCCTCTCTCTCATCTTCCTTGCTTCCTTTACTTAATCTTTTAAATTTATTTTTTGAGACATGTTATATAGTCTAATTTCAAACTGAGCAATTCCCGCCTCTGCTTCCCAAGTAGCTGAGACTATGGGCATGCATCACACACTTCATCTGACTTCAATTCAGGCTTGCTTTCATTTTTAAAATTTTTTTTTTTTTAGCTGAGTGTCGATGGGTCATGCCTGTAACAATCCTAGTTACTCAAGAGGCTGAGATCTGAGGTTCACAGTTTGAAGCCAGCCCAGGCAGTAAAGTCTTTGAGACTCTTATCTACAATAAATACCAAAAAATCCAGAATTAGAATTGTGGCTCAAGTGGTAGAGTGCTAGCTTGCAGCAAAAGAAGCTCAGAGATAGCACCCAAGCCCTGAGTTCAAGCCCCAGGAACAGCGAACAGCGCACACACACACAGACCAGGAGTCTTTCCTACCATTGGGATATTCTTTCACTTTCCTGTTACTGTCTTTTCTGCCATGAAACGGGAGATAATAAACAGATGACCTCAAAGGGCTATAATGAGGTTTCGGTATATATATGTAAAATACTTAGAACAGTGTTTGGTATATAGCAAATACTCAATGAGTTTCACTGCTCTTAGTACTATGGATATTACTGCTAATTGTGGGTTGCCTATCTTTGATAAAAGTGGCAGAGTTAGTTACTTGTCTCATCAGTTACTCATAGGTAACTCAGAGGTAGTAGGGCTTTGGAGATTCATTTTCATTCCTTTTTATCTGCACATCTGGGTTTAGAACATGGGACTCCTAAGCATGATGTATAGCTGGCTGGCTTTTGTCCCAGGTGGCCATCTGCCCAATTTAGAACAGTGCCCAGTATTTCCCAGCAAAGAAGGTTGGGTGAGGGTTCTGGCTAAGTGCCTGGCATGCCAGCACCATGCTTCCAGAAAAGTATACTGGGCTTGATGTCTTTCCTACTGCTTGCTGCTGCTATGGCTGATTATCTCTGAGTAACAAAGAATCATTTCTAATCCCATTTGCAATGGTCGTTCATGATAATCCTGTTTTGTAGTAATGATATTCCAATTCTAACATGCACCCGTTTCTAGTTTGGCAGACGCATGCTTCAACCTCAGGCAACCCAAGACATTGCTCCCTCGAAAGCAGTGCCAGCTCATTTGCCTAACAAGACAGTTTCAGGGAACCCCCACCTACACTCCAGTGCTCTGCTCCTTCCTAGGGCTCTGCATTCAGCTTTGTCTTCATGAAGAGTGTTGATTGAGGAAGAAGAACATCCAGTGCTCATCAGGTTTAACCACTGGGATAAGCCTAGCTATTTCTCTCCCTTTCCCCTTTCCCCTCTCTCTCCTCCCTCTTCCCCCTCCCTCTCTCCCTCTCCCTCTCTGTCTTTCTCTCTCCCTCTTTCTCTCTCCCTCCCTCCCTTTCCCTCCCCTCTCTGTCTTTCTCTCTCCCTCCCCTCTCTCTCCCTCCCACCGCCTCCCTCTCTCCCTCCTTTTCTCTCTCTCTCTGGTCCAAGACTGAAACTCAAATTGGTATTTTTGATATCTGACAATTTTGCTTCTTTTCTAACACTCTACCAACTGAGCCACACCTCTAACCCCATAGGTATTATTCAGGGACTATGATAGGATACAGACCTGTATCTCTCTTTTGGTGGTTCTTGGGGTTTGAACTCAGGGACTTAGGCTTGCTGGGCAAGTGCTCACCATGTGAGCCATGCCTCTAGCCCTTTTTAGTTTAAGCTTATTTTTCAAACATGCTTTTGCTAGGAATAGCTTTGAATTTGGATCTCCCCATCTCTGCCTGACTCTCTATACCTTTTCATTGTGGGCAGCATAGAAGTTTGAGGTCAGGGCTTTCTCTTGCTAGGCAGGCACTCTGCCTCTTGAGCCACATAGCCACTTCCTTTTATGTCACTTAGAAGGCATCTTCTAAGAAGCCATTCCATCGCTGCTTATTTTAACAGATTTGCCAGGCTGGTGGGACTGTGGTCTAGCAGACACAGTGAATGCATTTTGAGTTTCATCTAGGTATTTGGCTGTCTCTTGCAACATCTATATGAATAAAATATGTGGAGAACAATATAGCTAGATGAATAAATGGTGAGTGACCTGGCTTGTTTATATAGGATTGAACATCAGACTGGAGAGCAGACTCAAGAGGTGAGCCATGGGGCTCTTTTCTGTTCAGTAATTATATCACTGATTTTATTTAGGTCATTGATAGTTGCCAACTAAATCAGCAGACCAAACAATGTTTGAAGACATGTTAGGCAAAAGAATTGGGGACTAAAACACTATCTCCATGAGTTATAACAGTGATTTTGAATCATGATTTTAAAATCTGTAAAAAAATGATTAGGACTTGTTATACACCTCAGTTATATAGGGCTTATATTATATACAAGACTCTGGGTTTGACCCCAGCACTGCAAAGAAAAAAAGAAAAGTTTTTTAATTTTTAAAAAATTCTCAGGGTTGAGTATATAGGTCAGTAACAAAAACTAAAATCTATATAGTCTATAATACTTAATATTAAGAAGCCCATTCTAGGAGCTGACTTTAAAAGTCGGTGAGTGCCTAGTATGAGTCAGCAGTACAGCAGCTAGGCTTCAGAATGGATTGAAAAGTACTTATTGCCCTGTAGGCCCTGCTTGTCTTAGGTCTATGATTTGGTAACGAGGAACAGAGACATAGAGTTAAACTGCTTTGAGTTAAGACAACTAGTTGTCAGTTTCCTTATCTGCAAAATAGGACTAATAATAGCACCTACTTCACATACTGTGCTAAACTGGATAGGCTATGCCCTATGTACATCCTAAGCACACAGTAGGTATACAAAACTTTTTATTCTTTTTCTCATCACTGTGATTTTAAACCCAGTCTAAGTGGTGAACCAGCCCTGACATTCTTTGATGACTCATTTTCCCCCAAAGAGCCTACAGTCTCGGTCTATAGTGTACTAAGAAGCCCTAACAATTAGTTGGACCACAGGTTTAATGACTTCATATTATGAGCCACAGATTGAAAGTCAGGGATGCAGATTCAGAATTATGCATACTAGATGTGAAATTGGGATTGTCCTGGAGAGCTGTGATGAATGAACTTTGGCTCCTTAGTTCTCTACTTAATATATTCTTAGCCCTAATTATGTCACCTTTGTTTGGGCCCACAACTGATGTCCCTTGTCCATCTCAAAGATGCCTCCTTATAGCAACTAGCTGCTGTGACCTACTTTGTTTTAATGGCCCTCTGAAAATGTCACTGTCCCTGGCAGCGACAGAGTAGGAGCTTAGTAACTACCTGATACTAAGACTGATGTATAGTCAGAAGAGCTGGAACTAATGTGACTTAGGGGATCATTCACCAGCTTGAATTTTGTGCTTAATGTGCACATTTAGATAATTCAGGTTATCTTGCTGAACCTTGTTTACCCACCTATAAAATGGGACTGTACTTCACTACAAGTTGTTGAAATAATGAATGTAAAGTGTCTAACACACTGGCTGCTTTATTGTTATTATGGATGATTACTGACTTTAAGGTAAGTAAGTTAGTATCCTCATTTGAGGAAATTTGAACATATTTTCTGTATAAGTAGCATATGTTCTGCCTTTATTTTCTAAGAGAAAAAAAAAAAAACTTGTTCTTGCCCTTCCTTCCTCGGCTCCTGCCCCATGCCACAGGCCAATGCCTCTGTTCAGGCCACCCAGTATTCCTGATCAGCCACTATGCCAGGTTACTGAATAAGGCACAGCTCAGTTGGCTTTCTAGCAAAGCTCTTCAACTGTGACCTCTTGGTTTCTTTCTTCCTTCCATTGAGGTGTGCGCTGGGTTGAGAATAGATCACTCTTTGTCTTCTCCAGCCCCTGACACTCAGCACAGTGACCCTGTGCTTTAGCTGTGGGGATAGAGGGGAGGAGTTGGAGTTCGTTTGTGTGAGGATGACCTGGAGCTGGGATCACTGCCCCTCTTTGCTTGACCAACTCCAGCTGCTTGCCAGCCATCTTTGACACGTGCCTGGCTCTGCACCAGCCACAGTTCACACCACAGGCTTCCCCAAGCCCCTGCGGCCACCAAGAGCAGAAAGCCTAACATCAATCAATGAAACTGCCCTCCCATGAGTTGGGGTATGAAAGTAAGAGCTCATTGAGATCAGTGCAGCAAGCCTTCCAACATGCACTCCCACTTCTAATCTAATTACAGCCTGATCAGCAAATTAATTGGCTGTGGCTCTACAGAGAATTCCCCAAATCCCAAGAGCTGCCACTCAGGGACCACCCTCCTGTTCATGTTCTGTCACCCAGGAAGGGCCTGGTGCTCAAGAGAGGCTGATAGCCTAATTTGGACCTTCAGGTGAGAGAATACTGGGCAAGGCAGAGGCAGTTTTCTTCCAGCTTTCTCTTGCTCTTCCCATCAAATAAAATAATTTCATTTATCTTTCATTCATGTATTCATGCATTCATTCAGAAAGCATATGTTGACTTCTCACTGTGATCCAGGTCTTGAGGAAGGTGCTGAGAAGTAAAGTGCAGAGACTTGGTCCTTGCCCTATATTGTAGTAGAAAAGTAAATAAAATAGCCAATCATGCTAAATGACCAAGAGTCACCTATCGTGGCATGAGTACTGGATACTGGGCATACAGAGGAAAAAGAAGGGACCTACACTGGGAGTCAAAGGGCTTTTGGTGTGAGGAGCCCCAAGGTAAAAGAACATTAACCATTTGAAGCCCAGACAGCACAAGCAATTATATTTTTGGCCTTTGAAGTACTCCAGGGAGTTCATTGTTTTCACTAGGCCCTTGATTCCTCAGCCCCCAAGATTAGTAGTAAACTCTGAGTTCTATAGTTAAGAAGGCTCAAATGAAATAAGCCTTTGAAAGAATGGTCAAGGAAGGGAATAAAGAATCAGTCAGCTTGTCCCCTCTACCCCTTTGGGAGGAAAGCCCTTTTTGCTTTAATCTTTTCTCTTTTCTTTTCTTTTCTTTTCTTTGCCAATCCTGGGGCTTGAACTCAGGGCCTAGGCACTGTCCTTGTGCCCAAGGCTAGTGCTGTATCACTTGAACTACTGCGCCACTTCTGGCCTTTTCTGTTTTTGCGGTATAATCCTCTCATCTCCAACTCCCAAGTATTTGGGACTAGAAGTGTAAATCCTGACAAGTCAGCCTGTTTTGAAAAAAATCATGTATCTATGTTGCTGCATGTATATCCAGCCTATGGTTTCTGACTGCTGCATCATAGTATATACCACACTTAATTTATTATCTGCCCCCCTCCCCCAGTGGTAGACACTTGTTTCCCTCCTTACTCGCTACAAAATGCTGTCGTGTAGAGTCTCTTGTATTGCAGTTTATGTACCTAGGTAAGAATTTCCCTGGGAAATTCTCTCTTATTAATATTAATGAAGTTCTTGTCCTATTTTGGTATCCTCCAGCAATTGAATCTTCATGTCCTTACCAGATTTCTCTGTTGTGCTTTCCAGTGCTGAATTTTGGTTAAAACCTGAGTTGAGGGGGTTGGGAAGGTAGCTCAGTGGTAGAGTGCTTGCCATGCATGCATGAAGCCCTGGGTTTGATTCCTGAGCACCACATAAACAGAAAAAGCCGGAAGTGGCTCTGTGGTTCAAGTAGTAGAGTGCTAGCCTTGAGCTGAAGAGCTGAGGGATAGCACCCAGGCCCAGAGTTCAAGCCCCACAACCGACAAAAAATAAAAAAACCTGAGTTGAGGCATGAGGCATAGTGCTCCTAGAAACTATTATTACTTGAGAGTCACTACAAGGAAATAATAGACAATATAGCATACCTCACATGCTATAGACATTGTCTGCTTCTTCACTTTAGTAAGGGGAAAGTAGGGTATCTGGAGATTAGCTCTAGCTCTGAGGTTGGCATTGGTAGGAATATCTTTCCATGGACCACCAGAGGCAGGATCCTGCGCTGGCAGAAAGAGTTGCTAATATCCTGAAGCCTTTGCCCAATGCATGCCTGTGGAATAGTTCCTGTGAATGGAGATGTTTCTGTTATACAAAACATAGTTAAAATGAACTTGGTGTGGTACATACCTGTAATCCCAGCACTTGGGAAACTGAAGCAGGAGGATCATGAGTTTGAAGACAAATTGAGCTACATAGATCATTTTGGGCCAGCCTGGAATACATTGACCAGGTCTCTAAACTAAAAATGAAAAAGCTCATGTTGAGTCACTCATATAGTGCTCTAGCTTGATCTGGGCTGGTTTCTCCAAGAAGTGTTAGGAGTTTTTTAAGTATATGATGGATATTGAAGGAAAAACCTACAAGCTGTCTGGCAAGGTTTTGAGTGCCCTTGTTGGCCACTGAGCGCCATGATTGCTTTAATCTTGTCTACATCCTACTGTTGAGGCTGGTCCTTTTTTTGAGTTTTATTAAAAGTGAAGGGAATCTTTTTTCTGAGTTGTAGGATGAGTCACTCTTCTTGGATTGCTTACCCTCTCTAGCCTCCAAGTGAAGGCTGTTGCCCATCAAATTGCCCGTTTCCTTTGATTGGGTTAGCAGCCCTGGGGCTGATCCTAGTCACTCTCCTTTCTCCATCCTGCCAGACCATTGTCTGCCCTCCAGGGCCAAGGGCAGCATACATGGTTGCTTAGACACGTCCTGCAGCCTGCAAATTGGACAGATGGAATCAATACTCATGAACCTGGAGAGGCCCAGGTAGCACAGTTAGTGACACTAGCTGCCTGGAGGGACAGCCTGCCACAGGAGGGGGTGTGATTGAATGGTGATTGGACACAGCAGCTGAGGATTAACCAAATTATGTCCCTTTGAGTTTAGGTAGACAACCCCTTCTTATTTGGACATAGACTTGTACAGAATATAAAAGAATTGCCTTAGCCCAGGGCTGAACCAGCATATATCCTAGGAGTGATAACATATATATCTGGCACCCACCATGGCCTGGATTTATGTTATTAACATTACTGTGATCATATGGACAAAGGGAAGAGAGCCCATAAATGTGGAGTTGTAATTATGTAACAGGCACTGTTTTACATACTTCCCCTTATAACCTGCTAGGAAACCTCATACTATATGTATTATTCTGGTAAGGAATGAGGCCACAGCTTCTAGTAACTTGTCCCAGACTATATCATCATTGAATGATGTAGCTTTGACTCAGGTTCTCTATGCTTATTATAAAATGCCTTTCTTCACTAATGCCAGTGTGACCAAGCTGGCAGACTTATATGAATGAAATATAAGTTTTAGACATGAATTCTAGCTGCTTGGAAACTTCATTTCTAGTTGAGCTCTTGCTCCATATTTTACCTACGAATGTTAAAAAATTAAATCCTTTTAGGACCTCACTAAGCAACTATCAGGTAAAATAAAAACCTGTATCATGTGGGAGATGGATTCTGGTTGTTTTGATTTTTATGTATTGTGTACATGGAAGTTAGGAATTTTATTCATCCGTTTAGGCAATAACTGACTTGGATACCCTGCCAATTGAAGATAATGACATTCAAGTGATACATGGAAAACCATCAGCATTACTAGTTATAAATGCCAAAAAACAAAAAACTGTAGTTTGGCTTTTTTGTTTATTTTTTGGCTTTACTGGGTTCAAATTCAGGTGCAGCTTTTTTTGTTATAGTTTATTTTTCAGATAGGTTCTCCTCTTTTTGCCTAGGCTGGCCTGGGACTGTTATTCTCCTATGCAGTTGGAATTACAATTGTGCAATATCACATCCAACTTGGTTTTTGTTTTGTTTTTTGTTTTGTTGGGCATGGGGCTTGAACTCAGGCCCTGGGTTCTGTCCTTGAGCCTCTTTGTGCTCAAAGGCTAGTACTCTACCACTTGAGCCCATAGGACCACTTCATTTTTTGAGTAGTTAATTGGAGATAAGAATCTCAGGGGGACTTTTCTGCCTAGGTTGGCTTCAAACTGCAATCCTCAGATCTGAGCCTTCTGATTAGGTAGGATTACAGGTGTGAGCGACCAGTGCCGGACTTTAGCTTTTTTTGAGAGATAATGTCACTTTTTGCCAAGGTTGGCCTTAAACTGCTGGCCAACTCTGTTTATCTTTCAAGGAGCTGGCATTACATGTAGGAACCACTGCCCTGCCTAGTTTGGCCTATTTTTGTTTTTGTTTGTTGTTGTTGTTGATGCCAGTCCTGGGGCTTGAACCCAAGCCCAGGATGTCCTTAAGCTTTTATACTCAAGGCTAGCACCCTACCACTTGAGCCACAGCTCCACTTTGAACTTTTTTTTGGTGCTTACTTGAAGATAACTCTCATAGACTTTCCTGTTAAGGCTATCTCTGAATGGTGATCCTTAGATCTAGCTAGTCTAGCTAAGATAATAGGCATGAGCTACTGGCATTGAGCTAGTTTGGCTTTTTTTGTTGTTGTTGTTGTTGGTCATGGGGCTTGAACTCTGGGCCTAAGCACTGTCCCTGAGCTCTTCAGCTCAAGGCTAGTGCTCTACCACTTTGAGCCACAGTGCCACTTCTGGTTTTCTGGAGCTAATTGGAGATAAGAGTCTTGTGGGCCTTCTTGCCCAGGCTAGCTTTGAACTGCAATCCTCAGATCTCAGCCTCCTAAGTAGCTAGGATTACAGGCATGAGCTACCAGGGCCTGGCAACTGGTTTGGCTTTTTAAGAATGCCAATTAGCTGGGCACCCGTGGCTCACTTCTTGTAATCCTAGCTACTCAGGAGGCTGAGATCTGCGGCTTGTGGTTCAGAGCCAAGCTGGCAAGAAAGCCCGTGAAACTCTTATCTCCAGTAAACCACCAGAAAACCAGAAGTGGAGCTGTAGCTCAAGTAGTAGAGCACTAGCCTTGAGCTGAAGAACTGAGGGACAGCGCTCAGAGTTCAAGGCCCACAAGCAACAACAACAACAAAAAATCTTAGTCTCAGAAAAGCTATTTAGTAATTTAGCTATTTAGTAAAAGGCGAAAGAGTTATACAATCTGAAGAGAAACCAGAGAATGAGTATTAATTTAACTATTTAGTAGTAGCCTAGTGGTAAAGTGTTTATCTTGCATGTACAAGGCCCCTAGTTCAATCCCTAATATCCTCCCCACACACACATACACACATGCAAAGCTTATACTTACACTCTTGGAATTTATATTAAGGAGATAGATATAATGGGAGACTTTCATTGTTTTTTATTTGGTTCAGTATGGCTTGAACTTTTAAGTATGTACATCTTACAGTGGAGAAGAAAATGTGATCGTGCTAGGCACTGGTGGCTCATGCCTATAATCCTGGCTACTTAGGAGGCTGAGATCTAAAGCTGAGGCTGAGATCACTGCTCAAAACCAGCCCAGGCATTAAAGTCCCCATGAAACTCTTATCTTCAATTAACCACTCAAAAAATGGAAGTGGCACTGTGGATAAAGTGTTAGAGTGCTAGCCTTTGAGCACAAAGAGGCTTGGGGACAGCACCCAAACCCTGAACTCAAGCTCCACAACTGACCAAAAAAAAAAGTAAGAAAAAAAGAAAGATGGGCTGGGAAGGTGGCTCAGTGGTAGAGCGCTTGCCTTGCATGCCTGAGGCCCTGGGTTCGATTCCTCAGCACCACATAAGCAAAAAGAAAAAAGCCAGAAGTGGTGCTGTGGCTCAAGTGGTAGAGCGCTAGCCTTGAGCTAAAAGAGCTGAGGGACAGCGCCCAGGCCCAGAGTCCAGGCCCCATGACTGGCAAAAAAAGAAAAAAAAGAAAGAAAAAGGGGCTGGGAAGGTGGCTCAGTGGTAGAGTGCTTGCCTTGCACGCATGAGGCCCTGGGTTCAATTCCTCAGCACCACATAAGCAGGAAAAAAAAGCCGGAAGTGGCGCTGTGGCTCACTCAAGTGGTAGAGCGCTAGCCTTGAGCTGAAGAGCTGAGGGACAGCGCCCAGGCCCAGAGTTCAGGCCCCAGGACCAGACCCAAAAAAAAAAAAAAGAAATGTACATCTGTGTGTCTGTGTCTGTCCATCTGTCCCTCTGTTTGTCTGTCTCTCCTGGGGCTTGAACTTAGGGCCTGGATACTTATCTTGAGCTTTTTTGCTCAAGACCAACACCACACAACTTGAGCCACAGCTTCATTTCCAACGTATTTAAAATTGATATTTGGAGGAAAGCATCTCATGGACTTTCCTGTCAGAAAATCTGGGCTGGCTTCAAACCACAACATCAGATCTGACTCTCCTGAATAACTAGGTTTACAAGTATGAGGTACTAGTGTTCTGCTCCTAACAGTTTTTAAAGACAAGGTCTCCCGTGTAAGCGCCTGCTGACATAGAACTCATTGGTGTAGCTCAAACTGGCTTTGACTTAGGATTGTCCCATGTCAGTCTCCCAAATTTGTGATTATTGGAATATACTACCAATGCCCTAGCTCTTCTGCATATTTCACATAGCCAGTCTTCAGGCTCAAAGATCCTTTATACTTCATCAGTTCTTCTGATTGTGCTCTTACATTTCTCATTTTATTCATTGTATTTTTCAGTTGTAGAATTTGATTTTATTTTTTAGCAGTACAGTATTCTTTGAGCCATGCTTCCAGCTAGTATTTTTTTTAAAAAATAATTTCTATATCAACTAAATTAATTGTTTTGGTCATTATTTGTTTTCTTGATTCCATTGAATAGATGTGCTGAGCAAAAAGCAAATAAAAGGAAGGGAAATAGAAAAGTTACTCTTTTCATGAGCCTCCTTAAAGCAAATATTTATAATTCTTTGTTAGCCAGGTCATGGATCTACACTTCTTTATTGTTGATTACTGATCCTTTATTTTGTTCATTTGGAGGGGTCAGATTTCCCTGATTCTTCAAGAACTTTGTAGCTATGCATTTTAAGCTGTAAGTACTTAAACTCTTACCAGTCATCTTTTCCAAAGATTCAGGATAGGTCATCTTGTGTGGTCCATGGGTGGGTGAGTCCTCAGGCAAGATAACCTGGTACCTGAGTCAATAATTTGGCAGGCTCAGTTCTTGAGTCTGATGGGGTTATGGTAGAGCAAGGCAAAGCTAACCTGTGTGAGCTAGCCCCATGCTAGAGAACACTGGAGAACTTGGTTCTGGATTAGAGAAAAAGATGATTTCTCAAATATTGGGGCTGTTTGGCCTTGGGGCCAGTCTAGAGCTAAGGCTGCTGAGGTTGGAAGCACACAGACCAAGTAGCAAAGCAAACATAGAACCTCCCCTATCAAGAGCCTCAGCATTCAGGTACTGGTCTAGAATCTGGGGCACAGAAGACTGCACTAAAATTTCACTAGGATGGGTTTGGTTTCAAGGTCTGAAGAAAAATTCAGTGCTCACTTCACATAGAGAGGTATTGCTTGGTTTGGGAGTAGGGATGACATGGGTAATGAAAACTGTCGTTCTACCCTTATTAGTGCATCTTTATTTCTGTGCTATGTCATCGCCTACCTGGATTCCTTCTCCCTTTTAAGGTGTTTTCCAGGCAGGCAGAAGCCAAAGAAACTTTTGCCATTTTGTTGATATCCTGCTGAGAAGCCTTTGTTGACCTTCTTTGTTCTGCTACTGTACATGTCATTTCTCATACAATAACCTGCATCGTACTTTGCTATAATTTTATACTTAATTGTTTCCTTCCTGGCGAACTGACAGCTCCATGAGAGTATGGACCCTGGCATCTAGTAGTAACTAGCACATAGTAAACATGTGATGTATAATTGTTGAATGAAGATTATGTATTTCCTACTTAGGTAAACTGGGCATATAACACTTCGGTCTCTGATTATTTCCAGTGTGGTACAGGTCCTGCTTGCTGCTGGGGCTGATCCAAACCTTGGAGATGATTTTAGCAGTGTCTACAAGACAGCCAAAGAGCAGGGAATCCATTCTTTGGAAGGTAAGCATGGACTACCCAGATGCTCCAGAGTTATTTTCCTATGCTGTCCATCAACTTTGCTGGGTACCAGGACTACCAACAATGCTTGGAACAGATGCCTTTCACAGTCATTCTGGCTTTATATTTTATTACTTTAAAAATATTAGGGAAAGAAATGGAAGCCTGAATTCATGATCAAATTGGAGTGGGACACATTTTAACTGGTATTCTCCTGAAAATGCCTCCGCCAGGGGAGCCTCAGACGAGTGGGCAATGGAGCGAGCTTCAGTGAAATAATAATTAGGGCAACTGCATGGAATGTGGATTTGCTCCTCTCACTTCCTGAAGACTTATCCTGTCCAAGAACTGCATAACAGCCTAACTGGTTTCCTCTGCCTTAGAAGTCCCTAAATGCTACTCTGAATGCTGCTTTTTCAGTATGTTCAGTATGACAGACCCTTCATCTTACTGTGTGATCCAGGACAAAGTATCTTGATGTCTGTGCTGGAAAATGAGTTTGTCATCAGTGCCTCTTAGATGTCATGTGGGTGATCATTGGGACATCAGAAGAGGCTGTGTACCAAGGCCCAGCATCTGTCTGGAAGGTACCTGGGGAAGTCAGACTGTGTGGCCTTTGATAAATGACCATTAGAATATGAAGTAGAGAAGAACTCAGGTTGTTTTTGCGGTATACAGAAATGAATATTTTCCATTTGGCCTTTCGCTTAAACAGATCGTACCCACTTCCTGTCCATTTTCCTGAATCACTGACTGAGATTTCCAGCAACAGAGCAGCTGGGCAATGGTTTCTTTAGGATTGACATTGATACCTGGAAGACAAACAGCATTGCTGACTGCCTAAGGGTTCTACCTGGACCACGAGAGAGATTAAGCAGAATGGAACAATGCACTCAGCTCTCAGAGCTTTTCAGTGAGGCTAGACTGGTTGAAAATCAGGCTGTGGAGGCCCTTCAGGAAGATGTCTTTACTATGCAAGGAGAAAATTTCTCCAATCAGTAGCTTGAGGGAAATGGAGAAGAACACTGTTTGGCACTGTGCCAAGGTCAAGGTCAATCATCTCCTTGCTTCCCCATCTTTCTAAACATGATTCTTCATTATAGTAGCTAGATCCTCCATAAAGGCCTTTTTGCCTTGGACAATAATGGCAGTCTGTCCTCAACTACTCTGAGTGTTCCCTAAATCTTGACTGCTTGGGTGGCTATTTGATCTCTGGCCTGCCTGTATGTCTTTTCTACCCCGCCCCCCCACTCACACCCCCAGCTGACAGTTCGACATTGAGGCCATGACCTATGCTTCTGTGGATTCCACACTGAGTGAGGAATGCTCAGAAAACAAGTTCCTGAGTACCAAATAAATATGCCCTGAGTTTTCTGCCTAATTTGTGGTGACACAGCTTCTGGACTGCCCGCTCCTCACTCAAGCACCACATCCCTGCGGAGCTCTGTCTTCTCTTTGGCATTCTCACCAGAAAGCTCGGAGATGCATTTGTGAGATGGCAATACCTGGAAGGAGGGAGGGGATTCTTGCCTTCCTCTTTCTGCTTTCAGGATCCTAGCAGGGCTTGAAAGATACAGAATATCAGTGTTATGAAGCTGTCTAGTTGAACTTGTGCTATCTGGTTCAACTTTTTTTTTGTAGCTTTGTGTTCTAATGTTTTTCTCCAGGTTAATACTCATATTCAGCATTCTATATCAGTACTCAGCTAACTTGGGCAAGAGCCAGTCCATTGACATTTTAAGGTCTGTGGGCCAACTTGTTCTCAGCGTGGCCATTTAAGGTAGAAAGAACCATAGGTAGTGCACAAGCTAATGGGTATGCATGCATTTCAATAAAACTTTACTGCCTATGCAGTAGGCTGGGTTAGGCCTATCAGTTTACACCAATCCTGTTGCAAACAATTTGTATTCTATTTATTTGGTTAATCCCTTCTAAATTCTTTTTTTTTTTTTTTTTTTTTTTGATGGGGGGGTCCAGTCATGGGGCCTGAACTCTGGGCCTGGGCGCTGTCCCTCAGCTCTTCAGCTCAAGGCTAGCCACAGCACCACTTCCGGCTTTTTTCTTTTTCCTTATGTGATGCTGAGGAATGCAAGACAAGCGCTCTACCACTGAGCCACCTTCCCAGCCCCTGCTCAAGTTTTTTCTTTTTCTTTTTTTTTTTGTCGGCCGTGGGGCTTGAACTCTGGGCCTGGGCGCTGTCCCTCAGCTCTTCAGCTCAAGGCGAGTGCTCTACCATTTGAGCTACAGCGCCACTTCCGGTTTTCTGGTGGTTTTATTGGAGATAGGAGTCTCACGGTCTCTCGTGCCCGGGCTGGCTTTGAACCGCGATCCTCAGATCTCAGCCTCCTGAGTAGCTAGGATTACAGGCGTGAGCCACCAGCGCCTGGCTTAAGTTTTTTCTATCTCAAGCTTTTTTCTATCATCTGGCTGTTTGCTAATTGGAGATAATTGTCTCTCAGATTTGTCTGCCCAGGCTGGCTTCTACCTGAGATCCTCAGATCTCGGCTACCTGAGTAGCTAGGGTTACAGGTAGAAGCTACTGGTACCTAACAAAGATCAAGATATTCAGGGCTTGAACTCCAGATCTCACACTTTGGCTTGGATTTTTTTTCCCAGGGCTGGTTCTCTACTTGAGCCATGCTTCCAGCCTCCCAATAACCTTTTGAAGAAAGGAAATTAGGTTATCCTGGAATATTAATGTCTTATTCCTTGTAAATTCACATTAGTGCTAGTAGTTTCCTATTTTAGATCCATTGTAAAAAAAAAAATACATTATAGGACTGAGGTGTTGCTTAGTTGGTAGTGTGTTTGCCTGTCATGCCCAAAGCTCTGGAATCAATCCCTAACACTGCCAAAGATTTTAAAAAGAAAGGAAAGGAAGGAATTTAGAAAATTGTTCAGAAAACATTAAACATCTGTAATTTGCAAGGTCTCTGTCTTTATACTTTTTGTTGTTGTTGTTGTTGGCTTAAACTCTGGGCCTGAACTCTGTCCCTCAGCTCTTCAGCTCAAGGCTAATGCTCTACCACTTGAGCCATATCACCACTTCCCATTTTCTGGTGGTTTATTGGAGATATGAGTTTCTCTGCTTTTCCTGTGTGGACTGGCTTTGAACCACAGTCCTCAGATCTCAGCCTCATGAATAGCTAGGATTATAGACATGAGGCCCCTCTTTGTACTTTTTTGTTTCCAAACTACCTTCATCCAACAGTTTTTCTAGCAGCTCATCTTACTTTCCAAGGCATATCAATTTGGATGTACTCTGTGTTGTACCTTCTATGATAACAGTCCTTAAGAAATGTCAGGGCTCTTGTTTCTCCTTATCAGCCTAAGCCTTTGGCACTTCTTCAGCTTTCCCTCTCCCTCGCTCCCTTTTTTCCATTCAAAGATTTATTGCCCATCTACTGTGAGCCAAACTCTATGCCCAGCTCCAGGTCATCCTCATTGACAGAAATCTCTCCTCATAAACAGAAATGCAAGGATTCTGTGGTTCCCTTTTCTTTTGACTAGATTGATTTTTTTTTTTTTTAAATGGAAGTTAACCTGACTTATGGGAATGGGCCAGAATAAGAGGTGTGTCTCCCTTCCTCAGAGTGGAAAACCACAAGATCTGGACAGCTGGATGGTTCTTCATTATCAAAGCATAGAGTTATTGGCAGAGCCAGGGCTTAACTAAATTTCTAATTGATGTTTCTGTGGAACTCAGCCTATTAGTACTGATGGAAAATGGTGACTGTGGTTATGACCTTGGCAAGACCTCTCTCCCAGTAGTACATCCCTTGTCTATGTTGTTGTAAAGATGAAAATATGTAATATGTGAATTGTAAAGTGGTCTATAGTTGTAGTTATTTATTAGTTAAATTTATTTGTAATTCAGCATGCTTTTACTGAGTGTTTGGCACTCTGCCAGATGCTAGGAATATATAAACGAATATTCATAGTATATAAAGGAATGACTATATATTCCCTCAACAGTACTTCCAGTCAAGTGCAAAGACAGACCAGTGAGTAAGGATTCACAGTACAGTGTAGTAAATGTAAAGGTAGCTGTACAAAGGATGTCAGCAACACTGACAAGAGGTAGTGGTGAATTCTAGCTGATATGTCATAGGGTTAGTGATTTCTGAATTGGATCTTACAGGTGAGTTAGAGGTTGCCATCCCCATGAAGAATGTCCTTCTGGGTGGAAGGAATAAAATGCAGAGACAGGTTCAGGGTACGTGATCCCAAGTGGCATCATCTGCCAGGGTTTTAAAGAAGAAAACAAATGAAGTCAGAGAGAGATGGTTATAAAGGAAAGGACCTTATAAGGCCACTCTAGGGAGCTCATACTATGTTCTGAAGGCCATTAAAGGATTTTGAGCAGACAAATATTATTTATATTTGCATTTTAGATGGTTCATTTTGTCAGGTTAGAAAAGGCTTGAAGGGGAGAGATTGGCAAAACTTCCTGAACTTTTAAGAATGATTTGCCTCTTTTGACAATCTGAGAAAAAAAATTTACTCTTTTCCTCCAAAAGACACTTAAAATGTTTGGTAGTTTGTGAAACTTAATACTCATGGTAAACTTGACTAGATTTAGAGATGCCTATAAGATTCATAAAGCTTATCTCAAGGAGTTGTTATGAGGACTCTGACCTAATGAATGGATTAATCCCTAGATGGATTCCTAATATGGTATTTTTTGTAGATGGTTGAAAGTTAAGAAGTAGCGCCTGTTGTAGGAAATAGTCATGGGGGTGTGTCATTGGAGCTATGTCTTGGCTTGGCTTCTTCCAGTATTCCTGGACCTCATGATATGAACTGCTATTTCCATCAACCCCTCCTTGCCCTCATAGTCGGTAGATCTAAAACCATGAGCCAAAAATACTTATTTCCTGTTTTTGTTGTTTGTAAGATATTTTGGTCACAGCTACACAAAGTAATCTAATGAATGCATGGCTCCTATAGGTGATCTTTAGGGATGGAGTAAATAGAAGTTAGGAAGATATTAGGAAGAGGTTGAGTACTCAGTGAATTGATAGAATTGATGGAAAGGAGGTACCTGTGGTAACACCTCAGCTTCTGTGAGTACAGCTGGGTTTGTGGGTATAGACCTTCAGGGGTCATGTGGCACAAACAGGGATTTAGGAGTCACCAGATTTTGATCATAGTTAAAGGAATGGTAAATAAAACGCCCAAAATTGCCCTTGGAAAGAGTTTATAGTGAGGAGAAAGGAGAGAAAATTCCTCCTTAATAGATCCCTGCACTTAGGGTACAAGGAGGAAAAAGGAAAGCACCCCAAAAACTTTGTTTCTGTTGTGTATGCTCAGAACAAGTACAACCTAAGGAGGATCTTTGCCTTCCTCTTTTAGGATCTGTCATAGGATGGCCATCGTTTGAGAAGCCCTTTTGTCTTGGTTATATGCACTGCTCCTTAGCAGGGAGCCTGTTCATCCCCTCTTTTCAGGTTTGATATTTCTGGATAGAGGCAGGTTTACTGGTACAAGTGACTCAAGAGTGCTTGGTATGGAAATCTCCTTGACCTGACTGTCTTTTCCATTCTCTGCAGCCTTCAGAGTAGCATCTTCAGAGGCTCAATGGTGTCCTGGAGAAATAGATAAGGCTTCCATGCCTGGTAGCTGTGGTTCAGCTAAGTCCAGTTACTATGTAATTGAGAAAGTGAGAAAGTGACAGTCTTTTTCAGTCTTCTTTTCTTGGGGGTCCTGTTGTGAGGCCTGAACTCCTGGGCCTGGGCACTGTCCCTCAGCTCTTCAGCTCAAGGGTAGCACTCTACCACATGAGCCACGGCGCCACTTCCGGCTTTTTTCTTTTTGCTTATGTGGTGCTGAGGAATCGAACCCAGGGCCTCATGCATGCAAGGCAAGCGCTTTACCACTAAGACACCTTCCCAGCCCTTTTTCAGTCTTCTTGTATGTAACATAGGGACAACAATATTTGTCTTAGAGTTGTTAGAATTAGTAGAGATAAGTATACGTATATAAATTGCAATGACAGTTAAGCTACTCTATGGAGGTGGGTTTTGGCTCAGTGTAACATAGGAAGCCTGATTAAGAGGTAGTGAACTCTTTACCCAGGGAGTACTGACATGCTGGATGTCTGCTCAACAGGGATTCTGTAAAGAAGTTTCTTGGTCTAGGTCACTGAATTATGCGGTCTCTAATGTCCTTGCCAGCTGTGTGACTTCTAAGGTTCTAAAAGCTCTCGGCTCCACATCAGAGCAAGTAATATATTTAGAGGAAGTAGAATTTCAACTGGCCTTTTGGAGTGATAAAGGAAAAAAGAAAAGGACACTGGACACGGGTGGCTCACACCTGTAATTCTAGCTACTCAGGAAAGTAACTTCTGAGGATCATGGTTCAGAGCCAGTCTAGACAGGAAAATTTGTGAGACCCTTATCTCCCATTAGTCACCAAAATGCTTGAAGTGGACCTGTGGACTAGATGGTAGAGCAATAGCATGGAGGGAAAAAAAAAAAAAAAAGCTCATGGAGAGTGCCCAGGCCCTGAGTACAAGCCCCAGAACTGTCTCACACAAAAAATCCTAAGCAGGGGGACATAGCTTGAGGAGGACACAGATAGGACAGGTATAGAGGCGGGAGAGGGATTGTAGCAGTTTGCCAGTTCATTCCCTGTTTTCTTGTCCACATTCCCTTCAGTGCCTTGAGCCTGTCCATGCCCACTCCAAGAGATTTCCACTTGTGGCTGGCTGAAGGGTGGTGGGCCCTAATCCTCAGGTGGAGGAGGCAATAAATTAGTGGCAACAGTAAACAAGTCGCCTAGCCTGGGATGCCGCTGGCTGCTTGTAAGTAACTGTTATAAACATTGAGTGTCTGGGGCTGTCAGAAATGCAAGCAAGCATTCTGAGTGCCTCTCATATGTACAATTAAAACAATAAAACACGGCAGAAACATGGCCAGAGTCGATTATAAATCAGCTTCTCTTCTCAATTCCGAATGGCAGCTGAATAAAGATGAGTTGTGCTGGTTAGGTTGGCATAAGCTTTGAGTAGAGGGCTGGCTTGCCAGGCTGAACCTGCCCTAGGACAAGTCTACCTACCTACAGTTCTCCTTACTGTAGTTCCAGGGCTACAGGTCCTGGCCTGCCCCAGCTGACCTCCCCATCTCTTGTCTTCAGATGGGGGACAGGACGGTGCAAGCTGGCGTGTCACAAAACAGTGGACAAGTGCCCTGGAGTTCAGGAGGTGGCTAGGAGTCCCCGTTGGCGGTAATGGAACTGCTCTCTGTTCTGTAATAGTGCTCCCCAACCCCAGTTCCTGCTAAGGAGTGGTCTTATCAGACTAACTCATCCACTCACACAGTTAACCACCCAGGGTATTAGTGAACCACTGTGTGTCCAGCTCTACCCAGGCACAGCAGAGAGAATGTCTACCTCAAGAGCATAAACAGATGAGAGTACTGAGGCTCCCAAGGAAATAAGACTCTTCTAGAGAGCTTAACACACAATTCCTGGCCCACTGTAGGATTCTGTAGGTTTGGAGTAAACCTGAGGCTTTTGCATCTCTAGCAGTCTCCTATTTCCTAGAGCCTCACAAACCAGACTACAGGTGTTAATTTGCAGTCTTGTGCTTGGACTGCTTAAAAGTGTTCTTAAGACCTTTACTTCCTTAGAGAAGAGACATTTATCTTGCAACTTTTAGTTTATTCATAGACTGTTCTTAAGCTCCATGGTATTGTGGTGGGTTTGCAGAACGTTTAGGAGTCATTTTCTATACTTCTCAGAGTCTCTGTCACCTGATTTGTAAAATAAAAGTTATTGGGAAGTTGAAGATGACACATTTATTTCTCACCTAAAACCTAGAACATAGAAGAAATTACATTAACATAAACCTCTGTTTTGTGTTATAATTGCCACTATTCTTATTGTACGTCATTCGGAATGTCTGACGTAGCCTCTTAAGAGCTTTTCCACACTAACAAACTTATCCTCAAAGAACTTATTATCAACTGAAGTCAGAGGATCGGCCATTACCTAAATCTGACCTTCTGCAGTTCATTCTGTGTCTCTATGCTGGTGTTTTGTAGAGAATGATATTTCCTATGTCTAGGCCTCAGACAATTGAATACCAAACATGGTAGTGTACACCTGTAACCCTGTTACTCAAGCAACTAGGGAGATGATACTGGGGTAACAACAGTGATAGCTACAGCCTTGTGATGTAGGCACTAAAGAATACTGAAATAGAGCAGTGATGTCAAATGCCAACAAAACCATTTCTTGTACTTGTGTAGAACCAGCAACCTTATTAGCCTGCCTGTGCCCTCCCTGAGTCTGCTGAGAGCCTCTGGCTTGTCCAAAGGCTTGGAAATCTGCCAGGCTAAAAGCTCTTTAGGCATGTTCTTTTTAATAATGTCCCTGCCTCTTCCTGATCTGTGCTGGGAGCTGCCCAGTCTCATTGCACCTCCAGGGCCAGAGGTGGGTTGTGCCATGTCTCAACACTGCCAGTCCCCACAGAGTGACCAGGATAGACAATGCACTGTCACTTTATCAGGCATTTTGGGCAACTTGCAGATGAAATGGATCCACCAGTTAGTTTGCTTCTATCCTTTAAGCTCTCCAAATCTACATAGATATATATGTCTTTCTCTCCTAGGAGAGGGAGGTAGACTAGTTGACATGTTTTATTAAAAAGAATAAATTTGATGCATTTATAAAAATAAGAAAGTATGATAGGGTGGCAAAGAACTAGTCTTGTGATTTTTAACTGATTTACATATTTTGTGTATAAATATTTTTTCATCAAAAGTTCCAAATCAGGGATGGGTCCCACACACCACACAAAATATATTAGAGACATTTATATGGATAGCAGGAAGGGAGACAGAGAGCTGAAATTTTCCAGGCACCCAGTGATTGATGGGGGCTGAGGCTCCCCCTGACGCTTTATTGAGTTTCCGATGATTATCTCTCGCTGAGACATTTTTTACAGATGACGGTCGAGCTGTCACAATGGACCATGGGGGAAAAAAATCCAACAATAATAACACTTTAATCTTTTTACTGCACTGCTCCCTAGTATCTCAGATTCATCTTCCCTGACGCACGCAGTTCATTATTCTGCCCCTCCCTAGATGGGAAATAAAGGAAAATAAATATATATGTAGACACACTTACCCATGTACATGCACATACACACACTGAGTATATAAAAGAGACCACCTCAGAACCAGAGAGGGGCAGAATTTATTGTTCTTTTTGCAAGTGTTGAGGTTTATTAGTAGAGATGCTTGGTTGGCTTGGAATTGGCTATTAATTACAGCATTTTGTATTTGTTTTTTATTGCGAGTTTTTAACATCTTGAAGGAAAGGCAGAGGAGAAACAAGCAGGTGCTGAGATGGGGAGCTCTGACAGACCAAGTTGAATCAACCATGTAGCATAGTGTTAAGAGGCAGAGATGGCTGGCTTCTTCCTGCTGCCAGGCTGTCCCAGGAACTGAAAGAATACTTACTGCTTTGGTTAGGGTGGGGGCAGTATAAGAGAGATCAAAGCAGTCCAACTAGCTGTGAGCATATCAGCTATTCTGAAAGTTAGAAAAGGCAGGAATTTGAAGTAGTTCAGCAGAGTTTAGATGGGTCTGTAGACAACAGATTAACAGATTTATATGAGTGGTCCTTACCTGTTAAATTTGTTGGTGTGAAAGTGAGACATGGGCTCTGGGGGCCACGGAAGATGCCACATAGACTATTGGGGGCATATACAAAGTCAACTATCTGTTTTTAAGCTCCTTGCCAAACTTCCTGATCTCTCCTTCTTTTTCATGGAGTTGAGAGAAGGTGGGTTTGGAGTCCCTGTAAGAAGGCTACTCTACAGTCCAAGAGAGTAAGTTCTGCCCGTCTCTTCCCTATAATTCTCAAACCTTTTCGGAGTTCATACCTTGTATCAGCTCCTGTGCTACACTGGAGTGGAATGAGCAGCATCCTGTTCCTGAGAAGAAAAGTTCTTATTCATGGACAGAGGGCATGGTACCATTTTCAGGTGAGGAATGGTCCTGTAGCCACAGGCCAGGCCTAGTGATCACGAATATCTTTGCTCTGCAAAGGATGATATCTAGAAGATGGAGCATCTCTCCTTCATGAGCCTTATTTTCTGCTTAGCGAGACAAGCTTAATATCTATTCATGAAAAAAAGTATTTTATCGAGCATGTACCCTGTTCAAAAGTATATACAGGAAACAATCTGAGAGTGCAGATTACTATATGAAAAAATATATATATAAAGCTGATGCAGAGGCTCACACCAGTAATCCTAGCTACTCAGGGGGCTGAAATTTGAGGATCACGGTTCAATGTCCATGAGACTCATCTCCAGTTAACCACCAGAAAATTGGAAGTAGTGCTGTGGCTCAAAGTGGTAGAGTAGTAGCCTTGAGTGAAAAAGCTCAGGACAGTGCCCAGGCCCTGAGTTCAAGCCCCACAACCAACAACAACAACAACAAAAAAAAAAAAAGTGCTGGGTTCATGCCTGTAAAGCCTAGCTAGTCACAAGGGTGAAATTGGGAGGATCACAGTATGAGGATCATGTAGACAAAAAAAGTAAAAAACCCATTTCAACAAATATGAAAGCTGGGAACAGTGGTTTATGCCTGTCACCACAGCTATATGGGAGACATAAATAGGCTGGCCTGGAGAAAAAAAATGAGACTTTATTGAAAAATAATGAAAGCAAAAGGACAGAGTGCTTAGCCCAAAAAGTAAAATAAGAAGATACAATGAAGCCATTCAATTGAGCAAACCAGCTCACTCATTAAATGCTAGTATGACTTGAAATAAGTTGCATGCCAATTCTTCATTTGTTAAATAGGAATGATAGCCTACTGTGGTTCTTGTGAGGAAAATAGTTGTAAAGTTTCTGACACATAGTAAGTGTTCAGTAAACAGCCATTATTTTCCGTCACCTTAAGAGTTATGTATTTAGTTATCTGAGTATTAGAGGAAGGAAGAAGACTCAGTCTTGGGAGTTTTAGCCTTTAGTACTTGACTTTGACCCTCTACTTATTATGAAATGGGCCCCTCCCATTCTCCGGTATTGGTGTTGGAGGTGGTTCTACCCAGAGTTAGGATGGCATCAGGAAGAGGAAAGAGTACAATATAACTGTGTTGCCATTTATTGAATCCTTGCTATATGTTAGGCGCAATATGCTTGGCTGTTTACATTTTTTTTAATTTAAAACTTTGTATTTTTATTATTTTACTATTTAAATAGGTGTACAGAGCCTTTAATTATTGAAAAGTAAATATAAGATTCTTTTCTAAGCACCAGAGGCTCATATCTATGATCACAGTACTCAG